>NW_026535820.1:27641250-28942500 GCF_028551555.1 Melozone crissalis
ACGATTTTGAGCTAGTTGCAATGCACTGTCTGCAAGTTCAATGTGTGCCTGTTAAATTTCACCATACACAAATTATATATGCATCAGTTCATGTCTCTGAAGTTCCGGTATCCTAATGCAGGCAGCATGCAGAGTTAACATGATGAGGGAGAGATCTGTGTGCAGCTGTGGATTGTGGTCTTTTTGGAGATGTGGTGGGATGACTTTGTCTCTGGAGTGTTGCAATGTAGGAGGGGATATGGGCTCTTTAGGAAGTACAGAAGGAGAAACTTAAACAGAGAGTGTTGTGCTTTTTCTAAGAAGTGTCATAGACCTTTGGCAGGGTGGATGAGGAACCAAGACCCTATTTGCTAGAATTAAAATAAAAAAACAACAAAAATGTAAAGGTTGCAATGAAGTGGATGTCTGCTATTGGCCACCTGAGCAGGGAAGAGCAGTGGATCACGTCTTCCACAGAAGAACAGCTTTATTTTCGCAAATGTTGGAACTCATGGGGACTTCAAGTACCCCATATCTGCTAGAGAAACAGCACAGCAAGACATAAGCAATTCTAAAGGTTCCCAGAGTGCATGAGCAGTTACATTGTCCTCTGACTGATAGAGAAGCCAACATAGATGGTCTCCCAGACCTCATGCTCACCAGCAGGAAAATAATCTCTGGGGATGTGAAGATCAAAGGCAGCCTTGGTTACAGTGACCATGAAGTGGGGAAGTGCTCTCACACTCTTGAGAGCAGAGTGAAAGGCAAACTCACACACAAACTCACTTCTGGACTTCAGAAGAGTGTATTTTGGCCTCTCTCAAGACCTGTTTGGAAGAGGTCCAAAAAAAAAGGGGGACTAAGAAAATTGGTTAATGTTCAAAGATTATCTCTGCCAAGCTCAGGTTCCATCTGAAGAAATACAAAGTTCACCAAATATGTAGTAAGGTCTGAATGCGTGAACAAGGAGCTTCTAGCCAAACTACCTGAAGGTAAGGTGCAAAGAGAATGAACTCAGGCTCTTAGTGGCAACCAGCGACAGAAAAAAGGGCAAAAGCCTGAAACACAGGAAGTTTCTTCTGAACACCTGAAATCTGTGAGGGTATCTGAGCAGTGGCAGGGTTTACCCAGAAAAGTTGTGGAGTCTCCCTCACTGGAAATACTCAGGAATTGTCTGGCCATGGTCCTGGGCAAGCAGATGGCCCTACTTGAGGAGGAGGGTGAACATCCAGAGGTCTCATTCAACCTCAAACAGTCTATAATTTTGTGATTCTGCTTTACACCAGAGGTGAATCTTGAGGTGAAATGTAGCAGCATTTTTACAGAGGACTCAGAAATCTGTATGCCTCTGGAAAAATGCCTACAGCTAAAAGACTTGTTTCTCATAGATTGTGATGAACCTGCTCTACTTTATTATTAATGCTATGCCAAATGCAGAATCCAGCATGAATTTTCATCTGATCCATCTTGTTGAATTGTATATAACGCAAATAAATTACATGAACTTAAACAGACTTTTCAAGGACAAATACAGCACACAAGCACAGTGCCCATGAAACAGAAAAAAATAATCTTAATAACAAATGTCATTCATTTTAAAAAGATAATATATAGCTTTGCTTAGATGATACTGACATTTTACCAGTGTGGAACCTTAAACTGTACCCTATTAGACAAAATGACTTATTCTTTTTCTTGTAAAAGATCAGAGAAAAAAAAAATAATAGCCTGTTGCTCCAATAAAACCCATCAGTTTGTTGAAAAAATTCCAGGCCAAATCTGCCTTACCTTTGCTGCAGCAGAAGCCTCATGCTGAGACTAGAGGTGTCTGATTGACCCATCATCCCTGCTGGAAGCCTCTACTCCTCTGCTAGCCCTGACTTGTGTGACCTCGAAATAAGTGCTGGTATTTTACAATTCGTGACACAAAGGAAAAGAAAAAATTAAAATGGCATATCTGATTAGGTATATAATTTTCAGCCACCACTGTTTCCGGAATGCTTTGAGTCCTGGATGCCTTGACTGGTACCAGCATTTTGAATCTGTATATATATTATGCTGGAGTCCTTCTACCTGTTAAAATAGACTAATCAATACTTGGATTGAAGCTGGTTTATTCTCCTTAAGTGGCATGCAAAATAAAAAGAACAAAGAGCAAGTGTCAAGTATGAGTACTTGTCTGTAGTCGTGTGTTCATAAATTTCTTGTTCTGTTCTCCCATTTTGTGTATAGTTTCCCCCTTTTGGTAATGTGAAATGGTTCTGCCCTCCCCAGTTTTCCCGCCATAGCCCTCCTGACAGTTTTGTTGCTATGGTTACCCCTGCCACTGATTCTGTCAGTTAGCTAAGTTATATAATTTCTCCTCCCATGTATGCCCTTATTTGTGGACTTTCTCTCCTCCCTGGGCCCAGTCAATCACCCCCCACTCCTCCCAACTTTCCAGAATCTTCTACTCTCTGGGGGTTGTGGTAGGCTGTGGTCCCGGGGCCCCTCCCTTACTTTATATGTATTGGATGTTTCTGTATGCCTGTCATGTTAAGTTCCACCCTATACCCTTCCCTATTGGTCTGCTGGGAATCCCTCCCTTATCCACCCCTGGCTTTAAAACCTTGCTTCTCCCGCCCCTCGGGGCCATTTTGCTGGTTGGTGTCCTCCCTGGTTGGTGCCTCCGTGACATCGAATAAACCGACCTTTCACCCCCAGCAAGGTGTGCGACTCCTTTCCTCGTCCTTTCAGCGCCGTGTGATCCAATCCGCAATCCAACCCAGCCTGAGGCCAGGACGCCAAAGGGGGTTGGCCCTCCATGCGGTTGCGGTGTCGGCCTCAGACCATCAGCTAGCCGGACTTTGCCCCAGTGGCCACATACGCACCGCCGCAGCTGGCGCCCAACGTGGGGCCCAAGAGTGGACATCTGGACAGTTGACCGCCGGACCCCGCGGATTGGAAAATACAGAATTTTCCTTTGGCCGTCCAGCTACCCCAGGTTGTAGCAGGCTCCGTTTTAGGGGCGGCGCTCCCTGGGGATCGAGGTCGTAACTCACCGCACCCATCGAGGAGGACCTCGAGGACGAGGACCCCCGCCTGGATTTTATTTTCGTCGCCGCTGGATAGGTAAGCCCGGGCCCTGACTTGGGGACTCTCCATACTTCCCCCTTTGCCTTTTTAACCCTCCCGAGGAGTTCATGCCCTGCCCTGGGGACCGACTCCCTGCCTTTTTACCTTGAGGGCTGAAAACCCCCAATTCGGGGACAGTCCTCATCCCTTGCGTTTTTTATTTTTCCTTTCCTGTGGGGCTGGCTTCCCCAGACTTGGGGCCCGGACCCACCACCCAAAATCCTTTTTTTCCTCTCACTGAACCCCCAGACTTGGGGACAGTGGGGAGAGCAGGGGCCGGCGGCGGGCGCTTCAGTGTTTTAGTTTTCCTTTGTTTTCCAAGCGGGTGGTTGGACATCAGTGGTTTTTCCCTTTCTAAGGCGGGCTTTCTGACTTAGAAAGAGCCATGGGTGCTGGCTTAGGAAAAACCCAAAAAGGAGTTTATAATATTGTTAAAGGTTCGCTGCTTAAGGGTGGGCATTCAGCCCCCAAGAAAGATTTAAAGTTGTTGATAAAATGGGTCTTTTCTCATTTCCCCAAGGTTTCCCCAGAGATTGTTAAAGAGCCACGGTTTTGGGCAGCCGTTGTGGCCAAATTAGATAATGCCATTGACTCTGGGGAAACCAATCTGGCAACCGTGGCATACTGGGCGCGCAAAGTGCAAGCTGCACTTCGCCCGCCAGGGGGAATGAAGAAAAGTCCCTCGAGTTCTAGTTTGATCGCCGGTTCTCCCAGTTCTGTTACCCCTACCCCTTCATCCTTACCCTCTACCCATAGGCAGGAGCCCTCGAGGGGGATCCTAAAAGCCGGCAAGAAGCAGGAGGTCCATCCGGCCCCTGCACCCCCTCGACCTGCTCGGCCTCCCCCTTCAAGGGACCCTGGCCAGGCCCCTTGGAGTTCTCTTCCCGCTCCCTCCTTCCCTGTACCCAAGTCCCCAGTTGTTTCTCCCAAAGTTGTTCGGTTTCTCGATGACACGCAAGATGGCTCCTGTGGAGTCCAAAATGGCGGAGAGCACATGGCTGTTCCCGCTGGCTCCTGTGGAATCCAAAATGGTGGAGAGCACATGGCTGTTCCCGCCAGGGCGCCTTCTTCTTCCCCTAATCCCTTTCTTTCCAAACCCAACCCCTTCCTTGTCCCTGACCCAACCTTTCCTCCCATTGCTCCTCCTCCGATTTCGGTTGCCCCTCCTTTAGCTCCTCCCTTTTATCCGTCCTATCCTCCGCCCTCGGCTCCTCCCAAAACTCCTCCCCCTGCTCCTCCCACAGTTCCGCCCCTGGTTGACCCCTCCTTTGCTCCTCCTTTGAATGTTGCTCCGCCTCTGAATACCACCCAGGGGGCGGAGCGGGGTGGTGTGCCGCGCCCTCACCCTCGCCCCGCCTCTCTACTGGACCCCGCCTCAACCTCCTCCTTTTCCGGTTCCCACGCTCCTCCTTCCGGTTCCCACGCTTGGGGTGCTGGGTGGGGGGGAGTGGATAACCGGAAGTCGGAGCAGGCGCCTATATTGGAAGCCGCTCCGGTCACATACCACCTGAGCGGAGAAGGGAGCCCCCAGGCTCAATGGGTGCCACTTGCACAGGCCCGGATCAAGGAACTGTGCAAGGCGCAGAAAGACTACTCCCGGGAGTCCGAGTACTTCCGGGGGTTGCTCCGTAATGCCCTTGCGCAGGGAGATCTGGTGCCGGCTGACCTGAGGGCCCTCTTCTCCAGCCTTACTCGACCCATGGAGTTTAGGGTCTGGGTGGGAGAATGGAGGAGGGAGATCTTGGAGGTTCTCCCAATGCTTTGGGGGAATCCTCCAACATCTCACGACACGGACGGTCAGGTAGTGACTCAAGACCATCTGTTGGGCGAGGGGCAGTGGGCAGAGGGGGCAGCTCAGGCCAGGGCCTTGTTCCCACAGCAGCTTATAGAGACCGCTAAGGCAGCGGAGCGGGCCTTCTATAAGCTAGCTGTGGTGACCTCCCAATGGGAGGATGACGAGATTCGGCAAGGGCCACAAGAAGCGTACATGGCCTTTATCGAGCGCCTCTACCGTTACGTGGAGTCACTGGCAACCGGGGACACAGACCGGGAAAATACACTTCTGAGGATGGTGTACAGTAACGCCAACTCAGAGTGTAAAAAGGCTATTCGGAGCCTCCCGAGAAGTCCCCGGCCCACGGTGGAGGCGATGATAGAGGCCGTCGTCGGTAGGGTTTCGCTAACATCACGACCCAAGAGAACATCCATAGCCCTTGCCGAATGCCCTGAGCCTGATTTCTTCGAAGTAGAAGCTGCCCCCGTCGCCGGACCGTTGACACCAGGGTCCGGCCGAAGAACAGTGGCCACCCACCCCTGCCACTTATGTGGCAAAGTAGGGCATTGGATGCCCCAATGTCCTATGCGGAGAGACTACATGGAGTATAGGAGAGAAAGGGAGGAAAAAGAAAAACAACAAAAAAACTAGGACATGAGCGCAGCCCCTCCCTGCACAATGACAAAAGTGTGGCGGGAACTGTAACATCCGGCGGGGAGGGAGGAGAGAAGGGAGAACCGCCTCACACGCTACCGGACTTGACATACCTAATACCATTCACGAAATATACCTATGGAATTCAGCCCCAACCTGCACTTAACACCTTGTCCTCTGCTTCCCCATACAGGCTGCAGCTCACTAAAGATTTACATCTCCCTAATAGTAATGTACTGCTGGTGTCTGTCGACCTCCAACATCCCGGTCACTGGAGGAAGCTTGGACGTTGCAGGTGGACCATCGTCGGAGACACCAAGCACACGCCGCGAGACCTTTACATCGTCCCAGGACTGGTCACTACAGACTGGGACTGTTTCGCGGTAGGGCTGTACTGTGTCCGACCCCCACTCTTCCTCCCCAAAGGTCAGATCATCGCCCAGGCCATTCCGGTCCCAGAAGAAGACCATCATAACAGACCGGCAGAAGATGGAACACCTATGACAGTGGCCTGGGCACAAGTCGTGGGGAGGGAGAAGCCCCGCCTGACATGTCAGCTCTCGTTGGGCGGGGATCGCAAAATCGTAAGGGGTCTTCTGGACACAGGGGCAGATGTGACGATCATTCCCTCCCGGGAGTGGCCGTCACATTGGGGCTTGCAAAACGCGGCTGGCACGATTTCGGGTGTCGGAGGGCTCCAATTGGCTAAACAGTCAAGGAGCGTTGTACAAATTATGGGACCTGACGGGCAATTGGCTTCAGTGCGCCCGTTTGTTTTAGACTACACCGAGCCTCTCTGGGGGAGAGACCTGTTAGCCCAGTGGGGAGTCAAAATTGACCTGCCTAAGGCTCCCCAGGTTTTTCGGGCAGTGGCCACTGAGGAGCGCCGGACCTGGAAGCTGGATTGGCTAACTGATGAACCAGTACAGGTCTTACACTGGCCACTTAATAAACAAAAATTGAAGGCGCTCAACGAGCTCGTTCAGGAGCAACTACTTAAGGGCAACATTGTGGAGACAATGTCTCCCTGGAATTCTCCGGTCTTTGTCATCAAAAAGCCTAATAAAGATAAGTGGCGGCTCCTGACCGATCTTCGCCAAATTAATGAAAAAATTGTCGATATGGGGTCTCTCCAACCAGGGATGCCCTCCCCGGCAATGCTCCCCCAAAATTGGAATCTGGCTGTAGTAGACATCAAAGATTGCTTTTTTCAAATTCCCCTACACCCAGACGATGCCCCGCGGTTTGCGTTCACGGTTCCTTCCATCAACCGTGAGTCCCCAGACAAGCGCTACCACTGGCGGGTCCTTCCGCAAGGCATGAAGAACTCCCCAGTGATCTGCCAGTGGTACGTCGCTTCTCTGCTGTCCCCAATTCGTACAGCCCTCGGGGATGCCGTCGTGATCCATCACTATATGGACGACATCCTCGTGTGTGCACCCGACGATGATCTACTTGCCCATGCGCTTGGCCTGACAACCGATGCGTTGGTTGCTGCAGGGTTCGAGCTTCAAGCAGAAAAGATTCAGAAGATGCCGCCTTGGAGGTACCTGGGCCTTGAGATCACTAAGCGGACCATTGTTCCGCAAAAATTGGCTATCCGGACAAAAGTCCAGACCCTAGCGGATGTTCACCACCTGTGTGGGTCTTTAAACTGGGTGAGACCCTGGCTGGGCATTCCCACCGAAGACCTGGCCCCCCTTTTCAATTTGTTGAGAGGGGGAGAGGGGCTTAGTTCCCCTAGGGTTCTCACCATAGAGGCTCAGGTAGCTCTGGAGAAGATCCAAAAAGCTATTTCGGCTAGGCAGGCCCATCAGTACCACCCGGGCCTGCCATTCAAATTTATCATACTGGGAAAGTTGCCACACCTCCATGGCATCATCCATCAGTGGGACAAAAGTTTAAAGGACCAAGGCTCAGGAGATAAGCTCTTAATCATAGAGTGGGTCTTTCTGAGTCACCATCGGTCCAAAAGAATGACAAGGCCACAAGAGTTGGTAGCCGAACTGATCCTCAAGGCAAGATCGAGGATCAGGGAGCTGGCAGGATGCGATTTTGCATGCATTCATATACCAATTAAATTGGAAACGGGCCAATTAAAATTGAAGACCTTGAATGAACTGCTGCAAACAAATGAAAGCCTCCAGTTTGCGTTGGACAGTTACACCGGGCGCATTGCGGTCGATCGGCCGGCCCACAAATTATTTAATTCGGAGTTCAAATTGTCACTGAAAAAGGTCCAGAGCAGGGAGCCACTGGATGCTGTAACAGTTTTTACAGACGCGTCTGGAGCATCCCACAAGTCAGTGATGACTTGGAAGGATCCTCAGACTCAGCGGTGGGAGACCGATGTTACCATTGTGGAGGGTTCTCCACAAATCGCTGAGTTGGACGCAGTCGTTAGGGCATTCCAGAAATTCCCAGGACCTTTCAATTTGGTCACAGATTCCGCTTACGTCGCCGGTGTAGTGTCCAGAGCTGAATCTGCAGTTCTTCAGGAGGTCTCCAACCAAAAATTATTTGACTTGCTCACAAGGCTCGTCGACCTAGTCTCCCACCGTGAGCATCCATTTTATGTGATGCATGTGAGATCGCACACCGATCTGCCGGGGTTCATTGTCGAAGGCAACCGTCGTGCTGATTCCTTGGCCGCGGCTGCAGTTGCGATGAGCCCGCTCCCAGATGTGTTCGGCCAGGCTAAGATCAGCCACCAACTCTTTCACCAGAATGCGCCTGGCCTGGTCCGGCAATTCAACCTGACCCAAGACCAGGCTAAGGCGATTGTGGCCACATGCCCACAATGCCAAAAAGATCAAATGCCCGCCATCGCCTCGGGGGCTAATCCCCGAGGTTTGGCGAGCTGTGAGGTGTGGCAAATGGACGTAACACACATCCCTTCCTTTGGTCGATTGTGTTACGTCCATGTCTCAGTGGACACCTTCTCTGGGGCTATCTACGCCTCTGCCCACGCAGGGGAAAAGGCCGCGGATGTCCAGAAGCATCTGCTTCAGGCATTTGCGGTCTTGGGCATTCCTAGGGCCATCAAAACCGACAATGTCCCAGCGTATACGTCCAAGGAGCTGCGGAGCTTCCTGCAGCAATGGGGAATAGTGCATAAAACCGGCATCCCCTATTCCCCGACAGGCCAAGCCATGGTGGAGAGGGCCCACCAGAGCCTGAAAAAGATCTTAACTCGTCAGCAAGCGGCCGTGAAGGTGGAGACCCCCCACGTCCGGTTGTCAAGAGCTCTTTACACCCTCAATTTCTTGAATTGCTCTTTTGACAACCAGAACCCTCCAGTGGTCCGGCATTTCAGCAGCCACCAGCAGCTGCAGCCTAAGGCCAGGCCTCCGGTCCTTGTCAAGGATCCGGAGACCTGGCGGACAGAAGGGCCTTTCGACCTGGTGACCTGGGGGAGAGGATATGCTTGAGTGTCCACTCCCTCAGGCCCCCGTTGGATCCCATCAAAATGGGTCCGGCCCTTCGTCCCGAAGCAGAGGACCCAGAAAGGGGCTGTGCCACAGGTACAGGTGGCGTGTTGGCGGCGGCGGAGGAAACCCTCCCTCAGGAGATTCTCTTACTCCTCCAGTCTCCTCCCTATCCCTGAAGAGCCATCACCTCCTTCTTCTCCTCCTCCCTTCGACTTCCCGCTCATTTTTGACTCCAGACCCTCCTCGCCTGTTTCCTCCCCATTCTCAGGAGACTTCCATCTTTTGTTTGAGGCAGAACCGTTTCAGTGAATTCTTTATGCTTTCACCATTTCTCTTTTATTTTAAGCACAACTCCCCGTTTGATCCGCGGCTTGGTAAAAAGACTGATAGCCAAAATAGCCTCGCCTGAAGTGAACCACGCCATCGTCCCACAAAATGAGACCATCGAGCTGGAGGACCCCTCCTCGGAGGCCGGAGAAGCTGCAGATGAGGAGGGGGCGACCGCGCCGCCCCCCGAACGTCCATGGGCGAGCGGACTCCAGCTTGAGGAAGGCGAGGCTTGGCTGGACCAGCCGCGGGTCCCTGTACTTTAAGTTTATACGGACTTCTCGTTCCTTTGTTTTATTTGTTAAGAAATGGGGAGATGTTGTCATGTGTTCATAAATTTCTTGTTCTGTTCTCCCATTTTGTGTATAGTTTCCCCCTTTTGGTAATGTGAAATGGTTCTGCCCTCCCCAGTTTTCCCGCCATAGCCCTCCTGACAGTTTTGTTGCTATGGTTACCCCTGCCACTGATTCTGTCAGTTAGCTAAGTTATATAATTTCTCCTCCCATGTATGCCCTTATTTGTGGACTTTCTCTCCTCCCTGGGCCCAGTCAATCACCCCCCACTCCTCCCAACTTTCCAGAATCTTCTACTCTCTGGGGGTTGTGGTTGGCTGTGGTCCCGGGGCCCCTCCCTTACTTTATATGTATTGGATGTTTCTGTATGCCTGTCATGTTAAGTTCCTCCCTATACCCTTCCCTATTGGTCTGCTGGGAATCCCTCCCTTATCCACCCCTGGCTTTAAAACCTTGCTTCTCCCGCCCCTCGGGGCCATTTTGCTGGTTGGTGTCCTCCCTGGTTGGTGCCTCCGTGACATCGAATAAACCGACCTTTCACCCCCAGCAAGGTGTGCGACTCCTTTCCTCGTCCTTTCAGCGCCGTGAGTATCCAATCCGCAATCCAACCCAGCCTGAGGCCAGGACGCCAAAGGGGGTTGGCCCTCCATGCGGTTGCGGTGTCGGCCTCAGACCATCAGCTAGCCGGACTTTGCCCCAGTGGCCACATACGCACCGCCGCACTTGTCCTTCATCAGCCAACAGAGAATTTAATTAATATATTGCAAAGATCTTTTTCATGTGTGACATAGCTCCATTATCCCTACTGGAATGCTAGTGGAAGCCTAGAGTCAAATATCATATTTAATTTTAATAAAGACTTGTACAAAACACAACAGATCATTGTACAAACGAATGGAATTTTATTCCATTTTAGAACTAGAAAGATAGGAAAAAATTTAAAATCTGTATTGAAGCAAGCCAACTGGATTATACACACATTTTAGTAATTCTCACCAAAAAGAATCCTAAATTTCTGTACTATATTTTCTCTTAAGGATTTCTTTCCTTATAGGGACTATATAATCTTTTATTAGTTTGTGGTACTGAAGTATTTATCTAGAAGAAATATTACTAAGAATGTAGTGTTTCAAAAAGTGAGCTGTTGATCATCAGTATCTATGTAAACACTTGAAGCAACTTCCCTGAAATAGCTGTTTCTCAGTAGCCAGTTTTTCCTGTTAGCATTCCAGTTCAGTCTCTTCTCACTGCTCTGTCATTACCAAAGGAACTTACTTGACTAATGTTGCCTCTTGTAAAATTTAATTTTTGCTTAGGCTTACACTTATCTTATTCTCCTCTTACCATTCTGTGGTGTGTACCCCTTGATTTTTTGGCAAACCTGTTTAGAAAATATGCTGAAAAAATAAACAACTCACCCTCCACCTCCCTCACAAAATATCCAACCAACCAACCACCCAGACAAAAACAAACAAAACCAAAACAAAAAAAATAAAACAAACAAAGAAAACCAAATAAAAATTTTTAAAAAACCAGGAAAACAACAACAACAAAAAAAAAACCAAAACCACAGTGATTATGCATTCTTCTCTATTCTATTTTGGTGAGTTTCAAGCTTTTCTCTTTCTGTTCAGTATGGTAATGACATGATCAGATATTCAGAGCTCAGGATCCAGCTCACAAGTGGCATTAGTCTATCTTACAGCTGTGCATGAGGAAAGATGAGGATTTGGCATGCCTTTTGCCTTTAGTACTCCAAATCCAGTTACTGAATTATTGAAATTGTTAGGTTTTTTCTTCTTTTTATTTCTTCCTTTTCTCTTTGCCTTTAATATAGCCAATTGCCTTGATGTAAGCAAGAAGAATTTTTGAGTCTTTATGAGAATGTGAAAACATTGATGACTTACACAGAGTAGCTGTATACTGAGAAGATGCAGAAATCCCAGACTAAAATTTTTTTCTATATAGACATGTTATTTCCATTTTATTCAGTTACATAACTCAGATCAATGTATGATTACATTTATGGTCTTTTGGAAACCAAACAAGACATATAGATACATATATATATATATATGCGTATATATATGTATTTATCAGTAATCTTGTTTGTTGGCTGTAAAAAAAGAGAAGGTTGATAATGAACTTTGTTGTGAAGGACACTATCCTGGTATTCTATTTTTTTCACTGTAAAGCACATTCTGAATTGTAAAAGGGGAACAAAAAAAAAAAATCCAAAACATTTTTCTTCCTTTCCCATTGAACATATTATTCTAAACAAAGTATTATTCCAGAGTTTAAATAGAAATGCTGGTTCTAAATACAATTGGGCTAAGGGCTTTTTGCTAGCATAAAATACAAGTAAGAACCAGAAGCCAACATACATTTTCTTACATGAAGGTACTTCAGATGCATTCAGTGAATTCAATCAAAGTTTGAGATGCTTTCCTTATTTACTTTATCTTAATGAATTTAGTCTAAATTATTTTTTTTTCTAGCTAGAAGTGGCTGTCGTGACTTCAGTCCATTTTAGCTTAAAATGCTTATTTTTCTCTGCTGTGAATTAAGAAGTTTCTGTTTTCAGACTACACTACTAACTGAACTCATTAATAACCAGTTATTTGTGTCACTATAGATAAAATTTAAGACCAAGTTCCCCTATATCTGAAGGCTTTATTATTGCTTAAAGGAGTTGATATTCATATCAAGTCTACTTCAGATACAGTTTTATATATGACCAAATATCATCATAAAAGACCCATTCATCACAGTTATTACCTAAATTATTCTGAACCAATAGGTCTAGCGTGTTATTAAAACACACTTTATTTTTTTTTCATTTTACTTTCTGTTTAATCAAAGGATGAATCAAGGGATGTTACCATAGTTATGTGTCTTACCAGTATTAGACAACTCTTTGCCTATTTGTATGTTCTGATTAAATTTCTTCCTGCCATTGGGGATTCCTAACTCCATCATAATTTCCAGAGGCCATTTGAGTTCTACTTATGTTCAGCTTTGCAAGTTCCCCATCCCTGGTGTCACACTCTTAATCTCCTGACATCTCAGAAAATATCAAACTTTAATGTACAATATAATGGTTACTCCTGAGGCCGTGCTATGTATCTTGGCCAGCTTAACTAGGCAAAGCAACACCCTGGGCAGCAAACTGCCAGAGGCAGCTGCTTTCTCTGGGTAGTCACAAGACTGACTGATGCTGGCAGGCAAGTAGGAATGGTTTGAACCATCATGCAATGACAGCAGCAGTAGCCCGACCTAGAAAAATATCCATTATTACCATCTTTCCCAAAGAAGCTTGATGTCTTTTGCAAAATCTCAGCTTACCTCCTGCTCTCCAGGGTAATCTCATTCCTCTGAATTTGTTCTTTCCTTTAGGAGCCACTTACACCTTAGTACTCAGCCACTGCATTTTGCATTTATCTCCCACAAGCCTTGGGCTCTGTGTGATTATCCCGAGGTTATAGCTAATAGATCATGTCACAACAGCTTGTGTGCAAACTAATGCTCCATATCTTTAGGCAATTAATAACATAATTTTCTCTTTAAGTAGTGAAGCTCATTTTTTCTATCAGGCATCAAAATCTAGGTCTTCATTTTGGGTTTAATTTTGCATCAAGTATTCTTGATTCCATGTACATCTCCATGCTCACTTGTAGTACTCTGTCTCTACTACTACAGAAATAGAAGATGTAACATAACAAGAAAAATAGATTTTCCTGGTTAGTTTCCTATCTGTAAAAATATGCCATTGTCTTAACTCCTTTATTCTTTTTGGGTTTCTCTGAATCCTGAACTCTTTTCTCAAAACACAGATTTGAGAATTAAGTGTTAATTGTCTCTTGTGACCATGAGTAACAGAAAGTGCCCAAACTGATGTGACAAAACTGTCTCTCTAAACTCCACTCTAGCATCTAAATATTTTATATACCCTGTGCAGGCAACACAACACAATGTAAAATACTTTCACTTGATGGCTGTAAATTATGAAATAGCTCCTAGTTTTCCTGAAACCTTAGGTGAAATTTAAGGACTCTTGCCAAGATGTGTCTTGCAAGTTAATCAGCTCTACCTCTATAAGGATGACAGTTCAGACAGATGGCCATTTAGAGTCCACTGTTTAGCCATGAAGGAAAAGGAAAAGCAAATGGAGAAGAGAACCTGTTGGGGCAAATAGTACACTAAAACATGCAATTTTTCTTTCTTTATTGCACTATGAATTGAAAGTGCTAACTAACTGAAAGGTGAAGATAGACATAGCTACAATATTGAAAGTATTGAGGTGTTATGTATTCCTAATAACTGTTAGCCTATCCATATTGGGTGAGGTCTTATGTGCTGTGCTACATGATCTTAAATTATTGATAACTAAGATATATATAACCTATATTCATTGAAAGACATAACCAAAAATAACTTCTCGTTCTTTTAACATGCAGTCTGCCATCTGATTTGAGAATTCCACTTAAAAAAGGATTTTCCCAGATCACAGACTAACTGTATTTGAATTTCCAAATCATTCACATAATCGGAAGAAGAAAGAAAACAATCAACTTGCAGTATATGTATTTAAAAGAAAGAAAGCAAAATAAGGTATATTTTTGTCCATCTTTCCTTGTAAGATGTGGCATATATGGTAAAAATTGTTCCAGTCCTTTATGTAGAATATGAAATTAAAAATATTTTCTGCTAAGTCATATCCTATCAGGCTAACTTTCCATAACGTTTTTTTTTGAAGGTTATTGTTTTTTCCTGCCAAACCTTTTCAGTTGGTGTCTCACCTGAGCAGGAGTAACAATTGAATACAGAGGGCTCTTCTTGCCACTGAAATTACACTAAGATAATTTTTGCCTACATATCCCTGCATTAGTGTATTATTTGAACCCATTATGCTGCATATTCTCACAGCCTGTTTCCCCAGCCTGCCCAGGGATCACACTTTTTCAGACATGCATTTGGAGAACAGTTCCAGAAAGTGACGGAGTATTTGGTCTCACAAATTTATTTCTGAGTGCAGCCTGTGTGCCCAAGCTGTTTGGCAGTACCTGAACACCCTACCATTGTCACACCGTTGGCAGGTACTTCTCAGATCATGGCACTCCTGTTAGCTCCTCTTCCTTCAAAATATCAGAGGCATTAATTCCTGTTTACTCATTAATGTTCTGTATATCTGTCATGAAAATCTTGGGTCTGAATTAGTCTCCTTCAACCAAAGTGCAACATTACATCGCTGGAGTTTTTTTTGAGAGCAGTATAGCAACAATTTAATCAGTGGAAGTAGTATAAGAAATTAACACAGCCTGCATTTCCAACTGCTCTTTAGAAACATGCAAGAAAGTAACATGAAAATGGTGTCAGGAATTAACAAGAATAGGCATTAAGAATGATAAAAAACCTTAATGAAGTAGATAATTCAATGGAAAGAATAACAAATAAAACTATGAAATTGTACCTTTATGGACCAGCCATAACTGTATAGGATGCACAATTTCTGAAGTTGCTACAAAAGGTTAAGATTTCTTTTAGGGATAACTACATAGGGTTTGTAAATCTGATTATTTCTACTTTTCTGTTTCACATATCTTTAACTTTTTCTTGTTTTTCTTAAAAGTGATTTTTTCTTGTGAATTCTTTTATATGTCACAGAAAAAGGACATGTCGACATATATAGCACATCTATTATATGGATTATAATCAGCCTTCTGGTAAGTACTTAGAGCCAGAAATTTACAGGAGACCTCTGGCCTCCCATTGTCTTTCTTGATTTATGCCAAAATTGGACCTTGTGGTTCCTTTCTGCCTGCTTCTGATGCAACACTTGCAGAAAATATCTCCTAAAGATATGATGGCAATATTTAGTAATATTTTGTTATTTTTCTGCATATATCTACATATGCAAGTAAAGTATGTATATGTATATGTATATATTTTAGAAGTAGAATACTTTAGTTTTTTCCATATCCCTAAGTACTACACTAACTATGCAGGGTGATTTTGAATCTCCAAATTTAATTTTCATTTTCACGCTCTATGAAATGTTTTGGCATCAGGTAAGTAACTTTAAAGCAATTAACACAAGATGTGGCTAAAAATGATTAATGTAGCAATTAGTACAGGAAATGAATTTTTAGTTATAAAATATTTGAATATGAAACTTGAATTTTCAAAGCAGCTCACTTAATATACAAATAAGCGTGTAATCTTCTCCTTTGTGAGATTATATTCTTCTCACTAATAAAGCAATAAGTTCCAAAGAAAAATAAGGCATCATTTACAACAAAGTTGCCTTTAACATCCCAAATATTCTAGGACTTTGTGAAATAGTGCTCTAATGATGTCACATCATGACCCAAAGTCCACTTTCCATTACATCAGTATTTCTGTCTAACAGGATGAATGATTCATTCTAAAACAAACAAAAAAAAAATCTTCTCACTTTTTAAGGGATGGATGAATGTCCTGTCTCTTGAGGATAACTTTAAAGAAAGCCGAGAGCAGCAGCCACTCTTAGTTATGTAAATTATAGATAGTCCTTTTAATCATCTGACAGATACATGCAGTGAAGTGCTATAAAGTATTTTGGCTTCTTCTCAAAAAGCAGCCCAAACCAAAACTGTGGTAGGTTAGACACCATGTGTCCCACTATTCACATATAAAAATTATTATCATCACCACACTAACCCAAAATAGCAAAAAAAAAAGCAAAGCTTCACAAAAAATATAAAAAGCAGTAGTAAGTTTCTTAAGAGAAGACTATCTCAAAAGAATTTTGTTTTTTGCTTAGGATTAGATTTGTTTATAGAGAATCTCTCCAAACGCTGGGATGTCAGAAATAATCTGGGCGTAACAAAAGGCTTCCAGCCTTGTTTTTCTGTTCATCTATCTTCAAACAAGAAAGGCTTTGAAACACTGTATTTGCTTATCTTCAACTTCTAAGATTTTGTTTTGTCTTACTGCCTAATTATTTCTTATATTAAAATCTAAAGAATTACATTATCCTAGTGAGTAGCCAGTACATTTCCTAAGTAAAGATCCATCATCAAAATACGTTGGAAAGACATCAAATGAAATAGAGTTAGGATTGTATTCACTGAGTTTCAATTTTAACTTTTTAAAAACATTATCTATATATTGTATTTCTTTTCTTTGTTTAGCTGAACTTTGATTTTTAATTAAAACCCTCCCTGAATGACCTCCACCTTCCTTTCTTGTCTCTGCTTTACATTTCCCTTATGTAAATTTGCCATATTTTTCACTTGCATTACAAAAAAAAATGTTTGTCAGAATTCTCATTAGTCATATTTAAGATTATTTCTTTTTCAGTGTCTCCTCAATTATGTTTCTTTCTGCAGTTGTGATGTTACCTTCTATTCTTTCTCTTTTCTGTTCACTATTAAAGTCAGACTTAATAACTACTAGCACACATCAATAAATGCTATCTTCACTCCCATCTAGTAGAAAAGATCATATGATTGTTTTTTGGCTCTTCTGCTCTCTCCCAACATTTTATCTAAATTTAAAATCTAAACCTTTTGGCAGTGACATTTCATTTACTACTGTAATCATAGATACTTGGAACTTGGTTTAGTACTTACTGATGTTCAAAGTTATCATTATTTACCTAAGAAGGGTTTTGGATTTTTTTTCCATACATAAGTAAATGAAAATGTGAATAAGAGCACACTGTACACAAAGCAATATAGTTCTCCATATTTTCAAGACAAGCCTTTTGGTTCTTTGAACTCTGCATCCCTCAAGTATAATTCAGTTTTTCATTACTCATTTATTTTTTGAAATTTACTCCATGACTTAAGAAATTTTATTTTTTCTTCCTTATTTCATCTTGGTGTTGTCGTAATGTGTTTCATTGTGTTATACAGATAGAATTACAAAGGAACTGAGAAATAATTCTGATTCTGTAAATTGTCTGAACTCATTGCAACAGACATTCTGCAAACTTTTGGTTTTTCATTTTCTTCTTCATAAAGAACTTATATTTTGCAAGGGAATTGAATTAGTATGTAAGTTTTTAGTATATTTTATTAATTTCAGTGGAAAATATAGAATAATATAGAAATATAAAATTATTAAAACCCCTAAGACTGGTTTTAAGTGAAATGCTATGTTTATAGTATTATACTAGCAGGAAGTAATCCAAATAAGCACAAACCACTCAAATTTAGGCAATGTATTAAGTTAGATACACCAAGTGTCTTCCATAGGTAAGGGGGATGGACAGACATCTGTAAGAAACCATCCAGACTACCTAGGATTTGAACCATATTTTTAGACCACCCCCTCTTTGCTTTAACTATAAATAAATAAGTAAGGAGTAAACCTCAAGTAATAGTACTTCTACTTTAATTACATTTGGGTTATGTCAAAATTCAGTAGAATGCATAGCCAAAGTACATTGCATGTTAAGATTTTTATTCCCTGTCCCAAATGTACCTGATGAAGAATTTCTGACTTGTTTGTACAGATGCACAAAGAGAGACAGAACCTAACCTGCAATTTCTTCATCAATTGTTGTATTGGCACAAGCTGAAAACAGTTCCTGTAGAGAGTGTCCAAATATAGAAGCTAGACATTCCTATCAAAATTCAAATAAAAGAGTTATTTCATAATTTAAAGCCCATCTGGACCTGAGCCTCCATTTTCTGCCAAATGAGCACCTTGGCAAGGGTATGAATTGTTAATTTTATGGTATGGCATCTTTATTAAATACTGAGCATGTAGCACTGTGAATTTATGTCATACTTTACAAACAGATAATAAAATACACTTCCCCTCCCAATTCTGTGATGAGATTGCAAAAGACAAAACAGAAATGTTTCAGAAATTTCAAAGCGAGCAGATAATGAAGAAAGAAAAGGTGGAAAAACACTTAACTTTATTTCAATGAACCTTACTTGAAGTGAAATAAGTGTCAGCCTTGTCAGGCAAATGAATCAGGCTTTCCAAAATGCATCATGAGAGAAGGCATGAAAGTTAATTTAGTAGAAAAAAATATCAGATACCCAGGAAAGAGAACAGGGAAAGAAAATTTATCTAAAATATCTGTCTCTGTATCTCCAGGTCAATTAATGTAATGACATCTTTCTAAAACTCCTTCATTACCTTCAATTTGGGTCACTGTAAATAACATTGCCTCACTTAAGAAGTCAGTTTGCTAATAATTACCTTTTTTATGTCTTTATAAATATATTGAACAGCATATGATTGAAGTCAGATCATGAGCACTAACTTCCCCTCTTATTTCCTACCTCTTATTTGATTATCAATCAATTAAAATATGTTCTATGGATTGTGCCTTACCACATACTCATTCACTTTGTCTACTATATTTATTCTTTTTTAACTTGACTTTCAGTTGCAAAAACCAGAATAACCTTTTATTTTTGGACAAATATAATAACATAATAAATAGATATAATAAATACCAATAATGCAGACATGGTCAGAAGTATAACAGAAGCAAACAGCCCTGCACAAGATATTTTGGACACTCAGAAAGGTAAGAGACCAGACAGGTGAAAGAAGGCCATCTGTCTCAAACAGTCTTATGCAAATCTCATTAACAGGGCCTGAAAAGTCAATCTGCTCAAGGAAACAATACTCTGTATCAGCTGGTGAAGTAAGCTCCAGGTTATTAAGGAGATATTCACCTGTTGATAAAAGTTTCTCTGGCGTAGATACAAATTGAGTTTTTATGCAGTATTTTTCAAAATTTCTGTTGGACTTTATTTATTTTTTTTGTAATTTAAAAATATGTGGATGCACCATAAGGGCCTTCCTCAAAAATCTCTCCTTACGTACACAACAAGATTATAATAACCATAAGAATGCAGAGTTAGTAGGAAAACAACAGTTTATTCAGTGGTGGCATTTTCTGTCTGTTCTTCCTAGCAGTTAAGGATTTAGGAGAAACAAAAAGAAAATAAATTTAGAAAAATTTGCTATAATTCTGTTAAGTAAAATTGAAAAAAATTAGGAGCATAAATATAAAGCACGATCACTCTACGTCTGTATAGGAAAGTTATTTAATATTGTACTTTGAATTGGAGCATATCTGACATGTAAATTTTAAAATATCTGAGGTCAGCTTTTTGTCACTTTCAATTAAATACACTTAAGAAGAAGAAGCAACGATATACACAGTGATAATTTTCTCCTACATAATTAACTTTCTTCATAGTACAAACCTGTATGCTTACTAATACCTGCTAGAATTTTTTTGTCTGCTTTTTTTTAAAATTCAAAATTCTTACCCTTAATTTGAGTTTTAAAATTCAAAATTCTGTATACTTTATAAGAGAAAAAAATACCTTATAATGCAGCTCAGCTCAGTGCTTTATAGGCTTTAATATTCAAATATATGCACTCATATAAAAGGAACTGATTAACCTGGGCATGATGAACTATAATGGCCTAACTAACCTGTTTCTTTACATGAAATGCATTTAGATTAAATGGTACTTCTTGTTTCCCTATTTTTGTCCACTATCTCCTATATATGAGTCAGCATTGAACTAAAGCTCTTTTCTATCAACTGTGTTCTGTCAGGTGTGATGGATCAGAAAAAGCCAAGGTATCCAGCATGTGTTAATGTAAAACCCGACAGACATTTTGAAAACATAGATAGTCATGGCCATATGTATTGCTTACAGGCAAAATCACCTTAATATGTCAATACAAAGAGTCAAAGATTTTCTGACTAGGACAGGCTTTATGTAAGATCAGAAGTTCAGAAGATTTCCCCCATCAGTTCTGGAGGAAAAAAAACCAAATCCCAAACATAAATACTGATATGCGATGAAAAGTATAAGGACTTTTAAAGAACCTAACAATGTGAAAGACATAGCAAAGCTGCAAGGGTTTTTTTTGTTTGGTTGGTTGGGGTTTATTGCTTTGTATTTTGCTTTTTATTATCATATATATAGTTTATAATTTTATTATCATTTTTATTATTTATTTTTACATTATTATTAAATTGGAAAAGATCTTTAAGATCCTCCAGATCACCTGTAAACCTAGCACTGCTAAGTCCACCAATAAACTATGTCCCTAGGCACCACATCCACACATTTTTTGAACACTTCTAGGGATGGATTCCACCACTTCCCTGGAAATCCTATTTGAGTGCCTTTCAACTCTTTTCTGTTAAAAATTTTCTTGATATCCTGTCTAAACCTTCTGTGATGCAACTTGTGGCTGTTTCCTCATGTGCTGTCCCTCATTGCCTGGGAGAAGGGGCTGACCCCCACCTGGCTACAGCCACTTTCCGGGCAGTGGTAGGGAGTGATAAGGTCTCCCCTGAGCCTCCTTCTCTCCAGACTAAACACCCCCAGCTCCCTCAGCTGCTCCTCACAGGGCCTGTGCTCCAGACCCTTCACCAGTTTTGTCATTGTTTGGATGTCCTTCAGCAAGAGCTTTCTTTTGTTCTTATAATAATAACAAAACCAAGAGCCACTTTTGTCAGTGTCACTGACTTAAAATTGTTGAAAAAACTGACATCTTTTCAAAATATCTTTTTTCTTCGCTCTGGTTAGCAGATCAGGTAGTTGAATACAGAAAGGCAGTTGGTAAAGTGGTTAAATGAAAAAATTGTACATACATATATTGATATTTTTCCTACACATTGATCCATATTTTAGTAAAGTTATTCCATACAAATTCAATGAGATTCAGAAATCCAATAAGTGATCTTTCAGCCAGATGTAAATATTTGACAGCATTATGAGATATAAACTTTTTTCTACTAACTTAACCTTTTTATATAGCTTATGTTGCTTACTGCAAAAATAATGGACTGCTGAAGATTAAACAAATATATCTCATGAATATAATGAAATTTCATGTGTAAAATCAAAGGTGCCAGATAAGAAGCTTATGAAAGCAGTAGTCCCAGAGTAAAACTCTGTAGAAGTCACATTGAAATTGGCATAAGGCAAGTTTTTCAGCATAGCACAGTCAACACGCTTCTGCTCTGTCCTTTAAGAAAACTTATTGCTGAAAAATTAACAGAAAATTAACACATATTTCGTGGCTTTTATGCTAAAATGGCATCTAGTAGCAATTGGACTGAGACTGTAAATTTTTTATAAATGGCACAGTCAGTACCATGCAGTCATTGTGAATAAAATAAGGTGTCTAATTGCCTAAGATGAACTGATTGCAATGTCCTAAGAGGCAGGGGAACATCCTGTATTTTTTTACCAATGCCTGAAATGTCTAGACTTTCTCCTACTGCAAGTGTTGGACATACCAAAGATAGAGAGGTGCATTGTTTTTTTTTGTTTCCATCACAGAAAACTGTATTCTAAAGGGTTTTTTTCTGATGTTAAGTCATGAAATCTGAAATTTAGTGTGACACACAGTATAATTTGTGTGGGAGTTGGTCACTGAAATGAAGTTTTCCAATTTATATTATCTAAGAAGAGGTCTGTAAAATAAAGAGATGATGAGTACAGTTCTAAATGATCTACATTTCAAAGAAAGACAGTCATCAAGCAGATTTTCCCAGAGTGTAATTCTCTGCTTATTTCATTTTGTATATTTGAAATTACCAATTCACATCTTTAGCAAAATTTGCTCCTCTCTGTTAACTGAAGTAATCTGACATCAACACTGCCAAGGGTTACAAAGATACCTCAGAGGAAAACTTTCAGAAACAGTGGATTTAATTTTCCACATAGAAAGCAAAAACATGATTAGAAAGAAAAAGATGAAAAGCAGAAAAGAAAACTCACTGTGGTGAGAACTGAAAGAAACTGTATGAGCTGATCCTGCTTCAGGTATCTGTTTTCAAGGGATTACTGTGTGTTACATTCATACATGAGATGAATAGAAATAATAACAGATACACAGTGAGGAGGGTAAGATTATCTTCATCTGTCTAATAGTCTAAGCTGATTACTTGGACCCCTTTAACCATCAAAGGAGAGGGACAGGCATCTCTAAAGGATATTGTTCTGTCTGCTTCACACAGAGTGACCCAGTCAGTGGAGAGTTTCTGTCTCTCCAGTCACTGCAGGGGAAAACAGCTGGGAACACTTGTAATGCTGTTTTTGTATTCTTTGTGTATTTATTAGACAATGGCAAAAAAGAGAAGTTCACCAGACACTGCTGTTGTAAGATATGTGGGGAAGACAATACAATTATTGGCTGCTATATGCAACTGGCTGATAGTTGCATGAAAAAGGTTTGTTTTCTTTCTGGGCTAAAAAATAAAAGACTGAAAAAGATGAATGATAGTGGTATGTAGGAGGTGGTAGAATGCTTGAGCAAAGCTGCTTTCTCAAATACTTTCAGGAGAAAGTGAGTGGTTGTGGAAAAGGTCCAAATAGTGCCAGCATAGAGTTAAAATGAGATTTCATAAGAAAGTAGCAGTAAATTACTAACATGCTTTAGAGAGATTATCTTGGAAATAACAGAAAATATAAATTCTAACAAAATTTCTAATTAAAAGGATTAACAAAAATATTAACCATCCATGACATAATATTAAACATCTCTGATATACAAAAATGTTATAAACATAGTATTTCTAAAGAAAAATTCTAATTCTAAATGATTCTTCTAAAGAAGTACTTATTAATTTCAGCATTAAATACATCAACAAACAAATGTAGACAGATAGAGAGATAGATAGGTAGATAGATAGATCTTACACAAATTAAATATAGCCTGCTCACAATATTTCTCTTAAGAATATATTATCAACACTCCAGTGCTGATGTATAGAACAATGATTTTCCAGCAAATGAAAGACCTTGATATATATAACAGACATCGATGTCAACTTCTAATAGAAAAATTCATATATCATAACACAAGACTGATACTAAACAAAGTATTTCCTTATTTCCTGTATGTCATATTTCCTATGTACAGTGCCTTTTAGCATTTTTCCAGCTTACTCTAACATCACTTCAGTGCCCATGGCCTTACTGGAACTCTGCCTCAATCCAGAAAGGAGTACAAAGGGTGGTGCTGACTACAATTATAGTGCTAACTATATGCTAACTAGAATTATAGTCCAAAACCAGTCTGAGTCACCATTACCCATTGAATCTACACATATATTGCTTTTCTACTGACTAAACCCAGGATCTTGTAGATGATGAAGAGGGAAAAGCCTCAAAGCTTTCAGATGCTTCCAGAATCAATCGTGTCTTGAGGAATAGACTTGCTGTTTATCCAGACCACCAGTGAGTACTTCAGTTATCTCCTTTGTATCTACAAACATCATCCAAGAGCAACTTTAATCCTCTGCAAACACCTATTCATGTAGTAATACAATACACAGTAGGGTAGTAGCTGGATCATTTCCTACATGTACCCTGAGAATTACATTAGGATTTAGCACAAAGTGATGCTATTATGCTGATTGTACACTATGGAGTATAGAAAAGGATTACTGAACAAAAAGTCTGGGATTAGATTTGCCTTTTAAGAATGACTTTTGAGTGTGTGGGCAGGCATAGATTTCTGGGGATGTCTGAGGGTGTTGGAATTACCTCTGTAAATCCATCTGTTCTCCACCAGAATGCCTGTCATTCTCAACAATCTATGAATAGCTGCAATCAAGACCTAATTAATTTTAATCAGAATGACCTCAATCATCTTAAACAGGTTTAAAAATTAAAAGCTTTGCTGATGCGACTCCATTTAACTGCAAGTGGCTACAGAACAGTCACATAAGCTATTTTAGAGCCATACAAAGGTACAGAGGGAAGGGAAATTTTCTAAAGGTTGGAAGCTTCTGTCAACTTAAAATGGGTCATTGTTTTTTGGTGCAATTGCAGGGTTCATGTATGCCTGTGGGTGCATTGTTTGGCCAATGCCTATAAATCGTGAGCAACATTAATAGATGCTCAGCAAACTCAGTTGCTGATTTCTGTTTGCTTCTTTGTCATCACTTTTATTTACTGTTGCTTCTCTTCCTTCCTACATATCTTCCCCAACTTCACTTGCAATGCAGAAGAAAACCCAGTACTTATCTTAGGCATCTAAATGCAATTGATATTTGGGTGGTCTTTCTATGCATTCTGATAAAGTGCAAAATAAAAATATTTGTCAAGCTCTTTAAAGCAGGACAGCATATTAAAAATATGCGTATTAAAAATGTTTATTCAATTCTTTTCTTAACTTGAAAAAGTTGCAGTGAATGTTATTTCTTTATGTTTAATATGTTTTTAATTATTTAAGGCAATCATGTTTACTGTATCATTTGGTAAAACAGATTTATGTTTACTTTCATCACCACAAAAAAGATAGATCTATAAAGGTAATAAATCTTTCAGTGCTCCATAACCTTAGGCAGCCTTTATAGGTTGAAAGATAATCAATAATCATGACAGAAAAACTGCATATGATTCATCTTTCAAATCAACTTGCTTCTTTATGACACAATGCCAATAGATGAGAATGTAAATGCCGGGATCCATTTTTTTTTTTTTTTTTTTTAATAAAAATACCTAAACTTGAAAGGCTATTCATTAGAATTACTTTCCCAGGCAAAATTAACACTAGATGGATCTTCTATGTTCACTACACTTCACATGCTGTCAGATTGCACGATCCAATTATGCAGTCTTTGCTGTCTACTGCAAAGTATTTCTGTCTGCAAATTTAGCTGTATTTATACTTTCATTCTGACAGTGTTTTCTACTTCTGAGTCATTAATGTGAGCAAGTGCTAGTGAGGGGTTTTCTACCCAATGTAATCAATTATTTTTGAATAATTCAATAGATTGAATTTCATTTTAAATGAGCAGCTTTTCATTTCTGAAGTGGCTGTATCCCAAAGTGTCAGGCTTTTCTTGCTGAATCAGTGTGCTTGAGCTCCGACAGCCTTCAAGATGTTTGTTGTCCTGGTGACATCCTTCATAGTATCACTTCAGCAAACTTAAAGTGCCAAGTAGTCAGGAATTTAAATTTACCCATACAGGTATTAATTCAGACAGGCCTTTCAGAATCAGGACTTTTATTTTCATTAGCATTTTTTTATTCTTCTTTATTCTGTACTGTAAATCAGGACAAAATGTATCAGGAGCAGTGCTTGAAATTATTTCTTCTTTTCTTCTTCTTCCCTTGTCCTTTTCCCCCTTAAAAATACAGAGAATTATAGAGGCAGCACAACCTGTAAAGTCACTGTAATTCTCACTTGGAAAGAGAAATTTGCTCTAGCTACTTAGAACCCTCTTTGCCTGAAGGTATTGCAGTTTTGGCCTGATGCTGCTACTCTATTGAATGTAAAAGGTGTGCCAGCATGATTAATGAAATATTGAACAGCTAAATTGTGACTTGAAAGTCTCATCAGAAATGAGCACATTGATAAATTGTGCCTGAATAGTGAAAGAAAAACTGACAGAAAAGCTTTGTTTGTAAAATCAAAATTTGTTTCAAAATGTGACTGTCACGTGCACCAATTACAGGATAATTACATTTGGCCCATCATATTCTCTGCTGAGCAGTTAAAAATACCATAAAATTACTTTTTGGAATATGTTTGTTGTATTTTTTTTTGTTAATGGAGTTTATAAGAACACAAGCAGTTTGCCATTCCAAGTTTTGAAGCACATAGCTTTAATGTGTTTAGGATTATTGAATTAAACTAAAATATAGTTTAGCTTCATATACTGCGCGAGGGCGTACGCATCCCTAAGGTCCGGCTAGCTGAGGGGGTGAGATTGGCCGACGCCCCTGCGCATGGGAAGCCAACCCCCCTTGGCGTCTAGGCCTCGGGCTGGGCTGGATGGCGGAGTCGGATACCTTGCGCTTGACGGCACAGAAGAGGAGGTGACCACTTGCTAGGGTTCAACATGGGTTTATTGAGAGCATCCAACAGAGGAGCAACCAACAGGTGTAAAACCCCCAGCAAATGGCAGGGAACAGGGGGAGCGACAAGGTTTTAAAGGGAAGGGGTGGAGAAAGGAGGGAAACCCAGCCAACCAATCGGTAAGCAAGTAGGGAGGTGCATAACGTAACTGGCATGAGGACATAACAAATAAACATAAAGCAAAGGAGGGGCCCCGGGACACCAGCCAACCACGACCCCCAGAGAGAGGAAAGTTCTAGAAAGCTGGGAGGAGTGGGGGGTGATTGACTGGGCCCGGGGAGGAGGAAAAACTTACTTATAAGGTGCTATAGGGGAGGGGAAGTTACATAACACAAAGGATTGGCAGCTGAGGGGGAAGGGGGTAACCATAGTAACTTAACTGTCAGGATCACGGTGGCAGGAAAACTGTGAGGGAAGGAACCATTTAACACAGAACAAAGGGGGAGCATACATAAAATAGGGGAGAAAACTGGGGAACTTAAAAAACACATCACAACAATATACAATGAAATATATATTTAACACAATTTTTCAGTTTTATAATTTCTCACTCTAGAATTTATACTATTTGTACAATAAAGGACAGAGAAAATGAAATATGGCAAAATATTACCTTAACGGATGCCACTAATTTCAGATATTAATCTAATACATATTTGTTTACTGTTTATAATGCATGCTATGTATATCAGAGACTGGGTCGGTCTGTAAATAGACATTGTCATAGGATTATATATGCTGGGTTACACCATTTTATTATTTACTTATTATCTCAAGTCCAGTAGACATTCATTATGATGTAGATTATGTGATAATAATAAATAACTCTGCCATGGTCACTAGCTTGAACTTCTTTCGAAACTTTATTCTTCTCTTGTTTAAGACATAGATCGTATTCATATTTTCATTAAAAATGAAAGCAAATATAGGACTGTTCGGGAACTTTAACTCTCTATACAGAACATATTCAACTAGAGACGTCTGTAGAAGAGGTGTGTGTAAGTGAAAATAAGGAGACAAAGCGCCTCATAAAGCCAGATCAGCCTTCCTCCAAGAACATGAGATGTGAGGGGTTTGGAAAAAGTGATTGTTGTTAGTTGAAGAATGCAGTCTGCACTCAGATATGGAAAGATATGTATGTATTTTTTGTAAATAAAGATAATTCTATAGAATATATTTATGTTTATATTTATAGTAGGCACAGCATAAACTATTGTTTCTAACTGGGATAAACAAGATGCCCCAGTTTCAATTTACCTCTCACGGTAAAAGGGGGAAACAATGAATTTCCTTTGAAGCTGGTACTTTCACAGTCTGCAGCCAGGTATGTTTGATGGCACATAATGTGCTTCTGAGGTGACTCCTGACAGTTAGACAACCTGTTATCTTTTCAAAACATCTGTCAGTGACTACTTTCTTGAAAACAGAAGCATGGATGCTGGAGGGTAAGGGGAGGAAGAGGACTAGTCCACCTTTGGGTCTTGCTGTAGTGTGGGGCTGAGCCATGCGAGTTTTGACCCATGTCAGGATGTAGTACCATGGCAATGAGCTCTTTCAAATAGCACATATGCAAACAGATAAGAGTGGATTTTCAACTCTTGCTGGACTTCAGCAAGTCTAAGCATTAAGCTTTTTAGGTTTCTTTGAAAATTTCATTCCTCCCAGACATTCCTTCCATCGTTTTCCTTTATCAACACTTCACAACTTAAGTAGTATCTATTCTTCAATCAAAATTACACTGTACATATACTAGAACAACAATATGAAACCTAGAGACAGAAATTGCCCTGTAATAGATAGCAAATCAATATGATTCAGAGGCAAGATAAGTATTACAAATATCCAGAGATTTAAAATTTTCATTAGTTTTAGACTAATCTTGAGGAGCATTCACACAAAAATCCTCTGTTAAAATATGTGTAAAAAATGGAATTTTTTATTCTCATTTAGGAATTTTGGTATTCCTAAGTTTTCATGGATAGGAATTAGAACAAAAATATTTGTTTCAGTGCACTGTATAATGGACACAGCATCCCATCCTGCAGAGTAAAAAAAATTCTTATACTAACATAATTCTTATAATAAAAAAGTCTTTCAGGTTCAAATAAATAATATATCTTGATATTTTATTAAGTTTAGTAAAAGATTTCACTAGTGGTATGGCCCTCCAAAACACCTGAGGGAAAAAGGCCATGTATTAATATCACACTAAAAAACCATATTACATGCAAAATCTAGACAATAGTTTAGGTTACCTACTAAAGCAGTGTATATAATACAATTCAGAATATACCAGGAATTGACTGTGGTAAAATGAGAAATTATGTGTAATTATAATTTACTAATTCTTCATAAAACTCAGTGCATTATTTAGGGATCTGATTTGTGCTGTTTAACACCATGAAATATGCTATGGTGTGAAATTAGTTGCACATTCATGGAACATATATAGTCACTCTTAACTGTGTGTGAATGTACAGTCCCACTGAGCTGAGTCCAGAATGAACCTGGTTTTTTTAAATTTAATATCTAAACAGATAAATATCATGTCCAAGGGATCTGATGAAAATCTCTGTGCTCTCTCTGCAATTTGGAGCATAAATTAACTAGAAATATAGTTTGTCACAGTAGTATTGCTTAGTTCTTATAATGAGAAGAAAAGACAGATAAACATAGCCTCTCCTTCCCTTCCCTAGTTATCCAGGTTATGTTGTGTTGATTTTTTTTTTCCATTAAATAGAATAATTGACAAGAAAATAGGATCATTTACTTATTTGTACATGAAGAGATTTAAGGAACAATTCTATAACTTAGAATAAATGCATCTGTTATCTACTTAATATTTAGCTTTTGGGGTCGCTGTTCATTTAAATGGTGGTCAGTCACTTTCTGCTTCAGCACATCAATTTAAATAGATTGCATTGAGATAAAATCTGGTTAGTTGAGCAGTTTTTTACATTGAAGTACTTTAAAATCATTACATATTTTTAAATCTTAATTTCTCATGTTGAAAGTAGGAGCTACTGCTATCAATCAGCATGAAAAATTTCCCCATGGTGGTGAACTACCTAAGTATTCTATGATCACACTGAATAAAATATGAAATAGTGGTGTAAAGTTTAATCATCCTGTTTCCTCAATTTCCTTCATTCCTTTCAACAGCAACCACTGGGGGAACAATTCACTTTTCTGCTTTGTGGAAAGCTCAGGCTAAGGATTTTCAGAGCTCTTTTAATTACTCGGTTTAAGCTAGAGATGCCAAAGGACCCACTAAGCAACAATAATGGGTAATGACTTATGCATAGAAAATTGAAAAGTGTTCATCTTGGTAGAACAAAGGAGAATAAAACAGAACAAATGGCAAGTAAAATTGGAAACACAGAAGAAATGAAGGTGAACTATATAGATTTCAAAAGCAATCTATAGCTGCAATTAGAAACTATGCATTAAATCAATTTTTAGGTCTTTTGAGGAATCAAAAGTAACAAGGGTAGTTCAGAGTACTGTACCTACTTAATAGATTATTGATTTTCAAAAAAAAGATAACAGGACATCTTTCACATAGAGCTACCAAATTTGCACTTATGGTACTTTTACATTCCATTTTTTTCCCCCCTTTTTTTTGCTCTCTTGACTGTTAATTGTATTTTGGTTTAGTATTGAGGCAACAAATTCATGATTGCTTTTGGGAAGCATTTTCTCCCAGACACATATTGTTCAGGATATCTAAATGAAACCCTGATAAAACTTTTGCAATCTTTCCTACAACTGTGAAGTTATAAGGGAATATGAGAATACATTGAGTTCTATTGAGAATATGAGTGCGATTGCAGTGTTTTGGTCTTCTTTGCTACCTCATCCTTCCAGCAAGACTTGAACAAAATCTCCCTTGGTTTCCTTGTCGCCTGCAGTAGCAAGGGCAATCACACCAGGAAGAGTGACTGTTAGAAATTCCTGATGCACCTATGGGATCACTAGACTATGACAATACTAAATTCTGAGCCACTTTCATGCAGGGGGAAAGAAAGGTAAGAAATCCTAAAACTGATGTTATAAAATATAGGGGTAATTCAAAAGACCATTCCCTTTTATGTGGAGTCCTGAAAAGAGGGAAGTGCCAAAAGTCTCAAGTCCAAAAGGGACTTTGATTTTTTTTGTCAATATGGCATACAAAAATATTAAGACTGTTTGAGGGAACTATTTTAATTCCATTATGCATCAATAGTAATGATATTTCTGTCTATTGCAAATACAAGCACTTGAACCTGAGACAAATAAAAACTTAGACATTAATAGGCAAGATAACATGATAATTTTAATTTAAAGCAAATTATTGAAAGAATCGTGCCTAAAATATAGATTATACAGTGCCGAAATTTGTATAAACACTTTGATTTGCTATATTATGCAGCTCATTTTCTACTACAAAATATGCCTAACTGCACATATGACCTGAAGAAGAATCTGTTCAAGGCTACTAAGAACAGATGTGACTGAGCAATAAATTTTTGAAGTTTACGAAGTTATTCTAGGGAGGAGTTATAATGTTTATTCTATATTAATTTTCTTGAATATCCAGTATTTTTTTGCTGTCTTAAATAGGGTGCTAGAATGGTAAAACCTTTAATTTGACTCATTCTGTCAGCCTTACCATTAAAAGTAAATTTTAAAAAACAGATTGAAGTCAGTCATTTTTTTGATTACCATTATTGTCTCAGTATGACTACAAGGGCATAATTCAAAAGTGCTGAAATACATTTGAGCTAAGAACTTACATGTAATTTTAATATATCTTCCAAAAAGAAACTAATTTCATTTGATATTACATTTTATTAAACATTTTATTCTGGTTTACTGTGCTTGATGGCTAAAGCAGTTGCCCAGGAAGAAGGTGACCAGCTACACCTAGCTCCTTTGGTGTAGTTAAATGATCTGGTACCTCTCTGCAAAGCTGTTTTTATTTTGTTTTGTTTTGCTTGTTTGGATGAAAGAAATCTGTCTTGGACTGCTCTCCAGAAAAAGTTTCAGAATTTTTAATTTCATTTTGTTTGGGTGTAGCTTTCAAAACTGAGTTTTCATTATAATTTTCTCTTCAAGTAGTGTCATTTAGCCCCTGTGATGCTAAAACCAAATTTCTTATTTATCTTGTTTAATAATGTTTTTTGATAGAAGCCTTGGCTTGAACATCTTAAATCTGCTGAGAGATGAGCTTTTCTAAAGTCTCAGGTTTCTTTCCTGCTTTGTTTTTATTTTTTTTCCCTCCAAAACTGGATTCCATTATGAACAACTATTTCACTGCATTTTTGGACAAGTTCTATATTTTCTCTATGAAATTAGTTATTTTCTTTGCTATATGATTAGCCTTGACAATGCCGGCTCACTGCTACTGTATGAACTTTATTCCCAAATTCATAAAGAAAATACTTTTTCTTTTTTCTTCTATATGGGCTTTGCCCTTTTGAAAACACATGACAATAAAATTACTCATTTTTTAGAAAATACAAATTTGTCATTTTCTTCATCTAGCATTGTACATCATATACCATTTGTCTAATTATTATGTCACAGTATTCTTTGGAAATGCAAAATGGTGCTCAAAAATATACATTCAATCTAACCATTTGAAATGCCAAAGTAATTTTTCATTGTTAGTTCTTTTCAATGAATTCAAACCTCCTTCATACCTACAATAAGGTGAGAACATTAGCTTCTCTACTGACACCATTATGTGTCACACCTCTGGAGAAACATTTCTGACTAGCCTTGAGTTTACTTTGCTAAATAGGTACTCAAATATGGTGTCAAAATCAATTTTAAACTGATGATAAAAGCAGCATTTCACTTTTAAAATATTTGTCCTGAGTTCTTGTATATAATGTTTCCAGATAGATGTGTCCGGACATTTTAAATTATAGTTTTTATTTACTTATGCTTATTTTTATATATGTTTAAACAAGTGGAAATTTCAAATCCAAATGAATAACCATGTAGATCTATTGTATCCAAAGCTTTTCAGCCAGAAATTTACTCTCAGTCTTTATTGAAACCCTAAAATGGAAGAAGGCTGTGAGAAGACTGACACAGAAGGCTTGTTTATGAGGCTCAGGGAAAAATATATGTATTGGCTGACTGTGGCTGTTGCAAACAATGCTGAATTTGTCTCAGCACGAAGGGGACTAAAGGGTGGCCCTTGGCCTGAATAAATGGCTACATATGGACTAGCCAGAGTGCATTTTATCAGGCAAGTGGATCAACTGTTTTTGTCTCTACAGCGAAATAATCTTTTAGACTATTAGACTAAGCATCGGCCTTTTAGACTATTAGATTAAGCATTGTATTTGTATTGTGGTTCTGCTGTAAATTACAACTGCCATATTCCCATAGTGTAATTTGTATCTGTCCTGTGATTTACCTAAACAGTTGTATCCCTCACTAAATTAAAATTCAGTATAGCATAAAAAATTAAAATTTGATATTAAGCATCACACTTTCCACAAGTAGGTAATTTAAAAAAACTCGGTCAGAACATATTAGACTCTGATAAAGCCCTAAAGGAAAATCCTCATGATCTCATGTTAGCACTGCTCACTCATCTCCCTGCAGTCCCATCCAAGTTTACATGAGGCAAATAAATTAATGTTATCAGACAACTTGGAAGCAGTCAGCTGTACTGATAACCAGTTACCAGCTGTAGCATTTACTGTTCACAAGTAAAGAATGAAAAGGGAGAAAAGCTTTTGTTCATGTGGATTTTCAGGGAGTATGTTTCAAAAGGAAGTCTGAATTTTTAAGGCAGCCTTACGTTTCTGAACAGAAGTACACTGTTCTCAAAGTAACTTATTCAACTTACTCCTTTACTCCCATTTAAGGCAGATTTATCACTTACAGCTCATAATACTGTAACTTGGAAATTATAAATTGACAAAGAATCATAAATAAATGCACAAATATGAACACAATTAAGCTAGAATAGACAAGCAGTGAAGAATTCACAAGTTGATTTTAATTTTGTTATTTAGGACATTAAACCTTCTTGGAAAAGCTATTGTCTGGCAGATTGTTTTAAAGTAAACTGAAGTAATTCAATAAAATTCCCTTTGCTATACATAGATATCAATTTAAGCCTGTTAAAGCATTCAATGTGTTTACAGTACTTTTCTGTATCTTACGTAAGGCTAATTATTTTATTTGCAACATTCCTGTGAAGCAGGAAGTATCTTCTTTTACTAGAGAAAATTAAGAGATACCTGCTTTAGTGCTGGGGTTTCGCTTCAGTTTTTTCTTTTTCTTTTTTTTTTTTTTCAGAATGACACAGAATAGTTGTATCACAGAATCGTGGATTAATTTGGATTAAAAGGCGCCTTTAAAGATTCTCGGTTTCCAACCCCCTGGCATGGGTAGCTGCAACTTCTCCTAGACCATATTGCTCAAAGCCCCATCCAACCTGGCCTTGAACATTTCAGTAATGAGGTATTCCCATCAGCTCTGGTCAAGAAGGCCACCCTGGAGTGTGGCTTCTCTGGGGAGGACAACAGACCTTGTGACCCTGGGCAGAAAAAGTCAATGCTGGAGGAGGTTTACTGGCAGGACTTATGACCCTGTGGGAAACTCACATTGGAGCATTCTTTTCCTCAAGTACTGCACCCTATGGAAGGGACCCACACTGAAGGAAGGGAAGAATTTGAGATGTCCTTCCCCTGAGGAGGAAGTAGCAGCAGACCCGAGATGAATTAACCACAGCCCCCATTCCCTTGCTCCACTGTGGAGGAGTAGGAGGTGGAGAATTCAGGAATAAAATTAAGCACAGAAAGGAGGAGGGTTTAGGTGGAAGGGAGTTTTAAATTAGTTTGTATTTCTCATTATCCTGCTCTGTTTAATTTGCAATAAATGAAAGTATTTTCCCAAAGTCCAGATATTTTGCCTGTGTTGGTATCAGCTGAGTGATCCCTGTGTCTTTATCTCAGCCCACGAGCTTTACTCTCTCTGTCCTGTTGGTGGACAGGGAATCATAGAATGAAGGACTTGCTGGGTACCTGATGGCCAGCCCAAGTCAACTCACCACAGATTTGTCCCAAAATTTTTCAGTGCTGACAATAAGATCACGACTTTCTGGCTGCCATTGCCCCCAGCAGCTTACTTACTAGAGAAATATGTCCTGATTCCTTTGTGGAGTATCACAGGTGTTTTCCTGTTGTTTCCGAGTAATTCAGCAGGCTCTGGTTCTTTTATGCTGTGCAAAACTCCATTCACTTTCCCTTTTAAAAGGCAGGAATTGAAACAAGCAGACTGAAGCATAATATGAATTAAGAGACAGATTGAAATGAACTGTTTAATAGCACTGTAGTAACCAAAGCGGAAAATAATGCTGAAGATAATACAATCCTTTGATTTAAGTTAAACTACTTGAAAAAGCAGCATTTTGATTTTTTTTAAATAGTACATACTGTAATAATGAAAACTTGAATTAATTTATGAATATAATTCATACAGTATCAAGAATCTTCAAAACATTTTCAGCTCTGATTAAGGAATGTATGACTTACCATTAGGAATTTATGATTAAAATATTACTTCTTCAAGCTGGCTTATTCTTAAAATAGATATATTATTATGGAACAGTGCTTGTTCTTGAGTTTCTACTTCCCAGATCCTGGCAGTCTTTATTTATTAATGAAACATAACTAGTTTCAACTTTACATTTCTTTTTTAAAATTGTCAATGGAAAATTTATTTTTATCTGAATAAAATTTCTCTTTTCTACTGAAAATAAGTATAAGGATATACATATAGGAAGATTTAATAAAAGATATTTCACCATCCAAGGTTGAGCAGGTACCTCAAAGTACCTTACCTATAGGAAAATATTTGCAAAGATACTACCAAATATCTTTTTGAAAACTCCAATATTTTTAAACATTAAATAAATAATTGAATTTTTCCATTAAAAACAAGAATGCCATTTCTAGATTTAATATTTTCCATTTCATATTTTCAAAGAAAAAGGAAACTATATGCCTCACATATATATATTCTGCAATCGTAAGTGTCTTGTAGTCTTGTTTGTTTATTTCATTAATTCTTTTCATTGAGAGTACACACAGTCCAGTATTAAGGGAATGCACTGAGGTCTGTAATGCTACATACTGGGCTACGGGTCTACACATGCCTCTTGCACTCATATACATTCTAGGGAATAATGAGAAAAATACACGTACAAATGTCTCTGCAAAGATTAAAAGTTTATCAAGAGTGTTTTGGAAAATTATGTAATTATCAATAGCAGTGTTCTTTGAAAACTAAAGTGCTGTTGATTACTAATCACTTAAATGGATTTTTAATTTTTTAAAAAAATTCAGCAATATGTATGAAGTAGGACAGTTAAGAGGGAAAGACTTTTGAAAGAAAACTACAGAATTTCATGATGTTTACATAATAAAATGCACCTCTCAGAAAAGGTAAAGACACAGTACCTGCTGTTATGTCTCAGAGGAGGTGTCAGGGAGGAACTAAAAACAAATTCTAGATTATCTGAATTTTCTGTCAGCTGAGAACAACAAAAACTGTAATGAACTGTAATAATTAATTAAATACTATTACATCACCATTCCCTATTTGTGTGTGAGGGAGTCTTCTGCACTAAGCAAAGTCGCAAGACTTGCTTGACTCTTTTTCAGTGTGACTATTACAGAAAGAAGAAAAATAACACATTATTTGGAAAGGAATTACTGAATACCTGGAAGATATTGGATTTTGGCTCAGTCAGATGCAATTCAGTAATGAAAAATATGTTCTGTATTTGCAAGCCTTGGCTGAAAACCCTCTGTATTGATGTCTCTGTGGGTGGGAGCACAGGACTTGTTATGTTATTCTGGGAAATAGCTCCACCTTTGACTTTCAACACCTCTTAACATGTTATAATTTAGAACCAAAATCTTAATCTAAGAATGACTTGTAAAGATAACCTTTCATATCCACTTGACAAATGTTTTTCTCCCATGTTATGGTCTAGTTAATAGAAAAGTAGGGAGAGAGAAGACAAAATATTAATTTGAAACAGTCATAGATGACACACATAGATATACTACTGGGTAATAGTTTAAATAACGGCATAATGTTATTAATTTTCATAGTATTAAACTCTAATGCTGAAATTTGTTTTCTCCTGATATTTTTAACACAGATATATATCCATCTCTGTTCTTCACCATGTCCTATCCTTTTGTTTGCAAAGCTTCTTCCAGTTTAGAACACACAGTAAAGGATATTTTTCTGGTGAAATTAACCAAATGAGTGAGGCTATCAAGATAGCCATTAAAAGTTGCAAAAAATAAGGTTTTCTAAGTAAGACCTCCAAAGCCAATGGCTGCAGCTAGCACTAAGATAGCAGCATTGTGAGATGAGTGCCAGTACAATTTGTAGATGTGTTAATTATCTTAGAAACCAATTGAATTGTACAATTCTAGAATAGATGGATAAGATATATAAAGGCATCTATCCTGTCCTGAACTATAGTCTATAGAAAACAAATTGTTTTGAAAATGGTGGGAAAACTGTACTCTATTGGAGAAAAAATCTAATTAGTTGTACTTTTACACAAGACAAAAGTCTGTCAGTTTGAAATATTACTAGTTTTCCCATGTGTTCCATATTTTCAACAATCTTAATTTTCACTATTCTTTCCCCTGGATGGTGTAGTGTTATGATTCCTACTCTTTATTTCTTTAGAAAAAAGAATGCTTCATATATGGCAGTATTTTTTTTCCCTCTTCTTTTCATTAACTTTTGCTATTGTTTTTAATGCTTGGTAGTTTTTGTAATTTAGTAAGTAAATCTTAAATATCCTATCCATCAGTGTATTCAGTTGTATTGGTTTTGCACAGCCTGTTTTTTGGCAACAAGGGAGGGCCACAAAGATGGCTCCTATGAAAAACTCCTGGAAGCTTCCACCATATCCAGCAGAGCCAATCCGTGCTGGCTCTGAGGATGGACATGCTGCTGGCCAAAACTGGGCCAATGACAGAGGTAGGTAGCGCCTCTGTGATGACATATTTAAGAAGAAAATCACAACAAAATCACACAGTTTTTGCTTCCAGCCAGAGAGAGGAGGAGGTGACAACATATGAGTAGAAACAATGTGATGACACCAGGGTTGGTGAAGAAGGAGGGGCAGGATGTGCTCCAGGTGCTGAAGCCAAGATTCCTTTGAAGGCTGTGGTGAGACCAAGGTGAGGCAGCTGTGCCCCTGCAGCCCTTGGGGATCCATGGGGGATGCAGAGATCCACCCACAGCCCATGGGGATCCATGGGGGATGCAGAGATCCACCCACAGCCCATGGGGATCCACAGGGAATGCAAAAATGGTGCCTATACCAGAGCAGGTGGATTCCTGGCAAGGCTGTGGTTCACTGGGAGACCTGGTGGAGAGAGACGGGTCCTGTTACCAGGCTAGAGCAGCCTGTCCTTGAACGAGTGCACCCATGGAAAGACAGATCCACATCACGGCCTGTGGGAGGGACTCATCTCACATCGGGTGTGGTAATGCTGCTTCTCCTGAGAGAGGATCCACACCTGGGAAGTTCTTGGAGCGCTGTATGCTGTAGGTGGGACCCCACGGCCTGGTACAGGGTAAGGACTGTAGGACTCCTGTACCAGAGCAGCAGAAGGAAACCTGGGGTGATGGACTGACCAAACCCCCATGCCCTGTCTCCCTGTGCTGTCAGTGGGAAGGAGGGAGGGGCTGGAGGGGGAAGAAGGTGTTTTAACGGCTTATTTTTCTTCTCATTATTCTCCTCTGATTCTGTTAGTAATAAATTCACTTTGCAACTTAAACTGAGCCTGTTTTGCCCTTGAAGTGCTTCTCCTGGTCCTTATCTCACTCATGAAACCTTTGTTAATTTTTTTTTTTTCAACCTCTACTGCCCAGCTGTAGCAGAGGAGGATTAGCCAGCAAGAGACTCTCATGGGTGCCTGGCGTTGGGCCAGTGTCAAACCATGACATCAGTTTCATGTAAAAAATTAATCAGCACGACTGTACAAAGCTGGAAGGATACATAGATCAGGAAATTGTGTCTCAGCATAGACTGTCAGTGCTCCAAAATCTTTAGAGCTTTGTGAGCCTACTGGATAGATTTTTTCCTTTTAGTGAATATAAATCAACAGGGCTCTTAAACACCAAAGCTAATTTGGATTTGAGCAAAAACTAGAACAAAGTCTTTTAAAACCAGAGAAATCAAAATAAACAAAACCTATAGAACAGAATAAAAGGGCAACACAGAGACTAACTAGGACAAGGCCAGCATCCAGGCTTTGCTTCTTACTTTCTGATACCCAGTCACATTTTGTTAAAAAAACCATAATACACAATTCATAAACTACAAACAAAACAGATAACATGGTCTTCATCTAGTAGTCTTCAGCTTGTCACAGAGTTTAGAATTGCAGGATACCTGTATAATTTTAACACAGGAATCAGTCATTGTGTTTACCTTCTTAATGGAGGCTGGTTACTAAACTCAGCACAGAGTCTGTGGAACACTCTCCCTCACTCCGAGAGAGATATACAGGATCCTGGGCTTTAGAACAATTGCTCCCCATTTAAATGAAACTTGACTTGCCACTACCTGCAAAATACACGGAGACAAGCAAAACTCTTTGCAAACCACTCTGAGTCTGTAGATGTTTCCAGAGAATATGAATTATCTTGATGGAGAAATTTAAATGTCATCCTTAGTTGACAAGTCCTTACAGTTGACAAGCACACAGTACATTTATTTACTGGAGGATTTTTTGGCTGCTTATTCAAATTCAGCAGTGCCTAGAAGCTCCGGTGTATCAGCTTGTGTCCACTGAATTTCACCCTCCATCCATACAAAACAGTAAAATTTTTCCTTCACTAGTAAAGATACTGCTTTGAAAAGGTATGTAATAACGCACCTACTTTTAAGAAAAACGTTCATTGCCTTACTTTTTGAAATTTTCCTCTTTTCTGCAGACAGAGTTGGATTTCAATTTTTACAGTACAGAATGCTTAAATATATTTTGACAGAAAGGTCTAAAATGTCTGCATGTTCAATGAAGCACAGAACTTACCTTTCATACAAAGTATCTGCTCTCATCAAAATGGTTTCCTGTTTCTAATATGACATCCAGGACAAAAAAAAAAATCTTTATTATTTCCTAGTCTGTTGTTGTTAATCTTTGACTATGAAAATAATCAAGAAGCATTAAGGGTATCATTATATTTTAATGAAAACCAAAACTTCTTTTTCTGAATTTGACTCTTTGGTCTTTTGATCTTTCAGATCTCAAGGGACTACAACCTAATTAAAATTGTACCTAGTTTTCCTAAAAATATATTACATTTGACTCTTGCTTGACTCTTTTTCAGTGTGACTATTACAGAAAGAAGAAAAAAAACACATTATTGTGTTCTATTGTTCCAAAAGAACATTTAATTTTTATTTCTACTTGTACAAATACATAATATAGATGCAACTTTCTTTCTCTGTTAAAATTTAACAGAGCAGATCTGCTCATAAATAAGGCTCCAAGGTCTATAGTGTTTCTTGATAAGTTGCTCCATTAGAATCTCTCAAATCAAAGACTGAAATTAAATAATTTTATAATAAATATACTTCAAAAGACTCATTAAGGATTAGATCATAAACCTTTCAATCCCTTTGATATAAAGATATTTGAGTTCAGTCCCATTAAATCAAATTGTTTTAGCAACACTAGATAATTACTATTATTAATAAAACTTGTTTTTTATAACCACAATCACACTTTTTTCCCTGCATAAATAAAGTAAAGAAAAATATTAGAATTAGGAAAACAAGTTTTGAGTTCAGGGAATTAGCAAAGTGATTTCACTTTCTATGTGTCCCAGTAGAGGGCAAATAAACCTATAGAGGGCTAATACACCTATGAAGTTATTCTATTACATGTGGCAGCAGTTTCCATACTTCTATTGTTTTTTGATAAAAGTAGATAGTTTTTTAAAAATGACTAAATATTTAGTTTCAGAAAGACAAGGCCCTAGGGCCTATATTATGGATCTATTTTTATTTATTTTCTTTGAATGACTTAGCATGCAAGTAGTCTTACATTTTGATCTAGAATGGATCCAACAGATAAAAAGGTATTGTTCCATACAATATAAAATAGTAATAAGTTTTCTTAAAGCTCAGAGATCTCATTCTCCATCCCTGTGCTAAATGACAACAGAAAGAGATATCACTAAGTAAAACAGTGTCCCAGCAGCTTGCGTACAGGATTTAAGAATATTAGTGTCAAGAACATCTTGACCTTTTCCTCAGCACTGTGAATAGTACTTGAATATCCCAACTCATCTAAGTCTTTGTATCTGCTTTCTAATGAGGATAAAGGAAAAAAAAGTGTATCTTCTCTCTTCCAGAGAATTCCAAATTCATACAGCAGAAAGAATATGCTTGCTGCTTATTATTATTCTGGTTATATTCGTACAAGAACTTCTTACAGGAAAAAAGTATAGAATGTAAGGATTCTAGATGGATGACAAAACTTTTTTTGTCTGGTAACAGTGGCTAATTTAGAGTGGCTTTGAAAAGAAGGAAAATCAATATAACAATCAGAATGAAAAAATCAGACTATGGAGGAAAAAAAAAACTTCCATATTGCAGTCTATAAAATGTCACTTTGTAAAGAAAATTGTTTAGCATGACGCCTTAAAGTGGTAACTGTTCCCCAAAAGCAGAACAAAAAATATAATCAAATGTTATGACTTTGTGTAATATTATATGGTTGGCTTCTTATAATGATGCAGTATAATTACTTTTCTAAGCCCATGAATTGAGATTTAGTCTTTTTAAGTGAACAATGTCTGAAGATTGCTTGATGAAATTCCATGTTGAGTAATGATATTATTTATCTCTCTCTTAAAAGAGTTTTTTCATTTTGTTTCATCTTGCTTATCTTAAGTGTTCTGCAGGGTATTTTTGGAGAGTCAGTTAAAACAATGCCTTTAAGTGTTTGGTAGAAAATCTTTTTCTACAAATAATAAAAATACATTTTAAGGACTATTGGAATTTAATTATAAAACAAATTATGCATCTATTTGACTAAGATAATATTATACATTGACCATTCACATGTATTATATGTGTTGGATCTCTGTATTTTGATAACTTGTTGGCTTTTCCTTGAAAATGTTGGAAAATAGATATGGCCCAAAATTATTTTCTTTTTACGTCTGTTTCTTTGTTCCTTCTCTCTTCTTCTTTTCCACTAGGCTTATCCATCTGTCAACAGGATCTGTGATGTTTAAGGGTTCATCTGTTCTTTTTTCTTATTCTCAGCTTGAAGATATAAACCTGCCTTTATGCCATAATAAGCATGTCTAAGGAGAATAATGTAATCATAAGACTTCAAGTTGAAGATTGCATCCTAAAGTGAGAAATAAGCAACAGAAGCAGATGAGTGTAGACTTTTTATATGCAAATTCTCTTCATAATAAAGAAGGGAAGAGAATTGCACAAAGTACACTGTATATATCCTACATAACTCTGCATGAAATTATTGTTGAAGTTTTCCATGTGTCATCTGTGGTCTTTGAAAATACCTGTTACTGGCAGTTAACTCTGTATACAAGATTTCCCTGAAAAAGAGACCCCATTGAATATGTTTCAGATTGAAAAGAACTTCTCCAGAAGAATGAAAGTAAGTCAAATGGATTTAAGTGCCAGAGAGTACGTAAAAATACCTATTAATACTGGCAATATTCCAAAGGGACCTATTCAATTAAAGAGTTTTCAAAGATATTTTTCCTGCTTTTTCAACACCAAATTGTCATGGCTCAATCAGAAATTGAATTATACTGAGTAAATCAGTAAAGCTGAACATAGCAAAAGCTTTATCAAAATTAAGTCACAGCTATATTCCAAGAGGAGGGAAGCTGCCCTGCTTTTCAGAGTGTGATTCACACAGCCCTCAAGGAGGGAGGTGCACTCTGGAGAGGAGCTCATACTGTGGAATTCAGGAGATCTCAAATGTCCCTTCGCCTCTCTACAGACACAGCTTCTGGAAAACACTCAGGAAATTTTACAGCTGTATCATCACATCCTGTCTCTGGAGGCAAAAGGCAGAGCAAACCACTTGCTCATTTTCAGGGTGAGCTGCCATTAATGCAAGATGCAAAACTGGAGTAAAGGAGGAAAACTTATTTATCTTTATTTATTTATTTATTTATTTATTTATCTTTAAACTTTCTTCATTTAATTTGGCATACTCTGCCAGAAGGAAAATTAGCATATTTCTTAGTGAGAACAAATGAATCTTCTATAAGTTGTAGACACTGTAATATATTTTTTTAGAATACCATTCTTTTGAAAGCTGTGTGGTTTAAACATTTAAAGCATGCTTTAAATGTTTTCCTGCACTCCTAAGTATCTGCACAGAATGTTGATGTAGATCTTAACCTTTATGTTCTTTATTTTAAAGCAAAATTTTAAAACTTATAGATGCAAGTACTTTTAAAGAAAATTAACTCTGCATTGGAAAGAGTGATATAGACATTTTGGTGCAGATTTACATAAAATGAAAAAAAAAGAATAAATTGTTTGGAGTGTTCAGACAAAATTCCTTTAATTATTTTTCACCAATAGAGGTAAAGAAACAAAGAAAAGCATATTTTCTATTCAGTGCCCTACCTAAAATGTTGATCAATAATGTTGGGCCTTAAGAGTATTTACAATAAAGTCTAAGCTTCTGAATTCTCAACAGTCACATTGCATTTTAAAACATTGTATGACTCCTCTGTTATCAGTTCTGAAAGATGACAGTGATTTGTGCATTATAGCAAGTGAAATACTCTCTGAATTTTAACTCAGCTGAAGTGAGCAAAATATGAGTTCATGAAGCACGTCCATATACTAACAGAAGTGACAGGATGGTTACTACCTATACCAGATCATCTTCAAGTCAGTTTTGTACTTCATTTTCTCACTGGAAGGTCACAAAATGGATGACAGATCCATCCTTGTCTTATAAAGCTACCCATGTCAGAACAGATCCCTCTGAAACTGGAAACTAATATAGAAGAGCTAACTGGAGCCACCTCTTTTTGACCTACTAGTTTCCTGCATCCCTTGGGATTCAGAATGCTTCTGATTCAGCTGTAGCAATGTTCTCATAGTATGTGTGTTCTCTTTCTCTCTGTAGATTTGCAATGCATGGCACCACTTTAGGGCTTCGTGCTACTAAATATACATGGCTCTGGGCACTACCACAGGTTTCAAGGGTTGGTATTATTGAAGTGTGCAACTGTTGTGAAAGATACATACAGTACTGTAAATCATTAATATGACTATAGTTAAGGAAGATGTAAACCATATTTTTGAAAGCTTGTCTCTGAACACGTCAGCATTCTCCAGTGTGGGCATCTTTTTGAGACATCTTTATAATAAAGAAAGTGATTTTTCCAAAACTATGTTGTTATCAAAGCCCTCAGTATTGTCAGAGGGCTGACTGTCCAAGAAACTTGAGTGCCTTTTTCCCAAACTTTTTAAATGTCCACTGTCTTATAAATCAGGCCTTCAAAAAAATTAACATGCTAGTTAAGTATTAGCATCCTGATAAAATAAATAAGGTAAAACGACTTCAGTCTTATCTGTCACATGTCATGGTCTGTCAGAGTCATTGCTCTAACTTCTTGACTTTGTTAAACATTGCCAGATGGGAAATAAGATCCTTTGTGAATACTAGAAGGGACTAAAATCATTTTCTGACTTGAATTATTTGCTAATTTAAAAGAGAAAAGCTGGTTAAACCTAATAGCACTAGGTTTAAGAATAGCAATAAATTGTTCTATGGTCCAGTTGGTAGTATCTCTCTGAAATATCATTTCTACCAACCCAAAAATGCATAAGACAAGTATTTTTACATCAGTTACTTATATTGAAGATGCCAATCTCCAAAGCATACACAGTGAATCTACGCTGAACAGAATTAGGGTAATAATTAGACACAGGTCATGAGATCCAGGCAAGAAACAGTTTTACCATCGTTTCAAAAAATGCACATGGACTCCATCTGTGTGACTGAAACTGTTCATCCTTCTCTGATCCTTCTAGTCTACATTTTATTTCTACATAAAATAATTATTTTTAAAAATCTGCTTATAGTTGTTAGAATACATTTATTGCCTTTTTACCTGTTGTCTAAAAGTGCCTAGAAATATGGTAGGCCACTCCAAGGCTAAGTCTATTTGTAGGAAATCTGGTTGCAGGTTTTTTCTGACAGTTTCTGTGGTGCTGACCTTAGTTTTTAAGTTCTAATACTGTAAATGTTGATGACATTTATTTGCCATGCTGCTTACTTGACTACGTTTATCTTGTCACTGAAAAAAAATTGACAACTTGAGATTAAAAAGAGCATAAGATGTCTTATGAAGATAAGTATAGTTGGAGATGGAGGTCTACAGGTTTCAGTGAACTGGTACAGCCTGAAATAAAATGTCATGGCTGCAGTACCCTGGTCCACTACACATATTCTTAAATCTTACATGTAACTGTCAGTAGTGCATTTACTGAAATATCTGACATTTTTCAAATTTTCAATGCATTCTTATTCTGAATCTCTACCCAAAGGGAGAACAGTGTATTACACAAAGAGTTTTGTTCTGGTAGGAATCTCTTTATTGTATTGTTTGGGGTTTTTTTCAGCCTGCCTTTTAATGCACTTTTCAGAAAAGCAACCCTGAAATCGAATGCAGTGCTGGGATCAGAGCTGTGCCTCCAACTCATATTGCCTCCCAGGAAAGGTCCAATCTTCACAAAAATAATTTATATTTTTTGGTATTTGCTATCCACTAGCTCTTCTCACTAAATCATCATAGTTAAACAACTTTCTTTATGATTTGTAATAACTCTTCATTTATAGTCATATAAGATTAAATACTAGATACAAAAAATTAGTGGGAGAACAAGTTTCATGATAGGGGGAATGTATCATGATAACAAAATAACATTTTGTAAAATGAATGCAGATTATTTTCTGAGAGGCTTCACTTTGAATGCTTAGCAGATCCTGGCTTGAATAGATTCTAGACATTGTTATGCTCTGTTTAAGTATAAAATCTCAAAGTTATTTTAGTAGTAGAAATGTAGTTTTAAAAGGTTCCTTTTCTTCCTTCAGAAAACAGTGGAAAGCATACTCCATAATGAGCCATCTAGTTGGTACACTTGGATGTTATTCCTCATTTAAAATATATATAACTTCTGTGAATTTATTCATTATGTATGAGTAGCCAGTCATTCTTACTTCTTAAATTATTCCAAAGTGAGTACTGAAATGCTTTGTATCAAATAATTGAAAGCATGTTTTTATTAAAAAAAACCAAAACAACTAAGTATGGTCTTAAATCTTTATAATTTTTAAAGTATTAATAGCTCATGCTAAACACTGAGCAAATGCCAAATTTTTGTCTGAATGAAGTCAAAATGTTTAATAGGCTTGCTTCTTTCAATATATAAATATTTATTCCTATTGTTATTTCTCAATCTGCTGGTTTTGACCAGCTGATTGAGAAAATGGTTTCTTATATAACTTTTACAGAATGGTTCTACATTCCAAAGGATATAAACCTATTCAGATCTAGATTCTACTTGTGCTGTGTTGTGTGATTTTGAAATCTGCTTTCTGAGCAAATTCTTAATTCCAGTGTAAACAAAATCAAATATAATTCATAAATTGTACCTTAATGCAAATGATTGCTTATGTTTTATGTAACTTCTTTTACTCTGCCTCTAATGTCAGTAGACTGTGTGAAAGGGATACTATCTTGAAATATATGAGTGCTCCTATTGAAGATGTGCCTTTAAAATTAAGCACAGACATTAGTAAAAGCTGCCTGTTCTACTACAGCTTCACAAAATTTTTCTCCATTACATGCAGAAGCTCATTCAACATAGTATATGAAAGAATTACTGAGAGCCCAGAAAGGTAACCTCTCCATCCACGTGAATATACTTTTTTAAACCAGAAATTCCTTAGTCTTTAGTCTTAAAGCTTACCACTGTCGCATGTTTATCATCAGCACATTGCACAAATGGCTTCCATGTCCATTATGTAAGTGCCAGGACTGGAAAATTTTCATTATTTTCGGATATCAAGGGAAAAAACCTGCAAAGCACAATAGTACATTATAGCGCATGGCACAATGCCATTATAACTTGGGAAAGCTGCATTGTTGGTTTCTCTGGGTATGAATTAGTCTTCCTGACTTGCAATCTTTGTATGGTGCTGTCTCCTCATGAGGGGGAAAAAAAATTAAAGGATAACTAAGTGAAGAAAAGAAATCTCACTTCCTTTTTTTTTCCCCACCAATAATACCAATACCATAGGTTGGCGGCCACTGAGATCAGAAAAAGAAAGTTCTGCTCACAACATGATGATCAAACTGACCAACAACATGAGGAAAAGCTCTGTTTTTTTATTTCTATATGAAAACTTTGGCACTTGCTTTTTGGTTTTGTGGGGTTTTTTTTGTAAAGCTCTTTAATAAATGTAAAGCAGTGTCAAAAACTAGGGTTAGAATATTTTAGAACTGCGTATAACTATCTTCAATAAAACAAATGTGAGAAAATAAGGGAACTGTGGACTTTCCTTTTCCATACATAATTGCTGACAATAGTGTGCATTTCATCCATCATACTAAGCTATGGCTGTACTCAATTAACTTAATATGGTGTTAATGCAATATGGGAGAGGTAGCACTCATTCATCACATTGTATTATAGCAGTAATACAGTAGTATTGTATTAGACTGATGTAATAAGGCTCTTAATAGAAGGCAATAAAACTATTATCAGGAAACTGCCATTAATACCTGGGATTTTTAAAGGCCATTTCTGTTGTGCTTGTAAATCTTTTACTCGCCAAGATGCAATAAGAAAGACCCTCTGAGACTGCAGAAGCTCTTGAGCATGTGACATTATGAATGTGCTATTTTTGGCTTTTCGATGGAGGAGCACGTCTTATAGCACCTAATAAATCTGTGCTGAGGGTTGAAAAGCATATTTTTCTGTTGAACAGTAGGCTGTAATATAGTAGAGCTATATAAAAGGTCACGACAAGTTCTAAATATTTATTCATTTTTCTATGACATCAAGGCCAATTCCTTTTTCTCTCTACTAGGAACAAAAGGAGGGTTTTTTTGTAACCTCTATCTTTTTCATAAAACATACTAGATTATTAAAAAAAATCTTTAGTTGTTTGTTCTGTGACTTTATTTCCAGAGAAATGGTTTATGTTAGAGTTTACACATGCTCTGTGTTTGTTAAATTTGGTTTGTATTCAAGGGACTAAACCCAATTGATTACTTTCATTATCAAAATACTCTGTAAAAGTGGAACTTCAATCATGCCTCATTTGTCTTCAGAAAGACACAGATTATCCTGATAATCTTGGTTGTTTTAGTTTGGGGGTATTTTGGTGGTTTGTTTTTTTCCCCAGTCGTTTGACAGAGATTTATGTACAACATAGGCTTGTGTAGGTAAGATTTCTTTTATCAAACCATATTGGTTTTGTTCAGAACCCCAAATTTATGGCATTGCTATATTAATCAAATATAATTTATGCAATATGCAAAATTTCTATTACTTTTATCAAAGTGTGAATACTGGAGTGCTGTATTAGGAGCACATAGAACAATATTCTACCATGTGCTTCAGTTTCATCTAATACAACCCTAAAATAAAATTTATTGTTCCAGATAGAGCAACTTCCTCTGCACAGTGTTGAACCAGGGTTTATTAAATGCCAGTTTAGAAAAGGGAATATTTTTACAGTGCTGGCCAATTCCTATCTCTGTCTCCCAGCCCAGGTATGATTTCCTTTTCCTCATGATGGATGCTGTGCTTGCATTCCTCACTAGGTTCATAGGTCTAGATTGCACTGTTGTGCAAAATGTTCTTATTTCAATATCAGTTTGCTATGAAGATTCACACAAAGGAAAAAGGTACTATTTATATTCTGTCCCCACTATCCTGGATCACTGTAACTATTATAAAGCTGAATGCCCAGGCTCCCTGGCATATAGGGTGCTACTGCCTACGTTCTCCACAGCTCAGCTCTTTGGCTTGCTCCAAATAATTTTCTGTTATATTTTAAGTCTCTGATTCCAAGTTTCCAAATAAATAATCATTATATTGTTAAAACTACATATGCTGGGAAAAAAAGAAAAAGAGTTTTGGAGGGAAAATAAAGATGTGGAAGTCCTCTTTGAGCTATTCTATGTACTGTTCCCCAATTTTCTTCCCTGCCCCCACTCCCTCCCCCCAAAGAAAAGGCACCAAATAAAAACAACAACAACAAAAAAAGAAATTAAATCTGACTAATCCAGAAGATTATGTAAATAAATAAAATTGTATTACCCAGCTTTAAGAAACTCACACATTATATAATGCTCATATTCCATTTATTCCTTATCTTTTTCCCTCCCAGATATATATATATAAATATATCCCATCCAAATCATAATTATAGCATAAAATAAAAAAAAAATCATAAATCTATCTAAAGGCTAAACTTGTGATATTGAGCTGATGATTACAGCAGAGAAAAAAATGTATCTGTGTTTTGACAGCAGATGTTTTCTAAATCTGTTTATCACAAATCCAGAGAACTGGATAAACATTCTGGACAACACTATTCAGCAGAATCCTTTGTCTGTCTTCTTTGCTGTTTGCTCAAATTCAGCTAGCTGGAATTCGAAATGTGTTCTCATGCTTTCTTAATACAGGAGATGATTTTATGAAAGCAATTCTGCATATTGATCTGGAAGTGCCTTGGATACATAAAGAAGAGCCCAAGTAGGTACAGTAGCCCATCCTGCTTTCTGCCCTGTGACAGTAATGGCATCAATGTTTCCTCTCGTGATTGTCTATAGAGCAAGTCTAGAAAAAATTCTGGAATATTGTAAATACTCCAAATTAATTTGAGTTATCAATTGAATCTACTGAATAAAACAATAGATAAGCATGAAAAGATGAGATGATTAAAGTATTTAATCTAAGATCCAGATTTGAAGATCTTCATGGTCAGCAGCTGTGTGTTTTTGCATATGTGAGCAGCCAAACATGCAATTTATCTTTTGAGAATTCTTGCTCTCAAGTTGTCCAGAGTCAGACCAAAGGGAAAAACAACCCAGCATCCCTGGCCTTGATTCAGCCATGCATTTAAGTCCATGTCTATTCATGGGGTGGCCACAAGAATGTACTTAAGGGAGTCTAAAATAGATTTAGCATTTGAGTCAAGACTACATGTTTTCCGGACTCAGAATCAAATATATCAATTTGCAGTATATGGGCTGTTCTGAAACATGAACTGTACATAAAGAAAGTAAATGTAAATGCAAAAGAACATCATGTACTTTGACAGAAGAGGGGTTGTGAGTATATGTTGCTTTCTATTGGCTACTGTTAACAGTAAACTGAAAGCAAAATTCTACTGTCTCAACTTTGACAGTAGTTGGTTGAAACCGGAAAAAAACCCATATTTCAAGACTTAAAGGCTTTTATTTACTTCTTCTGAGGATTCATAGAATCAAATAATTTTATACCATGCTGTACTGAAAACTAATAACATCAAGGAAGAATCTTGGAAAATTTTTTTACCCCTTATAGATAGAAATAACAGTTAACTTCATAGATAATGAAATTTCACCCAAAGAGAGACAATAGACAATTCCAAAGAGTGGTTGCTGGCAGAACATCTATGGATGGTCACCCAGTGAGGTACTTTTTGCTAAAAACACACAAAAAAGTGATTTGGCTTGCCCATATTACAGCATAGCACCAGATTATCATGAGGAACAGCAGAAATTACAGAGATAACATACATTTCAAATGCCACTAGTTTCTCACAAGTACTGCTCTTTCTCATATATCTTTTGTTGTGGGAAAAATTGGAGACAGCTGTGGGATAAAAGCTGTATTAGATCAGGATGAGACCCCAGCAGGTGTTTGAGAGAGCTGATCCAGTGCTGTTCAGACTTAATCTTAGTGAGAATGTCCTGCAGAGTGCATATTTTGGGAAGAAGGGGTGACCCAGATTTGGTAGTGTCAAATTCACAGTTAGTCTCAATGATCTTAAAGGCATTTTTGCAACCTAAATGGTTTTCTGATCGTATGATTATATCTATAAAGTAATTAAATTTTTCCTTCTCACCTAACCACCATACAGATGGTTGATAAGAAAACTAGTTAAATAAACCAAAGAGAAATGGTTTGATACAAAATTCTTCTTCTATACTTAAAATCAAGAGGTATTCTAAACAAAAAATCTATTCTATATTCCTATTAAGAAACTATTCATAACACCTTAGCTTTCTTTGAACTGTTATTTATATCTTCTATAGTTTCTCTTAGCAAAGAAGCATACCTATCCTAGTATGATGTCCTTCTAAAATCCCAGGCTTCACTGAAAACCATCTTTTTGTGAAACACAATTGAATTTACTTAACTTTCTTATTATTACTTCACAGTTTTCAACCTGTAGCTTCTTTACCTGCATTCAGTGTTTAACAATAAACTCAGGTGCTTTTTTCTTGTATCTTAATTACAAAGAATCTCTTGTACTATAATTAACATTTCCTAAGAGCTGAAGAAGTATCTATGCACTTAATTATCTGCTCCTATTTCATGCTAGGTGATGCTACTGGAACTTAAGACAAATTCTGTGCTGTTAGGCAAAATATGCTTTAATATGGTTTGGATCAGTCCTAGAATAATCCTACAAATTCAGGTAATACTATCTCACAGATTTGTTGTGTTCAGAAGTGCTTTCTGTCTTAGATTATATATTTGTATTTTCCTGAATCTTAGTAACACAGTACGTACTGAAGAGGAAATTTGCATACACTGCTCCCTGCTCAGAATCAGAATATTATACATCTAAAACAGTCTGTTTGAAAATATGAAAAACATTATCATTGTGAATTGTTTAAAATAATTTCATGCACAAAAGAATCACAAAATCCATGCTTATGTTGTATAAATATTAAATAAACAAAATAAGTAAATTATTCATCTTGCCATTAGATCCAAATCTTCCATCTCCAGCTGATTTTCTTTCATGTGGAGCTTCCTAGATCTTTTAATTTGACTCTTTTTTTTTCCCAACCTAGCAACCATTTTCCTCAGTTGGCCTTTTCTTTTTCACCTTCACAATTTGTTTTATATCTTGAACAATTTTGCTCTTACAGACTGATTCAGGAATCTTTCCTAATTCAAGGTCTGATAAAAAAGTACATCGAAGTCAGCTGTAATAATCTTTGTACTGGCTCCAGGCAGGTAATATAGCACAGGGTTAAAGATTGATACAGATGAACATTTCTTCTGAACCTCTGCTACAAAAGCCACATATGGAATGTAAAAAAAAAAAGAAAAAAATCCAGTTTTAATGAAATAAAATTGTTCCCAAACTCAGGCTGAACTGACAGAGGTGTTTTGCCTAAAAAACATAGGGCATATTTATTTTATAAAGTAGAATAAAGAAGACAAAATGCATTTTGAAAAGCTACACAGTCTATTTTTGAAATACATTTATGTGGATGGTTTCTAGCTAACGAGTGGGTTTACAGCTGTAGTGCAGAATTCTTTTGTGTCTCACTGATGACAGACTAATATAAGCCAAGCTTCCTGTGTTCTACAATTCTATTGATGATTTCCCCCTTGCATGCCTTCACTTGCTATTTCTACTCCTTTCACTGCTCACCTTCAACCCTGTCTAGCATTTTCCTTAAAATTCTTATTGATAATAATATGAAATTTGTATGTGTTAGAAATGAAGCATCTTTTTTCTACTTTACTTTCTTGAAGAATTCATCAGCAAAAGTCACTATCTCTTCTTATTACCTTAAGTTGCACATACCTGTGAATGACTATTTAGTGAAATATCCTGAACATATTTCTCTGTTTAAAATACTATCAGCACTTGTTGGAAACATTTTTTTTTCTTATCAAATCCATAGATCCTATCCTGCGTGCAATCGCGTATGTTGTTTCAACTAAGTTTTACTCAGGCTCAGTGGAAATTCTTTCTCTGTTTTTTTTTGTTAAATAAATTCTCCAAACCCTTCCCTTAACACTTTTGGAATAAATTGGTCAGTCTTTTTCTACCCTGTTTCAATATCTGCTCTGTGAGATCAATAAACTGGTTTTACAGCCTTTGTGGTCTGAGACCATGTAGACTATCAACAGTTTTGAGGGCCTTATCTGTCAGCTGGGCTCTGTTTTGTGCTTCCTTTTGTGCCCGTTTGGAGATTTTTGTCTGTGAGTTCTATATTGCCATTGGCAACCTCACATGAAATACATTCTCCAGTCACTAAACACATTGATCCTTTACATCAGTAAGATATGGGCTGTGCAGCACCAGACAGAAACTGACAGATGTCTCTGCCATAAATGACATTTGAGCAATCAAATTTTAAAATACTTGTCCATTTCATGCTCTGTTACTATACCCATCTCGGTAATTTCTAAGTATTTATTTAAGAGTCTCTGTGAGCAGCATATGGATGTAGGTTTCTGTTGGAGTGTATATTGAACATCAGGGTGTTACTGCCAAAAATACCATATGCAGTTCTCTCTGTTGAAGGTGTATGTCTTAGCAGTCTCAAGGTAGAACAGACTTTTCAAGAATTGTTATAAGCAAGGTTACTTTAGTCCTCTATTGTAAAGATTCCTCATTGTCACTGTATTGTTTTTCCTCCTGAACTTTCTTTTATGAAACATTATTCCATAGAAATATGACATCATTCACTATAGGTGTAGGTACTTATGGAATCTTCCTTCCCATTTCAGTTTAGCCCAAGGGTAAGAAAGATTGAAGTGGAAAAAAAAGTGTCTACATAACAGACACTTCTCTCTGCATGTATATACACTATTATATACTTTTTTTGGATGGGAGTGGCGTAATTTTCTTCATAGTAGCTCATGCATTGCTGTTTTGGACCTGTGGCAAAAACAGTGCTGATAACATGTTGCTGAGTGATGCTTACAAAGAGTCAAGGTCTTTATGCTTCACACTGCACACCTTCAGGGAGTAGACTGAGGATGCAGAGGAATCTGGGAGGGGACACAGCTGGGACAGCTGACCCAAACTGGCCACAGGGATATTCCATACCAAATGGCATTGTGTTCAGCAAGCAGAGTTGTGGGGAATAAGGAGGAAGGGAGAATTTTCAGAGTTACAGTATTTGTCTTCACATGTATCTGTTATGAGTGGTGAGGTCCTGCTTTCCTGGAAATGGCTAAACATGTACCTGCCCATGGAAATTAGTGAATTAACTCCTCATTTACTTTTCTTGTGCATGCAACTTTTGATTTACCTATTAAACTGTCTTTATCTCAATGCACAAATTTTCTCAGTTTTACCCTGACTTTTACTTTTTTTATATTTTATATTACAATATTAATATATATATATATATCTTTACCCCATCCCTCTGCTGGGGATGTGAGCCAACAACTACATTTACCAGGGCTCACCCACAACAAAGTTATATCTACCCATCAGCTGTCTTTTCAACAGTTAGAGCAATGTTGCTGAAAGAAATACCATATAACATTTTCCTATTTTGCCAGACAGTGTTAACATTATGCCATTCTCCCAGGGTTCTTCTGATACCTAAAGATTTTTATCTTTTTAGATACTTTTCATATATTTGTAGTTTTGTAGACTGTTAATACATGGCTATAAAGCTCCTGGTATTTTTCCTATCCTTTCTCTTAGACTTTAGAATAATAAGCTCACCCTTCTAATGCATACTTGAAATTCTGTTTGGTCTTATTCTTAAGAAGAAGATGACCAACAAGGACATTTTGTGTTCTAGTAGAACTTAGAAGACATAACAAGCAGTGGTACAAAGTCCCTGAAATAACTCCTATGGAGAGCAGAACCTGGGGCAAATTACCTAACCAGCTAATTGGACAATATTTGTTAGATACATTAGCTAAATAACCTTATAAGAATTGTAGAAATAATTAATCCTGTGTGCATATGGTTATATAAACTATATATATAAAAAACTATATATATATATAGCTTTATTTATATAATTATATATATATAGTTTTAAATATATATAATTATATATATAAAACTATATATAGTTATATATATGTAGCTATATAGTGCACCTGAAAGTTTTCAATTAAAGACTTGCTTTTATATTATCATTTTAGCATTGTTTGGAAAGGTTTAATGTTTTATTCCACTCAGCACTTCAGTAGGGCTCACCAGTCCCTACTTGTCACTTAGGAGAAAGGCAGCAAACACTACAGGGCAGTAGTCTTCCCTCAGGCAATTCAGTTCAGTTAATGAAGTAAAAAAACCACCAAAATTTACAGAAAGGAGCCCCAAAAGACTGGTTGTTGCCAGTTTGTTCTTTTGTTCATTGCCTTCTCTTTGCATATTGGATTTTATGTTTGAATATTGCTCTTGACATGGATAACCCATGGGAAGAAGGCTTTATTGAGTGATGATACTCAACCAAAAAGGCATGCAAACATTTGAAATTCGTTCAAAGTGACAAGCAATGATGATAGTACGTCACATGAAATCTATAACCACTGCATGTAGAAGGTAAGCAGCCCTCTTTCTCTATGTCTTTCAGCTCCATCTGTTCGTCCATCATCCATCCATCCATCCATCCATCCATCCATCCATCCATCATCCATCCATCCATCCAAGATATGTTAACATATCATATCATGTGTCTGGTATTTTGATTTTTCTTTCCATCAGTAGACAGAAGTCAAAAAAATAATTGTTGTCAATAGTCTATGTATTTAAGTTTTTGAAGAAGCCTTGTCCAAAGAGAACCTGTTAGTTCCTTTCTGTAAGATTTTACTTTGCTGTTGTTGTTAAGGATTTGTCTGGTTCCCTATCCAGAATTTATGTGCTTGCTCTTTGGGGATAGACGACCTTTTCAGCTGCATGATATACTTGACAATTCAGAGCTGCTGTAACAGGTAATGGTTTCTGAGTCAACAAAAAGTTTTGCTTATGAAGAAGGGTTTTTTTACCTAGTGTTTCTGTTTAGGAATAAATATCCAAGGGGTATAGGCATTTTGCTAATATGATAATATAATATCAAATATTTGCAATGGTTTTGAACATTTTTGTAATTTTTTCCATACTTTCTAAAAGAAAAATTCCTATGAACTTCAGTTTACTGATATATTTATAGACAGACAATGGCAACTAGGACTTTTAAAATATATGATAAATATTTATTACAATCAAATTATAACTATTCCTGTCCTAGCCTGTCAGGTTCCAACTAAAGCCCTGGACTGAAGGTTTGCCACATACCTCTAGAAAGAATCTTTTTTCATCGTTAATTTACTTTTTTTAGCTCCATTTTATGCAGAAGTCACAAAGAGCTGGGCTCTGCTGCCCTCTGAGTCACTCTCAGGCAGAGAGACAAGTACTCCCTGGGTCTCTTCTGATTAAAGGCAATAGAAGTTTAATTGCAGTATGCTACAATATATTTTAATTTTTGATAGCGGAGCACAGGATTTCAGTCACTATTCCACACTTCAACTAATTTGAAGTGTCACTAATATTACTTTTAGTGAAGTGGGATGAAGTCATAGTTGGTGTAAAACTTTGTGGCATAGCTTAACTATACTTTTCAAAGGTTTACCTTATCCTTTGTGAGACTTTGCTGTGTGACATATCTATTTCCCCAAATCTTACATAAGCCTTCATTAAAAAAAAAAATCTGAAAATTCTCTGGAAACACATAGAAGCAAAATTGTTAATGAATGATGTCTACGCAGGCCAATGTAATGAAAAAAATTAAATGCACAATTAATTGCTCTATTTCAAATAACATTCTGGTTGTTGGACCTTAAGGCTCTTGGTTTCATGTTGTTGCCTACTTTAGGGGTTTTTTTATTTATAGAAGTGTTCAAGAGTGGCTTTTAATTTGGTGTAGCTGCAGTAGAGTACATGGCCAAGACCCCTGAACAGTTAATGCTACCTTTTATCCTTTATCATTTTCTTTTATGAGCTAAGGGATTGTTCATTCAAGTTCCTCTAATCCTCATAATATCTTGGCCATTATTACAAATCCTAGCTTTTTGAATAGCATCTAATTTCTTATGAATCTCAGGAGTGCTGGAGGAATGTTGTTAAATGAAAATGAAGCATCACTTTTTACCCATGATTTCATTTGTAATTCAGAACTTTAAGTATCAAAAATAGAGGCTATTAGCTGTGAATTCAGTCTGCATACTCTTAGTTACAGGCTTTTTAATTTTGCAGATATGTGCCATATACTAATGATCATAACAAGACGTGACAGGCAGTGTGCTGTTAGTTATTAAATAAAAGTTTCTTCCTGGGAAAGAAATTTATGAAATAAAAAAATCTACTACAACAGCAGTTAGTGTTATAAGCAAATTTATTATTTTCTTGTACTCAGTAGTACTGTCAGTAATAATTTTTAGGAATTTAAATTTAGTGATGCAATTCCATTTTTTTTTCCCACTCATTAACTGATGTCCTGGAATTACCTAATAGGAAAACCACACTGTATCTACTGCAGACAGAACTTCATGATCACAGAGCCCTAGGAAGTTTCTCTAATACTGAGATGTAGCTCTCCCTTGCATTTTTTTTTTTACACTAGAGAAAGTTAATGGTATGAAATGAAATTATTTGGGGCTTTTTTGCTTTAATAGTAGTAGTGCTTCTTTTTAAGCGGGTAGGGACTGATCCTCTGGAGACTATTAAGGAGAGAAGTATGATCAATGTCTAGCTCATTAGTGCAGAACACAAGTCACCTGTATTTAGTTTTCTTTTTTGAAACTATCTGTCTGTACCTCCATTGCCTCTGCTTTATATTAGTGACTGCAAGGCTTTCAAATTTTGCCTACACAGTCTTGGGAATTGAATCCCATTGCATTACTTGTGTAAATACATCTATGTCTGAACTTCTGAACTTGAAGGCATCCAGTTGAACTGATGCGTAAAAGCAAAGAATTGAAATATTTCAAACACCCTGACATTATATCTGTATGAAGCAGGAGGTCCTGGGATCCCACAGTCAGAGCTCCTCAGTCTGTAAATGGTTATGTTAAACAGCCCCTATCTGAATTTTTACAGAGTTTTCTTCTGTAAAATAAACAGAGATGTGGTCCTGCTGTTTAGAATTGTGCCACTTCACTGAGTCAATCCTCTGGGACTGTTATTTGATGAAAGGATAAAGAAGAAGGGGCAGTGGATGAGCAGGGTGAGGTGGTACCAGTGGCTGGGCCATCTTTCATGTGATGAGGAAACCAAGAGATCTGGAAGAAAACAGACAGTACCAGTACCCAGGTTTTGGGAATAAGATGCTTCTACCCAGGTGATTCCTTTTCCTGCTTGTCTGAAAATCCCTGCTGCTCCTTCCAGCCATTTTCTACTCTCTGGTCATTAGTGTTGGTCAGGCTGAAATCTCTAAATGCATTGCTGGCCAAAGAATCCAAAGGGACACCAGGCCAGCATTGCAATGACACAGCCTGGATGTGACGGGCATGGAGAGCTGTTTGCAGTGTCCTGGGACAAGTTAAATGCACAGGAGCATCACAGGATTTTGTAGGACTCAAGGAAAACATTGAGTTTTTTTCCTGCATGCCTGTGCTGAGAAAGGAGTTCTCCCATTTGGGGCTCCTTCCCTGACATTTGCATTTGCAGCTTAAAGATCAGTTTTACAAAATAAAACATGGCCTTAAGATAAATATGGCCTCAGCAACAGGGTAAGAGTAAGGTAATGCAACACAAGGTAAGGTAACTATCTTGACATATACATACACATTATCACTGTGGCAATAAAAAACTGTTTTTCCTAGCTAATACAACAAAAGAAAGGGTCAATGTTCCCATTTAGTGTGAATTTTTTTCATGTCATAAGCAAAAGCATTATATTTCCTACATGATAAGAATATGAATAAATACTGGTTAACATTTCTTCAGGTTCAGGTTTTAAATATATGTCTCCTTTTTACATGACCTCTGTCACTGAAATTATTTTAACCTGGTGAGAAAAGTCATATTTTATTCTGCTGAAGAGATAGAGAATATCTTGTCACACATCTGGCAAGAGAAGAAAGCAGGGTTTTTAACAGAAGAGATTTGAGAGACTTGCCTTGGAGAGCAAAACCACGACCAAAACCAAACCAAATCAAACCAAGAAAACAAACAAAACCCACACTGTCACATCACAAGAAGTAAAAAACAGAGTAAGAGTAGTTCAAGCAAAAAAGACAATGTTGGCAAATGAGCACAACCTGGCCATCAATAATTTAGGCTGGACTTCAGACAAAAATTTTCAGTCTCTTGAATGATGACATTTCTTGAACAGATTGCAGCAGAAACAGTAGGAACTACACAGTAAGGTGCAAAATTTAAAATTAGGCTTGGAATAAATTATAGGGCCATCTACCTCACTGTAGGATGGAACCTGAAGAGCCAGCCTGTCTGTTTATGTTACCAGATGATTCAACTCTGTGAAGTGTAATTAAATAATGTAGTGAGCCTATCAGGTGGCATTTCAATAGTAGGGTTTTCTGGGGGTAATACTAACTCTTGGCTTACATTTCTTTTATTTGTTGGCCAGGAAGTTTTAAAATTTAAGGTTTTTTCAGCTTCAGATTGTATTTTACCGAGTCCCTCTTAATAAGAGTTAAATTAATTAAATTAAAATTTTTATTAATGCTTATATTTTCCCCAGCTGAAAAAATTGTGGAAGATACAAATATCATGAGGATTTTACTGAGAAATTATCTGGAAACTACTCTTGAAACTACTATTGGAAACAAGCTACTATTGAAGTTCACCCTTATATGAAATTGCTAAGTCTGATGCAGGAGAATACATTGTATGATTGAGGTAACATTCCTAAATAGTGAATTATATAAATAAGCAACAGAATAACACACTGAGAAAAATAAAGAAATTTATTTTTAGTCATGCTGAAAGCATTCCAGAAAACAAATTTTCCAGAGAATTCTCTTTCAGTCCATACAAAGTTGCAAGTGTTTAAATGTGAATCAATCTTCACTGAATACACAGGGCCAGAACAGTTTTGTCAATGAGAATTTTTGTATAGCAATTATTTTATCTGATAAAACGCTTCTATTTAAGTTTAATTTCAACAGTGACCATCTCATAAAAGGCTGATAAGATTCAGGCTTTTGTCTTCTTTCTCATTTACACTTGAGACATATAATTTTTTCTTGCTCTGTAAATGAGAACAGTGGAGAAAAGTGATTTTAGGCTCTAGTCGCATAATCTTATACTATAATATGACCTTACACACTAAATTATCTTTCAATTTGTAATATAAACTGATCCAGTGCTTTGTACATAGTAATCCCATCCTCCGCTGTTCTACTCCCCACCAGAGTTATTGTTTATATTTTTGCACAGCAAGCTTCAACTATTTGTATTCATCACTTTGAATATTAAATACACCAAACCACCATTCTTGATGAATTCATCAGACAGTCCTTCAGTCCTATTTTTTGTTTTCCCTACTTTTTTTCACCACTTTTTTACAATTTTCACCACTTTTTTGCCATCTTTTTAAGTCTTTATTTCTAGATTTGCATTATATTAATTTTGTAAATTCTCCTCCTGTGTAATATTATGTCAAATATTAAATTGAAACATAATTATCTTCTATATTTTTATTCCTTAAAATATTTATATGAAAGACATTTCATGAGGTTGCAGGATTCATTTTTGCTTGTGTTCCTTTAACTGTCCATTTGATTACATGTTTTCTTGATCACTTGTGATCCTAAATCTTTACACATCTTAGCTACACAGGTTTTTATACCATTAGAAAATAGAAAAGATGGGATTGACAGCTTAGAAAATGTGTGATTTCTACCTCTTCTGATTTAATAGATTTATTTTAAATCCTTGTCCAAATTACACTTGCAATTTCCTGTGGCAGCTGCCTCCCTATTTAGAAATGGAGATTATCCTTGCTTTCTCCACCTCTGCTTTCTGCACCTTCTGAACCTGAACACATCGATGTTCTCAAGTTTTCTTTTTAAGTTAGGTGCAATGATTTAATTTCTACAAAGTATTTTAAGTTATGTCAACCCAGGTTTCAATTTTGCAGGCATAATTTTGTGCCTACAGGTAAAGCCAAGAATATATACTTGCACAAATTGTATCTTTCACGTGGATATCTATTTATTTAAATTGCAGAATTTATTGACTGCAAGTACAAAACTGCACCTAAGGTGATTCTTTGGCAAATATGGATATTAATGACAAGAGTACGGGAGTATAGAAATAAATTTGTTATTTTATAAGAATATTATTTTCCCTACATACCTAATGTGCATTGACTTCTAACACATGACAGTCATCTTTTTCTGTTGCCATAACAGACAGATAGTGAGTCAGTCAGATGAGACAGAGTCATAAGAAGAAACTCCCACAAGTTCAGCCGTAAGAAATGTTTGCGTAAAATAATCCTATTGAAACCTCGCACACTCACATTGCTCTGAAGCCTGTGGATTAATGTTCTAGGATTTGTTTCCTGTGGGCATAATAGAGACATCCCACCTCTCTAGAAAGGATCTTACAGAGATTAGAAAAAAAAAAACCATTAAGTTTATTATAAAAATCCAATGGTAAAGAAATACTCTGTCAGAGTGGAAAGTTCAGAAAAGATGTGGCTTTTTCAGAGAATAATAAATCCACTTTCAGCTGATGGAATTTATAAACTAGTTGTCAAAAATAAAATAACATAAATAAGGAGGATCCTACACCAGAATGGAAATTATAGCACATTTTCACATCCTCAGAAACCCCTATATTATAAATTAAGTGAGATACTGGGGTTTGTGGTGATGGTGATATTTACAAAAACAAGAGCTGACTTCTCAAGGAGTGTAACTCAGTGGTCACTGATTGTAGAAGGACTTATATCACTTTTTTTTTTCACTGGTTTTATGTGCCCTTGGTTATCTGAAAAAAAAGCCAAAACCCAAAAATGTAGAAAATGGAAGTGGCTGTAGATTTTAAAAATGTCTATAAACTAAAATATAACTATCATATTATCTATCTAGGAAGATAAGGTCACCAACAGGCAGAGTAAAATGGAATAAAAAGATGCTGGTGAATTCACAATGAGGTGAAAATTTATTTCATGTACATGAAGTATGTTGGAAATATTACCACCAACACTTTGGGCAGCATGCTTTATCAAAATGCTTAACAGCTTTAGGTAGAGTTCAGACTTAGTCTTGTCACATTAATGTAAATGTTGAGTGTACTGTACAGGAAAACATCAGATTTGAAGTCTGAAGTAAAATGTTATATAACTGCTATCGGAGATTTCCCTTGTGGGCTATTACTTTCAGTCACTGCACAAAGCTCTTGAGTACTGACATGTACTCTCAAGCCAAGTCTGAAGATCCACCAGGTATAGTTAACTTTTAAGATGAACTTTGGAGATTCATCACAATCATGAAAGTTTTCTCCTACAGTACATTCTCTTAGCTGGTTCTCATGTCCTCTTCCAATTATTTCTAGGCTGAACACCAATTCATTGGAGTTTCTAAGGGCATGTGCTTTCTTATATTGCTCTATTGCTCTTACTTTTAGGCTAGAAATAAAAAAAAAAAAAAAAATTAAAAAACCCAGGAAATGAAAAAGGTCAAATTCCTGAGATAATATACCTGAAGCTCTTGGCACATAAGCAAAGGTTTCACAAACACTGAGTGAAAATTAGGCACTGAGTACCTAATTTGAGACTATGGCAATTTAATTGCTAAAATTACAAGGATGCTTCAAGGTGCAACTGAAGTCAATACAAGAGCTCCTGTGAACATATAAAGTCCAAATATTATGAAATATTGAACAATCTAATAAAATAAAGTATTCCCAATCTGACTAGAGCAGTGAATATGAGTACCCAGACAATAAAGCCCTCAGTGCTGTGCCCTCCTCTGAGGATCCCATTTTAGTCAGGCATTTAAAGCTCTGTGGCTGTGCAGTCAATCAAGCATATGCATGCAATATGAAGAAGCCTGTTAAAAGGCTGTGAGATTCAGTGAACAGGGCACTGGCTTTGAACTCTTAAGGTCCAGTGTTAGTACCAAGTACATTTTTTTCTCTCCAACTTGAAAAGTATTCAGGTTGCAAGAACTTCGCACATTCAGTATTTAATTTATTTCTTCTGCCATAAAAATTTTTTAAAAAGGTAAATAAAAAATGTTATTCTTCAGTAAAACTATTCCTTGTTCCAGCAAAAAAACTAAAAAAAACCATAGACTAAAACATTAGATTTCATAGACAAAGTTAGTGGTCAGTTAAACTTCACATCTGAAGTTCCCTGTCAGCATCCTAGTGATAGCAGCATCAATCAGCTATTTGTCATAATCAATCCCTTTTTTCCCCTGCACAGTGAAGGAGAAGTTGAAAGACTCCTACAACAAGGAAAGTAGGTTCAAAAGGTGTGTACACTACTGCATGTAAGTAATCTCAGCATGGGATGCCTGGTGGTGTTCTGCAGAGAGGTAACCTGATGTAACTTGTATTCCCAGGATGTCAGTGAATGCTGTGTGGCATTCCCTGTGCCACTGCTGGGACATGCCTGAACCAGCTTGGATATTGCTCTCCCTCATTTCTGTCACACAGTTTACATTACACAGGAGGAGAAGATTTTTAAAAACCTGGGAAACAGTATGAGTGATACCTTTATTCTTCAATAAAAACATAAGTTGTAAGAGAAACATTTTACTTTTTATAGAAGGTGGACCTTCTTCATAAGTTTAGTCCTATTTTTTTCTTGACTGTATCTAATATTTAAGGAATGGATTACAAAAAAGGTGCAGTACCTCAACAGAATTTTCCTACCTACTCTCATTATTTCAGAATAAACAGATGAAGAAAAACATTTATTTTATCCATTCTAGGTGCATCATTCTAGGAATGCACTTATGAGCTAATGAGCATTCATGACACACTTCTATTCACAGATAGTTCCTTTTTTTAATGCCGTTGAATAATGGTAGACAGTAAAACTCTCCTTAAAATTACACTTTATACATAGCGAATAAACAAAATGAGTGTCTTGTAATGGTAGTGGAGTTTTTATAGTTACAATAACTGCTTCATTCCTTCACAGCTCTGCCATTTATAACTTATGTAGCCACTGTAACTCAGTGAATATGGCTTCATCTATAGCTATCAATCTTTTCAAGGTTATTTTGTTATTTTTTCTCATTTTTTGAGATATTAGTCTAGTGAAGCTGTGTCTGAATTACAGGAGGTACCTTTTTATCCTCCTGGTATTCCATTTAGGATCTTTATTCTTTTTTAAATGTGAAATTATTCTATAACATGGCAAATGTTTATGAATAACTTAATAATAATTGGTGAGACACATCTGAGATCCTTTTCTGGGATTTTTACCTTCAATAAATATCTCTCTTTCCACTAGTCTTCCTTCCTTAGTCAGAATTTTATAGACTGAATAATCAAGTGTGTAGCTGAAAAATTAAATTTAAAATTCAAAATTTTTTAGGTTGTGAAATAATTCCTTAGAGAAAGTTAGAAAGTTTCTTGGCTGAATTAGAGTACTATCTATTGTCCCAATAATCCCACTCTGATGACCATTCCATGGAAAAACGAGACAGCTACTAGCTTTATGCATTAACGATATCGATATTTTTATTAATATTAATACAAGTAGTACACAATGTTTTGTATTTTGCAACCAAAAGGCTTTGACTACCATGTTTTTGGCATATGAGTACATGATATGTAATTGTCTTTTATTTATATACACACATACACATGCTCTGATATCAAATAGTGTACTTTAGCAATGAAAAGTTATTGGATACTTGATATCTATCCTCTACTTAAAACCTTTTAAATACCTAAATAATGTCAAGGATGGGAGCATAAATGAAGAAATAACAGGTCTAAAGCATGGTTCTAATACAAACTCACCATATTCTACAGTAACTTTTCATTTTCAGCAGGTGCAGAAAGAAAACAACGGAAAATTCCACAGAACTGTGAAGTAATTCAGTAATTCATTCACAATTCAGTATGAGATTTTCTATTTAAATAATGAAAGAACAGAAAATATATCTTCTTTTTGAGTAAGAAATGTGCAAAAGAAATAGGATGGCAAAGAAAACGACAGAGTTGTTTACCTTTAAAAATCTGATAAATTTCATAGGTAAACATGACATTGTCATAAATGGTGAATCATCTGCAGTTACCATAAAATGATAAGGGCTGAGGAAGATAACTTTATGCCTTGGGATAGAAGTGATAACTCTTGAATCTCAGGAAGAAACCTCTTGTCTAGCTGCTATTTTGATGAAGAAGGTGCAATGTCATTGTAATTATGAATCATATTTTATCAGCTGCTGGACATCTGTAAGGACACCATTCCAAACACCTACTATTTAGAAAACTGACAAAAAGAAATTTTTCAAGAGCCAGAATCATGGTTAAGTCATTATAAATTAGTGCTGCCTAAGACATGAATATTGTTATGGTCTTTCTAACCGGGTATTCCAAGAGATGTCGTCTACAGACTTGAAAATATAACCATAACTTTTTGGATCTTTGTCCAGACCTCAGATCCAGGCTATCTTGTGTGACTATTTAAAGAACTGTCCCTAAAGATCTGCTAAAAGGTAAGCATAAAAAGCTTTGTATTTCCTCTGACACAGAGAGGGTGTTGTGCAGAGCACTTACTGCATGTCCTTCGTTCCATTTTTCTTCCTGTCAGGGCACAGGGGGCTGCTCCACAATGGAAGCCAGGCTGTGGCCATAGCCCAGGCAGGGCTTTGCCCCATCAAACAAGGAACAGGCCAGGAAACCTAGCCAGAGCCAGGTGGGGAGCAGCACTGGGCCTGGGACCACTACACAAGGTGAGGTGCAGTCAGCTCCAGGGTCATTCTGGGATATCCAGCCATGAATCCAGTTCTGCTGGAGGCAGGGCTGCCAGCCACAGGGATCAGACTGCTTAAGCCCCTGGGCCCATTGGCTGGAACCCACTATTGGGAAACCCCAATTGAGGCTGCTCAGGTCAATGGAGCCTTCTTGAAGTCCTCAGGGCCCTGAGAGCCCACAGAGTCATGGAATATGATGATTTGGAAGAGACCCATCAGGATTGCAGGGTCCAACTCCCAGCTGCGTGCAGGTTACCCTGAGTCATGCCATGTGCCTGAGAGCATTGTCCAAATTCTTCTTGAACTCAGCAGGCTTGGTGCTGAGACCACTTCCTTAGGGAGCCTGTCCTAGGACTCAACCACCCTCTGGATGAATAGTTTTTTCCTGATATCCAACCTAAGCTTTCCCTGACTCAGCTTTGTGTCTAATAAAACAAGTACTAGGGTCATTTTTAGGGTTATCTTTGCTGATTTTGTCCTAACCAGCCTTGACATAATGCCATATTTTTGGCTGAGGTAAAGACATTTTAGACTGCATTACTGTGGTATATAACTAGTTTTTATTAAAATTTGTGGAAATGGAACTGAAGAAGGTGAATCTGTGTTTTTAATCAGTTTAGGGCTGCCCTTGACAGGCAGTGCCATGCGACCATGAGTTCTGTAGATAAAACGGATATCCAAATGGATGAACATGCACACATACACAAACATAGACACACATATTTAATTTATAAAAGTACAACTAAGGCCTTTTCTTCAAAAGTGTTAGCTATCAGGTTAGATACCTAGTGTTTCAGCTCAGTGGAATAGTAGAGAATGGAAAATAGGACTACTTCTGTTCTCCTTTAACAAAAGCTAGTAATTATCCATTGTTAACTTTCATGAAACCAAAACATCTGCATCAACAAAAAACATTTTTATGTTCAAGTTCCCAAGGAAAGTAACTACAAATATTTCAGGGGACCACTTCAGAGATCGTGTTTTTTACAATTTAGTGCTGGTTAGAAGACAGTAGTCAGTTATGCCTTAGTTAAATCTCTTAATTTATTTTGATAACTAAACTGTATAGACATGATTTTGTTGTTAGTTTCATAATTGAGATATTCTCTTATGCATTTTGGCTGAGTGATTTCTCACTGTGCTTCATTTACAACTGCACAGCCTCTAGAGTCTGCAGAAATCAGATGTTCGTGCTTCTGTTTCATCATGTGTTGCTTGTAATTAACTTTTATTGTCAAAACTTGTCAGACTCATGACTATCTTCTTGAACCAAAAATTACATTTGACACTTTTAAACCAAAATTAATCCTTTAAGTGATTTGTATTAATCTGGCAAAGGACAAAATCCCCAACAGGTTTGAGTAAGCATAAAGCTGTTGACTTCAGTGAAGAGATGATAATTTACATGAGCCAAGAATCCAGCTGCACTATTTTGAAAACACTTGATTGTTTCGAAGCATCTAGACTCTTATGGGCTTTTATTTTGCAACACACGTGTTACATACATCCTGTAATTAAAATAAATGTAATAACAATACATATGGTAATACTTTTTTTTTTCATTGACTTACTCTGAGTATCTTAGAAAGAAATCAGATTTTTAATTCAGTTGTTTGTTTTAAAGTGGGAATCTGTGGCTTTAGATCTTCTGGGTTCAGAAATTACCTACTCTTTAATTGTAGCCACCCATGCTTGTAGGGCCTGGTCCAACTCCTACTCGTTGATCTCAAAGCAATTGTTACACAGGGAAATCCTAACTGCCCTTAATGAAGGGCTGTTCACTGGGGATCTCTGTGATGGGAAAGCAAAGCTTCTCCAGCCTGATGTACAGCTGTGATCATGTCCACCTGCTGTTTTCTGTTACCATGACCTTAAAATGTCTCTTCCACGTCCTAGAGGAAAGGAGCAGTAACTTTCTCTGCTTGTACTGTGACATCTGGTGCAGAAGAGAGAGAGGTAACAAAATGACCTTTAATTTTTTTTTTCTTTCAGTAATAGGTTTTATTTTGGGGGGAAAGAGGTTTGTACCATCTGTCAAAAGCATTTCCTACCCATTTAAGAGTACCAGCAATTGTTAATACAATGTACTTACTATGATCAAGCTGTTCTATCCTTTAAATTATTTGGTCGTAAAAATAATTAATAAAAAAATATGTATATAAATTTCTTCCTTTTTTTTTTTTTTAATTCCCAGTTTATCAGGGTAACAGAGCATGAAATTTTAGTAATATTTCTTCATCAAAATTGGCTGATCAACAATTAGAGGGTAGTCACTGCTTTTGAATATTTCCAAGAGATTTGTGTAAGTCTGTGGTTGAAATCTCTCCAGCACGCCTGAGCATGAAGAAACAAGTGTTTAAGCATTGATTCTGGATTACAGATAATGGTGTCAGCTATTATGGGCAGGCAGAAGAAAAAGTCAATTAGAAATGTCAAACACAGAGGGTCCCACGGGTAAGATCTAGAATTAAAGGGATACTTCAAAAAGATGCTTAATTCAGAATTTCCCTCCCTGGCCTTTTATCTAAACTTCTCTGCTGAAGGAATTGTCTTGATTTGGGATTTGTGCATATTTGTTACTCCTTGACAGGTACTTACAACAGGTTTGAGGCTCTTAAAGAGATAGTGGTGACACCTTTCCTTCTGAAACGCAAACAATTATGGTCAGCACACTGTGCAATACTGGAAGAGTTTTGCAGACTGCATGTACTGCGGTTTGTTTCTACAGCAGATAAACAGAAGTGCTGTAAAGCAAACTCTTCAAATGATATCTGGCCTTCAGAAGCATCACCATGATATATTTTTAATATGACATTTTAGAATTATCTTAGGGGCAGGGGAACTGCCAAAAGTAAGATTTCCTATAAAATATTGAAATGTGTAAATTACACAATCCTTGCCTAGGAAATGTAAGCAATTTTTTCTACTAATTGATTTTTGGTACCTTACATTTGAGTCCTGGATGGAAAACAAAACATGCTACAGACAGTAGTTGAAGCTTTTTGTTCCAGCAAGGTCATTATTATAAATCAAACAGAGAGCTCTTCAGAATTATTCATAAGAGTGGGAGTTTTTTTTCATTTTTTTAATCTGAAGATCTCTCCATAGTAGGTAATGACAGACTTTGAAAGCTTGTTTACCGTAGAAATAAATCTGTTAATTAAGCACTTGACTGAGGCCCTGATCTTTTGAAGTACATAGCATATAGGATAGACAATGATCATTTCTAAAGAAGAAGATAAAAATTCAAAAGCATCTTTTAAGCTTGCAAATATTTTTTTTCCCAGATTGATTTTTATTCTATACCTGAATAATTTGGGAATAATGAAATTAATTCTTCAGGTTGTGGTGGTTTCTTGTCACACTGAAACATGGCTTGCCAGCCCCCATGTTAGTAAACATCCAGAAAAATTTGTATCTCTGAATAAATAAGCACTGAAAACATGTCATGTTTCACACATCAACATTCAGCACACACATTTTTAGAGAAACTGCTTTCCTACAGCAATTAATTCATTCATAGACCTTCTGTATTTTTCTGCTTCTGCATTTTCTATGTCTGCTTCTACACCTTTTCCATCCATATCACTGAAGGCTTAGCTTATTTTTTACCCTCCTCTTCCTCTGCATTTATCTCCCAGGGAGCATCTGCAATGGTTGCAGTCACCCTACAAGTGAAATGGCAGGCAGGCTCCTCTGAGATTGCATCAGCACTCTGAGCAGCTGCTAGGGGAGCACACAGACACAGTGCACTCCATCTATCTTTTCCCAGAGTCTCAGACTATTTTCTTTATGATAGCCCTTTTTCCAGCTGGTTTGAGAACTGGAGGTCCCAAGGCACCTCCAATAACTGTGCTTGTGGGGTGATAGGCCTGTTCATTGAACTATTAGCAGAAGCATTAATTTCTTTGACCAAGAGTTAGAAATTATAATAAATCTGACTGATGCTTCATCTGATAGTGATTTGTGAAGCCTCTCATTTTGAATATATTAATCTAAACTGCATTTGATGAGATAACGAGGAGGAAGCAAAACCATCTTTACTTAAAAAAACATAGATACTTCACTGAAAATGTCCTGCTTCTAGACAAAAAGCAATTCAAAATACACATGCACACATGCACATTTATAAAACTGCATCCTACAAGAACTCTCAAAAACTGGGTTGACAGTTTTACTTTAAAAGAGAGAATAATTGTTCATAATAGTGCTAAATAAGTTGTTTTCATTCTGGAAAGTTAACTATTCAATTTCTATGTTTGAAGCAGAATATCAACTAGGGACTCCAGGGGGATGTTGTCTGCTTCTTTTCATCTTCAGCAGATGAATCTTGCCTATGGTGCTTGATTCATGACTCAAGAGAATATAAAATGCTATTATAAAATAAAAGATATCTACAATGAAAATACAGTTATAGATTATTGCACAGAACTGTGATGCTCTTCAGAGGGTTTTATAGAATAGAATCTTCAAATTCCATCTTTTTTTCTGCAATGAAAAGCAAACTCATAAGACTTTTAGTTGACTTATAAAAGAATCAATCATATTTGGAAAGTTTGTGCATGGGCTGTTTAGTCTTTTGTTCCTTAACTTTTTGCTTCTGAGAGACAGATCCTCTGATAGTTTTAAATATCTTAGCTGAGAATGGAAAAACATAAGGCAGGATTACAAGATCAGAAAAATTGATCAGATTCCAAATTCAAATCTAATTTCCTGTACCAATGAGGGCTAGCTAAAGATGCTTTAGAGGAAGTCTAAGAAGCCTGTAGCAGACAGCATGAGATAGTCTCTTCCTGCTTTTAGTTTCAATCCAGTGTTAAGCAGGAGATTTAAGCCTGAAAATGAACAGGAGACAGTAGATTTAAATAAGAAAATTTAGCAATGCCCATCAATTAGTGCTACTTGTATTGCAATTAATTCAGGAGACACTGTCCTATTATTTCTCCATATATCCAGTCCCGTTTCTTTGTTCTGATCCCTTTCTCTGGCAATGGATTCTGCATATTTTTGAATAATATTTTTTATTAATTTCCTCTTTGCTTTTCTGCTCTTTATGTTGTCCCATTGCTCTTGTATTATTACAAATGAGAGCAAGCAAAGTCTGCCTTAAGCATGTTCACATATTTTTGAATAATTTTCTTTTTTATGTACCTATTTCCTTGGCTAAGTGACCCTAATGTTTTGTCTCCATTTTCATACAAGTGTTTTGTGAATTTGTGACTAACCTCTATCCACTCACCTGTGGTGAGGCAATGATTTTCTTAATAGAGGACAACTGGTCCTCAAACCCATATTAAAAGTGAAATCTCATTATCATCTAATTTAGTTTTACTGCAGCTATTTTCTTATTATTGACTACTGTTTATCACATGCTCAAACACTGAGGGCTTTTTGCTGTTGTGTTTTAGTCAGGCACTGCTTTTTATTTGGAGCAGATGAGCAGATGAACACATTAATATTTAATACTTCAAATTTAGAAATATGAATCATTTCTTCTTTATATGTTTTTCTCCTTTTGTTTTGAGATTTGAATGTAGGCAGGAAAAAACATTGCTTTGTTTTAGCTGCAGAAGCCCTTCTTCCATCAGCCTTCCAGCACAGTAACACCTCTGTCTCACAAGACAGGCTGAACACAAAGTATTGCAGCTCTTCTGTCTAGAGAGTCCATCCCAACAAGAGGCTACATCCAAAAATATATTGTCTGGTCAACATCAAGAAAGAACTGCTAAATCTATAGAGTTTGTAGCAAGTCCTAAAGCAAGCTTCATTTTTTTTTTTCAGGATTTGAGTTCTTTATTTGTATTTAATAATGTTTCTTTAGTGAGAGACATTGTAGCCAACTAGTAATGCAGATAATGTAACTTTTAATAATAATGATTTACATTTGGTAAAATTTGTATTCCTTTTGAAAGATTTGGCAAAGTTATCCATAATGCCCAAAATGCTGTCTTGATGAGAGAATAATTTACTCATACAGAAGGAATGTAGCCTCCAAAATCCTTTTGCAGTGAGGTTGTCTCTATGAAACATGAAGAAATAATTTTGTGACTCTTTCTTGGAAAAATCCAGGAATCCAAACTCCTTAAAATTTCTGATATCAAAGAACATGTCTGCTTTTTTTTTTTTTTCTCCTACAGAGTCTAACCAATATTTAAATTGCCTTGCTTAATATAGGTAAAGTCAGCAGATACACCCCTAAAATGTTACAGTTTGGGAGGATATAGTTTTTTACACATCACAGTAGCCCAGGTTACATCTGTGCCAAGACAAAAGAAAGAAACAGGAAAACATCAAGCCAGGCTGCTTTCTTACTATGTTTAACCTCCTCACCCCTGCCAAAGCAGTTCCTCATCCTGTCTACCAGCTTGATAAAACAGCAGCGCCTACATGGGCTCCCTCACCTGTGCCACGCCAGAGCCCCAGGTACCATTAAGGTCAATACACAACACTAGCTCCTGAAACAAAACTATTCCCTGATGTATTTAATTTGTGGAATGATAGAGGGAGAATTTGGAGTGGGGGTAAATGCAATTTCTATTCACTCACATATGGGATTTCTACAAAAGATTGGAAGGGAGATGTAAACAGACCAGAATGTTGGGACTGGATCTTAAAAAAAAAGGGGGAAAAATGTTTATACATGTTTTATGCATGTTACAAATGGATGTGGGATAGATAACAGATAAGATAACAGATAGATAGATAATAGATAAATCCTCACCTTTTTCTCAGGCCTCTGGCAGTAGGCAGTAGCTTTATTGAGGCGGCCAGTACCCCAAAACACCCTCTCATTCAGAAGTTCTTTAAAATGGCTGATTTGGTCTATTATAAAATGAATTATTTATTCAATATACAGGAAAAAAACAGACATAAGACTTAAGACAAATAGTGCACAGGAATAAAGACAAAAAGAGAAGCTACCGGCAGATGTATACAGTGTGAGGTGAAAGGTATCCATTAATGTTACAGCTAGTGAAGAAGTAATAAAACTTAGGATTCAATGTATCTTTACATCCAGTTGTTGATGGAGCACTCATCGAGATCCTTTCCCTCAATCCCCAGGGAAGTAACCACTGAACCTGCATCCAGATTCTGGGGAGGGGTCTCCCACACTTTCAGGTTGTGTGTGTAGAAGGCCTCTGTGATAACTCGTGTGTCTTCCACAGTCTGTAAAGCAGCGTCTCTTCATCAAGAGTATTTCCTTTATCTCTTCCCAGATTTTCTCTCCAGACTAAGATGATGATTCTTACCTGAGGTCTGAGTCCTTTTGGGGCCAGAGATAGCCCCTCACTGGACCTTTCAGCCCAGGTTATCTCTTTATGCACAGCTGTCTGTTGTGGAGAGGAGGAGGAGGAGGTAGACATCCTGACACAATACATTTTCTTTTCTCCTTAAGAGCTCAAAGTAAAACTCCAGGGGAACATGGATGGATGGATGGATGGATGGATGGATAGATAGATAGATAGATAGATAGATAGATAGATAGATAGATAGATAGATAGATAGAATTTGTAACAAATCCACAGTTATTTATTAAACAGTGTCTTTGCTAAGGAAGTGTCTCTGGTAGGCTTGAACTCCACAGTTCATTCCACGGACCTAATTTATAAGTTGTTTTCATATGACCAATAGTGTTCACAGGTAAAAAAGAGAGAGAGCTTAAAGTTTTTTAAGGCAGAACTTGTTTTGCTTTCTGTTCCTGCATAGTTTGATGGATATGTACTGAGTTGATATAATTTTCATTGTGTGAATAATGAAATAATAACTATAAGTGCCTGGCAGAAGTTTATTTTTTAAAATAAATTGGATTAATTATACACCAAAGTCATGAGTTATCAGCATAAATAGTATTTATTGTTCTTGGAGTATACTGAATAATGAGAGTGAGAACAATTATTTTTCCTAAAATGGTGTCTCCAAGTCAGGACTGAAAAAAAAGAGTTATAACTAAAGACAAGTGAATGACAAGGAGTTGTAATCTTTTCTTTATACTAATACTAGACAGTCTCTCAAGCCTAATTAATCACAATGTAACACATGATAACACAAGTAGCTATTATGACAAAAGAACATCTACATGATAATTGACATTTCCAGGCCTATTAGATTGTTATTAAGAAAATTGTGATGTACATCTAGGAAACATAACCCTTCTATTTTTCCAAAGTGTTATTCAAAGATGCATTTATTTAGACAGACATTATTACACTGTCAGTCCCCGTGCCAATAATTAGCAAACAGGAAAGCTCTACAAAAAACTTTCACACAGACTTGGTTAATGTCATGCTGTTACTGAGCAAATAAGCCATGATAATTAAAATACTTACCCCTGCAACTCAGACATCATCTATGGGTTTGGGAGTTTATCTAATGTTCATTGTGATAGTCAGCAGCACAGATAAAATTCAGTCACATAATCTTACAATAAAAAGACTGTGTAGATATTAACTATATACATGTCCTCTGATCTGCACAAACCCAAGGCAATTGCAAAACTAGTTTTAAAGCCACATATCCATATTCTTAGCAACTGATATTTTGCCAAAATATAGCTATTATTTGGAGCTCAAGAATTGCTAGATATATATTTCATGTCCTGCTGAAAACATACTCAAAATTCATAAACTTTACTATAAACTTGTGCAAAAGATGCAGGTCCAAACATTTGTGGATTCAGTATTGATATTGCTCATTGAAAAGATTTCCAATAATATCTGTCTTGTTACAATTTTTTTTACCACCATAATATTTTATTAATGCTAAGAAAGTTATCATTACTTTTTCTTTAGAGATGGGGAGTCTGCTTCACAGACCATAAGAAAATTTAAAAACCTTCTCAATTAAAAAATACTCAAGAAACACTAATTTATACCAAGAAATTATTAAAGGCCAATTTTTTTCTTTAAAAGAAATTTATAATAGGTGTGTTTTTCAACATATTTTATAGAGAAAAAACATATTGCTTCAGTCAATGATAGATAGTCATCTTGCAGGCCAACATATGTTTGCATGGCTGATATTGAAGTCAGAGCTTTGACGTTCATGACTTCTCAGAAATGAGTACTGTTGGATAAAGATTGAATGCAACTGGGAAAACAAAAACACAAACAAACCCCAACCAAATGAACCAACAAAACCATCAAAACCAAACAAACAAAAAAACCCATGCAGTTCATATCAATCCCAACAAGCTGGAAAAATAAGGTGAATCTTAGTGATGAAAAAAGTGAAGTTCTGCATCAGGGGTTGAATAATCCCATGTGGCAATACAGGCTGGGCCCTGCTTGCCTAAGCAGAAATGTTTTGTCCAGACTGGAAACTCTTTTCCAGTCTAAATTATTCTTTAAGCCTATACAACAGTAACAATTAAAAAAACCATACAGTTTGACAGAAAGGATGAGGGGAAGAGCCACTGTAAGTAATTGGTATACTTTAAAAGAAATTACATGAAATCTTATTTATTCTTCTCTCTCCATAGAATTAAAATTCTCTGTAAACAAATTCCATGTCACTGGATTTTATTTAAGTCATTGCTTATAGCTCTTAACTTGTCTTGAGCAACTCTTCAGATTTAATTAATTGCCTTGTTCTTGTCATGAAGTCAAATTAGTGTTCACAAAATAGTTTTTTATTATTCTAAATTATATCTTCCTTTATTCTGAAATTCCAATATGTAGAGAGTTACCATTCTAATTGCTCCCAACAAAAAATGTACAAGACTAAAGTTTAAATCACTTATTTTTACTGTCCTAATTACCAGCTAACTGTTGGGATTTGATCTAAGCAGAACTTTATCTGGAGTCAAAGGAAAAGTCTTCTAATTTAGAAAACTTGTAGGATTGCATTGAATATACTCAATGAATGGGTGTTCACTGAGAGCTAGGGAGGGATCATGAATAACTAGCTAATGAAAATCAAATTTCTACACAGATAATTGAAATTATTATCATGGTTTCTCCCAGGTTTACTCTAAGTAAAGTAGTTCTGATCTTGTAGGGCTAACGCAATAGAAACCAAGGTAAGAATATACCCATGCATTGTGTAGAATCCTCATGGGAGTATTTATATTGGGAACAATGAACCAACTGGAAGTATTGGGATTAAACATTGAGCATTTGCAAGATTTTTAGTTTTGTACTTCCATGGGCGTCTTACAGTGTAGAGATGGCAGGCCTGACATGGAGGTGCCTGCATGGCCTTCCCTGGAATCCTGAAGTTTGCCAGAGAGATGTATGTGCCATTGGTGACAGGTGGCCGTGACACCAGGGCATCCCTCCCATGTCACCACCTGGTTGGTACACGGCTGCTGCCACCCACAAGGTCTGCTGTCTGGAAATGTGGCAGCCAAGCAATGAAGGGTCATGTAATACGTGAAGGTACCAGCCTGTGGCTGTGTGTACCTTCTTAGGCATTGAGGTGTTGGGTGAGGGTCCCCAGGATGAGGTGAGAGACAAGAATCTGATTCCAAGTTCTCAGAAGGCTGATTTATTATTACATTTTTCTTTTCTATTCTATTCTATTCTATTCTATTCTATTCTATTCTATTCTATTCTATTCTACTCTATTCTATTCTATTCTATTAATGATATACTAAAACTATACTAAAGAAAGAGAAAGGAAACATCAGAAGGCTAGATAAGAATGAATAATAAAAACCCGTTACAGATCCAGAGAGTCCGACACAGCTGGCTGTGACTGGCCATTAATTAAAACCAATTCACATGCTGGGTAAATAATTCTCCAAATCACATTCCAGAGGGCCAAAACATGGAGAAGCTGAAGCTTCCCAGCTTCCCAGGAGAAGAAATCCTGGTGAAGAGATTTTTCATATAATATCACAGTGACAGTTAGGCTAGAATCTGTTTGCACACAACTAAAGCTTTACCCTTAGCATTAAAAATTATAATTACTACACAGTTTTTACTTAGAAAAGGGATAGTACAAGTCAGTGCTCCTCATGGCCATTCAAACACCATTTTCTGTGCAAATTGACCTTTTGGTTTCAAAGCTTTGATCACCCTGTGAAATGGAGGTACCAGAAGCAAAGAGCTTATCAGATGGCTTAATGAGCCCAGATAGCCCTGTGCAATTTGAGCTCAAAAGCAGTAGAAATGCATTATCTTGGAACAATACCAGAGTGAAGACAGTGTCAGGCATCTCCACGTACTGAGGTCTTTTAATCAGTTCCAGGCTGACTGTTTAGGGCCATTACTGATAAACCATGCTATGTATGTCTTTAAGATCAGTTTTGTAACCTGCGCTGCAAAGACACTTGGACAATATTAAAAAAAAAAAAAAAAAACCAAAAAACAAATCCACATGCCTATATTTTTTTCTAATTTTGAGGAGCATTTCTCTCTTCCAAATGGTCACATTTGCATGAAATTACACATAATTGTTTCCCTCACTTGTTTTAGAATTTCTCATTGCTAATAAATATTGCTGAGCAAGACCGGTTTCTGCCAAATTCCAACACTGAACACTGACTGCAGTGAACAGGAAATTTCTCTGTGGAAAGCCAATATAAATGACTTCAGGTAGATGATTTAGATGAAGGAATTATAGGAATTCAGCTTAGATCCAGAGCAAATTTGAAGGACTTCATAAAGCATGGTTGGCCTATTTCTTGTTGTGATTACACATTTATTACTTTTTTCCCAGACTACTCTTAGTTTTGTTTGTTTAGGCAAATGAGTCCTCTTATTTGTACATGAGGTTTTGTTTCACTGGTTCAGTAAACCTCTAGCCAATATGAAATCCGGTCCACCTGAGGACTTGATGAAGAAAATTATTCAGGTAGCAAGTCCATTCACACTTTGGTGAATAATAGTTAGATACCAAAACTCAAAGCACTGATATCCTGTGGTAATGGATATTGTGCAAAATACCCAAAAAAGAGTAAGAGAAAAAGAAAATACTAAAAACCAAATATTTGAAGTATTTTCATATGCCTGAAAAAGAACAAAATTTAATGGCTATTTCCCATTTAGAAATACAAATGTTTTCCCATAACAGTTTCTGAACTCATGGCAGCCCTGTATATTGACAGTATTTGTTGCTGGTACATTCAGATTTTATACATCTATGAGCAGAGTAAAAGAAAGGCATTTCATCCTGTACAAATGGAAAATATGCCTATTGCAACTTACCAATTTGTTAGTGAAAACAGATGCTCTCTGTGTTGTATTCTCTATATTCACTAGGGTTAGAAATGTCAGAACGTTGCAAATATGTGGGAGGGGATGCTATTTATGGTAAAACAAAACATCATTTCATAGAGTAAAATAATAGCAATAATAATAATAATAATAGGAATAGTAATAATAGAAATTTAGTCTGAATGCCAATGAAAATGCTTGGCATAAAATATTAACCTACAGTTAGTTCCAGAAACAATATTTACTTTCAGAAACAATATTTTCTGGCACATTTTAAAAACAGATAAGAGAAGGAAAGACATTGGTAAATATAAGATAGCAAATATTCAGTAAACAGTACTTTAGGAAAAAGTTCTTTGTACAAAGAAATCATTAGATCATTTTAATCACTGAATTTCACTTTTCTAAAAAGAAAGATCTATCAGGATGTTTTGTGTAAATACTGAAATCAAGAGGCTACAGGAAATTAACATATTTCAGATATATTTTTTGACACATGCCTTCCAAGCTGATGTAAGAAACTGTGGGAGATGGACTGGAACATGATAGTTCCAGTGTAACTGTCAGGATCTAACCAAAAACCACAGTAGAAAACACTAATGGCTATGAACCACATTCCTCAGAACAGCTTCAACCAGTCTGCACTAATAACAGAGCATGTACCCCTCAGTGATGACACTGTGCTTAATTTATAGAGCATCTACCACATGCAATAGGTTACTGCTATCACCTGCAATAGTGAAATCAAAACATCCAGGCTGACATAGACAGATTAGTATCCCCACCTCCCCGCTTTATAAATAGCAGCCAAAAGAGCTATAAGCAGCTGTCAACATGAATCTTATTCATCTGTCCAACAGCTAGCACTTTTCATGCCACTGAATATCTAAATGGGCAGGTTCTGCTCCTATGAAGCATTTAAAGGAATTTAAAGAGGTTGTCATTCTGACACTTTAGATCACAACATACCTGTTATTTATACTGTGTGCATTAGTGCTTGTGCTTGTGTGTATATTTTAGCTCTATATAAACACAGGCAGACTTTTTACTCCACTCAGCTTTTCCTGAGTTTCTGTTAAGTGAATGGATTATTAACTTCTCTCTGGAAGACTTTGTGGGCCAGATTCTCTTCATAGAAGAAAAATAATTATGACCAACTTACAAATAAAGAAAATTGAGATTTAAGGAATGAATGTCTATGGACCATAAACTAATGCCTCCTAACATCATCTGTCTCAATACTCAGTTTGAAAGAGGTAGGACAGAGGTGTTGTAAACTTATTTTAGTTATTCACATATTAAAGAAATGAGCAATGGGAAGATCAAGTTCTCCAATCATCAAGGTATCAATTCTGTTTCTGCTGAAATCAAAGTGACCAGGAGTAGAAGGGTAGAAGAGTGTGGGAACTCATAAAATGTGCAAAATTGTGTATTTACATATTGAATTTTATTTATTTTTTTCCTGTGGAATAAATAATATTATCAGGAGTCCCAACATATCCAATACCTGACATGTCGCTAAGGATATTGCATTCACAATAGACCGTGGATATTTCAATAAATGGATTGCCACAATCTTTTCTGTTGTGTAAGGGAGTCAGTGCACAACTCCTTCCTTCTTCTTTCCCCCTACCGTGCTGGCTGTGACCAATGATTCCATTGTCTTTCAGATGTTTTTCAATACCTCACAGAATAATTTTCTCCATAAAATTATCAGTCACTGAAGTGAGACTTCAGTGACAGGCCGGTGGTTTCCAGGTTTTCCCTTCTTGTTCTTCTTGAAAATCAGGTTAACATTGTCCAGCTTTCATTCAGCTGGGACCTTTTGTTCTTAAGCACCAAGACTGCTGAAAAATCATCAAAAGAGGTTTTGTGTTGACAACATCTAGCACTTTGAGGGTCCTTGGACAAATACCATCAGACCCCATAGATCTTTAGGGATCTAGCTGTGGAAGACAGAGGCAAAAAATGTGTTAAATACCTCTGCCTTGTTAATGTCCCTGTTTTTGAGATGACCATCCTCATCCTATAATGGATTAAATGTTATTTTTACACTGTTTATTGCCATCATTGTACTTGAAAAAACTCTTGATTTTTCCCCGCAGTTCTGTCAGCTTCAACTTTGGCCACATGAATTTCCTTCCTACAGTGGCAAGCAGCATCTCCATATTCTTTCCGTCTCACCAGACCTTGCTTCCACCAATTGACTCACGTGAAACATGTACTGTTACCAGAATTCTTGGATAGCTGTAACAAAAAATAAAATCACAATATTTGCCTTTCACCACAGCCAGAAAACAATATCCTTACCCTCCAATACTTATAGTACTAACAGTGCAGCTCCCTTTTTGTGTCTTTATGTGCATGGCTAAATTATTTCATATTTTTTCTTGCTCTGAAAGATGAAATGTGGCATGTTGTTTGATGTGGTACAAGTACTTAATTGGCAGGCGTGGAATTGTATTAGCTTTTCGGTAAATTTAACTGAAATTTTCCTCTGTAGTGGTGCTAGTATTTTAAATGGAATTTTAAGACAAACTGCAGTCAGCCATGGGTTGTCTGGTTATAGAACTACACTGCTAGGAGCGTGTCAGGGACCAAGAATTAAATGCCAGACTCTAAGCAGCTGCATGTCACAGGAACTCAGTGTAGATGTAGGATCTAAGAACAATCTTGTTTCTTTTGATAACACAAAGAGAAGATTGATGATTAGATGTCTCAAGCCTTCACTTACAGTTGTTATCACAGTGTAAAAATTAAGGTTATCCTCAAAGACGTATTTAAACCTTTTTAAAGTGTGATTAGTCATCCTTTGAATGTAATGCAGTTAATCATTTGCTTAAAGGCAGACACATGCCTTAAATGCCTTGAAACAATGGGAAGCTAATTAAATTGATTCAAAGTTTATTAGTTAAATAAATTGAACAGAATCACTTAAAAAGCATTGATCATAGTAACAGGAAGACTGGTTGGCTCTGTCCTGGTGCATAAAATGAGACTCAGGAAGAAAATTATGTGCTGTGGATAGGGGTAAGACAAAGATGCCCACACTGTTAGTCATGAAAGTGAGCTCACCACCCACTCCTACAATATTTCTTCCCGTTTTCTATAAGAATCTCCATATGGTGGACTTAGTATTTGAATACAGAGAAGATCCACAGATTTTCTACTGTTCTTTAGAGTAAATGAGAGATCAGTAAACTGCAGGTCACAAATGAAACCCAGGAGCAGAGAAGAGGTCTTGGTGCCTTTCTCTTATTACTGCATGCAAACTTTCGTCATAGAGGAGAAACTGTAGGGTCACATGTGTGATACAGGTGTCAAAATAATATGACTTATTTTCAAGGCACAGTTTTGAAGAGAGATGGAATGTCACAGTGGTCACAAGGGTCTTCAGGGTGAGAGAGAGATGAGAATGTTGACCTCATGTTCAGAAGGCTTGATTTATTATTTTATTATATATATACTACATTATAACTATACTAAAAAGTAATAGAAGGAAAAGTTCTCAGAAGGCTAGCTAAGCTAAGAATAGAAAAGGAACGAATAACAAAGGAGCTGTGTCTCAGCAGAGTGAGACCCAGCTCTGCCGTGAGTGGTCAGTAAATCCAAACATCCACCCGAGACCAATCACAGATCCACCTGTTGCATTCCACAGCAGCAGATAACCATCGTTTACATTCTTTTTCTGGGGCCTCAGCTTCCCAGAAGAGAAAATCCTAAAGAAAGGATTTTTATGAAAAGATGTCTGTGACAATGGAATAATCTCAAAATGGGTGCGATGAAACAATCAGATGTTGACTTACAAAGAGGCAAGATGTCTTAGAAATAGTTTTCAGTAGGGGTGCTGAACCAGTAACTTCTGGAAGAATATTCAGATAGGATAAAAATGTGAGTGTGATATAAATTTAAAAACAATATCAGAAACACCTAAAACATTGTAAAATTATGTTGTTACTATTCCAGATGACTACTGTGTTGGGATTGCATGGCAAGGTTCTGGTAGTGGGGTCTACAGGGCTGGCTTCAGTGACTAATTGCCAGAAACTTATGCAGCTCCAAAATGGACCCACTGCAGGCCAAGGCCAAGGTCATCAGCAAGAGTGGTCTGAGATATCTTCTTAAATCTGAGATAACAGATTTAAGAAGAGGAAAACACTGCTGTGTAATTGAAGTTGAAGGGAGAATTAAGAATATGTGAGATACAGCCTAGCAGACAGCAAGGCTGATGAAGAAGGAAGAGCAGAAGGTGCTCAAGACACCAGAGCAGAGATTCCCCTGAAGACCATGGGGAAGACTGTGTTGAGACACACTGTCCTCCTGCAGCCCATGGACATCAAAGACAGAGCAGATGTTTACATGCAGCCTGTGGAGGAGGAGGACTCCATGTTGGAGTAGGTGGTTGCCCCAGGGAGACAATGACGCTGTGGGAATTCCATGCTGGAGCAGGCTCCTGGCAGGTGTGTGGACCCATGAAGAGAGGTTCCACACACCTGAGAGAGTGTGGACCCATGAAGAGAGACCCCACACTGGAGCAGGTTTCCTGGCAGGATTTGTGACCATGCCAGGGACCCATTCTGGAGCAGCCTGTTCCTCAAGGACAGTACCCTACAGAGGGGATCCACTTTGGAGCACTTTGTGAAGAACTGCAGACCATGTGAAGGAGAATGTGAACTTCAAATTGTAGAAATTCATAGAGGACTGTCTCCTCTGGGAGGAATCTGCTGGAACAGGGGTAGGGTGTGAGGAATCCTCCCTGTGAGGAGGAAGGAGGAGAAGAAACAAGTGATGAACTAACCAAAATCCCCATTCCTCATACCCTTGAGCCATTGGGAGAGATGACGGAAAGAAAATTTAAGCTAAAATTTAACCAGGAAGAAGGGAGCAGTGGGCAGAAGGTGTTTTCAAGAGCTGGCTTTAGTTCTCATCCTCCTATTCTGATTTGGTTCTCAATAAATTAAACTGATTTCCCTGCATTTCACCCATGACAGTAACAGGTGGGAGATCTCCCCCTGTCTTCATCTCAACCCACAAGCCTTTAGTTATATTTTTTCTCCCTTGTCCAGCTGAGGAAGGGAGTGGAACAGTGGCGTCGTTAGGCACCGGGTATCCAGTCAGGGTCAAACCACTACAACCATATATGCAAATATGTCATATTGTTCAGTTTCTTGAATTATTCCCTCCTGGTAATTATTTAAAGTCTGAAGGAAGCATGCAAGAGTTTAAAATTTTCATAGAAACTATGAAATTCATTTTCTACTAACTTCACTGTTATCTTCTGCCAGATGGATTTTTCACTGTTGCTGCACACATTGACAAGTGAAAACTTTGTCATTTCCTAGAAGTGCTGATGTGAGCCCTCATACTTAGTCTGAAACCTGTGTGTGAATTTGCTTTTCTTGCATCTCTCGAATCAATTTCTTGCCTACCACAATAATGAAAAAGACAACATCTACAAAATATATACTACAATACAGATAGTGTTTAGCATTCCTGTGACAACATTCTAAATTTCCATGTTTTTCTAGACTCTATTACAGTGAAATAATGGACTGCCACTTCTTCTTAGAGTCAGAGAGCCCTCAGCCCCAGAATGCCCATTAAACCACCTAACAAGCTGGTACTCAGGGCATTCAGTGGGCATGTGGGAGTCCAAAATTAAGATTGCTTGCTCTGCTGTCGCTTGAATAAGACAGCATAGGTTAGTATATACTATACCCCACACTTCCCAGGTAAAAAACTAAGGTATTATCCTGTGGACCAATAAAAGTAGTGTCAAAAAGTGAATTATCTCAAATAAGGATGATTAAGAGAAACTTTTGCAACTCTTGAGGACTAAAGAATAACTTGAACTTGACAGAGGAGTGACCTGTACTTCCATCCTTCTGTCTCCTCAGCAAGAACCTTGTAAATCTCTTTATAGTCCAAAATGTACTTTGTACAGTAATATATTTCATTAAAATATTTCTATCTCAATCCAGCTTTTAATCAGTATAATGCAGCTGTGTTTCATCAGCAGGTATTCAAGAACCTACTATCTGTTATGTTCAGTTATATTTCTGAGATAATTGCGGAAACTGGAGAGATATTGTAAACACACTGTTGTACTTCCACTAGGAGCTTCCCCAGCCCACACCAGAATAGATCTCAGTACAGTATATTTTGGTGAAAAAATGTGCAATGCTTTAATTCAGTCAGACTTACCTCTTATTTTGTGAATTTGTCAAGAAATATCAGTAATATAATTGGGACAGCTGGAGAACAGAAACTCCTGTAGATGATTTCTATACTATCAGTTAAGCTTCTCTTTTCCTTCTCTATGAAATGTGACTGTGTCTGTCGTAGAAATATTTGCAGTCATTAACAAGCTCACCACACTAAAATAAAAACTTTCTGAGAAGTTTTAACAAAGTGCCTTACTTTGTCTATTTATTTGTTTCATAAAATCAGGCAGCATGATAAGATTTCAAAATTAGTTAAATGTTAAATTTGGCATCCCCAAAAACATGTTCCAAACTAGTTTTCAAATTCAAAAAGAGCAAAACAACTGACAAATTATAATTACCTACAAATAGATGAGGTCTGAGTGAAGTGTGCAAAGAATAGAAAATTTGAAGTCTTTGAATTCATTAAATTACCTAAACAATTAAAACAGACCTGTTGATACATAACAAGAAAATTATTTGAAATTAGGGTCTCAAAACACACCTATTAAGACTTACAATAGAATCAGAGAGCACAATAGAATCAGGATTTTAAATGCACAATATAAACATTCAGGATGTGCCCCACAGTCCACAGAAAGGTGAGTCTCCTGTTGAACACAGTTGCAAAAAAAAAATTGGTTTTACTGCATTAGATTTGTCTTTTCAGAGTAAAGAAAAAAAATTTCAATAGACTTAGATATTATTAGTTTGTTTTAAATTTTTTATCTCAGTTATGGTATTTTCTTTTTTTTTTTTAAATAAGGGTACACTTGTATTAATTTATAAAAATCTCAAACAGTTGCTTTTAAAAAAAAAAAAACTAAACCAGTTTACATGACACAAGTTTGTTGTAGAAAAATATAAAGAATTGATATGTTGCAGTGTGTTGTAAACTGTTTTAAACTCCCGGGTCCCTTCCCCAGGTGTGCCTATATGCCTCTCCCTTCCCCCTCGCCCCCTTGCTTAGTGAGTCCTGTCAATCAGGCTTAACATTCCAGCAAGGCATCGTGTGGTTGGTCAAGTTCAAAGGATGCTCCTCAAGCCTGAGGGTCATTGGCCTGTATAGGTGTCCCTAGTCCCTTTAGACCCTGCCCCTTTCACCTGGTTGGTACCCATCTGTCCCCTCCCCTTCCCTTCCCCTGTCCCTGAGCTTAAAAGGTTAATCAGACCATGCGGCCGACATTCCGTTGGAGCAGTTGCCTACGTTCAGACCTCTGTAACCATGGAATAAACCTATGGACATTAAACCCTCCAGCAGAATCCTCTCCTTTTTCTCTTCACCATTGCCTGAAGCTCTCCTGAGGTAAACGGAGTTCCTGACAAGCCTGGACTTGCTCAGTGCCCAGCTGCAATCTCCAGCAGCCAAGGTATCTCTGGGGTGATTTACACCACAGTTGCTGCCTTTGGCCCAGCAGCGAGGGTCAGACTGGCCCAGGCACCATCTAACTGGTTATATTGGGATTCTTATTCCAATATTGATAAACATAGAAAAGGTTATCAAAAGCCATTTTGTATATTCAACTGTCCTTGCGCCAATTCTTATGTGAATTTCACCAATTCTAGAATATTCCAGGTACCCTCTTGAACTCCATTGCTTATTGCTAACTTAATCTTGAAATAAGAAGATAATGAGATTCCCACTTTTGCCAGTGCAATGCAACATACATTTGAAGAAGAAAGAACATGCAGTGATGATTTGCATTCCTCAAAGGAGCAAAGTAAGTAGAATATAACCTTTAAATAAACTATTGAAAGCAAATAACAATTATTAACTTCCCAACTTGTATAACTTCATTTCCAGAGTTTTGCTGCATTTCATTTAAATTTATTTGTGTCTTTAGTCATATTCTGTAAACTTTTCTACTGAATAAAAGCTCAAATGTAATTTATAATTTCATCTTTCAAGTCTCTGAACCCCTAGGTGGGTGTTGGGGTAGTTATGTCCCTCTCACTGTAAGCAAAGAGTAAATTAAGGACCACTTCATGAAGCTGAATGGCCATAAGTTTAGGGGCCTAATGAGATGCATCCCAAAGCTGATTTTGTCTTCAGGCCGTTTTTATTTTCACTGTCCATCGTACTTGAAAGGTCATGGTGGTCAGGCAATATCCTGGGATATTGAGAAAAAATAAATATAATTTCTACTTTTACAAAGAGGATGAAGGGAGATCCTGTGAACTACAAACTAGAGGACTCTCTTCTGTGCCTGGAAGGTCATGGAACAGGTCCTCATGAAAGCAATGTTAAGGCTCATTTAAGACAAGGAGGTGATCCAAGACCTGCAACACAGCTCTACTGAGGGCAAAGCATGCCTGCCCAACGTGGTGTCCTGCTGTTATGGAGTCACAGTCCATAACACTAGTTGGGAAGAAAAGATCACCCATGTCAATCTACCTAAACTTCAGTAAGGTCTTTAACATGGTCCCATGCAGCACCCTTATTTCCAAATGAAAAAGACATGGATCTGAAGGGTGGACTATTCAGTGGCTGCTGAACTAAATGAATGAATGGATGGAACCAGAGAGTTGCGGTCAATGGCTCTATGTCTAGGTGGAGGCTGGTGACAAGTGATGCCCCTCAGGGCTCTGTCTTGGCACTGGTGCTCTTTAATATCCTTAGCAATGACAGTGAGATCAAGAAAATCAACCACATAATAGGCAGAAGCACAAGAAACGTGGCCAGCAGGTCAAGGGAAATGATTTTCCCTCCCTCCTCTGCCCTTGTGAAACGCCACCTGGAATACTCTGTCCAGTACTGCATTTCTGACTTGATATTACATCAATTTGTTATGTCCTTTCAAAATCCTGACTAACAGTTTGTGTGCATGGGAAAATTGTGTTTCACAAAGTATTATTTTTGTTTTGACATTTTCTCTGCTAGCAGTATAATGATAAACAGAAACAAGCTTTTTTTTTTTTTATATTTCCATTTCCACTGGAGGTGATTAAAAACTAATTGTCTGTCATTTTGTGTAAATGGGGTTTTATGTGTTGAAAATGCTCATGATAACATAAAGAATGGTTTGGATAAAAGCATAATATTTTTGAAACTTAGAGAGTGATCAAAAGTGAAGATGGAAAGAAAACGAAATTCAAAACAGCAATGCAATTTTATATGAATATTTGACTATAAAGTTTTCCTATTCAGTCTGAGCTTCACCTTATCTCAGAATAAGTTCACAAGCATTTTGTTTGGAGTGTGCGACCTCGTCTCATTAGTTATGAAGAAAATTCAAATGGTTCAGAAGTTGGATGCTTCAGTAAGGTAACTAAATCACTTGAGACAAGGACATGCAGGTAGTATTCTCCTGAGTAAAGAGCATTTTTGAGCCTGCCAGAAGCCTTTCTACTGCCAAAATAACAGGCAGATTATTGTTGTTCTTTTTCATGTAATAAGGACGATGTGCTGGACATAATGGCATGCTGAAAGTGTGTTACTCAAAACACAGAAACAGAGAAAGGTTGTCAGGGGTTAGAATTTCTATTTTAAGGGAATATTTTCATGGGGAGGCAGTATTTTTAAGGCAAAAAGACTAGGAGAACAGAAAAGCAAAGCAGATTCTAAAATTTTCACTTTCCTCATATCATGCTTGGGAAATATTCCACTGAACTTTTAGAATAAAGTACTACAGTGTGCATACATACAGCTTTTGTGGACTTTTAGGAATAGAAGAGAGGTCAAGTACAACTTTAATACAGATAAACCCTTAAATTGTGGATCCAGAGAAATTTCTGTAGTTCATTATAGGGTATCCATTACAAATGGAGAAAAAAACCCCCCAAATGTATTCAGAATTTGCTTCATCCAGTGTTTGCTAAGAGGTGGTTCAGAAGCATCATAGGAAGCCCACAAAATTATTTTGTGAAAAGTTCCTAACCAAACCCATGCATGTATACTTCCCTATGGGCAGCTATCAACTGCATCTGGGAAGAATCAAACTAGTAAACATCTAGTAAACAAATATTCAAAGTTATTCCTAAATTTTGAGCAATTCTGTGTGAAAGCTAGTCATGTAAATGAAGAATACAATGGTTTTAGGAACCACTGTCAGTGGTTACAATATGGTAAGGTTGTATCTTCATATTTATACATATATCAATCATACAATTTAGAGGTGTAGAACAAATGCTGACCTAATTCCTTCTCCTGACCCTAATAATCCTTCAGCTATACTGCCTAACCTAAGCAATAGCATCCAGGTCCAAGTTCTGTTCTATGCAGTACTTTGCCCTCTTGAATAAAGATGTTATCATGCTTTCTCTCAGCAGTAAGGTTAATTTATACAGAAAAGTACTTCAGAAATTCTTGAGTGAAAATTAAAAAATGGCAGAAGATCAGGGACCACAAAGGCATTTAAACTGAAGTTTAATACCTAATTCTCTCCTGTTTCAGTAGCTAATGTATTTAGCTCTTTAGCAAAATATTGGGGTGCAATTAAGAAATGAACATAAGTTATCACTTTTAAACAGAAATAAGATTCCCAGCTACAGGGGCAGTTGTCTGAAGCTTTTCTTTTGATACTATTCCCCTGAGTCTGTAACAGTGTAATTGGAAAAAAAATGACAGCTAAAAGAATCCAGACCAAATTTCATCTCTAGTTTGTTTACTCCTATTTTTGGCATTTCAGTTTACCCTTCAAAAAACAAGTGAGATCACTGTTGGGGAAATAGTGTTTTGTCTTTTCTTTTAAAATTTATGAAGCTTTCCTTGAGGTAAATTTAGTAACCTTTTTTCTCAAAATAAGACACTTAGTTGAGAAAATAATTTATTTAATGAAGGGGGAGTGTTGTTGTTCTTTTTCTTCATAGGCAGGAATCAGATATTAATCTTAGTTGAATGCTGTGGTGATCCCTAAGTGACCAAGACATTACAAATTGCTTAGTATGCAGCTTGAGATGCTTGTGATTTTTGGTGGCTGGATGCTTCTTAAATTATAGTAAAGTGTCATGTTTTTCATGGTATGAATTTGGTCATGTGAATCTAATAAGAGGCACGTGGATGGTTGCTGTAATTCAAGTTGACCCACTCTACATGGGTGCAGCCTCATCTCGAGTTTTGGTTGCCACAGTAGAAGGACATCAAGGCCTTAGCATCCAAAGTAGGGCTACCAAGATGGTGAAGGGTCTTGAGGGGAACCCATACAAGGAGGGCTGAGGTCAGTTGGTCTCTTCAACCTGGAGGAGACTGAGAGACCTCACTGCAGTCTACAATTTGCTCTTGAGGGGAAGAGGAGGGGTAGACACTGATCTCTGTGGTAACCAGTGACAGGACCCAAGGGAATGGCCTGAAGTTGTCTCAGGGAAAGTTTAGACTGGATGTTAGGACAATTTTTTTTCACCTGGGGTGTGGTTGGACACTGGAACAGGCTCCCCAGGGAAGTGGTCACAGCACTGAGCCTAACAGAGTTCAAGAAATGCTTGGACAATCCTCTCAGGCACATGGTGTGACTCTTGGGGTGTCCTGTGCAGGGCCAGGAGCTGAACTCTATGATCCTATGATTCTAAGAAGTCATGTGGATATGTATTTGCCATAAAGCCACCCATTGAAAGACCTGATTTAGAAAGCATTCCCTGGGTATAAAAAGATAAAAATAGGTTTCCACAAAATAAATGTCTTTTCTTTCTTCTCATTAAATTATACTGATTTCTCCTTTCTCTTTCTCTTTTTTTTTCTTTTTCTTTTATATCTATCACATGGGCAAGAATTATCCCAACACATAGAAAAAAGAAATGGGATTTGGGAATTTGGGATACTACAGCAACCCTGGAATCAAAAAACAGTATGATACTGTTTGGTGGTGCACATATTTGAGATTTCCATACATCCTGGTAGCAGCATTCCAGAAACACCAGCTTGCTAGCAAATGTTGGCAAACAGTTAAAGCTGCTCTACTCAAACTATACAGTAAGTAAATTTGCCTTGGCATGCCAGAATTTTGATTTTCTTTGCACATTTTATCAATGCATTGGTACCACAAAACTGCATGGAGTGTTTAAATTTTGAAACATACTCTACTAATCTTTCAAAAATTTTCATTAACTTGCATACTGTAAATTAATACTTTCATATAGTTTAAAATACTGCAGTGAAATGGACTTTCAGCATATGATGTAGTGTCCTGCAGAGTATCAGCAGTAGAAAATGTATCCTTAATAACATGTACCTTAAACTTATAGTATTACAGTATTGCTTTGAAAATTTAGTTCTATGCCTGTCAACCTTTCAACTAGAGCAATGGAATATCTGTAGATAATGCTCTTTGTCTTATTGTAGAAGGACATGAACTATTCAGATTTAGATATCCAGAAGAACTGCAGTGAGCCTGTGTTTCTATTTCATTTAAGGACTGCAGAATCTGTTGGTAAGTATCTCTTCTGTGTGCCATTATAAAATCTACTTTAATCCTAACATTTTACCATACATTTAATTGCTATTTCATTTAGGGTTATTTCCTACAGAAAGGGGCTATAAAATTTAACAGGCAATGATAACTCTCTTAGTTTCAGTTAACCAAGACATGAAATTTGAATTTAATTCATGTTATATAGCTAATTGTCCTTGAAAGTGAAGAAAGAAAGGCAAGACACTGGGAAAAAGGTTTTAAGATAGTATGACTTCATTGTATTTCACATCTAGGAAATATCAGTCTATAAAACAGTCAGTGTAGGTCATTCCTCTTGCATACTTTGCCTAGACAGGAATGTCATGATTCAGTTACAACACAAGAAGGTTTGTAGGGGTGGTCAGAGCAGGGACACTGTATAAAAAAGGAATTTAAAAGCAGGTCATGAAGACATGGTGTGAGGAAAGCCAAAATTCAGCTGGAATTTAAACTAGCAAGTGACAATGTGGGCAACAAGAAGGCCTTCTACCATTGCATAATTTCAAACACTTAAGGAAAATAGAAGCCCATTTGTCAGTGAGGATGGTGATTTAGTGGCTGTGGATACAGACTAGATTGAGATATACAGTGTCTTCCTTGCCTGAGATTTTGCAGACAAGATCTCACAAGTACCTGTGACCAGATGAAGAATTCAAGTTAGGGGATGACCAGATGTGGATGAGAATAGAATTGGGGGTTACTGGAGAGATTTCAACCCATGAAAAATGCCCATGGTTAACTCTAAGAAGTACAGTCAATGTATTTACAAAGCCTCAATCTATCATCTTCAAAAGTTTTTGAGGACTGGAGAGGCCACTAACAAATGAAGAAAGGTAAATACTGTAGCTGTTCTCAAAATGGTACAATGGTGATTCAGAAAAAAAGAGTCTCATCAGTTTCATTGTAGTCATTGGAAGAATCTCAGAAATTCTTGTCCTTCAGCAAGAAAAATATCTTAAAGGTTTTTTTTTTGAAGAGTAATTATAATAGCACTAAAATTTAGTTGGTTCCCACATAAATGACACACAACTTTTCCATAGATCTGATTGGCACACCAAGGAGGACACGAAAATAAAATGAGTCAATCATTTTACTTATAAACCTGAAAGATGCTTGTGGTTTTGGTGCCACAAACATCTTACTAGTCAACTGCTTCATTAGAGAGGTTTCACCCCTCAGGAGGTCCTTCACTCTAAAAAAAAACCACTGAAGTTTTTCACAGAATTTTTTTAACCCAAATGCAATGCAAGAATTTTTGATTATGCAAATAAATGAAATTATGAATTCCTCTACTTTCTTGAAAGGAAAAAAAAAATTGTTTGTCTTTCAATTTACCCTGAACTTAGTGCATAACAAATAGGCAAGAAAAAGTCTGAATATTTGATTTAGTCAATTGGGTTTTTTTTCAACTAAAGGTTTTTTGCTTGCATGTTTGTTTTTATGCGCTGTGTAAAAAATTAGATTTCAGCTACAGTTTTTCTTTTTTGCTTATAAGAAGCTTTATTTCTGCCTGTGTTGTAATTTTTGGTAAAATTTTAAAAGTTTTTTTAAAATACATCTCACAATTTAATTCTCCCTAACTTTTCTTCTCATGAACTACAACACAAGATTAAAACAAAAAAAATCAATGTCTTTTTTTAAACAGTTGTAACAAAATAAAACAAGAAATGTTTGCTGCAAAAAAAGTCTGAAAAGATATGAAAAATACTAGTAACAAAGACTCTTCTATCTGTTCTATTTTGTCAATGTCCTTGAAGAGTTTATTCCATTCATTGGCTTTGCACTTAATCAATGTATCAAAGCTAAACATCATTAATGTACTATGACAGTTAATTTCAGACCACTTTGTTTTTCCTCCTTTGACCTTACCAAAGTTTCTAGCTTCTTCTCTGATGTTCAAATGCACGAGAAAATATACTGGTGGATAACAGAATAGGCAAGGTTTCATGTAGACACTCCTACAGCTATCCCACGTACAGCTCAGAAATTACAGATTTGCCTACTCTCTCTCTGTATTCCTTCTTGCTTCATTAAGGACAGTGAACAGGTGCCACACTCTCTGTAAAACAGCTTTCACATGGATGGAACAATAGAGCTTTAACCACTGATAAATAACTTCGGAGATTAAACCAAGCTTCAAGCAGCATAAGCCCATTGAACAAGTGGATTGCATGAATATAATGAGATTTTGTGTAACAGTTATAGGTCAGAGAATGACAGCCATGAGAACAATTTTAAAACCATGAGAGTTCAAGTAATAGCTTTTCATCGATGGGGAAAATAATTTGGTGTTTTATAAGGCAGTAACATCATTTTAACACTGATTTCCAAGCCTTTGATGTGCCCTGCATATTTTCCAAATTAATTGAATTTATAATGCCAAATTATAGCACAAATTTAATTTAAAACTGTTGTAAGAAAAGACAGAGAGCTAAGAAATTATTAAGCACATGAGAATAGTATTGACTGGACAGTTTCACACCATGTCAGGTTTTTAATATTGGGCTGAAACCCCAAGAATTAAGATATCTGTAATTCATCAGTGACAAAACTAAATATGAAGATAGGTACCAGCTGCCTTCTGATCAGAGAGAACAAAACTGTTTCACTAGCAGAGCTGCAGTAAGCAACTTGCTCTTCAAATTTGAGAGCTATGACAAAGAAAAGTTCTCCAAGAATGAGAGCTCACTGCTATTAACCTGGTTGGCCTGAAACAAGCAGGAACTGATAAAAAATGTCAAGCTGCTCCAGCCAGGGGAGGCAAATCAATTGCAATGATCATACAGAAATCATGTTTTGAACAATGTCATTCCATTTTGTGCCTGTGATAGTACGAGGAAAAGAAAAGCCATGAAGGCTGAGTAGATCTGAGAAGCATGGAATAAATCTCTAAAGAGGACACCACAAGTGTCACCATTGTGTGGGCATCCATAAGAGCTACAGATGAGTGAAAACTCACACAAAATGGAAATGTCTGTCATTTTTCTGCATATAAATTTTTTCATTAGCTAATAGCATGGGCATTTCGTGAAGTTCAAAAAGCAGGGGAAGAATAATCCTTAGACTTAGTAGAAATTCAGCACTCATAGCTAATCATTTCTCTGTTATTTTCAATCAAAAATATGTTTAAGACCAGCAGATTGCAGAAAATTTTCCTGCTTCATTCCCCTCTCTGTTCCTCGGTGTTGCCCACAAATTATATAGTGTCGGAACCCAGGACATTTCTCTGGGTGTCCTGGGTGGCTCGAGCTCCTGTCAGGGGGCTCAGAGACCTTGGCACAGAGCCCAAGACCCCTGTGCCTTTGATTTTGACCCATGGAAAAAATTACCAACCTTATATGAGGAATTATAAGCCATGAAAGTTTAAGTAGAATAATAGTTAGTTTATTACAGGTTGAAAAGTAGAATTTTGGGGTTTTAGAATGGGGACTTGCGGTCCCAAGATGGAGGAATTTGGGCGTACCTTATCCTTCTTTGTCCTTCTTCCTAACCTCCATCTTCTGGGTGATGGTGGCACTTTTGGATTGGTTTAGAGTAGGAACACAGTGTCTAACATAGGTGATAGGTATTGGAAAATAATTGTAAATAAGGTACACGTAGCTTTTAGTACAAAAGATAACACCACCTCTGAAGGCGGTCATTGTGCCTCAACCCGACCTGCCAGACAGACCTCAGCAGGTCGGAGAAAGAATGTAATAGATAAGAAATAATAAGCAACCTTGAGAATGAAAGCAAAATAATCCTGACTCCTTCTTCAGCTGCCAGGCTGGGAAAAGAGACTCTCTAACACACCTCGGGGTCATCATGACCCGCAGAGATCCCCGAGGATATAGAGCACCTCTCAGACTCTGCACATCACTCAGGAGGATACCTCTTTTCTCTTAGGAGGGTCAATTTTCCCAGCTCATTTGGGTTGAGAAGAAAATTGTTTTCCATTGGGATATTTTCATTTATTTTCTTATGTAAACTGGAGCCTCTATGTGAAAAGATTGTGTTACACAAGCATATAATTTTGGAAAAATAGTGTATCTTCTGTGGGATTCCTCTGTGATATAAGAAAACACATGTAAAAGGTTTTGATAGATGGCTGCTATTTAATTTGAGATTCCTGCAGGATAACTTGCAGATATACACTGTTTTCTTCACTTTGATGTTGGTCACAGGAAGCTGTTCTCTAAACACAAAGTACTGAATAATGTTACTATGGTTGTTTTGTGTTCAAAATCATTAGGAAATTTTAACAATTTGAGCTTTAAACTTGTTTTGATATAATTCCTCTGTCATAGAAAATGTGAATAATAATTCTTCACCTCATGTGGATGTTCTGAAGATGAGTTCTGGAAAGGAATAGGAGCATTGATGTTGAAGCACTTGAGGAACAGTCGTTATAAAACAAACCAAGCCAAACATCACAAAATCCCAGACTCAGTTATGTTATATTTTGAGATTGTTTATATAAAGCAAAATAATATGTGAAAAGGACATGAAGGGAATAACCAGAAGTTCTAAAAAATAAATTTCTCTGTGAATGATAGAATAATATTATTATTGAATTGATCATAAAAATATATCACTATTGTGAAAATATATGCAAACAAATACATGGAATTATGTTGAATTTTCTCTTTTGACTTCTTGATTGTCAGCATTCTAATAACTTACTTTTCTTTTAAAATCTGTATTAGAAAATAACTGAAGACATGTGTCAAAGTAATGCAGAAAATAATAGAGGCTATTGTTTTAATAAGTGGGTTATTATTTCAAGTAATTATAAAAAGCGCTACCACTGTTCAGTATTTTGTACACCTTTATAAAAGATTTCAAATAAAAAATGGAGTTCATTTATAAAATAGAAATACACAGATAAGCCTTAAATCAAGTCACCCACTGCAAGCACTAAACTTAATTTTACATGCTTGGTTATTCAGGTATCCAAAGGATACTTTAATATTCATTCAGGAATAATTTATTCAGTTAGACATTAACTTAATGAGCAGTAAGCTAAAATCATTGTACAGACTGTTAACAGACATTTGAGGTAGAAGAATAAAGCAATGAAGCAAATCAAACCAATAATCTGTGACAAGTTCAGTTCCTTAAAGTGACAAAAAGACAAAGTGGTTTGGACAAAACACTTGAAATAACAAGTCTGCCATTATTATTCCTAATGTGCCACGTGTAGTCACTACAAAAAGGCAGGAGTAATTTCTATATTTAGATTCTAAATATAGCAGAGCAATTACTCCTAAGTACAGGTACGAAAAGTTTATCACAGAATAACCTAATGGTTGATACTAGAAGGGACCTCTGAAAATCCCCTGATCCAATACCTATGCTCAAGAAGGACATTTACAACCAGATGCCCAGATACATTTCCAGATTTCTTTTGAATGTATTCAAAGTGGGACTCTCCATAAACTCCCAGGGCAACCTGTTCCAGTGTTTAGTCAGTCTCACATCAAGAAGGCATACCCAAAATTACTGTTCTATTGAAACACCATATAAAAAAATAGTTCTCAAACATAAAATCAGAAAGACAGTGTAGATATGTGATAAAATAATTTATTTTATACAATTTTACATATACATGCAAAATACTTGAAATTTTGGGCAAAATTGCCTAAGTTCAACAGTATAGCTTGTACCATAGTGCTGATATGGTTGATGTTACTGGTGAACATGAAGAAATCAGAGAAATTCAATGGTAAAACATGAAATTAGAGTAAGAGAATGGCCCACACTGAGAAAATGTCATTTTCTAACTACTTAGAAAAGTTATTCAAATAGAAGAGTATGTTCTAAACTGAAAAATTCTAAAGGGACCGAAATCTTTAAAAGGAATTATAGACTGAGATACACTAAGGAACACACACAGTCATTAACAAGAGAGACAGCCTCTGTGACTGTTTGGACATTTAAGTACTGGAACAAACTGCCATGGGAGAACATGAAATCATCTTTGTATGGGATAGTAAAACCTAAGCAGAATCCCATGTATTACTGAGAGGTGCAGAATGATTTTTTCCCAGATAAAAAATGAGACAGTGTCCACTCAGGCATTTTTATTGCAAAATTATTCTGTGTGCTCTACACAACTCTCTTCCTCACCCTTAAAACAAGCAACTACACAAATGAGTCCCTTCATTTCCAGCTTGGTTTACACTTTAAAAAGGGTTCTGTTTTTCAGAAGCTTTGATTATTATCATTCCAGAATTTTCCTTACGTATTTTGTGGATTATATAAGACAAGATGACGAACTGAGATGCAAAATGTCGCTCTTTTTTTCATGAGATCATGCTGACAAAAGAATTACTCTGGAAACTAAATAAAAAAGGGAAAATTTGAATATATCATTGGATTTAGTAGATATATAATTCTTCTGCAAGCATTTAAAAAGATTTTTCATTAACAATTGAAAAAATCCCTTCACTCTCATTAATTTTTTTATCTGTAGAAACACAGCAATATAAAAATATAAAAATAACACTTAAGAAAATGTTTGTGAAAGAAAGAAAGAAAGGTTTAGAGTAGAAAGACATCACCACCTATGGATTCAGAGACCAGACCTGATAGCTGCAATTTTGACTCCTTTGGTTGAACTGATGTTTGCTCTCTTGATCCATTGGGGTGGGGGAAAGCCCATGAATCACACATTTTAGTGGGTTAATATTAGCTCAGGTTCAGGTGCAATGCCCAGGTACCTCTCCTGTGGTGGGTAGAGGTTTGAAACATCGTGGATCTGTTGCAACACTGTGGATCATGCACAGTCCTCTGGTGGAAGGCCCCAGAAATTATTCTGGGGCACTTTGAGAGAGGTCTTTGATGGTTCATGATCCCTGCTAAGACATGACAGCTGCCTCTCACATGATCATATTTGAGCCAATGAGGCACCATCAGAAAGGATGAATGCCTTCAGGCCTACATGCCAATGTTTGGATGCCCTTTCCTGGGGAGTTTTCACACCTAACCCAGTTGTGTAAGGGAGGACATTAACACAATAAAAAGCCCTACCACACCTCACAGGATCCACTTTTTAAAGGCCTGTTCCCATATCTGGCTCAAACCCCAGTTTGCAGCCTCCAGAGTTGTGCCTGGGCTGTTACCTCACACCCTGTCATCAAAGCACCTGCTGCTTTTGTAAATAGCCAATTGTTTGAGTCATTAACCATTAACATTTCAGTTTCTCACTCCCCCTGTTTTGTTGTTTTCAGATTTCATCCTTTCTGGTAGGTGGGTTTTTCAAAGTACCCAAACTTTATATTCCTTTCTTCTCAGGCAAGATGGATAGTTAGACAATGTAATCTGCGATCTGATTGACATTGCCTTGCTTGTGGTGACTTTTCTCTGCCTGTAAAGGAACACAGTCACCTTGTTAGCTTCTTCCACTGCAAATGAGAACAAGAGTTCAGTTGCTGGTCTCGACAGTGTAGCCAGTCATTGCAAAATAGATAATATTAAGACATATCACCATTAAACAGAATACCACTTTGAGAAATTATGTCCTATTTTTCTTAATATGAAACATATTACTTGGGTTTTTCTTTTCTTTTCAGAAACATCGTTGCAATACTTATGTTAGTGAATTAATAAGGATTCTGTGAACTGCAAATGGTCAAAAGGCATTTGACTGTCTACTCTTTTTTTTTCTTTTTTTTTTTTTTGAAGTTTCCTTTATAACTTTTTTAATCTCTACCCACAGAGGAAAACTGAGTTTTCCAGAAAAACAAAACCTTCTGTAATCTTTCTTTTTCCTCACTTGCACTGAAATAGGTCTTTCTTTCCTTTCTCTAAAGTACACTTCACTTCCTTATTGATCAATTAACACTTCCAAAATGATGTAAAAATAATTGAGACTAACTAAAGTAGAGACAAAGTAAAAGGAACTGGATTAACACAACTGTAATATAGAAGCTGGGGGAAGAAAAGTCAACAAAAAAAATGTGGAGAGCAATGTAAGTCAGAAAGTATGGATGAAGATACATTAAGGAATAGAGAATTTTGAAATAAGGCAACTGGAAAAGGTCATAAGGAGCTATGGGTGATTTACACACTTAAGATTCTTAATGGAATGAAGACACACCAAGGTGGTGGTGCTGCAACTGGAGAGAAACAACTGCACTCTAATTTGATCCTTCCAGGTAATTTGCTCAGAAGTTATTAGCAGTCATCCTGGGGAGCCTGTGAGTTTGACCACTAGAATGTGAGAGAAACATAAAACACATGTTCTACAGTGACTCTTTAATTTGGAAGCTATATTTTTTTTTTCCCTGTGACAACCTTTTTCACTTTTGAATTTTATTCTTTTGACAAAATATTTAGTGTGAGAAAGTTTTGGGAACAAGAAAGGAGGATTTGGGTTATTGCTTATTTAATGACCAAAATTAAAGAGTGATGCTTCATTATGAACTAGACCAAAATATTAATGATAGAACATACTCCACATTAGTAATTTAAGAAGAATAATATTGTTTGCTGAATCATAATATAAAAACAAGTATAAAATTAGTAAGGGTTGTGGAGTTAATTCTGGAGACTTTAAAACTTATGGTGATTTAGACATTGAATAGCATCAGCTCAGCAAGGGATGTTCACTGGTTTATATGACTTTCTACAGAGGCTGCTCTTGCTTCATACAACCAGACTTCCAGCTTGGTCTCCACACAGAGTGCATGCTCAGAAACGACAGCTTGAGGTTTGTGCCATGAGATCTGATGGCAGTGCTCAACCAGTTGGTTTAGAGGTGACTTTGTAAGAATGCCGAAGGCTCTCTTTCCCCATCTCCCTTAGGACTCCCAGGAAAACCCTTTCACTAGTGTCTCCAGTGAAATGATTCTCTGGCTGCTTTTTGGATTTGGTTTTTTTTTTTCCTTTCTTGTTTTTTTTTTTTTTTTCCTTTTTGGCACAGGTGAATTCCAAGCACCAATGTAGCTGCTCTGGACTCCTTGCTTTTAATCATCCAGTTCCTTATATTCTTTCATCTTCCTGTATATTCTTTTCATATCTTAGATTACAGAATCTCTTGAAAGTCCTATAAACTTAGATGTGCCTGTTTCTGGGAAGAATTATTAATATGTGGCTGTGTTTTAGATCTAAAATACATAATGTTTGACAATTGTTTGCAGGGAAATTGCTTCTGTATAACTTAGTGTAACTTTAAGACTCTAAAAGAACTGTATTGAGATTGCATGTATACCTTCATTTTTTAGTAGAGTTTGTATTTTCCTTGATAAAGAATGAACGTTGGTGTGTTGAAGTGAAGCAACTTATGTTAGGGAGTGGCATTCAAAAGAGAAGCAAGCTTGAAATTCCCAGTGTTAGGATTAATCTTCTTTAGAGAAAAGTTTTAGTCATGTTAGGCAGAAGACTGGGACGTCCTCTCCTTTTTTTCATTCCTATTTATATTTCCAACTGATCAGTGAATAAACTCTTAGGAAATTAATTGCTGCAGTTGGGTACCTTAGACATCCATGGAGATATAGAAAAGGATCCAGGTCAATGAACATGAAAAATTCCAGACAAAAAGACAGAACAATAATGACAGAAAACTAACAAGCAAATAAACAAACAAACAAACAAACAAAAGAACTAAAAAAAAACCACACCCAAAAAACAAACCCCAAAGAACCCCACTCCATTTTATACTGTTTTGCTTATTTTTCACAATCTAACTAAAGGCATCAATATGGGGCTCTTTCTTGTTTAAAATTAAATAGCTAGGGTGTTTCTGTAACCATTCATCAACTGTATTGAAAGTGTTCAATACAAACATTTGACTGAATTGACAGTACATTTTAGTGATTTGTCAAAATTTAATTTTAATTTTAAAAAATTATTGCATGTGATTTATTAGCACTTGTCTGCATCAATGTCTGTAGAATGCTACAATTCAACATTCAAAGTATTTTCTGTCATACAGATACAATTACTCTGAAAATATTCCCATATTATGAATATTTTGAAGTGTATTATCAAATGTATTTTGGTATTTATAGATGCATGTGAATACTACAACTAAGTATAATTTCCTCTATTGTTTTTTCTTAAATGGAATGTAAGTATGATACAAACAATGTTGTTTATCATCTAATTTGTAAAGTAAAAATTTTTGTCCAACATATCCAAGAAAACCAGCCCAAAATAATTTTCTGGTTTTATGGTGTAGTTTTTATGTCATGGCAGAATGGGTTGAGGTGGGGAGAGCAGTGGATGTTGCTTACCTTGGCTTTTGACACTGTACATAACATCCTCATAGGTAAGCTCAGAAAATGTGGGTTGAATGAACACTGAATCAAGACCTGGCTGCATGGCAGAGCTCAGAGGTCATGATCAGAGGAGTAGAGCCCAGCTGGAGTCCTGCAGTCCGTGGCATTGCCCAGGGATCAGTTCTGGGTCTGGCCTAATTCAGCTTGTTTATCAATGACCTGGACAAATGGAGAGAATGTACCCCCAGCATGTTGATGATGATGATGATACAAAACTGGGGGAGTGGTTGATACAGCTGGAGGCTCTGCTGCCATTAAGTGGGACCTGGATAGGCTGGAGAGCTGGGTGGAGAGAAACCAAATGAGGTTCCACAAGGGCAAGTGCAGGGTCCTGTGCCTGGGCAGGAATAACCCCAAGTACCAGGGCAGGTTGGGGCTGACCTGCTGGAGAGCAGCTCTGCAGAGAAGGACCTGGGAGTCCTGCTGGGTGACAAGCTGGCCAGGAGCCAGCAGTGCCCTTGTGGCCAGGAGGGACAATGGGGCCTTGGGGTGCTTTGGGAAGAGTGTGGCCAGCAGGCTGAGGGAGCTGATCCTCCCCCCCTGCTCAGCCCTAGCCAGGCCTCATCTGCAGTGCTGTGCCCAGTTCTGGGCTCCTCAGTACAGGAAAGAAAAGGAACTACTGGAGAGGGTCCAGCAGAGGCCACAGAGATAATCTGGGGTCTGAGAGGGGATCTCATCAATACATATAAACATCTCAAAGCTGGGCATCAAGAGGATGGTTCCAGACTCTTCAGTGGTGCCCAGTGACAGGATAAGAAGCAATGGCCATAAACTAAAACAAAAGGACTTCCAAATCAACATGAGAAAGAACTTTATGTTGAGAGTGGCAGAGCACTGGCGGGGGCTGCCAGGGAGGTCATGGAGTCTCTGTCTCTGGAGATACTCAAAACTCATCTGGATATATTCCTGCATAAATGCCCTAGGTGCAACCAACTTGGAAGGAGGGGAGGCCTAGATGATCTCCAGAGGTCCCTTACAATCCTAAAAATTCTGTGATTCTGTTTATCAGAAGATATTTTTGTTGAGGAATACCTAAAATACTAATGTAAAAATGTCAAATACTCATGGAAATGGATAAAAACATCTAAGTCTAAACCAGGTAATTTTGCTTTGAAGAAGAGTTTTCTAACTACCACTGTTAATTTCAACTTAAAAAAATCATCTATATTTATATTCTTGATATATGTATTGATACACAATATCATAGGTATATCAATTATAGAACTGTTTTCCACCAACTCTTGCAGTTTACTGTGAATGCTGAAAGCTGGTAATATTTCACTGTATTAGATAACACTGAAATTATTTCTGAAGCATCCTAAGGACCTGGTACAAATGAGGTGAGCAGGTTTTAAATGTCTAACCTACTTAAATGCACATGTAAACAGTATAATAGAAGACAATTTCGGGCACATAGTTGTATTTTAAATCTGATGCTTAAAGAAGGACACAATATACAACAGTATATTTATAAAGCAATAATGAGTAGAAGAATAATATTAACTGCTATGCCCTAACAATGCTGTCATGAGATAATTAAAGCATGAAAAATAAAATGTGAAATTGCAGGGCGATAATGAGAGGACAAACAAGATCTAAGCTCCTTAGACAAAAAGGCCTGAGTGGTAATACTTTGTGGGATACTTTTCAACTGAGGAGCATGACAAGAAAACACTGTCTCATTTTTTAATGCATGAGAAACGCTAATACAAAACCAGAAAATAAGCTTTACGATCTCTGTCACTTCTAAGCTCTCCCCTCATTAAAAGCCCAATATGAGTTTTAATCTGTTGACACAGTGTGAATAGAAACTATAAAGATCACAGCTATTTCTGTCATTTTCTTTGCCAGCAACAAAGAAATTTGGCATAAAGAGCACATATACAAAGAATAGATGAATTACTCAGGGGCAATAAATTAGAATGCATATTATGACTGACATTGACAAGGTATTCCACCCTGGAAAAATAAATATTCTTATTTTAATTTTTCTCAGCCTGAAATCAACACCAAGGTTGCTAATTTAAAGGTTGAGTTGGTATTTTTCGCCTTTAAAGATTCTTCTTTTCAAGTGGTTCAAACCTCCAGAATATACATGTGCATCCCACTCAAACTTACCATGAAAGGTCAAAGCATTTTTAACCTCTCATTTAAACAAAAAAAAAAAAAAAGGCATTGTAGTTCAAACAACAATGCTACATAGATTTGTAGATTTGTAGATGTAATCGCTTTATGGATAATATTTCATTTTCAAATAAATAATCCATTCTTTCAGTTTTCAGTAAGGAATAATCTCCAGATAAAGTCCCAGTCTTATACAGTATGCTTTACTCTGAGCAAGGTATGTTCAAGTACATATTGAATTAAGGAAAAGTGTATTAGTTATTATCAGTGTCCAAATGATTCTTAGCGAAATCCAAGAAAATGTAGAGCTTATGGAACACCACAATAACCTTGTTCAGTTTCACTAAAAGAGCCATATTCCAGTGGAGTAAAGCAAAGTTCTACCTGTATCTGCTGATTTTAAGTTTAATATTGTATTTGCACAATTTCTGTGTGAATCAAGTACACCAAAGTGTCAATGACTTTGACAGAATTTCCTTGAAGTCTCATAATTATATTTTAACCACTGTGTCTATCAACACTGAAAATAAAGCATTAACAGACTTTGTAGCCTGAGACCTAATAAATCAGATTATGTGACTTCAGTGGCCTTTATGGCCTAGAGACATAATGCCTTTTTTCCTTTCTGACCCCCAAATGCAGTGCTTTCAGTAGCACTGAAGATCTTCAATTTCATCTTAAAAAAACAAACAAACAAAAAAGAAGACAAAAAACCCCAGAAACAAAACCAAACCAAAACAAAACAAAACAAAAAAAAAAAAAGAGGAAATAAAACCAACGCCACAACAACAGAAAAACAACCCACAGGATTTTTACTTTTGAATGATCTGTTTTGTTCAGATCATAAAAGTTAAGCAAAGAAGAGAAGCACACAAATGCACATGGGCTTTATTCTAGCAAGATTTTCTGATAGTGGATTTTGACTTTGAAAATATCAAGGACAATTGACTTTGACAATTGACTTTGAAAATATCAAGGACAATTGTTTTCTTCAAAGACAGTTCCTCAAAACTATGACCTTTCAGATGAAGAACCTGGGTAAATTATTTTGCCTGTCTCAATCAGATTTCTTCTTTCTCTTCAAGACAGCATCACTGCTGAAAATCCCATATATTTTCCTGTTTGTTTTCTTTGGAAATTTATCTCCATGTCATAATTTTACTTGCTTATTTTCAACAACTAGATAATGGTGTTACCTAGTTCCCTAATAAGGGGAACTGTGAAGGAAGGCTTTCAATATAATGCTCTGTTGGGAAAATTTTAACCACATTTTTATGACTTTTGAGAGTAGTAAAGAGATAAAAGGCACCATGCTGCAGTAAAGGACGGTAAGTGGCTTATTTGCCATTCAGCAGTATTGTTTATCCAAATAAAAATATGGTATTGCCATTAACCTACAAGGCAAGGTGTTTCTTTCAACTCAAATTGTTTTGGTGGGTGCTTGGAGGAGGCTGAGAGTCCCCATTGGAAGCCTGTGCTGGAGGCAGGCTCATGGCAGGAGCTGTGATACCACGGAGAGATGGACCCACACTGGAGCAGGTTTGCTGGTTGGACCTGTAATCCTACAGGGATCCCATCTGTGCCTGAAGGACTGCTCTCTATGGAAGGACCCCATGCTAGGGTGAAGTTGGGACTGAGAAGAAGGGAAGGGTACAGCAAAATTGTGCAAGACCTGTTTTTATTTGTTGTTAACCTACCCTGACTTTTGACTGGCAATAAATTAAATAAGTATCCCCAAGCCAAGTCTGTTTTACCCATGATAGAAATTGGTGAGTGAGTTCCCTGTCCTTTTCTCAACCCACAAGCATTTTATCATATTTCCCATCCTGTCTTGATAAGGAGGAAAGTTGATAGAGCAGCTTGGTGGACATCTGGCATCCAGTCAAGGTCAATCCATTACAGAATCTCAGATCTTTTGATGAAATATCAAAACATGTGCGTAAACTCTGATAACTGAGTTTGAAAATGCCTTATACATAAATACAGAATGTTAAGTTCTAAATTGTTAATGCACAACCTATATTGACTTATTTGAAATTGCCCTTTTCTTGAAAATCCTCTTATTAGTGCAGAAATGCAAGATTTATGTGAAAATAATGTGCAGGCAATAGAATATTTCACCTTTAGAGATAAAATTGGTCTACTACAATCTAAAGCTGGAGAGAGTCAGAGTAGCAGAGGCATAAACTCTACTTGTGAAGTCCCACCACCAATTTTAGATGTTACATTCCAAAACCAAAGGTATTTTGGTATTTATAGATGTATGTGAATTCTACAAAATCTGGATTTAAAGAAAAAAAAGACAACCTACAATAAAAAAAAACCTACAAAAGATTCATATGCTGACATATAATGATAATTAGACTCACTAAATACATGTTCAGATTGGGTTTTGCAAAGGATTTAAAACCACTGTAAGAAGATGTCGACAGACTACCACTAGAGCATTTGTACTTTCTCCCCCTAAGATGTTTGCATATTTTTCAAAATCTTCTGGTGCTGAGATTTGCTTTTAAAAAACAAACTTTATTTAAACAAAAAAGTAATAATGCATTGGTATTTAAGGAAGTAGAGTGTCCCATGTCTTTTCCATCTCTTGAAAGAGAATATTTCGATCCAGAGGGAAAAGCTGACAGAACTGAAGTTAAAGAGGAAAAGATTTGGAGGCTAGGTCATATCCACAGGGAAGGGGAAGGGGAAGGGGAAGGGGAAGGGGAAGGGGAAGGGGAAGGGGAAGGGGAAGGGGAAGGGGAAGGGGAAGGGAAGGGAAGGGAAGGGAAGGGAAGGGAAGGGAAGGGAAGGGAAGGGAAGGGAGAAAAAGCAAAAAGTAAAGCAAAGAATTATGGAATCAACTTTGCTTTCCTTCCAATGTGAAAAGCAATAAGAAGCCTTTCATAAAGTTGGGGTGCAATTGTGCTCTGTTGAATAAAATGATTCAATTGTAACAGCTGAAAGACTGTGTACATAAGCCATGAATCAGTTAATAGACAGCCATGGATATTGAAATGTTCTTTCTTCAGAGATGAAAGACTTGGATATAAAAGTAATCACCTGTCAGCCTTTTACTGTGACAGAATAGGTCATTGTTCCAGACAGAGTATTTGTGCAGAGTGGAAAAAAATAGAGCCATGTTGTAGAATTTTTTAGTTTGGTTTGTGATTATTTGTCTGAAGGTGGAGAAGCTCTGAATCAAATAACTCAGCCTTTGTTTTGCCATTTCTCTCTCTGTTCTACATAAAATCTGGGATTCATCAGGCCCTTTTCCCTTCATAAATAATCTGATAACTTTTGCTATATCTATCCCTGGTATGGTTTTCCTGTCTCAATTTGTCTCTGCACCTTGTGTCTTGTCTTTTGGATTTTTCCAAGAAGCCTTCTGTAACTCTGTGTACTCTTTAGAGAAGTTAACTACTATTAACAAAGCACCAAAGTCTTTAGGTCAAGCTGCCACAGGTTAGCTGGACTCCAGAGAGTAGCTGTACTCCCTTCTGAACAGTAACAAAACAAACCCTAAAGTTCTTCCGGTAAGGAATCAATAGGGCTAATTAAAAGTATAGTCTGCCTTTCTCAAATCACTCAGCCCCTCAGGAAAAGCCACTTCCTGCACTGAAGCCCTCGGCAGCTACAGTCAGATAAACAAGTGTGCATTTCTGGTTGATAGCAGTCCTATCAGAGACATCATCTATGTTTTCATCAGCTACAAAACCATAAGGTTTTATTTTCAGTTAGACAAAAATTATGTGCAGTCACACCTCTGTGAGAGCCTTATAACTAAGAGAGAGGTTAAATGAGACTTAAATGTCAGCACCACATTTTGTCTCTAAATGGCTTAGGAAGGAACAGTCTCAGGACTGAAAGGTGTACACATGTAAGTTACCTTTGCCTACCAGTACAAGTGGGATTAATGCATTGTAGAAAGTGATTCAGAGTAGCTTTAAATTATTTTGAAATATGGAGGCTAAAAAGGAGTAGTGGGCATATCTCTATTCCTAAACATAGGAATGGAAAATGCCATAGGTGAATTGTTATATTAAATATGTGATCTATGGATGCTGAAAAAGATTATGCTTAAGCTGAGTGCCAGAGCAGTAAAAGTAAAATCTTTGTATATTTTCATTTTGTGTCTTTGCAAAAGTTAAACCAGAATAATTCACAGCAAGCAAACACATCCACAAGTTCTAAAAAATCCTGGGAAATTCTACTTGTACTTCAACTTTTGTTTTAATGAAGCTGCAGCTTTCCCCATGGTTAGGGAATAGTAGGATATTACACACAGTAGAAATGCAGTACATGCATATGTACAAATAAAGGGGTTTTTTCACTTTAAAAATGTCTGAAAAAAAATCAATACACTTTTTAATGACTCTTCTATTTAAAAATTGAAGTCATGCTCTGTTTTATTGGGTGCTCTGTATTTTCATCTGGCATGCAAGGTGGAATTGAAGAAAATTATCCATTCTACTAAATTTGGAGTGTTGTTTTATTTCTGTTTGTTTAGTTTTTCTATTTCCAGCTAGAAAAAGCCCCATCAATTTCCAGACATCTCACTGGAGTCTCCTGAGGCTTGGTCACACCATCTGTTTGGGAACTTTCTCATTATAGGATAAGTAAATAAGCATTAGATGCTGTGCTCATACTGTGAATGTCTCTTACACTGTGTCTTTTCTAGAAGTCTAGCAGATGCACTGCATATTTTGTGTTTTCACCCTACAAAGCACTATGTGTGGATATGAAGATGGTTATCAGCTTTATTTCTGCTATGTTGACTCTCTGTTTATGCTTTAACAAATGGCTTACAACTCTGAATTTAATAACAGTAAGATAAATTCATTTCTTGGATAATCTATTAGTGATACTAATGAACTCACAATAATCATGCTTGAAAGAGACACATTTGAGAGCATTTGTAGGTACCATCCCTCCTTCATATATGCCCCTTTAGTATTCTTAATTTTTCAAGATAAATGGAAGACTAAAATGCTTCTCCACACATTCATTCATATTCTTTGTGTTTTTATACCAGATGTTATTTACTTTTTCATTTTTTTTCTGATATTCAGGGGATGATAAGTGGAAGGAAAAGAGAACAAGCAAAGTGCTCACACTGATCTGTGTTTGCCATGGGGAAGACAGAGCACATTGTACTTCATATTTTGTGATTGACTTGCTGTCAGGAGCAAGAGTTCCATGGTTTCAGATGCATCCCCAAGAAAGCCCCATTTCAGGCAGTATGGATATTACCCTTGTAAAAAGATCCATACTGCCTGAAGTTTCATTACTGTGCTGGAAGCATTTGCTCCCTTTGGTAATTGGGACTTAAGACTGTCAAGCTGCTTGAATTCTGAACAGCCATGAGCTTGGTGAAAAACCATCCTCTGTACCTAAAAGATATCACACTTCTACATATGCATTTTTTACTCCTGAACTTTGAGAAAACAAGGTCTGACCTTTCAATATGGCTCACAAATTGTTGTGATTCTCCATGTTACTGCAGTATCAAATTGTTATAAAAACAGTTCTTGGAATGGTCAAGGATTTAAGTTAGTTTGATGCAAGTACTTGTTTAGAAGATATTACAATCAAAGTCAAAGATCTTTCCCTCTAGTTTATCCAATCTTAATTTCTTTCATATTATTCCATTGAAATATGTATTTTATTGTGTACATAAAATGCTTTCAGGATTCTTACCTACTGTATGGATCATGTTGACTAGTTATTCAAATAAAAGGTGTCTGAGACTGGGAGATGTTAAACAACTGATGAAAAATGCTTAAGCACAGCTGTGGAATCAAGTTTTAGCTGAGAAATTATTGTGAACAGCAAACAATATTTTTCCAGGAATAGGGCTCTGAGGAACACCAACAACCAGGGTTCAGTCTGGTTTGTGAATTAGTCATTTCTTTCTTGAGAGAGATTTTCATTCTTCCTATCACTGTTTGTCCTTTCTACAGGCTTTGTATCTAACAAGCTAATATCTCACACATTTCCCTGATGTCTTCAAATCTCAGTGGAATGCTTCTTTGCTCTTTCTTTCCTTCAGAAATTTTTCATCTCTGGTGGGTATTTTCTTTACCTCATAATTTCTTTTTCTATTTAGATTAGCAATTTTATCCTGTCCATTTTTTAATATATTCTTTTTTATATGGCATTTTAAAAATAACTATACTTTTGTCATCCACAACCACTTTTTAAACTTGTACCCCTTTTTCCTCTATAGCACTATACTGTTTTTTATAGTGGGGGAGGGGGTGGGATCTAATGAAGAAAATCAGAAGCATGTAAGGACCAATTGTGGGTCAAAAATGTATTTGGTGCTGCTTATTGCTTCACCTCTTAGTTTTTCTTCGCTTTTCAGAGGAAGAATTAATATTCCTACTTTTTAATCATCGCTCAGTTATCTCTTATTTTGGTTAATCAGCCAATGGAATGCATAAACCCCCAAACTAGTGTAACCTGCACTGACCAATGGAGTCATAATGATCAAAAATAAAAAGATTCTGTAATTAGTAGATCTCAACTAAGAATGCTGTTGCTTAATCTGCTGTGACAGGAACTTTGCACTACTTTGTCTGAATCTAGTAGTGTCAATGAAAGAATATTTCTAAGTCCATGCAATTAAGTTAAAGAAGTAGTACAGCCATCTTCCTCACATTACCTATTTCATATTGCTGCTGAAAATTTGCCAAATTAAAATTAGTAAGTAGCACTGTGTTTTGTGCTTTATGTAAAGGAAAACTTAAATCAACATATTATTTTAATGAATATAATTAATTATCTGTATCTAGATCTAAACTCATAAATTCCCAAATATTATAGTTTTCTGAATAGAACATGTTCCTTTTATGTTCATCATACAACTTCATGTGGCTCTTCAAAGTGACAAACATCCAAATAGTAATTTGCCAACCATGGATATCTGAGGACTACCAGAGAAATGAAAAGAGTCAGATAAGCATAAGATCTTTTCCTTTTGTGAGACAGAATGTTCGAAGCATGTCTCTTACAAACATTGAGAGAAATGGATGAAAATTTCTGCCAAACCAGAAAACTGAACTACATTTTTCTCTAGAGCACTTCAGCAGTTAGCCTGCTCTTAAAATAGTTCTCTGGTGATGGAATTCAGGACAAAGAACATTGTGAGGTCTAACACTACCCTAGCAATATAGGAAGTGTTAACAACATATGGGCAGAACTCAGCTGAGAAACTCACAGGAACTACTGCTGGGCACTTCAGGGGCTCAATGTCTTCTTATCTGAAGTCCTCTGCCATATTTTGGTACTGAAGAATAGCTCACAAAATATCTGGAAGATTTGTTTTTGCTTTGGTTGTTACAAATAGAAAAAGACCCCAGACTAGCCCCAGAAAGTTTTTCTTTTCCCCTCCATGTCTGCTTTTCTCTTGAAGGGTAATTCTGATAAATTGCTAACGAAGATGGTGTTGAGATACAATGGAAAATGGATAGAAACTTTGCTGTATTTGGCATCTCTAATTATTATTTGGCAGTTGTTGTTTTCATCTCTGTTGGAAAAGTCTTTTGTTAATAGAGTTTATAAAAATACTTTAAAAATATCAAGTTGTGGTGGAGATTAATTTTGATCTCCTGGTGCTAGTGCTCAGGCATATTATAAATGTTTAGTTAGTGTCTGACTATTCTAGTTGAAGAATCTGTTCTCAAGTAGAAAGAGACATATTACCTGGTTTGAGTGTTCACTTTTCTGCTTTGTGATAACTACAAATAGCTTTGAATATTTCTTCTCAGTTGTAAGACCTCCTTGTGAATGCTTGCAAATTTAGGCTAGAAAACCATAATAAAAAGAGTGTTTCTGAGAATTTCTCATCTTTACTACTGTGTCTGTTAATTTTCAGTGTCTCTCCATTTCTAAGAATTTTAAATCTCAATTTTAGCTTTTTCATGTCTGTATAGGGCCTCAGTAGCACATTAGAAAATTTCTCCCAAATTTTGAAATGGCACTTTAATGAGTAATCCATATTAATAACAATGTGTGGATGAAAAGTCAGATTCCCTCAGATTTTTCCGTCTCTCCATGCATGGCTTAGTGTTGAAACAGCAGGAATAAATTGAAAATACATACAGAAAAATAAAAATATCGGCAGAAAATTATTTCCCTACTTCTAGCAGATTGCCTCACCATTTATTTTTCAAAAAATCTATAGAGTGAGTATTTTCTATTATATATTTAGCTGGACTGATTGAAGGACTTCAGGAAAAAAGTTACAGAGTACCTCAATAATTATTATTCTTTAATTTCACCTATTTTATTATATGTGAGCAGATTAAATCAATAATTTGAATTAAACACAGTGAAAATGCTTTTAGGAATTTGTCAACATTATTAAATGCTAGATTTTAAATTGGTAAAATGGTGACCAGATCAAAATTTAGTGTTGATCCTCTCCTTGTAGAGAGGAACTCCCCTTAATCCTCACTTATTGCATTGACATTTTGGCAAATAACTTCTTCAGTGAAGGAGACTAGGGAAAGATTTGCCCAAAGCTCAGTACAGCTATCATTCCTAACACAATAGAGTACTTATGTATTTATTTTTGTTTAAACATGTGACAGCCATGGTGAAGACAACTGGTTTATTCCCATGCCCCAAGACCTGGCTGGCCTGGTTGCCAAAGCCTGACCTTTAAAACCTTGGGAGTCAATGAAAAGTCTGTATTAGTGACTTTTGCTGGGAAGCTGTCTAACTGTTCCATTGTTAATTTGGAATCATTCCTGATTTTTGTAAACTGAATTTTCAACCTCCACATAAAATACTGGTATAAAGGATCAATCGTGTAATATAACAAAGTAGACAAACTCAGAGTTATTTTAAATTCTATAAAGTGCAATCCTTTCCTACTGCTGAAAGCCTTTTGGAAGCCTTCAGTGTTATTTTGCAGAAAAAAATCCACTTCACAGGTAAGTATAAATCATTCAGTTAAAACAATGTCTATATGATTCCTTATTAATGTCAAATTTCATGTTGTGATTAATCTTTATAAAAAAGAATTATTTTAACACAGAAGTGTTGGCCTGTAAATGTAATTAAATCTGAAATCTGACAATATTAGTCTTGAAAGGAAAGAATTATAAACAAATAAAAAACTAAAAGAATCATAATTCTGTAAATATTTTTAGGCCCTGGATTTAAGAAACCAATGACTGTGGTTTTACTCCTTTCAAATTCCACTGTAGGATCTATTAAACCAAGAAAGAATTAAAAAAAATTTAGTGCAGAAAACCTAACCCTTCAACCAATCAATGCTGATTAGATTTTACAGTCTAACTGCAGTTTTTATAGTTTTCATCTAAGCATTTTCTCCTAGATTATGTTTCTGGACAGATCTATACTATAGGAATTGCTTTAATCTCATTCACTGACAGGCTGACAACTACCATGCAATACAATTTAGCTCTCACAAAAGTCCAATATTTCTTCTCTTGCTCATTTGTTGCAAAACTCACTTGGTTTCAATGACATTGTACAATAATTTCCCACCAGCAGTTTCTCCAGTTGTGAATTTTCTGATCAATTCTTATCTGTAGGGATGACCATTTGCATCCCATTACATCTTTCATGCTCCAGTGAGCAATAAAGTTTTAAAATGTGTGTTAACAGTTGGCCTCTACGTGGATCTTTGCAGAGCCTTCCAGGAACTGTGTTTGTGAAGAATATCACCCTATCCAGAAAAAGATCCCACTGCTCAGCAGGGCTTGGGAAGTATTTCCCATTCTGGTGCAGTATGAATTACTCTTGCAGCATTATCTGGCAAAAGAGCAAGTGATACATGCAGTTTATTGACATCTTACATTACTTATACCTGAAGGTCACAAAATCACAGAAGCGTTATAGTTGGAAAAGACCTCTGGAGATTATCTGGTCCAATCAAAAGCTGGCAACCACCTGCAATTTATAACAGGCAAATCTTATTAAAATGAGTTAGTGCTTCATGCTGAATTGCCAAAGAGCTCTTAGACATCAAAATTCCACCTGCCTCTCCTTGAAGTTGAGACAAAAAACTCTTTTCTTCCTTTACAGATCTTTTTTCCATCAGGATTGCATAAAAAAAATAAAATATATCCTCTCTGCATCTGGAGGAATCTTACTGGAGAGGTCTGAAAAGCTGATAAACTTTTTAAAATGTCTTCTGAAGCCTATCTCAGAATTTTGTTAATGAGACTTGAATTTATTGTAAAGATCTGTCAAATTATATCCTAAAAAGAAGAAAAAGTAATAAAATATGAAAAACCCTAGTGACTGAAAGAAGGTCATGTCCGAAAAGATATTTGTTAAGAAATCAAGTTACTTAATATTCAGAAATTTAATGCACAAACAGTCATTGATTATTTAAATAATATTCGTAAGATTCCCTGGCAGCCAGCAAGATTTAATCTAGTCTTTTCTGACTGCTTCAAAGCCACCCTGTGCTGGAAAAAAACCATTGAGCTAAGCGGCACATGTCTTTAAACACGAGATTATTTACATGCAGTGATCGTAATTAACTTATTTCTTCCTGATTAATTTCAACTTCAGATCATTAAAATGGAGTTCATGTAACCCTAAATGGTTGGGAAGCCAGGGCAACTCCAGCACAGCTGTGTCGCTGCTTTGGCACCATGCTCTCAGTCCCTCAGCTGCAGCATCTACTCCTGGCCCTTGATGTGTTCCCAACACAGAGGCAACCCCACCTTTCCCAGCAGCTCTCTGGTGTCCTTGTCACCATGCCCTGCCTGCTCTTTAGGAGCTCTGAATGTGCTGAAACCATGGTGTGAACCAGACTCTCTCCCATGGTGGTGAATCCAGAACCTGACCTTGCCTCTCCTCCTACAGATGATTCCAATCACACAGAAGTTCTGCACAGTAATGCAAAAATTTTGTAAAGAGAGGATCAAAATCCAGTGATGTCTAAATTGCTCTTTATATGCTCCTCTAGGGATCCTCTACACAAGGGAGGAACTTTAATTTGATTGATCAGAAGTTTATTATTGAAAAGAGTACACTAAGCCTCTAATATATCCTCAATATTACATATAAACCTGAATGATAGTTTAGGTAATTCTTTAGGGAGATACTGTAGAATAAATTGTTCTAACAAAATCTGTGATTATCAGTGGTTCTGCAACCCACTACCTCAGGATTTAAATTGCATTACTATTTCCTACTTGGAAACTTTTCCTTTGCTTTTATTAATTCACTGGTGATTTTCCCAGTTAGTATGAAATATGAGAAGACAGGGATAATAACAAAGATAAAATTGGTTATAAAAGTGAGAAAATAAGTAGAAACATTATTTGAAAGGCAGGAGATAATTTGAGATATGATCTTGTCCTATTTTACTGTTTATCTGCCTTCCAATCTTAGACTCCTTAAGGGAACACAAGGCTAAATCACACTGATTTCTTTATGTGCTTATTTTTGCCTCAGTTTTGCTGTTGGAAAAAAAGAAGAAGGACTATTGAGCAAGATTCCCTTTATCATACCTTCTCTGGTGAATACCAGAATACAAATTTCTGTGAATAAACTACTGCCTTGATTTTTTTTTTTCCTTCTTGTACCAATAATGTGCAATTTTTCAAATTGTCTAAAATTTGCAATTTTTTTTTTAGGGTTTTTCCAGTCTTCTGCTTTGAGGGATGCTAGTAATAGAGGGAGGGAGGGAAGGAGGAAGGTAGGAAGGCAAAGGAAGGAAGGAAGGTGAAGGAAGGAAGGAAGGAAGGCAGAAAGGAAGGAAGGCAGGAAGGATGGCAGGAAGGAAGGAAGGCAGGAAGGAAGGAAGGCAGGCAGGAAGGAAGGCAGGAAGGCAGGAAGGCAGGAAGGAAGGAAGGAAGGAAGGAAGGAAGGAAGGAAGGAAGGAAGGGAGTCCTGGGTTAGGGTAAACTTGGGAAGAAACTTCCAAAGGGGTCTCTCTAGAAAGCAGATTCAAGCAGCCCCTCCAGCAGCTGGTTGGGGAAAATTTCCTGGGAGAAAAGTGGAAAAAACTGTTTATTTAACAAGCAAAGTATTCACAAGCATAAGAAATGAATTATATTTAACAATAAAATTTCTTGCTGCTCCAAAGAGGTGAAAAATTCCAAAAGTCTTTGTCATGGGGTGTAGCTCGGCTCACTCAGTCTCTTATCAGTCCCTCCTGCAGGCCCTGGTGGGCCACAGGAATGAGGTCCTGATGTTTTTCTGGGTTTTCAGACCAGAGCAGGTTTGAACAGTTCCAAGAAAAAGAAAAGCCACATTCCAAGGAACTTCTCTGCCTCAGCTACCTAAAAAAACCCCCTAACTAAATAGCAAAGGAGAGCTCTCTCCTGCTGTCTGTCTGTGGACCACACAGTCCAGAAGAAGACGCAGGGCAGCGAGTGCAGTTTCTGATAACAAACTCTGTGCTTCTTCTCTCCCCCTTTGCTCTTGGAACCAGTCTTAAATGTACAAAAGTTAATATCCAGCATAAACAGAACAGATGACTGGAAAAAAGGATCATAAAGTCACTCTAGGGCAGAAGGAATTATGACAAGCAAAAAGACAGGTGACAGTAAAGTTATATATTTACCAGAAAAGTGAAAAGCCCAGCTGCACATGGTGAGTGTAAGAGATCTGTGATGCTTGACCTCTCTCCATGAAAACTTGATCTCACAGGCCTTGAAAATGGATTATAAAGATTGTTGGTTCAACGTTCTACATGCATACATAATTCTTTTTATTACAATCCTGTCACATTTGTCATCTCAGGCCTTACTGTTTATATATGGCTCAAAGGTTTCCTGAGGTCCATGGGAGTCTTTAAACAGATGAAATCAGAAGATGATAACTACATCAGAATGCACATACACAGATTACAGGAGCTTGTGACTATCACATATCAAATGCACTCTGAATTTGGATAGCAATCAATTCTGTGTAAGACATTATTTATAGATTAATTTGGTAAGAGTGCCATCAATTCAAAATCTCATTTTTCTCTGAATTGACTCACATGGTTCCATCATTCCAATTACAGTATCTAAAAGCTTCCTAATCTGCTGATGTAAACTGTCTGGATGGGTTGTTACCTTCAAATTTAGGCTCTTACCATGCTGATGTAATACTTGTCTACACCAGAGAGATGAAGACCAAATCCTGTGTATGTAATGCCACAGAAAAAGATGGCTTAGAAGTCTGAAACCAGTCTGACTGCAATTATACCTCCCCATAAGGAAATTTGGCAATAAAATCTTGAACAGCAAGAGAAATGGCATAATTTTGAGGAAGTATTAAAAAAAAAACAAAAACAGGAGGAAGTATTGCAAAAAAAAAAAAACAAAACAGACTCTTCTGGAAGGAGCACCAATATGAGTAAGAAAATGGTTTATCAACCATTATTTTTTCACCATTGGGCTTTTCAGTAGGATTGCCAACAAAGAAAGTCTGCTCCAGAGATACTTTGTGATGTTATTTACCCATGGAGAAAAGGAAAAAACAATATTACACTCTATGTCAATAAAAAAACAACACTTGCATTTTGAATATACGAAGCATATTTGAAATATTCTCCCTCCCATATTTCCAATCAACCTTCTCAAAGCATTTTCATCTTCACGTAGACAATCTCAAAGCCACAGTTCCTCCGTTTATTCAGACTAGTATTTTGTGAGTTTCCTTTGGAAGATGCTCTTCTGTTGTCTTTCCACACAAATTGTGATAGAAAGCAGAGCAACAGCAGCTTGGTCAGTATCCAAGGCTTTAGTTAGAAATATCTGGACTTGGAAAGGGAGAAGCAGATGCAGATCCAACTGAACTAATTTTGCTCTCATTCTATGCCATAAATATCCAGCAGTAAACTAAAATGGTGAGGAAGGAAACACCTCACTTAGAGATGAAAAAAAAAGTGAGAAGATTGTGAGTAAAACCAAATTCCTTGTGTTTTAGTTTTGTTTTACTGCAAAATCCTCCTTTTAGTTGTTTGGGTTAATTTTTTTTTCTTTAATGCCTGTATAGTATTCCAGTGTTATTAGGTTCTAATTTCTATCAGAATGTCAGTCACAGAAGTAAAAGTGCTGTCTTTTTTTTTTGTTGCTTATATTATAGAAAAAAAAAATTTATAATTGGTGTCATGTGATCCCCAAATAGTTTAAAACCCACAAGCGCTATTTGGACCAGTAGGCATGTGTTGATTCTGGAGATCTAGTCAGAGCACTCTGCAGACATAAACAATATACTTCTAGTCAGAACAACAGCTGTAGTTATCAAATTCAGTTATAGTAGTTGATAGGGAAATAAGCACCTTCATCAGAACAAAAGCATGCTTCTTATGGAGCAAGAAAATCCAATTGCTTCTTTCCCTAGGCCACCTTCCTACCCTTTCCATTTCTCCCCACCCCCCAAAAAAAAAATCACAAGTATGATGGATTTGAGATTTGGATTTTTTTGTTTATTTGTTTGCTGTAAGTTTTTACATTATTTTCTCTATACTCAGTAACCATAGTGTTTGTTGCTTATTTCCTTTTCTTGCACCATTCCTGGCTTTGTCTGTGTGAAGGAAGAGCAAACTTGTCTGGTCAGCTGGAGCTGCTGCTTGGACATCTGCTGAATGCTACCTTGGGATTGTGTTTCTTGCTCTCCCAGAGCAGAACCATCTGGTCCTCACATAACAGAAACTCTGAGACGTCTGTAATTTCTAAAGAGATCCAAAGTTCAAAAATAAGCTACTATCATACCTCTTATTCCTATGTACAGTTTGGTTTGTGACATTGTCTCTCCCCACAGTACATAGTACAGAGCTACTGTGTGTGTTCTTTAAAGCACAGAAATCTTTAAAAGAGATTAATAAAATAATGAATATATATTTTTAGTAACATGACATCGACATGACTACCAAGCTTTTTGGTACCATACAATTTATTTAGTTTTTTAATGGGCATGTCACCAGGCAAGGAAAGAACTTATTTTTAGAATATTTCATCTATGGGATGGTGTGCCAGAACTTCATAAGAAAAAGTATTGCTGAATCACTGTGCTCTTTTTTGATCGTGTCTCATGATTTAGATACAATGTTAATTTATCCAAAAAGTAGGAAAAAGGACAGATCATAATAGTAATATATAGATGGTAGTAGTAATATAATATATTACTTATTCATGTATAAATATAATATTCACATATATAGATATGAATATGACTTATATGATATATTACTTATTCATGAGGGTCAAAATGAACTGTGTCCTTGGAAATATCACAGAAAGTCTATTTTGAAATTAAGCCATTTTGAGGTGCGTTGAATAGATCATTTTATTTTGAAAATTTTTTACTGATATAACTGAATACATGATGGGTATTTATCTTAATTAAATTTTCACCAGCATGGTTGCATTTATTATCAGAAATGTTGTGCATTAGCTGATTAGACAATCAGCTTTCATTAGGCTACTTGATATCAAAAATCATTCAGATAGAATTCAAAAATATTTGTTGCTTTTAATGCTGGCAGTTGTGAGTGTAGAGACAATTATATATTTTCTTACTGAACAGAAAAAAAATAATGGTTTCCATGAGTTATCCAGTGCAAAACTGAATGATATCTGGCAGTCACAAAAATTTCACAAAAAATGACATGCCTTTTTGTGTTTCATGAATTGTTTGAACATGTTGCCAATCATTTTTCCCTGACAGTTTTAATCAGTTGACATTTACTGGGTGCTGAAACATAGGAGCTCAGTTATCCCATAAGCTGAGATCTTTATTCTAGATTTCTGAACTCCTCTTTATTGCAAAAAAGATTCCTCCAGTGCTGGAAGGAAAAAGAAAAACATCTCCTATATTATATTTTTATATTAACACCATAAACATTATATACATAATGTACATAATACAAATACATTATGTTTTTGTATTAACACCGTGGACCCAGTATTTAAATGCCTTCAAAGAAAAACGTAAAAAGAAAAATTATTCAATATTTTGTATGCTTTATCTTTAAATAGCCCAATCACTTTAAATTATTAAGAATATTGTTTGTGTTTCTTTGGTGTTTTTTTTCTGAGAAAAGAGCCGAAGTCTTTTGTGTAGAAAAAGCAAAATGAGGTGCCAAGAACACTCTATACCCAGTGAAAAAACTTGATGTGCTTTGTCCTGAGCAAGTCAGAAGCCAGGTGGTGGCTGGGTGTTGGAAACTGGAAAACAGAGACAAAGAGGTGCTCATTACTGCAGTGTAAGCTCAAAATCAACCTTGTCTACACTGGACTTCTTGTAGTGCAATAAGGCATTTCTCTGGGATTTTCTTAGTTACTCCAAATCTCCAGAATTTATAGGCTTCTGAGGGCTGCCTACATTTTCTTACTTAGCCCCTGCAGTCTTGTCTGAAGCAACAGAAAGGTCAGAGTTGCACCGATGCACTTGCTCATGCTCCCCAGGACCCTTGAAATTTCTTAACCTGTCTAACTGCGACTTCTCTCAGTGAAATCAGCCCCTGTGACATTTCACTAATCACCAAGAACATACATAAAATATCTGAGGGCTTTTTTCCTAACAGATCAACTTAGTTACATATTGTGATCATCTGTCTATTTTGAACTGGAAAACCAGTAATCCACTTATGATTTCAAGTAAATGGTAATGTGCAGGATATATGGAAATTTAATAATGTCTATAACTAAAATAGAAGACAATAAATGTAATAATAATATTCATAAATAATACAAAAGCAAGTGAATCAGAAGCTAGATATTTTCAGTGTTCTAAATATACAATAGTTTTATAATTTACTATAAATAAAAATACTATGCTAAATTATTGTAACTAATGTAGCAGTGTTACCATATTCTTGGTTTAGAGATTCTAGGATAGTGTACTAGAATCTTTTGATACACTTAAAATTTTCTACTATGTTATTTTTGCATTGAGAATATTCACAAGTGTCTGTGGAAATCCAGTCACCATTTCATATGCACTAAAATTAGTTTCTCTACATACATTAAAAAAATATTTGAAATGCAATCTACCAACTTCTCCATATTACTATTATAGTTGTAGGCATTTGGTTTTCATCTCTTTATCTCACTGAGGAAGATAGGTGCTGCTCTGAAGCACCATGATAATGGCCCTGAGCCAAAACCTCCAACATCTGTAGTCATACTCAGGCCATACTCATCCAATATACCCAAGTGAAAAATTTAGGCAAAGAGAATCCCAGGGCTTTTGTAAAAATTATTATTATTTCTGTCTTGTAAACATGTACATTTTTATTTAAATAAGGTCCATTTTCTGTTTAGGAACTTTTTAAAAATAATTGTGGTGTGGGGGGTGTGCTTGATGAGGGATGGAGAGCTGTTAGTTGTGCTTGGTAAATGATCTCTTGAAGATTTTGCATTTTCTTTATAATCATGTTGACCATTTACTATAATTTTATACTAATGTTCCTAGTTTAATGATAATTTTAATAGCCATTTTTCAATTTGGACTCTGCTAGATATGTTTATCCCCTTAGATTAACTACTAATTATTTCAATTATAGGATTCCAGTTATACTGTCTATGGACACACTATATAAATTAAACTACTCATTGTTTCTGGAAAAAAACACACCCCAAGTTATTAATGTGTTCATTTCTGAGTCATTGTTTATTTCCCTTCATTATAAATGATTTATGTGATTCATTAGATTGTGGTAATTATCATTTTAGACTCATAAGTTTTTTATTTATGCAAGCTTTGCTGGTGATGAAGTACACTGTTTTCTTCTAAGTCAGGTTGGATAAGTAGTAAATGCAGGATAATGAAACCAGTCAAAATATGCTTAAAGAACAACAAAATGTGTTGGTCTTTATTCATAGAAACACCTTAGCTTGACATTACAAAACAACTGCATTGTATCTTAGGAAAAAAGAGCTGCTCTTGGATCTATTACTGTATCATTTCTAGAAGAAACAAAATAATCCTAAAAAATAATAACAGCTATGCTAATACCACATCATCTTCAGTGTAAGGAAGAGATTGCACTGTTTAACACATCACTAAAAAAGATATTATATGATGAACTCCTGAACTAACCATTGGCCTTATCAGCCCTCCAGTGGTCCCCAAGACATTCATAGCCTTTTCCCTACTCTGCCTTCTGCTTGGCAATGCAGTTCTTCTTGGCAATGTAGTTCTAGCTGAGGCCACCAGTTTATCTTTGAGCCTACAGGCCAAACGAATGAGCCCAGCATTCCTTTGAGCTGACCTAGCTCTTCAATTTCCAAAGATTTTAGCATGCCAGTCTAAAACTGCAATTTCCATACATCTGTGCCTCTTTTGAATGACAAAGCTAAATAATTTATAGATCATCAAATCATTTAAATCTGTCCTGTATTCCTTTATCAGGAGCTATGCTTTGAACTTTCTCCACTGTTCTTCCTCTGGTTATTCCAAAGTACTGATTACTAATATTACACAAAGGTGCACGCAGAAAATTTTTACCATTGCCTGTTTGAATTTGTCAATGACTAATTTTAAAATTTAGGGAAAAAGAAAGAAAAAAAAAAAAAAAGACGAGGCAGGAAACATACATATAGTTAGAAGGGACTAATTTACACTTAAAATGAAATAGAAAATGTCACTTAAATTTGGAATTTAAAGTGGAACACTTTCTTCCTTTGTAAGCATAAGTTTTGTAGCTAAAACAGGTTTTGGGGAGTGAAAAAATCTTGCTTTTAAAAACCAGCTTAAGAGACCACAGGTATGTTTCAATGAAAAGATAATAAAACAGAAATAGTCTTTCTATTGGGATTTCAGAATTATTAATTAATACATTTACTTATTTTTAAAAGATTTGAACTAAAATAAAATAACAACCAGGATGTCTTCATGCTAGGAAAGTGACAGTTTTATAGCCTAGTAAGTTGCAGCTGAGGTATTTTTTAAATTAATGTGAGTCAAACTAATCAGTAGGGAAGTTAAATTCTTATAAAGGCAATTTGGCAAAGAGTTTACAGCTCTGGCAGCAGGGGAAAGAAAAGGCAATTTTTTGTCTTCCAGTTAATTGTCTTGAGTTATAGTCTGAGTGCAGCTGACATTTATTGTTTTGCAGACCAGAAATGTGCAATATTTATCATTATTCTTTGGATTTAAAATGGTAGTTGACACCAAGTACACTACCTGAGAGACCATGAAAGCAGATAATATCATAAAACATTCAAAGAATATATTCATGTTAGAACATGTTAAATATAACTATAATAAGAATTTTTAAAATGGCAGTGTAAGCCAGCTTCGAATGTAGCAGATTGGTTTAGGGGTTGGTACTATGCATATATACTCTAGTTTCTTATTTCCTAAATTGCCCCTTGATATTGTCTTTGGGTTTGTTTTTTTTTTTTGGTGGGTCTGGGACCTCAGAGCTAAGACGTGCAGTGCATCTCCCACAGTTCCACAAGTCCCTCAGGGCCAGGTGAGCAGCACAAGTTACCATTTACCCCATTCAGCTTCTCTCACAGTGAGTTAGAGCAAAGCAAAATCAAAGCACCCCACATGCTGGTGGAACAGTGAAGGCAGGTGTGATCTGCTTGTACATATAATACACACATTAGCATTACTTTGGCTCAGAGGGTACATGGCAGCAGGAAATATGGGGCAGTAGGAAGCAGGGATTGTTTGTGGCTGTGGCTTCTCTCTCCCCAGGTAGTTGTTAACTGAGGAAGCTCTGCTTCTCTGGGAATGGCTGAACATCTGCCTGACAAAAGGAACTGTGAATGAATTCCTTTCTTGCTCTGCTTGTATGTGCAGATTTTCCTTCTGTCTTAAACTGTCGTGATATTGGTCCATGTGTTAATTTGCTGCTTTTGCTCTTCTGCTTCTCCCCATTCTGCTGGGGCAGTGAGTGACTGGGTGATGCTCAGCTGTCTTCTGTGATTAACCCACAGCACCTGTGAATATCAGTGTAGCCATAATGTGACAAATATTGATTGGTTTAATACTAATTGCTTTGATGATGGACTACTGATCACCTTTTTAGTTTCCTTTGGTCACTTGGTGGAAAAAAACAGAACAACATCAAAACTCATAAAGTATTATTTTCATAATACAGATATTTGCTTTTAAAGTCTGAAACCAGTCTTCCTGAAGTTAACAAATTTCTTGGTTTGAAGAACAAAAAGTGAGAAGTCAAAATTCCTTTCCATGTTTTATCAGTAATTTTAGAAGGCAAGGCTACAAGGTAGGGGTGTTTTCATTTGATTTAGTGTGTTGTATTAGACTATCACGAACTTCATTTTTAATTAAACATACTATAAACCTATTGGGAAAGTTGAGCTTTAATTGCATATGAAAGTTACTGAAATAAAGTTCAGGATTTCACTCTTGATGAGGTAATAACACAGTTTTCTGGAATTTGCATATTTTTGCCATTGACCTCTCTGAAAATTACAACAGAAACATGAGGAAAATATATTCATAATGATGCAAATAGGAGAAGGAAAGCAATTTCTACATAAAAAAGTATTTTGAATTCAACAGGGGTTGTGTTAAAATAACCCCTGCTTTATCACTCTGCTGTTCTTATCCAAGGATACTTTTGGAATCTTGTTAGATATGAACAAAAATTATTAAATTTTGCAAATGAGATCACTCACATTCAGAGGAGAGAGGAGGGTTAAAACTAGTACATCTAACATGTACTTTCCTCATTTACTTGACAAATGAACTTTTAGCATTAATTCTGAGGATAGTTCAAAGTTAGGTTAATATGTCTTAGAAAAGTCATGAATTCTTAAAAATATGGGAGCTCATTTGTCACTCCACAGTTCTACATGAGAAGTTGGGATGCACTTTTTTTCTCTACGAACATTGATTACTTGTATACGCATGGTTATGTGCATATATGAAAATACGTATCAAATGTAAATTTCTCATTCTACCATAACTTTAGTAGTTTTTTGCTTAAAGCGCATTATTTGAACAAATAAAATTACATAGATATTCTCCATGATAACAGCGACTCCCTCCCCAATTTATTGCATATTTCTATATTAAAAATCTCTGCTTTGTTTTGCCACAGTTTAATTTTTTAAACATATTTAAAATTTTGGAATATTCATGCTTCATAAAAATTCAGTGCATTTAAACACAAATAACTCAGGCATATTAAGAAAAAAACAAGGCTGAATAAAACCAGTTGTCTGCCATATATAAAAAGCATTAGTATAGAGGGTTTTAAATAGTTTTTGCATCCTTATGCCATGAAACAGGGATGAAAAGAAAACACCTTTTTAGATTAAAAAACCCAAACAGTTGAATTTAAATACCATATCATAATATCAGCTACCACAAGTGCAAAGAGAGCCACTAGATTTTGAAAACAGTATTTTCAAGTATCTCTGAAATAAGAGCATATTTTACTCTCCTAACTTCTGAAATGGGGAGGAGGAAAAATCAGACAGATGGAGACCTGAAGTCATACTAAAATAGCACAGAGCTGGAGAAGTAGTTCAGAAAAACCTTTGCCAGCATTGGTCCTGCACCAATTGAAATATGGAGGTAATAAAAGGCAAATCGATAGCATTTAGGATTTGGAGCAGTGACCAGAGTGTACAGAGGCCAGAGAAAGAGCTGGAGAATGCAAGTTACACCAGAACAGTGGCAGGAAGCCTCAGCAGCAGGGAACGGACATGAGAGGACAGCAGTGTGTCTAAGGAGAGACTCCTGTTTTTTCAAGCAGGTGCAATGGAGTCACCCATGCCCAAGAAGATCTGAAATCAATCTGCTGACTCTTTTAAACACCTGGAAACCATTTAGCTGTGCGGCAATGTGTCTGACCTAGAAGAAGTGTTGAGGAGCAGGACCTAGAGAGTAAGGTTTGTCTGTGTACCCTTTTGCGCCGCTTGCTCTGTGTGGCTGATCATTGGCTTGGAACAAAGGCAGAATGAATAAGATTTACAGTAAAAAACTTTATAAGCACAGTCCAAAAAACTCATTCTGAAAGATACCTTGCTATTCATCTGTCATTCACAAAATTAGGACACATATTTGTGATAATTTTAAAATGTCTGCAGAAACTATTACTGTCCCAGGGTCATTTGTTACTGTCCCGTGACTGAAGCCTTTAAAATTTTGCTTCTGTGCACAACTGAAACTACAATTAAAACAGATAAAAGTTCTGTGATTGATTTGACATTGATATGAATTCAAGCTGTGTCATACAGCTGATACATACAAATCAGACACAGGCACATGAATGTAGATAGAAGGATCTAACCTGTGGGAATAGTAGCTTCTTCCATTTTGACAGTTTATTCATGAAAAGGCAACTGCTTGTACCACCAGATCAAGTAGCTGCTACCTTAATTGTGATGACACTACTGAAAAATCACATGATATGCTTTTTTTCTGATTTTGAATCCTTCTGAAAGAAGGATTTATGATAAAATACTTTATTCATACTGCAAAGTCAAAAGCTTGAATGAGAATAAAGCTACACAACCTGCCCAGCCTTTAACAACCTAGTGGTAGGCAAAAGAGGATGAAGGAGCTGCACATATGTAACAGTCTCAAAGATGGTATCTAGAGAAGCAGAATGAAGTTCTAGAAAATTTAAGCAAGTTCAGCAATGCTTTTTTTGCAGGAGGAGCCAAGTTTCATTAAGTGCACAAAGCAGAAGGATTATTGTATAGCAAGGGCTACTGCTCCCTGTAGAATTTCCGGTTAATTATGTGCTCAGATTGGAAGATCTGCACCGAAGAATAGATGAGGAATTTTTATAGCTAAAGCCACAGAATTATGTTCTGATAAACTGTTTCTATATCAATTTCAAATTTTGTGGATGGTGCTGTAGATTTTTAATGACTATTTTATTCTTTAAGAGATGTAGTGGATACAGGATGAGAATCTACATTCCTTATTTCCTGATAGCAAATCTATTGAAAAATGAAGACTGCTATCCTGTGGCTCTCTATTCCTGCAATTTCATATTTGTAAAAAGGGAGAAATATACTCTCAATTAAAGTTAGTAACTATGAGTCAGGAGTATGGTAACAATATTGTACAATAAAAACAAACCAAACTGAACAAAACTAAAACAAAACAGTTCTGTGAAAGTAAAGACCAGGACTACCTCTTGAGCGAGGAGAGAGTGGTCATGAATATTCTGTGATTGTGTGAGCATGTTCCCTGTTAATTGATGTATCAAATGAAGAAGGGCTCAGGAACAAATTATCTCACTACAACCAGAGGCTATACAAAAACACTTTTGTGTCTTGTTTTAATTTTTTTTTTTTTGAATTACAGCCTATCTACTTTGAAATACTCAATAGAACTAGCAAAACAAAAGGTGCAAAGTGCAGATAATTCATACTATGTCTATAAAGACATAATAGTAGAGACACCTCAGACATTCACACAGGTCTGAAATGCTGCCAAATCAATGAACTATATAATATTTCAGACCTGCTGAGAAATATTGGTTAAGTTAAATGCATATCAAAGCATGGTCAGGTAACAGGTTACAATTCCTGGTTCACTGAGGCCTTAACTCTGAATTTATATGTTGCCCCTTGGAAATTCAAATTTTTTAGACAAAATGAGATGGTTATGGCTAATTTTTTATCATGTCTGTTTTTGTGAAGCTTGAAGGATTTCACCCTAAGTATGACATTTAACAAGGAGTTGTTCTTTCTTTTTGTGATTATTCTTTGTTCCTGCAAACTTCCTATTGGAAGTAATTCTGGAACAAACCCTCTCTTTTCGCTCTGAAAAGTTAGTCTTTCCATGTGATATATATTCCATAAGAACTATAAATTAAATTTTTAATCAGGATTTTTTTCTTGGACATGGAAAGCTGAGTAAGCTGCTAAGCTGCTTGTTTTTTGTGTGGATATACTCTGTGGGATTTCCATCCCTTCACCAGAATGAGCTCTTTGCACACTCTGCATTCTGTAAGTTCATAAAACCACAATAAGCCAACAATATTTATCTTCAGTGGTTGTTAGGCAGGTATACAACAACTCCACTTGTATGAATTTCACTGCTCTCATTTTTTTTCTCTCTTTAGCCTTGGCAGTCTTCTGATTGATTTTATGACCTGCTGTCATACAGGATAAAATTGGTGAACTTAATTTAATCTTTGACCCTATGCTCTATGTTTCTGTATATTTTAGATCTGTTAACTTCATGAAAACCAAAAATTCCTGTTTGTTTCTTAGGTTAATAACTTCAGTTATAAAACCATTAAGTAAATATTTTCTAAGTCATTCTTTTACGGGGAAATTTTTCACTTGATTCTACTGAAGAAATAAACAAACCAAAGCAAAGAAACATAGAAACAAAACAATCAAACAAAATAGAACAAACCAAAACCCAAAGAAAAGTAATCTCAAATTCCAGCATCTTATGACTGACAATTAGGGTGTGATGCATATGGAAAGGACCTACATGGAGCTTCATTTTGCATCACAAACCACAAGAATAAGAAAAACTGGAAGCATCAAATTAAAGATCAGATTTAGAGAACCAGTCTCATGCTCTGTATCTCATTAAATCCCCTTCAAATGAACTCAAGGGAGTGAGAATGTGTTCTGGTATTAGAGACTATTCTTTAATATTGGCAAATTCAAATTAAGGTCCATCATTCAGTGATGGTTTATATCTCCCACATGGATAAAACAAATGCCTCCTAGTAATTTTTTTTTTAAAGCTTCATGTGAAAAGTGAAGTTTCCCACAACTTCTGTTTGTCATAGTAGTTACCAAGATAACTCTTGGGATCATAAGGGTTCAGGACAAAACCAAGTTTATTGTCAAATGTAATTGTTTTGGGTTTTTTTTTCAATTATTTATGGAGACTTCTTTTTTTTGAATAGCACTGAATTTGTAGAAGTGCCCATAAACATATTCAAAAACACACACATGGGGAAGAACTACTGGCTATTTTCCTGCAAACCACACATAGCTTAGGATACTTCAACCCTATTGATCCTTCCCATTTAAAAAATAAATTTTGCAAAATATTCTTACTTTTAGAAGTTAATATTTTGTATAGATCTGTTGGCATAGACACACATATATACATATAGAGAAATCTGGGCTTCAGAGGACCAGTTCCTTATGAGCTTATGTCTCATCGACAGCTTTATGTTTTTTTCCTAAGCTTTTCTCCATGCTCAAATGAATCCTTCATCTTTTTATTCTTAATCAGGTTCATGACTTTTACCTTGCAGTAAAAAATAAAAGACACTGGGTAAAACCATATGGCAAGATTTAGTCCTTTTTTGATAACCCAGTATGAAGCCCAAACCACATCAGCAATTTAAATTGTTTGGTTTGGATTTTTTTGCCCTAGTTTTGCACCCTGAGTTTTTGAGTTGAATAAAAGTTCAAATTTAATTTTATAAACTTGGGGAGAAATTTAGATGTTTAACTCTCACTAAATGGTGGAACATATAGAAGTGACTTGTTCTGAAGATATAAATGGGTATATATTCATGCATTGTATCCAGGAGGCTTAGGTAACAGCAAAAGACCTAAAAAAATAAATGCAAACATGCCTATCTTGATAGAAATTCATTAATTAAGTACTCATTTACAGTTTTGAGCACAATCTTAAGTACTCTGGAATATAACCCATGTTACAAATTCTCATAATCAAAACTTGCATTTTTATACTTTAAGAACATTTGAGGAAAGTGAAAAGGCAGAAATTGTATCTAACTTAGCGATGGGAGGAGTGTTTCTTGTGAGAATGTGTGGTGATGCATACATTTTCTTTCCCTTAGTACCTATACTTCCCTTAATACTTATTTAATAATATTGAGTGTCAGTTACATTTTCTGTGGGTTTGAAATGCTGAACCTGAAACACTCAGGCCTCTGCAGAATGGGTGAGATCTTTATCAGGATGAATATCCCAGTTAGCGGTCAGTTCAGCCGTTTCTATGGTTACAGAATAATTCAGTGGTTAGAAAGGCAACCTTCAGCATATATATCTCTTGAACTGTGAACATAAGTCAAAGTCAAATATCTTGAGGCACAGCTACATTTGTAAGGATGGACTGACTGTTGTGTAACAAGGTTTCAACATCTATGATTTCTTAACTAGTACATAATAAGCAACTTTTACACTCAGAATTAAAAAAAACAACAAAAACCAGCCAAATAAACAAAAACTTCCACTAAGGTAGCTATTTAGAAAAGGAATAATTTAGAAATAAACATCCCAACACTTACAGTATTGGACTTAATTTTAAAACAATTTTTAAAGTCTGAAGAAAACAAAGATAATGACAGGATTGTGGCTTCAACATAATGAATACCTATATAACGAGTATTATTTGATTAAATCTCAAATAAATTAGAGTTCTAGTAGGACTCTTTATTAAAGTGCTTTTCTGGGTAAGATCACACTAATTTTAGACTCTGCTTTATGCATGACTTTAATGAAATCTATTCTCCTTATAAATATGTTTACCGCAAGGTAACTTGAAAAGCAGGGAATTGTGACCTCCCTTCCAAAATCTTCGCATTAATTCTCTGCATGATTTATATGAATGTTATACTGAGTATGGTGATTGTGCCTATAGAAATGCTAGGGAAAAAAGCCCACTAGCTAATAGCCAGTGAAAAGAAAACACAGATTGTCTTAGTGTTAAGGACACTTTTCCCCTCACCTAAACAGCCTTTAGGTAAGAACCTTATGCACTTTAGTCTATCACTACTAAACATGCAAAGGGCTCTTCTATTGTGGTACACTGGAGGAGGAATAATGTTCTTATCCTTCTGGATATGCATTATTCAGAATAGAAAACAAGTTTAACAACATCAGAATATATTATCCATTCTTAATTCAGCCTAAAGTGAAACACCTTCACATAGAGAGTATTTCTAGTGCTGTTTAGCCAAATGCTGATGTTACATTTATTGGGTCGGAGATGTTGATTCTCAACCTGTAGAAGCTGAAAAATTACTAAAAAAGTTCAAAGAAGAGCAAAATTAACAGAAAAAAAATATATCCAGGGTAAATATACCTCCATAGACAAAACCAGTATTGCATTAAATAGAGATAATGTCAGTGTTTAATTTTATTATATGTTTATTAAACACAATCTTTTTATTGTTATGACAAAAATTATGTGGAAAATATAATCATAAATGGTCCTTAAGAGCCTGGGGCACTAGACAGCGGGAAGCAGTCTAGGATACTTGGATTCTCTGCTTCAGAGTAGCTGATGCATCAGATAACTGATGCACAAAATCTGAATTAATATAATAGGAATTCTTCTCATTCATCCAGTTGCAAGGTAAAAGAGGGACCAGAGGACCTATAAAACAAGGAATTACTGGCTACCCTTTTTTTGTAAGTATCTATAGAAAAGATTAATTAAGATATTACAGTATCTTATATGTAAATTAACACATTTAATAAAATGGATATGTATGAGCAATCATGTACATTTTTCAAATATACACTGTATCAAGTTTTAATACAAAAAGTGACACATCATGCATGATAGAGATGTGATACTTCCTGGAGCCTTATAAAAGGTTTTTGCCATCAGTTGAACTGGTCTTCATATTAGGAAAATCAAATGAAAAATACACAGGTGTTTCTTGAAAAGACAATTAGGAGTTACAGGATGATGGCTAGAGCACATTAACTTCTACTTTAGAGCTAAAGAAGGACTGTGTAAATGTGAAGTAAATAGATTGTCTCTTCTCTCATGTAGAAGTGACAGTAATTAAGAGTTCCATAAAGAAACAGAATGATGCATTGCATCTTTCCCACATAGCTTCCTATGGGAAATGTCTTCATGACCTCTCAGACAGTAAAATACAGTCTGCTCAAATCGTGCCTGTACTCACAAGATTAACACTTTCTATGTCCCAGATGGTTAATCCAGACTGCTTTTTTTCCAGGTTTCCAGGTTTGTACTCAGATATAGTACAAGTAGAGGTACAAGACAGAAATACAATACATTCATGGCTGTCTCAAAGTGCATGTCATGAATTCAATTGATCTTAGAATTGCATTGGGCGGATGAAAATGGGGGAAGAGATACAGGGAAAAAAGAGACAGATATGTGAAATGAAGAAGAATATAGCAGCTCTAGCATGATTGTTAAACTGCATTCCTGAAATGGTTTAGAAAAAGTAAACCTGTATTCCTGCCTGTACAGCCCCTCATCCTAGAGCAGGAGAGGTAAAAAGTGGCAACATGGCCAGAGAATTCTTTGAAATATGTTTTATATTATAACACAGCTGGAAACACAAGAGATAGCATTTCTTGCATCCTTAATGGAAAAGAGAGACACTCATCTTGAGCAAGGTTGAATAAACTCCCTACAAGCATTTTGTGGCTCTTGTTCATCTCTATACAGAAGAAAGAGAGCACAAGTGGCCATTTCAGTAAGGCAAAACCTGAATTGAATATCAATGTTAAACAACAGTATCTTATTCCAGAATAAAACTTTATGCTGAACTTATTTTTATTGTAAGCTCTTTTTTTTCTTTTATTTTTTTAAAATTAACAATATATTTAAGTGAGTTTATGGCAGCAGACATAGGGACAATAACACATACTCATGCATCAGAAAGTATTAAAAAATTTAGAGCTGTGGATGTTGAGTCTAACCAGTTCAGACCAAGTCCTAAAAACTTCTTGGGTGTGAAGTCAAGTTAACAGAAATTGGTCTTCCTAAATCCAGAAGCCATAATAAAACACTGTAGTTAGGCCAGTGTTCAAGTGCTTAAAAATGAATGAGAAATCTGTTTCTCCTTAACACGAGTGATTGCCCATTTATTCTACTCTAGCCAGTATAGATCTCAGACTAGGGCAATACCATAGCACATAAGTTCTCTGGAGCAGAGACCCTGGTTAGCAGAACTGGCGTGGCAGAAGGAAATAATGCTATTGATCAATTGCTTCAGTGACTATTGCTATTTTAGTTGGTAAGAGAACCTATGAAAAATGGGCTTTCATTGAGAGTGATTTGCAAAATACATTTAGGTAATTAGAAGAAATCTGCTACTGACGGTACTTGCACCTAGAAGAAGAATGAAGTATAAAAATTGAGGAAAGGAAAATACTCTAAAAATCCATCCTCTATTTTTATGTACTCACAGTTAAAATATGCTCAGAGATATGTCAACAGTACCCTTTTACTTAACTGAACAAATTTCATTAGCATTAAAAGTAATGATCATTAAGGTGAATGAGCTACATGAAATAGCAAATATTGCAAAATTAGTTATTAATACAAACCAAATTTTACCTGGTTGAATATTTAGTTTGAATAATAATAATTGGGAGTTCGTACTAGTTTTTAATGAAATAGCTATTCACCAAAAGAGGTAACCACTTTTTTTTTCTGCTGACTACAGTGATTATTATGAATTAAAAAACTTTTTCTATTCTTTCTTTTATTTTTTTTAATTGATATTATTACTTCTGAGCAATGTTAAGTTCTGGAAAAGATATTTTCACACATGACTTACCAAAAGATTCCTTATCTAAGTGTAACTTGACACATGACATTACATTACGGGTTAATGTTAACATCTTTTTTCCTCTACTGTATTTATTTGCATCCCCAAATTAGGGGTAATTGTTGTGAGGAGAATATGAATTAATGATGAAAATACATTACAGTTTATGGATTTAAAAAATTATATTAACATTTTCCATCTCTCTTTTAGCCTTAATATATACAGGTGGAGGGCGCATCTTAGTAGTTTCCATATATTATCTGGAATGACTAGGTTCCTAAATATAGGTGCATTCAGGTCCCAGTGATTCTGAGTCCAGCCTTCTTGCAAAAGCAGATATGTTGAAAAATGAACCACTTATAAGCCAAATGACACCTGTGTTCTTCTTGACACAGGTTTTAGATGAAGTCCCTTGCAAGTAATTTTTTTCCAAAATGAAGGTAATATGGTTAAGCAATTGTTCTAACATGTACTGAAGAAGGATTACACTGTATGGATCAAGTTTCAATCTCTCCTTCCACATTTCTTGTAGAGATTTCAGGTTATTATACATTGGAGTCCAGAGAAAGACATATTGACTTAATAGGACCACAGGGCTGAAAGAGCTGGTCTCAGAGTCTAGGGGAAGCATGACAATTTAATTAACTCTGCCTTTAAAACAGAAAACAAGAAAACTAACTGAACCAAACAAAAAAGAAACAAAAAACCCACCAAATTTTGCTATTGTACTGTTATTCAAGATGAAACAGTGAAACTGGCTAAATCTAATCTGACCATCAGTGGCAGATTTTGCCCTAATTGTTTAGGAATGCTATGACATCCAGGCAGGATGTAAAGCCTGTATGTGTGACCGTGGTCAGAGAGGTTTTCAGGTGAAGGGAGAGAAGAGAATGTTGACTCTATGTTCAGAAGGTTTGTTTTATTATTTTATTATATAAACATTACACTATAACTATACTAAAAAGAAAAGGAAAGGAAAAGGTTTTCCTCAGAAGCTAGCTAAGCTAAGAATAGAGTAGAAAAGAATGATAACAAAAACCAGCTCTCTTGGACTCTGAGATAGCTCCGTCTCGATTGGCCATTAATTATAAACATTCAAGATGTCCCAATCAAAAATCCACCTGTTGCATTCCACAGCAGCAGATAACCATTCTTTTTCTGGGGCTTCAGCTTCCCAGGAGTGAAAATCCTAAAGAAAGGATTTTTAGTGAAAAAGTTGTCTGCAACATGTATGCTCTCCTGAAGGTCAGAGGATATTTCTTTCTAAACAGAAAATCTTGATCTACCTTGTAGCTGGAGCCACTCATACTTCTTCATAAGTCAATAGAACAAAATAATAGGAGATGTCCAGATTCAGTGCCTTTTACAAAGAAATCTAAGATTATTATTTCTCTCTGCATGGTGAAATCTCATTAATCCTTGGAGAAAAACTTAATCCTGGTTTCCTTCTCCCAGATAAAGAGGAGGAAGAAGAATGAACAATTTCCTAATTAATATTGAGCTTTTGCTCTTTGTGGTTGCTCCCTGTTCATTTCAGAAGTTTCAACCAATGTTTATTTAATGGAAAATTCCCCATGGGGAAGTGGCAACCACTTTGTCACGCTAAAGGCAAACATTTCTTGCTGCTACAGCTTTTGCGCCACTTTATTTACTTCACAGAATCTGTTTGCTTTACCAAGACCTACAAGCAAAGTGAAAAACATGATAATAACGAGGGAAAGACTGGTACTAGGTTACTCTGCATAACTGAATTAACTATGGACATGTTTGGAACCTGAATTTTAGGAGTCTGAATAGGTTGCATGAGAGTGCAGCAGGAGTTAGGTACCAACTCAAATTCCAGAGTCTGTTGATTCTTTTTCTAGGGCTTTGATGGACCACACACAAGGCGCTACACTTTGTTGTCTCTCTGGCAGCAATATCAAGTTAAGGCCATTGCTGACTTTGTGCCATCACTGTAAGAACTGCTGGAACCTTCACTCTCTTAATTTCTTACAGAGATTCCCAAAGTTTATTTAGTTTATCTTGACACTGTTTATTATTGACTCTCATTCTTATCTGAGCTTATGGACAATGCATTTATTAGTGATACATTCATTTAAAATTATCTTTCAGAAAAGATAAGCATGCCAGTGAATTCAATTTGACAGTGAACATCTAGTCAATCTAGAAACCAAACAAGCCTATTTCATAGATTACAAGGGTAGGACAGAAATACCTATGAGCCCTTTTGTGCACTTGTAGTTGACTCTTTATGAATTGTGCCATCTGTTCTTTCTTAGGTGAATGATTGATTAACTGAGCAATATATGATTTGTGGCTTGCCTTGCTACTGTACTGTACAAGTTGTTCTGGAGTGTGCTCTCAACAGCCACCATCTGTGTGCTTAACAAATCAAACAGTGCTACATCCTGTTCTGTGCCATCCATGCAGCCCTTGGGGCTTCTCTCAGGTTACTGATCTCTCTAGTCTGTAGGGCTCTGGTTGAACAAATCTGAGCAAAATTAGGGGTTTTCTGTCTGATTTATTATTATCATATTATTAGTTCTTCCTCCCTCCTTCCCCCCTCCATTTCTCCCTCTCTCCTCGCTTCTCTCTTATTCTCCCCTCCCTGTAAACCAGAATATTTTACTTTTAACTTTTCTGCTGAGATTATAAATTGGTGTGGTTGTTATTGTTTTTACTATTATTACAATTTCATTATTTCATCATTTTACTATTATTACAATTTCAAATTATTAAAATTATTCAGGAACAGATATCGCAACAAGGAAAATTTCACTTGATACTTGAAGTTTGAAAACAGTATTGAAGTTATAATGGGACATATTGGGAAATGTATAACATCAGAATCGCACCATGGTTGAGGAAAGAACTGCAGAAGAAGGGAGCTCTCGACCTCATTTTGTCCAGCCCACCTGCTCAAACAAAATCTCCTAGACCCCATTTCCCAGGACCACATCCAGATCCTTTTGAGTATCTCCACAAGCTCCCTGAGCAAGCTGTGCCAGAGCTCAATCACTCACAATAAAGCAGTGCTTCCCAGTTTTCAGAGAGAACTTTCTGCATAACATTTTGTGCCTGTTGTCTCTGCCTTGCTGCTGAGAACTCCTGAATGGAACTTGGCTCCATTCTCTTCACCTTCTCCCTTTCAGGTATTTACAAACCTCCTGACCATTCCCTTCTCCAGGCTGAACAATCCCAGGTCTCTCTGGCTTTCCTCATGGGAGAGATGCCCTTAATAATCTCTGTGACCCTTCTTTGGACTCTCTCCACTATATCCATGCCTCTCTTGTACTGAAGAGCTCAGAACTGGGTCTCAGCAGCACTGACTAAAGAATCCGAGAACTTATCATCACATCCACGTAAGCAATCCTAGAACTACAACGTGAAAACATGCAACCCTTGTTATAGCTCTGATCCTTCTCCTTGAGAAAATCAAGGTTATAGACAAGATCATAAAGTATTTTTTAATTATCATGTTGGCTAAACAAGGAATGATCAAATTCTTGACAGACACAAGCAATAAAGTGAAATTTCTAGGTTAGATTTGTTAATGATTCACAAAAGACCTTATTTTTAAACTTTTACTATTAAGGTATTGAGTATGTGAAAACTAATACCATCATCATTCATTCTTAAAAATTGCTGTTTCCAGTAATGAGAATTTAATGATATTACCTGTCAGTAATTTTGTTAAAAGTTAAGAAAGTTGCAGTTGTTATTTTATAGGAAGGGGAAAAAAAATTCAAGAGGTGTTTTTTTCTTCTACACCTACACTCTTTTAAAAATATAATTTGAGAAAAAAGAAATGTAAACCTCCCCCTTTCTCCTTCTCTCATTATGCTTTTTTTGCTGTATAGTCGGAAGCCTGAGCTTTATGTACAACCTGTGGACGGGTCAGAGGTGAAATATATCTTTTATTAGGAAAAGACTGGAGTATATTTAATTAAGTGTACTTGTATTGGGACAGAAGGGGAATTATATTACTGGGTCAAATAGTTCCCAAGTGTACTTTGATTACAGCTGTAAAATGTTATATTTTTTATGTTGGCATTGGACCAATTAAAATATTGCCAGTAAAAAGCTATGAGCTAGAAAAGAATCTCTAAAAATAACATCTTGTTAGTGCACATATCTGCTTTCTGTGTAGGTTCTGCTTCAGGGTTTTACTGCTGTCAATACTGCTGACAAAAACCTGTAAAACCACAAGCTGTGCTCTATTCTGCCTTGTGCAGCATCAACAAAATTGATGGTTAACACTGATTTTAAAATCTGTATTACTGATGGGTGAAAATGTATATCAACAAATATTGAATTGCAAGACAGCCTGCAGTCCTGTGCTGAAAACAAAAGAGATGGGAAGAAAATACAAAACACAGAGAATGAAAACTACTGTTGTGTAATGCCTTGAAAATAGAATTAAGCTTTTGCCTCAATGACTTTTTAAAAGATCATCTATGTCTGATAGTTAACAGTTCTGTCTTCCTATAAGCCAGAGTGATGAATACAATGATTTGGGAAAACAATGACCCTCTTTTCCCCTTAGCTATATTTCTTTTCTTGGCGCATTGAAACACCCTGAACCACAGCTCAAAGCAGAGCAGTATGTCATTAAATTTACACACTAATTCCTCCAGAAGACAGCTGCTAGTTCAGATACCTTTGCAACTAATTCAAAATGTCTGTCAGATGTATGCAGCTTGTACTTCCTCACAGGCAATTTCATGGATAAATATCAGAAGTGGGAGTCAAACTGAGCTCCTGTAGCACAAATATATATGAAATTTCTTCATTGTTCTTCAGTTTTACCTCTTAATCAGACTCTGGTGTCTGACACAGCCCAACACCGCACTCAGAACTTGAGGTGAGGCAGCATCAATGCTGAGATAGAGTGGGAAAGCCAATCCTTTTGACCAGCCAGCTGTAGTTTGCTTAAAGCACCTCAGGATACTTTTGGTCCTCTTGGCTGCCAGGGAACACCATTAGTTCATATTGAACTTCACAGCAAACAAACCTCTCAGATCCCTTTGTGCAGAGCTTAATTTCAGCCTCTTGTCCCCCTGTCTATACATGCACACAGGTACAAAGCATTACACTGTCTCAAGTATAGAATCCAGTACTGGTTGTTGCTCAGTTTCATGTGATAGGTTTCATGTGATTTACCCATTATTCTAATTATCAATATTATTCTCTAAGACCTCTCTGCACTCAAGGGAATCAGTGACTCCTCCTAATTTGTTATCTTCAGCAAACTCTGTGTGACCTATCTCCTGTGTCCAGGTCATTAACAAAAATATTGAAGAGAATTTTCTCTCAAATTGAGCCCTGAGAGAACACCACTTGTGTCTGCCTGCCATTTAGATGCTGCCTCCATTACTGCATCACTTTGAGCCCTTCCTTTCAGCCAGTTGTTCACCTACCATAATAGTGGGCAAGTTCAGCTATATGCTGGACACCTTTTCCATAAATATGTTGTGATAAATAATATCAAAACCTTTGCTAAAATTAAAAAAAAAATATCCCCTGCTTTCTCTTCATTCACTAGAGAAATATCCTCGTAATAAGTTAATATGTTTTTGCTTCATGAATCCATGTTGGCTTTGATCAATCATTGCATGATCTTTCAAGGGTTTGCCAATACCTCCCAGGATAATCTTTTTTATAATTCTACAAAGCCCAAAAGCAAGATTGTCAGGCCTATGATTAGCAGGGTCTTCTTCGTTGCCCTTTTTGAAAACTGGAAAAATGTTTGCCTTCTTCCAATCACCTGGAACTCCTCTGAACTCCTAAGACTGTTGATATATAACTGCAGCAGGTCTTGCAATAACATCAGTGCACTATTTCATTACCCTGGGGTAAATCCCACCAGGTCCCACAGACCTATTTGCACTCAGTTACAGCAGCAATCTGTACCAATTCAAAGTCATCTGAGAGCTTATCATTCATGGTCAATCGTGGTGTTCCATCTCAGGGCTCCCAGAGCCTCAAGGCCCATGACTGGTGTTAAGGACAGAAATGAAGAAGCTAATAAATATTTGTGATTTATCTTTACCAATATTCCTAAAGTGATCAGCCCCATAAAGTAACAAATCAATGTTTCTTTAGACTTTCTTTTACTACCTAAAACCTTCATTTGTTGTCCACCAATATATTGGCCAGATTTAAGTCCTACTGAGCTTAGATAGGAGTTCTCTTCCTATCGTGGCTAACAGCATATCTACAGTCCTGTTGTATAGCCTGACCTTGCTTCCAGAAACCATACACTTTTTTTTCCTGTCTAGGTTCTAAAGGATGTCACTGTTCAGACAAGCCAGCCTACTGCCTCTCTTGCTTGACTTTCAGTGCTTTGGGATTGCCTACTCCTGCACTCTTAAAAGATGTTTCTTAAAAACTGACTAGCATGTATGGACTCCATTTCACTCAAATCTCAGATGTCCATGGAAATTTACTAACTAGTACTTTGAGCAGCCTAAAGTCTACTTTCTCAAGATGTAGTATAGTAGCTGTATAGCTTTATTTTTTTATTTTATTCTTTTTTTTAAAGTTTTGCAAAGATGGTACAGATTGAAGTCCGCAGAAATTCGGCCAATTAATTCTAAAAATACTGGAACAATGTCAGATGAAAAAACCTTGTCAATGAAATGGATATATTATTCTATCAGAGCAAAAGACATCAGCATGATTTATCTTTAATGTTTTCATTAGCACTACCTTGCTTGTCCTTCCACAGGTGTTCACACCTTAAGCCAATTGGGGATTAATGGATTATTTCATTAATATATCTGTGAAATTAGTTTATAGTGTTTACAGTTTTTCTCTTCCTCAGGGCTGACTTCTCAGCACGTCTTATATAACTCCCAAAAGCATACCTGTGTTTCCTTAATTTTCCTGTGTTGATTAGCAATGTACAGTTTCTAAAGCTAGGAATGATTCCTTTTCTCAATTCTGCACAGTTGTAGGGGAAGTACAACTAATTGCATTGTTCTCCTACTGTTTCAATTGCACATTAGAGAAGATCTATCTGTAGGCTAACTTGAAAATACTGCAGAAATATTAAGAGAATGAAAAACCCAGGGATATATTTCAGAAACTGGCTTATCCAGCTCTGGCTATGTTTTCACTTAAGATCTAATTTGAAGAAGACAGATAACAGGAATATACATTTATAATATTTCTATAATTTGAAGTCAATTTTTAGACCCCAGAAGGATAATTTAAATAAAGATAATAGTCATAGAAAAACAGAAGAAAAAGCAGAGAAAGAACTGAGGATCACGGCGTACAACAGGCTATCCATGAGCCAGCAGTGCCTTATGGCCAAGGGCCAATGGTATCCTGGAGTGCTTTGGGAAAAACACTGCCAACGAGTTGAGGGACGTGTTCCTTCCCCTCTACTTAACCTTGGTGAGGCCACATCTGGGATGCTGTGTCCAGTTGTGGGGCACAATGCATGAGAGACATGGAGTTCCTCGAGCAGCTCCAGCAGAGAGCTACTGAGTTTATCAAGGGACTTGAGCATCCCTCTGATAAGGACAGGCTGAGGGAGCCAGGCCTGTTCAGCCTCCAGAAGAAACACAGCAAGGGGACTCCTGGGGACTCAATGTCTGCAAGAACCTGAAGGGAGGATGTCAGGAGGATGGAGCCAGGCCCTTCTTGCTGGTGCCAAGCAGTGGGACAAGAGGCAACCGGCAGTCCTGGATGCGCAGGAAGTTCTACCCAAATGCAAGAAAGAATTTCTTTACTGTTCAGGTGACCATGAACTGGAACAGGCTGCCCAAAGAGAATCCTTCACTTGGTGATATTCAAGAATTGCCTGGACACAATCCTGTGCCATGTGCTCTAGGATGACTCTGCTTGAGCAGGGCGGTTGGACTGGATTACCCACTGTGGTCCCTTCCAACCTGATCTATTCTGTGTTAAAAAAGAAAGAATTTTTCTGCTATATATAGATCAACCTGTCTGATGAGCAGCATTTTTAATGCTGCTGGAATCAGTAATGGATATCCATGACAGTTACTGAGAGGAATTTAAACAGTGATTGATCCTTTATTTTGTTAATAGTCTAAACGTAGTTACTGAACAAATTGTGCTGTATTCTCAAGTAGGAAGGAAGGTTTTCAGCTGAAATCCATAGGTTATAAATCTAGCATTATTAAAAACTTGCATTTGATAACTTTTTAATAACTGATGGCAAATAATGCCTGCCAAAAAAGGGATGAGTGGAAAGGAACAACTTTAAATAGTTGCATAGTGACTTTAGAAAACTCTGAAAAACCTGACCAACTTTTAGTTAGCATAGTTAGTCTGTAAAATAATGATAAAAACATAAAATTATACAATAAGTCATTAAAACTTTCTTCCTGTCATAGTCATGATTTATTCAAATAGCGCTTCCAATCTACCATCAACACAGGATAAGACCTAAGTTGATAAAAAGAGGCAGAGGTTCATGTCCTCAGTGCTAAACATTAAACAATACAGTATGTTTTTAAAAGTATAAAAACAAGTGTAGATATTGTCATAATACTTTCTGAAAGAAACCATCTTCCTGTCATTCTTTTGCCCGTTTCTAATTCTATTTCTATAGATTTCTGTGGATTTACTGTATTTTTAAAATTGAGATTCCCACAGCACCTGCAACATTAGGTCTCCAGATATAACAATGCACTGACTCTGTTGATTTGAGTAGATTTCTAGTTTTAATGGAAGAAGAAAACTCAGAATATAAAGGCCCTAAATCCTTGCACTGCTGCTGGTCTGTTAAGGTAATCCATGAAAAAGTACTGAAAAGTCTTTGCCTTAATGGTACCATTTGAAGCAGAGAAGTAATACTGCTGAATCTGAAGTTGCAGAATAATTTTGCCATGTAATTATGCTGTCATGAGGATTGTTTGCACCTCTACCTGTCTGTTTATGATCTGTAAACAGTCTAGTGTTATTAAAACCAAGACAGCTGCCTAGATGGTAGAGCTCTAACAGGAGTTCATGAAAATGTTCTGACAGGCACTAGACGAGTTAACTATTTAGAAATTCTTGGAAGATATTTATTTAGGTAGAAAGGGTTTTAATATTGGATAAACTGCTGTCTTTGTATGGTAAAAAGCATAAATTGGTGTGTTGTATGATACAAAGAATAAATCAATGGATATTTAACTTTTCATGGAGCAGTGCAAGAAAATGCTTTTAACTCACCTGTAAGTGCTTTAGGATAAATACTCTGACTGGTATATTTGAGGAAGACAGAGATATCCAATGAAAAATTATCAACTCTGACACCATCTGAGCAAACTGATTCCATCTGAGGTAAAATCAAAAGGTAGAGAAAATAACATTTTTATATCAAGTGGCCCTAGTTTCAGTCTCTAAGATCCAGGAAAGCGAAGGCTATAAAGTGTCTTTCAAAAGATGTAAGGGCAGCAAAATAGCAAGGCATTATAAAGCAGTTACTCTTAGCATGTAATGAGATAGAAAATGGGAACTACACATCAAATATACATTTAAAAGAATTGAAGGAATATTAAGGAAGATTTAAAAGCAATGTGACAGAAAATGCAAGAGAAACCAAACAAAAAAAATCTAGTAAAATCCAATTTACTCCTTTCATAGGGTAGCTAAAGTAGTATTTTAAGACCACAAGCAGCAAAAGTGAAAATGCCACATAAAGCTTTTGACATGCCATCCTTCCACAGAAATGTTAATAACAACCCCCTATGCACATTCATTAATGAAGGAATATATGGTATAGGTTAAAATATTTCTACAGAAGGAGATGCTATATTTTATATTCTGAGAGGGCCTCTAGCTCAATCCTTTGAAACATTTTTGTTAGCAGGCAGGTTGATGAACTAAAAACAGCGCTTAGACCATTCACAGATGGTAAACAGATAGGTAGAAGAGCAAACACTCTTCTGGACAGGATGAAAATAGTTTTGATAGAGTGGGAAAAGTTCTGAGATCAACAAGATTATATCCAATAAAAACAAGCACATAGTTCTACTCTTTAAAGAGAACAAACATAAAATAAGGAATATCTGGCAGATGCTTGCAAGCTTCAGAGAAGTCAACCACCTTACGTCCTATAAATGAGAAAAACAGTCTTTTGGGTTATGCTAGTAAGACTGTCAGATGGAAAACACAGGAACTAATACTTCTACTCACTGTGAATATAAATCAAGACCAAATTAATAAATTTGGTGTTCAGGAGGAAGACAGTTTTAAACCATCTCAAAAGCAATATTATTTGGGCAAGAGGTTTATCTAGAGCAAAAGAGACTGGGATAGAAGGGTAACAGTATGATATGTTAATAGTGTTGTGGTAAAAGTACCAGTTTTACATTATTTTCCTGAGTCCACCAATGACAACAAGGAGTTATCAGCAGTCTTCATTACAACAAATCTTACACTGAAGACTGGGAAAATCTCTCTAATTATATGAATGGAAAACACTGCAGCAGCATGCCTGAGGACATGTAATCTCTCCTGGATTTCAAAGACTAGGATACTCAGCCTAAGAATAGAGCCAAAGAATAGAGTAGCTCAGCTGGACTTCCAGCTCTGTTTTATGAAATATTCTCTATTGCTATATACAATAATAAAATAAATAAAAAATATTATTTCACTTGTATTATTTCCCAGAATAAAAATGTATATCCTTATGTAAAATATTATGGAATTGTGAAATAATAATATATTATTTGGGCATAAACTGCCCATACATACACTAATGCAACCTACATGCATGCAGAAATACGTTTAAGCAAAAGGCTACAAAGAAACAGCAGCGGGTTTTTGCAAGATGTTTTTTTCTACAGTTTGATACTGTAACACTTAGAAACAGTCGTAATCCAATAGAAATTGTAATGATATTTATGTAGATTTAAATTTGCACTCCCTTTTCTCCTATTTTAAAATAATACTTGGGGGTTTTTCCTTAACATGTTTTCTCAAGGACCCAGTATTAAATAAATCATTAATACTTTGAAATGTATTTAATGTTCACTGTCATTTTCTTTTATGCATAATAAGGCACAGAGATGAAAAATTCATGATAACATACACTACGAAATTGGATTTCAAATTGAGACAAATTATATGCAAATAAGGGATCAAAATTCAAACAAAAAGAACAATCATGAATTTAATAAAATAATTTTTAAAAGGACAAAGAGGAGGGGAAAAAAATGATAACAAATAGAACAACTGTGCTTTGATATATGATAAAAATGGATTAGTCCTTTAAGTGCCAAGCCACTTGTAGAAACAATATTATTAGCTCTATCTTTTAATAATAATGTCAGGTTTTAATATCTACACCTTTGATCATTAGAAACAAATTAATTTGCAATCAACATTGTCTGTGATTATAACAAAGGGTATAACATGCCAAAGGCATATTTTGACACTGGGAATGATAATCATTGCTAGTACTGTGAGGAGGAGGGGGAGCCCTAGGTATATGGATGTTAAAGAGCAAGCATGCAGATTATTAGAGACTGTGTCTGACCTAACAAGTTCTCAAGTTCCACAGAATAACTCTGTACCTGATTGTTCTGCTCTAGCAGCTTTATTTGACAGTGAGAATTATTGGAAGACAGGACCAAGTGCTTTAAGAGTCACGAGCTACTTTGCCCATTCATAGACTGCAGAAAGCCAATACTTGCTTTTTAGTAGCCACACATCCCTAAAAGTCTGTCCCAAGTCTGCAGGAAATATAATAATGAACATTTTCCCACATCTCTTCTTTCACACAAACTGCTGTTGTGCGGAATCTGTATAAAAGGAAATATCCCAGCAGAATGAAAGGTCAGTAGTAAAGTATTCTTTGTAATAGTAATTTAATGAGTTCCCAGAAATGGGACTATGGGAAGCAATTAAGAATCACTCACATATGGATTTACTGAGAATTTTTTTTCTGTTGTTCTTGTAGTTTTGTTGGTTTGGGCTTTTTTTATTTGTTTTGTTTGTGTTGGTGCTTTTGTTTGGTTTTGTGGGTTTGTTTTTTTTATTTGTTTGTTTGGCTTTTGTTGTTGTTTTGTTGTTGTTTTTTGGTTTGTGGGGTTTTTTTGTGTTTTTTTTCTTTTCTTTTTGGATTTGGATTTTTTGAGGTGTGGTCGTTTTTTAAATATTATTTTTTTTAATCCAGATTTTAATGAACAGCCAAATTGGAATTGTTGTGTTTTGACCATATCACGCATATTACTGCATTTGGACCACATCACCACATTACTTGATTTGATTTTCATCACACATATGACCAAAACACGTCTGGAATCCTAGGCACGGAAAGATAGTTCATATATCTATTAACTTCCATTAAAGTGAGAAAATCCTTAAGAGAATAATAGAATTATCCAGATATGCTGCCTTATACATAAATAATTCACAGACTACATTTAAATTTATTGCAAGGTAACCTCATCTTTTAGAATGACAAATGGTCCTATGAGTTTATATAGAATATTAAATTGAAGCTTGGAGTGTTGGCAGGCATAGTTTATTTGATTCAATAACTAAAATTATAATAGGTTTTTAGTACAATACCCACTAATGTTCAACAATACTTTTTGTACTTTCTTCTAAAACTTTTCCTTATACTGTATGCAAATTCACCTACATCAGGATATTTAGTCGGATAAACAAGCTACTATGTTAGACAAAGCATTATTTAGCATTCTCAGTGAGTCACAAAGCAGATGGGTGCTTTTTATATTTTTATAGGAGAGCACAAAAAAAAAAGTTAAATATCCAAAACAAAATATTCAGAGTTAAGTTTGTAGTTTTAAATGCCTTAAAATGTTACAATTTTCATTATATTAAAATATTGCATGAGTTATGGTCTTATCAAGCAGAGGAAAATTTTTTTAAAGGATAAAGATGTTAAAATAGAACAGATTTGTTTCTGAGGAAGTAAGAGTCTGATGAAAAAAAAAAAGTCCTCAAAATGTTAGAAGAAGTGTAAGTAGTTTAAAATGCTTCAGACATTCACGGAAGACTTTTGAAAGTGTTTTAGTAAATGCCCTCTAAATACAATATGGCATACTGACCACCAGCTTTCCACTTCAAAGTGTAATCTTTTCTTTAAAAGGATGAAATTATTCAATGTGTGGAAGTTATTACAACTGTTTTGCTGAGTTCCGGAACCCTTTCATTCTGTCAACACTTTTGAAAAGAACAAGTTTATTGTTCTAAAGTACATTGCATACAGCTGTACAGCGCTTCACGTGTGATGACTTCTGTTTATGAAAGAGTTTGATTTAATTGGTAAAATAATATTTTTCATTCGCCTAGACTCAGTTTTCTTCTGTTTGATCCAGAATAGTACAAAGCAATAAAGCTGACAGTTGTTTCTCTGCAATATGTTGGAAATTCTTCAGAAAGCTGACTGACTGAGAATATAAAAGATTCGGAAGAGAAGAAAACAAGGCTCTCAGTGGTTTGCATAAAAATTTTGAAATTATTTTCCTTATTTAGCTCTGAGTTAAAAAAAAACACAAACAAACTTCAGTACCTTTGAACTTAATTCCTAGTTAAAATGAAATATTATTGCCCTCTAACTTTATTCATTCTTTTCAGTAAAAATTTCTAAGGAAACAAGAGACATGGCTCATGAAATTACCACCATAGAACAGTTAGAGTATTGCAGTGTAAGGGATTAAGACAGTTTAATCATAATAGAAGAGATGTCATTCAGAAGGACACACTGAAACACTTTTGACAAAAATATCTAAGATACAAGCATAAGAAGTAATAGAAAATATACCATGATTAAAATGCCAGATAACTATTGAGCCTATTTCTGATGAGGAACATGCTATTTCTTTTGTATTAAAAATACGGCAAAATTTGATTATATGGTTTAATATACTCTCTTACATGTAAGTAAAATACTGTCAACTTGATAACTGAACCCTGTTGCCTTGTGCCAGGCAAGGAACTGCAGTGAAGCTGTTAGTTCTGAGACTGACGCATGACCTTTGGAATAGTATTCAGATTCTTACTTTTTTCCTTCAGTGCATTTGTTGAATAAATGAATAAAGCTCCCATCCATCATCAATGAGATCTACTAATAGAAAACTCTTTGATTACCTGTGACAAACTCTTTCATCAGCTGCTGATAACTACGTTTTAGTGTCTTGGCCAAAGGTCAATATAGATTATTGACCTGTCCCTGAACAAAGCAAGATTTTAATTAGACGTTCATGGTTTTATCAAAATAAGTTTATTTTACATATTGATATAACTATAAAAAAACTTCAAGAATGAGTGGGATCAAATGTCAACATATTTAGTTATCTAAGACTAGACTAGAAGTCCAATGATCTTTTTTCCAATTTTCCAGGGCTTTTCAATGTGAACTGTGATAAAAGTGGATTAGATTATCATATTTTTTTCTGAAAAATAAGCCCTATTAAGATTATTGAAGTTAAAATATCTGAATGAAAATGAAAGGTAAAATAATTAAAGGTATTAAGAAGCATTAGTTTCACCCACCAGTTATTTAACTTTTTCAAATAATTCCTGAAGGTTTTGTTGGTGGCAAGAGTCTGGAGAATTCAATAACACACTGTTTTTAGAGTAAAAAACCCCAGCCTTGAAATAATGCCAGCAGACCCAAGATAAATAAAAGGATTTTTAAAACAAGTACCGCTGCAGCACAGTACACTTGGCCTTGTTGAACTTCATGAAGTTCGCACAGACTCACTTTTCAAACTCGTTGAGGTCTGTCTGGATGGCTTCCCTTTCCTCCAGTGTGTAAATTGCACAGCACATCATGGTGCCATGTCAAACTTGCTGAGGGTGCACTGAATCCACTGTTCATATCACCAACAAACATTTTAAACAAATCTGGTCTCAATACTGACACCTGAGGAGCACCACTTATCACTGATCTGCACTTGGATATTGAGCTGCTGACCACAGTTCTTTGTGTGTGACAAACCAGCTGGCTCTTCATCCCCCCAGATGTCAACCCATCAAGTCCATGTCCCTCCAGTTTTGAGTCAAGGATGTTAAAATGTTTAACAGTTGTGGGAAGGAGGAGGAATTATTTTAATGTGAAATTATTTACATTTATTTTGGTAATTTTTGAATAAGCACTTTACAGAAACTGCCCTAAGGCTCCCCCAGTGCTATGTCTTTCAGAAAACAGAAAGTGAAAAATAAAATCTTTAAAACACAGGGACTAAAACCAAAATAATTCTAAATTCCAAATCACCACATGGACCTTGAATCTTTTTCTTAGGCCAACATTATAGGAGAAAGTCTTACTTCCTTCACCAATTGCTACCGAAGAAAATATTGCTGATGATTAGAGAAACTCAGGAAAAAAAACCCTACCATTTTGCCACATGTGAGTGATTCAGAGAGAAAATTAGGAAACAGTTATTTGAGCCAAAGTCACATTAGAAATAAGAAGTTTAATGCATTTCAGTGCTACTTTATGAAAAATGAACTTTGGAAACAAAACTTGTGTTGTTTAGAAACATTCTTAGTATAAGGATTCCTCCTGAACATTTTGCTAAAGGTCTTTAAATCTTTTGTAAAGCACCATCACCCATACACAATCCAATTTTGAAGCAAAGCATTAAAAAACACATGTTCTGTTTTGAAAGTTGAGCAGATAGACAGCTCGTAGAGACGCTGACAGCCATCATCTTTTGTACACCAAGAACCGCTGCAGGTACACTGTCAGTCATGGCTGACTGGTAAATGCACCATAACTGCTCCTAGTATGCTGCCAGGGGAAGAAACAGCCCTAGCAGAAACTGGGAGCACCCTCCTTCCCTAGCATCGCTAAAATTTCATAATTACAGAGTAACATTGACCCTTAACAAGATCAAGTCCTAAGAGATAAGGAAAAGAAAAGAAATTCTCACTTAAAACGCAGTAATTCTTAAAAAAACCCAAGTTCTGCTTCTGTGTCTCTATAAGTTAATGCCATGTAATCTTAGGAATCTGAAAGGCTGTTATAACAAAAAAAAAAAGAAAAAAAAAAGAAAAAAAGGATTTAAAAGTGCTGTTAAGGGAATTAAAACCTTAGAATGTTACATGCATCTTGGAGACTTCTTAAGGAAGCTGTATTAGAAGTCCAGAACAAATCTATACTACTCATAAAAGTCCTGAGAAAAGAAGCAAGACTGGTTAAAAGGCAGAGGAAAGAAGAGTTATTTGAACGCAGTCTTCAAAGAACTGGGATCATGTTGAAATGAAGAAAATAGAAGAAAAGTAATATCTGGAAAGTTAAAAAACTACATAAACCTGGGTGAAAGAAGATCTTGAGGTAGAACAAGCAAAATTCATAAAAATTAATAAATCTTTCTTCAAACGCATCAGGAGGAAGAACTCTGAGAGACTTCAAATCCCACAGATTATGGAGCTATAAAAGGAGCCTTCAGGAAAAATAAAGTCACAGAAGAAAGCTGAAGAGACACTTTGTGACTGTGCTCACTGTTGAAGAACATGTACAAATTTTCCCACCAGAACACCCACCCACTCTTTTTTTCCCTTTTTCTTTTTTTTTTTTTCTTTTTTTTTTCTTTTTAAATTGGGAAAAGATTTCAGAAGATGTGTTTCAACTTGAGCTCCCCTAGGAGAAGTCTCAAAAAAAAAAAAAAAAAAAGACAGTAATGAGACACCAGAAGCAGATAATTTTTATCCAAGGCCTTAGAGATTTGATGGTAGAGTAGATGAAAAAGATGTACAATCTCTCTCTCAAAACCGTGGGGTACATGAGAAGTTTAAGGGAAGTTCTGGGATTTATTTAACCACAAATGCTTGCAGGCCCAGAGATTATTCAAAAGAAGTACTAATCTTGTTTTTCCTGTTATTATAGTCTTTTCTGTACATCTGCTCTTGATGGTAGCACCAGATGAGAAGGACATTTGTTCCCATTTCAGTATCTCTTCTCTTCCATGCTTGAGTCATGATGGGAATGACACATTTAGGCATTACCAAAATGTGACTAAAGCACCTAAATCCATACTAAGGTATCCCTCACACTTACCACAACGTCAAATAAAATGCAGTACCCTGTTGGCTTTTTTTTGTTGCAGAAGAACCCTGTTCACAAGCACTGAACTTGTCCACTGGGAACCCCAGGACCCTTTCCACAGTGCTGCTCCCCAGATGTGTGGATCCCAATTCTGCAGCCAATGCTATAGACCACTTGTCTAGAGTGTCACACATCAGTTTCTCCATATCAGTCTGCGTGAATCCTGAAAGCCTTGTAGTATTGTGCTGAAATCCTTGGAGAAATCCAGGTAGTCAATGTCCACTGCTCAGTTTATAGAGAAACTCCAACTTCTATAGGTTAATTAAACTAAACAGTTACCTTTAAAGTCTGAGGAGTTACCTTGAATAGCTGTCATTCAACTCTGAAACACTAACGTGTAGGATACCAGATTAAAAGGGACAGAGAAATCCTGCATCTTCCTAAATTTGAGGTGTGATTCTCCAATTCTCCAAGTTTCCTTTTAGCTGTTATATTGTAATAAAGAAGTTAGAAGCCTTTGAGCACACAAATCACTGAGATCTCAGATCCTAGCTGCAAGCTTACAAATGTAAAAAAAAGATTTAAATGAAAAATGTGGATCTTTAAGTTTAGCAGCATCTATATCTTAGGTCACTATCTAGGCCCTTATGTTCCAGAAGCACTTGATATGGTGTGAACATTTACAGTGTAAACATACCACCAATCCCTTTACCACATAAATATATAACATTAGCAGGCAAAAATTGCATAAGCAGCATGGGGCAAATATCAGACCAACACCTACAGAACTGCATTTTTAATGTGATAACTCCTTACTTACATCATATAAATAGACACTGTTTTAGTTAAAACAACTATTAAAAGGCAGATTATGTGGTTTTGAACTTAATAAGCAGAAGAAACCTGAAATGAAGACTCTCATATCTTAAATGTATCTAACAAAATGCAGAAGACTGAAGAAAAGAACAGCTTTGGTAACTCAGAATTAAACTGAAGAGTTTATAAAGCACTCTCCACCACTTTTTTTTGATGAATATGAGTATCTCTCTGCCAGATAAATGAGATGTTTACATGTTGGCTACTCTGCAGAGTTCTCTCCTAGACAAGAGCAGCCTTCAAGCAACATAAGAATTACACATACATATGCATACACATATATTATATGAATACATATTTCCAACTGTCAGTCTGGAAAGAATTATAATAAAATCCCATGAGAGCTTGGAACCTGAAAAGAGGTAGACAAATACTATAGACTATAGTCTATAGTAGACTATAAAACCCTAAGCAGTATAATACAATGCAAAATCCAGCATAATCTGAAAACTGACTGTGGACTTTATTTTTTTATGGCACTAACAAAAAATGATGACAGTTTGAGAAGCATATATGTTATAAAATAAACTCAATGCTAAATTTTATAGATCTATATATATATATAAATTTATTCACAGCTCCAGATGTGGCAACTTCTGACAGAATTTGATCCCCCTGCTTCTGAGTGTGGTTTGTCTTTATAGAGTTTATGCCCAAGACCCTCTGGATACTGTTACAGTCATCCCTGTTTTTTCAGCTCTGCAGATGGCTAGAATGCATTCACAAATGCCTGTGGAATGCCAGGTAGAAATAGCCAGGTGAATTCCTTTAACAAACCTCGTGTAATATACTGAGACTTGTGTGTGTGTGTGTGTCTGTGTGTCTGTGTGTCTGTGTGTCTGTGTGCACAGTAGGGAATACACTGGTCCCAGCTAGGTATGGGTTGATCCAGTTAGATAATTTAAAATTGCACCCAATGGATATTTCATTTTTATATAGATACTTATTGATTTAGCTTTATGTCAACGTCTATCCCTTCTCCTCTTTTTTCTCCCCCCTCACAGAGATTGTAATTCATATTCCTTGAGAAAAATTCTGAAAAAAAAATCCTAGTGTCCTGTGTATTTTAATATACTCTTGAGAATCTTGCGTCTAGGACAAGAGCTGGGTCTATGCCTCTAGCAGGTTACAAAGAGAAGCTGTGAAGTCTCCATCCTTTGAGATATTCAAAAGTCATGTGGACATAATCCCGGGTAGCAGGCTCCAGATAGCCCTGTTTGACCAGAGAGGCTGGAACAGGAGAGGTCCTCTCCAGCCTCATCCATCCTATAATTCTGTAATTACTGACCTTGCCAAAAGTCTTCTATTCTGATTCTGATATGTTCAATGCCTTTTGAGAAAATCTGGGGGCATATGAAGATCAGCAGTATTAATTTTTCATATTGTATCAGTTGACATGTGCTATCAGCACAGATAGCAGCAGGAAAAAAATCAAATATAAGTATTTAATAAATTAGTGATTTAATTCTCAATTTACTTGTCTTTATTTCACCTGTGGTACTCTTTTGAAAGTGTTTTTTCTGCCCCTAACTAGTCACTATTTAGAAATATGTTTCATTGCAATACTCTTTCACATGCTTGTAAGCCTCTGCTATGGTGTCAGAACTCTTCTTTCTTCCTCCCTTCACTGCTACTGATAGAAACCAAACTTGGTATGAAACATTCTTAAAACCCAGAGTAGATACCCTTTATAATAGAAATTTTGATTGAGAATCTTTTTATTCTGGTTCATTTATGTGTCAAACTGTGCTGCAGAGAAATTCCAGTCAGAATTACACTGGTAATTGTATTAAAGTTGTAATGTGTCATCCTTCATGATTTGTCTTCATTTTCATCATTAGAAAGAATCATATAATCATAATTAAGTTGTTGTTCTTTTAGCATCTAGGCCAGTGTCAGAGCTACACAGAGAGAAAGGAAGGACAAGATCTCATTACAGGTCCCACTGCGGTTGGAAAAAGCTCCCAACTCCGGATCTTGAATGGATCGGTATTAATCCATTTGACCTCTATCCTGGGTAAATTAAAAGGATTGCAGGCTCTGGGAACAGAGCAGGGTGGAGCGCTGCTCACTAACATTCCTTTGCAGGAATCCCTCCCCCGCCATAATAAATAGCTTTCAGGCAGAAAAAAGATTTATTCACTAAGTGGAGACTTTGTGTGTTAATGTGGCATAATAGTTCCAAATCTCCACTGTGGAAATGTAAATCCAAGAAATTTAAAAGGAATGTCCTGATCAGATAACAGTGCCAAGGCTTGAGGTAGGAAAAAAATAAGTCTCTTCGCTGCAATGCACAGCTCTTTATTATTTAAACCTCTTCTAAGCATTCTCCACTTCTCTGATTCCCTGATGAATGCAACAGTGAGAGCATCAGATGAAAGTAATTTCTGACAGAGACAGCTTGTATCTAAAAATATTTTGTGTCTTGAGTATGATAAGTGACAGAATGAACAAAAGGATGACTTGAGAATTGTTTATCAATAGTTCTTTAACAGAGACAGCTTGTATTTATAAATATTTATCATCCTCAGTGAAATATAAACATGAATGGGAAAAAGAGTTGGACAGAGTATCTGGAAATAAACTAATTACCATTATAATCAAATATATGACTGAATTACACTGCTTTTTCAATAGACATTGGCTAAATGGGTTTGGAGAAATGATTTGCTGAATGTGTTAGTGGAAAGCATTTAGTTTATTATTTTCATCTGGACAAATTAGCAGCACCTTTTTTTTCTACTATGACTGCTTCGAATGCTGAAATGCTTCCATTTCTTTCTAAATGCAAACATATGAATACTTAAGTGAAAGAAATACTACAAAAGCTAACTGTAATTTTACAGAATTAATATAAAATAAACTGAAGACACTTTTCTAAAAATGCTGCCAGCTGTTTTCTCCTAGTGCAGAAATCCACACCAACCTTGCAAAATTTTGTCTGTTTTAACTTAAATGTTCACCTGCTTAGACTTCCATGCCCATGAGGAAAACTGGTGATGCTTCTGGTTGGAATGGCTCCAGTAAGAAGACATTTGTCTGACAAGAAATAAATCAATTCTAAACCAGTCATCTGGAGGGGAGGTTCCATGCAGGTTAAGGGAGGAGCTCTATGCTTTGGAACTGCTGGTAGTCCACTCCCAAGAGACCATTATTATACACAAAGTGCTGTCAAGCAGCTCAGTCTTTTATACAGATTCCTAAACGCAATGTATCTGATCTCCTTAGAAAGGGATTTGGTTTTATTTTTTTAATTTTTAATGATAAGAGGTTTCTGGTTATGTACACACAGAATTTTGATGCATACCAGATGTTTGAGAATCTTGGTTGACATTCTGTGACTGAGCATACTGAGTGGTCCTTTCTAGATTTTGGATAAATCATCCAATGATCAGAGTAGCAGCAACATTCTACAAATGGACCTAAAATATTCAGTTGTGCTCTGCATGATGTTTCGAAGGAGAGCTGATACAAGTCACCATGCGAGCTTACATGGCATAACTCACGAGATAAGAGGAACTTAAAATACTGAAAGGCTAAAAATAACTAAAAATAACTGACGAAAGGCTCTCTGTTGTCGGACCCAAGAATACTGCTCTCAAATCCACCTTACCCCTCTACTTAATTATTTGGTTTTCTTTTACAGGGTTTGAGATAGTTCACTGATGTTAACAGCATGTTATTTGGATATTAAACAATATGGGACACAGATTTTCATAAACCATAAATGAGACACTATAGGTGTTGCCACAGCTTGTTTGTCATCTCCCTGAATTTCAAAGTAATCTAAGAAAGGCTCTGTGTGCAATGATACATATGCACACCTTCACATTAGAATTTACAATGCCTGCTTAGATACTTGAATTATCTCACAACAAGGATGAAGAGAGTTAAGTGTTCAATATTACTATTTTAGTTTCCTGACTGCATAGATTGTAGAAGATGTTATTCTTATACTGTTTCTGCACCTAGAGTACACTTGGTAAAGTTAAAGCAAAAGAATTCTGTGAGCGTGCAAAAGAGTACAAAACCTCTTCCTAGAATAAAAAAAAACCTTCCATTTTTTCTCTGAACACAGATGGCTGCTCTTTTTCAGTGTATTTCAAAGAATCTCTTTCATATGAAATCACTCAGTTCCAACTGGAAGGAAAGAAGAATCTATTGCCCTTGCACAGCCCACAGCCAGATATGACGAGTAGTCTTGGAAATGAATGTTGGGCTGTAGGTAGGTAATAGGGGAAGTGCATTCATACAGGAATCCTACAGAAGATCTTGGGTGAATGAAATTCCTCTTCCCTTTATCCTCTGAATTTCAGTGAAAGCTTTTTTTTTTATTTTAAAATGGAACAAAAAGAGAAAGAAACATAAGGCTTGCTCAAAATGTTTGCCAAAGTAGCAGAAAACTGGATTCAGCTCTCACTTTTCCTTCCATCACAGCATATAACATGCTTGAATCAACAGGGAGAAGACTAATTTGAAGAGAAAAGGTGGTCCCAAAACTCCTGTTGTGTTGTCTCAGATTTGGAGAGATCCCTGTTGTTTCAAAGCATCAACTATTTACTATTAACTTTTAACTATTTAAATACTAATTGACCTTAAAAGAGAGCTGATCCTCAAGGACAGCCCATAACTGGAAGTCAATGCTGCTAGGATTCAAGAAATGCTTAGCATATAAAAGTAATGTATGTGATACAAGACCTGAAGCCTATTTCATTTATCTGTGAAGCATTTATTTGTAGCATTAATTGTGAATGCTACTGAGCATTCAGAGCAAACTCTATCTAGTTTGCTATGTCAATGCTCTTGGTGTGGGGAGGACTTCTCTGAGAAGCTGACAGAAGCTTTTCTCATGTTGAACAGAGCCAGTGTCACATGGCTCCAAGACAGATGCACTACTGACCAAGCCCAAGCGCATCAGTGACAGTGGCAGCACCTCTAGGATAATGGATTAAAGAAGGGGGGAAAAGCCCTGTGCAACAGCAACTGCAGTCAGAGACGGGAGTGAAGAAAACCTGATGAAAAGAGTCCTACAGACACCAAGGTCAGGGAAGAGAGAGGGGGAGGAGGTGCTCCAGGTGCTGGAGCAGAGATTCCCCTGCAGCCTGTGGTGCAGACCATGGAGAGGCAGCTGTGCCCCTGCAGCCCGCAGAGATCACAGAGGAACAGAGATCCACCTGCAGCTTCTGAAGGACCCCATGCTGGAGCAGGTGAATGCCCAGGACAAGGCTGTGGTTTGTGGCAAACCCATGCTGGAGCAGGTTTTCTGGCAGGACCTGTGGCACTGAGGAAAGAGAAGCCCATGCTGGAGCAGGTTTTCTGGCAGGACCTGTGGCACTGAGGAAAGAGAAGCCCATGCTGGAGCAGGTTTTCTGGCAGGACTTGGGACCTCACAAGGGACCCACACGGGGGCAGTTCATGAAGAACTGCAGCCCATGGAAAGGACCTGCATTGCAGAAGTCGGTGAGTGTCTGCCTGCTGTGGGAAAGAATCTTTCCCTGAAGTCGGGGAAGAGTGTGAGGAGTCTTGCCTCTGAGGAGGAAGGAGCAGCAGAGGCAATGAGGTGAACTGGAAGGAGCCCCCATTCCTGATTCCCCTGTAGCACTCTGCAGGGAGAAGGGAGAGAAAATTGAGAGCGCAGTTCAGCCTGCAGAGAAGGGACCCAAGAGAGGAAGAAAAGTTTTTTTAAATTTGGATTTATTTCTCATTATCCTACTCTGATTTGATTGATGATAAATTAGGTGTTTACACATCTGTTATTGAAAAAAGGCAGTGGCAAGAGGAAGAAAACAGAACCCAACCATTCTCCATGATATGACAATACTATAAAAGTCTTCCAACACCTAAACACATGAAGATCACTTTTTGTCACAGATCACATATTAGATCACTTTTTATCACAGATGATCTCAACCATGTAAAAAAATCTGTTTTACAGAAGGAGAGGGAGTGGGATTAATGACTTTTTTCCTAGAGTATCTAGAGACCTCCTTAGACCATTAGATTTTGATCCTTCTTGCACTTTATATTTGTCCTATGGTGCACTTTTACTTAGTATTATCTACTTTACCAGTCATTTTTCTGTGTTCAAACTCTGAATATGAAAGTTTTACATCCTTTTGAAAGAGAATAAATGTGACTTCAGACAACAAAGGGGTTACTGCAGAGCCAACCCCAGGTAAAACCTTTTTTCTGCTGATGAAGAGCATTCCCATTTATTGAATCCCTGGAAATAACATTGTTCTCCTATTTAAACATAGCCAAAATACCTTTTCTTTTTCTTTTTTTTCAAACTGAAGAAAACTAAAATTAAGGTCAAGATCCAATCCATTCAACGTAGACTACAATGCGAAAGTGTCACAGCCTTTTTCTTCATAGGAAGAGGTCACAAGAATTTCATCTTTGCCTTTATTCTGTCACAATTCTCTTCAGTAATTCCACAGGCTACCTGCCCTTCACACAGCTCATTACACAGCCCCAGTCTCCCTGCCAGCCATTAACAGGCCAAGAAAGTCACAGAAGGCTGCTTTTGAAGTGGTGGGCATGGATACTTTGACCATCTCTGCCTTGCATCTAAATACCTTAGAATGCTTGAACACAAACCAAACCAAACCAAATCAAACCAAAAACAAATAAAAACCCCCAAATCCCCAAACAAACAAACAAACAAACCAACCAACACCAAAAAGAAAAACTGCCAAATTGACCAAAACTGTCAGTGAAAGAAAACACTCTGCCACTTTCCAAAAAAGTGGCAAATTTTTTTAATAGTCACTGTCCTACAGATAGTCATATATATATATATTGTCTCAGTGAAGTAGTTCATTTCAAAGGGATTAACACTAAGTGTAAAAATATACACTGACAGGGTTTGAAAAAGCAGCCACTGCTGTTCTGACACTTATCCAACCTCTGGATGAAATGGAAATGTAGAAACTGGAGCTCTTTGCTAATAAAAAGCATACATGGTCCTCTTCCAAAAATAAAAACAAAACAAAATTATGAAAAACCTGAACCACAACCAAAATCAAACAAAGCCAAACTAAATACCCACAAACAACCACAAACTAGACTAGAAAAATCTCAGAAAAATTAAGATCTCTATTAAACTAGCATAGGTTTGTGAATTATTACAGTTGTCTCAGTACTGTAGTTACAGCAATTAATATCTAAAATGTACTGCAAATGGTAATATATTACAGAAAGAATTCATTTGTTTACAGGATTTAATTAAACAAAATACAATTAAAGCTGAAATTGCTGATTCAGAGAGCCTGAAATGTTGAATTTAATATACTTTGAGATCAATGAACTGCTGGCCAGGACTTGGTACAGACCAAGCAGATCTGAGGGTTCCTGCCTCTCAGGGAAGCACCTCGTCTGGTCACCTTCAGAGCAGGCACCTCTTCACCTCTGAGTACACAGGAGCCCTTTGCCTGGCAAGTCTGATTTGGACACAGTGCTCAGCCATGCTGTCCCTATTCTTCCAGCTCTTTAAATCACAGCAGCAGACCCAGGGGGCTGGGGAACAAATTGCTGTTTAGCTCCCCACAGAAGGGAACAGCAAAATCCTGATGCCACCAGCTCTGTCTGAAGTCTGGACTGCAATATCTGCTGCCTTTGCAGAGTGACCAGTGTGTCTGTGCCCACACTGCTTAACTAACCAGGCAAGCTCCACCACAGCTCTGCCACTTGCCTGTCTCACTCCGTCACTAACTAGCATCCTCCATTGTCGCAGACATTTTTTCACAGAAATCCTTTCTTTCAGATTTCTGCATTTTCTGGGAGGCCAGAGGCCCCAGAAGATGAATGTAAACAGTTGTTATCAGCTGCTGTGGAATGTAACAGGGACACCTTGATTGGCTCATGTTTGTATGTTTATAATTGAGGGCCAATCACAAGAGCAAGCCAGGGGACCGAGTCCCTGGGCACAACTTTGTTTTGGATTCTTTCTTTTCTATTCTTGGCTTAGCAAGCATCTGCAACTTCTCTCTTTATTCTATTTAGTACAGTTATAATGTATTATATATCATATATCAATAAATCCAGCCTTCTGATCAAGAAACAAGATTCACCGTCTCTCTCTCACCAGCAGCGACCCACTCAGGCGCTGTAACATCTGGTGACCCCTCGTGTCAGAGCAAAAATTAATTTGATAAGACCAGAGGAGCAAAATTGCTGCACTGGGTAAAAATCCTGTATGTGTAGCATTTGATGGTTGCTTTGAAGTGACCACAGAAGTGGACTCAAGCCAGGAGCTGAAGAACTGAAGATCCTGATTTGGACAGAGTTCACAGCCAAGGCTGACCACAAAGAGAACCTTCTTCTGGAAAACCTTCAGGAAAGATGATGGAAAAGAGCAGCAGACCTGTGGAGCTGGCCAGAGCAAGCTGGACTCTTTCAAAAGGTACTGTGGGCTTTTCTATCCCTGATGAACCAGCCCTTCGTAGCTTGTGGCTGTTTGTATGGCAGACACATGCCTTGCCAGAAGAGATTCAATTCTCCCCTTCAGAGGAGAAACTTATAGCCCTCTGGAACCATTGGTCTAGAGAAGATGGTTGCTTTTTGTCAGAAACAGATCTCTATAAATTCTTTAGATGGGCAAAGCTTTTTGGGTTCTTTACTGATGTCCTGTACGCTTTAGATGCTTTTGTCTGGGAGTGCATGGACTCCATTTTCCAGTTCGTCTGGAGCCAGGGACGTGTCCTGCCTTCTATCTACCCAGCATTTATACAGCTTTTCCCACTTCTGAAACGCAGAGCAGCTTGTTTCCAATGGATTTCTAACTGTTATGGCCAGGCACCGTTTCCCCCCTCCTTGGCAGAAGACCCGGTGGGTGATGACTTTGGGCTTTTCCCCCCGCCCTGCTTCGCGGCGGGGGGGGCTGAAACTTCGCTGGGCGAAGAAGTTTTTTTCACTCTTGCTCCGGAGCATGCTCAGATGGAGTTTTCTCCTTCCCCCCCTTCTCTCTCTCCGGGGGGATGGGAGTGGCCGCTCAAGCCAGCGCCGGCCTCTCAGACTCCGCCTTCAGACATGGGGGCGGCACCGGTCTCTGAGGTTTCTCCGGTCCTGCCAGAGCCGTCACTCCAGGAGATCCCGTCTCCGCCTCTCCAGGCTGTCCCGCCCGCGGTTTCACCGGCCTCCCCGCCCCCTGAGCTGTTGCTAGGCAACGACGAGGATGCGTCTCCAGCTTCCGGCTCAGCGTCGGAGAAGGCAGAAGAGACAGCACTTCCTGTGCTTGAGCTGTTGCTAAGCAACAGCGATGCTCCGCCGCTTCTCCCGGCTCCGCTGCTGCCTGTGCCGTGCCTGCCGCCGCTTTCAGAGCCAAGGGACGCAGCAACTGCGTGTTCCCGCGCATCCCCGCCGCCTCAAGGCGAGACAGTTCCTGTTCAGGATGGGGCTGAAAACGGCGCTGAACCTGCGGGACCCTCCGAGCAGCCCGCGGCTGATCCCACTCTCAGCGCGGTTCCCTCCCCAGTTCCGGCCCCCCCCTCGCCGCTCAGACTGGCCGCTCCAGCGGCTCTGGCGTTGTCGGAGGCTCTGTCCTCCGTGTCGGCGTCAGAGACTGCCATGGCACCGGTGGCTGGTTCGAGCCCGGACCGTCCCGGACCGGCTGCCCCAGCAGCTGCCCCGGCCGGGGGTCTCTCCTTCGGTGGAGCGGGGGCTGCCCGCCAGCTGACTCTTGCGGCAGCCCGGCTGCCGGCTTTCAAGCTCGGCGGTTTGGGGGGTGGTGTTTCGGTTGCTGTCCCATGGAGGCTGCCGCCTCTCCTGCGTCCTAGTGGCATGGGGGGGCAGGTGCATCCCGAGAGCCCTGCCTCTGATCCCCAGCCCGGAGGGGATGGGGATGGTGATGCCACGGGGCGGATGAGAGACAAACCCGATGCATTGCAGGGGAAGATGGCACAGCTGGAGGAGACCATAGCTGGTTTGCTGTGGGGAACAAACATCTCCAGACCCCAGATGGGATTTCTGGGGAAGGCTTCTATTTCCTCACTGCTGGCATGCCTCAGTGGTTTTGGGGAAAGGAAGCATCTCACTGCCCGTGCTGCCCTTGTGCTGGCAGCAGGGTTCAGGCCTGCGGGAATGCAGAGCCTCTGTCATGGGTTTGGCCTGGGCCATTGGGCTGAGAAAGTTTCTGGGCCAGGGCCAGCATTTGGCCTCTTGATGTTTCTGGGGATTGAGGTACCTCCTACAGGTCCTGGTCCCCCTTTGTGGGCCAGTTTTGGGGTTCCTGGTCCAGCATGGGCCAGGGCCCCCAGAGCCTTTCCTTCTCTGGCACTGCTCTGCTCGGCTGCTGCTCTTTTGCTTCTCGATCAAAAAAAAAAAAAAAAAAAAAAAAAAAAAAATTAAAATTAAATAAAAAAGATTGAAAATAGTGGGCAGCAGCTCTGAAGCACTGAAGCATTGAAGGGCCAGAAAAGGACATTCCAAAGTTGTTCAAATTGTTTGAAATTGTTTGAAATTGAGTGGGTTTTTGATAACTATTGATGGGATTCTTTTTGCAGCAAGTTTGTTTTCAGGACCAAAAAGGACTCTCAGATGTCCAAAAGAAACAACTTCAGCTGCATGGACTTGAATTCTCTTTGCATTGTTTTTTGCATTTTCTTAGATTGTAGGATTGTTTTTAGTGATTTGTTAGTATTGTATATTTTACAGGTGAAGAAATTTCCTGTTCATTCCACATCAGCATTTTTCTTTTATTTTATACAATTTAGAAAGGTGAGATGTCGCAGACATTTTTTCACAGAAATCCTTTCTTTCAGATTTCTGCATTTTCTGGGAGGCCAGAGGCCCCAGAAGATGAATGTAAACAGTTGTTATCAGCTGCTGTGGAATGTAACAGGGACACCTTGATTGGCTCATGTTTGTATGTTTATAATTGAGGGCCAATCACAAGAGCAAGCCAGGGGACCGAGTCCCTGGGCACAACTTTGTTTTAGATTCTTTCTTTTCTATTCTTGGCTTAGCAAGCATCTGCAACTTCTCTCTTTATTCTATTTAGTACAGTTATAATGTATTATATATCATATATCAATAAATCCAGCCTTCTGATCAAGAAACAAGATTCACCGTCTCTCTCTCACCAGCAGCGACCCACTCAGGCGCTGTAACACTCCATGATGATGTGTCTATGTGTGTGTACATGTGCATGAGAGAAAGGGAGCTTTTAGGTATTAATATGTAATTACTTTGTTACAAATACCTTATGAAAGATCCAGAAATAAGCATCATGTGTTTTGAAAGGTCCAGATTACACCATGTGGCCCAGGGATAAATAGCAGATCTTGCTTCTGTTTTATTCAAAAGTACAGGTGTAGTCTCAAAGAGAGTTCTGTGCTTCAGAAGGATCTGTCACAGCAGGGCTACCTGTGCTCCCCTGGAGCTGGTATATAACAATCATAATCCACATAGACTTCACTGATGGTACTTATTGACTGTTATGAAACAGAATCCAATGTCATCCAGAGATATTTTTTTATGGGAGCTATTTTGTTTAAAAAAGACATAGTTAGCCCCAAGATGGCATTCACTGAGAAAGGGAGCCTCAGGCTGGTCCTAGTGGGTCTGAGAAAAGTACTCCCAGAAATTTCTCATTAAAGGAATTTGCTGTTTTGAAATATGTTTTTTCTGTTTGTTCTATTGTTCTGAAAACTGTTTTGAATGTGTTCTGAAGAAACACATTGGACACCAGACTAAGAACACCTACAGACAGTACCTATCATGATTCCAGGTGGGAGTAATATTTTTTTCCCTACAAAACTTTCAAGGCAAACCATTTAAAACAGATGAAAAGAGAAGACTAAACCTGCAGTGGGAGATGTGAGTCACAGAGAGGAAACATTTGCATTTAAAAGAAGCAGGCAGTTTAGTCTTTCCCAATTAGGGGCTAAAACAAGCTGATGCCAGCCAGTCCTGAGTTTCAGTGACTATCCTGAGTTCAGTGGTGGGGTAACTCAAAAACTGAGTCATAATCTCTTCAAGGTTATCTACGACCACAGAAACTGCATTCAGACTGAAGCACACTGGAGCAGACTTGAAAGATGTTTAAGAATAGTGCTGTAAAAATCTATGTCTTAGTCTCTCCACTAAACTTTCTGTTCCAAGTCATCCAGCTAGCACCCGGGTTTAGCATCTTCAGTTTTCAGAAGATTCATATCTCCTTATTCAATTTCTTAAAACTTCCAGGCTAACATTTCCTGAATCCTGAAATAAGAATTTCCTGAAAATTTCAGCTCAGTGAAATGCTGAAAACTACTGGATTTGGTTTTATTAAAACCCAAATAAAATTTCTACAAAAACAAAAATAAATCCTGATAAATGAGAATTTTCACTCTAGTTAGCTAAAACCAACAGAGCAGCACAGAATCACAGAAACTTAGAAAGTAGGAAATAGAATTGTATTGCATCAGTTTCTGCATATCTGAACAACACCTTGTTAGTAAACCTATTCAGATAATATTTTCCTTATAAATATATACATATACATATACGTATATATATATTTATATTGTATTTATTCTGCATTTATTCTAATGTGAATAACATTAATTTTTTCATCCAAATTTATGATGGCACAGGAGATCACCATTAATCATCATATACTTCCACAAAACCTTCACTCACCATGTTTTCCTGTTTTCTCTAAATGGCTATTTCCATGGTCATTGATAAATAAAAGTATAATTAAGCCTTGCTTAAAAGTTAATTTCCATGTAAGGGAAAGGGCATTAACATCTCATTATTATCAATGCAGAAAGCTTATAAACATAACATTAAGTCCTATGCTAAAAAATTTGCAAGTTTCAGTTCTTGAGAAAAAAAAAGCCCCTCACTCCAAGATATCTACAAAAGATGGAGTACTGTGATTAACTATATTTGTTTCAATAAATGGAGATTATACAGTGACCTTTACTTTAGCTGCCTTGGTTTCTCCATTTTTAATCATTATGCAAGATTTGGTAGGATTTGTTGCTGACACTCTGCTCCTCAGGGGACAATTAGCAGAGAAGTGAATTCACTAGAAAGGCAGCAGATCTTTTCATTTTGCTACCTAAAATGACAGAAAAGAGCCCAGCTTTGCTGGACTGTCAAAATGCTCATCTATGGCTGGATCTGAGAGGAGCTAGACAATTCAACACATCACACAATTACATAAATCTCTCTTAATTAAACATTGGAGATAAAGAATGTTAATGATATATAAAATGTGTTCTGTGGTGCTCCAATTAAAAGTTTCTCTGCACAATAAAGTAAAAACTTTATTGTTTTCATTCTGAAGGAGCAATGTTAGTCTCTTCATCTTACCCTGAAACTTGGCATTTTTTTCTTTTCTTGAAGTACTACTAATATTAAAAATTTGCAAAGGGATATGTAAAAGGCTTTTGTGGGTTTGAGCTTTTAGTTTAATTCCTTCCACCTCATCCCATGCAGGCAAACACACTCACCTCGTGCCTATTGCAAAGATCTCTGACTGACACATGCTTTGTGCACTGTTAGCTTTATGTTTGCTGTTTGCACCTCACTAGAAGTGCATCTCCAAATTCCTGGTGCCCTCATGCCTAAAACATACAGTCATCATTTCAGTTCCATTAGCGTAGCTCTATTTCTATCACTCTCTATGTACTTAATATGCATTTGCTGTCTTCTACAGACTGTGGTGTAGTAAAGGGAACAAAAATTCCAAAGGTTTAGTGTCTCCAAAGAAAATAAGTGTATGATTATTTATAAGTAATAAGTTATTCAGTAGAAAAGGTCAAGAAACATATCTTCTAAAGAACTTGTATATCTCAGGGCTTTAAATTCTTTCCTGTGCTTGAGATTCACAGTCCCAGTAATAATTTGGGAAGAATAGAACTAAGCTTTTCTTGTATTATGCCACATTCCTGCCAGGAACAATGTATGTTTCAGGGATTCCTTTAGAACTATGAATTTTAGGAGAATATTTGATAGGAAGAGAGGCAGATTGCATAGGGTAGCACAGACAACCATAGGCGTGGTATCCAAAAAAACCCCAAAATACAAAACAAGTACCTCAAAGAAATTAAAGTATATACTCTTATTTAGTATACACTGTCATAGAGAAGTGTATAAATGCCAGTCCCCCAAAAAAACTTGCGGGTATTTTGGTGATTCAGACATATTTATTTGCAGTAGAAGGAGAGCAAAAGGAAAGTACACCTGCAACCTTTCCAGTTTTCTCTCAATAGGGAAAATCAGATCTGGTAATTAGAGTTCCTTAGGTACTTTGGGGCAAGTAACTTGTGTAGTGCAAACTTGACATAACTATATAAATGAAGCCACATGGAAATACATGAAGCACCATATGGCAAAAGAATGCTAAAGTTCCTAAAAAAATTAATTTAAATAAAAAAATGTTAAATATAAAGAGGGCTGTGTAAACGTGTCAGTATATCTGTAAGAAGAAGAAAAAATATGAAAGAATTAGTTTTTTTATTAAAGTAGGACTTCATGAGACAGTCTTGTGCACAACTTTTTTTAAAAAATCTTTTTATTACTACCAGAATAAGCAACCACGATCTGTTATGGTTGATTTTTTTACTGGACTGACTTAAAGCATCTATTTTGAAGCTTTGTGCATGAGGATTTAAATGATGCCCTATTAAGTATTAATGCTGAGTTTGAATTAAGGGGATAATTATAATTTTAAAAATATGGAAAATATTCACCTACAGGTATATTTTTTACTGTGTGTTTACCCCCACAGAGATATGAGACTTTTCCTTCTATTAACAGCTATATTTTACCTGTGAGGCCATATAATTGCTTCAAACATTTTCAACATGAAAATTAACATGAAAATTTTCAAATACCTAGTGCTTGTTGCTGTTGTAAAACATCCTGTATGTGAAATTACAAGACCTTTTAAAAAGTACTGCTACAAAATAGATGCTGTTCACAGTAGTAGCAAAGACAATATATATTTTCATAGCTCCTTAATATACAAGTCAAGAAATGTCTTAAAATACTCTCTTAATACAGAGATCTACTTCTGTTTTTAGGACTGAAATAACCCACTTATAAATTAACTGAGGACAAAGGAGAATCTCCTAAAGTAAATGGTAATAGGACTGGTAAATCTGACCTGTCAAAACACACTCCTCAACATGCATCTTACACCTGCACTTGCTACCCAAACGTTATGTAGGGTAGCATTCCAGCATTCATCTAGTATGGTTTCTAATGAAATGGAAGGGAAATTTATGTTCTACAACATGGATAGTTTTTAAATTAATACTCACATATACAGGGATATTCACCAGTGAGGACACAATATTTTTCCATTTAATAATCTAATTAGAATAATGGCATACAGCTGCTAGGTGTTGTAGCATAATGTAGTCTCAATTAAAGAGTTGAAACCCCAGAATAGTCACAAATATCTCCATCTTGCCATAATAGAAATAAAATAGATAAAATTACTAAGGAGTAGTAGTCACATAGTAAGAAATCCTCTTCCACCTTAATCCTAGATGTAGTACACATAATTTATGTACAAAATAAATTAGGTGAACATTTAAAACTTTTAAATGCATCACTAGTTATATTCAACAATGAATGGATAACGCTAACTCCTCCTGAGGCCACCGATCCCACTGGAATATATCACATGTAAAGTCCAATGTGAGAAAGATGAATATTAATTCTTAGTTATAGTAGCAGAAGTTTTGCTGTTTTATTTGTTTGGGGTTTTTTTTTCAGAAAATTTGAGGGAGAAAATTTAGTTGATAGCTTATGTGTATTTCACATACCTGAACTGTAAAAGTGTATTTGTGTAGAAGTAAATATGGAGAGGCATCATAAAACTTACTCTTTTAAAATTTGTTGGCAGTACTCTCAAGGAGAAACGAGGCATCTCTTGTAAAGATAAATACTCACTGTATTGTGTTGTCAAAGATACATTACCTTAATTATCAAAGTTATATGAAAAATAACATCTGGAGGCCTGGTTTTCTTCTCATTGGTCCTGTTTGGTCTCAATGATGAAAGGCCAGTGCTATCACCTAGAGTTTAGAGTAGGGCAAAAGGCACTTTGAGTTCTGAATAGCCTCAGAGCAAAAAGTATTTATGTAGGGAAAGATTATTACAGCTATTAGAACTGAGCATGAGCATTTTGGGGAAGAATGACTCATCCTTTGCATCCCTGCATCATATAATTGAGATCCCAGTACAGTTAAGTAAAGTTCTTTATTTTCTAATTAGCAATTAGTTATTGTTTTCCCTACACAGTTGCAAAACCCAAAGATGCATTCTTGTTCTACTGCCCACTGCTGTCAAAATTCATGCAGCTGATTTATTTATTGCTTTAATGATACATTCAAATGATAAACATGCTTTTCATCCTCAGCATGGCTAAATGTAGTTGAGTAAAAAGCCTATTGCTCCATAAAGGAGTCAGAGGAAGTCAGCTGAATAGTAGCATTTTATTTCAATAACATCACTGATTTCTTCCACTATTTATCAGGCCAAATTTGGTTCAAAGAAAAGTAAATTATATATAAGGAAAAAACCTCAAATTTTTTCAATAATGACAAAAAAAGAAGTCTACAATCAAAAATAATTTAATTGTTTAAATGTAAGTAATGTATTCAGAAAGAATGTCCAAAGTTGCATTAAGATAAGAAAGTCGTTTAAATCCTTTGTCTAAACATCATACTTTAGTCAGAGCAAAGTTTTCCATCTTTCTGTCATTTTGAAGCAATCTACATTAAAACTAATTAAAGTTCTGCCCTCGTCAATTTAATTTATACAACATATTTTTTTTTATTTCCAGAACACTTCATCATTTTTGTAATAACAATTGAGGCTTTTTTGTAAATCACAATAAATTAAAACACTTTTGCTAGTCACAATTCTCATAAGGATGCAAATATGTCTTTGCAAATAGACTTTAGATTAGCAAAGACATTCCAGTGTGAAGAGTAATCTCTGGAAAATATACTGTCTATTTTTTTTTAAAGGACACAATTCCTATCATACTATTTGCATGAATCAACATAAGCCTTCAAATCTAATTTGACTGAGCAGAACAACATCTTCCACATACACATTTTAGTAAACATTTCACACTGGACCTTGTTAAATAATACATGCAGTTTATAATCCATGGAGAGGGTGCTAATTTACTGCAAGCTTACATGGAAAAATATTAAATACTTTGCCTATGAAAGTAGCAAGCAGGTGTCCTGTGATACAGATGAAATGACAAAATTTAGATTCTGTCTGAATTGAAACAATTTCACAATTTGTTCTTATTTTGCAGCATAATAGTTTCCTTCATCTTGAATATCAGTAATGCAGCATTAGACATATAAATTTTAATGCCCAGACAATGTGTGCAAGAGTAGAGAAGGACTGTTCACTTTCTGTATATGTAACATTATTCTTCTTTTTAAATATCTAGCAACTCAAATGCTTTGAAGGAAAATTAGAATGCTTGCTGACACAACATAAACTGGTAACTACTTTGAAGATTCCTTCACAGAATCTTTAAAAATTCTTCGTTACACATGGTTTGAAGATCCTGCAAGTAATCATCTTGAAAAATATAAAAATTACTACAAAATCATAAACAGCTAATGAAATAAATTCAGTGTTCTAGTTATTAATGCAGTGTATAATGCAGTTTATGTATTTATTCTATATGTGTGGAAAATCTATTTATAGTATTTATTTAAAATGTTCTAGCTATTGTGCTGTACATGATACTGTATAATAGTAACGTATATAGCCAATCAAATTCATGTCTGTCTAGATGAGTTTGATATTTCTCCTTGAAATGTCATTGTTTTATTGAATGCAGACATTATCTAAATCTGTTCAGAGGTCCATGATCATTTCTGGTCCACATTATCACCACAACAACTTGTTGATGTATATCACAGTTGGAATTCAAGTCAGTGGAGTCTGAACAGAACAGACTGCAAGTTCTCTGATAAGAGGTATCCATTGCTTAGAATCCATTGGTTAATCTCAATGTTTTCTGGTTTTGCTTTGGCTGAAACATTTATTCTGTGCTGCTGGAATTGCTGTTTTATGGTGAAATTCAAGATTCTGAACAACTCTTGCATATGTTTGTGAGATTCCTTTGCCATATTAGCCTGCTTTGACTGTTGATCTTTTTTCTGTTTTGTTTTTCTGAATAGTTTCCAAAATTCCAGCATACTGAGTATGTGAGAACACTCAGCACTGTTCTAATTTCTTTTCTTTTCTGGAAGGAATGGAGGGGTCATAAGACCCAACTAATAACTGAGAAGTAGAGAGGAATTAGCTATTATTAAAATCATTGTACACCACCAAACACTGAAATAGTCACTAAAATGTAAGTTTGAAATAATTTTAAAATATTAAAATATTTTACCCTCCCATCACCAAATCCACTCTACTTCTTTTCCAATACACCCTCTCTCTCTTTTTCCTTTCTGCAGACATAGGTCATCTCTGGTTCTCCAAACTTTCCTGCTGAGGTCTCATCTACCCTAAATTCCATTTCAGTGACCTTTGGTGTTCCCATCTTATGTCAGACATCCAAATGTGGAAAAGAAAAGGGGGTAAAGGTGTCACAGTAAATGCACCAAAGAAGGAGCAGGGCCTCCTGACACGGCAATCTCTCTTTCCCTGCCTGCAGTCCAAACTGAGGTGAGGGGAAGGCCCCTGTAGTTCCAGACAAGTGATAATCTTCAGGTGTCTGTACTGGGAGTGGCACTGCTAGAAATCTTGGTCAGTGACAGGGATGGTAGGATTGATTGCATCCTCAGCAAATTTGCCAATGACACCAAGCTTTTAAGTGCAGCAGACACGCCAGAAGGAAGGGATGCCATCCACAGGGACCTTGACAGGCTTCAGACATGGACCCTCATGAACCTCATGAAGATTAATCAAGCCAAGCTCAAGGTTCTGCACATGAGTAGAGACATCCATGGTTGATGAGGAGTTCAACATGAGGCAGGAATGTGTTCTTGCAGCCCAAAAGTCAACTGTGTCCTGGGCTGCATCAAAAGAAATGTGGCTAGGCAGGATGAAGGAGGTGATTCTGCCCCTCTACTCCACTCTCCACACGTATCCAGCTCTGGGGCCCCCAGCACAAGAAGGGCATGTATTGGGTGGAGTGGATCCAGAGGAGGAACATCAAGTTGACCAGAAGGCTGGAGCTCCTCTCTTGTGAAGACAGGCTGAGAGAGTTGGGTTTGCTCAGCCTGGAGAGGAAAAGGCTCTGGGGAGACTTTAAAGCAGCCTTCCAGTATGTGAAGAAGGTCTACAAGACAGCTGAAGGGGTACTTTGTAAAAAGTCATGCAGTGACAGGATAAGGGGTAATGGCTTCAACTAAAAGAGAATAGCTTTAGATTACATATTATGAAGAAATTCTTTTCTGTCGTGGTGGTGAGGCATTGAAATGCCCAGAGAAGTAGTGGATGCCCCAACCCTGAAAGTGTTCGAGACAAGAGATCTGTGCAACCTGGTGTAGTGTAAGGTGTCCCTGACCATGGTAGGAGAATTAGAATGAGATTATTTTTAAGCTGCCTTCCGACCCAAATGATCCCATGATTTTATGAAATTTTCTTTCTGAAAACTCAGCCTCACACTAATCTTCTTTATGCTTTCTGGCTGGATGATCCATTCACTCTCCTTCCCTTTTCTTGTCAGCAGTAACCAGGGCTTGTACTACTCTCTATTCTCTCTCCTCACACTGATTAAATAAAATCCACCAACAGAGGCATTATGTTTCTTATCTTCTCACTGTCACAACTATGACTTCTCTTTCAGCCCACTCTTCTTTCATGACAGGCAATTTTAGTATGCAGGTTCAAGACATATATCATTATCATAGTTAAATTAAATCAGGAATGAAGCTGTTAATAATGAGATGAATCTTTCTGTATTGAATGTATCTTTCAGCTAAGCCTATTTACTTGGAATCAGCACAGTAGGAAAGACTAGGGCAAACTATAGCAAGACTCTATAGTATGCAATCGATCTCAGTAATTGTCTTACACAACTGTGAATTATGCTCCAAATTATTTTCTAGAGCAGAAAAGCATAATAACTTATTTTTCACTGATGTATGAAATTTCTGAGGAAGCATGATATGTCTGGAAAACTTGCCTCCTAAAATAAATAAATCGATTTCCTTTTTATTTTATTATGCTCTTTCCTTTCTTTTTTTCTTTTTTTTTTCCTGGCTTATGGCAGCCAGCACACTTGGCAGGAACTTCCTAGTGCTAAAATTTCTGCATCTCACTTGACAGTAGGCATATACAATCAGAGAATCAGAGTCATAGATTGGTATGGGCTGGAAGGCCATTGGTATGATCTTGAAAGACCATCTAGTCCAAAACCCCTGCAATGAGCAGGGACATTTTCAACTAGATCGCGTTTCTCATGCCTCCATCCAACCTGACCCTGAATGTTTATGAGGATAGGGCAACCACCACAACTCTGGGCAGCCTATGCCTGATACCATCCCCATATGAAAGAATTTCTTCATTATACCTAACTTAAATCCCCATTCTTTTAGCTTAATATCATTGCCCTTTGTCCTATCAAAATGAGCACTGCAAAAAATTTTCCCCCATCTTTTTTACAAGACAAAATCCAGCTTTAACTCTGGACTGAAAGAGTGCAGAAGCAGAATTTGAACATCAATCACAACTTCAGTCCTGAATTCCTGCTTAGTCATCAGTAACATTTCATGCTCATCTAAAGGGCTACTTCACTGGAGCAAAAATACCCATTCTGACACAATGGGCTGTGCGGGTCAGTCATCCAAGGAAGATTGGATTCAAAATTATTACTGCCCAATTAAAGAGAGTTAGAGGGAAAGGAAAGACTTTTGCAGATATTGTAAAATCTTTACAGTTTAGGATTTAATCCTAATACTGCTTTTCCACACCAGCACTTAAAATAATTTTTTCCGCCTATGGATGCTCAGGACAACCTGAGAATGCCATCTGCCTGTTCAATGTCTTTTCGGAGTGTACACATGGTGAATAGAATAGTTTAATCTGTTTGAAATCTGAACTCCTCACACTACAGTCTATTACTTAGAGGTTAATTTCTGGTCATATTGAGAAATTAACATATTTAGAAGCCTATTCTAGGCTAATGGAATTTTTTTTTCTCTCCTTAACATGGATAAAAAGGAACTCAAATTAAAATGGCCTGCATTCCAGACTTTGCTGCAATTTGTTGTTTAACAGCTCCTCATTGAAGGTCAAATATATCAGAATAAATAATGCCTTCTTTATCCTATTGATCAGCTGGAGTTCTAATTTTTTAATGAAAAACAGCTTTAATTTCTATCTGTAGATGCTCATAAAATCTTAGAACTTAAAATCACAAAATACAGATTCATCCAAAAGTAATTTTGAATAATTTGAAAGGATTCATAAATTCTATGCATACTTAAATGGTTAAAAATCCATCCATTTCACTAATTCATAAAAGTTAGTGTTCATGAAATATTTACAGGTAAGTTAGTAGTGTTTTAAAAAAAAGAGAAATAAAAACTTTCATGGAAACCCTCAAGTAAGAAAACACCTCACATAGATAGCATTTATAGATTAACCTAAAATATATTCTTATAATGAAGGTATTTCATTCGGGAACTATTTACTATGAAAAATATTACAGTATATGCATTATATTTACCTCTTTTCTCATAGTTTCTTCAAAAGAATAAGAGAATTTCTAATGCAATGGTTGAAATAAGTAGTCTGAAACATGGACTGAAAGAAATACGTGCATGCTGACACAAAATAAGGTAATTGAATCTTAGAAGACCAGTAATAGGGAAAATGGGTCATTAGGGTCATTTCAACAGCTTAGGTTCATTGGAGAGGTTAGGAATAAATGATAAGGTTCGGTTCAGATAAAAAAATGGAAGATAATTATGCAAGGACTAGAAAGGAAGTCCTGGAAAAGAGCTGGAGGAGAAGGAGAAACAGGCCTAAGAAAACTATATATTAAAATCGAACAAGAGTGAAATATAATTCACTGAGCAAAAAAATAATCATCTCTATTTAGCAGCTGTATAAAGACTGAGTCTTTTTGATTTCTCTGCGGATCACCAACTTAATTAGCATTCCACTAAGCATAGAGATTTGCAATTTCAAATACAATTTAGTGTTCTTGGCAGTACTGGCTCTAGCTGGGATGGAGTTAATTTCTTTTGTAGCACCTTGTATAGCAATGTGTTTTGGATTTGTGAGTAAAATGGTGTTGATAACACACAAGTGTTTTGACTATTGTTGAGCAGCACTTACACAGTATCAAGATTTTCTTTTTCCCACTGTCCTGGAAGCAAGTTCATTGAGGATATGAATTAGAGAGGAGACACAAGCAGGACCACTGAACCAAACTGACTGAAGGGGTATTTGATTTTATATAACATCATGTTCAACAATTAACCTAAGGGATAAAAGTTTGGTTAGGTAACCATTCCTTGGAGATTGGCTGGGCAGCAATCTGCTTGTGGGAGGTGGCAATGTGCTGTCTCTGCATCACTTATTTTGTTTCATTTTCTTTTCTTTTCATCTTTTCATCTTATTTTTTTCCTTATTGAACTATCCTTAACTGCAAATTTACAGGGTACATTCTGGTCCCTATCCCACTAGTGGGAGGAGTGAATGATTGGCTGTGTGGTGCTTAGTTGCCTACAGGGGTCAACACACAACATCCTTTATGTGCCTCTGTTTGAAATTTCTTCGCCACTCAGAAGTCATCAAGACCAGCAGGAGCCCAGGATAACTTGACTGAAGTCAGTGAACCAGCCTGTTTCAGAAAAACACTTGCAATGCAGCTTATGCTACTTGGTTGACAAAATCAGGTCCAGTGAGTTTGTGGTAATGAAGCCACATCTATGATAGGATAAATATGCCTCTTTATGCTCTTTGGTAGGATGCCATGAAATTCCCACGTTGCTCATTTAGAAAAAGAGGCAATTAAAAAAAGAAAAAATAAAAGTAGCAAAATCATTCCTGAAATTGCTCCGTTAGCTGAATGTTATTTGCTGTCCTTACTACATACACTTCTGTTAAAACACTTGTTTCGCAGGGGTGTGAGTTCATGTACAGGATTAGTAGCAAAAAGCTTACAAGGCAACTTGAAACATCACCTTAAATGTTAGATAGGACTGTGGTGATGTGAAAACCATACTTTGATAGTTTAAAGATCTGTAAAATAAGTTAGCAGATTCATTAGATTCAGTCCTCCCAAATAATTATATTGCCTAACATGAAAAGGACTCACAACAGGTAAAAGAGGAACAATGAAACTACAAAGTATAATATTAAATAGAAGGAATAATAAAGCAAACACACAAACATCTGAGAAAAAAGCAACTGGGACACTCTTTAATTATTCTTATACAAGAGCAAATTCATGCAGTTGCTCTAATGTGAAAACATTATATCCTTGTTTACTGCTTGAAAACTACCCACTGCTGGGAAGAGGCAGATATCCTCCTTGTGTGGAGAAGCACACTTGAGTTGGATAATGCTGCTGCCTACGAGCTGCACTTAGTACATGATAAAGATGGTTCTATCACTAGATTGTTACATGTAGCCTAACAGCGAACAAGGGATGTGTCCCATCACCTTCCTAGTTAATGCTGTCTCATGAGCTCTCTAAATAACATAAATAGAACCAATTGCATTCTTTTTTTTCTGCCATTGAAAATGATTATCTTCTGATGGATAATGGTCCACTAATTTTCACATCTAGAAAATATACTGAGATGCATTGGGCTGCTGTAATTCCTTTCACTTTACTGAGATGGTCTGGGTTTGAGACCATTCATGTTGGAGTTTATCAACACTGAATCTATGTTCTATTCTTACAACACATAAACAGAGTGATCATGGGAAAGGCTTTCATTTTTCTTTTATTCTCCTTAATAATGGTTGTGTATCTATTCTTTTGATACTTCACTGTCTCTAGAGATGCATCCTGCTCCCAAGACCTATTATTAACTATCTGCTTCTTTTTAAAAATGGCAGGGAAAATTGCTCATTTGTAAATAACCAGTGTTCATCATTAGCCAGAAAAAGGAAGAAAAACAAGATATTAAAATGTGTGGTATCAGCTGCACTTTTACATTTATATATTTTTAAAGGGATATTGTCTCCTTTGGTAACTGCTTTGCTTACTAACTTACTACATGATTAATTATATTGTACAGTGTCATATGAAATCACATGCATACAACAAGGTAATACATGATATTAAGTCAGAACAGAGCTTCTACAGCTTTCATAATTTTTTTTTAATAAATAAATCTTAAGTGTTATTTCATGAGTCCTCCCCACTCATACCCTACACAACTTTCCTTATCCCCGAAATCTTCCTAAATTTCAGAGCCAAAGTGATTACATTATCTTATATTATTTTAAAAAAATTATACTATATATTTTAGCAATTAAATGGATATTTCTGAAGGCAGAAGAACCCCCACTATTAATTGTTGTGGACAATAGGTTCTCCATAAATTACTCTGTGAAACTCTTCTTACAGAAAGAAATAAATGTCTGTAACTTTAGAAATACGAAAGAAGCTGACAGAATAAATAGTTGTTAAAAAAAATCCCATTTGCTCTCCTCACAGTGGCATACAAGCACAAGATAGAAAGCAAATTGCCCTAAAGAGAGCAATGGCAAAATGGCCATTATTCATACTTGATACATAGACCCGTACTTTCACAAAAAAATTCTGTGACCTAATATGCCTGATTTTTGTGTAAGCCAAGATCTTACTTTTTCTCAAAACAATTGAGAGAAAGGCCTGACTTTAATGGACCCTTGCAGCATGTATTGAAAATTTCTGTGACATTTTCTACTTACACATTTGGCCTCCTCACCAATTTAATGTGATGGATTTGGCTCAAAGCAGCAAACTCTGGTGGAGATCAGGTTCAATGAGTCCGAATGAAGAGCATTCTGGACAGAGAATTGATTTAACTTGCTTGAAGGATTGGTTTTGATTTGTTTTCTTTTCCCATGTGACTGTGCTTCTAATTAATTAGATAATCTTGGATATATGGCTTAATGTTTTCTTTCTTTCTTTCTCTCTCTCTTTCTTTCTTTCTTTCTTTCTTTCTGTCTTTCTTTCTTTCTTTCTTTCTCTCTCTCTCTCTTTCTCTTTCTTTCTTTCTTTCTTTCTTTCTTTCTTTCTTTCTTTCTTTCTTTCTTTCTCTCTTTCTTTCTTTCTTTCTCTCTCTCTCTCTCTCTCTCTCTCTCTCTCTCTCTATCTCTCTCTCTCTATCTCTCTCTCTCTTTCTCTCTTTCTCTCTTTCTTTCATATGCATGCCCAAAACAGAGACAATATCACCTCAAAAAGTGTGGATTAGAGCAGACATGACAAACATTAGCATATAAACACTAGAAATAGAATTGAAGGACAACATAAGAAAAAGACACTCATTGAGTTCCCACAAATGGTATAAAATGTTTAAGTTACACTTGATGCTATTTTCTGTTGGTATGGAAACCATAAATAATGAAAATATTTTTTTAAAAATATGTCATCTTATCAATATAGTCAAGCTGAATACTTTCTAGACAGTATATTTGCTTTAGATGGCCCTTGACAGAGGAGATCTTTTATGCTGCAGTTTCTATTAAAGAATTTCCTTTGGGGACATTGCTGTTCAGCTACCACTTTCCTTTTCAAACATCCTCTAAGGCCTTTCTTTCCTAAAGGACCATATGCTGGTCTAGTAACTTAATGTTATATAGCTCCTACTGCAATTCTCTTCTTTAGTGTCACGGGCCTCGATGAGACAATGAAAAGGGTTACAATTTTAAAACTAATTGACTTCCTAGAGAAGTCTAATAGCAATGTTAAAACAAATATTAAGTTGAAACAGACAGGCAATTAGAGGGAGAAACACTGCGCTTTTCAATTTCAGTACTGTTTCATCCAAAGATATTTATTTAGTCCTAATTATTTTTTCTTTGAAAAGTTATATCTTGCTTAGGTAAATGTGAAGTTGTACCAACAATAGGGTGGCAAAACTGCAGATCCTATTCCACTCAAACAGTTACAGTACGGAGCACTCAGGATGTCAGAGAGGCTACCCAACACCAATTTAAGAAGTTGGCACCAAAACATTCTTAAGCATAGACTTTCTGTCTCCTAATTTATCTGTATCACATTCCTTCATGCTTTCAGCCTAAGAAACTGTATTACCGCTACTCTGCCTTGTAGAAAGCAAGGACGAGAAAAAAATTGGCATTTTTTTTCTTTCATTAAAAATCCCTCGCAGCATAGCAAGACTACTGAGATGCAACTATGCATGGTTTTTTTGGCAGAGCACAGGCATTATCTCAACAATGAGCAATACACAGGATGGGGAAGAGAATCCCTAGAGATTTATTTGGTGAACTAGAAATAGAGGCACTAACAATATGAATATCTTCATCACAACAACAAAAGAGATTCATGTAAAGCTTATCAGTGAGATCAATAAAATCAAAGTATTCAGTTCTCCAAGGTTTAACTCTACAGGATTAGAGCTAAGCTATTTTTGAGCATACCCTTTTCTCTCACATTGTCATAACACCAGAAAATTGAATTATGTAAATATACAAATTTGTATTATGTAAAAAAATATCCTGAAATGTAGGCCATACTACAGACTTTTCAATGCTATTGCTTTAATTATTAACTATTTATTATTATTATTATTACTACTACTGCTACTACTATTATTATTATTAATAATTATTGACACATTTATGAGGAAGAAGAACACCTACAACCAGTGTCACAGCTACCTTATCACAGGGCACGTTCCACACAGTTTAATCTACAAACTAATTTGCTTTATCTGAAACATTTGAATATTCATTTAGCATTTATTTTCTTGAGAGTAATGGCAATGCAACATCAGAATGGTGGGCAGTCATCCTCTGATTGTTACAGAAATATTCCAATTTAATTAAAAATATCTACTTGACACAGGGAGAAAACTCCATAAAATATCTCCATTTTGACACTCAGACAACTTGAACAGATAATTTCAGATGAAGATTTCCATCTTCATTCTTCTTTTACTTAATTAGGAGAAGAGGAAATTCTTCCAGTTATAATGAGGTTAAAAAATGTTAAAAAAGCTTTATATAATGAAACCTATGAAGAGCAAATTGAATGAAATTAACAGTAGAATAAACTATGTGATTATAGATTTGTTTACAGTTTCTGACAACTAATTTGAATTCTGTTAATGAAGTAGTGCTTGCAAACTTATTTGTTATTCAGAGGATACCAACAAACAATTGAAAATGTCTTTAACTGGAGCACAGGATTGTTTTCCTCTTGCTAAAAGTATTGACAAAGCATGAAAAATTTGGGGATTTAAGACATTTTCTGACTAATGAGTGATTAATTTCTCAAATATTTGTCTAAGTCCTTAACTTGTTTATGCTTAGATGCAATTCTGATGCATTTTCCCTCTGTCTTGAAGAAAGACTTGGAAGTGTCAGATACGAAATACAAACATCATTATGCAGATGACCAACATGACCATTTTACACTACACCACAAATTTTTATTCCACTAATACTCATTTTGTCTTAACTGCACTGAGATGCCCTTTCAAGAGGATGAAGTGCCACAAACATGACAGCATTTTCCATCACTCACAGCTTCCATAAGTGATATCACTGGTAAGCTTATCAGAGCAGATAAGCTGTGACAGAAGCTACAATAAACAGAACAGCTGTCCCTTCTCCAGTCAAATTCAGGTTAAGTTAAAGTCCTCAAATCTATCATAGTCTGAACAGAGAGGTTATAAAGATATAACAGTAAGGACTATAATAATAGAGCTGAGGGTTGCAGCAAAGGACTCAGTGTGAGTACTGCAATTAATGAGGGTCAAAAGAGAAATGTAAAATCTGCAAACACCTCCCCCAAAGAAGAAGGAGGGAAAAACCACACTGCAAGATTCTAAGTGTGTGCATCTCCAGACCAGATCTGAATTAACTGGGCCAAAGAAAGTTCCATGGAGGTGTTGTACTGTAAAAGTAGAAAAGTACCAAAGGGCATGCAACCCAGAAGGGAGGGACATAATATAAAATGTGAAGACAGAAATATATTGGGGAAAGTGTGACAAAACAGTAAAACAATGTTACGCATTCCTTAAAATTTCTCTAAATCTGTAAGCAGACAAAAAATATTTCTGCTTTCCTGAGGTTTGAAAACATAATAAGGCAGTTAAAAATACAAAAAGGAATTTTAGTAATATTTTGAAATTTTTATGCGAATTGCAAACTTTGACCAACTTTGTTGTTAACATCATTTAGATTCTGAGGTCTCCAGCAGCACTTGCAATTTCAATGTTTTTTGAGGGAAATTGATTATAGACATCATTCTTAAAACAGGATATTTCTATTATATGATGTAGAATCTTCCATTAACAAGAGAACTTATAATCCTTAAGATCTCTTCCTCTTTTAGGCAGAGGTAAGTGAGGAAGTTATTGGCTCACTAGAAATTGCAGTCCGTGTCTTTTACTTCTACAACTTTGAGAATATTGCACTGCAGAGCAAATTTTAAAAACACTTCCTCTTGAGTGTATTATAATATGCTCAAGATACCAAGTAGGAGAAATGACTTGTTTATATCCAATGCTTTTAAAAGTAAATATATATATTGTTTGTTCTGCATCCCAAAGTGCACACTACCAGAATTCAGACTATAAAGGGTCCCTGAAGAAAGGCAGTCACAGATGGCAGATGACCTCAATACGAGAAAGGAAGGAATATAGTCTCTCGAATATATTTGCTCTTAAGTTTATACTTTGTGCCAGCTCATGTGCAACAGAATCAGATTTATCTTTGTCATTGTTCCCCAAATAAGCTCTACATGTCTAATACACCTTAATAATTTTTAACACCGTCTTCCAAAGCTCAGTTATAACCAAATCAAGAGAAAAAAAAAAAAGTGTGATTTTAGAGTTGAATGTCAAAGAACCAGAGCAATAGATCTGATTCCCCTGAACGGGAGATGCTGGACACAAAGGCCAGGAAATAGTGTCATTCTCTTGCAGTCAATGACTGAGATGTTTTCCACAGTGAGCAATTTCAACTCAAGAGCTAAGGGAAGGAGAAGAGAAACAGTCATCAAAGTAAACTGTGTTGGCATCTAAAAATCTAGTGCAAGTTCTCCTTCTCTAGCTTGCAATTTGTTGGAGAGTGACTGACCATAAGAAGGAATCCTTTAGGTAAAAAAGACATCATGAAGAAGTCTATGCTGTTGAATTAATTTCATTTTACACAATGCTACACTATAAACTTCTTTAAGGTGTTGAGTTATTTACAGTTTAATAGAGACCAAAAGTTCAGTGATTCATTTGGTAGGTCCTACATGAACTATTGATAAATTAATGTCCAAGCACAGAACATGCATGGTAGAGGAACATAAAAAAAAGTCCATGATAGTAAACACACAGTCTTACAGTGTGAGAAGAATGGAGAGTAGAATACAACATGACAGCAGCCTTTCTAGAAGATCTTGTGCAATGCCTTACACCAGGTTAAAGTCAGGATGACAGTCTCAAAGGTTTGAGCAGCAAGAAAACATGAGTTTGGCTTCCTGCAAACTAAGGTGGTGATGATATCTTACCATACCAGCTAGAAATGAAACAGGACTTTTAGTTAGTTAGATTTAGATTTTCATCATGTAACTCAGAATATAACGACAAAATATTTTATGAGGGATGTTTACCTTATGACTCTGCAGCGAACATTTTCAATGCTGTAAGGATACAGAATTTAAAAAAAAAAAAAACAAAACAAAACCAAAAAACTCCCAAGGAATAATGAAAATCATGTAGATTCAAGCAGTTGTAACAATGCTGTAGACTTTAATGGTCATTATCTAAACTTACATCACAATTATGTGTTTCATAATATCATAACACATCTTACCTGTGCTACCACAGACAGTCGCAAAGTAGACAAGAGCCTGTGAAGAGAAGACTGTTAACACTTAATTCCCAACAATTCTGTGGTTTCTACAGGGTTGTGATGGATGTCTCCTACAACAACCTAGAAAAAGGAGGTATCTTCTTTAACCCAAAGACATTAGGCAAAAATAAGGCTCAAACACTTTCCTTAATTTTTTTTTTGTGTGTGCATTATTTATTTATTTAAATACTTTGGCATTTTCATTATTTTGGTATACTCTTAGGCATTCATTGTGGGGTGGAGACTAAAACCACAAATATTGTCTACTGTTAATGTTTACTCTTCAAAGGCTCTAAAATACAATTCTATTGTGTTTAAGGATTTCTCTGTCTATACACAAAGCTGTAGAACTAATGGCACAGAAAATTTTGAATGGGTTTCATTGATGTAAGATAAATATCGTTGGTTCAGCAAATACAAGCACTTTCATTCCCTGAAAAACTAACAAAACCTGTGTGTTTGTCTGTGATTATAAAAAGAAAGGATGAGATGTTCCCCATATGATGAGAGAATGGATGGTCAAAGACTCAGTCTACTCATTAATGGAATGCAAGTTTGGGTGTTACTATAACATATAAATGTTCACAGAAATATATATTAAGTGCCTAATATTTTTTTCAGATGAAGGCTGAGAAATGGAGAAAGATAGATTACATGCAATTTGTTATATAGTCAAGCCTCACTAGTGTCACTGTTGATTTGAATTTAAGCATTAAGAACAGAAGCCATAATACTGTAAACCTTTTGAACTCTTAATTATTTGATAAGCATTGTGAATTTAAGAGTGATTTCTAATGGGAATTGGCCTCGAATGGTAACGGAGCCATCAAGTCAAGTGGGAACCATGGTTCCACTGGCCACCTCGATGGCTAAACATCATTTTAGCTTTCCCCATGTCAAGGTCTAGCTGCTTGTCCTTGCATTAGAGTTCTGCATCATTGGGACTAACTACCCCTGGAGTGCTGCTCTACCACACCCACACGAGAACTTAATCTAATAGTAATTTCAAATAAAACTGATTCAGAAAATTAAAAGTACTTTTAAACTCCATCACTCTATCAGCGTGTGATGGTTTTGACATTTTGGGCAAGGGAAAAATATGCTATTTTACAAATCTGTTAAAAAAGCTCTAACACATTTCATCAGATCTTTTAAAATCAGCTACTGCAGTTGTGTATGATACAGGGTTGCTGGCTTGTACACCCTCAACTCATGATACCTCAGTAAAAGAACAGAGCTCCACAATTCTGTGGTGTTTTGTGAGAATGAGGAATTCTGTACACAACACAACGAAGAGGAAGCTAAATCTACCAAAAGAATCTGGCTTCCACTAAATAATAAAATCCTCATCTCAGAGTGCTTTAAGGGTCAGGTAAATATGGATCCCCATTTCCAGAAGGTAATATTCCTGCTCTAAATACAAAAAGCTTTATCCAACAAGACTTTCTTAGATTCTTTGTATTTGCATTTTGTAAAAAAACCCAAGAAACAAAACCAAAACAAACAAAAAACCCCAAAACAAACAAACAAAAGAAATCAGACAAAAACACCCCAAGTTTACTTCCAGCAACATTTATATATTCTATTTGCTAAACTTCTGCTAGTTCTCAGAATAGCTTTGAGTGACTGCTTGTCTTCTCTCTTGAGCAAATTGTTTAAGCAGACGATGATCTTCAAATCAATCTTGTGGACAGAGAAAAAATCCTTGTAGAATAAAGTAGATACATTAATTAAGAGGGACCTTGCAGCAACACAAATTTCACTCATGAACATTGTTTTCAAAGCAGTAATTACCTTTGAAATGTTACAAACCCCTGTAACTACTAAAGCTGTGTCTATCTTCAATTACAATTACACCTCTATCTAGCAAATGAAGAACTCACAAATAGATCTAGTCTTGGTTTACCTGCCTCTGTCAGTCCAAATCAAATAATTGGTAATTTAGTTGTTAAAAAGCAGTTATTCCGAGAAAAGTGACTTACTCAGGAAAGCAGATGTGAGGAATGAAAAGCCGAACAACTAAAATATCACTTCTAATAGTCTATTACAGAGGTGCTCTTAAGAAAGATGAACGTTAAACATCAATCTAGAAGCAGCCACCATACATTTTAATGTCATCTACATCCTATACACATGATTTAGTAAAATAGAGATAGAAGATGCAGACATTTTGTTCACAAGTAAATTGTAATTACAAATGATTAAGGAAAATGTGAGAAATTATTTTTCCATATATGAACCTCCCTAGGAAAAATGCATTGACTCCCAAGCCTGTGAAAAACAATCTGAATGTGAGTACATTATAATTTTGTGGCGAAGTAGTAAAGACAGACTTGTGACTATCTAGCATACTAGGTATGAAATTTTAATTTTCTAACTAGACATCTGCTTTTCTCTGTGTGCCATAGAAGTTTGTTTACCACAGGCCATTTTCTCAGGCGTATAATTATTTTGACTTTAAATATAGTAGTCATTTATTATGAGGCATAGAAGCTGTTTAGAGCTGTGACAGCTGTGGCATCACATCACATTTTTCTAAGTCACTCAAGTCTGCTGTTATACAACAGTGTACTTCAAATGTAAATTATCTTCAAAGAGGAGTATCTATCCAGAAATCTGAAAAATTTTGTATGAAAGTACAACGTGTGCAAAGTATATCAATCTAATGGACAATAGCACATCTCAGAAATTTCAGTCATGGAAAAAGAGTAAGCAAAACACAAACCACAGAGGTGTAGAGAAAGTTTCACTGTGATCCAGACAGAAGTTCTATAAAGCATTACAAAAATCACTTGCTCATATAGTTGATGAGTACACTGTCTTAATGCTTAGCATGTCTTAGTGCTGCAAAATAAACCTTGTGGAACTGTTAAAAGTTGAGTAAAAAAATATAAATACTGTACAACTTTTTCTCTGCTCACCTATATCAGCAAATGATTCTTCTGCAAATTAAATGTTACACACAATCTCCCTCTGATTGTGCTGAAAGCACACAGAGCATGTTTTTGTTTTGTTTCAAGTTTCTTCATGGAATAATATTTTATTAAGAGAGAAAATAGTTATTTAAAGTTTTCTTTTTTTCTTGTTCCAGTTGCAGGAGTATGAGGTATAATAATTATAATGCATTTTGGAGCAAACAAGTCTACTTTTATTTGTTTCACAGAGGACTTTTTTCAAAAAGATACAAAGTAAATAGAGTATCAAGCATTTTCTGAGGAGTATCCATGATAACAGGAAGGTAATCCCTCTTTAAAAAGAGATTTCTAAATTGAACGAATATTCCAAGCTACAAACCTCTTATCTAATTTTGATAAAAAGGTGATTAAGTTTTCTACAAAATTTATGAATTGAACACAAAAGAAAAGAAGCTAAAATCTTGAGCCTTATGACAAAAGTGTAACAAGCAAAAAAATGTTTGGACAAGCATTCAAACTTTCCTGGCTTCTCCTTGGGAAAGTGCAGGTATTGAGTAAAACTATTTTTTAAATGAATCCACAAGTTAAAAGTGGTCTAGATGATTTATCAGAATGGGGAACCAGTTCTATACTCACTGCTTTTCTTATAGTGGGGCTTATGGTCAACAAAACATTAAAAAGGCAAAGATTCCCAAATTCTGACACTAAAAATGCATATCCAGTTAAATTTTAGTTCATCTAAACATAAAGATGAACAGGCAAGTAGGGTCAGTATATATTTACAGAATAAATGTACACAAATATTAAATTGTCATTGGTATTAAATCCTCATGTTAAAGTGTTTTGCGGGCATTGTTATTCTTGAAACACAATAACTTTTGTATGTCATTTAATACTCTTGAAAATAGAAAAAGCCTGGAAAATTAAGATTTTAAAAGGATAACACCAGAGATGAACAATGCATGTCCCTCTTTATTTCTCAAAAACTCTGCTTCTTAGTTCTTTTCTGTAAAGCATGTTCATTATGGAAGTTTCAAACAACACAATATTAAAAGAATGCTTGAGTTTTTAATAAGATTTTTGAGCACATAAGAAGCTAAAAAGATGTTCAGTGTGAATTTAGCTGACCTTGTGCCATCAAGCAGAAACATAAGTGTTGCAGTTAAACATCAGAGGAACAAAACTATTGATATCCCGCAGAGGCCAATTAAAATTTTTATTTTTTCTTTTTTAACAAATGGATTAAAATTTAATTGAATGCCAAGTCTATGGAGGGTCAAAGAATCATATCTTATAATTGTATTGAGAGGTTTAGAAAGAGCATCTTGAAACATATTTCTTAAAGAATTTCCTGTATAACTTCCCCTTCCTTGCAGGAGGTTTACTGACATTAAGCCACAGTATTCAATGCACTTGTTTCAGCCAGCATAGTTCTTGATAAAACCATTTCATTCCAGAAAATCATGACTGAATTGAGTAATAACTTTTAAAAACTGTCTGAGTTGTTTTCAAAATCAGACTCATCTGTTCAAGACCGCAAAGTGTCCTGTATTAAAACATTTTGGAGCTGTTACCTAATTTTGTTACCTATCAAACAATTAGAAATTTGAATACAAACTGGAGGTTGGTCTTGTAAAAACAAAGAACATATTCAATGAGACCTATTTTCTAAAATTTCTTTTTTGCCAGTTCATAGTCACTCATGAAATGACACACTTCTTTATATTTCAGGAGTAAGTTCTTCCTTAAAAAAAAGGCAATTGCAGAGAACTCAATGGTGAGAGAAGGAGGTACTTTCAATTAAATAGGATAAGAAAAGAAAAAAGCCTTGCTTTTAAAATTGCCTAGTTTTTGGCTAATTTTTTCAGTACCTTCATTAGAGTTTTATAAAGCAGATGTTCAAGCAATATAATGTCATGTAATTTCACATGTATAAGAGAAGTATGTAGGAAATTTAATTTTCACTACCTTTATTTATGGAACTTCCATGTTATAACAATAGAGGTATTTTCTAGACCTGAGTTCATTGGAAATTTTTTTACAGGATGGTAAAAAACTCAAAAAAAGAGATTCCATACTGAAGGATTAGAGAAATGGGCAACAGCCATGAAGAAAGTGGTGTACAAGACACCAAATTTCTTACAGAAATGGCAAAAACATGATGAGCGACATTGCATGGAAATCAAAGATAACCATCACTTTAGGCAGCAAAATTGAAGGGCATCTATTTGATTGTGCTTTTCCTAAGATAGCTACATGGTATTGTGCAAATTTCTTTACATAAGAAAAAAAATAACAATTTGAACAGAGTACATTTCAATGGAAAATTTCAGGAGCTTCTTGAGGGAGACAGAACAATATGTCAAAACTGTTGGCCAAGCCACCTCATGTACCATAACAAAGAGCTTGAATGATAAAAAGTATATTTAAAAACCGTTTGTACCTAAGGAAAAGGTTTTATCATGAGGATTGGTGGTTCCTACTCCTAGTCTGTCACCCATCACTACATTACCATAAGTGGGTGTTACCATGTTAATTCTTCTGTTTTCATTATTTCATTAATTTAATAAGCACACTGTTTATCCTCAAAGTAACTTTGTGATGCTTATTTACCTCATGGTTTGTAAATGAGAGTTGAATATACACTTTTTTAGAACTGCGTTGGATTAAAAAAGACAGCAAACTCATATATTAAATGGCTATACAGGAAAATACTTGATTTATATGTAATTTTGAATTTTTTAATTAACCTAGAAATGCCAAAATCATATGAAAAGGTAGAACAGAACAGTGTGTTAATGCACAGTAATTTAATTTTTTTAATTGTGCATTTAGGCAAATAAGGTATGGTCTGAACATGGGGCTACAAATTCCCCGGGCAACAAAAGAGTTCCAGCAATTTATTGGAGTTTAAAGGTAAAAAAAGTGTGGAGACAGAGGAGGTTTTTATTAAGCATTAAGAAAGGAGACCCCTGACAGCTCATCTTAATGCAATTGGAAAGGTTAAGTGATTAAAAATTCTGCTGGAAATCTCATCAAAACTTCTGGTAGCAGGCTAGTAAATTTAACTGTGTGGTACCAACTACCACAGAAATCCTTTAGGACACATCAAGAGTAACAAAGACTTTTAATGCTTTATTTCTAACAGTTCATTGTCCCTGAGGCCACATCAGCTTTTCCCAGCATCAATGACACAGATGAGATTGTTAGTTTTAGACCTCCTGTCTAGAGCAGATAACAGTTGCAGGGTTCACTATACCAATATAACATATGAACCTCATCCGCACAAATCAGGTGAGCTGAACTTTACACAATCCTATTCCTTCTAGCTCTTTTTTATCACAAGAAAACCTGGAACATGGGACATGGAAATAAGGAAGAAAAAAAAAAAAACCTCACAACAATAAAAAGCTAAAGGCATGAGGTTTTGGCATCTGTGAAAAACTCCATTACATCTTTTTAGCACAGTGTAAAAAATATTTGTTATTTTGGTGCAATAACAGGGTTTGAATGGCTCTGCAGTTTGCTCTGTAGCACTTGCCATAATAAGCAAGTAAAAAAACCACATTGTCTGAGTATCCATTGTTTCTTGGAAAACAGTGGAAAACTGAAGTCATAGATTCAAGTAAAACAAAAGAGCCAGAGAGTGCAAATATAACCTCATTAAATAAGACAGCAAATCTAAGTGCCATACAAGGCTATTAAACAAACTAGATTGATCCATAATAATAAGAAACATATTTCACATCTGTTGAACAGCTCAGAGCTTTTAACAAGTAATAGGCACACTACACTGTAAAATAGTTGCTATTCTCCATCAGTATATCATTGTCAATGGCTGTGCTACCTCAAAAGAAGCACTTCTCCCATACACTTTACTGCCTGATAGCTTGCTGATTGCTTTTACAAAGCAATAAATTGATGGCCTGATTCAGCAGTGACATTAAGTTACGTTCATTCTCTGTGATTGATGCTTTGAATTAGAGCTCTTACATTCTCTTCTGTTTGGAAATATGAAATTCCAAACAAGCAAACCTGATGTCACAAACAAAATGAGACAATGGATGTCAGATGAGTGGGATTTATACATTTAAATATCTAAAAAGCATTCCTCTTTATTAAAGTTTTCATAATTTATTGTTGAAGGGACTGTCTTTCAGTTAAAAGAATCTAGTCAAATAAGGAGAGAGGAGAAAAAAAGTAGAAGATGAGAGGAGAATTTCCACACTATAAATTTCTGCAATATTATAAATGCATGTGAAGATGAACAATAAGAGCATATTAATTATTTAGCTCTCAATTAAATAAATTTCATTATTTATACATTTTACAGCAAGTTTTAAGGTGTAAAGGAGTTTCATTCTTTTTCGCTGGCTAAAAAATTCATCTATCAACTATAGCAGCCTTTTTTATTATACATCATTTTGAAATGACACTTAAACTATTAAGGCAAAATAAAAAAGGTGAAATAAGGAAGGGTGCCTGATGACCGTTTTTCATTATTTCTTCATGATAAATATATTAAATAGGAAGCAGTGTGTTAAAATAATTCTAAATGTGGAAATAAAGATCTCCAAGAAGTTAAGAATTTCAGTTCAGCAGTCCTATTTCTCTACAAACAAACAAAACCCAAAGACAAAGTCCCCAAAAGCAAACAGTCCCTCCCAATCTGTTGAGGATCACAGCTGTCAGGAAACAGTTCTCCCCACTAAATGTTAAATTTCAGAAAAAACACTGTCATGTGGGAACCAGCTCCAGAATAAATATATTTTTACGTAAGGACCATCCAAATCACTTCATAATAGATGTATGCAGCTCCTTCACACTATCCATAAAATGCATCCCTGACTGCACTGCAGCCCAACACTTGAAATGGGAGAGGCATTAAATCTGTACTTTATAAAATCTGATGATATTTTTATGTGTACATTAAGTTTCCTGGATAAATATATATAAATTAACAGCTTTAGTTCCTGTGTCTTCCTTTAATCTGACCATGACTTGAGAAAGATTGTAACATCTCAGTTTTCATATCTGTAAATTGAGGATGATGTTATTTACTAACCCTCTTGCTGAAGCTGTGCACATTCATTTGCTGCCTTGCTCTCTTTTATACTGGTCTTTTAAATTATACAGGCAGCATTTAAGTGATAAATATTTATAGCAAAAGGCAAAGCATGATGGGCATCTGCTCATAGACTGATGTTCTTATCACTGAAAGGGATATAAAATACAGTAGCTTTCACTTTCAGGTTCAACATAATTCTTAGGCCATTCCTTTCAAAGAAGCAATGGGTAAGAACTACAAATGAGCTTTCTTGCAATACATTTACAGATTTTTTCTTTTTTCTTTTCCTCCTTTTTGGTTTTGAAATCCTAATACAAATAGATTTAAAAATAATTTTTACTTCACTTACACAATCAAAACAAGTCATAAATGTATCAACTTCTTCTGGCATAGTTCAGGTATCATTCTGGTATAGTTATTGTTATCCCCTCTCTTCTGGGGGTTTCAAAACACATGCATATTTTCATATTTTCAAGTTACTGACAGAGTTCTTTACCCCACCACAGAAAACACCATCTTTTCTCCATATGACCTCCTCTTGTCCACACTGAACAGTCACAACAGCCCCAACCTGCTCAGCCTGCCTTCATATGGGAAGTGCTCCAGGGCTCTTGTAAACTTCATGACCCTTCTCTGGACTTGCTCTGATAGTTCCATGTCCTTCTTGTGTTGGGAGCCCCAGAACTATACCCAGTACTTCAGGTGGGTATAGTTATACACCAGAGCACAGTAGAGGGAGGAGAATCTCCTCCTTTGACCTGCTGCCTGTGCTGCTTTGCATGCAGCCCAGAATTCCATTGGCTTTCTGGGTTGTGAGCACACTCTGCCAGCTCATGGTGAGCTTTTCATAGACCATCACCCCCAAGTCTTGGCCTGCAGGGATGCTCTCCATCACTTCTCTGCCCAGCCTGTGGGTGTGTCTGGGATTTCCATGACCCACGTGTAGGATCTTGCTCTTTGCTTTGTTGAACCTCATGAGCTGAACCTTCATTGGCCCAACATTTAGGTCTGTCAAAACTGAGGCATAAATGTTGTTCAGAACCTCAGACTCCTCTTTATCCAGGACAACAAAGTGTCCTGTTTCCTTCTGGAGAGGGCCTACATATCCCTTGTCTTTCTTTTGCTTTCAACACTTCTATAAGAAAACCTTCTTTTTTATCCTTAATATCCCTCACAATGTTCAGTTCTATCTGGGCCTTGTCTTCCTTTCCCTGTATTCCCATATACTTTGAGTACTCCTCCCAGGGCACCTATCCTCACTTCCATCTCCTGAAAACTTTTATGCTCTGAGTTTTCTCAGCAGCTTCTTATGCATTCCTAGAGGTCTCCCAGCATTTTTGCCGAATTACTTCCTTGCAGGGGTGCCTTGCTCCTGAGCTTCCAGGAGGTGATCCTTGGAAATCAGACAGCATTTTTGAGCCCCTCTGCCCTCTTTCTGCTTTTCACTTCACACAGGTGTGCTAAATCTCCAGAACAATGGATGATGTTCCAGGTGTGTTTTATATAAGCTTAAAGTAATGGTTTCACGTTAGGCAAGTTCCATGCTTCAGCATCAGCAGTAGGAAACCTATACTGGAACCCTTCAGAGAGAGGTCAGACCTAGGATGATTGGCAAACAGATTCCAAGCTTAAATCTAGCAGTGGCTTGCACTTTAAAATATGTTTTTGTTGGTTGATTTTGGCACACTTTTTCTCTAACAATTTTTATTTTATAGTTGTTAATATCGCTCCTATTAAACATGCTTTCAGTAGATATAGCAACAGGAAGTAATGGAAAATTTTCAGGTGTCAGACTCAAGATTCATACAGTCACACAGGAAGAAGCAGCAAAAGTCAATACATGGCTTGGGACTGTGGAGAAAAAGTCAACAGGCTGCAGCATTTCTGAATAATTGCTGTAGAAAAGATAAATCATGGCTCTAAACCCTGCATGGTCCTTAACATGTATCAGAACTTAGAGGATAAATTTGTTTGGGGATTGTGAGATCATCTAATGATCAAAGGCTAATAAATAACCTAGACTATTTCAAATGAAAAATTAACTATTAGGAGTAATCAGTTAACCAAAATGAGTTCCTGACATCTAACAGAGGCATTGTAGTTTCCTTAAATGAATCAAATGAACCTTATATGACAAAATTAAAAAAGAAAAAAATACACAAAACAATCATAATATCAAAAAAGAAAAGCAAAAAAACTCACAAACATCACCTCACATGACCAAGAAAATGAGGAAAGATTCTGATGGGTTAAATGGTCCATGAACGAGAATGTGGTGTAGAAACATTCAGTAGCTATGATTACGTAGGCAAACGAATTTTTGTTTTTTCATTTTCAATGACTATGCTAGCAAAATGAATATAAAAACTTCCTATTCATAAAAACTATACTTTAGACAAACACAGTAGCATCAGCAGGAAACCTTTTGAAAATCCCAGTGAAATCTTTTGGGTAGCATATATCTTCAGAACGCAGCAGTAAACAGAACAATATTGGCAAAACTACTCTAGGACTGGATATTTTCTGATAAATCTTCCAGGAAATGTTGAAAGAGGATTGGGTCAATCACATGACACAAAAAATGTTGGAGAGATAGGGGAAAAAGATTATTTAGGACCTATACATATGCACTCACTGACATAAAATGATGTGGGAGAATAGCTGGTAAAGATAAGGCTTTGCTGCTGCAATCAAAACGTTACTTTCCTCTTAGAATGGCTAAACTAGCAGGTTTCCTAATTTGATGCTATCTGTTGACCCTTTAACATTGTGGACCACTAGTAAAGAATATTGAACAAAAATCCCTGCAAATAAAGTAGCATTGAATGGGAAAGCTTATAAATGAGACAAAGACTATGTCCTGTTCTCCACAGGACACAAAAGGCAATAGCAGTCTAAATCTATCACTGAGAATTAGAAAATGAGGCCTCCAATTGGTATGCTGCAACTGGAGAAGGAGAATTTTGCTATATTTGCATTCTTCTTACCAGCATGGGCATTACTAACCAGGAAATTATAATCAACATGTAGTCTGTTAATTCTTGGATTATAATATTTTCCTAAGTAGCAAGGAACAGCGGTGTAATTATTGCCTCAGAGCAACAAAATTTAATGCCAGCATGTAAAAGGCTATTTCATTTTGAATTAGAAGAATCCATGTCTATGAATCTTTCTACATATTTATTTTTGCAATAAAAAAATTTATCAGCAAGTGGATATGAAATACACACAAATAAAAAGAAAGTTTTGCGAATCTGTCAGAAGGACTATTTGTTGTTTTACATAGTATTAACTAATTTAAAACTTGTATCCCTTCTCTTTCTTAGGTCTAGCCTAAAAGTGAGCTTTTCTAAGCTCTGTTTGCTCAGAAATCAAGCCTGTTTCAGCTAAGTAAATTAGAATATTTCATAAGTGGGCACATCTTATGTACATCTGCACAACAGATATAATTTGCCTGAAAAAATATTTTTGTTTTAGTGCTCATACTTTTTTGTTGTTGTTTTTAATATTTTATCCCATAAGTTTAGCAGAAAGAGGGAGGTATAGTGAGCCTCACACTGTTATCTAGTTAATAAGGTTCTATAGTAGCAGTCTTAGTAAAATATCTGTGTTGTGTACAACATCTGGTGACCCCGACATGATGGAGATATGCAGCCTGAGAGCTGTGGAGGAACATGCAGCCTGAAAGCTGTGGAGGATAAGACAGCCAAGAGCTGTGGGACAGCCTAGAGCTGCAGAGAAGCATGGCTATTGAATCAAGGAGCTGTGGCAGCCAGGAGCTGTGTTGGATTATGGCCTTTGGGTCAAGAAGCTGTGGGGAAAAGAATATGGCCTTTGAGTCATGGTAAATATATGTGTTGTGCAGCCAAGAGCTGTGGTAGAATATATGTAGTGTATTGTGTCCATCTAAATATGTTTCTGTAAAAAGGGGGAAAATATAGTAGAAGTCCTAGTTGTATTGTATTGTGCAGTCGAGAGTTGGGAAAATACATGTATTATATAATTATAAGTGGAATATGTAAAACCTGTCTCTGTAAGTAAATGAAAAGGGGGAAATACAGTAGGAGTCTTAGTAAAATATCTGTATTGTGTATTGAATATCTGTATATCAGCGTCACCCTGATAAGCCCTGGTTGTTTTTGATAGGCTGCAGCTGCAATGTCCTTAACTGGGCTGCAGCTGTAGCTAGTGAAGATAACTAGGATAAAAGGGGCTGGGCTTGGCCAGTCAAGTTGAGCTGATAAGGAGCCCTGACAAAGAAGGAGTGACAAGCAGCAGAAGACATCGGAGCTGTGAAGAACTGCCCCCAAGAAATATCTGAGAACGTATGGGACTTTAGAAGTATGATTGTGATAATATGGGACTTTAGAAATGCAACAACAAGATTACAACAAGGTTCTACAATACTTTTGCATCTTTAACTTGGTAAATTATAGAGTGAGGAACACGAAAATGAAGTATTGATACTATTGGATTGATGATATGTGAGACAACCTGATGCCTGCCAGGATTTCTTTATGACTAACCTAAAAATAACCACAAAAATCCAAACAAACACAAAGCCTCTACCAAAACAAAAGCACACACAGAGATGGCCTAGATAAAATTTTGTGTGTCCCTCCCCAAAAAGCAATAAGTAGAATGGTATACTGTAGAACAGACAAAAGAGTTTCTTTCAGTACAACATTAACATAAGTCTAATGCTGAGACCCTTAAATTTTTCTTTCTAGAGCCAGATTAAAATCCAAAAGATCTGTGCCTTCATTTTATTAAATGAAGTTTTGTACTCTTCCTCTGAACTCTTCAGGTCATTGGGAAAGAAGACTGGCTAAACTACATCTTGTTTCCTTCTTTTCCCAATCTTTCTGCCCCCCCTTCACCCTGAGATGAAAGGGAGCTGAGTGAAATAAAATAAAAGCTAACATTTTTCTGCACACTGCATAAAATCAAAATTAATCAAGGAAAAGTGTGGGAAGTGACACTTTACCTATGAGCCCCTAAACCCCAGTGGTGTTTCAGGCAACAGTAATGATGCACTTGCTTCTTTGTCAGGAAAACTCTGAAACTAAGTAAAAGGCTCTCTCCCTGACCTTTCCCCCCCCCAAAAAAAAAAAAAATCCTTTACCTTATGAAGAACACTTGGTAAGTAAAATCCATGATATAATAAACTTGTCTTTATTTAGCAATAAAGTTTGCCATGTAAAGCAATAATGCATTTGTGAGATCCAAAGCCCTTCTTCAGACAGAGCTCTTGATGATGGATGTGTCCCTTGCTCCAACTCTATATTCTGTTTTTCAGCAAGTGTAATAGCTCTGACTCCATGGATATAAATGTTCTCAACTGATTAGATTAGTTAAATGCCAACTCTCACTTTGGGATCTTGAGGCTGCAGTAGTTGCTATTAAGCTATTGATTAGAAAGTAGGGCTAAAATACCAAGGTTCACAAACACTGAGAGTCTCTCCTCTCCCAGTCTGTTTTTTAAACCCTGAGAAATTCAAGGCATGGTTCTCTTCCTATATCTACCACCATGACCATTTATACTATGCATGAAGAAAATTCAAATAAGTTAGCTAGAGGAGGGGTCCCACTCACTTGAGCAGAACCATATATTTAATGCTGCAGCAACCTGGAGAACCATACAGAACATGAAAGAAAAAAATTAAATTTGGCCATAGACTTAACTGATTTGTTTCTGACAGTTGTGAATTTGGACTTAATTAGACAGGAAAAGTAAACAGACATCAGTATTATTTGTTGCTTTTAATATGCTAGCACGATTCTTATACTTAATTTTTCTGCAATGTACCACCAAAAAATTGATCTTTCTAGTAACAAATATAAATTGTGTCTCTCCTACTGTTTTGAAATGGTGACAGATTTTCTATTATCTTCATGTTCCAACATTGATGACAACAAATGAGCCCTTTCCAGGCATAAACATTTGTTTCCTTGTTTGATTTCTGATCCAATGTAAATACTTAGCATTCTTCACACACAATGAAAAGACATAAAATATTAATTTTAAGGTTCTCAGTGGCATTTTTGTTTAATTTTAATGAGCTATCAAACTATATGTACCTTTGACAGGAAAGGAAGATGAAATATGCTTCATTCACATTTAGATTTGAAATGAGTGATCCGAATGATTCACTGAAAACAGAACCCCAACAGATAAAAAACAACTAATTATGTTACCACAGAAAGGCAAGTATCCCGAGATGCTTAAAATGTAAGATTTTCTGAAAAACTGTTACCACAGATGATGGTCATAGTTATAAAAATGAGCATATAATTAAGCTTAAACTAGTATCTTTGGAAAAAGTTTGTTTACATCAAATATCTGAAAGTGGCTAATGATTCATTTCTCTGTAAAACACATAAAAATAGTTAATGTCAAAAATAAACTTTTATACATTGTTCTGCTGTAGTTTCTTAATTCTGACCTGGGGAGACCTCTAGGGGTGAGAGGTTGATTCTGTACTTGGTGTCCCTGCTGAGAGTGCCAGCTGGGGAGCCACAGCCCTGGACGACCTGGGACCTGTACTTCCTCCCTGCTGAAGCCCCAGAGCTGCAGTCATCCTCCGGCAAAGATTTTATCAACATCCTTAGTCTCTAATCAAAAAGTCATCCCACACAAGGAAATATTACAGGGTCTATAAAATAGCATCATAAAATGGTGGTGTAGTTATTATTTGTAATTACAGTTTATTTGAAAAGTATGACATTTTCCCATTTTTATGATTTTAAATTATAGTGGATTTTTGAATGCATTCCCATCACCTTCCAGGACTCCCAACAAACTGAATGCAATGCAACACATTGCACACCCAAAAATTTTAAAAAATTCTTTTCAGTTATGCAGTTTTTATGGCCTGAATCAGTGGACTAAAGAGAAATCCAACTGTGTAAGTTTTCCAGTATCTGAGATCATGTTTTATTTGCCTGTGTCCAAAAAGAAATTCAGGTAATAAATTATTTTTAGTTGTTTTATTTGTCATTCTGCAATTAAGTTTGAAAGACTGAGGAGGTGTTTGAATTCTAAAATTGTGCATTGATATGTGAGGGGTTTTTAAATTGGTGGGGTATCCAAATATGTTTTAAATACATGCAGAACAACATTACCTAATGATGTACCCTCCCCATGATGTACTCCTTCAATAGAGTAAATGCAGAACAGTAGGGAGGACAGAACAGGGAGTGAGCCCAGAGTCTCCCACATTTATCTCACTCCCCATTTAGAATATGATAATGAATCATGTGCCTAATACATATGCCAAAGTTCTTTTTTCATGTTCAGTGTTCTCTTTAGAGCAAGGAGGGAATGAAGGATTTGTTGTATAAATTGAGAAAGGCCAATTCTGAGCCTGGGTGAGGGACCTGCTGCTTCTTCAGCTGATATATATCTATCTATAGAGAAGGCATTTATCACAACATTGTTTCACATGCTAAAGTAAAACTTTAAAAATCTGAAAGGGAAGCAGATTCAGCATATGTATACGTATTTGTACATATATAACACACAAAACATACTAAGTTTGTGACACACCATCATTTTAAACCTTCTGCTATTCTGTGTTCAGATTAAAGTTGCTTAAATATTAGCTTTAAATACAGAAAAATCAGGCAGCTACTAGGAAAATTACTATTTCTCTTTCTTGCTTTGTTGATATAATGGTGTTGGGATACAAAAAAAAAAAAAAGAAAATAAAAATAGATTCCCACTGCTGCCCTCACATAGTGTGGGTAAGGAAGCAGCATTTCTTACAGAAATGTAAGACAGCAATCTATCCTTTCTCTTACAATCAAGAGAGAAAGCCTGCTCTGCAGGGTCCTCCCAATGGATCTTGATCTTAGTTCTGTCTGTTTTCCCTCCATTCCTCACCATCTTTTCTGCCACAGCTAAGAAATAGCCCTCCTTTTTGGGACCAAAAAATATTGCATTCTGTCTATGCTTCTGAGGGGCTTTGGGTCAAGCCCACTGAACGATGTCTGCTTTGAAAACAGACAAACAAACAGCACCCCACACCACATAAACCACCCCGCTATTTCCCTTGCCATGAAAGCACATAAACAAGATGACTTTTGTTTCTGTTTTCCTCCACTTCAATTATGTCTCTTTCTGCAGACTGCACACAGTGTTCTAGAGCCCATTATGACTGATAAACAATGCATAGACAGTTCTTGCTCCAAGAACAATTATCCAGCCTATTCATTGGGTAGACTGATATAAAGGTCTTTAACTGGCCCCACCAATGGGCGTGTATCTGCAAGATTCCCACCCATTTGGCCATCGAAGTGTTACAGCCTGACCAAGAGGGGGATTTCAGCAGCAAAGGCATGTCTCTAAAAGGATAAACTCTATCAATACCGGTATTTTTCAAATTTCATGTTCCTTTGGGGTTAAAGTAATAAAAATATCATGTCTGAAATAGCTAGGCTTGTAATAAGACCCAGGTGGACTTTTTCTCCTGAAATAACTTCATTGTGTATAACTTAAGATATTGGTTTTTATTCTACCTGTGGTTTTCCATCTCATGTGCCACTCTAGACTGTTCACATTTCCTTTCAATACCTCCTTTCTTCCAAACTCATATTTCAACTCTTCACACACCAGCGTTTCTTGATCCCCTTATGTAGTGCCAGAAGCCTCAACATCATAATCACATTTCAGTACAGCATAAGGTCATAAAAAGTCTTTTCCAGAAGACCCAACGTCTACCAAAACAGAGGATGTCTAGATCATAAAATATCTTTTGATATTTTGAATAAATTTCAAAATAAAATATCATAAACATGTTTTGATAGTTGAATAAAAAAAGAAAGGTCTAAGGTTTTCAGATTGAATACTTAACAAATATTCTCTACATACACTAAATTTGCATTGCCTGATGTGCTACATCTATTTCAGGCCATGTGTAACTCCAGCAGTTTTTCTGTGATCCAATCCCACTTATAAGAAGCTTGGTGCTGCTATTGGCAGCTGAGTCAAGATAAAATAATATCAAGATAAAATAATAAACTCCATGAAAGCTTTTCTGACAGGCATAGTATCAACGTTGGTTTTGAATAAAGTTTACTGTATATTTTGTTTTAAATGGTGCTTGCTATCAGTGAGGGGGGCTGTCTGCTCACTGTTTGTTCTAGAGCAATGAAAACTACATAGCTAAAGGAATCAAAGATGGAGCTGTCCCTGGAAGCCACGAGAATGATCAGCTGGGGGAAAACTTCTGGATTGCAGGAGATGGATGGACAAAGAGCGATGTAAAGTACCACTAAGACAATGGCAATATGATAAGACTATAATAACATAACCAACTGTATGGCACAGAATTAAAAAAAGGCAAAAACAAAGTAATTGGAAAGTCATCCTAGAAAAGTGCAAGAATTAGGGGTTGCGGATCTTTTTTATTTTTGGTCAGAACATTTAATGTCTTAGCCAGCAAATCTGACTTCTAGACATTTCAAAAGTTTCTTTGTTCCTGTGCTGTAATAAGATTGTTTTTTAGTAATTGGAAAGTCATTAGTGATTTTTGGTAATATCACTTTAAGGAAAAGTTGCAGACAGTTCCACTTCAAGGATCTGGCCAGAGTGGGGTTCTGTCACAACTTATTAGTGAAAAAGTCAACATCTATGTGTGTGATGTGTTGAAACTGCTGCTCAAAAGTGAGGAGTGTCTCTGCGTTACTTCTACAGCTTCTACAAACCTACCTGAGCAGTTCACTATCTTTAATATATTATCTAAAACTTCCTGGAGCAAGGTAAATCATACTTCTAACTAAAATGAGAAATACAAATAATGAGTAATGCATAGTATGTAAACTAGCAAATTCTATTGCATAACAGGTTGCTTTTCTTAAGCCTGAGTTTCCTCCGAAGTAGAAATAAACAAACCAGCTTTTACTGATTATATTAATGAATCAGGACAAGGGGAAGGAAATAGTTAGCATTCCCAAATCAGCAAATGTGACCACAGAATAGATGTATCCTTACTAAAATTTTTCCTGCAGTATATAACACAGATGGTATAATTACACTGTGCTTTCCTTCCTTTCTAAAAGTGTTATCCCATGCCTACTCAAGTATGTATCTTCCTATTACCTTGATCATGTCTTTGTCTGCTGTTAGCAGACTTGCTAAATTTCTGATTAATATTCAGAAACAGCTGTCCTATATTTCTCCCTTTAAAACAATTGTAAAACAATGGGCAAGCACTATGTGCAGTCATCTGTTAGGAAAGTCATCAACACTTTCTTTCCTTTTTTAAATTTTTTAAAATGTTAATAAGAATCCACTGTTAATGGTTTCCTCAGTCAGTGACATTATTAATTGTGCTTTCAGACAGAACACCAATTTTCAGACATTACAAGGGCTTAGCAGCAATTTTTGTCACAGATATAGTTTAATTTTCCAGTAAATTAAAAAATAATTTCCATATTTCAAAATACTGAACATACCTAGACAAAAGAAAAAACAGAAAATTTCTGTGTGTCTTTCTCTTCACATCATTCTCTTACTTTGAGAGTATGACATAGTCTTGAGTTCACTTATGTCAAAATATGCACAGACTTTGAATTTTTAAGTGGTTTATATTACTTATATTTAGATACAGTTTGTTTAGGTCACGCTGCAACAAAGGACATAGAATAAAATCTTTTAAAGGCCTACTCTATGAGGACCTCAGATTACTTTATTATTTATTAATGCTTCATGATCAAAATTACATTCAGGAGTTTCTTAATATAGATATATGTTTTATTTTAATTTTTTTCAAATTTATTTAATGGAAAAAGTTATGCAAATACCCAAAGCGAGAGAGAAGCTGTGTTTAAGTCATGGGTGGCCAGCAGCAAGAGCCACTACAAAGATTAATGAAAACAAGATGTTATCCTAGAAGATGTTGTAGTCATTCAAAATCTCTTCAGAGAGTGAAGATCTCAATATGGTTCCATGGTAATTGCAGGCAAATGTCAACTTGGCATATTTAGCTGCAGTTAAACATCATCAGGGAAAAAAACCCCACAGCTCTGTATTAGGCTTTGGCAGAACATCCATTACAGCTAATTGTCATACATTTCAGGAATCTCATTTTACAGCGAAGTGGCAGAGAGATTGCTTGTTTTTTGTGTTTTCTCAAATTTCTAGAATTTGTGCTTAACAGCTTTTACCTAAGCAGGGGGAATCAGGTGAATTGATTTGCTTGTCAGATACATGTTTTATTAACCACTCAAAGTGGTAGGAGACCTCCAATTAATCCTCTGAGAGCAGGAAGGGTTGCCCAGTTGAGATATATAGTAAACCAATGTGTGCTTCTCCTAACAGGAAATGATTATAACCATCAAAGAGGCCAACCTAAAAAAAAAAAAAAAAAAAAAAAAAAAAGAAAGGAGATGTTATCCCTCAGCATTAAGAGACATTTGCAGAAACATAAATCTAAGACCCACCCCAGGAGCAGGAGTTCATAAAAAAGACACATATATACACAAGAGGGGTCTTCAATTTCACGAAGATTTCAAAGTAAGGGTGAAATTTTCATGTCTTGAAAATTCATGTCTCACAAATTTTTATGTCTTGATTTTCTTTTTGAAGGCGCGTCTTTGAAAGGAAATTTGTCTATCTTTGCATGCTCACAACCAATAAAAGAAGAGGCATCTTTTTTTTTCAAATTTAATGCAATAAAAACATATATTATTCTTTTCAATTGTTTCAATTTCTGGCTCAACTTCACCACAGACAGCAGAATCAGTTTTTCATATTGATGCTGGCCTTTGAGAACTGGGTTTTCACGCTGTTGTGTGTGCTGACAGGTCTCAGATCAGGTTGCTCCAAAGTATCATGACAAGCAATTAAAAAAAGCATGTTGAGCAACAGTCATGACAAATGGTCTCCATGTTCCTCTGTCTTGGGAGTTCTGATCTAGTGATTAGTTCTAGCCAGGCCAGAGAACAGCACATTTTAAGGCCTGGGCATTCACTCCGAGAATGAAAACATCAGAAGCCACACAAGAATTGAAGTGAAGCAAAAAGAAGAGAAAATACTTCTCACTCTTCTTCCACACAAGAGCTTTAAAATGAGCCAAGTAATGAATAGTGAAATTCTTGCTCCCACTCTCCTAAAGTATCCAACTGGGAAAAAGTAGCTCAGGTTGGATCCCAAGATGAAAGAGGCTGATCCCAAACCCTCTGTGGCCTAAACTAGCCCTCCATTATACTACCAGCAGCTAACCAGCAGTTATGGCCTTATATCCTCCAACTACACTGAAAGGTTAAGGCACGTTGAGAAACTTGATGTAAAGCAATCGTTTTGGGGCATATGAGTTAACACCTACTGAGATAAATGGGCTTGTTCTCATTTCTCAGATCTTTGATGTCAGTCTGCAGGTATAAGGAGGGGTCACTTCACCTGCATTGAGGAAAAGACTGCCTTCTGCCTCACTACTGAAAAGTAAAACTAATTGTAAAGAGAAAGAGGTATCGATTGCCTCAGACAGTTCTGAGGACACCAGGCAGCTCTAGTTAAATCTTGACTGGTGAGAGCTGATGACAAAATTAAAAAATATTAGCATTCTGGAACCAAATGGACTTTGACTACCAGCCACTGAAACTATGTCATCTACAGAAAACTTATTCCATTTCATCATATCATCTAAAATATCCTTGTTTAATCTTAGTTATTTACTTTTAGAATAAGTAGTCTTGTTATTGTTATTATTATTACTATTATTATTATTATTATTATTAGTAGAAGTAGTAGTAGTAGTAGTAGTAGTATGGCAGAAGGTGTTCTTTTGTCAGAATTTTGCCATATATGCTCTGAACAATCAAATTTTAAATGTTTCATAAGTGCAGTCAGTAATATATTAGAGCAAATTAAAAGACAGATAGAAAAAAACTGCAAAGATTGCAAGGAGAGGATTAAAATTAGTATTTCTGGTGCCTCAGCTGCTCATTTTCAAGTGTTTGATGAAAGCCAAAAATGTACAATCTGATTTTCACCCATCCTTCCTGCTACATTAACTGCATCTGCTGAAATCATGGAGACAAAGACAAGAGAGAAACAAATTTTAAAAATTACAAGAGAACTAATGTGATAATTTTGTTATTTATAATTATGAGACATAGTGAACTCCTGTCAAAAACACACAACTACTGAATATAGTACAAAAACATTGTCAACATTGAAATCAAATAAAATAAGCTCAATAAGGCTGGTCAGAGCAAATGTGTTACAAATAAACTATCTACAGATGTCATAAACTTCATGAGTGCTACCTGATCTCCTTCTAATACGCCAGACTTTCTAAACAACTTTATGAACAGGAGAATTCTTCTCTGAACATTTTTCTACATACACCTATAAACATATACATGCACATATATTTAAGAAATAGTTTTATATATATATATGTAGGTTTATGTATTTATATATATATTACAAAATAGATTGCTGTTAACCTAGGGGTACCAGTCACTAGATATTACCCTGTTTCCCAATTAGAGAGCTAAGGTAGCCCTGAATAATTTCCTAATGGGTAGAAGTCTCTTTAAAAAAAACTGTTACAATGCCAACAGCATAAACTAAAGCCCTCTTTTTCCATGTAAGTGAGTAACAGACCTTAAACCATGGCCTCTTCCAGGTAATTTAGCACAGTACCAGTTATATTAATATTTCTGTTCTATTTGTCTGAATCATCTATGCAATGAAATAATTCACGGTGCCATTGTACCAGCTTTTTCCAAACAATAATTACAGAAACTGACACAAAATACTTGATTTGTAGGTGGGCTTATTCTTTAAATGGATCTTGTTAATGGAAAAGACTCTTGATTCATGAGTGTAGTTTAATGCAAAACAATTTTATGCCATGGTAAATTACCATCAAAACATAAAAAATAAATGAAGCCAAGTTGTGCCTGAAATTAATCAAAACTATCTTGAAAGGTTCTTGATTTTTAATCTAAAATACAAATTGATGGAAATAAAAACTTAATACAAAACACAAAGCTAGAGGCATCTCAATATTTGACGGGTAAGTACCTATAGAATGTATTTTATAGGAAATTAAAGCTGCAGGTAAAAACTAAGGGTATTTAAATATTTTATAAGAGCTCTTCAGTGGTGATTTTTTCCCTAAAAAGACACAAAATTTGATTTCTTGTACCAGTACTTGAAAAACAATTTGCAGCTATCAGAAGTGCCCATCAGTTTACAACACTAGTGGTCCCATTGCATTTGCCTCCTGCAGAACTGGGAAGGTGCAGTTGTTTCTTTGTTTCTTTTCACAACTGGAAGTTCAATCACAGCTGGAAGGCCCAAACTTTGAAAGAATATTAAGTATCACTACCTCTTGTCTCAGACAATAAGAGACATCTTAATGAAGGTTGTGGAAATATTGGTATCTGAACTGCTGAAATATTTGTATAAATTTTTGCTAAATTTATTCTTTGAAGGAAATTAGTATTACACTAGAATATTTCTGTCATATCATTTTATGGATTGTTTGAGAACTGTAATTTCCAGAAAACTTCTCTGTACATGGAAATTTTCAGCCCACCATTATGTGCACGTCCAGAGACACCGGAACCTGGTAAAAAATCCTCAAGTTACATCTAACTATGGAGATCAGGAGATGGAGACACCAGATCAGACAGAGGTCTGGAGCTCCTTTCCACACCTCCTCAGTGTCTTGCTTTCTAAAAAAAAAGAAGTCCTAGTGAAAGGGCAGGGCAAGCGCAGAGTAACATTTCAGCAAGCTTCAAACCTGAATAACCAGGGAGATGCTGGTTCCTCAGGGAAGGGTGGTGCCTGACTGAGGGCAGGACTGCGGCAGGGAGACTCCCTGTAAACTCAGGGCTCTACTGCCCCAACCAGGCTGGAGAAGCCAGGACCCCCAGCTGCAGCAGGAGCTCCAATAGCTGGCTCTCCAAATTGAGTGTCTGGAGAAAAGGCAATTCAAGGAGCTTCCTGCAGTTGGGGTAGTTGGCTGATCCTTTTAACTTTGGGAAAATCCAACAGGACAATTTTCCAGAACGTTTTGCTAATACAAATTTTCCTTGGAAGCAATATTTTTATTTTTCTTTAAATAAATAACTATATTCTATTCTAAACTGGAACAGCAATTTTTTTTAAATACTAGTGCTTTCCTTGACATGAGCAGCAAGCTTCATTCAGTTCTACTCACAGTTGAAACAATGTCCATCAAATTATAGTTTGTATGCAGAAAAATTAGGATTTGACCATCTTAGAAAAGAATTTTAATCTTTTATCTGTCTTTTTTTTCCCAGCAGAGTCCACTTCTGCAAGGGCAGTTATTGAGTTTTGTGGATCACTCAGATACAACCATGATCAATATGATAACAAAGACCACAAGAAAATTAAGTCATCCTGATATCAGAACAGGATTTACAGGAAATAAAGCACTTGGCCACATTTTGAACTGCGATGATAAGAGTCTTACAGCTTCCTTCCAAGTGAGTAGCAGGGAAATTTTGTGCAATGAAAGAGGAAGGACTTCTGCCAGAGGGAAAAAGGTATATGATCATATAGTCAGTAAAAGTCATAATTCAAGCAGAACCCAAAAGACAATTCTGTGTATCCCTTGAGTCTCTTTCATCACATAGCTACTGGTTTTCAAACTTAACATTTCATGTAGCTTAATCGTAAGAGAATGAGAACTTCTGTTTTATACCCATCTCTACATCACTCCAATTAGCCTGACTTGAAACCTCTGTTTTAAATACTGATGGTCTTTATTCCCACTGAGCAAAAGTTCCAATTTGTACTTAAACTTTACAAGTGTTTACTTCTGTTTCATGTGTATAAACAGATAAATAGATTTTTCCTCTCTGGACAACTTAAGCATGAAAACCAGTTTTAATGTGATATCTAGCTAATATCTACCCAGCCAAGGAAGATTTTGCAATGAATTTTACATTTTGTAAACAGGCACAAACTGAGTGTATTGGAGTTCAAAGAGTCATATGAAATCAAACCCTGACAGAGGAACAAAGTGTAAAAGATCAGTCCATTATAGATTTATCACTGTCCTCGTTCTTGTTTTCAGAAAAGGCATGCTCAATTTTTCTCCTGATTTATTAGTAAAGTAAAAATTATATCTATCCATTTAGTGTTCAATCATTAAGTGATCGCTCAAGAGCAAATGTAAAAAGTGTCTGTAACCTGGAGGGAGAAGGAAGACCTCTAGGTCATGATCCTGATTGATTTTTGCTACAGTGTCTTTCACCTTCTCCCATGAAATTGACTTTCAAGTAACTACTGGCACATCCAGAAAGATTAAAGTGCTTCACTGAAAAGGAAATTTCATCTTCAGATGCTTCATTTGTGGTCACTTACAGTATAAACAACCACATCATTAGTAGTAATGCATGACATGAAAGGAGCCACCACCTCTGAAGAGAGATGCTTAAAGCCAGTAGATACTTTTAACAAATCATTTATGCAGTACTTCAATTTCAAAGGACTTTGCAAGTGCTTCTAACAAATGAGCACGTGCATGTGCAGTCTTCTGGCTAGCTTAAAGCGAGCTGTATACCTGACCTTTACTTCAAAGGAAAGCTAAAGGGCTGCACAGGGATGCTGCTCCCAGAAGATTTAAGCAAGATACCAGCAGCGGTCTTCTAGCGGCTAATTTCACTCAGTGAAGAGCCTCCATTTTTAGTGTTAATATCTTGAACATATTAACTTATGGATCACAAACATGCAAGATAAAATCGTGTTTCATCCTGATAAAGCTATTGGATTTACCCCTGCTTGGAGTAAGGTTCAGCAGCTGTTGAGGGTGCAACTGAGGCAGCTCAGAGCTCTCCTCTGCGGCTGCTGCTGGGGAGCCTGGGGGCTGCAGCTGCCACCCTGCCAGCCTGGGCTGCAGACAGCTCTTGGTGGGAGTGAGCAGTCCAAAGCTAACCAACAGACACTTAAACACTGAAAATTCGAAGGCTTATATCTATATGTCTATATGTATGAATACTTCCAGTGTGGCTGTCTGGATTCTTTAGCTGGATATCGCTTGTTATCAACCTTCAGAAACTCTCAGATGGAACTATTAGAACTCTGGGCAGTAAAAGTTTGGATAGGGAAAGTGGAGGAAGTAGCATATCTCTTTAAGGACAGATGCAGTTGAAAGAAACACCACACCAGCTCTTTGTTGATTGTTTTCAATATGAGAAAGGCTGAGAAACAGAAAGAAAAAGCTTAAATTTTAGACAAGATGGATGTATGTTTACCACAGAGCTACATGGCATGATCAGTATTTAAAAGGTTAATAATTAAAAGATGAAATATGTTATTTTTAGACAACCACAGGTAAAAGAACCAATTGAGAAAAACACTTAGGAGTTTGTGCTTGTGTTACACTTTGTTATATTTAGTGGTTGGCAATGTAGCAACTCCTTTCGGCACAGCAAAATAAAAAAAAAAAAAGTAAAAAGCAGGTAGCTCAATAGTGGAAGCACAAAGTCTTCACATTTTGCCCCAGCCACTAAGAATAAAAGAGAGAGGTTCTTCTGTTTTCAGCCAATATTTACAACTGTGATCTGTGTCCTCATACCATACATATAGGCACATACACACAGAATCAGGTAAAAGAGAATTTCATAAAGCATTGATTCTAAAATTCAATATATTCCTGTAGCTAGTGGTAAAAACTAGTATTGGAAAATTTTCATTGTCTCCATCTGTAGTAAAACACTGCATCAACAGATATTTAGTGAAGGGAGTTAAACCAGCAAAAACAGCTTTTCTGGAAAAGTATCTGGGGATGGCAGGTAGCCATGAAAATGCCTATTTGCAAGTGAAATGTGGCATTCATGCACAGTGATAGTCAGTGCTAACTTTTCACTCACTTTTCCATCAAAAAATGAACATCGAAACTGCTCAGTCAGCGGACGGCATCTGAAGTACTCAGACATGTCTGTCAATCTCATAACACCAGTTAAGAAATAGAGCAAAAAGGCAAACACTTTGCAAACATGCACTTGAGCATACAAATTCCTCAGGGGATGCTTAATTATGATGCTTACAGAAATCATTTCACAAAGATTCGTTACATGAAAATGGAGGTTAAGTTAATAGACTAAATTCTCACTGTTGCAGAACAATGCAATTTAAAAGTTCCAACACTTTGCCAAAGAAAAGTCACCTTTCCAAATTCAATCTGTGCTAAAAGACTCCTTATAGAAAAAAGACTGTAGACTACTGAAGACAATATGTCAGCCAGTTCGATACAACAGGCCAGATTTTACCTCCAGTGTCATCCTATCTGAGTTACACCTGAGATTAATTTACTCTGTTGTCTATGCAGGACACCACTACAATGAATACATCAACCTTTTAAACCCAAAGTGTCACTTTCAGTCCATACTGGCTCCCTAGCTCTGTGCCTTGCTTAAATAAGAAGTGATGGGTTAAGGTTACCAGTGGTTATTTTAATCAACAGACATGTGAGAAAGAATTTTTTGCACAAGATTAACTTACTCTCTTAACATCACAACTAGAAGAAGATTTGTTTGCATATATCTGGACCTGTGTGTATAAACACATAATGTAATGTGGTGGTACCTTGGTAAGTCTTCTGTCTGGTTACAGCAACAGTGTTGAAAAAAATGTTAAAGACTGTTTAAAACACAGTGTCAAATATGAAAAGAAGTAATGTTGTCTTTCCTCTTTCAACAGATGGACTCAGAAATTAACCTTCTGAGCTCCATAGGCTGTCTTCAGAAAAAGTACAGGATACTTTGAAATGAAATTGAAGCTATTCTTCCACAATATGTCAACATTACCCACAATGTTGGTATTAAGTAGTATAGTTCCATCCTTTATTGAATAGTTTCTCTTATGACTGTTACTGCAATCTACAACAAGATCAAAGAAAAAAAACAAAAACGTATCTAGCACAAAGATATTATATGGGTTCCATGGTGGTCATGACTACTAGGAACTATCAAATGGTCAAAACCTGCAATAATATCAGAACTATCAAAAGGTTAGAACCTGAAATGATATCTACCAAATCAAGGTGAAACTGTCTCTCTGCTGTCTGTTCAAATGGGAAGAGGTACAGCCTGGATATGTAGAGAAAAGTTTTGGATTTTTTTGTTTGTTTTTTTTTAACTTTAGGGAAACAGGTGGGTTTCCTGACACTATGATTTAGAGGGTGTTTCAATAGAACTCTAAGATTTTTTAATGAGAATTTCAAGAGAAAAATAAATCTGTTTATTTCTAAACTAGATATAAGTTTTTCCTTGGTTTAGTCAAAATAAAATCAGTGCTGAAAATAGATCTCTCAAAGTGACACTGACATGCTCTATGCAAATTAAGTTTTATAATCTAGAAAAATTAATAAAGTATGTTTAGACTTCAATGGAGAAACAAGAAGGCTTTAACATGTGCTCATGCAAGTAGAGCAAGTAAAGTGTGCTTATGCTCTAAGGAAATCACAAGTGAAGACACTCTTAAACAAATTTGTTGTTTCCTGATCCAAGAAAATTACTCCTCATTTAATTATTATGCCATCACTCCTCATTTAATCCTCTCCCTAATGTTCTGTAGTCATAGTCATCATGTCAAGTCTAATGTGTTGATTACAGCCAATACCCTATAAGAAATTATTTAGGTTTTAATGTCTACTCCAAAATCAAGAGATAAAATGTCTGGCTGCATTAGTAAAGATGTAGTTATAAAGCAAAACATAGTAAATTATTTTTTTTAAATCAAAATATCATCCAAGAGCTAAACTAAAGACAGAGATTATAAACAATATTTTTGAAGGGACCATTGTCAATGTGCCTTCAGTAGAAACTAAGGGGGAAGGAGTTCAGATGGAGCCTACTTCACACAGTGGCTGTTTCAACAAGCATTGCTCCATGTAAATTCCTTTCCTAAAAAAAAGGCTTCAGCTGCATCTGGTGAACACTTCTTAAAAAGTATATTTATATCTACTCTCTACTTATTGCAATAAAAATTGCATTCAGTAACAACACATTTTAAATACAAGTAAAAAACTTAACAAAAAATATTCACTTTAGTGGTTTTAAGGCCACAAAGTGGTCAAATTTGATGGTGCTGCTGTACGAGGACTGCACTGATGTAGTCCACAGCACTGTTCATGGGCTATATAGTTTTGATATCATGATTACTGTGCTTCTGAACTGATGTATTTTCCACAGATCTTTTGAGCTTTTCCACACCTTACATTAAAATCTGTGCTCTCATGAAACACATTCATGATGTTCTCCCCAAATACACGAGGGATGTGAACAGCAAGGGTCCATATATCATGGATACCTGTAAATTTGTAGGTTTTGCTAAACGCAGGCTACAAAGGTGCTCATCAGCCAGGGGTGCCAGAACCCCACAAAGCCACTGTGTCCCAGAACAGCCTCCTCTTCTATTAATGACCTCAATAATTTTTCATCTGAGACATGGGTTTGCTCAGCAATTTTAAGTGCTAATTGCCTGCCTATAGTCCTCTTTACAAATAAAATTGATCAGATTTATGACTATGACATCTTTTACATACATGCTACTTTTTTTGGTTTTGGCAGCTTAGCATAACTAATAAGAATGTGTTATAATATAATGACAGAAAGCTCTATCTGCATGATCTCAGGAACAATCCACTGTCTTATGTCCCATTAACATTTTTGGTTTATGACCTGTCAGTCAGCCAGCCTTTAATCCACTGATCATGAGCCAGGTTGAATTGGAATCAATCAGCTTCCTTAAGCAAAATACATTGTAGCACAAGGTCAATTACTCATACATGCCTAAGACTAATATATCAATATTACTTTTGTCAAGCAGAATAATCACCTAAAAAAACCAATATCAAGATATTTTGACAGACTATATTTTTCATAAAGCCTTGATGATTGGTATTCATAGCGACATCCTCTTTAGGATGTAATTTAGCACCCAACATTATTATTGTTTTTGTTGTTTTTTCTTTTGTGTTTCTTTTGTGTTGTATGTACCTAAATTATGAGATTATCTTTAAGAAATACTAGTTATCACCTCACTGCATATTAGAGCCTATATAATAAAGCACAAATATCCGAAGTATTGGATACTAAAAACTCTTTGGAAGTAATTTTGAAGTTTGAAGTGTTTCCTATGACTATATAGTCTTTTTTTAATCCAAACAAAGAGCAAATACTTTTCAGAATTCTCCTCCTCTTACAATGATTACTACATTTTTCATGGTTTTTATATAATGGTCAACACTGTTTTTTAATGCTGTTCTCATGCCAATAACTTAAGCTAATAAAATCTCATCCATGTTAAAATTGTTAATAGGGAAAGGAATATTTATTTCAGATATTCACATAAAAATGCAGCTGCATAGATGATTGAAAGTTGCTAGATTTGACAATCTGACTCAAATGTCATGCATCTACTGCATCTCCACCAGTAACTCCACAAGTAATTCTAGTATAATGAAACATGAGTCACTTCTCCTCTGACCCCAAAACACAATTAAGATATTAAACAAATAATCCTTCCCTAGGGGTTTGAAACAAAATGCATTCTGTTCTTAAAAAAAAAGGAAAAACTTTACTTTACTTATTACTACTACACAGACTACTTATTAGTCTGTGAAATATGAGAGGTACACCTTTACTTTATGCAATATTCGGAGACAATCTTAACCAGATATTTCACATTATTGGGAATTTTTTGAATGAGCAGACATCCAAATATTGCAGCTAACTTATATGAAGAAAGGCAGGGAAGGGTGCTCATATTGTGTTATTTTAGTGTTATTTCAGCTTTCAAAACTCAGTGATGGATCACTGAAAAATAAATGCCAAAGATATTTTTATTTTTCATCCAGTTTCTCCAGTCCTGAAATGAGCTTAGATTGCAAGTCTTTTGGGGTTTGAATCTTATTTTCAGTCTTCTATGTGCTTAGAAAAAAATAAGTAGAAAGCTTCCTTGTGCATAGGGAGCACCATTATTAGTAACACTTAATATTCTGAATATTCAAGTAAATTAATTTATCAATGCCACTAGTTTACTTTGCCAGGGTTTTTTTAAGGTGGCAGATATCAGTAAGTACCCCTTAAAACTATTCAGTTCATAATCCTTAAAATACAAAATAATTTCTCATGGTCTCCATATCTACTATTATGTTATTCATAGTGCATTAGTTTCTAAAAGGATTAAGATGAGACATAGTAACCCTTATTTACAGGAATATTTCAAAAGAGTTTTACAAGGCAGTATGGAGCTCTATATTTGTGTCTTGTGTCAGTCAGGTCTGCCACAATAAGACAAGATTTATAGACTAATCACTGGAATTATCTTTCTCTTATTTTTTACTGCAAAGTTTGTTGCTGTGGTTCAATTATCAACTTTTGAAGGAGTACTTGCAGACAGCATCCTTTGGAGTAATTTTAAAGATTAGTCAGTTATTGGCATGAAAAAAGCAGTTTAATACCTTTGAATCCTTTGATTTACTATCTAATACCATAGTCCAAATAGATGCTGTTGCTGAGCAACAACGTACCTTAAGCAGCAGAAAGATATTGTAAGATATAATTTCTCACAAATCTTCTCTTATTGAAATAACCTAAGATCCTTATTGCAAGCCTTATTTTAAATAGTTTTTTGGGACGATTTTTTTGGGCTTTTTTGGGGGCGTTTTCTTTTGGTGGGTTTTTTTTTTTTGCAGAAACTAAGCATAATGCCTGCTATAAAACTAAGCCTAAATTTGCATACACAATAGCGTAATAAAGTCTGGACCTGTTAGCCCATAGTGATTTTTTAGGGATAATAATTTCAGCATTAACAATTTTAACTGCATAGTAGAAATTACACAGTACCAATCAATGTCTCAAAAGTATTCACAGAGCAGGTATAATGAGGTCCATGTACAGGAAAACATATCAGTGGCTCCTTTTTTTCTGTTCCAAGAAATACAGCAGTGCTTTAGTAGAGAAGTGGACTTACTTAGAATAAAATTGCCTTTAAAAATTAAATTGGGAAGAGCAATGAAAAGAGGAATATATGGAGTAAAAAGGTCCTCCAGATCACTGTTTTTCCTTTGTCAATGGTTAGAAGGTTAATGATAAGAAGCCAATGACAAGGTTAATAAAAGCAATCATATTGATAGGCTTAAAGGAAAAACTCTCACCCATTGCAATTTTTTTTCAAAAAATATATTGCTCAACATAATGAATATCCTAATTTAAACAAAAAAAAACCCAACAAAAACCAAGCAAACAAAAAAACCCATAATAAACAGACAAAACCTACCAACCAAACAAGATCTCTGCAACATTATCCTAAACTGAAATAAAGCTGCTGAGGCTCTTGTCCTGGTCCCATGATTCAACAAAGAACAGCCTAGCAAGAGCTGCCCTCTTCCACATCACAGGGCAGCACATAGTGAATGTATGCAATTTAGAGGAGTATTAATGTTTCAAAGAATATACTAAACAAAACAAAGAAAACCCCTCCACCACCCTCAAAAGAAAACGTAAAACCCAGAAAAAAATAACCAAAACCAAAGAAAAATACCGAAACCAAATGAAAATGTCAAAAGATTTTCCACAATATTAAATTCCTAAGTTTGCACTGTAAAAATCTTTTCCTTTTGGCCTGTGTCAATGATTGAGAAATACCAGAACACTTGGAACAATAAGTTTTGTCAGAATGGCAAGCCTAAGGATCCAATCTATTTATCAGGTAATATAAGCATGGAAGAATAACAAAAAATAATAATAAAATGAAGAACTGGTATTTTAATATAACAGTTTCATGATTTTTCTCTTAAAATTAAGTAATTCTTCTCATGCATCAACAGTGAATTGATAAATGTAAGAAAATTATGTATAATCTTGTGTAATGCAAATGTATAAATAACTACCCTTAAAAACTGATTCCATAATTTAAGTATTTTTTATATAAAACATCTAATCTTTTGTACTGAAAGCATTTCTATTTCAAAGTCACTTGTCATGCTTCTATTACATATATTAAATGAAGTTGATAATTGTAAACAACATGAAATGTCAGATTACATCTATATTTTTTAATATGATATTAAAATAATATAATACTGCATTTTATACTCTTGTGCACTGCTCCAAGAAACATGCCAACCATCCATTAAATTACATATTGCAGTACTGGGGGAGAGTTCATAATTTTACTAAGAACAAGATTTAGTGTAATTTACATATTAAACTCATCTTAATATCACAATCTAAATATCTTGTTGGACCACTTGATGGCGCAATCAAGAGCTTAGTAGTCACACAATTCCCCTCCCAGTTTTAGTCAAAATTGACATGGTGTGGTACAAGCTACCTTGGACAGTTCACAAGAGAAGGAAACACAAAACTGGGGGGAGGGAGATGGAGAGAGATGGACTCTGCCTGTCAGGAAATAATTCCCGCTTGACGTAGCGTAGCACTGATGATGCTGTGCTGGACAAACAGAAATGTTATGGGACAGAAATGGTACACATCTAGTCTCTCACCTGCACATTTCTCCTCAACTAAAATGGTAGAATAATGATGTCTTGTGTTCTCATACATTTTTGCAACTGTCAATTTAGTTGTGCAAGTTGAAAGATGTACAAATGCTCATGCAATTAGCCACACAACAATGACCCCTTTCACTCCAGAATCAGTGAATTTTCCACAGCTGGCATAAGCAGGAAAGATATACCAGGCAGACTCAGGGCAAAAAAGACTAGAAAAAAGTTTTCTTATAGCACAGCATGTTTCTGGATTCATCTGGGATTGTTTGGACTTATATTACCTTAGAGAGTCCATTGTATTGTCACACGTGGTTCCTGCTACAGGGAACAATTCTCATCCCAAATCATATCAGAAATGTGAAAGAATCCCATGAACATCAACTCTGTATTTGTGCATGTAGGTTGGTTCAATTAACTTAATTACTTTAGACCTAACCTATAATCAGATGTTAGGATTTGTCCTTTGAAAGAGAATTTATCAGGAGGAAGTGCACACCCCTTAGAGCAGACTGAGATTGCAGGGTATGTCAGATAAGAGGGTAAGCATGAGTCTTCTTTTTTTTTTTTTTTCTTCTTATCCCTTCATTTTGACACTGTATTAAATCCTGCTGGTAATCCCTCTGCAACATTCTCCAAATCCACTTATTCTCTTCTCTCCCCAAAGAAAAAGAGGAACTTTTGACCTTGACCTTGATTTCCAAAAACATACCTTTGAATATAAAACCAATCAATTTTACCTGGTGTGTCACTTTGTCCATGTAGGCAGCTTGAAGACATCATCAAATCACTTTTGTATAGTTTAACAACATCAGACTGAAGAGGAATCCCTTCTAAAGTTGGGTTTCTATATTTTCTACCTTGGAAAAAAAATCCAGATCCAGCTTCCACTCACAGGAAAACTATGAGATAAAAGTGTGCCTCACAGAAACAAAACAAAAAAAAAAAGCATATATTTATGTGTGTATGTTTAGATTGCATGCATGTGCATGTTTATCTATCTATATTTGTGTATATATAAGCATTCACAACAGACTGTGGCACTCTTCCACAATGAATATGTTATTTTCACATTCATTATCCAGTGTGGGCAGAACATTAAGCAGCAGGTGATGTGACCTCAGGTAAAGCAGAATTGGATTGAGTTTATTCCTGTTACAGCAGGAAACTGTTCCTTCTCCTTCCTCCTGCTAGATCCCTCTGAGCTGTAGTCAGCCCAAACCATACTGCAGTGACTGTAAATGCCTCATTCCCCGAATGCAATGAAAAAAATAAATTCCCTTTCTCTCTCTGCTTCCCCCTCAGCTAAAGATTAGACTAGATCTGTTCATGTGGATGTGGTACCTACTCCTGTATGCTCTTCTTGTGGTAATGTTCATCAAAATAAGGAGGGGGATCACAATTGCTGTGTTGATGTGCTCTGTGACATCAGTTTATGACATGATAACATCAAGGGCAATGAGTGTGATAATTCACTTGTGGGGAACTTCAGAAAGAATTCTAAACGATTTAGAGAGGGAACCTCTGAGGTTTTTGAGGATGAAGTTTATTTTCTTATTTTCTACATAGGCAGGAAGCGTGAGTTAGGCTTACACGATTATAGTGTGGTTCAGAAGGTCACAAGACCCAAAGTTACAAGACTTTTTAAGGAGCTATTGATAAAACACTGCTAACAAGGATATTTATGTTTTTGACCTAGTCCTTAAATATTTTGTCTTATGGACTCATGTTACAGTGTAAGCTTTCTTAGCCAATCATGCTATGACACATAAACTTACAGCATTGCATTCTAAACTCCTTGTTTACTTATTATAAAGACTCTTATTTTTAGATCTTAAACTCTAAAACTCTAAAATTTCCTTTGCTTAATGTGTCTCTACTTTAAACTATAAATCCACATTCTCACTTCTAACAGTTAAATTTCAAAACTTTTTCCTAAATCTCAGATCAAATTTTATGTTTAATTCTAAGGTTTAGCTTGCAAAGTTCTGAGAATTCCTTACATTTCAAATTCCAATATATGAGGGTTGTTTGGAATGTGTATTCAGTGTTGCTCCCCTTTCCTGGTCTTGGTTGCTTAATCTGGAGATTCATTCATGCCCAGGCTGTGGGGGGAACATGACAGGATAATTTCTGCTAGCCTTTCACCTCTTTCTCCTTCTTTGGGTCTGCTGCAACAACATTTGACAATTTTGAATTCACTTTGGATGTTAAAGAAAGCGTGCCCTTGTTGATGTGCTTGCTATCTCTCCTCTGTACAGCCTACCACACGTGTAGAGTCAGGACAAATGTTTGGAGGGACCAAACTCCAGCTATGTGAAGAAATTACTTCCACCCTGATGCAGGCCAGCCTCTCATCTGTGGAAAGTCTGACCAAGGATCTCCAGAAATGAAAAGAGGAAATTAAAGACTGGCTGCACAAGGGTGAATTGTTTCTGTCTCAGTGGGCCCCTGATATCTCAGGTCACCAGGGAAGAGATGAAACACATAGATGGACTCATGCTTGAGGGTTGGACTAAACAATGGACACTGTGTCCCTGGTCTTGTGGTGACAGGGCAGAGAGAATTGAGTCAGACAAGGGTACTATTTCAAAAACAGCCTTATGACAGCTGGGCCAGAGAGCAGGATATTGAGTGGCTATATCATATTCCCTGTAGTTCACCAGCCTTTGGGAAAGTTGAACAGTACAGCTTGTTCTAAACTTAGTGCTTCAAACTATTGGCTGCTGATAGTTCACTTGCTCTGAGAAGTAGTGTCTGTTACTTTTTCCAGGTTTGGTGTGATGGCCATGTTGTAAAGACCTTTATCACCTTTTTACAGAATAAAGAGTACTGAGCTTTGTAACCTCTGCTTTTAAGAAAGCTGGTTGCTGTTTTATGAAATGAATCACTCTTTCCCTTTTCCTCTTGGTGCTATATCCTTTTGAGAATGGGGACAGAAATTGTGCAGTTTCAAGATGTGAAACACGATAGATATAGTGGCACAATAATTACATTTTGTTCCAATCTCTTTGGAAAATTTGACATTAGATTTTTATTTGTCAAACTCAATAAATGTTTTCAGAGGATTTTCCTGGTCACTTCAAAATCTCTTTCAAGTCTGTATGTATGTGTGCAGGGTTGGTACTTTCCCCCCCTGCTGTCTCATGCACATTGTTTTGCATTCTCTTTGTTTGATGATTCCAGAGACTGAGCCTTGGCTGCAAAGTTTTGCAGTCAGTTTTAGTATTTACTGCTGTTAGTCAATATCACAGAATATAGCAACTTTTCCCACTTACCTATTTCATGACTGTGAATCTGTTCCTGTATGTATCTTGAAATGCATTTGCTAAATGCTTCAGACAAATTTTTTGTTGAAGATTGTGTGATTCATTCAGTGGTTCATTTACACTGGAAGTTGAAACTAAATAAATTTATATTTGAAATTAGTTGGAATTTAAAGCAAGTCATTTAACCAAAACTGTGGGAAATTCACTATCACAAAGAATCATTAAAGTTACTGTTGGACTCTTTCTATCTCTGAAAATTTGAAAATTAAGAGTGGAAGGTGGGGGAGATTTTTTTTTTAGTACTATAATTTACTTCAGGCAAAGATTAATTCTAGAGCTTGAATTATTCCAGAAGTAAAACCATATGTCTTTGGCCTAAAGTCTTTAATTCTATGCCTACAAATACAGCTTTCCTAACATTTAACAAGGCGTGGTTGTCTCCTGGACTTGAAGAGTGGAGGATAGTAATCAGAAAAATTACATAGAAAAATATTGGTTAATGACTTACTAGAGCATAACAAAAAATAAGAATAATAATGGAAATGCATCATGGATTCTTGCAATAATAACTTTGAAACCTGCAAAATTGGGATGATTTTTTCCAGAAAAGGCCTGCTTTGCCTCAGCCAATAATATCAAGCAGATTAATGCAAATGTGCTCTGTGACCAGGCAGAGCTATTGAAGGGAACAAACCTCTTCATCAGGTAGAGGCAGCAGTGCCAGCCCTTCCCTCTGACCCAGGGCTCAGCATGTTCTTCACCCTTCCATACCTTTGACCACCATGTGTTAGACATTATCTTCACAACCTTTCCCTTAACAGCCAGTCTTAATTTTAGCAACAAATTTGATTATAAGTGATCTAGCCTGTTGTTCCACAAGCTAATAAAAATTTGCATTTCATTTTATTTTCTCCTTTTTAAAAGCTGCACACAAAAAATGCCAGATAACCAAAATGGGATTAGGGAGAGGAATCTCATTACAAGTGAGGCCCAAAATACTCTGTAGCTCCAAGAATTTATGGTATAACTGAAATGGAAAAAGAATCTGATATTTCTGGTATTTTCAAGGGGAGAAAAGGGATTTAGGTGTATGATTAAAAGATTTTGTTTTCCTCCTAAGTGTCTTCAAATTTTGTCTTATATTTCTGGCCCTGAATATGTACATACCACTAAAATTATTTTACTCTACTGCATACTGGCATTATTATTTATTTGATACTCAGATATGGATATTTTAAAAGCCTAAAGTAATAAGGTGAAAAAAATCACCGCGTAAACTGGCAAGATATATGTGAAAGACTCCAACACACACACATAGCCCTGACCAAAAAAAAAAAAAATTCTTCCATAAAAAGTATTCTCCTGAGGGCACTATCCTTTTTTTTTTTTACTTTTTATCTGTGATCCTGTCTTTCTTTTTCTCTCATTCACTACAGAGTCTATATTTATTATCTGTTGCTATCTAACTTAGATTGCGAGTTCCTTAGGGCAAGGACCTTGTCTTCTTACATGTCTGTAATGTACTGTGAACACCTCCAGCACTAAATAAATAATAAGCTCTGCAAACTCCATTTAGTATCCATTTCAATTTGTGGTGAAGGCTCACCATGTTTGCAGTTTGTAAGGTTCATTTCTTTCTTTTAATGGCTGGTGCTGGGCAAGAATAGATATTAATCCATAGTTTTCTGACTTCTTCTGGAGCAAACTTGCTTATTAGAGCTCCTGCTGACAGTGACTCTAGGCCAGTCTAGTCAAATCCAAATCTTCATGGTTAAGATTTTCTTGAAGTCAAACTTTACTACCCAGATTTCTTTTGTTAGCCTTCTTGGTCCTTTATAGTAATCTCTTACTAACACAGTTTCAAGCTTGAATAACTAAAACATATCCCAGAAATCTCTGATAGTCTCTAAAGAATCTAGAATGGACTGTTCAAATGAGAAAATAAAAGCTATCAGGTTGGGTTGATTTATTTTCTTCTAGGCTTTTCCTTGCAGACAGAAAGAAGAAAACCAAACCATCTCTCCTGACTACTTAGGAAATTCTTCCTTAGTTAAGCTGCAGCTTTCTGATTTCCAAGGAAAAAAATTAAAATAAGATAAATAGCTAGAAAACAGCATTGACTGATTAACCTTACTTGGAAAATTGCCATTGTATGAGACTTTTCCTGTATTCTGCTTATCATATTCTCTACCAATTTTTTCTAAACCTGACTATAGACCTTTCCAAACTACCATGAAATCTTTGGGCAAAACAAAAACTATCATAAGCATTCACTAATACAACGTGCTCCCTTTGAATTTTGGGTTTTTTCACAGGCTGGGTAAAAGGAAGGGAAGAAGAGGGACTTCAGTTTCTCCAGCTAAAATGGGCTGGGTCATGTCAGATTTAATTTAATGTGTTAGTCCTTTCGAGCTCCATGCCAAGGAGGTTACACTGCCTTAGTTGTTCCAATGGTGCACAGAGAATGTTTTAGCCACGTTGGTTACTGCCACAGTCCACAATTGCAGGCAGGAGGATATGCTGAAAGGAAGACTTACTGAGAACCTCTGTTTCAGCCTGCTTCCAATTCTGCAAGCTGGATGAAATGTTGCCATTTTTCCTCAATCAATATTCAAAATGAATATTTATGGAATTTCTGATTTATGAAAATAATTAATCCAACACTTATCCCTTTTTTTGCCTCTTTCAAGCTGCAAGAAATAGACTTCCAGAAGGAATTAGCCTGTGGCCTTTAGTTAACTGTTGCTCATATTTTTTACACAATTGCTTTTAACCAAGAGCAGGGGTGTTTTCACCAAGAGAAGCACAGTAACACAGTGGAAGTGGATACTGAGCAGAACACTTCAGCTTCAAGCATGTGTTGGAAAATCCTTGCCTGTTAAGAACACAGTCTTGTTCCTTCCCACAGCTGAGCTGTCCTTGCAATTTTCCTCGAGCAGTTTCCACAAGTATCATCATTTCACAGCACCAAATCTTTTTGCTCAAAGCCAAAGTCAGACTACTTACGAGTATTTAAGAAATGTCACAAAGAGCCCTAAGAGCAACTAGGTAATGTGGTGTTAATAGACTCTATAAAAGAATAATTCTTTTTGCTATATGCTTATGGATTTTGAAAGGTAGGATTATATTAATAGCCTCTACTGTATAATGGGTAAAGCAGAAAATCGTGCACATCTACACACAGAGGCAGGCTTTAATGAACACACTAGCGTCTGTCACTGCTGAGGGATGGGAAAGTAGGAGATTGTTTCAAACCCACAGATATTTTAGGGAAAGAGAGCTCAGTAACTTGCTAAGCTCTAGCAATTTATTATTTTCAAAACTACTTTATAAAGTGGCAAGATTAAATTATTCAGTCAATGTTGTCAAGTTAGCTTGTGTCATGGATGCAGTGGGCATATAAAATCTTTCAATGACCTGTTTACCAGATGGTGTGTCACTTGATACATGGCAGCTGTGGTCATCAGCATGTTTAGGTTTTTTTTTTTCCCTTTTGCTGTAAGAACATTAATCATTGCATTGCTGTAATGAATCAAGGACAGTAAACATATAAACGTTGATTGAAAAATTTGATATGGATTTGGGAATGACACTCTATTCATTCCCTTAATCATTATGAGGTAACGTGCTGCAACAACCATATAGCGCTCAGTGAAAGAGTGACTAGAGTTTAATATCCTTTTCTCTGAAATTTTTATAAATAGAAAATATTGTTTCCAGAAGCTCAACAACCATGACATAACTCATAGTAAGAAGCTGGTAGGCAAAGACCATCATGTCAGAGAAGGATCTTGGCAGGCTCCCACCACTACTGTGGATAATCTTTATAAAATCTAATATAATCTATTAACTTGCCAAGAACTCAGCATATGGCTTCAGCAGAGCTATAGTGAATTCACAGAGATCCAATATCTTAAAAAGAAAGGAAATCACAGGTCTTCTGCAGAGAAAATCTTCTGGCCTAGTGACATTATTGCAAACCATGAGTGAGTTCTCAATGATGCTCAGCTTTAGAATAGTTCAGGCCTTGGATTTCTCTGTCTCCGTAATTCATTACTCTGAAAAAAAAAAAAAAAAAAAAAAAAAAAGAAGAAGTATATATCTCTGTCTACATAGCTATTAACTTTTAGGTTTGTCCAGAATATATCTTGGAGGCTGCAAAAAGGTCCAAATTTCTCTGCAACTTCCTATTCAGTTACACTAGCTAAAATCACAAAAAATTTGCTTTTTCCATGCAGAAAACAGTATTGTCTTTGCTCCTTTACTATCCTTTCTTTCTCTCCTCTAAAAAAGGAGAAAGGGTCTACCTCTTTCAGCATCATAAAACCCCAAAGAATTGCACAAAGAACTAGGAGATCAAAAGTGAGTTTGTCTTTGAGGATTTTCAAGTCCCACGGTGGCATGAACCCTGCCATTGCAGGACACCTTGGGAACTCCCTGGACCCCGCCTGGAGCTTGGAGCCATTTTATGGCACTCTAAAGAGACATTGGCACATATCTTTGGGGAAATAAAGACAAGAATGTCTTGGTAGACTATTGTATTTGAGAGGTGTTCCGAGGAAGGAAGGAATGATGCGTCTGACTCCATGTCCTCAGAAGGCAAATTCATTATTTTATGATACTATATTATATTAAAGAATACTACACTATCCTATACTAAAGAATACAGAAACTATACTTACACAATGCTAAAAAGATAATAATGAAAACTCGTGACTCTTTCCGGAGTCTCAACACAGCTTGGCCCTGATTGGCCAGTGGGTGAAAACAACTCACCAGAATCCAATGAATCATCTGTGGGTAAACAATCTCCAAGCACATTCCAGATGAGCAAAACACAGGAGAAGCAAATGAGATAAAAGTTGTTTTCTTTTTTCTCTGAGGTTTCTCAGATTCCCAGGAGAAAATCCTGGGCAAAGAGATTTTCAGAAAATGTGAATGCCACAGTGGACAAAGTGGAGAGTTTACAGATCCAATTATCCAATATATCAGGAAAGCAACATTTGAAAAATAAAGTCTCCCCTGCTCCTGTATTTTGTACCAATCAGCAAAATCATGTCATATTCATGTTTTATGCAACTGTATAACATGGATCTGCATCAGTGCCTGTCATGTTTTTCCTATCCCTGCAGAATGGTTTTCATAGGCCATCTAGAATATCTGCTGTGGGTTCAGACATGAGAATGTGATGCTGTTTTCACATGATGTATTTGGTCCCAATTAGCCAAGGGCCATTTTTTTTTCAGCCTTCTTCAGGAACCAATAATCCATGCAGAAGTTTTTGTGAGCAGCCACCCATTGAGGATAAAGCGCTTGTACTCAAACTCAAATAAATCTTCTTAAAATGGGAAGTGACATACAGAACATGTATTTATAGTGACATATGATTTGCTGAAATATTCAAGGGGATGAAACAAAAAAACCTGGTTTTACAAAAAAAAAAATCTGTTCTCAAAAGAGGATTTTTCTAATACTAGAAATTTCTAATACTAGTAATTACTAGATAAGCAAAACCAATTATGAAATAATGAAATTCTCAGGCAGATATTAAATTTCTTAATTTTTCTGTAATGAAAAATCTTGGAATATAAAGTTATTACAAAGATTTTCGTACATGAAAGATCAAATTGCAACTATAATCTTTTATGACAGGTATGCCTTATTTATGTTGCATGGAAAAATTATTTAGACCCACACATATACAGACATACATTTATATTCAACACTAATTTTACTATGCTGGATGATTTACAGATAATGTAATAAAATCTAAGCTTCATCTGTATTTATTTTCTAAGCATGGAAAGATCTCAATAAAAGCACTTTCCTTATGCCTTCCCTTCACTCCTTCGACAATCAAAAATGCCTTCAAGTTTAGGCAGGAAGGTGCAGGTGTACAAACATCTATGCTTTGCTAGAAGCATTGATTTTCTGCCCTTAAATAAATGAAGTACAATGGCATAGTGCTAGATTAAGCCTGGAATGAGAGCTATGCATTTCTTAGTCCTTACCTTACAACCAAGAACTGCATCACAGTGTCCCCAGTCTCCAGTCTTTTAAGATACACAATTTAAATACTCTTCTCTTTTTTTTTTTCCCGCTTCTTATTTATACTGCACTAATCACAGACTTCAGAGCTTTTGTTTGCTGATTTGAATCAACCAAAATGGAACCTTGACACTCAACAGAACTCGAAGAATTATGTTTACTTCAAGCATAATTTTACCTCTCAGGTATAGGTTTCCTTTCTCTGCAGGCATAGAAACTTGCCTGTTATGGATAAGATTAAAAATATAAGGGAAAAATATACTAATAGGACTTACTAAGGAACAAAATTAGGTATCAATTTAAGTGTTCAAAACATCTATAAATGTTGATCCTATTTATTTGAAATATTTTGATATGACATGGCACATGAAAGAGTGAAAGTGATTTCACTTGCAAGTGTTTTTAGAACACAACAGGTTATTTATCACAGTAAAGAAACCGATGAACACCTGGAGTATTCAGAATACTCCTTCAGTCACACTGGACAGAATGTTAAGAGGAGCTTCTCCCCATCTAAGAGATGGCAATGTAGCATAAAGCAATATTAAAACTGGCACAAGCCAAACTTTACTGTATCAACACCTTCAGTACTCAGAATTTCAAAATGGGGATGATTCTAACCAAAATCAAAGCAGCCCAAGCATTTCTGACTATTCATATCCAGACTACATATCTTGAGTCTTAGGAGTGGTTTAACCTATTCTTAAGAGACCATGACTAGCCGCAGAAGCTGCATTTTCAGCTAATGCATAATATATGCTGCAGGAATCCAGAAAGCTATTCTGAGTACAAGAAACTCCAAAAAGCACCCAACTTCCCACACAAATAGAAAAGAGCAAAGAGAGAGGATGCATGAATAATTAAAAAGAAAATGCTTGTGGGGTAAGCAGTTATATTATCTTTTATAATAAAGCTGAAATTTCTAATCATATTAAAATGATTTAAATATGTATAGAACTTGTGCATTGAATTACCACTTCATTTTAAACTACTTCTGCTTACCTTTTTTAGCCAAAATTGCTCTAACACATCAAGTTATGTCTATCTACATTACTTTTTAAGAAAGAAATCAATAAAATGATAGCTAAAAAGGCAAATTTTCCAGCCAGCTATATAAAGCACTACACTATTTCAGTGCTTATTTAGGATGTAGCATAGAAAATTTGGCTCATAAATGTTTTGGTGAATTATTTACACGGAGACAGCTTTCTTTGAGAGACTCAAGCGTTGGTAATTAAGTGCAGGGAGGAACACAGAAGCCTAGAGGAGTTAAAGCACTAAAAAGTATTGAGAAAAGAGTACATATTGAATAACACAGACTTAAAGAAAAATTAGAATCAAATGCTTTTACTTAGGACCCTCCGTGGTATGGCCTCAGACTGAATGCTTTGGTGTCCTAATGGTTTACTCTATAATGCAAAACTCCATTGTAAGGATTCACAGCGATGACTAAAAGATTAATATAGGAGGAAGAGAGAACTATGCATCTGCAGGGTTTTCATAGCTGGCACATTGCATTGAAGAACCTTCCAAGGGAAATCCAGCTCATCTTTCTGTGTGGTTACACACTTGTATTGTTCCTTGATCCCTGTCAATCAAATGGGAAATTACCTGGGACATTTGCCTGTTAGCTTGTGTTAATTTTCAGGAAATAAATAATATCCTCATGGTTCTACACACGACAGAGAATTTTGCAGGACTGTCATCAAATAAAAATAAAAATTGAAAAATTCATTAATAGTGATTAGGTGCAATTCCAGAATTAATCCCTTCTCTCCCAATGTGTAAAACATGCTCACAAACACCCAGCTCTGTGTTGACCAGTAGGATGACACATCAGCATAATATAAGGGAAACTTAACAAGCACAGGCAAATTGTTTTGCTTGGTAGTTTTCTGGTTTCTCTTTAACTGCATTTTAATACAATTATAAAATTGATTCTTATGTGGAGTAAGCCGTTTCTTATTAATGCAGAACCATTATCTTAGGATAGGATTTGCCTCTCTATTCAGTGTAACATAAGCTTAGAGCTAACTAGTACATGGCTGTGAAAGAGATTATAAAAAGAAACTTAATAAAATAAAAAGGATTAATTATGGATTTTATCCTTCAATTAGTTCAACAGTTTATTGCAGAGCAGGGTGCTTTAGTGGAAAAATTTCAGATTAGCAGAGAACCATTCCTTCATGCATTATTCCAGAGAAGTTTTTCTGAAAACCTATGAGCACAGACACCAGACCACAGATCATATAGCTTCTGACTTCTGAAATATATTCTAAAAACTAGTATGCTTTAAAATTCTCAGATGATGTGAAATCAAATTAACTTGGAGTCAAAGGAACCCCTATAAGACTTCTTGCTTTATTAGCTGGAAGTCAAAGGTCATAAAATGAAGCTAATCTTGTAAAATGAATCAAGAGGAGCATTATTAGAGTACAAAGGTAAAAAGCTTCCAAAATATAAACCACTGAGCTAGAAATGTGTCTCTTTTAAATTTTTAATAGTTGATATAAACTGCTTAGTGTGGTTTACGGTGGGTGAGAATTATTCTTGAGAAGGAGTGGTGCATTTCTCACCATCGTCCCTGAAGTGATAATTACTGTTTCAGAACAAAACACAGAGCAGGAAAAACCCTTCAGAACAATAATTATGTTTCAGAACTAAGTACTCAGAACTAAGTCAGACAACAAAATACTGGACTAGAAAGAAAAATAACAGACTGCATTTCTCAGATTTAAAACCTGCCATCTATTTATGTGACTGTAGCACATTAGGTCACTTCAATGGTTGTTTCTCTTTCGTACTTTGTTTTAGGTACTTATTTGAGGAATATGAGCTGTGGAGCAGCCTTTATAATATACAAAGTAGCTAGAAAATAAGAAAGAAAACTAAAAGATATCCCACCACCACACACAGAAAACCCAAATATTTTAAAGTTGTAAAGAATGAAACAGGATGCTAAAAATAATCCATAAACTACCTTCTTTTGATTTTCAAACCACTAGGATCAAAATACATTATCTGAACTTCAGTTTTTGTCACTGCAGGAACCTTTGTCCCAGATGAAAGGGATTTAGTCTAGCAGTCAAATGGAAGAGTGACTCCATCAATGACAAAATATTCCCTCCAGTATTGTACACTGTCTGCTGCTCATCATTTCCCTGGGTTTTTAACCTTAGTGGATAGAGTTAAAAATGGAGGGATTTTAGTGGCAAATTTGGCCTGGATCTTGCCCAAAATCTGGGCATATGAGACCTCTCATAGACATGTATAATATCCCCTTTGTAGCAATTACTCTTGCTTTCACCATCCTCCTGTCCTCCATAGATGCTGAGCTGCTGTATCTGCTGTGATGTGCTGGCACCTTTCCCAGGCATGTGTGCTGGGCTTGGGAGCAGAGGGCTGTGCAGGGCATCTGCTCCCTAGAATAAGACATCAACATCCATAGCAGGAGTAATGGAGAACCCTGAGCCGGAGAGCAAAGAGCCTGAGAGGCAAATGCTGCCAAAGGATGATTTTCACAAATGTGTCTTTTTCATCCCACCCCACATCCTTTCTCTGCTGGCTTGTTTTAAAAGAATTTTCTGCAACCATCATTTGAGTTTTCATCTTTGGAGTGGGGAAGAGTCCTGTATCAGCTGCACAGAATTTGATGAAAAACCATCTGAAGACCTGAGTGGCACCAACATGTGAGGGTTGAGGTCATAAATAGTGACCTATAATATGACATTAAAGTAGATATGTACCAAAAATCTGCAAAATGGAAATCAATTCCCAAGCAGGAAATTGTAACTAATTTTCAATGTTGTCCTTTTTGATTATTTTTGGTTTTACCCAACTTTCAAAGGGACAATCTATTCCCTAAACAGTGGCTAAACATGGGGGAAAGAACTGTGCAGGGCCAGAACATTTTTGGAGAATCCAAGAGCACCCACAGTTTTCCATCAAATTCTACCTCTAAACAGAGAAGCAGAACAACCTTTTCGTCACAGCCCACCTATCTTCCTATTTTTAAAGATTTTGAAGGTAGCTTTGCCTAAAGGTTTTTTATTACTTTACTTTTTCTGAACAATTCTTGAATATATATATAGTTGCAACCTTAGAAGTTGATAGCATTTTTGCAAACTGCAAGCAGGACTTTTTTATAAAGCAGATTGAACAGATTAACACATTTTGCAAAAACAGGCAAGCTTTTATCTGATATGGATGTTTGCAAAACATCCATATGCAATACTGAAAGATTTACTGAGCAGGAGTCTCCCATTAATGAGATATTCTAATTAGTGACTTGTACATGTGAGAAGTAAAAAAGGAGTGGAAGGAAGAAAAAATAAAAGTTGGGTTCTAAGGACTTTTTTCTTTTCAAATTTGTTTTCATGTTTCATCTTTCTTTGCAATAACACCAAGAGTTTTCTAACTTGGCAATACTTGGGATAATTAATACTGATTACCACAGTGATTATTATCATCTAAGTAGTGATATAACTGGCAGAGTAGAAATAGCTAGATACACAGTTTTTCAAATACTCTCACATAAACTCTTTATGAGTTTTACTTTGCTCACCTCTAGCTTGGCCATGAATTGTTTTCTATTCTCAGAATCACTGAAGTGTGCAACTAAAAGACTACTGTTTTTACAATAATGAGAAAGTTACTCACATGAGACTAAACTCATGATTAAAGGAATTAATTAAAGAGATTAAAGGAATATATTTCTTCTTGCCTTGAAAACACTAGTTATTTGCTGGTGCTATGTCAGAAGACTGATAACATCATACATGCTTATATACAGAGAGGGTTTATGTCCACTGTCCAGTGTTAGAATCCAGTCAGGCTTTTGAGACATACACAAAGAAAGAAGTCAAGTGCATGCAAACCCAGGTTGCGAATGGCTTATCTCAGTCGCTTTCCTGTGACTACACTATGCATTAAAATATCTTTCTTGATCCTTAACTTTTCAAAATTTTCAAGAGTAAAGACCATTTCCCATAAAAATTAAATTTTTGCTTAACAAAGGAGTATTTGAATCTCCCTCCCCAAGCTTAAATGTAAAGTTTCCATCAAGATTTGGTACTTTGCATTTAATACATCCCAATAATGGCATGGAGTATTTAAACACGGTCTGTTAACAGAAATTAAAGGCACCTTCCAGAGACCTGAAGTGCACGGCAGATTGGACCACACTAATCTCATTCCCCAAGGCACATTTCAGTAATTTTGAACAAGGAAAACAGCTTCTTTGAAATATAAACGGCAGTAGCAATAACATTTTTTATGTAGCTGTTGAGATTTGTTACAGTTATTAAGTCTTTCAGCTCCATGAATCCAAGGAAAGTATGGTGTACCAATAATAACGCAATTATTTGACATAATACTGGGCATACAATCCTGGGTTCCTATTAACTCATTATAAGGCTTTGTGTGCTGTGAATATATTGCATTCTTCCATTGGAGGAGAATCATTTTCACACTGGACATCTAAAACTACAGAAGGACTCGAAATTACAGCTTTTTTTCAGACCATGAGTACTCCTAAAGCATAATTTAGTTAAATAATTTACTATACCTTGTTAGCTCAAGCTTGAGACTAGCCTTTATCCTCTGACACATTTATTTTGGCAAGCCACTACCTTTCCTGACTTTCCTAACTGTAAAATTGAACAAAAAGCACTAGGATTACTTGCAATTTTAGTCAAATGCCAAAACCAATAATTTTATGTTATTCTTGGTTCCACACGACTGTCACAATTTAATTACAGGTTTATGGTCAGGATTTTTTACTGTTAAATTAAATTAGTTAAAGTATGCAAGGAGTAGAAGAGAAATAGCTGCTTTAGAGGATTTCTAATCCTATGCTTAAACTGTGAAAAAAGCACAAGAGATAAAAACTCAAGAATCTTTTTCATTTGCCTGCACATGTATAAGATCTGGGTGGTAAGTATTTTTGAATATATAAATGTGGCAAATAAATTTAGCAAGAATTAGAATAAAGTAGAAGTGTAAAAACAGTTCTGTTAAAATAATATAAACATATATTGATAGATTTATTATGATACTTTAGGACTTGAAAGTTATATAACAACTAAGAGGTATTTCAATAACATAGAATATATTCTACGACATTCATTTTTAATTTTTTCATGTGCTGGACATATTCTTTTGGGAAAGAAAGGAATTCTAACAGCAGAAGACATAAAAGCTAAACCCTCCTCTCTTTCACCACAGGGAATCTAATGCTAATGGAATATCAAAGTTGAAATCCATCTATTGGACCTGAGGAAATAATTTTCCTGTAAAGATATGCCAGAAATAAACTTATCTCCAGAGACAGTGAAAGAGAACAGTAATCACTATAGCAATTCTGAAAGATCATATTAAAGCAGGGAAAAACATAAGCAACAGAGAAGATCTTGCATTGTCAATTACTCCCCAGCACTGGGTTCATCTATCTGTCTGCTGTTAGCTTGGCTTTAATTACCTGAATTCATCACTTTTCATCTCCACTGTGATCCTCATAGCATTCAACACCTCCAGCTCCACTGAGGGAAAACCTGATGCAAAGATTGCTCCACTTCCCAAGTGCAAACCTAAGCCAAAAATAGGCCTCAGCAGATTTTCCTAGCTCTCACAGAACCTCCTTCCTCAGCTTCCTTTGCCCTGCCCTGATTGACCAGGAATGAATTTGTGTGCCTGCAAGCAAGCTGGATTCATGTGCTAAGATTTTCTACCAAGGTGTCTGAAATTCAGGTTATTTCCTTCCAAGAAAAGGCAGCCAGAATTATCTACTAATAGTAGAAAATGAGCACCACAATACTGTGTGGTATCTTGGAAGGAATTGACCAAACCAGTAAGTTTGGGTTTTTGTTTTTTTTTTAAATAATTTTTAAACTTAGTTTCATACATTTTTGTAGTGAGTGGTTGGCTAGAGGAGTGCTGTTTTATAATTATTAGATTCTTTCTGAAACTTTAAAATTTAAAAAAAATTTGTTGTAGTGAAAAAGAATTGTAAGTGGCATGGATTGAAACTGTGTTCACTTTTCATCATAACAATATTCCTGACACTCCAAGAATTCAGGCATGCTTAGAGTAACAGAAGGGAAGTATTTGCCTCACAGCACTGTGGCTTACATCTCACTCAACCTGTTAATTTCTCAGGCTCTTTTGATTATGAGCTCACATAGTTTATGGCAGCTGGCACATCCATGTCCAGAGGGCAATGAAGCACCTTGAATAATCAGGTACAAAAAAAGGAATGTGGATATTCTTCTTCATGAATTATGCATGGACTGCATACTCTGACTCACCTGTAAAAAAATAAAAAGAAATATGTGGGACTGGAAGTGTGCATTTTCACAAAGAGAGCATTTAGTTAATTATATTTAGGTTTGGAGTGCTCATTGTTTTCATAGACTCCCTCTCACTGCCAGTTTGCCTTTGTTCTATTACTGCTTTCTTCTTCTCAAACATTTTCCCATCATCCATTAAGTCAAGACAATAAAGCTAGTTTCTTTGAACTAATATTAGTACAGTCCTGGGGAACTGTCTGACAAGAGATACGCTGACAGAAGCAGTTCTTGAAATCCACAATATGCCAGAACTTCCTCTCTTCTGTGCTCCATACATTCATCATGGGAATGGGAACTGAAGAACACCCGCCATCCCCTAAATCCATTCTAAAAAGTTGATTTATTATTTCATATCTTACATCTAGAGATTAAGACCATAGTAAAACTATTTCATGCATCCCAGATCATCTGTGAGCACAGAAAATAAAATATATATGCTCATCTCTGTAATAAGGGCTAGGGGATTTAAGTCCTGTATCTTTCTGATTTATTGACATCACGTTTTTCTGAGTCAGCAAAACTACCTAAGTAGTAAATGTTCTTCCACACAAGTTACAGAATTTGGCCCAGAATAATTAAACAAGCCTCCCAAATATACATATAAACAGTAACATTTGTGACAAAGCTTTTAGGAAAATATGAAATAGTAGAACTGTTACCGAGCTTGCAAGGGTCTTCAGGGTGAAGAGAGAGGCGAGAATGTTGACCTCATGTTCAGAAGGCTTGATTTATTATTTATGATATATATTACATTAGGACTATACTACAAAGAATAGAAGGAAAGTTCTCAGAAGTTAGCTAACCTAAGAATAGAAAAGGAATGATTAACAAAGGAGCTCTCTCTGATTCTGCCCCAGAGAGAGCTCGGTCTTTGATTGGCCCTTAATTGTACACATCCAACATGGGCCAACCACAGGTGCACCTGTTGCATTTCACAGCAGCAGATAACAATTGTTTATATTCTTTTTCTGGGCCCTTAGCTTCCCAGAAGGGAAAATCCTAAAGAAAGGATTTTTGTGAAAAGATGTCAGTGACATAGAACCACTGTGATTGCACCAAAATTGCAAACAAGGAGAAAAAACCACAGTACAATAGAAATCAGTTGTGTAAAAGTTTTGTACACCCAGAGAGGGAGCAGTCATGACCAATAAATACCTCTTCGTCCTGTAATTCTACTTCAAAGTCTTAAGTCACTGACTGTCTAGGTTCTAGATATCCTAAGATTTTCCAGGTATTATATGTAATGTTAGTGAATCAATCAACCTGCCCCAATGACAGGTTAGAAATTATTGAAGAAAAGCAAAAAAAGCAGCATATGTATTATATAATATTAAAACCTGAATTGAGAGGTAAAACAGTTAACAAAAATGACAAAATATCTTTGAGAACAGACAGAAACTCCTCAAGATAAAATTATATGATGAGTTCCTGACCTACATTTCAAAAAGAGGAAAAGAAAGGAAAATTTTAAAAATGCAAATTAAGCAGCAGAAATTAGCTTTACCGTTGTGCTCTGTGAAGAATTTGAACATGCAATCTGTGGTATTGGAGTGATGGTGCAGATCAAAAAGAAAGGGAACCAGAAAGGATTCACAAAACTATAGTGTAGGCTTCTTTTCCTTATAGTCTTGTGCAACTTTTCTTCAAACATATGCTTAGTGCTGAACATCTAAAAGATACCAAAAGCAGAATGCACATATTGCATGAAAGGAAAATGGAAAATAGTTCTAGGGACATAGCTGCATTTCTAAAGGTGTAGAGCCAGTTACAGTTAGGAGACGGCTTTTGAGTTAAGTTGGTGTTTCATATATAAAGATATTAGAACAAATCCTAAAAGTATTATAAAAGTCTAAATAAAATATTTACCTGTGCAGCTTTAAATTAAACTTTATACAAATTTTATAACATTAAAGCAGTCCTACTTCTGGGAAAATTAGTATGCATCTGCCACATGGAATATATAAGATTAAAAAACCTAAAAAAATATGCCCAGATGGGTGTTTCTATGGAATTACAGTAATCAAAAGCTAGAGTAGACCATCACTTGGTATATTACAGCTAAAGAGATATAACATCAAAATATGGGGAAAGTTTATGATCTCAAAAGCAAACGATCATTATTTATGCTGCAGTCTTTCTGTCTAATTAGCTCTTTTAAAATGATAATCCCTATCTTTTTTCCAAAGGAAATGTGGGGGTTTGAGCAATGATGTGGTACATCTTTGAAATCAGTTGAAAGAACATTTATTCTTTCAAAAAGGATGCTAAGTACTTTTGTACCATAAAATAGAAATTGTTACGAACTCATTTAGCAAAACATGCAAATGTAACAGCGAAGCTGGGACACCATTTCTTATTTATATCCTGGTATCAGAAAGGAGAGGAGTGGAAAGACAACCCACTCACCTCACTTCAAAATCTGCAGACTCCATAAAGTAATAGGCAACAAATTTTCAAGGCAAACCAGTCCTCTTTCCTGTAACGCTGTATCCTCAGTATCTCATCCATTTTATATCTTTATACAGTAGGTGTGGCAACAGTAATCAGGCTTAAATTATGAGCATACCAATAATATTTGTTATTTAGCTACAGCTTTGTGCTGGGTATCAGAGCTGGGCTAGTTAACACACCCAGTGTATTCACTCAAGTCGAGTCACTCAAGTCATTCAGGCAATCTGAGAACTGCACAGATGAAACATGGGGCAGGTTTGAGATCTGTTGGAAGCAAGGTGATTGATTGAACCTTCAGTATCAAGTATTTGACTGATATTGTTACAGGATGCCTCCAGAAGAGAATTCTGTACATTTCTTGAAATTCCTCAAGGCAGCTCCCACTCTGTTGCATTCGATTTGTCAGCTTAAATGTATTGACTGACATCCTGGATGGAGTGAACAAAGTCTCCCCAAGTGGTTCAGGCTGCTGAAATGGTCATACTATTCAGAAGTTAAATATTTGTAAGTAGTCAATAGAAAATATTCTACAAACATGGCAATAGGGATCTGCTCTTGTTTGTGACTAAGATGATCAATAGCAATGAATTTCATATGTTGCTGGTGTACTGACATACAGCCATGGGCAGCTGGGGTACAAGAACTGAATAGAAGACCAGTAGACCCATTTCTGAGCCTGGTTACTCAGAATTTAATCCAGTCAGATCTCTAAGGAGAGGGACTGCATAGTCTCTCTAGTCAGCCTGTCTCACAGTTGCGCTGCCATTTCAGGGAAAAAATTCTTCCTCATTTGCAGCCTGAGCCCCTCATTTCAACTTTTTCAAGTTGCGTCACATTTTGTCATCACTCTGACCTGTGCAGAGTCTGTCTCTGCCCCCTTGATAACTTCTCCACAGGCACTGTTGGGCTGTTGAAAGATGTCCCCTCTTCCAGGCTGCAGCAGCCTCTGTCCCTCAACTTCTCCCTGTGGTGCAGACAGGGCTGCAGGTGTGGTCTAATAAGTGCTGAGCGGAGGGAGATAATCACTGCCTTTGTCACCTGGCTATGCTCTTTTCCAAGCCAAAGCTGTTGGCTACCTGTGATGATTGAGGCTTAGCTCAGTGCCCAGCAAACCACAGGGTATTTCCCACAGGGTTTGTCCCAGCCTCAATGCCCTTAGCCAGTGCCATTTTAGGGGCTTCTCTGCCCCAGAAGCAGCAGATGGCATTTGCTCAGTTTCACAATGTTTCATTTTTCTAGCCCATCCAGATCCCACTCCCCTGTCATGGAGTTCTCTCCCCACTTTTGTTTCATCTGCACATATGGTAAGTGTGCTCTCCATTACCCCTCCAGGTCATGGGTTAAAGGATAAATCATTAAGAAGGCCAGTCCCGGGACAGACCCTTACAGTCCTCCCTTTCCATGGACCTCTAGGTTAAACATGACCCATTAGCCATGTCCTTTTGGGGCTGACCATTCAACTTTTTACCAATTGCCCTTTCCTCCAGACCATGACGTCCTAAGATGGATACAAGAACACGTCCTAAGAACATTTAGAACACAGTCAGGTTTGTCAGATATGATTTGCTCTTTGTAAACACGTGCTGGTTATTTCCAGCAGCTGCCTTCTCTTCCACATGCCTAGAAATATGTTTCAGAACTCATTCCACGGTTCTTCCACAATCCAACTAAATCTGTCCAACCTGCATTCCTCTGTCTTTCTTTTTCTCCTTTTGAGGATGCGTAATTCATTGACCCGTCTTCAGGCATTGCAGACATGTCCTGGACTCCTGAACCTTCCAAGCATGATAGTCTTGGAAGGATATGAGCCTGCTCTTTCATCTCCAAGCTGGATGCAGCATGAACTAGACAACCAATTTTTCTTAGAACCAAAGAGTACCAGCCAGACTTGGTGTTATGCAGTTCTGCCAAGAGCCATGCCTTTCCAAAAGCAGTGAGAGGGGTCATCCTTTCTTACAGATGAACAGTTCTACTGACTATCTGACAAAACTGATTCATGATTTTGCTCTTCATTTTAAGTTTTTCTTCTGCTGTGGGAATAATTTCTTTCATTCAGAATAAAGTGTCCAACAGAACATCAATGGGACAAATTTATGGGTTTCAGTGAAAAATGCATCTCAGGCACATCAGTTAAGATTTAATTATATATATCTGTATTAGCCGTTGAACAAAAGAGCAAAATGAATCTGGCAAGAGCAAAACAGGGTACAGAAGCCTTAGCTTGGCACCAGATCAAGATGTTTTAAATGGGGCTAAAGGACAAGTTCTTCCCTAAGGGGTAAAATCAGGTTGAGAAGAGACATTTGTTACTTTAGTCACCCCAAGAGCTCAGAATGACAGTGGACAAACGATGACAAATTGAAGCACAAATGTCAACACTACAGTTATTGCTTACAATATGGGTTCAGTGTTACACAGTCTTGGCTGAATAAAGCATCTATATTGTTGAGAGTTGTTGGTCAGTGTTTGCAAACAACTTGTGCTACAGGTACATAAATAGTTGGCTGGCAAAATGAAGTACCGTATCAAAAAATACATCACAGACAAACACAGAAGAAAAAAAAGTTGGCTTTTCAGAAACAGGAAGGAAGATCAAAAAATTAAACCAAGTTGATAAAAACTGCACAGTAATTACCTCAGGAATCATTAGTGATAATAGTGATCTGAAGAATACACATTGGGTAATGCTAAAAAAATAAAAATTGCCCATTTATTTATTTTGCAAATTAAAATCTAAATGAAGTGTCTCCAAAAATTAATCATTCTACTCAGCTTGGTCATGATGATGGTAAGAATATCTACTCAAGAACCCTTTTCAATGTTGTGCATTAAGTAGCAGTATCACTTTTAAGCTGACCTGTCTCAGTGGTTTCCCAGAAGGTGATGAAATTCTAACTACAGTTTTTAAAGATGCTTTTGTTCTTTAATTTAAAATTATTAAGATAAGGCATTGAATTTACTGAGATAATGTCATTCATGTATTGAATTAGACATGTTCTACAAGGAATCAACTAAGCATGAGTTTTTTTATAAAGGACAATAATGTCAAGGCAGCTTTAAAGATCAAGTAAAATGAAAATCACCAGTCAGGAACAGAAAAAGGTGAGGATCATATTTATTGAGGATATTTAAAAGAAAGTTACAAGATAAAGACAGAAAAAAAATATTATTCCTGAATGGACTCTGCAGTAGATACTTTACAGAAAAAAATAAAAAGAAGAAAAAATAGGTTAAAATAATTTAAAATGTCTTAGTTCTAGGCAAAACATGGACATAATCTAACCTGGTCAGGAAATTTTATGATATGAAAATGACAGTCTACTGTAGGCTATAATACTCAGTCCATTATCTTATTTGAGATTTTTTTAATCTAAACTCAGAAAAAATTATACACATATATACACCTTGGAGCGCAGTTTATTTTTTACAAAAGTAGCTATATATTGCTATCCACAGAGTGCAGAGGATTTCTATCACAATAATGTTTTGATAGGTGGACTAGGCTTTTAGCCCTAATTGTTCAGGTACTAAACTAGCTGTCCCCTGAGTATCATAGTTTCTTTTATAGTTAGACAAAGATCACAAAAGCAAGAAAAATTGACTTGCTGTTACCAGAATGGAGAGAAATTAATAGATACAAAATGTGGAAAATTCTGTGAGAAATTGCTGACCACAATAGTAATATTGTCTCTTTGGCCTGTGCTTCAGTGCCCAGTATTAGCAATATCTTTTATCCTATATAATTTTGTAGTACTTCAGTGTGTTACAATCTCATTCATTGACAGTTTCAAAGCCAAATTATTAAAATTTAGGAAGAGAAATGCTTGCTTCAAAATGTTCTGTTACTATTTAGAAGTAGAAAATGTAATTTCTAATAAATATAGTGCTGGGTCTTTTATAAAAATATGTCTCAAAACTTTTCCCCTTCAAACATATGTTGCTGCTGTACTTGTCTAAGAAATTCAAAGTTCCTTCAGATAAACAAAATCCTAAACTATTCACCTAAAGATGACAGTACAACACAGTGGAAAAAATAAATCAAGTTCCTGCTTCAGTTTAAAGCACAGGAATACAAACGGAAAGACAATATTTTTGTCTTTCAGTATAACTGAGACTCAATGGTAAAATAAAATAAGCTTCTAATCACCCTGAGTTGCAGTCTTGTCCCTTCTGCAAACATGATTTCAAAATAACATACTTTTTTAATGCTGAACGAGATAAGTAATGCTATATCAGTAGTATCAACCAAAACTCTTAATAACTCATGCAAAAAGTTGTCAAAATTATGACTATTAAAAATTATGAATAATAATCCAAGATTTCAGTTTATCTTCTTTTCATTGTTGAAAATCAGATGCGGTGAATAAAATCAAGATAATTATTACCAAAGAGCGAATCCAAGGGAGAAGGAATATTTCAGCATGAGCACACCAAAAATAGACATTCAATTGCACAACAAAATTAACCAGATGAAGTTTAATGGTTTATTTTGTGAATAAATTTTAAAATGGAAAGAGACAAAACTCATAAAAATTTTGGAAATAAAAATGCATCAAATAAAAATTTTGCTTTTCCCAAGGTCTTTTATACAGTCAGTGGCTTGCAATATTTTTATAATATTCTGCTTTCCAATTATATGCAGGTAAATTTACAGATCTACTTATTTGTTTTTAAAAGCCTGGATAATTTTGAATATTTTTTCCACCTGGGAATAACAAAATGCAGCTATGGAATTCCTTCTAAACTTATACTCTGTACAAATAATCATTGGTCAAATGACTGTACAAATTGAAAAGCAACTAATAATTTCTATGATGCTCCATGTTGTTTTGTTTGAATGGATGCTTTTGAATTTTGAGTACTCTTTTGAAAACAGACTGTAACTTTTAGAAATAATCCAGAAAAAGAATCATTAATTTTCAAAGACAAGACATAAATCCTAAGCACTTAGAAGAAAAGGTTGAAATGCAAAATTAGTTGAGTAGATCTTTAATGAATTTGAAAACAGGCATGCATCCAGATATCTTTCAATACATTTACTTGATGTCCCTTAATAAAAGGAAGGAAGTTTGTGGCAAAGCAAGAAATTAGGCTGGGGCCCATTAAAACATTAGAGGTTGTTTTTTTAATATAATCATAAATTCTGTATATGAAGTGACCTTTATTCAGAGGATCTTGCAGACACCACATCTGAGAAACAAATCTGCTGCTTCAAAAGCAAACTCCTTGACTCAACCTCATACAAGCCCACGCACGGTGAGTTGTAGAAGCTGGAAGTCACTTACAAACTTCTTATGTATTTTTTGATGTCATTGGTCTAATTTGTCACTAATTCAGTCTTATCAGGGTAATATTTTAATCAGTCCCCCTGCAGTGTCAGTCTCCTGCTGTGAAGGCCCTTGGTGCTGTGCATTTCTGTACCTGGACTGCAGTGACCACATTAATCGCCCACCAGCATTTCAGTGAAGACTGATATTCATGCTGAGCAGAGCTGGCTGCCAGGAAAATTGTGTTAATCAGAGGGTATTAACCCAACTGAATGGGATCCTGAGTCAGCTAAAACTTTAAGCTAAATCTGTCTAGACTTTTTAAATTCTGTATTATTTAAATAATGTTGAAGCTTCTAAAAAAAAAAACCAAACACACAAAACATCAACAACAACAAAAAAAAACCCTCAGAAGAACCAACCTAAAAAACAAAAAACCCCAAAACAGACAAATAACTATACAAACAAAGGAAAAAAATGCCAAAAAACCCCACCCCAGATAAGTTTTAATTAGAAGTCTGCCGGAATAGAAGTACAGAAAGCTTACACCTCCCCCTCTGTCCTTACAGGTCAGATCCTTGCTTGCAGGTTTGGTTTTACATGCGTATGTTACCTTCTGAGCTGTACTGAACCATTCTGTACCCACAGCTGTCCCTCAGACAGCTCTTTTCATCAGCTCTGAGGCTGACTTCTTTCACCAAGAGTTCCATCTGACAAGTCACTTCTCCCTTTAAAAGAATAGCAAATAAAGTTGAAAAGAAAGGAAGAGGAAAAAAAAAACCAAACCAAACCAGTGACCCAGAATGAGTGAATTTTTGAGATTCAGCATTATCCATTCACTCTTAACAGGAAAAGTATATCACTTGCCAGCAGAAATTAAAAGCAGCCCTTCAGTCCCTAGTGTGGATTCCTAGGAGTAGCAAATACCAGAATTAGTTTGACAGTAGGGGTGAGTGTTCAACATAGCACTTTTTAAGTATTTATGTCTGTTATTGAGTTGCTTCTCTATACTCGCCAACATTTTGTTTGCTTTGACTACAAAACCCATTTTTTTTCTGATTTAATTACCAGTGACTTAACTCACTATTTTCATAAATGCCATCTTTTTCTTCCTAGAATCCAATAATAGTTTCTTTATTATTTAAAATTACCCTTTTCCTGTAGTGAAAACAATAAACACTCAACCCTATTAAAGGTAGCGTGGGTTGTGTGGTTTTCAGTGGCTTTTCACTGACTCAGCTCTTATTCTTCAGACCTAAGTGAATATCCAATACCTGCTGTACTGTTAGCTTCACCCCAAGTCGTGATTACTGAAAACAGCTGAGTATCTTGAAGCAGAGTTAAACAGCTCACTTGATCAAATGATGTACTTTCTGCCTTATTGCAAATCATAGCTGAAAGGTGGACAAAAGACCTTTGTTTGGACAAACTGAATTTGTCTTGCATGCAGTTAAGGTGTTTTCCTATTAGAGCAAATCCATTGTTCCTGAAGGTTCACAGCATTTTGTCATGTTTCTTCTGCCTAATCTATTATAAACCACAAATTCTTGTTCGAGGTATCAAAACTGTTCTAACATGTATTTTTAAGCATCAGGTTTTATACACATTGACTTGTCATACTCTGAATAAAACATGACAATCCTCACAAGGCTACCTAGAGAATGACTAGCAGGATCATATCACACTAATACTGGTTGTCTTAACATGTGTTCCCCTTTTAAGACTCTAAGCACTGTAAATAGTCTACAGGGATTAAGCTGCTTTTCCAGACTCAGTGCCTGAGTAAACAAAAGTTGCTTTTTTCCAGTAGTCATTTCACACAGGTTTAGTATTTCTAAAGCTTTCCTCCAAAAAGTCTTCAATGAAGAGCTGTATACTTTGGGACTTTATTTGTCTGTCAGTTTATTCACTTTCTACCTCCTCCATCTAGATGTCTGCTGTTTCAAGTGCTTCCCACATTTTCCCTAGCATTCCATCTGAAATGCAAATTAATACAATTCCCCTTTATTTCTCCATTTCCATAATAATCTGAAACTTCACCTTGTACCCCAACATATCCTTCCATCATATACTTCTGACAATCATGCATAAGGTTACTTTTCCTCTTACTTCCTTGAAAATTTTTCTCAGAGCTCAGGAATTCAAACCCTCAGGCTGAGGTCTCCCCTTATGACAATCAGATGTGAGGATATAGGAATTCTAGGAAATTGTCTGATTTTTTTTTTTTTTTTAATTCCCAGAGTGTAATAAGCCTCTTTGGAGAAAGAGACAATAACAAAAACATACAAAAAATCCAGACTTATTTGTATTGTAATTGAGATTCTGTGTCACTATGAAGCTCTTAACCTTGGCTCCAGGGAGATATTTTCAAGGTAATATTCTGATTGCTCCTCAATCACATATTAATAAGTACATTATGTCCTCCTCTGTTCATTCACAACCAAAATATTATTTTATACTTTAGGCACATGGTCTTGAGTTTGGAAGCGCTGTTTTAATTCACTCATAGCTGTAATTTTCAAGGTGACATACTTTGTTCTTTATAGTGAGGCTTTCAAGCTTTTCATCTGCAAATTGCACCAAATCTCTCTAACTTTTATCATAGCTCTCTAACTTTCATGCTGAGTAACTTTTATGCTGAGTTCATTAATGAAAATATCAAAATATCAATATCAAAACATTTTATTTGTGGTGATATTGAAGAATGTTTTTCTTATTTATTCTCTCCCTTTGGTGCAATCAAATATAATCAGGCTTTTAGCCATATTTTCATCCAATTTACATTTCTAGTGCCAAATTCTTTTATGAAACTGAGACAGAGGACATTTTCTTTAATCATTTTCCCAAAAGAATTTTTTTTATTTTCCTGGGTGAACTGTCTGTGTTCTCATTTTGAACTCTGTTTTCTGGATTCATCATATTTCAAATCCTTTTTCTTTTTTTCTGAAACAATTTTGATTAATTACTTAAACTTTTTTTATTCACCAAATTTCAGGCTTTTTTTATTCAAACTTGAAATTATTAGTTACATGAGGTATTATTATATGTGACAATCTAATGACATCTTATTCTTTCACATTATCTCATGTGACCCATCATAAATAATAAATAGACAAATATATAGATAGATAAATAAATAAATGATGAAGAGAACTGGCAATAGAAAAAGGAGGATGTGCGGTTAGGAAGTGTAAATAAGTTGCAGAAGGGAGGAACAGAGAGGAATGAATAGTTTGCTGACATTCAACTAAACTTTAATCATTCTCTTTCCAAAGAGGTAATTGCTATTTACAGGAGTTCTAGGTCATGATCCCATCTTGGACCCAACTTAGAAGAAGTACCTGAACAATACAGCACACCATGAGACCAGGGCTGTGAATGAGCACATCTTCAGACTTCCTGAGGTGAACTGCATCATTAAAAATAAATCAAAGCCTGTAAAAGTTGACATACTGTAGCTGTTTTCCTCACCCCACCTGCTTTAATTTGACACATTTTCAGAGGAAAGTCACTATTCATTTCATATCTAAACCTGTCAAAACTTTTTTTCCCCTTCACTTAATACCAGAGGAGTCAAGTTTCTTAGTATGACTTGTTGAAAAGCTGTAGAGACCAGACAACTTGTGGCATGCAATGCATCAGTGGGGAAAATAAATAGTCTATAACTAAGCAAATATTAAACACTTCAAATCAAAGTATAAAAAATTGAATGTTCAAAGCATTAAATCCTATGTAAGAAAATAAAATTTTTAATTGATGCCTAATATTTCAAAAAGACATCTAATGCTATCAGAAGAGGAATGATTTGAGGTTTTGTGTTTATTTGGTTTTGTTTTCTGTGTTTTTTTTTCTTTTTCTACAGGTAAAGTGCAGACTCCTTACCTCTCAACTTGCTTCTCTTAGTTAGAGTTATGTATGTTTAATGATATTTCTTATTTTCCCGAGGTAGCATCATGAGAATTTTTGAAAACTTGAGGTGTCACATAATGCCAGTCATCAGAAAGTACCTCCTTACCTCATTCTGTTTTCAAGTAAATATTCCTCTAATAGATAAAGAAAAATCAAGAAGCATGGACATGTAGTTCTACCACCTGAGGGAAAAAAAGTAAATACCTTTTACAGGTAACTCAAGTCCTCTGTATGTCAATATGGCAACATGGTACCAGTAATTTGGAAGCAGAATGCCCCTGAAATTTTGATCAGTGATTCAGCATGAACTTAGTTGACAAAAATTGTCACAGAAAAGAAGAACCAACCTTATTTTTTGTTAGAGGAAATATTACCTTTGTAAAATGTTTACTTGAAATGGACCTAACAAGACTTTAAAAAGGTTGTTTTCAAGTGCCAAGAGTATCATCAGCTTATGACAATGGGAGCCTTGCATACACTTCTGGAAAGCAAAATAATTATTTCTTTCCAATTTTTTAAAGTAATTTAAACAAAGCCAACACCTTAAGGAAGACAACAGATTAGCAGGGAAAAAACTGCTGCCAGAGAATTCGCCTTCTTTTAAGGTAAAATCCTAAATAATCAGACTAATATTAATATGGGACTGTGCCAAGTGATATTAAATTTATGTGGAAATGTTTGCTCAACCCACAACATTTTTATCTGGGAAAGAATTTTTGAAGAAAAAGTTGCACAAAAAATTAAGTTTTGCATTAATTTCAGCATCTGTGAAATGTGTTATTGCTGTGTGATTTTGACTTTGATAAAGTCTTTGGTTCAGTCTCAAGCAGAGACAAGCCTCCCCTGTTAGCTGATGTTTTCATTGTTTTAATAAATTAAGTTATCTTTGAGTCAAAGTTGCAGGAAAGAATGCAGCTTCTCGGATAGCAAGGGCAAAAATCTCATGGAGTAATGTGAAACACATCTGTTCTGCTCAGTGTGAGATCATTGCTGAAAATAGTGAACTGGAGCTAGACAATTCCATGGATCTCACTGAGAGGGAAAGCTGCAAGTCTCCATTACTACAACCAAATTCTTTAAATCTCTCTGCTATGAATGAGTCAACTGCCATGTTTACCTTTGATTTGCAACCACAGCTTTTACAATAGGGAGCACTGATTTATAAAGGACTCCATGGCCACGCAGGGCAGTTTAATAACATGAAACAAGCTCAACTGGAAGAGAGAGAGCAAGTGGCTAGCCCTGTTAAGAGACAGTCACAGCTGGCTGCTTCCTTTGACAACTAGTGACACCCACCAGCACTCTGGGTTGACCAACTTAAAAATGAAGAAACTGGCTCTAATAACACATTTTAGGAAGAACAGAAGTAGTAGACATAGGAATTGCAGAGCTGGAGCAAGTGTTGAACAGCAAATTTGCTTTATAGGATCATGCTGGGATTGAGGCTGCTGAACACGCAATTATATCAGACTCTGGTGGCCGGGCCATTATTACAGATGCTAGGAATGTCCCAGTTCCAATAGTCAGGTATAGGTAGAACTAAGATCTGCATTATTTTAGAACTTTTGCTGACAGAGCTCCAAACAGCTCTTTATTGCCTGCTGGCAAAGCACTGATGTACTGTGTGGACGCCATCCGGTAGTAGAGAGCAATAAATATGCATGGTAGGGAGAAGATTAAGATTCTGGCCTTCCCCAAAACTATCACCTAAAATTGCCTGTGAAAAAATTAAAGACTTGACAGGAAAGAGTGCAATTAAGTACACTCAGGTGTATTTGCATGTACTCTGAATGAATTACAGGATACAGTGATTGTGCCAATCACTGTCGAGAGAATTATAGAGTGAATAACAGAGTAATAACATACTCATTAAAAGTACATTCAATCTATATCTCAATATTTTGAAAACTAAAGCAAAACACATCATCAAAATCACTCTTTTCTGGATTTTAAAATTAAGATAAGGGTAGAAGACTCCCTTTCAATTAGAGGGAAAAATTTTTATGGAAACACAATGAATTACAGTAATTTTATGCAAAAATACTCAACACCTGCCAAGAATTTTTAAAATTAACTATGAGTTTAATAAAACTATGCAGAAATTTTATCTATTCCTACTTAAAAGAAAAATTTTTCATAACTAATACTGATTTCAAATTACCTTGATAGAAAATTTAGAGAACTAATCTTCTAAGACTGTAAATCTAGCCCAGTTATGCTTAGGGTTAGGGTTAGGACTGACAGAAGAGGGTTAAGAGAAAAAACAACAACTTTTTAATTTTTTATTATTTTTATATTAATTTTATCCAAATTTAATCATTCTATATAATTCTAACATTATGTATACTTATTGACACTACTTTCTTAAAAAGTCAAATGTTATTCCTAAACTCACTGAATTAATATAATAGCAAAACAGCTAGACATGCCTAATTAAATATTTCAGTCACTTTTAATGTCACAGAGTTAAAGCAATATATTTCGGGTTTCAATAATGTTAATATAGCTGATAATTCAAAACATTGTACACCTGTAATTTAATTTTCTCTCGAAAAAACATCAGTTTCTTGAAAACAAGTTGAATTATTCAGAGTTCATAATGAACTCGAAACCACAAATCATGTTTCAGTGCTTTCAAACTCAGTGTGGTGGCTAAGAAGCTTGCTGTAGGTGTTAATTAATGGCTGCATAAATTGTTAATTAACAAGTGTTGAAATAGTAGCAGAAATTAATGCAGAATACATTTAGACTTTCTTAGGTTAACCACTTTAGAAGAGTGACTGGCATATTGAGTCAACTCAATATTTCTCAGTCTTTTTGGTGATTCAGAATACAGCCATGGCCACTGATCTTTTTTTGGCTTGGATAGGGCAGGTTTTCACTTAATTCTCTGCTGGGAATAGAGAAATATCAGGGTAATCCATTCTAATATTCCAGCTCCTGTGGCTAGACCACTTGAGTCACATTAGGAAGCAGAGTTACTGCACAGTCTTGGGAATATGCAAGGGAAGCCATGAATCCAGCCACCATGTCAAAGTTTTCCTGGGTTTTCTCCTTTTGGGTCTGAGTCTGAGAGTGGGTGAAGTATCAAGATTAGAACTCAGGGAGAAAATTCACCGGTATTAGTGATTCTCTTACAGGTTTATTTTTAGTTGCCTAAGCACAGAGTCCAGCCCATATTCTGAAATGAAAAAAAACCCTCTTCTTGTTAAAGTATGACTGTGTGGGTTGTACAATTCTAGCACAACAAAACCTCAGTGGCAGTATGATGTCTTTATCAATATCAAATACATAGTTTCTGATCATCCAAACAAAATCTACAGTTTGAAGAGACAGGAACACCTGAAGGATCATCACATACAATATAAGTAACAGGAGTTTTTTATAAAGTGATGGCAGGTTATGAACACAACAAAGTTCAATAACAAACTTGGTGTTCTGTCAAATGCTAAATCACTTCCAGTAACAAGGCTAGCATTTACTTCACAGCAGTCTAATGCTCAGAAATTCCAAGGATGAGCACATTCTACTTCCACAAATATTCACCAACCTTTCCTTATGTTGCAGACTTTGAGATTCTAAAGTGAATCATAAATATTTCATGCAAGTATTGCTCTGTGGCACCCATCTGGAAGAAACGTATTTTCTTCTTTGTTGATTAAAACTTTATTGACCTTACTGTCTGTCAGGTCCTGCTAAGGGGATTTTTGCCAAGCAAACTTTTAATATTGTGCTTGACAAAATGCATCAACAGATTTTGTAAAGGGTAATCGTAAAGCCATGGGGAACATTTAATATTACAGCTAAGACCATGGCATTTACATTTTAACTTTTGCTTACTTTCAGATTTTCTGCAGTTACAATGGGAAAATGAAATGCAGACAACACAAACACCCCTGCATAAAACAGTGAAATGTCATAGGCTCGATAATTGAGGGATGTTGTAACCACACTGACAATATTTCCAAAGTAAACATCCTTACTTAATAACTAAAAGCTTATGGAAAAATACTTCTTAAACTACATTATATTCTTTTTTTTTTTTTAATTTCTGACAAAAAACAATTTTGATGAAGAGTCAGAGAAAAAGATTGCTGTACAATCTAAGCTCTGAGTTTTTGAGAGCTTCTGAGAAGAACCCTAAGAATTATTCCTCAGTAGGAACCACAAGGGATTGACCATTAATTTCCTTGCAGACAAGAAAGAGCAGAGGTTCATGCCTGGCAAGAAACCCCAGCTTCCCTCTGTAACTTCTGAAATTCAGCTAAAGGGAGGGCAGTAGCAGGTGGAATTAAGGTATAATATAGCAGGGCACGGGACAAGACTTTATTCTCTGAGAAAAATAAAAAGTATTTTAAGAACCTTGGTCCTAGGGATAGACATGAAAAATAGTTTTTCAGAGGCTGTTATTGATTTGTATATACGAATCATGTTTGATAAAATAAATATCTATGCTGTAAGCAAAAAGCCTTGTTTCTTTCTAGCAGAAGACACTCCAAAAAATGTTGGTCTGTCCCAGATCACTCATCAGATGTTTGAATGTCACTGTTCTGCTAGTATTCTTCAGATATATTTGAATAAACCATTTCTCAGAGTGAAATGAAAGCACTCTCTTGACCAAACAACTAGTTGTGAGATACAAGGCCTTGATATCAATATTAGTGCTGAGGTGTTATATTACAGACAATCTTCTTTGCTTTCCCATCCTCCTTAAAACTCCAGAGTTCTTTCAGGTTTCATCACTTCATAAGGTGTAATCTAATCCTACTCATATATCTGAAAAATTCATTATCTATATTGTTAACTTAAAAATTGTTATCTTCAAAGCAAGAGTGACCTAGAAAGACCTGATATTATCCAGCCTACCACAGCTCTTTGGGATGATTTACCATGGAGTAAAATGTATTGGAGGATTTGGAAAACACACCTAGTCTGGTGGTGCAACAGAACTCCAACACAAGTAAAGTATCAAGAAAATCCAAAGTAATAGGCCTCCAGTCAAAAAAAAAAAAAAAAAAAAAGTAAAAAAGAAATTAAAATAGAAAATAACCAAAGTCAAAAGTGTTCACAAACAAGTGCAAAAAAGGAGTATCACCACAGACAATATAATCTGATTGTTTTACTGAAATTCAATGTTTGGATTTTATAGATGTTTTAAATATATAAATGTGACCAGACACACAGAAAATACACCAAATGGCTAATAAAAAAGACTGTATATGTTATTCTGGTAGGTCAATTGGTTTCATTAAACTTAAGTTAAACTGAAGGGGAAAACCAGAAAGCTTTGCTGAACTGTCTTTCCCAGCTAACTTCCAAAGAACCCTTAGTCCCAATAATAGTACCAACTCAACAGTATCAACTTCTAGCATTTCATATCTTCGAAGGCTCATTTATCTTCACTTATACATCTGTCAGTAATCCTTTTCTTCTAAGTGCTATCCAAAGACAACCCTTTAACAGCATTCACCCACCAGGCAAAAGTTAATCACTGAACTGACAGAGGAGGAAACAGGGCTACACACTGGGGCAATGGTACCCGGCAGAACAAGGGATCATCGTGTTTCTGTGACGTAAATCAAATGACTGCAACATGGCAGAGGTAGTTCAGAAGTAGTTCTGACTTATCTCAGCATAATCCACTCAGGTTTTTGGCTAATTTCTGCACTGCAGAAATATGAACTCATCTATTTCCGACACAGTTTGGGCAATATATATACATAGAGATATATATATATATACATATATATATATATATGTATATACACACACACACACATACTCTTTGTTGCAGGCAAAACAGCAACTATACCTTGATTTTAAGTTCTATTCCTGAAAGAACAGAAAGAAAAGTAAGCATTTAGCTAAATACATATGTAGTTTAAAGAAAAATATTTTTATTTTTAAGATACATATTTTGGTACTCCACAAGATAGAACTTCCTTTTTCAGTCTGTACCTTCTGTGTCATATTTATTTACAGTTTGGTAGGCTGACCATCAGGACAAGTCCATCATTTTTTCCAAACCACTCTGCCTGATGAACTTGTCCAAAGATGAATTATAGTGAACTAGAGGTAGTAGTGTGGTCAAGGCTTTAGCAAAATGGCAGGATTTGTTTTAGTTTAGCTGATTTAGCAGGTGCTTCTGTCTTGGTGCAAGTCGAAAATACGTCATCTGAGGTTTCCATTTAAAAATCACTTGCCCATATGGAGTATGTTACCACATCTGTTCAGAAAAATAGGTCACAGATATGTAAATATGGAAATTAAACCAATAAAAATAATGCATCCATAATTTCTGGCCCAAATAATGTGCTGACCTCTAGAACGGATAAATCTTCTGGTAGATGGTAAAGATCTAATGGTAGAAAAAATTATATTTGTAAGAAGAACCCACAAACAAATTTATGATGACGAGCAAACGAACATTTATATGTACAGATGTGCTGCAACAGCTGCTTTGGGTGACCTGTTTTATTTTGTGCAGCAGCAGTGATTTCCTCAACTCTTACACTATATTTATACCACTGTTGTTCTTTTTTTTCCTAGCACTGCTCCACAGCTATGCAGCTATGATGACACAGCATTTGCTAGCACACCTGCAGCATACTTGGCTATATCCAGATCTGGAATCATGCCTTTAAATTATACGTCCTACATCAGGGAGATCAGATCTGAGCCCAGACATTACAACCCTTGTGTCAGAAATTTAAGTAACCTTCACAGGCCCTGCGCTGACTTCTCCATACCCAACATATGAATCCTTCTCAGAGGCTGGAAAGAAAAATCAATGTATCTGCAAGATTTAGTATTTGAAAGAGAAAACTCTGAATCATACTAGATGTTTCTCGTTGCTTGCTGTAAATTGTTAGGAAGATTTGCCCTTCTTTATAAATTCCCTCAAAAAATCTAATGTCATAAACTGAGCTTTACAATGGCTGAACTGTAGTGGCCTTCAAATTAATACATATGTAACTATTTGTAACATAATAAAACATTTCTTTCAGCATTGCACTTTGTCAGCATCCGTTGTGATCCTGTTAATCTAATTCAAAAACATAAACTGTTATCCTGCATTAGGAATTTGTTCCAGCTATACTGAAGATGTTTCATTTCAGCAGCTATTTGGTCTTCATTAAAATTGAACTGCCTTTATTAAAATTGAACAAATCTTGGGAGTTGGCATTTAAATTGCAGACAGACAGGAATAAAAGGAGACAGTGACACAATACAGGAAGCATGAAGCAAAATGTCAGCCTAAGTACTACAGTTACACCTCTAATATTTAAGATTATTTTTAGGTTGTTTTTTGGGGTGTTTCTGGTTTATCTGATAAGAAGATTTATTTGCAGGACAGAACTGGAAGAGAAACACACACTAGTTATCATAGCTTTAGGGATTTCCTGCCATATGCAATGCAGGTCAGCCTGAAATATAAGACTCTAATATCCAGGAGTCAGGATACCTAGACTAGTATCACAGAATCACTCAGGCTGGAAGAATGTCAGGAGATCTCTAGTCCAGTGTTCTGCTAAAAGCAGGGTCTGCTCTGAATTCAGACCAGCTGCTCAGGGATTATTTGATTTGGTATCAAATATCTATTAAGACAGAGATTGCACAACCTCTGGACAACATGTTTGAAGTCCTAAGAGTGTTTTTCCTCCCACCTCCCAATATCTAGTTAGAAGAACATCTACAAATCAGTGGAATCTGGTAATATCCACCTGAAGGTATTAGGAGAGCTGGTTGATGTCATTGTGAAGCTGCTCTCCATAATCACTGAGGAGTTATAAAGATCAGGAGAAAAGCCGGAAGGCTGGAAGAATTCCTATGTCCTCCCCATCTACAAAAAGAGCTTATAGGAGGATCCAGGAAATTATGGGCCCATCAGGTTTACTTCATACTCAGGACTCCTATTCCCACAGTCCGGAATGTTGTGGATCACTTTGTTGCCAAGGGTTCATGACAGACTGGTGTTCATCTCTTTGCTCTCCAGGGCCCCAAGCAGAGCTTCTCCCCATCCAGTCAGCCAGACCCCCTTCATGTTACTGTAGGATGTTCATTTCCAAGTACAGCACTTTGCATTAGTCCTTGTTGATTTTTGTGAAGTTCCTATTGTTCTATCACACTAGCCTGACTAAAGCCATCTGAACAGCAGTTCTGCCCTTGAATGCTGTCTGTTCCATTACCTAGTTTTCTGTCACTGAAGAAATTGGCCAGGGACATTGTGTCTCCTCCTCAACACCACTGATAAAGATACTAAACTGGATAGGCCTCAGGATAGACCGTCTGGAAAACTCCACTTCTAAATGTCCTTCAGGTACAACATGGCCATAACTGCTGCATTTTGAACCCAATGAGACTGTTTTTCACTTCCCTGGTAGTCAAACGATCTAGAGTGTAGGACTGCAACATCCTAACAGGGAGAGAAAAGATGCTGCAGGAGACCATGTTGAAAATTTTGCTAAAGTCAAAGTAGATGGCAGCTGCTGTCATTTCTTCATCCACAAGTCTAGTCATTTCATAGAATGACAAAATCATATAAAGATTTGTGTTGGAAGGGACATTTTAAAGATCATTTAGTTCACATATTCAACTAGATCAAGTTTCTCAGAGCCTTGTCCAAAATGCCCTTAAATGTTTCCATGCATGGGGTATCGACCACCTCTCTGGGAAGCCAATTCCAGTGCCTGACCACCCTCAAAGTAAAGAATTTCTTCCTAACCTACCTTCCTCCAGTTCAAAGCCATTTCTCCATGTCCTAACACTATATTTGTGGAGGTATAGAATGTAAGAGAATAGTGCAGAAGGCAATTTCACCCCTAAGGAGCTGCAGTTGTGCTAATCACCAAAGATTAGGAACAGACCCACTCTTAATAGGCCGCAGCTGTGTCCAATAAGGGTGAGTGCTATAAAAGAGTGGGTTAGCTGGGTGAGAAGTGAGCTGGACTTTGTTGGTTGTACTGTGAAGAAGGACTTGTTGCTGTGAGGAGATGGTATGAAAGATTTGCAATAAGATGACAGCATATATATTCTTATATAAAGTCCCTCTCCAACTGTTCTGGTCCCTGCCAGGTACTGAAAGGCTGCTGGGAGTTCTCCTCAGAGCATTCCCTTCTTCAGGTTGATCAGTCCCCACTCCTTCAGCCTCTTGTCATAGTCTTCCAGCCTTCTGAACTTCCTTGTGACCCTGCTCTGGACTCCCTGTAACATGTCCATGTCCTTCTTGTGCTGAGGAACTCAGCATCAGATGCAGTACTTCAGGTGGGTTCCCACAAGGACAGAGTGGAGGGTGAGAATCATCTCCCTCAATGTGCTGGCCATGCTTGTTTTCCATCATACAGGGCACTTAGGTTGATCAGGTCCAATTTGCTCTTGATAAATCCTTTCTGGTTGTTCTCACTCACATTCTTCTTCAGTGCCCAGAAACAGTTTTGAACTGGACTTGCCTTGAGACCTTACTAATGACTCAATAAAGGCTGACTGGCCTGTCATGACCACTAAAACTAGGATGAAGAGTTGGAAAATTAATCACAAGGATCTTGGTAGTAGGACCAAGTAGTAGGAACCTCATGAAGCTCTCCAAGAAGAAAATTGTATACCTTCAGTGTAATAGACAAAAGAGAGACAGAGCAACAATCTTCTTACAGAAGTACAGTAAAATAAAAATTATGAATACCTGCAAACAACATAACCTAACCAGAATTTAGCCTTGCAATGAGAAGTAAATTGGAAGAGATTTCCAAAAGTCTGTTCCACTCTTAATTATTTAATGACTGTATGAAAGATAAATAAAAGCAACTACAAACTGGCTGAAACAAATCAAGGCTGGAGAAAATAAATTTACTTCTCTAGTAACATTATGAATGACATACAAGTTAAGAATAGAGGAAAAAGTGTTTCAAAAATCAATAAGTAAAATGATGAAAGCCCTCTCATAAAAAAGAACATAATGAAGCATGACTATATTAAGTTGGAGGATATTCAACTTTATCCACTTAGTAAGTTACTCTGTAAGAGGAAAATCTTTGGTTCATATTTATACAGGTTATTTATTATAGAATTCACTTTTTCATAAGAGATGAAGCAGCATTACATTGTCAAGCATGATAGCAATTTGACTGTGATTCCCCTCTGGCCACAAGCATGTCTTGAAGCAGAAGAGAGAAGATCAATATAGGGTTCATGCTCCCACCTTTCAGCTGATGCCTCAACAAGCATTATCTCTCCACTTATTTTTCCACATTTTTCTCACACTCAATGTGTGCTCATGTTATGTGGCTATCTAGTCTGGATGAGTGGTTTCTTTTTGTTTCCTCTTCAGGTACACAATAATAATAAAAAATATTCAACAAGTGGAAAACCAACATCATCCTCTTAGGTCTTCAGAGTTAAAGCCACCTATCTAAATGTATACATTGAGAAATTAAATTTTTTACGAATTGCTACTCAACTAATTTCTCTCATTATATTAAATCTGGCACCAGGGGCAAAAGTGAAAGCTTTTGGACAAATTAATACAAAGATATTGAAAAAAGGGAAAATTTCAAATCTCTTAAAGGAAACATATTTTTACTTACTTTTCATTCTGCAGCACACTGTAAATAAAACATTTGCAGAAAAATAATTGGGAACTTTCCCAAGTGTAAATATTGGCTTTTTGCTGTTCTATCTTTTCAAATGTAACTGCATACAAAGGAAAAGTCTATAAAGGCAGAATTTAAACAAAGTAGCTGTTGTTCCAATTTAAGAAATAGTTCTTTACAGTTGCATTGCAGTTACAGCAATAGAGTCAATCCTACTGAAGAACAGTTTTAATTCTGTCAATCTTAACGACATATTGTTTAAGTCTTGGGAGATGGACAGGGACATAAACTCAGCTGATGAAAAAGTCCTTCATTCATAGTTAATTTTGAAAAGATGATGGCCCATTTGTTTAGTATATTTAAAATGCATCTATTTAATGTAATTACAAGTATTTCTTATCAGATTTCATGCTATATATTTGCTAATTTTAATTCCATTTAAAAATTTAGGTTTAGTTGTGGCTGAACTTTCAAGTGTTACAATAGCTGAAATTGACAAAATACAATTGGAGACCAAAATTCAACAAAATTTAATACCTGATATGTTCTTAATAGAATATCTCAAATACCATTGCCTCGTTCTCTGCTGATTCCCCAACACACACTTTAATTTCAACATCTTGAAGTTAATACATTCTGCTGGGTTATGGTTGATTTGCTGTCATTTTAAAATAGGCTTTCTGAAGTCCTGTGGGAAGATTCAGAAATTATCCGGAAATCTTATATTTTAACTTTTATTGTATTTCTTAAATTTACAATTTTTACATTTAAAAATTGGGCATTTGTTAAATCCCTAGTAGGTAAGTACATATTTTATAAAAAATATATTATTTTGGAGTATTTTGTTGTACTTTGTTACTTTCTGCATGTAATACTAAAAAGAAGAAAGTTAGTGACACTATGGAGGTGTTTAATTTTCTTTCAAAAATTTTATGGAAACGTCCACCTACAGATTGTTTGTGCACGTTGGCCAAAGGCACATGAAAGAAAAGAGGTGAATACCACATTTTGGGGAAAAAGGGGTGGGCAGGGATAAATTATGCCTTTCAACAAATTCTTGCCTCTTTCTATGAGCTTAGCAGTGAGACTGCTTAACTGACTTTGACTACAGAAAACTACCTTGTTACACTTCACCTTCCCAGCATTGCTTGAAACCTTCCAAGGCTATTAGTAGCTCTGTAGGTGTAACAGTACCTCAGTGTGAACATTTCCTACTCATGCTGTTTCAGTTCCTAAAGGATCATGTATAAAACTATTCCTCTTTTTATGCAGGCAGTCTTGGGTGAAAAACCCCAGTTCAGGTTGAAGTTTAGCCTGCATGAAAACTGACTTCAAATTTAAAAGCTGTGAGGTAAGTGTATGCCAACAAAACTCCTTCATATTCCCGAAAGCCCTTTCTGTATCACACAGAAATAACATGTTGGGTGGGATTAGGGCACCTGAAACTTCAGGGAACCAGAGGCAGCAAACATGACACATGATGTTCTGCCATAAACCTGAGTTCAGGAGTAAGAGCTGGAGGCCATCTGGAGCTCAAGGGAATGTCTAAGGTAACTCTACTGTTATATGTTCCAGTACCTCCCTGCTGTCATAGAACTGTTTGGTTTGGAAGAGACTTTAACATCACCAAGGTCCAATCCTCCTTGCTTGGGCAGGGATGCCACCTACTAGATCAGCTTGTTCAGGGCATCCTGGTCTCCAGCATTGCCAGGAATGATGGGTCATCCACAACTTTCCTGGCGACCAGTTCCAGTGACTCAGCAGCGCCGGCATAAACGATTTCTTCCTCAGATCTAATCTAAATCCCTGCCCTTTTTTGTTTAAAACTGTTCCCCTGTGTCCTATTCCTATCTGCCCGTTTAAAAAGTTGCTCTACCTGACTGGGAGAGTTTGGAAAGAAATTTAGGATCCTGTAGTTTTTATGGACATATCTAAATAAAACTTTGTTTAAGGTAAAACTGACACTGGAATATGAAATATCCCTTAGCAAAGATTGAAGAGATTCAGTGCCTCTTAAATCCTTCTGAAGACCATGCACTCCTTGCTACTTTCAGTTGATCCAACTATTTGCTTTATTCCTGGAGTCCAGTTTCTTTATCTTTGGACTCACAGTAAGAAATTCTCATCTACTTCCTTCTTTGAAAGTGTCATCTAGTACTAAACAGAAAAGATATTAATTCCTCTTCCTAGTTATAGTATATGATATGGAAGCTGCAAAGAATAAATAAGCACAAAAAAATCACTTGTGTGGTAGTTTCACTGTGGCTTCCTGAGCTTAGAGAGAAATGTCTGAATATCCCTGGTGAGACCTTTGCCACTTGAATATATTTTTCTTAGCACTACTCTCTATATAACATTCATGGAACTGCTACAATAAATTAGTTTCTCCTTGTGACAAGAATTTCTTTTTTATATTTGGTATTTACATAACTACTATCAAGTAATCCTATATGTTTATATGACATTTTTTTTGTCCTGGTCAGAAGGTAAAGGAAAAAATAAGAAGGAGGAAAAAAAAGACTGAAAACCAAAAGAAAAAAGAGAGATGCTGGAGTAGTGCTCAACAGGAAAAGTTATACACATTAAAGCACAGCTGTGATTTTTACTGCAGATTCACATTCCATTGTAGTCTTAGGACATCATAAAACTATTTTACCTTTTTTGTTCCCAGTGGTTAGTCTCTGTTGAAAGACTGGGTTACTTCAGTCTAAATTCTGCTCTGAAAACAGGTTTAATAAGTGGTTACACTTTTGTGTGTTTTGGGATATGGATTTGGGTGATTAAGCCTTGACATTGAATACAGCAACACTGGGTCAGAAACAGGTCCACCTACCAACATATCCTGTCTCTGAGAGCACATATCTCAGGGGAAAAAAAAGAAAAGGGCAGACATTCTGTGACACTGTACCCCTACATTTCCTCTGAGATATCAATAATGTGCACCTTGAGGACTTTTGAGTCACAGGTTTTATCCTTGTGCTTATCAGCACTTAATGACTGTTTCTCCACAGATTTCAGTCACTTATTTTGAACTCATCTAAACTTTTACTGTACGTATTATTCCATGTCAAAAACTCATATCATTTAATGAGACTTTCTGTGGGAAAAATATGTACCTATTTTTTATTCTTTAACTTAAATCTCCTTAAAATTTCATTTGTCTCTGCCTTGTTTCTGTATTCTGAGAATGAATGAAAAACTATTCTCCTATTCACTCACTGCCATGGTGCTCATTATCCATTTCTTCCCCAGACAAAAATATCAAAATCTGTTTCACTTTTTCTCTTGCAGAAACCATTTCACCCTATTTATCATACTTGTTGCCCTTTTCTGTACCTTCTCCATATCTAATATTTTATTATTATAAAAAGAACTGCAAATAGCGTTCAAGATGTGAGGACAACATGGATTTATACAGCAGCATAATTGTACTTTCTGCCTTCCTCTCAATTATTTTCCCCGTTCTCAAAACTCTATTTATTTTCCTGACCACCACTAAACATTGAGCTGATGTTTTCAGGGGGTGATTATATAATGACTCCAAAATCTCTTTCCTGAATAGTAATAACTAATTTAAAGATCTTCACTGTATATGCAGAGATGGATTGTTTTTCCAACCAGCACTACTTTGCATTTGTCAAAAGTGGATCTCACTTACCCTTTTATCATCAATCAATCAGCTTCATGAAATGTACCCAGTGTTCTTCATTCAGATTCCTTCCTTAATATTTTGCATAAATTTAGCACTATCAGCAAACCTTGTCACCTCACTCTCCACTTCTCTTTCCAGACCAGATCAGCACAAACCCCTATGGATACCTACCAGTTACTTCCAGCCATTTTAAAAGCAGTCTGAAAAGGGTCCTCTTGATCCAAGTAGCTAGGAGTGGAAGGATGTTCTCTTTTATTAAATCAGGCTTGTGTGTATTTTCTTATGCCCAGACATTTTGGTAACTCTATGAAGTTGGTTCATTCCCTGACATCTTGCATGCCTGCTGCTCTCCAGTTATCCCACAACCACCACTACATTTGGCTTCTGGAATCCACAATTAAAGAAAGCCAGCTTGCTGCTTCTGAAAAATGAAATTGGAATTGGAAACTAGAGGAGTCTGTTTCAAACTTTTACCCTACAGACAACACAGATTCACTCCCCTCTGTTTCAGTCAAGACCCTCTCTCAGCAGGGTGGGAAATGGCTGTCAGGCTCACTTGACCACTGTCCTTTGTGCATGAGCACGTCACCGGTGAAATCCTGCTACTCGAGCAGCCTGCACAGCACATTCTGCAAGTCAGAAGGATGCGAGGACAGAGACAGATTAATTAGGATCACAGCAAAAGACAACAGTTTTCCCTACATAAATTACTCATAGACCAAGAAGATCATCTCCCAATAATCCAGGAGGATGGATATAATCTTGGTGCTAACAGCCACCAACACAAGGCTTAACAGAGTTTGACACTCTAGTACCTGCACACAGAGGAGTGCAGTTCAAACTAGGAGGCCAGTGTTGCTTGTCAGAAATGCCTGGTCTGTACTGAGCTCCACCAAGAAGGCAAGCAGCTATTTTTATAAAGCCTTCAGGTTCTCAGCCTGGGTCTATGTGTGAAGCTTGTGGAAAAGTTTAGATTGGCAAGTGTCTTCATAATCATCAACATTAGTATGAGGCTAGTGAAGGATGAAGAAGGAAAGACAGACTGCCTGATCTTAGGAGTTACACAGGGCAGTTAGCATTTGGCATGAAGTGGTACATTAAAATGTATTTGTAATTTGCTTAGCAATACAAAAGCAGCATTCTTTCCCTCAGTACTATTATAAGATATGTAAAGCCTATCTCTTCTGTGATTTCACTTCTGGATCCAGAGTGATAACTAAATGTGATCAAGCACAATAAATGATCATGCACTTCTTCAGCCCACACCCAATTATTCTTGGCTCAATTTCATCAGCATAAGGTAAAAGCCTGGAAGCTGTAACTGCTCATCATCAATGTCAGCATTAATAAGTGAATGAAGATAATTTCATTTCCATTCTATACTGTAGCACTGTACTAAATTCAGTCACTGATTACTGTGGATAATTTTTCTCCAGTGTGCACCCTGCTGTATGTTTCACTGCCAGTTTGTATTGTTGTCAGCTAGGCATCCCTGGCTTTCCTCTTGGCTCTTCCCAACTTTCATTTCACACTTCAGGCTATTTGCATGGGAAATTTAACGTATCCTACAATAGTACACAGATAATAAAATGGAGTAGAAGGTAATCTCTTTTTGTGTACCACAACATCTGTGTGAAACCTTCCTTAAACCCACCCTTCATTTCTTCATTCAGGCAAAAAACAAAGAAAAAAACAACCAAAGAAACAAAAAAAAACCAAACCCAGATACCTTCCAAAGGATACTTTCTGTTAATAACTGTGCTTACACAGGTAGCAAGAGATAGTTTATGAGACATCAGGAGGACATTGTGGAATTCAAGTTGTGGAATTCAAGTTTCTAACTGAAACATGCTTCGTGCAGATTCACTACAATGAATTTCAGTAGTCATTGGAGCAGGTGATCTCACAACTGATACTTCAGCCTGTAGTCAGAAGTACCAGCTGCTCCTTTCTCTATGTTTTAGTTACAACTTCTGTTTCCAGTGCCACACTTACAGAGACCTTTTGCATACTGCTTTCAGTACTGAATTTTTTTAATCTAGGAGCTGTCTTAAAGCAGTGAGCATGGGAAAATAGTCTTCTGCACCACAAGTTTATTTGGAATATATATAGATTATCTTCACAATGTAAAAAAAAGAAAAAAAAGAGTAAATATCCTGGGTTTCTGCAACAAGATTGTTACTACTGATCAGAAACACTCTTTGCAAGATGAGTCTTTGTTTCACATATATGCATACCCCCACAGTCTGCAAATGTAAAAGTGTAATTAGAACAAAGAGTTTTAATCTCCCCTCACTTCCCAACAAGCAGTTACATCCAAGCAGGAATTCAACTAGCACATCTGTGTGAGGCAGTGTTTACACCTAGGTAGTGTCATATACTGCATAGGAGAAAAGCACAATATATACTAAAAGGACTTAACTTTTACTTTCCCCTCCACAATCAATTCATGGCTCCATTTGAGCTTAAAAATTTACTTTTGAGACCAGACACATTCAGCAAACTGAGGATTTTGCAATCAGCACTCTTTTGATATGCACGCGGATATCGCTGAACAAAATGGTCTACACTACCAAAAAAGAATAAAAAATAGTTTCAGGCACATGAAAGATAGCAAATGTGTCAGAACTCAGTAAAGTATCACTTACTGCAGACTAATAAGTAGGTCACCTGCAAAGATCCTGGTAATATGGACTGCCATAACTCTGCTCAGATGAATATGTGCCCACTAAAATATTTGCTGCTGGCCTCACACAGTTTGACACTGATTCAGACTATCAGAGATGAATTCCACTACCAGTCTGGGAAGCTAAGGAAGCAACAGGAGCTGCATGTACAGCAAACAGGTTCTATCAGAGCAGGGGTAAATCTGCATGAAAACAACGCAGTACAGTTTTGCAGGGAAATCTCTGTAGGAAACTAGTAGGGGAATAATCCCAAATTTATTTATTTATTTTTACCAGGAGAAATGCATTAAGAGCATAAGGTAGATATGCAGAAGGTTTTCTCTCTTTTATCAAATATCTCATTTAAATTCTAGAGCACAGCAGACATTCATTAAAATTCAGTTGTTGCCAGGAATTTCAGTGACAGAACTGTGACAGCTGACGACGGGGATACGGTTAGTGGGGTGGTCGAAGCTACACTGAAGATTCTTCCTTTCAGAAACACAGTTTGATCAGACTTTTTTTTCTTCCTCCTCCCACTCCCCATTGCACTGAGTGTTGCAAAAGCAGATTTGTGATTAGACCGGACAGCCCTTCAAGCTAGGACTCCCTGCATATTCAGATCACTCTGGAACAAAAGCCATGATAAGCACAAAAAGATCCATAGGACAACTCAATAAGAGAAAAGACAAAGACAATAGTGCCATGGGCACACAGCTGGTAAACAAAGCAGCAAGAGGGACTAAGAGAAGAAAGAGCCAAAGTAGTGCATATAACAGTATTGAGCCCTGAAAGAGCCCTTCCATCTTATTTCTGTTTCTCCACAGCCTTTACCTGTCTCTGTCTGTCTGGTTTCTATCTCTGCTCTCCCAGGAGTCAAATTTCTGCTACCAATTAGGCTCATTAGGACATCCTGCAAGGCTCTGCCACTGCCCAATTAAGCCATTCCCCTGATTGCAGACAAAAATTGCAGGTGACTCTCCCTTGTCTGAAGTCTCTGCAAAGACTGCAAAATGATCTATCTGTACACAGAACAGAGAGCATTAACTGCTTAGGTGCTAAGTAGGCAAGGCACTGGCTCAGAGAACATTTTTTCAGAAGAAATTTTTAATGTCTATTCTGCTACTCTTAAATGGGGTTATTTTTTCCTACCTTTAGTCCCACAATGAAAAGTAATTTGTCAGTTCTTTATACCACCAGCACCTGTTACATAAACATGGTAATAAATCAATGAATACATAAATAAATATGGAATGACAGCATCTATGTTGCCTTCTCTTACAGGTAACCACACCAGTCCTTAATTTGAGCGCTGCTAATAACATGTACATTATTCTAATCACATATTTTAACTGATGAAAATCAAACTTCATTCAAAATATACCACAGAAGAAAAAAAATGTAAATCATCCCAAATAGTGATCTTCTGCAAGTAAAGTAAAAATCAGGAATAAGAAAATGTGCATTAAAATTGATATGCTACTTTCTAAGTTCATTTAAATGAACATATATTTTGTCAACCCTGTCAAAATAAAGGTATACCAAAACTGCTGGAGATTATGATTAAAATTTAATGATAAAAATTTCAACACCAGAGGTTTCCAATAAATCTGGGGATTTTAATGGAAAAGCATTTGAAAAGGAAAACTATGAATGACAGTTTGCAGCATTGCTGTTCTGAAACATTTTGCACCTTTGTCATTTTTTCCTGCTCAGTGCAAAATTCATAACATCAAAGAGAACAAACATAAGACATGATTAGACAAAATGACTGTGCTTAAACTGGAGAAATAGAGATCTTTTGAATTTGATTTCTTTCACTTCTCAAGTAGAATTCTTGTTATTATCTGAAAGTGGAGAAGATTAAGTTACTTTTAGGTAAATTAAACTTATCATCCATACAATATTCATGTTTAGACCTTCTTCTAGTCTCTAGTCTTTGATGAAACTTATCTTTATTGCTTTTGTTCTGTCATTTCATAAATGTCAAATCTATTGGAGAATAAGAAAACAACTGAATATGTAACAAAAACTTAGAGGAAATGTTTCTAATTCAGAATTGCATAGCAATAACAATTTCATATGCAAGGAAGTTCTGATCCCACACTTACTTAGATCTTGAAAGGGAAGAACTTAAAAAAACACTTAAGGGAATTTCCCCATCTTAGTTTATTAGGTATTACCAGTGTCAACTTAATGTTTTGCTTTCCTTGATGGGAATTTCAAACTCTAAATCTGTTGAAAATACACCAGTGTGGTTAGCTCAGGCTCCAAACTGAGATATAGCTTATCCCATAATAAGGGCCAATCTGCAAAATAATAGTCCAGATTTTGAGTTGTTTTTTGTCAAAACTCTAAAGTAATGATATCAGATTTTAACCAGATGTTCCAATTTCCATGTCCCATGTCACAAACCTAGGACAGAGGGTTTTTATAGCACAAATATTCAGATCAGTAATTTTATATGCAATAAAATGTTATTGGCAAGTGTATTGCTTAATTCTTATCACTGAATGGAGTGAGGAAGGAACATAAAATTGTTCTTCAGGAACCTGAAGAAAGGGTTCTTTATTCATTTTCCCTCTTTAATATAGAAGATCTGTGTCTCACAGAAAGAGCCATACATGTCTGTGTGGTTGGGGTTTTTTTTCATAGGTAAACATATAAGTATCTATTTATTAGTTCTTTCACTGGTTGTAGTCCTAGAGAGCTGAGTAGGTTCTATGTTCTCTCGTGTTAATTCATGGTTAATTTAACTGCATCTGAAAGCTGGCTGGGGCTTCCACATCATAACATTTCAGTGTAATAGCAAAAGTGTTTTATCACTCAACATCCTGGAAATTTGTGCTGTGAATTTCATGCTACTTATTTTAATCCTTTTTTTCCAGGTATTCTGAAATATTTTCCTTAGAACATTTATCTTTGATGTATCAGGGAACAATTTTGTGACAAGAATCTCTCTACTAGTGTCAAGAAAGATGACAGCATTTATCAAGAACTGCCTCTGTACTTAACCCAGACTACCTTATAGCACAATATAGCAAAGCTCTTTTTATAACACCTCTTGCTCTCTCTACTGGTGTCAACTTCTCATCTATATTTGATTATCTCAGTCTAATATTTACACATCCTCCTTTCAGAAAGCAGGGTAATAAGGAGGACCCTGGGATTTTCTTCCCTACTCTGCTCTTGTGAAACCACTCCTGGAGCACTGTGTCCAATGCCAGCAGTCACAGCCCCAGAGGGAAAGTGACCTAAGAAAGCAGGTCCAGAAGGACGATCATGAAAATGGTCAGAGGACAGGAAGACCTGTTCTGTGAAGATGGGCTGAGACAGCTGGAATTGTTAAGCATGGAGAACACTCCAGAGAGACCTTATTGTAGCCTTTCAGTACCTAAAGGGGGCTTAAAAGAAAGATGAAGACAGTCATTTTACTAAGGCCATTAATAAATATGTCTGTTGTGGGTACTCCATGATTTTGTGTTCAAGGCCAGGCTGGATTGTGCTTAGAGCAATCTTATCTTGTGGAAGGTATCTATGCCCATGGCAGGAGGGTTGGAGCCAGATAACCTCTAAAGGTCCCTTCCAATGGAAATCATTCTATGGTTCCATGATTTTATGTTTTCTTTTCCATCATGCAATAGATATTAGATGAGATTCCCTTTTCACAAAAGCATCAAGCCACTGTAATGTATATCTATCAGAAAAATTTCTTTTGAAGCTTTCTAGTTATTCAAGCTGCTTAAGAGGCATGAAGGATTTGTGAGGTCAAAATAATGCCCCCACAAAAAATTATCATTATTTATTGTGATAAACAGTAAAGTCAAGCCTGGGTCCTCTGAGTACAAAAAGAAATGAAGACAAGAGACACAAATAGTTCTGATTATTGTCCTTAGGTTTTGTTGGTGTCTTTTTCTGCCAGAAGTCTTAAACATTATTTCATTTGTAAGGATTTTCTTTTATTTATTCCCCAGTGCCCACTTGGAAGTATTTTTCTGTACACATATCCTACGAATAGATCTTCACCAAAAACTCAAGCATCTCTTTCAACATATTGATGAGAATCAATCATAATGTAGGCCTGAGAAGCACTTATTAATGGTTTGAGGATATAACAAATCTTTAGCAAATTCACAATATAATAATATTTCTTTTTTTGGAATAACATTATTAAGGGAAACAAATATACTTTTATCATCAAGGATTATTCAAGTATGGGCTCAAGTCTAGCTACATTGATAGCAGAAATATTTCAATGTTACTTTTTAAACAGTTTCTATTTTTCTATATTGGTAAATAGAAAAAAAGTCTATTGCCACAAGCTGACTGTAGTGACTGAAACAAACTATTGTGCTTAGCTAATCTTAGGAAAAAAGTATAATAAACACATGCATACTGCTTTTGTCAGGCTTTTTGCACTTAACACTCTTCCAAACCATGGTGCTTTTAGCCATCTGTCCACATAAACATGTGGAAACTCTATATTAGGCTTCCAGACTTGTCACTTTTTATGTGATTTGGCATGTCAAGGATAATGTTGGTTGAAGCTAAGCTTGTCTGTAAAAGATGAGGCTTGTGGGCATAACTCCATTTTACAAAACTCTGCTCAAAACCTCAATTAGTGTTGAATAAACAGCTATAATAGAAATTCAAATTACAACAAACAAGTTCTGTTCACATCAGCCTAAAGCAATCTGATCATTTGGGCTTTCAGCCATACTCTCAGCTCCTGCTGGCTGTTTAGGCTGGCATTCCAGCTCCAGCATGAGAGCAGGAGCTGTGTAAATCCTTACTGCTGTCATCTGCCCTGGGAAGGGTGGCATGCAGGAGCAGTGTGCCAGTGGTTGATGTCATTCACCTTGACATTTGATACACTGTATGGTTAACACCACATTCTGGGGGATTTGACAAATATTACACTGTCAGGAGCTTTGAGGAGCTTCTTGGTGCTGTTTGCAGTATGTTAGAGGAGGCAGATGTTAGCACTGCCCTATGTCATGACTTCTGTCTACCCATGTCTTGATGTCAGTTTATTTCTGCCTGAAATATTCCAGCACATTCTCATTATCTTCTCACAAATAGAGGGCCAGCTTCTGAAAGCTGCTGAGTGCCCTCAGTTTCTGAAGTTCAGTTTCAGTCAGGTTCAGAAAATGCTAAACTTCTCTAGGATACCTGGATTCAGCTAGCCAGTGAAATTCTCTATCCATAATGACATGTGTTGACAGATGCCATAAATTTGATTAGGAAATCCTTTCCTGACAACACTGTTCAACAGATATGCTGACAACGTACAGAAGATTTTACAGATACATTAATTCAAAATACAGGATCCAGTAAACAAATAAAATAGACCATTCAGCTCTTCTGAAGTTTATGCAAAAGGCATAAGTAATGTGTTTTGTGCTTCAAAATTAAATAGATGTCTACATTCTGTTTTCAAGTCTCATTGTATTAATTCTGGACAAGATTTCCTTACAATTTGAGAAAGAAATTGTATTAACTAAAAGAAGCAGAGCCCAGCCTCTCAGCCCCCTCACTGGCTTTCATTTTACATCACAGAGAGAATTGCTTTACAAATTTATAAAAATTCTTCTTCTTGAGATCCAAAGGCTGAATTATCTAAAATAAGGGGTGGAAACCTATCTAGCTTTGGCTCACTTGAAAAAAAAAAACAAGACCAAAAATCCATTCCAAGTATTATTATTATTATTATTGTTATTATTGTGTTATTATTACTTTGTTTCATTTATCTCAACTGCATAGTATCTGTACTTGAAACATTTTTAAATGTTATTAGAATTTCTTTTGCTTACTCCAGCCTAGCAGTTTGAATTTGACCTTCTCACTCATGACAGTAGAAAAACGCTGCTTCTTTCAGTTAGCTTTCTGTTAATACCATGACTTGAAGAGTAAATAATGCTTAGCATCTGCAAAGGTGTCACAAAATGAGATCAAGGAGGAAAATTTTTAAAACATGGTATCATTATCACATAAACATATTTAATTTTATTTATTCAATAAAATTGTGCCTGATCCTGGAATGAATAAATCCTTTAGCGTTGGCAGAACCTTTTGGTTTATATAGCTGCCTACATGAACTGCCTTACTCGTGCGACGCTTAGAAGACAAGATATGCTGGAATATGGTTCACTGTTGATGTGAATGTTCTTCTGGCAAAGAATCATAGAATATCTTGAGTTGGAATTGACCTGCAAGAATCATCAAGTCCATCTACTGACTTTGCACTGGGTAATCCCAAAAGTCACATCAGTGATGGCATGCCAGTGGCAGGACATGAGGAAGCAGAAGAGCTTTGCCTAATGCTGTAACGTTTCAGTAATGATTCTTCTGTAAGATGAATTCACATAGCAGTTTTTTTCCTTTATATTCTGTTGTTAAAAAAAAATTAGTCTATCACTAAGATTTCAGAGCAAACTTGGAGGCAAAAAAACCACACTGGAAATTTGAAAGAATATTACAGTAACATTAACTTTGCTACATGCAATGAAAGTAAAAAAAGTTTTCCTTTTTTTTTCTTTTTTTTTAATTACTCTGTAAATTAAGCAATTAACATTTAGTCTACTGGTGCTCAGCTTTATCTATTTCTGCTTCTATTAATTACCAGGTTATGTTTTTAAAAGAATTTAGTTGATATCTATTTTAATAAAGACTTTAACACCCATATTTTGACTTGAAGGCACCTTTGTTAATCTGAAATTTTTGGGTATTCTTTTGGTAAAATGATAGAGAATATTTCCAAGTAATGTTTTACTCCCTCCTGTTATTTTGGTGTTTTCTTCATGGTCAATTTACTGTAGAGTTCATTGTCTGCAACACAGTAGAACTAAACTATCCATTTTCATTCTGTCCTATTACTCTGCTTGTCCAAAACAGCAGAAAAGATGGCTCCCATGACTTTTTTTTCTGCCTACAGAAGAAAACTTGGTGAACATGAAACTCTTCTTAGAAGAAGATATATTTTGCAATTTCCCCAAGCCAGGAACACAGATTACAATTTTAGAGAACAAAAGAACAGCTTGTCCTGATGGGAAGAATTTTTTATCTCGTCTGCAGAAAGTAGTGGGGATGCAAAGTCTGGTGTTCATGAGGTGTTCCCTGCCATGCGCCAAGCCTTGAACAGCACAAGATTATGGAGATCTGGGCATGGTTTATAAAGCTGATGAGGCTCAGGAACACTCAGGGCAGCTAAGTTACTCTGAACCCAAATACATTTAAGTTAATACTGTGGCATGGTGAAGTGTGAACACAATAGATTTCTGATATGGGAAATTGTTGTAAAGAAAATAAATGCAAACAATACAGGAATAGGAACACGTAGAAAATGCAGTAATAATGTAACTGATTTTCTGTAGTGTTGATCTCTTCCTGTGACTACAGGTTTATTTATTTCTCTGGAAATATTTAACACATAGGACATTTTATTGTAGTTGACTACTAACTTGGAAATTGCTTTTACAAATAGGTATTAATGAAGCGCAGGTGGAAATAGAATTATGTAAATAAGTATTTCTCCAAATTTTATCTCAAATACAATCATAAGAAGGGAAAAGTTGATAAAATATTTTGGCACAGATCATCAGTAATGTTTACACTTGAAGCTGAACTTGCAAAGCTGCATCTACCTAAACACCTGGGGGAGTGCATAAGAACAGCATTATTAATAGTAGTGTTATTAGTGTCGTTAGTATTACTACTACTAACAACAGATGAACATCAAAAAGGAAAAGAATACATCAAGCAAGCTCTAAAACTTATTATAGAAGGTGAAACTTTTTAGAGGAGCAAAAACAGGGAAAAAAACTGTTTAAATTAGTGAGGCTACACATGTAAATATAAAATGTTTTAGGCCAAATAGTAATATTTCTTTTGTTGGAGAGAAAGGCCTCTGCCTGAAATTGCACTGCTCCTGCTTTAAAGAACTAGTCCCCAAAAATGCTACTACAGGAGGATCAGCAAATGGATTGAGGTTATCAGTCTGAGAGGAGAGGCACAGTTAAAAGGACCTCAGTAAAATGAAGTCCTTTTATAAGTTTAAGCAATAGAGACTAATGTATGACCAGTCAGTTCCAGTTTTATAAATGAGTTTAGTAAGAGAACTGTTAGGCTCTACTCTAGTTTAAACAGTTTGTTGTTGTTTCTACAAAACCTAGTTTAGCACACCATAAATAGAGCTGGTCAAAAAATCCTGATGAAGATATGGTTTTAGATTGTACTTGCACTGAAGCATTAGCTTATCCCTTTCATAGTTGTCTCCATCACTAATGGAATTCATTTAGTAGTTTGACTCACTTTGGTCAGATGTATCTACCTTGTATCTGTGTAACCAGAAGAGGTGTGAAGCCCACAGGCTGTGAAAGGGAGACCACACACAATCTCTACCCTGTTTAGCATAATTGGTTGCAGGTATTATGTGGGAGGAGTAAAAGGGAATGTGAAGCTCTCGAAAGGTGTGGGAAAATTTCAGGTGAAATTATGAGTTTTTAATCTATTTTTTTTTTACGTTAAGCAGACCTGGATTAACATATTAAATTAAAAAATTCATATATGTGTCAAACTCTTTCTTGGTTTGAATGAAAAGCTTTCAGTTTCCTTTTGGAGTGTTTTAAAATTAAATACAGTCCAACTGCACTCAAGAAAGTGAAGAAAATAACTCAGAAATGAAATTTTTAATTCTACACCCAAATATTTTTGGTACCATTTCTCTCAGTTCATCTACAATATTAAGAAACCAACTATTTACCCAGAAGTATTCAGGTCTCTTCAGACTTTGTCTAGAACTCCTAAATAAATCAACCCATAAAAACAGACTTTTTCATGTGAGAATGTTCAAACTCCTCCATTTCTGTGAATTTGTTCACATGCTTGTCGTCTTTGTGTAGCCTAGATCTGCAGCACCCAGACTTAAACACCCTCAGGAAAATATACTGAAGCAGCGCTCCTCTCCTCAGGACTGAAGAACAGGTCTACTGACTACTGCTCCAGTAGAGTGACCAGACAAAAGTGGGGATGTTTGTTAAAACATCACTGAGCAACTGATCCAGCTCACTGCCATTTCCAACCTGCAGCTGAGGAGCCCTGGGCAAGCAGGGCAGGATGTCTGTATTTTCCTAATTGTAGCAGCTGTCTTCTGCCCTTGTGGATTCTTAGATAAAGACAGAGATTTAAGTATGTGAATATGTTCTTCCTGAGTGCACTTTGCAGTCATTTCACTGCTGCAAGTACAGTAGTACATGCAGGTGAATATGTCATCTCACACCACTGGGAAGTAGCAGCAGGAGTACCTCTGAAAGACTTATATGACTTGTAACAAGAAGTGTGGATATTGTACCTCATTCGTGGCAGGAATCTTCAAAAATGTAAGTATGACTTATATCCTTTTAGTGGAGACAGTAATGTCAGTTAAGGAACAGATTTCTGTGCATTACATTACAGAGAAAATTGTGGACAAAATATTGGCTCCAATGTGTATATGTATTGCAATTATTTAAAAATAGGGGACTAATGTGTTTATTCACAGAAAGCAAGACTTGTTTACACTGGTAGACCAAGGGAGCCAAATAAATTATTCGATGCAGAGCTCTTTGACTGGCTTCACCACCAGCTCTCCCCCACAGGCGTGCACCTTTTTCCAAAGGAAATGAGCTGCACTCTGCTAACGAGGCTCATCACCATTCCTGCCAACATTGCTGCCTCCAGGCTCACCAATCCTTGTTAACAGAACTCTAGGGCAGGTTGGCACCTCAGCTCAATCATGTGTGGGGTCACTTCGCCATGCCACGGCACCATAAAGAAGTCTCAAATTGGAACAACATCTTTTAAGCGTACTCTACAGCCTTTATTTAAATGCCTTTTAATGTAAATTCACTGCTCATAAAAGTGAAAGAATGACTGTTCTGGCAGCCTCTGGGCATCATTTGGGAAGATGAAGTGCAGGCTTATCTGCATAACTGCAAGTGCACCGTCTGGCTGTGGCCTTGTAACCTCAGCTCCAGTCTCCCCATCAGAATCAGCCCAGCAGTGCCAAGTTGTGCAAATGTTTTATGGACATGGCCAAATGTTCATTGTGGTCCAAACAGAGTTTTGCACTTGTGCCTTAATTACAGTTTAGATTTAGTGTGTGTCCTGTGAGCTGCCTGGTGAGTCACAGCAGTGCCAGTGGGAAGATTTGGAAAGAGATGAGGATGTGGTGATGACACAGCACCCGAGAAGTGTGAGGTGGTCTCAGTCAAACTCCTGATCTGTCAGTCTCTGTTGGAGCCTGAAGCCCTAGAGAGAGCACAAGTGATGACTACTGATGACTCAGTAGTTTAACAGTGTGGACTCTTTCCTGTCAAATGCTGAGTCAATTTGACACAAAATAAATCAGTTTCCCTTCTTTTCCTACCACTTCAGCTGCCTCCCACTTGCTCATTTCATAGCAATTAGGACTCAGACTGGGGCCATAAAAGACAGGCAAGACAGAGAGAAAGGGAGAACCAGTAAATGTATTCAGAAGGCAGTTCATTTTTCAGCCATGCCTGATTTCTGTACATCACTCATTCACCCACAGACTTGACACTATCACAGACAGCCCTAGTGTTATCTCAGAATTTTTTACCATGAAGTAAAAACATTAAAATTGGCAAGCAGGAAGCAAATCAGTTCACTTATCTGAGATTTATCTAGTGTTACACTGGATTTTAAAAATGCACAATACAGAAGTTCTACCCATAGGGAACAAGTTGCCAGTTTAGGCACATTTCTGGGAATCCTCATGAAGACACTGCTGCAGCAGCTCCAGCCAGTTTTTCAAACTTATGAGGCAGGAGTGTCCCACTTGGCAGACTGAGAAGGATGGCTGGCAGTAAGAAGATCTAATGGGAAGTCTTGATAATGAAGGACTGGTATATCATATCAAAGTTGAGAAGTAGTTACCAAAATAAAATCTGTCTAGATAGATCCAAAGGAGAAGTATAACTTGAAGAGCTCCAAGTCAGGCAATGGAGCAGCATACTACTTTAACAGTGAAAACAACCAAAATCCAAAAAGGTATGAGAAAGGGATCCTGCTAATGAAAACTTAGTCACAACACAATAACCAAATCTTTGCCTTCCTCATAGAGATGCACTGGATAAACACTACCCAACACAGAAGTTAACTAGCTAACAATAATTGTAAATAAAAGCAAGTAATATATTTAATTTAGACTTTATATAATTATTTATTTTAATTAATAACTACCCATATCAAATACATGTAGTCATTATATAAAATAGAAAATACTGGTGAAACCATAACATTTAGGAAAAAAAAAAACAAACACAAAAACCTGTTAATAAGTTAGGTAATCTAGAACTTGCAAGTAAAAAATGAGTACAAAATTAACCTAGAAGTCTACGCCCAATGCCATGCTCAAACATCCAGGGTCTCTGAGGCTTCAGAGGGTCCAGACTGGACTCACATGAAATATTGTTTAGAGGCTTAAATTTTAAACAGCAGACAAATCTGGCCATGGGGCTGCCCTCAGTGGGCAGTGGAGATGCACTCCTTAGGGGCTGGGATGCTCCATATCTTGCTCTGAAATTCCACAAAAAAAATGCTAGTTCCATGTTAGTTATTAAAACTTGATTTCTGTCCTGCATAATCTATTTAATCATATGAAGAAGATTCAGCTGGCACTGAATGGAAAGAGCTTCCAAACGATAGATGGCAAGGAATGAAAAGCAAGGGCAAGGGTGAAGTGTTGTCATTTAATCAACATGTAAATTTTATCTTCCAGCATTCTTTAATGCCACCTTAGCTTTTTTTTTTTTTTTTTTTTTTTTTTTTTAAAGCAGGTCTCATTATTTCAGTACTACATAGAATATGCACTTGTGCCTATTAGGCCAACATCTAAATTATTTCTATCTCCAGTCCATCAGTAATGTACCTGAAGATGTGCATATAATCACATTTTTTACGATCTTCTCCCCTGGCCAGTATACAAGACAACTTATCAGCTCTCAGTTTTTCTTTCATAAACACCTTTATAACTTGCCTTGAAAATTTACATGAAACTAGAAAACAATGCACATGGTCTTAGCTAAAAAATGCTTTTAGGCAAGAAAGATGGGCTAAATTATACTGCTCAAGAAGCAGTGCTATATTTTATATAGCAACTTAAAGGAAAAATAAATAGATTGGACAAGAGAAAATAAATGGTCCAATATTGCAAATAACTAAATAATTTCCTCAGTATAAGTTTTATTATTGTTGTTCCTACCAGTAGTATCAGTAGAAAAATCTCATTAATTTTTCTGCTTGCACGGTGACCTAAAATTATCAAATTAAAAATTACTGCAGCATGCATTGTCAAGGAATGCTGGAGATTTTGACAACTGAGTTGGACATTCTTCCTAAGATCCAAGAATGCACTTTAGGTATTCAGATGCACAGGCAGTACTACCCAAATAAATCCTGAAAACGTTTTCAGAAAGGAAAATGGAATCCATGCTACAATGGAAATAACTGTCTCCACATGCCTTTGTTATTGAATATATTCTAGGTTTAAAAAAATTTGTTTCTCATTAAAGTTGGTTCTTTTCAAGCATATGCTTAGAGCCAAAGCCATTGGGATGCAAGATCTCTCATGGTAATGTTCCTCAGACTGTGTTCTGGAAAAACGAAAGCAGCAGATTGCTGAGCAGAGACTTTCAATTTATAATCTCTTTGTAGATGAATCTTCCCTTCCTATTCACTGGTGGAAGGAACTAAACCTGCCAAAATGTCTTCTGTCTTAACAGGCCATCCAACTCTTGTTTTAATGTCCAATGAACTTCTCCAAGACTAATAAAGATGCCCTTGAAATTTTGATGGCATGGGACATAATTACAGAAAATATCAAAGATGATAATGATGTCCTAGAAATAAAGAGATAAAAATTACTAATAAAATTTAAAAAAATGCAAGCACTATGCAAAATAATAATAATGCAAGACCAGGCTATTTGTGATTTATATTATATGGTTATTTTCTGGGGAAAGTTTGCTCAAACAGCTAAACTATCTCTAACTTAGTCTGGTTTTGCCACGGCATCTGTCACTGCTGAAATTCAAAAACATACAATAGATTTTGAGGTGTTCTCTTTACATTCTAATTAACAATATTCTGATCAATGATACTACAAAGAGATATCATAAAGGACTACTTTATTGCTGGTTTTACACTCCTTCATTTAGTTAGGAATGTAGATCTAAACTGTTATTCTATTTCTTCCCCTTTCCAAATTTTCTTGCTCGGCAAAGCAAATGTCAATATACAAGCTTGTAACAGAGATTGGCTCAGCAAGATTAGAAGGCAGGATCCTACTTATTTCTCATTCTTTATAATAGACTGCAGGTTGCAAGGCCTCTTCCTGTGTTGTTCAGATAAAATCTAGACTGTATACTGTGCCATAAAGATGGACATATATATGGATATATAAGTATATATATGTATAATGAGTCAATGGTAAAAGCATGGACTGGAAGTCAATAAATGGGTGGATTATTTCTGATTGAAATTTTCCTGCTGAAAGTATTTGACTTATCCAAGCAAGCAAGATCTGAATTCAGTGTAGTGCTGTATGAGAAGGTGTATAGGGAAATACAAGTGGAGAGGCAAATTATTTCCCCAGTTATTTTTATAGATCAATGTAAGATGTCCACGAAACACTCAGAGTCCTAGTGAGCACCCTGAGAAGATAAAGGTCTGCTGCAGCCGTGATTCAGCCAGCAACATTCAGTAACAATATTTTGCTTCCTTTTTGTGCAAAATCAAAATCACTGTGACATGGCCTCTCCTCCAAAAATGCTATATTTGCACTGGCACAATGTTTGATCACAGTCACTGCTCTCTTACAACATTTTCTTTCTCACCATCTTTCTGCTCTCTGCAGTGAAAGAAGGATTTTCTTGTTTTTATTTTAAAACATGAGATTGTCTTTTCCTGATGCGGTAGTATGAAACAACAAATTCTTTTCTGATAAGTGCTTTGGCCTCTTCCATTAGACCATTTCTTCAATTTAGTAAAATTAAGGAGTGTGTATACATATAGGTCTATTCATAGCGTATGTGAATGTAAATTGAAAATTCTTTAGAAAGTGGTGATTTTGTATCTTATGGACTCTGGAAAATATATTTTGAATCCTGTTTTACTTGATTTCTCATCCCAAATTTCATTTCAAGTTTGTAGTTTAGATGCAAAATATTTAACACACTTTGATTATTCACACCACATTTAAAGCAAACTAACCGGAGAGAACAAGGATCAGGAAAAAGACATTTGTAATAGCTCTGTTCTTCCTTTCTTCCCATCTTTCATCCACAGAATATTGTCCTTCTAAATTACTTTTTTTTCTGTCATAAGAAAACACCTCCATTCTCAGATCTTTCTTCTCTGCTCATGATATTCATTCTCTTATTCTTCTGGTGCACTCAGAGCCCTTCAAGAAACGTCGACTGATTTCCTTTTGTGACATTCCAGTTCTTTGATCCTCATGACAAATAAAGAACAACTCAAAACTTGGAATGGAGGAAGAGTGAAAAGCATAGAATAAATATACTTTTTCACTTTTCTTTTTTCTTCTGAAAATGAAAACAACAGAGATGGGTATGGCTACTACTGAATATAGCCTCCTCCATAAGAAATATGTATATGCACATATATATGTAAAAAAGAGGTTGTTGAGGATGGATGTTTTGTTTTCTTTTTCTACATTCTTTTAAAGACATTTTTCTTGAATACCTCAAAAAAAGATGCTTGTTGTATGAACTTGTTACCCTAGAAATCTTGGTGAAAATCAGGAGGAGAAGAAAGAGAATGACAACCTTCATACTCAGACGGGGGGATAGATGACAATAACGCAACTAGCAAACATTCTTTTTTTTTCTTTTTTTTCCTTTTTTTCCTTTTTTTTTGTGAAATGACACACACAGTAATTTGTCTCAATATCAGCATGGTGTAAACCTGTCTACATAGAAGAGGTTCTAAAGGCAGACTGAAACCCTCTCTCGTTGGAATTTTACAGAGAAATTAATTATTTAGTATAAATTCATGACAGGTACTTTAGTATTTCACACAACTACTGCAAAGAAACTAAATATTGTGTATACCTCCTGTCAGTGTTGAAAACACTGCTTGAATATTGAGTGCTTCAACATGCATGTTTCAGAAGAGTTCTGAAATAAGATTCTGTTAAGTTAACTGTTTTCTTCTAATGTACACCAAGAACAAGATTAAAAGAGAGACATTTTATGCTCTGAAAAAGGTAAAACTTTTAGAAATTTTATACTTTCTTGAATTGAAATGTATTTCTTTCCTGCAAACTCTTAAGACAAAGTTGTTAGATATGACAGCTAAAACTGGCTAATTGCTGCAAAAAAAGTTTTTTTTGAAACTGCTAAGGGGTAGGCAAAAGATAAATAATTTTTAAAACAAATTTGAAGCTTCATAAAGTTACTTGAAAGATTTTTCTAAGGATGGATGTGTAAACTGGATACAGAGGGAAATGCTAGGCTCACTACAACACAGGGCTATTCATGTATGCAATTTGGAACAGTCATTTGTTGGCCTTCCTGAAAATGTAAATTAGAGGTCACCATGGCATATGGAGGTTAAAGTAGATTAGAATAGGAACAAAACCCAAAACAAACAAAACACATAGTAATAAACAAACTGGCTTGAGTCAAATCCAATCCAGCTGCTCAATGTCACCTAGATCCACTTGCTCAAGATCACATCCAGCTTTTGGGTACCCCCAAGGTGGAGGACCCTGAAGCCCTCACAGAAAAATGTGTTTCTTGATGTTCCATTGGAGGTCTCGTGTTTCCATGTGCCATTGCCTGTACTCCTGTCACTGGGCATTACTGGAAACAGTTTGCTTCTGTCTTCTTTACACTCTCCTTTCAGATACCCATGTGCTAAGTGCTCTCTCTTCCCCAACATAAAATGTCCCAGGCTTTGCAATCTTTCCTTGCAAGAGAGTGGCTGCAGTCCCCTCTTTGTGATAGTTTCTTGAACTCTGTGTGGTATATCCATGTTTTCTCTTTTTTTCCTGTGCTCTGAGGAGCCCAGAACTGGACAGAGTATGTCAGATGTGGACTCACCAGTGCTGAGTAGAGGGTAAGAATAATCTCCAGCAGCCTCCTGACAATGCCCCTCTCAGTGCAGCTCAGGATACCATCACAGTTCTTTAACACAAGAAAGAATACATTGCTGGCTCATGTTCAACTACCCAGATCCTTTCTCTTGCTGCTTTCCAGTTCAGTGGCCCCAGCATTTACTGTGCCTGGGGCTGCTCCTCACCATGTGCGCAACTTGGTGCTTCCCCTTGCTGAGCTGCATGAGGTTCCTGCCACTCCTTTTCTCCATCCTGGTGAGGTCCCTCTGGACAGCAGCACAACCCTCTGGTGTATCAGACACCACTCTCGGTTTTGGGTCATCACCACAAGAGGTTCATATGAAAAATGACATTTCAAAGCCAAAAGTTCACAAACTCATGAACTATGGAGGACAGTCTGGAGCGTGCTAGGGCTGAACTAAGAATTCTGGAAAGCAGTTGCTGTGAAAAGACTGGCCACACAACTTTTTTAACTACAAAAGGACACAGAAAAGACATAGGGAATCCTATGTTATGTCCTAGAATATGTACCTGATAATTGTTGGCTTTGTTAAAAAGAGAATTTTTTGGTGATTGTCCAGAAACATTTGATAATGTTATGCAGCAAATAACGAATTAAATAAATAAATAAAACTGGATCCTACAGTTTCTTCATGATACTTTCTTTCTTTTCCTGGTAAATTATTAAATTTAGAATATTTTTAAAAGCTTAATAAAGGAAGGTTTTAATTTTGGTTTTTGTTTGGAGGTTTTTTTGAAAAACATTTGTCTTGCTACTCTCTTTTGGAAGATTTTGTTCTGCCCAATGAATAAATAGAGCAAAATTTCTTTTTCATGCAATCAATGTTTTATGCAGTGGTTAATTATATATTACAAAATATGAGTGTATTCACACTGCAATACAATTTGGACTTTGTGTGCAATTTATATGCAAGTATGAGCAAAATAAGAAAAAAAAAACATATAAATTAGCAGAGGCACTAACACAAAAGAAAGGTTTTTTTTAATACAAATTCCATCTTTATTTATGTGTTGGTATTATAAATATGACAAACACACTGACTGAGATTGTTTTAGAAGCTAAATAGAGAGTAGTGGCACACATTTTTTTAGATACTAAGTAATTTTAGAAAAAGAGAAAAAAAAAGAAATCTCCAGTAAAATTCAAGCTAATTAGAAGCATGTGGGGTTTTGACACTGTCTTCAATGAAAAAGGATTTTATCTTTTCTGTTCATTGAAATAAAAATAAGGAGAGCACTATCAAAAGAAACAGGTAAATTGATATGTACAACTAATCTTCCAGAATCTCAGTAACAAGGACTTTTCTAAATTACTTTGCTTTTAAAGCTATTAAATGTATAGATTACTTAGCCTTAATTGACAGTTTATAAAGATAATTCCATGTGTCTTTATCTTATGGGTTTTTTTTAAAATAACATCATACTGAAGGTCATGCAATACTTGCATTGGATAAGTATGGTTGCAGTATTTGCCAAGGTTTCCATGCCTTGCAAAGTCAACTAATTCAGAAACTGTTAAATATTGTATAAGTTTTTTTGTGTTTGAGATGAATAAGATATTCAAACCAAACAAAGGTATGGTTGTTAATTACAAAGCATCTAAGCATCTCATTCTTGCATGTTTTCATTTCCTTTCTGTAGCTAAGAGAATGTCTTAAAAGGATAACAGGAACATATTTGATTAATTTGTTTACAGTCAAGCAGTGAAGCATACACCAGGAGTCACATTTTGGCTAGGTACACTGTAAAGGACACAGAGCAATCAGACTGATATGTTAATGGCTTATGAGTGGCTAAGATGAATAAAAATATTTTTGGTACCTGAATACATTATTTTCAAAGCTATATTTATGTATGCAATTAAATACATGTAATTTGAAGAGAAATTAGTGCAACATATTCTCTGCCTTCTTTTTTTAATGGACACTGGGTTATACTACTTTTTTGTCACTGTTTTTTTTTTAATATTTTGATGAGTCTCTAGTATGTTTCACAGAAAAATAGCTCTTCAACAACTACTCGTGATTCTCAAAGACTGCTAGGATGGCAGAGAAACACACATCAAACTATAGCTCAGAGAAAGTAAGAAAAGCTTTATATAGGCAAGATGTGGGCATAAAATTATTCTCTCCGGAAGTCTGGAAAAACACCACAGAATCTATTCCTAAAATGAAGAAGAGGGTGAAATGTTTCCAAAGTAAAATAAAAATTGAAAAGAAAAAAAAAGAGAAAAAAAGGATAAAATAATAAGACATAAAGAGAAACAACTCAGGAGTAAAACTATGTGGTAGGCTCAAAGGCATCTCTGGACTTGTCAGCATCACTGCCTGGTGAGCTTATGCAGAAACTTGCCTCTGGCTTTGTCAGATGCCACAGCTGGAAGAATATCTTCCACTTTTTGATTTTAATGTCCTTCAAGTGCCATCTGAATCAGAACTGAGAGTCAGTGGAATAAACGAAATAGTGTTTTCCTACAACTATTTGTAACAAAGAGGTCCAAACTAGAACAACTATCAGAAAAATATTTTTGACTTATCAAAATCAGATATTGCTTTTATACTAATATATTTTTTTTGGAAAATACAGAAACTCCTTGATATAGTTCTGAGTTCATTCAGCAGATTACACAAAGTTTACTTTTGCATATTTTCAAATAATTTAATATAACCTCAACGGTTTACGCATCAGAGAAGTACATGAAGAGACCAACCAAATATCTGAATGATAAAATATCCTATGAAGTTGGATGGTTATATGATTCTGTAATGGATCACAAACTCCATACATTCTACTGTGAAGGCAAAGGATAGGAAAAATGCCATTCTGTCTCGATCATTTCCCATAACTGCTGAATTTCATCTGTGTGCTATTGATTCTCATATTAGTTACAGCACTCTTGCTCTGATCTTGGTGGTGCCTTTGTTTGTACATTTGGATGAATGGCACTGGAGGTCCACTTTGAATAAAACAATCAAAGGTTCTGTGGATTTACCAAATCCATATTATTCAAACTATGGAGTAACTGAGACTGAAAAAAGGATTCAAATTAATCACAAACCAGGAAATTTTACATCAGTGAGTCCTACCTGGTTTGTTGACTTAGAAATGACCAGAAATGGCACCTTCAATGAAATGTAAAAGTACACAAACACTGCTTTTGTTTAAGCCTCTCTGTCACCAAGGCAGGAGCTTATGCTGCACACTGAATCCAGTAAAAGGGATATGAATAGATGCTGATCAAATAATACAGATGTGCTTTGAAAAACCTAAAATATGCTCTTGTTTTATATGTAATTATTTAACATGAATATTTAAATGAAACCTGTAGACTTCCCAGCCTGGTCCATGGAACAGGTTACATCATCTTAATTTGTAATTTCAGGATGATCAATATTCCTTCTGATGTCCAGCACTAAGACTCTTCCAAAGACATTCCTAAAGACAGGGTAAAGAACCAAGTCACAAATAAAATCAAATTATAATATAGCAGTCTCTCTGTAAAATGTACCATGCAGAATGTTCTTTTGAACAACTGAAGTGTACTAAAATTTTAAGAACTCTAAGTCTTATAGCCAGTTCAAGATTTAAATGAATGCAAACACATTATTTTTTTCCTTGGAAAAAAAAATATTTTGGGGCCCTAGCTCATGTAGTGTTTTGAAATTCTTTTTACACACACGGACTAATAATATAATTATATGTATATGTACACATGTAAATCATTGTTTGGGAGAATGGATAATTTTAATACTGAATTATTGCAAGCACTCTGTATCATCTCAACAGATAAAAGATCATTTTGCTAACATATTTATCTTTTTTTAATTGACTATTTAGGGTGAAAATATTCTTAGTTCATTTATCAGTTAAAAATTTTGACAAAAATAATTAATTAGAGTTAGGGAAATTCTTATTAGCAAAGAAAAATACATTAATGTGAAAGATGCATTCAAATTGTAATGCTTGAATCAAAAGAGGAGAGAATAGAAGAGAATAGTTCAGTGGAAAGGACCTGTAACAAATATCTCCTCCAGCAGCCTAACCACTTCAGACCTCTTCAAGAGTTAAAACATGCTCTTAAGGTCATTGTCCAAATGTGTCCTAAGCACTGACAGCCTTGGGATATTGAGCACCTCTCTAGGAAGGCTGCTCCAGCATTCCACCAGTGTTCTAGTAAAGAAATTTGTTGTAGTGTGCTATGTTAGTTTGTTCAATTGCTCCCCCATTTTGTATAATGGTTCTGCCCTCAACTGTTTTTCCCGCCACTGTGTTGCCAGTCATTCTGTTGCCTTGGTTACTCCCGCCTTCAGTTATGTCAATCCCCTGGTTAACTCGCAGCTCCCCTCCCCTTGTTTCCTTACATAGAGCATACTCCTCCCACCCTAGGCCCTGCCAGTCACTCCTTACTCCACCTAATTTTCTAGAAGGTTCCTCGCTTTGGGAGCTATGATTGGCTGTGGGACCAGGGCCCCTCCTTTGTTATGTATCGATTGGTCTTCCTTTACTGTCTATTATCATAAGTTCACTCCCTCTACGCCCTGGATTGGTTCTGGTTGATCTCCTCCCCTGGATTCCTCCCCCCTTTATAACTCTGCTGCACTCATTGTTCGTTGTCACTCCCTGTTGGACTTATGTTAGGGGCAAGCCAGATTGTCACTCCCTGGCTGGCCTCCATCTAGGCAATAAACCTGACCGTCCCCAGAGAGTGTCCGTCTCTCATCTCGTCATTTCTTGCAGCTTGGTACTGGACTCTCAGCGTGATCTCGTCCACACGGACGCAGCCCAAAGCCACTGCCGCCAAGGGGCGTCCGTAGGAGCAACCCTGGGGCCCTGCCACCGGGGTTGACTCCCCACTGCTGCAGTGGAGTGTTGGCCGCCCAGCTAGCCGGACGGGCATTAATTTAAGGCCACTGACCGCTGCAGGAATTCTTCCTCATGTAAAGCCTGGACATTCTGCGGCACAGCTTTTACTCATTCCTATTTGTCTTGTAAATAGATAAGGAGGAGAAAAGAGCATCTGTAAAGATGCATGAGGTCACCCCTGAGCATCCTTTTCCCCAAAGCAGAGAAACCCAAAGGCCTAAGTGATTCTTCATAAGACATTCCTCCAAGCCCTTCCACCAGTGTTTTGCTCTTCATTCTCCTAGGAAAAATATTAAAAAGAAAATTGTTTTAATTTGCAAATTCCTGGGTTTTTATGGGGTTTTCCCAGCTGGCTTGGTAGATCATCTTAAATTGTACGTAATCTAACAAGACAAGACCCAGCACCTAAGCAGTGTTCTCTGTTAAATATGCTCTGTGACTTTTTTTCAGGACTCTGTGGGTTAATTTTTTGCTATATGAAATAGGAAATACATAGAAATAATGCTTCCACTGCCTATTCATGTAGCTCAGAGGTTCAACTGCTATATCAGGACAGTTTATTAGGTTCATTATGATCTCAGCTTGTACAGAATTCATTTTCTGAATAAGTGCACTGTGAGTAATGAATATCCATTAGTTACATTAGCAACATTCCTAAAACTTATTTTTTTTAATGTTCAGCCATTATAGAAACTCCTACACTTAAAATGACAGCTAAGTACTTTCACTGTATTAAAATAGTAAACATTGAGACAGAAACTGATTTTCCTTACTTGCATTAATTCTCTAAAAGAGAAGCATGCTCCTGTCATGGAGCCTATCACTGCTGTGCATATGCACCCCTTGTTCACAAATACTTGCTAAAAACTCAATATGAAGCACTACTTGCTTTTTGAGGTTGTTTTTATCAAGGTATTTTCAGAGGCACAAAGGCTGGAAATGGAACTGTATGAAACAGGGAAAATCGACTTTATATTTAGTTTTACTGTATCTCCAGAAGGAGAAAGAAGTCGGTGCTTCTTTTCTAAGTATTAAATGAACAGGAAGACATGACTTGAAAATGAATTTAAATGGTCATACTCTAGTAAGTCTAATGAAGGAACACATCACTCACAGTGGTAAACAGTTTACTGCTTTGTGTGTGCTTTTTGCTAAATCTCAAATTAATTTTTATTGATTACATGGACATTACAAATTTTTAATCACATGGATCTTTGAAAAGATAATGTTTACAGCACTCGAGAGTACTTAGAAAATTGCAATGTAGCAAATTTCGTATTTCAAATCAATTACAAACTGTACTGCATAACCTAAGATTGCACAAAGATTGTAAGATTGTTTTTAAGAAGAAGCCAAATCTTAGTGAAAATCTCTGCCATGCACCAAAATTCATGCCATTTTCCCCAAAATAGATCTAAACTAAGCCTTCTGCCCAGGAAGTTTATTCAATGTTTTGTAGTGTCTGTGCAGTAACAGTAAAAGCAAAACTTTTCTAAAACGGAACCTTTTTTTTTTCTGGACTATTTTTAAAGACTGACTCTGCTGCTGGTATTTCAGTAAGAACAGTAGAAAAAGTGCTGTGGGTCAGACTAGAGGTCCATTTATCCTAGTACATCATCTCTGAAAGTGGCCAAAAGCAAATGTCTTAAAGAAAAGAGCAACATGGGGCAGATATATAAGCAGAAGTATTTTTATTCCCCTTAAAAAACCAAATTTGTGTCAGTTTAAATAATTCATTGGAAAGACTCTCAGTTTGAAAGGAAGAAGCCAGAAAGAAGAAAAAGTACCACAAACTTCTCTTCATGGCAGCCTACTTCTGAAGGTCCTGTGAACTACCTAGCTCAACCTCTCACTAAAAAAACTAAGATGAAGTGATTCAAGTTGCCTGTTGTCTACCTCCAACCATCAGCATTCGACAAGGCAGCAGCAGAAAGTGCAGCTGCAAATAAAGCTTATATAGCAGCCAGTAAAGAGAGATGGCCAGAATACCTCTGGCTCAGCCAAGTTCCTCTTGCATTACCAGCTTTTCATTACAAAAAAACCTGCTGTAGGATTGTGTGGATCAGAGAAAAGAGAAATATTACATATATGCAATGTCCAATCACCAGTCAGTAAAACAATTTCATTAACAGAAAAGGATAGGAATCTTGGCATTGGTTGTTCAAATGACATTTAGGTTTAGATACAGTTTCACAGACAAATACGACAATATGATATATAGGAGAGCTAAACACCTCGTTTCACATTTTCAGTCATGTGTCACATTATTGAGCTGCTCTAGTGCTATCCAGTGTGTAAGTTGGACTTACAAGTTTAGTTTTAATCTGCAGTTGATTGCTTTTTGTGCTTAGAGATCATTCCCCAAATTGGAAGTAAGAGTCCAACAGCTCCTGAATATCCACCAGAGCAGATACTGGAAGAAGGGAAAAGGGTTTTTCCCATCGATTTTTCACTTGAATAACAGTATGCCAGTAATGAAAATGTTAACAGCGGCTACTTTGTGTGCATAGCTTTGTAACACTATAATTACACTCTCAAGGCTGAGAAATGACTCCATGACAATGTTAGGAAACAATTTTTTCACATGCCAGCTTTTGCGTTACCAGAATACTTTTAACTTCAAGTGGATCTATAATATGATCAAGACATCTTTATACTTAACTAAGAAGGTGAGACCCAAAATGCCAGTTTATAGTCAAAGAAAGATTAATGGAGATTGTTGGACACTTCCAGGAACAAAATTTTCAATAACAGCACCAATTTAATCCAGAATTTATACTTGTAAGTAAGATTGCTTTAAAAAATTCCCTTCATATTCTCCATTAGTTCTGCAACACTGGAAAGAGCCTTTTCAGAGTTGAACAACTTGACAGCATGGGAGGCTGTCCTGGTTTTGGGATGGGATAACATTAATTTTCCCAAGTAACTGGTACAATTACATATTTTGGATTTAATATGAAAATACTGTTGATAACACAATGATATTTTACTTTCTAAGCAGTGCTTACTTCAAGGACTTTTCAGTCCCATACTCTGCCAATGAGCAGATGCACAAGAAGCTGTGGGGAGGCATAATGAGGACAGCTGACCCAAACTGGCCAGAGGAATATTCCACACCACAGAACACCATGCTTAGTGTATATGCTGGGGAAGCTGGCAGGAAGGCATTGATCACTCTGTGTGGGATGGGCTGGGCATTGGTCAGCAGGTAGTGAGAACAATTCTATTGTTCACAACTTGATTTTCTTGGATTTTATTCCTCTTTCCTTCTCTAATTTTCATACCCATAACAACAACAACAACAACAACAACAATAAGTAGTAGTAGTAGCTGCAGTAGTATTACCAGTAGTAGTATTACAGTAGTAGTAGTGTATTTTCATTTGTTTAAACTATTTAACCCATGCTTCTCTCAAGGCTTGTCTTTTCTTTACAATTCTCATCCTGACTGTATCGGGAAGAAGGGAAGATGAATGGGGAGAAATTGGCTGCATGGTACTTAGTTGTCATCTGGGGCTAAACCACTACAGACTGCCTGAGTCTTTGCTGTTAACAAAATGGAGGTGTTGGTAGCAGTAACAGTTCTTTTCAAAAGGTGGAAAGAGAAATAATCCTTTGTACAACCTTAGCCCAGCTTGATTTATTTCTAGCAGATAGGACATTTTTAATAGCAAAGTTTCTAATAAGCTCTGGTTATGAAAACAAGATCCCTACATTATTCCAGTTATTTCAAGTGGCAGAATAAGGAGGAAGATATATCTCCAAGAAAGAAAGAAAATACTAAGTAAAATGTAAATTTTATATTTGCAACAAATATAAATTCCAGCAATGTTCTTTGGATTTGACCACTCAGTAAATCCCTTTGTGAAGGTAATTTTTAAATTTCTTTTAGAACAGAGCAGATTGATGAACACACAATGTCAGAAGCCATATATTTTTAGTTACTTGACATTAAGACAGAATTAGCAGTAATGTTCATATACTGCAAAAAGTTAATATCCCAAAAGACATTTCAACACTGCTGGTATATCTGTAATTTAATTGAAAGATATAATGATTGAAAGATAATAGCCTAAAATTCATTCACCTTGCCACAAAACAGATGGAAATTTTAAATTCAGTTTATTGCACTTTTTATTATCTCTTTCTCAACTTTGCAGCACTTCTAAAAATCAAGCAAGCAATGAGACAGCTATATATTTGCTTTTAACAGACACCTTGAATGAGCAAAACAGGATCTGGAAGACATAGATGGGAAACAGAATGAGATCCTGATAATCCAAGGAGAGATACAAGATTATGGCCCCAGAGGAGAGGTCAAATCCTGTGTTTAGTTTTGGGCCTCACACTACATTGAGGTTCTGGAGCACATCCAGGAAAAGGTAACAAATCTGGTGAGAGGTTAGGAGCATGAGCCTTGTGAGGAGCAACTGAGGAAGCTGGAGTTTAGATTGGATATTAGGAAAGATTTCTTTACATGAAGGATTGTTAAGCATTGGAACAGGGTGCCCAGGGAAGTAGTGGAGTCACCATCCATGACTTTATTTAAAAGATGTGTTGTTGCAGCTCTTAAAGATATGTTTTAGGAGGTTGGCCTCAAAGATCTTACAGGGTTTTTCTCAACCTAAATGATTCTATGAGTCTATGAATTCAAATAAGAGTCTTTAATATCTCAGAATAAACTGATATAACACAAAGTACTCTTCCCTGGACAATTTTTTGGACTGCAGCACCATCATTAACATATGATTAAGATGTGAAATGAATGTATTAGATGTTGAGTAAAACATAACCATGTTGTTTTAGCATCTGATGTTTAGTTTTCTTTCCTGTTGCATTAATCACAGATACTGTGAATACTCTTGACTCAGGAACTGTTGTAGCATATGTGGCCTTTGTAATAAAGTTGGGAAATTTTATCCCTAAGGTTTTTATGGCAGGCTAATAAACTGAAGTAATGCAAAGTCTACATACTGCATAAATGTGAAAAGGGATTTATCAAAGTATTTTATTAACTTATCAAAGTATTTTATTAACTTGCATCTGCTCAACAGTGTCAGAGGTAATGTGGTCGTTTAAGAATATATTGTTAATTAAAGGAATTTCTGAGCTTTATGGGACCTGAACACAAAATAGTTCAAAATAACTAATAGAAATTGTCCAGGTTTCCTAATATTGCACTCTAACAGACCTTCAAATTGGCCCTTGTATTCAGGATGAATGGCAAACTACTCAGCTGTCCACTGCTAAAAGAATGCCAATTTATGATGTTTCAATAAGACACTACTGCCCCCCTTTTCTTCTGCTCCATAAAATCTTAATATTCATAGGACTTCTGAGGTTTATTTAATCCAAGCTCTAGATCAAAGCGGTATCACCAATAATGGATTCATTTAGTCATGTTTTCATCTCATAGAGAAGACCTCCAGTGATGCAATCTTGTGATCCACCAGGACCCTCAGCCCTCTTCAGCAGGGAAGCCTCCCAGCCCATGTGGAAGCTGCTTGTTTCTACTCTGCACTTCTCCTTGCTAATATTTATGAAGTTTTCTGCCAACGAAATTCTTGGGTTCCTTGAGGGATGAAAACTCTATCTCTCAATATACCAGCAGCTTTTCTCCGTGAATTTAGCATCAGCAGCAATGAATGCAATCAATGATGAAATGCTTTTAATGTTTAGCTCTACACTGCTTATTTATTGACAATTATCAAAGACAAAAAAACTTTATAGATTACTAAATAAAAGTATAGATTTAAATGTCAGAAATAAAATCTTATTAACTAAGCAATAATCTAGAGTGGCTGAAAATATATACTGTCCGTTTTAATATTCAATTTTGTATAAATACTGTATTGTGAATACAAAATATTAATTTTCCAGTCTTTCTGCTGAAAGCGATGCAGCAGGTTTGTCAGATAGACTATTCAGATATCTCAAGAAATTTTAATCATTTATGTTTACTTAAAAAATAGTCACTAAGTCTAAAGTCTAAATTATGTCATAATTAGTTTAAATTATGTCATCAAAACATTATTTTTTTTGTTTTCCTGACCAAAACTAAATTTGCATATTGATTTAAATGAAAACACTCATGTAAATCTTCCTACACATATGTACACTTTTTATTCACTACAGAAATAAAAGTACAATATTTGCAAAAGTAAAGAACGCTACTGTCACTTTTGCCGTGTTGATAAGTTGATTAAAACTGCTCCAACTTATCTTCCTTCTGAAATCTTACCAAATATGCAATCCATTTTCTTCCACTCTTCTCCTGTTTAATTTTTCCCTAAGAAATTGGTTTTTAGTCTACATATTGCATAAATATATAATCTAATTTATTAATTGAAAGATAACAACTGAAATAGGACAGGTTTAGTCTCTATTCTAGAAGCTCTTTCACACTCAGAGACTTGATAAAGATTGACTCGCAAAAAATTCGGAACACAAGAGAGACAAATTTGTCCATATAAATAAGATAGCCCCAAACATTAATAAATTATACATGCACATTATATTTTAACAAATGTATCAACTTACAGGGATGGAAGAGTTTATATAAAGGGGTTGACATTTCAGGGAAGGTACTTGTTCTGCTGAGATGTGTTTGCAGTTTCACTGTGGAGGCCATGGCTGCCACATAGAAACCAGTCTTGGTTCTCTTGTACTGTTCTTCCATGCAGATGACATTCTCCTTCTTTGGGAAAGACTCTGTGAAAGTCCACTTTGATAGTGCAGTAGCCTTCCAATGTGGAATGGACTTCAGAATTGGGGCCATTCCTATCAAGTTATCATAATAATTTTTTTTTTGGTTGCTTGCCTAGAATCTCAGTTATCAGACATAAATTTATAAGTAATACTAATAATAGTATACTGTGTGTAGTTTGTACATATACTTAATGTATAACTATTGACAGTACAAAATCTTTCCTCCTACTGCTGGATTAAAAAGTTTCCTGCCAGAAGTCTCATTGGGGAAGAGAATATATAGCAGACATGGAGAGGCCTAACATGTAAGCATGGAATCTATTTTTCAGACTGTTTTGGAAGGGGAACTGGCATTGTAAACCAAGTTGCTTTAGACTCTGTGTATACAACAGCTTTAGACGCTGATTAAAGGACAAGAAAGCTTCACCATGCCTCTTGTTAATCATATAAAAAAGTAGGAGAGTAGGGAAAAGCAATCAGATTATCATAAAGCAAAGGAAGACAGATTTTTACTCTTAAAGTGATGCCCAAGAAGCACACATCAGCCCATCTGTAGCTTTGTAATCTGACAGAAACAGAGGCAACTTGCTTCTGTGCTACTCTGGGGAAATGGCCAAAAAACCAGATGCCTTCACTGAAAAACAAAACAAGCAAATATTAAAAAGGAAAAAGCAGCTTGGAACATCAGTATTTCTGGCAGTGAAATATTAGAATCTTGACAATGATTATTTTAATCCTTGAAAGTCTCAGAATTGTAGTACAGAATGCAAGAGTACTTATGGGAATATTTGTGTTGACTTTGATTTCTACAGGCCTTCAGGTGTTTTACACCATTTTAAGGGAGATGAGTGTACCTGTTTTACAGATTTTGCTAGAATGTGTTTCTAAACCAAGAGGTCAGAATTGTTAACACACAGCCTAGTTCTGTGATACAGGTCTCAAAGACAAAAAGTGTTTAACTAGATACTGGTTCATTGTAAAAATTTCTTATTGCAAAAATTCTTCATGGTGCCTTTAACAGTTTCAAATTTTACAAAGAAAGGAAAAAAATGCATCTCCTTTTTTTTAAAACTCGTTTCACTACTTAGTAGCTTCAGTATGACCTATCTTGGAGTAATAGAAGCATAGAAATTTGAAAAATCTAGTGCAGATAAAAGCCCACTCTATTGGCAAATAATGAAATTCTTTTCAAAGCTAGCACAAAGCCTGATGTTCTCCTCTCCCCCTCTCCCTTGCTTGCTCCCTCCCTGTTCCCAGCTTATATTTCCCCCATATTTGTCTGTCATTTCTTTCTGTTAAGATTCTAGGGAGATTTCTGGGCTTAGACTTTAATATTAGTAATCTTATTAATTTTTTAAACTTTCACAAGCCTTAAGTGAGAAAACAACATATGGCTGTGCAACAGAGCACCTCTGGAGATTTTATACTCCTCAAACAGCACATAAAATCTTATGTTGTGTTCATTCTTATTCATTGCTTGTCTGTCCATATTTTAACCCTGCAAGTATCAAGGTATCAGTCTAATTCATTATGTTTTATTTGGTACCATCTGCACCTTACGGATTGTATTCATGGAAAATTAAAATCTCCTTTTCGCAAGGGCAGTGCATGGGTGTTATCTCAGTAGCAGGACTATTCCTGAAATGAACAAAAAGGTATGTGACTACTTGTTGGACCAAGGCAGTCACCATTCTGTCAGGCCAAAAAGCTGCAACTGATACGTAACATGAAGTAATCAGTCAGGATTATGGCTCCTGATATCTAGGACAAAAATCCTGCAATTATAGCCAGACATTTTCTAGAGCCTAATGACCCACGCTTGCAATTGTTAAACAAGGGAGAACCCTTGTTTATATTAGGTGATTAAAGAATGACATTGCTGAATGCAGAATCTCATTTAAAAATTATATTGGGGACATTAGGGATGCATAGTTAAGCATGCATATCATTAAAGGCTAGTGCTTTATCAATTTTTAATAATAAATGGTAACCATATATATGTATACTGCATACAAAAGACATTAAAGGAACATTAAGGTTGAGAAATCCAACATTTAGAAGTCAGGGAATGACAGGATAAATTAGCCTTGTTGTGCATAGGCATTATGACAGTTCTTTTCAACAACACATAGGAAGTCTGTAGCATACCCAGGAAGGATTAAAAAAAATCGAGTTTTTCTTGGTTTCAGCTTAAAGCCTGAGTAGTAAATGGTTGTCTTTTCTTTTTCTTATTTTTTTCTCTACAGTCTTCTTGTTCATACCATCTTTTTCACAATTTCTGTGGTCTTGCCAAAAAAAAAAAAAAAAAAAAAAGTGGCTGTGATGATGTACAGATGAAGATATTCTTTCCTGGAAAGAAAAAGCAACTGTAGCAACTGGTAAAAGGATCAGCTAGGAATGATAATATCGAAAGATAATACAGTATAAGGCATAGCTTTATCCCTGTGTCTGATTGTGTGTTCATAAGAATCCTGTCCTTGCCCTAAATCTTATTGTGACTGTGGAATTCTTTGTGGCTGAGCACTGTTTCTGCAGTCCTGAAGAAATACAATAAATATTTCTAAAAAGCACATTGACAGAAAACATTCTTGGAGATGCCATTAGACTTTATTAATTAAAATTAGGAAGAAGCACGTCTTGAAATGAAACCTGTTAATACAACATGAGGGTCTTTCCTTCAAAAAGCTTGATGAAGTTAGTGTGTTGTGAATTTTTAATCTGCACCATGAGAGATGATTTAAAACAAAAACGAAAATAAGGAGGGAGACAGAAATAACCATTCATTACAACAGAAGCAAACATTACTCAGAGTTATAATAGCAAATATAATTATTTATATAAATCCTTCATACAAGCTTTTCATATGCTTTCTGTTTAGTTGCAAACTAAGAGCAAAACACAAAGGGTGTTCACAGATATCACACACTTGGTTGTTCTGCTGTATGCTTTGTAAGCATTATTGCTGCTGAGAAAAATGGAAACGTTTTTTACAGGACTACTGCCATGCTTGATTAGATAACCAAGGTCTTGTGTTCCTTGATTTCACCAAGTATGTTTGCACCCCGCTTTAGGGGGAAATCACCCAGAAGTTACAAATCTCTGCTTTGCATGGACTTTTTAAGGAGTTAGAATTAAAAGAATTGCAAGGTACCTTTCTGCTTTGCCTTTATGCTGAGAAAATTGGCACCCATGTTGTCAATTAATGTCACTGCCAACATGCAGAGGCATAAAGAGTCTGGTATTGCCCAAACATCATGGAACTGCCATCAAAAGATGTAAGTCCAAATTCATATACTGCAACCAGTTTCAAGTAAAATAGAACTATTTTAAGGAATCACAAAAGTATTAAATTATATGACATGGTATTAAAGGGTATTAAAGTGATCATCTTGCTGGGAGAGTTAATATCAAGTCTAAATTCCTTATTTAGTTTTCTGCATTGTGCAGAGGAATTCACATAAGCTTGTAAATATGGACTAAGTAAAAATTAAATGAAAATATCAAAATGTGCAATGGATATTTTTATTGTTTATTTATTTTTTGAACATACATTATTATAAAAATCGTCCATGTGTGGTTTCATTTGTTTTGTATTTCACTTTCTATATCACAAACTTCATCAAAGATCAAAAGAATGAATAAAACAACAAAAAGCTTATATCTTTTTTTCCCAAATAAGTACCACTGCATATCTAAACAAAGTCACAATTCATCACATTCATAGCCATTTCAGCCTATAGCAGATGTGTGCTTTGAAAAAAATTATTTGCCTTATGAATAAAGATTAGCATTCTTCTCTTCATCTCTGTTGTAGAGAATAATATTCTACAGTAAATGGACATGAAATTCAACAGTGGGGATATTTCAAATAAAATTGACCAACTTCATTGGCTACATTTTCAAAGATCTACATGGAAGGGATTCACACAAATACTGTTAATAAAAAGCTTTACAGACGTGCATCTTTGTCTTTGTCTTTAAACATAATTTCCAACTCATATGAATGAGGAAATGTAGAAGACAGAAAGAAAATTAAATAAACCAGACCAATCAGAGTTTTTAAACTTAAAAAAGTCAACCATGTCCAGTTTGGCTGTGAATTTATTATAATTCTAGGTAGGGGTTAAATTCTGCAGGAGGATACTCAAAAGTCAGAAGATTGGCAATGACTTGGTTCTGTTTCTTAGCTCACTATAGTAATGGGTTCAATAGGTAAATGAGTAAAAGATGGATAATGACACAACAAAAGATTAAATTTTAAGTATTGTTATACAGCATCTAACTTCAACAAGAGTCATGGTTGCTAACTATCTGCCAATTCTCCTTGTGATTTAAGCATTATCTCTGTTATACTCAGATGAATAGCAGATTTAATGTAAAGCCTAGTTAAAACTCAATGACGTGATTGAAATGGAACAAAGTATACACACACAAAGTGACAGAGCATATCTTCCAAAAAAACTACTTTTTTAAAGCCCTAATTGCTTTTATATTTATTCATATCCTTTGTCTTAATAAATAAATAATAGGTGAGAAAATATTCCACCAATAAATAATAGGTGAGAAAATATTCCACCTGCCTTTGATATCAAATATAGCTTCTTTGGGTACTGAATTGGCCAGAAAAACAAACTAACAACCAAACCAAAGTAAACCAAACCAAATCAAACCAAAGCAAACCAAAACAAACCCCCTCACAAAATGAAAAGCAAATAACAAAAGAAATCCAAATCCAACCCCAAACCAAACTATGACTTGAATGGTGAATTGAACTAGTAAATAAGGTTGAGATGCCCATTGAAATAAAAAATAAATTTGAAAACACAACAAAGAAATGTCCCAAAACCAAAAGAATTTTCAAAGGAAAATTGCACATAAATTATAGAAGAGGGAAACATAAGGGAAAATAATCTTGGTTTTATGGACAGTATCGTCTCTCTATATAAATAGTAGATTATAGTCAGGGACTGGGGCTTTATCATCAAAGACCAGGATATTTTGGTCACAGGCACCCACAGGCTATTGCTTTCTCTGTTATTTCTGTTTTTCTTCTTTTTTTTTCCCAATAAGAATTTATGCTGCTAATCCCAAAGAATGAAAACAGCAGAGAAAAAACAGCAAACCAACTAACCAAACCCATAAAAACACCCACAAGCTTGGTTTCTTCACATCTCATTATAATACTGAAGTTTAATAATTTCAAAATAAAATGCATCTTCCCCTCAAGACTTTTAAATAAATAATAAGAGTGGTAGTAGTAGTAATATTATAATAAATTATTGCCATATGGCTTTCCTTCCTGATCAGGGGAATAAATGAGAGAACCATGCATGATCTCTTACTGTGCTCAGAGGGTCTGTAGTCATTCACAATACTTTTAAATTATATTGTTGATGTGGAGAATGAGAGTAACTTATATTAGTTTTTTAATTAATGTTCGCATTACCTGCTGGCTATTCTTTCATTTGACTTTCTGGAGTTAAATCAAAAAGTCCTCTGGAATGATTAAATTGTGGATACCAATAACAAAACATCCTGTGCCCGTTGAAGAACAGTGGATTGGCTTCTTTGGTAATCACCAAGCTCACAGAAGTGTCAGGTTTTTTTCAAGGTAAGGAGAGAGAGAAAGGGAAACCTGGGACCGAGGCGTGTGGCTGTTCATAGAGGCTGCCTGACGTGCCTGCCACAGGAAGGGAACCTTTGAGTTCATTCCAAAGACATGGTTGCAAAGGAACTGGTCTGACTGTGTCCTTGAATGCTACTAAACCACTGTCCCATTTACTATTAAACTTTTTTATATTGCTTTTTTATATCCATAGACTCATTGCTACTTCTGCCTTACAAGTGAAGCGAGTAATTCCATCCATAACAAACAGACACTAAAGAAAAGCCTTTTATACCCTCCAGACAACAACACAGTTGGCTTAGAGGAGCCAAATGTAATACCACGTTCCAGAAAAAAACCAAGGTTTATGGAAAACTGAGATTAAAAAATTTAATGGTTTTAACTTTTCTATCTGACTGCTTTCTAAGTGGGTTAATAAATATTGTTTTGTTTTGTTAAAAAAAAAAGTTTTCTAACTAGACACTAGTTAGAAACTAACTAGACTTAACTAAAGCTTTTTAGTAGGGATTACAGACCAAGCAGATGTCAGCACTGCTATGTGCTCATTACCGCTTCGTGTGTACCTACCATTCTTACAGCCATCATGAATATTATTATTATTATTAGTAGTAGTATTGTTATTGTTATTGTTATTGTTATTGTTGTTATTATTTTTACTACTACTACTACTACTACTACTACTACTACTACTATTATTTTAACAGTCTAACTCAGGTTATCTAAAACCATTCTTTACTTTTATAAATTGTTGTGTGATGTTAAGACTTCTTTATCGCTTCCAGCTTTCTCAGGTACCCTTTTTACTAAGGATTTGTTCAGCTGATCAGAGCAAGGATCTGTTGGATCTGAGTCCTCTGAATGTTTCAAGTGTCAATGCACAGGAGCATTCAAATGCTGCAGAGTCTTTGGATCCAAGAATGCAAGATCACTAAGCAGTGCTGCATGTGACCTAAGATGGGGCACAATGTGTCTTTTGGAAAATATTGATTGTTCTGGACACCCAAAGTACCTGACTTACCTAGGACTTCTCATTTTTGCTTCATTTACTTGGAGAACTTCTAGGTATGGCAAGTTGTATAATTCTGCTTGGTCAGTTTATGGATTGCATTATATGAGAGATGATTTCTTTGCTCAAGCAATTGCATAATCAAACTCACCAATTTCTGATTGCTCGTTTGACGCCGTGGCACACCACACTACTGTATTGTGGCAATTTCTTGCTATTTCCTTGTGCTTGTAAGATATTTTTGGTATATCTATAATTTCTCATTTCCTCAAAATTGAGTGGGCAGCAGAAAAGACTTAAATAAAACAAAGTTTTACTAAGATCATTAATATAAATAGGGAGAAAACTTGAGAAGAGGAAAACAAGACTTTCCAACAACTGAAAGCAAGTAAACAAATTTTTCATATTAGATACCAATATGCTAGATTTATTATGGAAAAAGAGGGAACTGTGAAATCAAAGTTTAGAATAAAACCAGAGAAAACTTTATTGGTCTGTCTGTATTTTGCCTCATGTCTATTGCATAGCAACTGAGAGAGAATGTTCCGTTACCACAGTTGCCAGAGCTCTGGAAAACTCAAGGCACTTCAGAATATTCCAGTATAGTGCTGGTGGAAAAGTGGCTAGTTCACAGGAACCTAATCGTAGATTGATATGTGCTGAAAAACTCCTTCAGATGTCATTTAGTCTATTATCCCTGACATGGGTCAGACAGATAATTTAGAAAAGCACTCAAGAGTTTTGTAGAAAGCCATAAAACAGCTGATGTGACAAGGCCCAGCCTTGAAGAGAGGCAGCCCCTGGTGTAGGGTCATCAGTGGTACCTGCTGAGATCTTGGAGCTGCAGATGGACAGAGAAGATCAGTGCCGTGATAGGGACAGAATGCATGGCCAGTATCTCTTTTGGCTTTTTGCTTGCTTTCCAAATCCTCTTGCCATTGATTCTTCTCTATTCCTGTCCTTCTTCAACCCCTTGTAGCTTTCTGAATTCATCAGGCTGTTTTTGCATCTCATCCTGCATTCTGAAGCAGAGTTTGTGGTCTTGAGCTTCAAGGAGAGATAATCATCAAGCACCTACAGAAGAAATACAGTTTATTTGGTATTCCTCCAAGAAATGTAAGAAAAATAATTTCTTCTGCAGTATAAAACTTATTTCACAAATACTAACATTTCTATTTTACAATATAGTCTGTGTGGAAATAAAGGATGGAATTAAAACAAGACTTATGTACACATGGTGTGTGCATTTTTAATCCTTCATCTGTCCTCTTAAATAAATAGGAAAATTAGTAAACTATAGCACCATTGTAGTGCTGAGGAGTTATCATTTCCATTTTGTTTCTATATTGTTGTTCAGTTCAATTATACATGGAATTTATATATTTTTTGAGTATTTTTCTTCAGCACAATTATATACCTACATCATTATTGCCCTCGCCTGTAAATGTCCACAAGAACAAAGTATTTCAAGGTAATTTTTTTTATTTCTACTGCAGTCTTAAACTAGATAGTACCTAGTCAGGTATAATTCTCTGAATGCTAAAAATACATACTTGGATTGACAGAAAATAGGTCAGCTGCCTATTTCGGACCAGTTGTCTGTAAGTACATTGCTACCTGAAGAATAAGGAATAAAATCCAAGTTAAGATAACTTAAGTTACAGCCAGAATTAGATGCTGAATGATATCAACACGTTATGATTTGAGTAATATGATAGCATGTAATATGATACTTATATCTGAGACTTTACTTCAAAAATTTCCTGTGATGACAGACCTAACTAGTTGCTTGCAATGATAAACAGCAAATACCAATGTCTCCAAGGAAGATTGGAAAGGATTATCATTTTCTATATAAATAGTAGCACAGTGAAGAGAACACAGTCAGAGATGCCTTACAGTTTAACCAGTCCTGAGAACTGCTGAGGATGAGATAAAGCAGAGAGATGAAATACCTGATGGGTACTCTCAAGAAGTGCAGTAAAAATCTTGGTTATGCCACCACTCCTCTTAGGGATATCTAGATAGAGAACTGACCCTTCTTTTCACTCTTCAGCCCTCATAACAACCACTTCTGCTTTGACCCACACTGATCAGCTACTCGGTTTTGAAACTATTGCTCTAGGACACACTGGCAAAATGCTGTGTACTTCTCCACTGACTCAAAGAGCCACAGAAGACAAAAGGAAGTCTTACAGATGGTCAGATTCAATCTCAGTCAGTTCTGACAAGGAAAATTAAGTGACATATTACTAGGACCATGAAAAAATTGTTTACAGGTTGTGATATAAATTATATAATGGTTATCATGAGAAGATAGAAGCTGGTTAAACCAATTGCATTCAACAGTGAGAAATTTGTCTATGAGCAATACACAGGCAGGTTATTTTATAGTTTTTAGTTGCAATGAAAAGCAAAAACATTCAGAAAAAATATTGGAGTGCATGACATAGTGGATTGGAGATTTTTTTCTGAGTACAGTATTCCTATTTCCAAAAGGCCAAGAAACTAGATAAATTAAAAAAAATAATCCTAGTAAAGCAAATGAACTTTAATCACAATTTCTCCAAATATACGCTGCTCCATTCATTTCTGATTAAGTTTGTCTTCTGCTTTCTCTGTATGGTTATTCAGGGTAAACACCTCCAGAAAGCAATTCAATATATTCTACAGAAACATATTTGAGTCATCCTCTGACAGTGTTCATTTCTCTCCATTCTTCTTAGATGAGAGAGACTAATCAGCTGGTTCAAAGTAGGTGCCTAATTTAGAGCTAGATGATAATTTAGTACAAGCTAAAAATCTGTAATATTTACCAAATTTTTGAATGCATTTGCAATTCTTCATTTAAAAATGCGTCTTTTGAATAGTGACTTTACCATATTTATTGACAGACTCATGCCTTTATACAAGGCAGAAAAATAAACACAGGAGTACAGGTTTAGGTGGGAAGGGTCCAATTGCCCTGCTGAAGCAGGACCACGTTCACCAGGTTGATGGAACTATGTCCACACTGCTTTTGAATATTTCCAGAAAGGGACCACAATATTTCTAAGCAACCTTTTCCAGTGCTCAGTCACCCTCACAGCTAAAAACTGCTTCCAAATAATCAGACAGAAGATGCTGTGTTTTCTTCATGCCCATTACCTCCCATTCCTGGGCATTGAATGGTGTCAGGATGTTCTATACACCCTCCCTTCAGTGATTTGTTCACATTGGTAAGAGCTTGCTGAGATCTCCAGGATAAACCATCCCAGAACTCTCAACTAAGGAAAGAGATGCCCTTAAATCGCCTTAGTGATCCTTTTTTGGACTCTCTTTTGTGCTTTGTACCTCAGAACTGGATCCAGAATTCCAGGTGTGCCTAAATAAAATGAAAGTCACTAGAAATTTATATGAAGCTTTCAATCATATTTGTATGAAGCTACCTATGATAATTTTCAGATGAAAATACTACTTCTCTCATTTTTTATCAATCTTTCCACCAAAAATCTGGTGATAGTCCAGGACATGTCCTACCAGTCATGTGCTATCTGCCAGGGATGTCTGAAACCTTTGACCATCAAGAAAACTGATCCCTTTCTTCTTTGGAGGAGAAGCTAATGTTAAAACCTCATGTTAGATGATCTGGAGATTTGATCTTGACTAGTCTGCATTTTAGTTGGTTTTTTTTCCCTATCAAAAATTAAACATGATTTTCAAAGCAGAAGATATCACAACCCATCTGCTTATTGTACTTGATCTTGCAGTGGCTCCTAAAGGAATTGCTCAGACATCTGAAGAAAAATAAAACCTATGTGGTAAGTGCAGAATAGAAGAGAAAATGTCAGAAAATTGGCAGTGCCAATTAAGATTATCAGCAGAGGAGGGAAAATTTAAAAATACTGTGGTAGGCAGAAATTAGGTAATCAAAATTATCTATGTATGATAAACTTCTAAGAGAACAGAAAGAAATTTTAGAATCATTTGCAATTAATAGCAGAATTTATCTCTAAAAGGAAAAAATCCTAAGTCAGTTATACAACCATTTTACTGAATAATAAGAATTTTTTAATCAATTATTGACTATTGAGAGAATACATAATTTATAGTGCTATCACATTGTAGTTACTTCTGATGTTTCTACATGCAGGTGCTAAATCACATTATTGACTGTTGTAAAGTGCATTTGTTCTACAATGAAATACTTTCATTGTAGAAAATAAATCAGCACACATTTTCATGTATACATGAAATCACCTGTAAAAACCTAGATGGCATTTCTGCAACTTGCTCTTGTGATTGTATGTACTATAAAAGAGGGCAAAGAGTGTCCTTCAAATTTTAGGCCTTGTCTGTTAAAATAGAAAAAACTAGCAATGAAGGAAATATGTAAATAATAAGAAGATTACCATTAAAGAAAGGATAATTTTCAATTAATTTACACGAGCACCATATAAAGGGGTAGTTGAGGTTCTGCTGTAGTGAGTGTCCAGAGAAGTTGTCGTGGTTTGACCGGAAATGGGACATCTGGGATATTTTGTTTTGCTGTGGTTACCAATGGGTAATTGGAATTTAAGATGGGCACTTAGTTTGACCAGTGGGACATTTGGATCCGCCTCTTGAGACTACGAACCCAAGGGGTTAAAAGCAGGGCTCTTGGCCTTCGGAGCCCTCTTGGGATTTCCGGCGTGAAGAAGTCTCTCCCCCGGCCCAGTTTCTGGCTGGGCTGGGGGAGGGGAAAGCCACGTGGCCCATCTACGGTAGGCCCGGGTTCGGAGGAAGGGTGGCAGACCCTTGAGCGACCAGTTTATTCCCCCCCCCAGAGAATGCAGCCCGTGCTCGAACTGTATATCTTGAAACTTGATATCATGTGCCGGTAGGCAGCACGGCTGGGAGGAGAAAGGGGGGGGCAGCGGGCAGTCCGGCCGCCTGGCAGAGCTTTAACCCTTCGGGGAATGAAGGCTTCGCAGAACATTGCCTTTCCTGGGAAAGGGACAGGAGTGGAAGATGAAGGAAGAAAATCAGGCCAGTAAGGAGGGTCTGGCAAAGGGAGAAGAGAGATGTTGAAGGAATAGAGGAAGATGGAGTGGCAGTTTTTGCTGGACTCTTTTTTGTTGTATTTCCATGGACTGTTTCCTGGTGATGCAGAGGCTGTATTGCAGGGGGAAGCGGAGGCTCGGCGTCAAGAGAGTTTGGTTTTGAGACCCCTCGGCCCCAGGGGGTATAGAAGACATGGGGGGGACAGAGGTCCCAGGATTGTGACTGTACTCTGCTTGGAACGAGACGAGGCATTCTTAAAAGGCCCTGAAGGCAGGCCCCTGCCCCATCCCATGCCAGGTGGTGAGAGCACCTCGGCATGGAAAGGAGATGTCACGAGATAGCAAGATACCGGGCGGATTGCTGATTGTGACAAGAAGTCCATGGCACAAGGAAGGACTCCGTCTATCCCTTATGAGCTGAAGATTTGATTTTTTTTCCAAAGGGTGGTGCCAGACCGAGTGTGGATAATTTTTGGGAAATGTAAATGTGTTTGGGAATTTGGTGGGAGGAGGATAAGGAAGTGTTTCTGTGTAGTTCTCATTCTCCTTGTTTTTTTTTCCCCTGTGTGTGTGTAGGTTAGTAATTGTGTGTGTAGTTTAGTAATTGTGTGTGTAGTTTAGTTAATAAACTTCTCTTTATGTTTAAGTTGGAGCCTGCTTTGCTTATTTCCTGGCCACATCTCACAGCAGATATCAGGTAAAAGGTATATTTATGGGGGGCCTCTGGCTTTGCCAGGCCTAAACCATAACAGAAGTATTTGATATAATGCCATAACTCTTCCAAAAGATTATAGGGGCAAGAAGCGATGCATCCTTGTTTAGAATGAATGTTATCAACAAGAAATGATAAAGAATTAGTCAAGCCATCATTACAGGCAGCAGTAGGCCTAATTTTATGTCAAATTCTACTGGATTGTTAGGATGAACTTGAACCTGTAGGAAAACTTTTTGAAAGATGGTTGCCTAATAGAAAAATAACTTCAATATTTGAGATTATCTTTATGAATCTACAAATTGGTACCTCAGTTGTTAGCTGTTTGGCATTCAGCTCCTGAACCAAAAAATCAATATCCAGAATGAAAGTAAAGGTATATATGATGGAGTGCCTTTGTGGTAAAAGAAGGAAGCTAGCTCCCCGTCTCCTCCTCTCCCACCAGACTTTGTGCACAAGGAAGTTACGACCACTTCTGTAAGGGTCCCTGAGACAGATTTCATGCTGGCATTTGTGAGTGGTTATTCAGTCAACTTGAGGGTCTTCAGGTGCCAAGGGTTATAGTACAGGCAGTTACACTCTTTGGAAATCCAGCCCTACACCACGATCCTCTTGTGCTCCTGCTTCAGTGTGCTCCTACAGAGGTGGTGATAAATTCGGGTGAGCTCCACTGCCTCTCAGAGAAAACCAACAGTCACATAAGTCTGCCAACAAGCACTAAAGCTTTGGGGGGTTTGTTTTATGGATATGGGTCTGGAAAAGTTAATATAATACTTTTTTGCTTTCTTGCCTTAGGAGACTAGATACAAATAGAGACAAACAAGTGTTTTTAAGGCCAGGCTAGGCTGAAAACTTGCAGCCTGTCTCTGCTTCACACTAACTGCTGTTACCACGCTGAAAAATTGATGGTTTTCCTCTTTTGGGGACTTATTTAGCAGGAAGAGAATAGATAGGGTAAAGAAAAAGGAGGAAAAAAGGGGGGAAAAATGATAAAAAAAGGAAGAGGATACCAGGAAAAGTTAAAACCTTTGACAGTAAGGAAAAAAATAATTTTGGAATACAGAAATATACAAAAGGCAAAATTGCTATAAAAGTCTTGAGGTAACAGTTATAGGAAGTCAGCTATATTTCAGAGACTATGCCAGCAAGAAGAAAAGCAAAAATAACTTTGATATTATTTTAGGTGCAAACAGAAGTTCATCCATCATAGACCAGATACATATTAAGACCTGCCTTAATGCCAGAGTTGTGGCTTTGCCTCATAATGTGGAGCCATGGGCATCTCAAAATTTAGAAAATTTAAAGAATTCAGAATAGAAAAACCCAAACTGAGATTCTATAAAATCTCACCTTTGAGGAAGGAATCAAAATAAGGCAGAAACTTTATATATCCTGCCTAATGTATGTCAGAGAGAGAAAACTTTGAAAAGCATGAATATAAAGCCATGAGAAAAAGGACTTAAAGTCATCCAAGGGGGCATAAATACACTAAAAGGGGAACAACAGGCAATGTATAATTTCCTAACCTTGAAATACATTCAGCTATAGAGCAGTCTTATAAGGCAGTGGCAGAAAACTCATCACTCCAGTACCTTCACCCTATATTCTCTTGTTGCAACACAATAAAAAATTGCAACATCAGAAGTAAAGTATCTTCTCTTACTAAAAAGAAAAAAAAAATATTATAGACAGGAAACCTGAACCAAATATTTAAAAATGGCCTTAGAAAAAATATTTAAAAAATAGCAGGGAATATTATTTTATTGGCAAAGAGAATGATAAGAGAACTGAATAGAATTATCATTACCAATTAACTTAAAGCCGGCTATGTCCATATTACAAAAAATCTTACTCAGTAGTATCTTTCACTGAAACAGGCTTAGATACTAGGGACAGGGACCTACAACTTCAATACTTCTAAAAGATCAAAAACTGAGCATAAAGCTGGTTGGGGCAAAAGTGTTTTGTTTTGGTTTTTTTTTTTAATCTTACTTTAACACCTACAAGTGTCAAGTGAAAAAATTCTTGAAGTAACCATAGTGACAGCAAATTTTTAAATATCACATTGAAGAGTTATTTGTGCTCTTCTGGGCTGGAGTGAGGGGAAACTGTCTGGGAAATAAACATTTACCCTTTTAGAACAATCCAGGTAAAGGACTTTTTTGACTGCCTGAGAAATAATGTAGCACAATCCAAGCAGTGAGAATAGGCGATGAACAGAAGGTAAACCACTGTGAGGCCACTAAAACAGAGTAATAGCAGTTCAGTCACACTCCATGCATGGCAAGCATGCAAACACAGTCTGATATCACAAAGGCGTTTGATGAAAGAGGTAAATGAGACAGAACATACAAAAATACTATTTTTGAACAGGCATTTTCCTTTTGCAGCAGCAGAAACAGCTTGTTCTCTCTCCATCAAAGGAAAATCTCTGCCCTGTACCTTGTTTCAACTTTAAAATTATTTTGCAATTTTTTTTGATATTTGCATCCCATTTGGTGAAGTTCCAAACTGAAATGAAACCTGTTCCAAGCTGCCCCATGTGACTACAGATACTTGGTGAGCTGCCTCTCGTTTAACAGCAGTGGGAAGCAGCAGCCAATACCCCATGGGCCCCTGTCCATAAGGGCCCCTGAGGCAAGAGCTGCTGCTGGTTTTGAATGCAGGTGAACTGCAGTGGATTATTGACTCAATTAAGGACAAGTGAGAAGTTCACAGAACTGAGTTCCCAAAAGAAACTTGAAAGTAATAAAGATTATATCACTTTGGTCTGCCCTACCTCCCTACCAAAAAAAAAAAAAGGTGATAACAGCCCTTCTTGTAGTTATTGGACGTAGAACCAGCAAGCAGCTGCTAAAGGATTTGAAGAACATGAATACAAGCTTGAATGGAACAGTCTGAAAAATTTCTTCTGCACAGGGATAAGACTTTGTGCAACATGACCAAACAGTATGATGCATTAAAGCACACAGCTGCATGGAAGCAGAAAGAACATTTCAGGGCAGAGAATAGAACATGATACATTTTAAACAGAAATATTATGGCTCACGTTTTTTCCAAGGCTAAGATGAAACTTTAGCAAATGTCCTAGTTTTACTGGTCACATTTACATTGTGGCAAATACAGAACAAGAAATACTGATTAAGAGTTTTCTCAGTGGGTATTTACACATAAAATTAGTGCTATTTGTAAGTCTTTTATTAGGTACCATCTTCCTTCCTCCTTTGTGAATTTACATCTGAGCACAGACATGGAATAATGAGGCCCAGAAATTATACTGTACAACAAGACAAAGGATTATAAAGAGCTAATCAAACAAAAAAATCAGCTTGTAGCCAAAAGGAAGTAGTACACAAAAAATAGTTTTCTTCTTTCACAAGCCACAGTGTAACTTGGGGCAAGAGTAATCTAATTTGAACTAAATATCCTTCTTTGCAATGAATGAAAATCTAGGGATTACACAAACTTGGCTATTCCATATTTAATATTAGCATACATGAGTATAAATATAGTACATTTACAGATATAAATGTGAAAGCAGTACAGCTTCTTAGATATTTCTGCTTATCCCCTTCACTCACTGATGTGGTTAATCAGATTGACCTATAATATGTATCATTAGAGCATTTCCATTAGGAAACATGTAAGATCTTATCCATTTCATCTAGAACTTAAACCAAGTACTTCCAGTCATGGTAACCTTGTTATTACCTGATGAAAGATTTCTTGTCTGATAAATTCGTGTGAAAATCATTGCAGATCACGAATTTAACATGAGTTCTGAGGAAACAACCAGGACATCCTAAATGCTGACTTTTTTTTACAAAAAAGTGCTTTATTTTACCTTTTTCATATTATTTTCCTAACAATGTTTCAATGATTAACAATGCTTCCTAGCTGTGTTTCAATATTTAAATATTTTTTGATGGACAGCTTTTTTTCCTTTTTTTTTTTTTATTCATTAGGAACATATTAAAGCAAAGCTAAGTAATATCTGTGTGTGTTTTGCTTTGATATTACAGGGCCCATCTGCATATGCACCGTTTAATATTCCTGTCCATTTTGATTACAATTTTTGAAGGAAAGTTAGGACTGAATTTTTAGTAAGATAATAGGAAAATAATTTTTTATTTATTAAATAGATTGAAACATATAATTAGCAGGAGGACATTTGATTTCTAACATGGTTATCTAACACAGGAGTAGACCAAGGACTAGTAACCATCTTTCACATCCCATACTATGCCTACCCATGAACACAAGCTTCAAATTCAAAGAAAAAAAGATTTTCAAAGAAATCAAGCAGTATCTCTGCCTAAATCATCAGCAAACTCTACAACTGTCCACTTAAAAGTCCATTCCTAAGCTTACTTTCAGCACCATTCATTCTAAATGAAAACATAAAAGTGTTTTATGAGACAGAGTACAACCAGAAGATGTTTCTGTATTTTGGTAAGCAAGATGGGTTTTTCATATGGCCAAAGCTATTTTGCTTTTTGGTGTTTTTTAACGAAGACTAGAATTCAGATAATCCAAAACATGCATTTACATATTTATATACCAAGAAAAAGCTGTGCCAGGAAACAATGTCTGAATTATGTGTAAAATATGAACTCATATATCTGCAGTATTAGATTTGACTGTGCTGCAAAAACTTCAAACATGTTCTTACCATGAAGTCTGTTAATGTAATTTTCCCACATTTTACAGATTGTGCAATTATCTACACTTTTCAGGAATTTAAATCATGCTTTTCTTTTACACTGATATATTGCAAAATTTAGGTTCATCAAACTTGTGCATACAATTAAAAAGAAAGCAAAACTTGCATACTCTGCTGTTGCCCCACTGACACTTTATTATTGATTTCAATTTGGAATTCCTATAATTATAATGAATCCTGAAAAAAAGGTAAAATTTTACCTCCACTCTGTTTCAAGACAAGAGATGTTTCTCTGAATAGAAATACATTCTTAAATCATATTTATAGGCATAAATATTTGCTAACTTTCTGCTAAAAATTTTCTCATAAAATAGAGAGTAACATTTCCAACTATATTTCTATGTTCAAAATAGGTTAAGCCCTCTCAAAATCAATAAAGTTCATTCAGCTTGATTCCACTAGAGTAGGGTTTACTTTCTTAGATTTAGCAAAAGGATATATTTCCACAGAATTTCAGAGCAGAGTTTTCTAGCCTTTGACAGTACATGAAGACTAATTTTGCAACTAGAAAAAATGGCAAAATTTGCTAATGCAATCCATATCTCTCAGATTCACCCGTCTTATGTCAGTTTGCAATATGAAATATTCTGGAACTACTGCTAATGGTAGCATTTTTACTGCACCTAAAAAATTGTAATACTGTAGCAGAAGAAGATGAAATATGATTTACTTTTCCCTTGGCTCATAAAATACCCCAAAATCTTGTTTCAAAAATTCTAGCTTTAATACCCACTATTTGTGTCTATCAGAGATTATTGCTGGGAGATACTTGGAGCAGCTCTGATCAGATGACTCCAGCATAGGCTCCTTCCCAAGAATCTGTTTTCTGCCAATGTCAGATATGGAATACTGAGCTGAATGGACCTTTTCCATCATCTAGTATTCCCACATTTTTAAGATGAATGTAAGCCAGAAAGAAAATATATAGAAGCAAGTGAGCAAATAATGTTTCTCAGTTTTTGCCTTTACCTATCCATACCTCAGACAGACATTTCCATTTGCAAGAAAATTAATTATTGCTTCCAGTTCTGACTGTGTATGTGTGCGTGTCCACATATATTGTGTGTGAACACATATACCAGCATGTAAACAGCTGGTTGTAACTGCCATTGCAGTCTCACTCTGGAAGAAATAGATTTTTTTAAAATAGAAAATAACAATGTTGTAATTTATTTTAATTTCCTGGCATTCAAAGAGATTAATTAATCCATTTTAATGACACCTACCTGGAGGAATTAAATTTCAATTAGACTTTGATTAGAAAGAGATGACTAGAGGGGCTGCCACTAAAAAAAGAATAAAATAACCAGCAAGTTTGCCCTAATGGACTGTGAACAAACCACAAACCAGAGGATAGGGCTGGTGTCTGGCATTTTCAGTGCCTTTTTAATTGCAGCGTCTTTTACCATATTTACTTCAAGAATTACATCTGATGCTTCTGTTATCTACCAAGGGCACTTTTCATCCTACAATTGTTCAACCCTACAATTTTCTAAAATCCTTGCAAGTGTTAGGTCAGAATGTATCTTTAGACTTCCTGCATGTACGGATCAAGAGACAGTTCTTGATAAGTTAAAAAAATAACATAAGTTCCTGAAAGTAACAAGTTCCTGAAAATAACATATAGCTGGTAGAAAGTTACAAAAGGGCAAGGAATAAATGTCAGACAGCAAAAGATACACACCTTCTGTAGAGGTGAATATATATGGCAGAGTTCTGACCTGGACATAAAGCTGACAAGCAAAATGTTAATGTTTACTAACTCTAATCATGCCTTCATAAAAAATTATCTCTACATGAGGAGGAAAAACCCCCCAAAATTTGCAAGGAAACTCAATATTACCTTTTTAAAGTGCAAAGAGCTAGGTACTTCAGTGATGCTTCAGATAAGTATACAAAAAACCATTTTTGAATGCTTACACTGACTTCTGAATAATTTCTACAGCAGTAATTAATTGGACATCTTAGTTCCTGGGCTACATGGCAATCCCTGAGTTATTTCCAAATTGCAGGACATACATCTATGCTTAAATTCCACTGCTTTGAATTTATCTTTTTCAAGTTCTGTTTTAGAAATGTGGCTGACCTGGCAGCTCCTGACTGCTTGATGTTACTTCACTTTAATTCTAAATGCCATTAGAATTCTGCTTGCTCTACAGTCCCTCACCTCACTGTCACCAGCACACAGAGAATGATTGTGGAGGGAAGCTCTGTCTGAACAGCTAAAATCCAGAAACAACCCAGCTGGAGTCCAGGTCTCCATTTATATCAGCAAGCACATTTTCACACAGTGAGACTAGAAAATAGAATATACACATGCAAATAAAAACATAATATTTGTACTTACATGACACCTGATTAAAAAAAAAAAACAACACATTTTCTATGCAGTATTTAATCCTCAAATTACTTATTCCAAAGACATCATCTTCCAATTTTTTTATACTGATGAGACCTTGGTGGAGTTCATCCAATGGTTTTTCACAGAATCACAGGATATGCACAGGAAGGGACCCACAAAGATCTTTGACTCCAACTCCTGTCCCTGCCTGGGACCAACCCCAAAGACATAAATTTACTTTTGGGCAGCACTTTTTAAAAAGAGCCTTAACTGGCTTACTAAAGGTCACAGTGGAGAAAAGCTTTAGAAACAGAAGATACTCAGTCTAAATCCAAGCATAAAATTGTGTCTGTGATTATTAAATATTTGGCACCTTTTAAGAAAATGTTACCAAAAATTACCTAGAACAGAGAGACAACTTTCCTTGCATAGGTCAAATGCAGCAGCATTTAAAGTTAAAAAAGTATTTCTGTAGTGAAACCAAATGTTTGTGTAGTAGCAATGGTTAGGTGAAACAGAAATATAGAGCACACTGCAAAGAGACCATCTGAAATAATGAATAGGCACTTCATTTACTTCTAAAGTAGATGGTAAGACAGTCCATCTACTTCAGTGTTGAATTACCAGAAGACAGAAAATGGAAAAAAAATAAGAAGAGGTTTATTCTAGTTCCCTTAGGCTAAAAGATCTGGACATCACTATAATTTCTAATGCTTATCTCACTCTTAGAAATACTAGGGAGAGCACTCCAAAAATATAGTTAGCTATGAGATCTGCCTGTGTCATTATATTAACGCAGGCTTTCTTCATGCATCAGCAGTGTCAGCAGAGAAATTAACATTTGGGAAATCATCAGCCTGTGATTCAAGGACATCTATCAATAAGTACACAATTTTCTTTCTGTCAATTGAGTATAAAGGAAGAAAGGAAGTCTTAATTTTTAAAATGACTTGTTAATAAATTATTTACCAGAGAATAGAGTTGTAAGCATCTGAAAACTGAATGTTCAATTTGAGTTGTCTGCAATCATGAACTTCTGGGCACTGTTGTTTATGAGCTTATGGAAGAGAAGGTTAAAACTATTCTTCGAAATCCTTACAATTTAAAAGCAAAAATGAATTCCCATATGAGTTCCTCCTTGGTCTTCCATGATCCCCAGTGCTTTTAGGACACACTACAATGAAATGTTGATGCCTCTACTCACAGGTGTCCAGCAGAAGAAAAATTTATTGGATGAGAAAAAACAGAAGATCTGGTCAAGAAAAATTTATTTTAATTAATGAAATATTAAAAATAATCTCATTTTTACCCTAATTATAAATAGTAGCCACACCTAAATGCTTAAAAATTTATAGAAAATTTTTACATTCTTCCATCTCCTGATCTCTGTAAGTCTCAGGATTTCATGGGAGAAATTCTTCATTTTGAAATATTGATCTGATACTCACTACAAATCAGAGACCTTTTGCAACCTTTTAAAACTTGGGTTTACAAAGAGGATTTTGATTTTCACACACATTTAGACAGCTTATATACCCTTCTATTTTTCTCTTACATGATATTTCAGTTATAAATAGTCAAACAGGAAGAGCTGACTTTTTGGATTAGTTGCTCTGTGAAACATTTTAGACTATAATTTCATGAAAACAGAGTACTGTAACTCAGAGGGAGTTGAAATTATAACTTTCAATGTTCAAATATTACTTTCAACTTCATTTCACATCTAATCAGAATGCTTCTCCCTTTCCAAACATTTCTCTTATTATTACTATTTCCAAATGAAGAGGATGTTCTGTCTTTTCTATATTGCTTGCAAAAGCAATCTATAGTCAGGACTGAGAGAAAACTCTTTCATTAGGGAGAAGGAGATGAATGTCATTCTACTGCATGCATTTACTCACTTTAAAAATATTTACTGGTCATCTTGAAATACTTCAATGTCAATTAGAGTTTGTACAGTAAACCAATTTTATTTCCATAGTCCCCTGTTTTGATTTCAAATCATAGAACCATAGGATAGTATGGCTGGAAGGGACCTTAATGATCATCTAGTTCCAATGCCCCAGCCAGGCACAGGGACACTTCTCATTAGATTAGTTTCTCAATGCCCTGTCCAACCAACTATTGAGGCCTGACAGGGTTGGGCCATCCACAACTACTTCTCTGAGCAACCTCCTCCAGTGCCTCACCACCCTCACAATAAAGAATTTCTTCTATCATCTGACCTAAATTTCCCCTTTTTTTCAGTTTGAACCCATTGCTCTTTATGCTATCACTGCAGTTTGTGATGAAGAGTCCCACTCTGGTTTCCCTGCAGGCCCCCTTCGGATACTGGAATGTTGCTGTGAGTTCTCCATGGAACCTTCTCTTCTATGGCCTGAGTAGTCCCAAATCTCTTAGCCTGTCTTCATAGTAGAAGTGCCTTAGTCCTCTTATCAACTCTATGGCCCTTCTCTGGACTTGTCCCAATAGTTCCATGTCCCTATGTTGTGGGCACCAGAACTTCGTGCAATACTCCCGGTGGGGCCTTTGCAAGAGCTGAAAGGAAGAACCACATCCCTTGACCTGCTGGCCACACTCCTTTTACGATTCTTTCTACAATCTTCCCACAATCCTTTCTATGTATTTCAGAAGCATAGACAATTTTTCTTATACAGTGATGCAATATATTCAACACTGTGGTCTGTGCAGCATGCTTTTACACGTGCACATGCTGTTTTAAGGCTGCAAGAGTCTGCTGCCTCAAAATTACATTGCATCTATGTGAAACTACATAACATTGGAAAGCTGTGGGAAGTAGTTTTACTCTGTGCCTAGAGCACATTAAATCTTGCTATACATTGTTCAGAATTTCCTTGCATTAAACATGATCATGATCTCAATTCACATGATCTGAAGTGATTTATTTTTAGGCACCACTTTAATGATGACTGCTTATGCTCACATGTTCATGAATATTGGAAGCATGAGTGGCTGCATGAAATTGGAAATTCAAAATGGACTACTGTAATTTCTAGGTGAATTTGATGCAATAAATTAAGATGCAAGGAATTTGTAGTGAGCTACTTTTATGAAAAAAATCAATAAACTCTTGTAATAAAAATGGTAATAAACATGCTAGTTCAGTAAATAATGAAAAAAGTAGATTATGTGCTTTATTGGACTAATTAGGAAATGCTTTATAGGATCAAATGTTCTCACCAAAATTAAAGAAATTCCTTTTTGAAAGAGTCATGAAAATAATTTCCCATTTTTTACTGAACTCTGCAAACTAGTGGAAACTCATTGAACTGTAGCTCTTCCACAGACTTTTTATGGGCTTTTTATATGGGATTTTAATTTAAGTTATAAAAAACAGTGCCTGAAAAGAAAAAAATCAAGAAAATTCCACACCTGAAATCCTGTATGATTGCAGATGTTTTATTTTGTGCTTGGTAAATGTATAAAAAAAAAAAAAATCACAGATTTTCTTAAAATTATTTTTACCTTAAGGGAGATTTTTACCTTAAGGGAGATTTCTTCCATTAGATAAAATTTTTTTGCCCAGCTATGATTTTACATATACATTCAGTATGGAGGAAACACAAAGGAGAAAGAGCTTCCTGCTTTATTGAATGAAATTAGAATTGCATCTTTGCTTTCCTTTAAATATGCGCTTAACTTGTTTTGCCGAATCGAGTTGAAAACAGTTTCCCTTGGAAGGTGTCTTACCCTGCTCCCAATTAGTTTAATAGCAACTGTCAAGGATTTGAAGTATTCTGAGAGCACACTTTCTCTGTCACCCTCCTATTTCATGATTGGCTGTTAGTGACAAAATATATTCCTGCACAGTCACAGTTTCAAATGATTCTCTTTTAATTAGTCTAACTCAAAACCATCTGTGACTGATAGAAATAACAATAGTTTCAACTTCTTTTCATCATGAAGTCTGAACTTTATGTATCTTGTCCAGAAGACTGATTGTTTATGCCACAGCCTGTCCTAATGCCTTCAAAAATATTTAAGTCTTTTCTGTCTTGTAAGAAAACCAAAGGGCTAAAATAGACAATTTGTAAAAAGCAGATCATTTAAAGAGGTGTGTAACTTCTAGTCAGGCAGAAGTTCAGGTTGCTGTTTCTTACTTTCATGAGAGAATAAAACTTTTCAGATATTTATTTTCTATCTTTAAATTTTATTTTATCGGATTGCATTTATTTTATGGTAGATCAAGGTCCAACTTCAATCACGCCTGGATGAGCTAAAGAAATGAGGTGAAAGTGTTTTTTACAGGAAGAAGACAAAACAACTTCAAAATATTCTTTCTGGTGCCTTAGCACATAAAAATTCACATTTTCTGAAAATCTTTAGCTATTTTGTGCACCAGGTCAATATTAGCTATACATTTAATCTTCCATTTAATGCAGCTGCAGGCAATGAGATGTGGGGTTTATGCCTTGAAATAATCTACAACCAATCATAGACAATGCAATTCATCAGCTAAGCCATTAAAAAAAAGGAATGGAGAACATGCAACTGGCTTTAAAGTCTCTCAAGAAAGTTCTTTTAGCTTTTGTAAAAGGAACAGATAAAAAGAGGCATAAGGAGAAATTCTAGCTGTAAGGCTGGCCTTCCAGTATGTCACTGGCTGCCATGGAGAGATCAGCCACATGGGAGACTCCAGTTGATGTAAGAGGAGGACAGGTATGTGCACAGGAATCAGAGGGACTGAGAAATTGATAGGCCATATTCATGCCAGATATGTATGCCATGCCAATAAAACCAGGGTTTTTCCAAGAGAAAAGATTGCTCTGTTAAATGGGGTTTAATCTTGGTTGGACATGTCAGGTACTGCTGGCTTGAACCTTTTATGTGGTTTAAAATAACAGTCCCCCCACAACCAAAATAAAGCAAAAAAAAACCCCACAATAATAACATAAAATTGTTCTATTTGATTTTTATGAAAAAGGCATTTTCTCCTCCAGCAGATATACCAGTGGTTGAAGAGACAATGAAGGAGAATGCATTTCAGTGTAGTCTAGTCTGAAAGGAATGTAAATAAGGTTTCAGTAGCTTTGTCTCAAAATCATATATGCAAAATCATATATGCAAATTATTTAAAATTTTTACTTTTACCCATAGTGTTATTCTTTAATTGTCTACAATGCTCCCCCAAATTAATACCAAATTATAGTCCTTTGTAATTAACTTTGCTTTAATTTTAATTAGCTCCATTCTGTGGCCAGTCCATGGCCTTTTAGTTCAGTGAGAGTTGGAACAATCTCATAACTTGCCAGTTGCAAATTTTCTTAAGTGTTGTTTTTTACAAAATATTATTTTTTATTGTCATTGGGAAATATCTGCTTTTATTTCCCACCATGTTTTCCTCTAAATCATGTACTGTGCTGTAACTTATCAGCAATTAAAGACCTAAATGGTTTAAAACATGGTATTTCTTTCCACAGACTTGCTTGAAAATAGAAACATCTCTACTCAGAGATACATTTTTTTTGCATAGGATAGTTATTACAGTAATGAGGTATTTTTAAAGAAAAATATAGCAAACACAATATTTACTTGCTATTTGGTAAAACAATGAAATAACACACAGACATGGAGGATTCAGTAGCCATTCTATGGTGCTAAAACCTATTAATTCAATTTTAAAAATGCAAACTATCTTTCTATTTTTCCCATGCATCTTTTTTCATATTATATTCACCTTAATGCTCTAACAAAAGCTATGAAGTTGGTAACCACATTATTTAGGTTAATACTTTACAAATTCACCTTATCCTATTGCATAATCTCAATTAATCACTACATTTCATACTGTATTATTCAATCTGTTCAAGGAATCAGGACAATTATGACTAGAAAAATTGTGCTGGAGATTTTACTTTTTCTACATTTTCTTCCCTAACAAAATACCTTATTAATATAACTGGAATTATTAAAACTTCATCATGTGGTAAGACATTTTTTCATTTTTTCTTTTCCTCAAAAATCCTTCAATTTTTCAGTGTAGTCTAGTCTGAAAGGAATGTGACCTGCTCTTCCTTATAAAATTAATTTGGCACCTTTTGCAGTCTTAAACTATTGAGTTGCTCCGATGAACCTTCACCTTCTTTATTAATTATTTTTACCAGACTTGGAACATACATGGCCTGAAAATACATTATATGTTAATCTCACTATAACAGAGTTCATTACTGTTCATAGCCTAAATAGAGGTCCTTCTTGCCTTATCCACTTCATTGGGTTTACATGGCAAAATTTTGGTAGTGGAGGTACTGCAGGGGTGGCCTTTGTGAAAAGACATCAGAAACTTTCCCCATGCCTTGACAGAGCCATTTTCATCCAGCTCCAACACAGTCTTGTCTCTGGCCACAGCTGAGATCATCAGGAGCACTGGGATTTAGAATGTTTAAGAAGGAAAAGTATTAAATGGCAGCTGGGAGAGAGGAGAGAATATCTGAAAGGAACAGTCCTGCAGACAAGGTCAGTGGAGAAGGAAGGTTTCAGGAACTAACATTTCCCTGCAGCCCATGGAATTCTACAGGGATGCAGAGATCCACCTGTAGCATGTGGACTACCTCTGCTGGAGCAGATGGATGTCCAAGGAAGGCTGTGACACTGTGAGAAGCTCATGCTGGAGCAGGCTCCTGGCAGGACCTGTGGCTCCATGGAGAGAGAAGCCCACCTGGATGGCAGGTTAGCTGGCAGAAAAATCTTGTGATCTCAGGAGACACACACAGTGAGGAAGTTTGTTCCTGAGGGGCTGCACCCTATGGAATAGGGAACATGCTGCAGCAGTTTGTGAATTACTGCAGCCCGTGAGGAAGCCATCTGTGTTGCAGAAGCTCTGGAATGACTGTTTTCCTTGGGTGGGTCCTCACACTGGAGCAGGGAAAGGGGGTAAGGAAGAAAGAGTATTAGAGACATGTAATGAACTTACTCTACCTTCCTTTCTCCTGGGGCTTCTGTGTGGGGTTGAGCTGGGAGTAAAGTTTAGCCTGCAAGAAAGGGAGAAATGTAGGGAAAGTGTTTTTAGATTTGTTCTTCTCATTATCCTAATCTGTTTGATTGAAAGTAAGATGCATTCCTTGCCTGATGCTGAGTCTGTTTTGGCCATGACAGTAATTGGTAAGTGATTTTTCTGTCCTTATCTTGGTCCATGGGCTTGTTGCAGTACTTTCTCACCTTGTATTTTTGAGCAAGAGAAGTGGTATAGCAGCTGGTGGCCAGCCAAGGTCAAATCATCACATCCACTTCACTTTTTTTCTTTGTTTCTTTAGAGGTAAAATAAAGAGTCTCTAAAAGAGACTAAGACGTTCTCAGAGAATCTAAGTCTCTACTAAAAAATACTGTGAAGACCATATCAACTCATATATGTGAGTGCATAAATGTTCTGAAGCATTTCTAACATGTTTGTATACATGTAGTCCAGACTACATTTTAGAATGCCTGAAGGTACAGCTTTCTGCTGATGAACACTTTGTGGAAGTTCCTCTTGGTCTTTTTTTTTATCTGTGCAGGCACACAAATTTGGGTAAAGAAAAGAAAGATTGGTTTTCCTGAAGTACAACTAGTGTGGAGAATATTGCCATTGAAACATATGTAGCAGTTACTTTGCGAGTACTTAGCATTTATTTTACTTAGTTTCGTTTTATTTTATATTAATTAGTCAAGAAAGGAAGAAAATAATTTTCTGAGAATTTTCTTCCAACCATCTCCAAGGGCTTGGAAGGGTTTGTACCCTACAGTTCTCTCTCATATCAGGCACCTGACAGAAGGAGTCCATAACATAATGCATATATTAGTTCAGAACATTCTCTGCTCGTGTCCTCAAAGTTTGTTTTAATACTAAAACAGGAAGACATAGGCTCCTACCTGTTAACTGGAATATTTTCCTATTTTGATTTTGATAGTATCTAATAGTTTAGTAAAAAGATGTATTAAATTGAGTAATAAATTAGGATATTCAGCGTCCATTATTCAATGCAATATTTTTATTCCTACTTTCAAACTTAGAAGAAGGAGATACCTTCCCAGCTTTTGTCCTGATGAATGTTAAGTATAAGCCAGCATGACTGGAAACTAGCCTGGATGCAAATATTTCATTTGCTGCCCACCTATATTTCACTGATAGTGACCTCGTTATTTCCACTGAGGAGCTGAATTTTATTACCTGTCCTCAGATACACTGGTCCACTTTTCTCCAAGATGGATTGTTTACTGTTTGTATCTGTCAGTATCCTAACTGGTGGTCATAGAGTTCCTTCACTGAGTACAGTAAGGCAAATTTCAGCAGAATTATGCTGATTCTATTCAAATTAATCAATTGCACTGTCTGCATGGATCTTTGAAATACTCTTTTTCATAGATCTTTAGCATTGGCATTGTCTATGCCAATCAATATGCAAATATTATAGGCACTCTCGGGTCTCAGTTTCTCGAACATTTAAAAAATTATTTTTGTTACTAAAAACAAGACAGGAAATGTGTTGTCTCCTTAGTTACTAGGTTTAAATGTGGAAATTGCACAAGAGTATGTCTACAAAGCAAACCCAAACCAGGAAAGGAAGCTATTAGAAGCAGAGATGCCACTTTTTCCAGGAAGGGACATGCTTCTGGACAGTGTCCTGGTCTTGCAATATTAACATCAGCTGTTGTTGTATTACTAGCACTAGCTTCCAGAATGTGGTAAATAAAAACACTCCTCACAGGCAGAATATATCAACTTCATATCACATTAATATTGCATGTTATAACTACAAAATTCTATGTAGCCAGGTAAAGTGGAATTATCACCTGTCACTGAGTACAAAGACAGACACACAGCAAGTATTTATTCCTTATTTAAGCCTATTACTATTTACTGTTAGTTAGGTTTTTCCTTTAGGTGGGATTTTCACTTTCTTTGACTACCAACTCATCACAAACAGAATTGGAAAACTATCTGGCTCATAATAGTACTGAGATCATTACTTCATGGCTGGAATATACATATGATTAAAAATCTGATGTTTTTCACAATAATCTGACTTCATTTTAACTTCTGCAGCTGATCTGTGATTGTTATTCTTTTCTACCCTTGGAAGCTTGAGGCACAAACCATAGCAGTTGCTCATTTTCTGTAACATGTAACCAAAATATTTAACCAACAGGCATTTTACTCTCCAATTTTAATCTCAAGAATATTAGCCTTCTGTTTTCTTTTTTTCTCTTGTTCCCCTGTGCAAATTGCACCCAGCTATATCAATATTGCTGTTGTGAATATTATCTCATGAACTTTCAGTTATAATAATTAAGTGATAGTCACCATCATTCAGTAACATTCTAGGCAATGATTATTCATATATTTCAGGTATTTAAGTACTTTAAGAAAATTATAATGAGTATAATAAACTTCATATTGAGTTGCAAACTCAGTTCAGAGTATCTTGGACTGAGAAGACAAAAAATGTTACGATAAACAACACTTTCCTCAACTCACCTTCATGCTAAGCCTTGTAACAAACCTTGCCATTCTAGGGAGGGTCTAGGAAACTGACACTGTACCTGTATAAACTACTGTGAGGTAAATCAGGAGTGAAGGAGTCAACTCCCTTCGAAGAAACCCATGCAATTGTCAGTACAACAAATCATCTACAGATCTCGTCTCTCAGCTTGTATACATCTTCCTTCTTCTGTGTCTGACCACAGCAGTGTGCCATCATGCTCTTTAAAATTCTTGTGGGAATTTATTGTCAATGCACCATGCACTGACACTGAAAAATGATGCCCATTTTAAAGATTTAAAACACTGCTTACTTCCATCTGTTTTCTGTAAAAGATTAAGCCAAGTAAAGGTCTTAACATAACAGTCTTAACATGTCGATCACATCAGTGAAACAATTAAAGAATATTTCTACAAGATCCAGTAAAACTACTCTAAATTAGGCAATGTGAGACTTCAGAGCTCAATTCAAGACTCATCTGTTGTAGTCCTTGTGTGTATGGTCTATGTTATAAGGGTTTTCAATTAGAGCAATAATTCCTTCCCTTTGAATGATTCTCTTCATGATAGCAAGAATAGCTGATGCATGTGTAAACCTTTAGTGCAAAGGATAGGCAGAAAATGGGGATAGAAGAAAGAATAAAGTAACCTGCAAAAGGACAGACTAGCAGAGAAGAAATTAGTTTAGATCCAGCATACCCTCTCAGCCAGATGTTCTTCACTGCATCCATTTCACCTGCTGTTGTATCTTATTGCAGCATCCAAAGAAAAAAGATGTGTCACCAGCAGCAGTTAAACAAAAGCTATGTCTAGCCTTCAGATTTTCTTTCCTTTTGCCTTGATTTTCACTAAGTTCTGCACTTTAACAACAACAAAAAAAAAAAAAAAGAAAAAAAGAAAAATAAAAAAAAAGGAAAGGAAAAAAAAAAAAAGAAAGAGAACCAGGGAACTGCTTTTTACTTCTTTATTTTTTAGTATGTGCATTGTACCTGCTGACTTTGCATGAGCTATTGTTGGACAATTCCTCATTGGACCAGCCATTCCAAGATATGTCTAACAGAAATAAAGTCTTCAAAAAGGTTTGACAGATTTACAATGAGGTACTATGATGGGTCAGAGCAGGTGAAAAGCATAAAAAGCATATAACTCTTTACTCTAATAAAATGTCTTCAAAATTTTAGCCACATTTGTTTAAGCTATATGCCATGTTTCTTCCAAATTTCTCTAACTTTAAGAATTCCATATCACTATTTGAAACTATTGTAATACATGTTAATATATATGCTTGCCATTTATTTGTGATTATAAGGCATGTTCATCAAATTAAAGTTATGGTAAAATATGTTTTTATATCGTAGATGAATATAAGAATATTTTTAATAAATCCCTTTGAAGCCCAAAACACTGAAAAAGGAGGAATAGGAAAGAAGAAAATGAAAAGTACTTCAAAGAATAATTTAGGGGAAAAAAGAGTGGTTAATATTACAGTAGGATCCTCTTCAGGACACTCCAAAATATTATGTTCAGTGCTGCCCATGCCATTTAGTTTTGAAATTATTATACCCAAATCAACTTCAAACATCTCATCTCTTAAAAGAAAATGAGTCATTAACAATGCCAACAGATTTCTGCTGTTATATTCCAGTAAATTAGGGTGCTAAGAAAATAGCATACATATTTATGAGAAGGGTTTCTACATAGAAAGATTCCATCAACTCCTAATAAAAAGAAAGAACACTTTAAAATATTTATGAGTTATTGAATAAATAGTTAAAGATAATGAAAATAGGCAAATAAACAACATCAACAACAACAGAAAAAACTCCCAATACTATAGAAAACACCTTTTATTTCCTAACTCATTAATGCAAAAGCCATTCTTATCACCTTCTATTTATTACAGCCTCTTCCCCTTACCAGACAGCAGAGATGAATAAAGCAATGCACAAAGATTCACAGACACTGCTAGATAGAAAGACACAACTGATGTCTTTGTGAATATAGACTGTGGGCCAACACAGTGATTTTGATTATTTTCCCTTTATTTTTTTCCATTCCACAAAGTTCAAAGGCTTTCTGAAACACTGCAATGAGACCATAGGCTTCAAGGTGCACAAGGTGTTTGTCATTGATGTCTCTCCTACTGCTGATATTCTGACCACTCTGTAAAAACTACTTCTTCTAATCCCATTTTTTTACACAAATAACTCCCTCTTTCACTCAAAACATACACACACCATACCACAGAAAATGACTATATGTAGAATATAGTCACTATATGTAGACTATATGTGCAGCAACCCCTTACCTTCATGTATCCTTAGGTACCCAAAGACTTACTCCTCCTTCATTCTTTCCTCTAGGGCTTTCCTTTTGTAACCTAAGATGCTCAGTGCTACTTAGCAGGATTTGATTTTACAACTACTTCTTTTCTTCAGAAGAGATGCACTCTAGGTGAACCATACCTCTCTCAGAGCCCAGTGATAAAAGGTGGATAAGATACTGCTATGAAATTATGTGGAAATGGAGGAGAGCATTATTATCAGAGTTGCCTCTGTGATTTGTGACTATATGATTGATTGCATTAATTGTGATCCTTTAATCCTTTCTACAAAACTGAAAAGTTTCTCATAAGTTTGCATTTGTGCACTTCATTATTTCTGCAAAAATGTTGATTTTTTGGGTTGTGTCCAGGTATTTCAGATTAATTCCTCCTTCTGAAGATTGTTTTGAATATCCCCTCTGTCTTCCTAGTACCCTTATGTTTCATCCTACCAGATTTTCCACTACACAATCCTGTCTGATAAAACATTGAGCAGAACTAAAGCTACCTTCAGATTGCTCTGAAATACTGTCCAGTACCTCCTTCCTTTTTACCTGTGAATAGTCCATAAATGTGAAAATTCTATCAGTCATGCTCCTCAAACATGTACAAATAGTTTCTTCTTATTTAGAAAAATATCACGGAAGATAATATTCTTAGATTCAATATCAAGATGGTATGATACCTAATGTGTCCCTCATTTACAAAGCCTGTTAATTTTTTCAGAAAGAAATTTCCACTGTTTGACATCATTTGTTGACATATCAGTTACTACTTATCTGTGTGTTGCCTTCTAAATGGTTTATTTATTTATTTATATTTTAATCTTATTTGCTGAGATTTTGTTCTGTTATTATTTTCTCTTTGGCCTCCTAAAAACATAGAAAAGGATTTTCAACCAAATGAAAATTCTCACATTTTACCAGAACACTTGTATTTGCTTTTTTCAAATAAATTCAAGAAGCAGCTTTCTTCTACTGAAGAGTTTGGCATTTGAGGGGATTTTTGATATGGTTTTATTTTTTTCACTTTTTAATTTCTATTTCCACATCATATAGTCTAGACTTAATGTGTACATATTTTTACAGTTCCCCACATTCCTATCTATATCGTTCACTATACATCTGCTTTTTTATATATTTCAAAGTCTTGAATTTTGCTCTTTTCACCTCCAAAACTTTATATGTCCCTGTCATCTCTTTCGTCTTATGAGTAGCTGATCCATATTTATCCCATTTATTTACAAATTTAAAATTTAGTAGAAATAATAATTATACCTTTTTATTAAAAAAAAAAAAAAGTTTATGGGATTTTTCTTAACATGGAGTTTTGGGGTGATATCCCAAACTTATAAAATAAGTTTTCATTAGTTCCCTGTTCTTCAGAGGAGCACAATAATATCAGTTAGTCCTGGTGAAAATCACATTATGTCTTATTCGCCCATTTTTACAATACCGGGCTATTGAATTATAACTTTTCAGAGAGTTTTAGAAAGTCAGAAAGCACATCCTTAAAAGTATGGGTTACTCAAGGCTACCGCTGCTGCTGCTGCTGCAAAGCAGATGAGAGAAGAAAATGCCTGTACTGTCTTTCACTAAACAAAAGAGAAGGTTACTAAGGATATACACCATTATTCATTATAGGAATATGAGTGCCAGCATCAGTTAAGGAAGTATTGTTAGGTGGAAATCAAACAGCCAGTTCTTTTTTCAATGTCCCAGTTTTACCCCTTGCACTTACCCAAAAGTTCTGCTTTGCCTCTGCCTTGTCTCCACAGCTGATGTTGGGCAATTGGAGCGCTGGATGTGCCTCACCCATCACGGCTGTGCCATGAAAACCACGCTGTCCTGCACATGCACGTGCAGGCAGGGTCATCACAGCCCAGATAATGCCATTAACCAAGGTGTGTGCACTGAGCTTGTACAGCCCTTGGATCCATAAGCTGTTACAGAGCTTGCAAGAGTTTTTCAGGGTGAAGAGAGAGACGAGAATGTTGACCTCATGTTCAGAAGGCTTGATTTATTATTTTATGATATATATTACATTATTACTATACTAAAAAGAATAGAAGGAAAATTCTCAGAATGCTAGCAAGCTAAGAATCAAAAATGAATGAATAACAAAGTTCTGTGTCCAGGCAGAAAGCAAGAACAGCTCTGCAGAGAGTGGTCAGTAAATTCAAACATTCACCCAAGACCAATCACGGACGCACCTGTTGCATTCCACAGCAGCAGATAACCATTGCTTACATTTTGTTGCTGAGGCCACAGCCTCTCAGAAAGGGGAAAAATCCTAAAGAAAGGATTTTTATGAAAAGATGTCGGTGACAGTAAGGAAAACACCAAAGCCAGTGAAGCTTATCCTCCAGTCATGGACATGCAATCACTGTTATCTTAACACTTTAGTGATACTCATTAGCAATTCACTACACTGCAAATACACTGCTTTTAATTAATTTCCATGGAATACTTGATATAGTGATTTGCTAACTGTTCCATAAGCCAAGCCATAAAATGTCAGGAAAGACAAATTGTGTGCAAAATAATTTTGTTCCTACCTGGGTTCAGGAAATAATGAAAACTACTAGATTCAAGCTGTACAAGTCAGCTATGTGCGCAGATAGTCATCTCACAGTTTAGTGCCTTCCTAAAACATACATTAATTTGTTTACAGATTGGAGGATACTTATTCTAAACTCTGAAGGGAGTACGTTTTAGCCATAGTTTGGCTAGAGAAGTCCTCATCCTCTTTCATAACATGAGTGACATAATCTGGACAGGCTGTAGCACTATTCATATTCCAAGATGACTCATGGGCAACACATAGAGTCTTTACCCTAAATGAACTTTCAACTGTTTCAAGGAGTCAGCAAATTTGACCTTACTACTCAGCTGAATAAATTAGTATTGGATAGAAGGAAATATACCTCCACATTAAAAAACTAAAATTAAAAAAAATAAAATGCAGTACAATAAATAAAGAAAAAGAAAATTAAATATCATGCATTAGAAAGAGTATTGCTTTTTTAAGTGCTACATACAAAAGTCTCACAAGAATGTGTCAACTCTAAAGTCTCACAGCCACAAGCAATATTAAAATATTTTACTTTAAATGGAAGGCATATGCACTCACAGATGTAAAAATTCCACTTATTTTCCACAGCATTATTTCTGCAAGTTTTAGGGGAAGGGTTGGGAGGGGTGGGTGTTTTTTGTTTTACTTTGTTTTGTCATTATTTTTATTTTCTTTTAAATACTTTGAATCCAAACTCTCCGAAATGTCATGTTTTATCTCTGAGTTTTCTTAATGATCACTTAGTTGTCTGGGGATTTGGTTCCTTGTTAGCCTTTAGTCCTAAACAGCCCTGCTGAGCACTGTTGCTTTCTAATTATTTTAAGCGTATCAATTAAACCTTCTTCTTAGTGTTTACATCAGAGACTTCTGTGTAAGAATGGCAGAAACCCTCACAGAAAGCCTTCAGCTCAGTTCAAAGACTGGTGACAAAGGTCATTAACAAAATGACTGAAAGAGAAGGGTTTCTTTCTTCACAGTCTTGAAAAAGGAAAGAAAGTGTAATGAGAGCCCTACTCTGAATCCTCACTTTCTCAGTGCTAGCTTTAGCCCTTAAAAATGCCTGATTACAAGGAATCTATTCAAAGACCTTTCTTTAACCTGAAATTAAAAAAAAAAAAAAAAAACAAACATTTAAAAAAGAAAGCGCTTTCCCCCATCTTTAAAAAAAAAAAAAAGGGGGAAACATTTAGCTCCACTTCAACTTGCCAGATATCAACTGGAAATACAATGCAATAGAGAAAAAATTGTCTAAGAGTTCCTGGAGCTTGTGGAAGAAAATTTTCTGACACAGCTGGCAAGGGAGCCAGTTGGGAAAGGTGACCACAGGACCTGGGGTTTTTAGTGCACAGAGCACTTGTGGGTGCTGTGATGGTTGGAGGCCATCTCAGGCATACCAGTCATGAAATTTATATTAATTTCAGCCCAGAGATGTAGCATTATATAAAGAATAAAATAAACTCCTAAGAGTATTTCTGTTATGTGTTTGATTTCTCAATTGGAACGAAGCTTGTACAGGTGTGCCATCATAAGAAGAGATATGATAACTAATTTATTTAATTGAGCTTAAACTTTATTGAAAATTTTAAATAAATATAGAATTTTAAATCCAATCTAGTATTCAAAATAATTATATATATATATATATACTGCACAGGATAGGGACATAATTAGATCTTGATAAAATAACCATACTTTTTACTGCCTCACGAATTTCCTCTTTATTTTTTCTTGCAACAGTTGCAGGTGGTCTTGTCTTCCCGCGGGACTGCTTTGTATGTGCCCATTTTTCCATTCAGAGCCCTGAATCCTTCTCAGGGCTAATCAGACAGGATTATGGCAATGCTATTTATGTTATGTGAGAACAGAGACCCGTAATGCCCATCTCCTATATTGGACAAGACTGGATTTTTGCAGGGGTGCATAAGTAAAGAAAAAGAAGTTAGGCACATATCTCAATTCCTTTTGTAAGTAAGAGGTTTTAGTGTTGTACCCACATCATTGTAGTTAATAGCCCTTAATGGGGCTTACTTCCATCCATTCAGCTAATTGCTTTTTGAACTGATTTATATTTTGGCATCAAAAACATCCTGCAGCAAGGAGTTACACAATTTAATTATGTATTATATGAAAAGCAATTTACACTTCAGCCTGGTAATTTACTTGGGCGCTGGCTGGTTTTTGTGTCATGAATGGTGAATAAGATATCCTAAATCACTTCTGACCTGCCATTCATGACTTCATATATTTCAATTATACCATCCTTACTCATGCCTTTTCCAGATTTCAATAACCTTCCTTATAAAATTTCTCCTTGTATAGAAGTCACTCTCTATGGTTCATTATCAAAATTACCCTTGCCAGTACAATTTTTAATTCTGGTGATCACAATCCAGTTCAACAATGAGTTTTACTCTTCTGTAATTTCATAGTGGAACAACACACAGGAAACAATAAGTGCAACAGCAGAGACTTCACACACTCTGTTTTTTTTGTTAACACCAGTCTATTTTTTTCCTCTTTTGGATAGTAGTGATCCTATAAAGGTATTTTTATTGTAATCTCATGGCAGTTCAATCTCTCTAAGAACCTTGTTGAGACAATTTTGCAACAGATTCTTGCCAATGTATGCATACTGTACCAACCACGTCAAATTTGGCTGTGTGCTCAAGTGACTTACACATGCAACAGATGAATGTAAAATGCGACACCTCTTTACAAAAGCCACATTAACTGTTCTCCATTGCATCATGCCTATCAATGCATTTCTTAATGCAACAATTTCCTAGCATTTAAAAAGCTTTACTCAGCATGAAAGTGAGATTAAGTTGCCTGTAGTTCTTTGAGTTTTAAATATCTTAACTCCTCATTAGCCAAGTATCAAAATTAATTAGAAAAATTATTTACAAATCACTAATTTTTACACAATTAGCAATTATCAATCACAACTATAAGTTCAGCAATGTCTCTGTTTTTTCTCCTGAAACTCCTGGTTGAAAACGTTTCAATCTTGGTGATTTATTGCTATATGTCTGTAATCTTTTCTACTGTAGCTACAACCTGAAACTGAAGGGTAAATCCAATCTATCACTGAGTTGTACAATTACTTTGGAGCCCAGGTCTTAGACCAGTATTTTGACAATTTTTCCTTAGTTTTTGCTCAGTTTCCAGTTCTAGTGGATGCTGGAGCTCTGTGTAGAACTCAATTGTTCTAGAAATTAAGTTTATTTTCATTTTATGAAAATAAACTTTTTCTTTAACCACATAAATATCTGCCAAGTTTCTATTGACATGACTCTTACATGAGTAGATTGAACATCTGTAACAGTGCATAGAAGTGTTTATTCAAGCTGAAGATTGCTCTTTTCATTATTCTACACACGTGAAGAAATCGAACATGGCCAATTATATTCTGCTCATGTTTCAGGTTTGTTGCTTCTGTGAAAACTTCAAACCTAGAGAATGCATAAAAATGAAGTATTAATTTGTCACCTTACTCATAAAGTCTTGATGCTTAAACAGCAGTCTTTATTCCTTGTATCTATTATTTTATCTTTTTTTTATATGTGAAGGCCTAGTGTTATTTTAGCTAAACTACACTTACCCACCTGTACCTATGCTGTCTGCTATCTCCATACAGTCTTTTGTTTAGCATTTCTGGAAAGATGGTCTGGAAAGACGGTTAGGTGAAATTTACCTAAAAAAAGCCAAAATTTACTAGTGAGATTTAAAAAGCTAATAAAATTGTAAACTGTACATCCTCCATATACTTGGTAATTATTTTACCATTCTATGATTAGATTTCTATATAAAGAAGCTATAAGAGAAACTCTAAAATCTTGCATAATAAATGGTACAGACATTAAAGAAAGCAATGAAAACTAGACAAGTGGGTCCAAATTACAAAGTAGTGTTACAGCAATTGTTTAAAACCTGCAATTATTAATATGGTTATAAAACAATGTGATGATCACTTCAGCACTTTTAGTCAAAAAGATAACTTTTACATAAATTGATTAGAAAATTTATTTTATTGTTTGACAAAATTATGGTTCATTAATACTTTACCTTTTAGTCTGGAAAATTTTTAAAATAATAAAAAATTTATATTGTCAGAGATGGATTTAATAACTCCATAAACTGATATTTTAACAGTTACTCAAATGTTTAACATATAATTTTCTCTAACAACTAATCAGCCAAAGTTCACCAATGTATTTCATGACACCCAAAAATGTATCACAACAGTAATAAAATTCTTTTCCCAACTTCAGCTGTTGTGTTCCATACTCTGGCATCGCTTACATGTTTTGATTCACTGATGGATTATCTAAATTGCAAATGACCTCCTTTCAATTCTAGATCACCCCTTTAAGTTTCAACCCACATCTTACAAAAAAAGAAATTTTGTCATTTGCCTACTCATTTATAGAGGCAGAATTTTCCTTTGATCTCTTTAATGCAGAATTTAATGCCTCTATTTTTAACCCAAAACCATCTAACTGTTCATTTTATGTATTTTTCCACTTTACACACTCATACTTTTTCATGTCCATTCTCCTTCTGTCCATTTTTTCCTAATCTCATAGGTCACCATCTCACAGACCTTGATATTACACAACAATTTTGAAGTTAAACAAGAATTATTTCGCTCACTATTATACCTTTGATAAATCAGAGCAAAATCTTAAAGACTGAAGTTTTACTTCTCCTTTTGACCAAAAGAAAGAGTTACATTTCTATATTCTTTCTTTCCAGCTAGACTGTAATTTTATTTTAAAATTGAAAATAAAAAACAACCCACTATTTATTTTAAAATATTTCAGGGGATTAATTAAAATAAAAAAGAAATGAGCATACATAAACCTTATATCTAGGACTAAACTTTTTAAATCCACAAATCATGGAAGCCCAGAAACCACAGGATAACAGATACTTATTCTTTGGCACAGGCACATCAGAAGGGGCAGGAATAATGATGAAGATATTCAGAGTCCATAACCTTTTCTCTCTTCCAGTCTATGTCTTTTATATCTCTATACATAATTTTGTGTAGCCTTTCTGAGGGCACATGCTTTCATATGTAGGAACTCAGAGCTAGCTTTGCATTTTTGCCTTTCACCCCAGAAAGTGTATCCTTAACTAAAGCAGCAGCATCACCAGAAATGCAGGCACTGAGCTCCTGAGATGTACCCAAATATATACAGTGCATTAGACACTAGCATTCATAGAATTAATGGCATGTACCCAGGTTCTAGCAGAAAGAACACTGGAGGGTGGTTGAAATGGTCCAGTTGATGTCTGGTTTCTCTAAGAGCCTGCACACAAGTAGATTTTGGAACTGCAGCCCGAGGCATACACGTGTACCAGATGTGGCTGCTCTTCTGCTCCTTGGGGTGAGGTAAGGGCAAATGGCACACCATGCACCCTAATGGGCAAGTGGAGAGGGATGAATGGGAGGATGGGGGACACCAGACTCAAGAACTCATGTGAGAGGAACCTGCAGGGGAACATGGGCAGGAGGGTTGGTTTGGATTGGGAAGTTTGCAGGCACATAGTTTGAGACAAACTCATTAGGCAGCTGTGACAGGTCTGTCACAAGCAGTGTAGTAACTGGTTGTGATGGTACAGGCTGCTCTGTGCCCTCTGAAAGCCCCCAGGCACATCCATGCTGATGTGGAGGTCTCAGTATAGCACTGTTAGCTCGGAACCATTGCAATAAAAACTAGAAGTACCACTAGAGGGCATTAAAAACACCATAAATAACTTTTGTCTAACACCAAGGAAAAGGCTTGAAAAGACCCAGATGAGAAAAGCCACAAAGGATGACAAGAGTGGTGCAGAAAACACGTGGGTCCTATGCAGTGTATAGCCACAGAAATCGAGCTGAATTGAAGGTGCTGAAGGTCCAGAGCTAACAATGCCAGACAGTTTCAGAGAGAAGACGAGTTGATACTAAATTTTATGTCAGCACTCAGATAATTAGCTAATTTACATATTTCAGCCTGTAGGCCATCTACTTAATGACTAGTGAATGTTATAAAACTATGACAAAAATTATGTTGCATACAGCACCTAAAGATCAAATGGTGATCTTTAGCTTCATTGAGGGCAATAGAAACAGCAGTGGGTAACAAACGCTTTAGATTTGCCAGTGGAGGCAAAGAAAATTGTTGAGATGTCTGTGCAGGTTGAGCAGGAGGGCAAAACAAAGGGTGCCTGCAATCATCCAAGAAGCAGAGTTCTCATTTCCATTGTAACAGTTAGACATTTTTGCTTCATATTATCTCAGCTGTGCAACAGAACAAAAGACATAAAGGAAAAGGCACCTTGTAAGTAACAAGGTCTGTCAAGTATTGTCACTTATAGAAATACATGTTAGGTTTTCCTGCAGGCTTTTCCCAGCACTGGAGAATTTTTTCTATGCATTCTCTGATTTATCTTATGAAAGAAAAAAAAAAAAAAGCTGCCAATAGTGTGGTCACATTTCTTTTTAGAGGCTCAGTATCCCAAATGGTCACAAACTGAACCTCCCTGCCACAGATTGCATTGCCTAGAGGGAGCATATAAAATATTTATTTACTGTTCAGAGTGATTCTTTAGGAGAGTAATGTCCCTCTGGATCATTTTATTTTGTTCCTGGTCTGAAAAAGTCTTTATACAAATATACTATACAGGGCAAAGTCAAAAAGGTATCAGCCCAGTAGGTCAAGCAGGACCAAAGATACTTCACAGAGAAGTGTGGAAATATGAGAAAATGGAAGACAGCCACAGCTGAGAGATAAAAACAGTATTTCTTATGATAGAAGAGGAAAAATGAATTAAAAGTTGTGAATGCAGAGTTCCTAAAACTTGAGTTAGCTGTGAAATCCTAATTTTGATATGTACAATACGTCTCCTCCTATCACTAATGAAGAAAAAATATAGAAAGCTTCTTCCATGTAAAAAGGCAGAAAACAGACAGGCATACTCAAGAAAGAGGTTTTTCTAACCAAAGTTTTCCCTGCTGATACTGAAGTACATGAAAAAACAGATATATACCTGCAAACAATGAGAAAAATAGACCCAAGCTGGTAAATAATGTTTTAGGTTTTAAGAATTTTTTTTTTTTGTACAACAACCATATTTACTGCAAATTTTTATCAACTAATTTTCCAGAAAAAATAAATCTGAGAGAAAATGTCATATGAGATTTGCCAATTTTGATGCATTCTTGTAAAAATGTGACATCCTCAGCCACAAGCTTTATTGTCACATGCTCATTCCTAACATTTCAGACTACAGAGACTCAGCACTTACTTTAGTAGACAGCATGGCTGATCTTACATGCTCCTGACCCTTTAGAAGTGTGGGGTTCAAATGGAGCATCCAGCAGAGCACTGTGACAGAGGAGAGCTTTCAGCTGGTGAGCAACCTGTCTGAGAGAGAGATGCAGGTCCCTTTCTTCTCCTTATGTTACCAGATTTTTGTTATAAGTTTCAGCTCTTGCTTCTTGCGATTCAAATTTCAAAATGTTACAGAGGTTCAAATTTTCCATATGAAGTGTGTGGCACTGGCATAGAGACCACATACCCTGAACCAAATGATTTGACAGTCACCCAAACACTTTAATTTATGAGGTTCTTCAGGAAAATATAAATTTCTGTAACACACTCCAATTAAATTGTAATAAGTTGCCTTGTATTATTCAGTAATGCTTACTTTATAAATATTAAAATTAAATATTTTACATAAGAATAGCACATTATAATATTGTAGTACATTGTATGTAATATGGAAATTTCTAGAATCCCTTACAGTGAAATTATTTTTCATTTTAAGCTGCCATGACATTAGCAATATATTTAAAATTTCTGCAGCTCCATTTACCTTACAAAAAAAACTATTAATTTTCCTGCTGCACTTACAAAATCATGAACAGAAGGACATTAAATGTTTTAAGACATTAATAGAAGCATGACTTTAAATGGGTATTAATGCACGATGTAATACAAAGCTATGAGACTTGTTTGGAATCTCTTAGGACAAAATGTCCTTCACACAAATATTCCTTATTGTTGCAGAATGAGCTGTTTGCTGGGGACGAGCCATTTGTCGGGTGCAGGAAAAACTCGGGGCTCAATATGAGTGATAAGCAAGTTCCGTTTATTGAAGAGAGCATCAGGCACTTATACAGCAAGTAATAAACTCATGAATATTCTGCAAGCCAAGCGATCTATTGGTTAAACTATACCATCAACTCTTCCTCACTCTTTTGGGCCTACATTCTCTATTTCCCACATCTCTCTGTCTACTTGTTATCATACCCAGCTAGGCCAAAGGACACGCTATCATGCAAGTGCAAGACTTGAAATTAGCCACAGCCTTGTTCTTCTCCAGTCTCTAGTCGGCTAAATTCCCAACACCTTATCAACCTTTCTATCAGATCTTCACACCCTCAGCAATCCTGATAGCATCTTAAAAATAACTATTTGACAGAGGAGGTAGAACTGACACCAAAGAAGGTTTCAAGCCCCAGCACTTCACTGTTTTTTCAGTACAACCCTTCACACCCTTCATCTTATGTGCATCACACTGTGTGTCTTCTGTACCCTTTTGTGATTGGTCAGTGCACCTCAGCATTCCAGGTTTCTTTGCCTTCAATACTGGTCACCTGTCCTACACAGCTGTACCCCATCAGGAATGAGCCTTGGCCACCACCCCAATCCCAATCACCACAAACTGTGTGCCTACAATTGTTTTTAAGAGAAAGGCATCTAGTCTGACATCATTAATTAGATGTGCACTAATCAAAATAAGAAGTCACATTTGGAAACTGCTCCTCACCATTGAGTTGACAATTCTGTCGATTTTTTTTTCTGTCTTGATGTGCTTTTAGATAAGCTGTCATTTATGATCAACTAATGACACACAGTCTTTTTTGTAATTTCTCTTTGAACAAATGTACCATGTCATAACATTCAGTAAATATTAGACCAGACATGATTAATCTCTAAGAGAGTATAAAAATAAATCCACGATACTTATTTGAAAACAAATTCCCTGAAACACTACTGAAGACACAAAATACATCAACCTACATTAGCTATCCCTGAAGAACTTAATTAATAATACTTAATTATATAATACTCTCCTAGTAAAGTACCAATCCCCCCCCGCAAAAAACCAAAACAACAAAACTGCAAACTAAACAAAAATATCCCAAACAATACAATCTTTAGAAATATTTCCATGAAAAATATACCGTTGGTTTCAGTTTTTATTGTTTGCATTCTGAAATGAAGTAAATCTGTAAATCTTGTAATCCTTCTGGAGATGAGATAAAAAAAATGGTAACCATTTTTTAAGACAAAATTTCAAGATCAAGTTTAACAGCTCTCTTTTTTTTTTTTTTTACAGATTAAAAAATTGAGTAGTGTATGAAGGGAACAATTAGTTAAAACCTGATGCATCTTCCTTTTCCATTATTAATTTGTAGATTTACTGATATTGTTCAAAAGTGAATGTTTATACTATCAGGTGCAAAGAGAGATACATTACCAAAGTAGAAAAAATGTTACATTAGTATAATTTTAATATTGCATACATGTATATATATAATCCAAAAAAAGAATAATTCCTGTCTTAAATATAATCAAACATTCACTTGACTACCACAACTGTGTAGTAGTCAACAATTATTAAATAAATTGATATTGGCATGGAGGCAGCAAGTCACAGAAAGAGAATGCCATTCCTAATGAATCTTTGCTTCCTCAAGAGAAACAAAAAAAAATTTACAGTAACATCAAAAGTTATAGGGTTTTATTCAAGTGAGGATATTTAATTTAATGATTGCTCAGTCTTGGAAACAACACTACCTTGTGTTAGGAGACAGAGAATATATTTTAATTACTTTGGTCAACACTCTACAAAACTTTTTTTGTTTCAATGGCTCTTTCTCTGCCATTTTTTACATTTTGTAAGATATTAACAAGAACATCAGCATCAAAAAGTTCTTCATGCTGAGCATCTGTAGTTGGATTATTTCAAATAATACGGTTATCGTGCAGATCGACAATTGCAAACAATTTTCAAATAATTTAAAAATATTTTTGCATGTACAACTTTCTGCATGCAGTTTGATTTCAATTAATGCTATATTTACCAAGCCAGGCCAAATGGCATTTCCATACAATTTGTCAACTGTAAAGTCTTTTTTCTTGTATCATGCTGCCACTCTTCCTTGATGAAAGGTTTCTATCACTGTCAGTGATCCACTTTCCATCCATTTCTAACATTACTTTAGCATTAATATAATACATCAATTTTCTGTTAGATTGGTGATTGCTCTACTTGTTCTGTGATGTATTGTATTAGACCAAAAAAGCCTAGACATTGTGCCTCATGCAGATAACATATAACCCCTGAAACACACAAGATAATTGTCATTAGAAAACAAAACAATGTCTGCATAGGATTATTAGAGGTAATTTTCACCTATTCTGGAAATATATTAAAAATGTATTATCATGCACTCAAGCAGTAGCTGAAGCAGCTTCTACACTCAGTAAAAATGTAAGAAATTTAAGAGGTTTATTTCTCTTTAAAATAATCTTCTTGAAGGACATTTATCGTAAAGGTAGCTCAGATGTTTCTGGGGGAAAAAGAAAAGTATTTTTCTGTCCAGATGACCATGTTCTTGTCTTCAGGCAGTATCAGAGGGAACTGAGACTTCAGATTAAATGAAAATGTTTTCCATCAGAATTGTAACTTAAAATTCTAATCCATATCTTCTCCAACTTTCAAGGAACATTCTCTTTCTCTGTTAAGTGTTGTCACCAAGCTCTGAGATCTTGAAAATCTACACGTACCACAGAAAAGTCTATTAATGGTTGGACTTTCCCATATGGAAGCAACCAAGTCTTAAAATAAATTTCCAAAGAAATTGTTCAGATTCTATACCTTGTCCCTGCTATAGTAGTAACTGGACCAAAAGCCTGTATGTAACAAGCAGATAGTTCTTACTCAGATAAGAATAAACTTTGCCACATGTTTTCTTCTGTGAGTGCTGCCTCCTTACAAAATTTGCAGATACAAAACCAGCATTTTAGGTAATATTTCTCAAAAGTTGGTACAAATTACATAGTTTTGGTCAAATTTTTGTGGGTTTTTTTTTTTTTTTTGTTGGTTTGCTTTGTTTTTGTTTTGGTTTTGAATGTTGAGATTTATTTCACATGGGAGTTATTTTACTGGCTACATTGCTTAGATGCAAGATGACTGTCTGAAAGCTGAATTTATTTCTTTTTTTCCTCTTTCATTTGGCAGAGGAGGGATAAATGACAGTCATGCATAACAGGAGGTGAGCAATCACCTTGAAATGGCTAATGGTAGCTGATTGGCAGCTCTAGTATAGTCATTTCTGGATTTATGGATAAAATACTGAAGTTTGGTGGGTTTTATTTCTAAAGCTAAAAAGGAGGAACACTGGGCTTTATTATCTTCTTGCCAACAGTCATCTGAAAATCATCTCTGAACAAATCAAATAGTCTGATCTTGCAAGTTTTATGCCTTTCCCTGCTAAATATGTCTACTTTCCATGAGCTTGGGAGAAAGGTCATAGTGCAAATTTTCTGAATCACTCATGCTTTGTTCCTCAATGCTGGTGAAATTATAGAGGTAACATGCTTAGATGAAACCTGCTTTACACAAAGTTGTGTTTCCTATCCTTTTTACCTGAGGGACTATCATAAAGCAAGGTTACACGGTCAGGGGCCGTAAGCCCGTAAGAAAATCTGTCTATTTTTCTGCCATGAGAAGATGTGGCACAAGCCTTTCTGACATCCTCTCCCACTTTCTCACTAAATCAAGAAAAACTATTGCAGTAATATATCCAAAATATAGGTACTTGATGTCTCTGAACACTGCATAGACATCTAATAAATTGTGTGTCTGGAAAAAAAGCAGAAATTGCACTGAAGGCTCATCCTTTGCAAGCTTGCTTGAACAAATACTTCAGCTGAACCAAGTGTGATTTTTCAAGACATTTTTGTTTAGAAGCTTCATCCTAAGGAAAAGATTCTACAAACAGAAGAAGGACCAAAACAGCTGGAATGTTGTTTCCTTCTCTGTTTTTTAAGCTTTAAGGAAAAAAAAAAAGCCAAAAACCAAAAAACCAAAACAAAACAAAAAACCCTCAAATCTTTTAAACCTAGTCTCTAGAAAAAAAAAAACTGTTCACAGAATTTCTTCACAGAATAGCAACCAAGACAGATATTTCTAGCTGTGAACTAGTGGATTTCACTGTTATTATCTTGATAACTTCTACATAACATAAATTTAACCTTTTTTTGTTTAGCATCATTTCACAATATGCCATGGTTTAACCCCAGCCACCAACCAAGCCCCAGACAGTCACTCACTCACTCCCCACCCTATGGGGACGGGAGAGAGAGCTGGAAGTACAAAAGTGAGAAAACTCAAGGGTTGAGATAAAGACAATTTAATAAGAAAAGCTAAAGTCACACAGAGGTAAAGCAAAACAAGGAATTCATTCACCACTCCCTAGGGAGGAAGGTGTTCAGCCATCTCCAGGAAAGTCAGGCTCCATCACCTGCAATGACTTGGGAAGAGAAAAGTTGTCACTCCAAACATCCCTCTCTTCTTTCCTATTTCCCACGTTTTTTATTGCTGAACTTGATGCCCTATGGTATGGAATGTCCCTTTGGTCATTTGGGGTCAGCTGTGCTGTTGAGTCCCTTCCCAAGCTTCCCTACTGGTGGGTTGGGCTGAGGAGCAGAAAAGGCCTTGGCTCTGTGTAAGCACCGCTCAGCAATGATGGAAACATCCCTGGGTCATCAAGACTGTGCAGTGCAAATCCAAAACACAGCCCCATATCAGACAATGTGAAGAAAATCAACTCTACCCCAGCCAAAATCAGTACACAATGACTGCAACACCCTAAGGCTGAATTCAGACAAAATATTTCCACTCTATGAATATTACTTGTGTACACGCACACTTTTTATTTGTGTACACAAATTTTATTTCATATTTATGGCACTTAAAGGAAAGCAGAAAACTAATTACCCCCACTAAGTCTGCCACTCCTTTTTATTATTGGGGTTTTTGAATTCTTTTCTAAAAGTTCAACTTCAAAAATATGCAGTGCTGTAATTTCATCAAGACATGAGAAAGACCCACATAGCAATACATTTCAGTCTAAAACCACACCTACAGAATACTGATGAAGAGGAAAAACAAGAGCAGGAGAACAAATATGCCAATATTACATACTGCTGCAAGTCCCCTTGGTGGGCTATATGATACTACTTCATGAATAAAGATGGAGTAAACTACATTTGTAGCATAATAAGAAAAGGTAATTAGTGCCATCTATTCACCACACTTAGAATTTGACTAGAACAATTTGATTACTTTTATCACATTTTAAACTTTGAGTAAGATTTTCAGCTCTGTAATCCAGTTAGTGGTAAAGTGTGGAGAATATAAGTCAGCTTCCCAATATGATTGATGAGTATGTGCTGCACAGGAAAGGAGCTGGAAAAAAATACCAAACTCATAATATAGACACTGTCTGCTTGCTTTAAAGCAAATCTCTTCTAAATCAGTTTGAATCCTTCAGCATGACTAAAATATAAGCTTAGTATCTTCTCCAAGCAAACAGGAAATGGAAAATTATTCATAGGAAAGAGGAGCCCTTTTTTTGGTTTTAGCTTAACACTGTAATCTTTCAGATATGCATTTATTATTTATACTTTGCTAACTCCCACATCTTGCTGAGAATTGGGCTTTACTCATGCTGGGTGTTTTACAAACACCGAGGTAATTATAGTGATAGACTATTTCAAATTTGAATATAAATCTGTCGGTGAAAGGTTGAGTGATACACCCTGAGACAATGTCAGGCACAGGGATTTAAATACCTCTATTCTCAGTGATGGTGAAGCAGCCTTGGGACAGTGAGGAACATTAATATTAAGAGCTTGCACAAACCCAAACTCTCTACAGAGGCATTCCATGAAGTGAGAGGCTCATTTGTTGCCTCTTCTCCTGAGACCTAAAAGCCAACTCCATCCAGATCCACAACATAATCTCAAGTAGGAATGGCAAAAGAAAGCAGACAAGCTGCCTAATCTCTTTGAAGGAGGAGTGCCATTTAACTACCTGTGCACTGGACTCTTGAAATCCACAGAATTTTTGGGAAATTACTTGCTCCCATTGATTAATAATGATTTGGGTCACATCAAGAGTGGGATGTTTTGCAGAATGAGAATTTTATTATCCTGAGCTGTGCTTTTTATGCTTTCAAAGTTCTCATTTTTTCTTCTTGTAAAATTAAGGTCATTTAATGTGACAGTGATGATAATGTGAGAGCTTTTGATTGTCTCTTTCTAACAAACATTTTTTCATTGATGAAAATGTGGCAGCTTTCCCTAGATTATGAGATTATAACTAGTTATATTGAATTCTATTATGAATAATCATACTGTTTTCTGATATGATTTTTTGGATAAACATTTATGTGGTGTGTATTTTTGCTGTGGCGATGCAGCTTTATGTACTAGAATACCAATTATGTTTCTTTATAAAATATTTAAAAGGCTGTGGGATTCCTCTTTTTTATATTTAATTTTCACCCACGGTGTTTTATGGACCCATTTATGACAAGACCTTTCTTCTTTTTTATAAATATTGTGGAATATGAGGACTTATATTTTTTCTGTCATTTCCCTGATATTCTGCAATTTTTCTTTCAAAACTATAAATCTGTTTAAAAATGGCTGTAAGGTCAGAAAATTGTTCAGGGTTGCAATCTAGCAAATTAAATGAGAGGATTTAAACCCAGTCCTTATTTTGATCAAAATATTGCCTTAACAATACTCCAAACCTGCAGTTTCAGGTTTCAGGTTTAAGTGTCTCCAGCTGCAGAGATCCTGATTTGAATGACAGATGCTTTGGTTCGTCTATAGCACTGGGTGTTCAGTGCACGCTTGTCTGGTGCTTTGATATCTTTGGAACACACAGTATATGCATTTCTACTTTGAAGGGATAGTTAAATAAATACTGCATTTATCAGTATGATTATCCATTTAAGTATTTTAATACAATTTTCAAAAATATGTAAAAAATTATTACTCCACTTACTAGATGACAGTTGTTTCTTTTTTGAAATAGAAATGCTGAAGCCCTGAAAATTTTAATTGACAGGTCCAAAATTCCAGAGGGAATACAAAATAATTGTAGCAAAATGAAAACTCTAAACTCCTTCCTTTAACCTAGCTACTTTAGATTTGGCCATTTCATAACACTAAATGATTCTATGACATAGTTTCCCTGCAAGATATACAGAATAAAAAATAACATACGTGATTTAGATGCAATGTAGGCACCTGAGCTAAACTATATCTTCAGAATTCCTGTACTTTCGCCTTTTATCTCTGAAGACATCTGATGATGTTCATCCACTGGCTCTGATCTTGATTTCTTCTCTCTGTTAAAAAAGTTATTATTTTCAACAGAAGAGGAGACAAAGACTACTGTCTGATAGTACTTGCTAGAGAGAGGAACAGAGCAAGAAGAAAATTTCGGCAAAAAGAGGAACTCTGTCTTTCTGACTTGAAACATATTTCACAATAGAAGATTTCAGGTGTATATGCCACGTGAGGAATAATAGTGTTAGATTGCCTAAGGAGGGCATGTGAACTCTGAAGAGACTGATTACTGTAAAATAGTTAAATTTTTCTTTAGATCTCTATGGTTAGACTACCTATAGATATATTTTTCCCCAGTCGAGTATACAAGTTCTGTGTAACTCTCCAGTGAGTTCTGGAAGATTCAAAGGGACAGGCAGCCAAAAGTTAGGTGTAAAACTGCCAGACAAAATTCCAGGAGTAGTTCTGTAAGTACAGACAAGTATCCCAAACTTACTGCTGTGGCAGGAAATTTAACCTGTTCTAAACTGCTGGTTGTTCTTTGACCAAACATCAAGATTTAAAAAAATGGTTGACTGAAATACAAACCAGCTCTCTTTATTCTTTCTAATGAACGGGTATTTGGCAGTGAGCACAGGACATAATGACTCTCCATGTGACCTCAGACATGTTGAAATAGCCCAGAGTCATTCTTCTTTTTATTAATCAGATTTTCCACTTTGCTCAAATATTAATATAGAAAAAAAAGTGCAGCTTTTGATGGTGAATTAATGTTTCAAATTCTCTTGAGCATTAAGGCATTGCTCTGATATTTCAAGGTATAGATACTGCAAAAGATGAGAAAATCTCAATTAGCATAATGTAAGTCAACAGAGCACTTGATATGCATGGAAAAGATTATAAATGAGTAATAATGTAGGGTGTCTCCAGACTGAAAGAACCCCAACAGGCAGCATTACTTCATCCCTTGTCAGACTGGCCCACAGGGCTACAGAGGGAGCAAACTCTGTAATGGATCATAGGAGAACATTTTGTACCCACACTAACTAGTGCTGTTGGCTGCAGTTGGATTAATGAGGTAAGCCATGCAATGCACATGTAGGCATGTGTGTTTGGGGCTGTGGGTGTGTGTTACAGAATACAGTGTAGGAATCTGTGAGAAGTGAAGTGATGTGTCATGCTTTAACCCCAGCCAGCAGCCAAGCCCCACACAGCTGCTCACTCACTCCCCCACCAGGGTCAGGGAGAGAATCTGCAGGATAAAAGATGGAAAACTCGTCGGGTGAGATGAAGACAGTTTAATTGGAAAAACTAAATTCAGACATACAAAATAATCAAACAAGGAATTAATTTGCATCTTCCCATGGGCAGGCAGCTGTTCAGCCATCTCCAGCAGAGCACAGCCCCATCACACCTAATGGTTATTTGGGAAGACAAACACCACCACTCCAAACATTTCCCCCTTCCTTCTTCTTCTTGCACTTTATTTACAGATCATGATGCCACATGGTTTAGAATATCCCTTAGGTCAGTTTGTTTCTCCTCCCAACCTTTCATGCACCTCCACCTTTCTTGCCAGCCTGGCAATAAAAACGGCAGAAAAATCCTTAGCTCTGTGTAAGCCCTGCTCAGCAACAACAAAAACATCTCTATTTCATCAACTGATGCTCGGCACGAATCTAAAACATGGCCCCTTACTAGCTACTGAGAAGAAAATTAACTTTACCCCAGCTGATACCAGCACATGATGTTACCTGCCACTACATCTTCACTGGGATCATTCTGCAAAAAGTTTATTCCATTGAAGTGTCCAGATACTTCAAATAATAATGTCAATAACAGACTGTATAGAGCATAGCCACAAAATTTATCTGAGGGGTGGAAACACTTCCTACAGTCAGAGACCTCAAAATGTCAGTCTTTCAATCTTCTCATTCTTTTTTCTTTTTTTTTAGGGGATAAGGGTACATTAATATCAGAATGCCATATAGTGAGCAAGCAGTATGCTGCAGTACTGGGCCCATGGCCAGATTAGCTAGTTCTGTGGAGATAACAAGAATATCTTGGGCAGATTCTCTCACTGGCACAGCTGCATGGCACTCTTGTGCATTGTGTGGATTCTGTAGATATGTACATTATGAACTGGAATTGCAGGATAGAAATGCAGTGTATCTGCTGAAAAGTACAGTACTCACTACTATCTTTTATTATTTGGTCATTTCACTGGGAGATGTCTCAGTCTGCCTTTGGAAAAGCAGATGTAAGTAAAATATGTTCTATAAAATCTGTGTGAACAAGTGGACAAGAAAAACTGGTGGACATTATATTTCCAGAGGTTTTCAAACAGACCACCTTATTTCTAAAGGATGCAATTAGTCAGACATAGGAGTAGCTGCAATGCTACAGGACAATATCAAATTGAGTTAGGTAAAGCTCTTTACTTAAAATTTATGTCTCTCTGAATTTATCTTGAGAACAATGACAATGCCTGGCTCTATTAAAATCTTGCTAGGTAGAAAAATGGCCCTTGTATCTCCTTCTGTCTAACACATTTGAGCAATGTACACTTATTGTTGTCACTGTTGCCTGTATATCAGCAATAGTAACACTATTTCATGAACAAGACATTTCTCCCACCTTGTTTGGGTTACACATAAGAACAAGAAAAATGTTTTGGAAGGCTGGAGAGGAAAATGTTAGAGTAGCACTTGAGAAATAGAATGGTCATATATTATGTAAGATATTTCTGAAATAGATAAGTTATTATGAGAAACATGGGAATGAATCAAAACAGGAAAAGAAATGCACAAGTGAGGATAAAGTTGTCTACCGTGAATACAGAGAAAAAGGAAAGGCACTAGTAATTTTCTGGAAGCATTGAGACAACTTTAGGGGTATATCTGAAAGATGGGAAGAATATCAGCTTAGAAGAATCCAGAACTAAGCAGAAGACATATTTAAGTTAAGAAGTACAGTTAAGAATTATTAAAATTCTCTCTACTTTTACTAAGATTTCCATCTGTATTCAATATTGTGTAAAGTCTCATATAGAAGTGTATATAGGCTATCTGTAGAGGCCCAGAAAAGCTGACTTTAATTGTAACCAGGCCACACTATGATTTGAGAAACTCTCACTAGGCTTTGACCTTCATGAGCTCCATCTGCACTAAGCCCCTCTCCAGCTTGTCAGGGTCATCACATTATCATATGAGGATATTTGATCAGAAAATGTTGGTATTATAGTTCCAAATCTTATCTAATTTTCTATCATCATTAATACATTTTATTTGTCAAGAAAAAGGTTTTCTGATGATCAATATTCAGAAATAAGTGCTTTCTTTCTCAAAAATTATTATTATTATTTTGTCCATTGTTTCAAATCATTATGTCCATGTCATTGTGTACAGGACTCGTGTGTTTTGCATCAAAGGGTGCAAACTTTAATTAATTTACTTTCATCAGCCCCACAGGGTTTAATGTGTTTAGGTTATTAATAAAATTAGAGAAATACTGCAATTCATCCTGTATTTCTAGGAAGCTGCAGCTGAAACAAACAATATTGCTGCAGATCAAAAGACTTGAAATTTGCCTTTAGGATTCACACAGACTACTCATTTTGTTCAGATTGAAGTCATATGTGTGATTGCATATTCATTGGCAAAATAGAAAAAAATCCTTGCATGCTACACACTCTTTTTTGGTCTTTCACAAACTAGCAGAATAGCTGAAGTAAGAAAGGACCTCTGAAGGTTTTCTTATCCAAAATCTCTGCCCAAGCAAGGAGTTCATACAAGCTTTTTGTGAAACCATGAGGTAGAAAGGTTTCTGCAAGACCTATTTGATAGAAATAATGTGTAGTTTGCAGAGAAATAGCGTAATTGCAAACCAGGTGGCATTTATACACAGGACACAGATATCCCTTAACCCATAGGCCATCAGCCAGTGTGAAACACAGGTAAAAGAGCAGTGGCACAGGTTTTGGGGCAGATGCTGTATTTGATGCAAAGAGAAATGGATAAATGAATCTATTATAACAAGATGCAACTTTTAAAAGATAACCAAATATTTCTGTCATGCAACTGAGATCCTCAACCTGTATTTTACAAAAATATTCATATCGTAACCTCACTTCTGACAAAACAGCAAGGTAAATCACAATGGTTACTGAGGTGGGAGCTTCTCCCACTGCTTTTCTCCACCAAAAACCTGAGAATTCATCTCTGTAAATGTTCCAGACACAAATCTTCACCGTACAGATAGAAATGAGATTACCTTAGTCCTGATTTAATCTTTTAATCAAACTGAGTCGATTAAAGCTGAAAGATCAGATAGCAACTTCTTACCCTGCCTTCCTACTAGCTTCAAGCATTCAGTGCATGGGGTTAAGCACTTTGTATCATTATGCACACAATATCCTAGGAGAATGCTACGAAGGGCTCAGGCGTTACTAATGTGTCTAAGTATGGATGATGCTGCTGCCCCAGACAATGCGTGTCACCCACTGACCCATTTCTGGGGGAAGCCTCGGGCATACTGCGAGGAAAGTGCAAAACCCATGAGAAGAAAATTACAGTGAGCAGCAACTTGTAAGTGTCACGTTTTCTGAGCCAGAGGTGCTAGAATTGTCATCATTATCCTTTGCTGGAAGTCAAGCACATGAGCCTCCTTTGTATTTAGCAAAATAAATTGCAAGGATTTTAAAGCATTCCAAATATTTCATCTCAGGATGAAAATGAAGTTCGCTTTGCTCTTATTGTAAATTTGGACATGGGAAAAAAATTAAATTGGTTTCTATTATATCTAAAATAGAGGCAATAACACCACAGAAATTAAAATGGTTATGTTTTTTATTTCATATTTTATTTCATAATTGTTGTTTCTATGAAACATTTTAAATATTAGTTATGTTTCCTAGCTATTTAAACATACTCAAGCCATCCTTTTCTTCAAAAACTTTAAAAAACCCTACCACTTTCTCTGTAATAGATGTGATTAATATGACTAGTCACAGATGTCTCCAGTTATATGGAAGGAGTTATACAGGGAGACAAGTCAAGACTCTGCTCTAAAAATCAAATATGGCATTACCAAAGCAGTCTGTAAACATAAGAAATATTAGTGCCTAAGTGGCCCAAATGCTCTAAATAAAACAGGTCTTCACTTTTACTCAGTTTCTCGTACTCATTTTTTGCATATATTTTTGTGCAATCATGAAATAGAAACCATAAATTATACAAGAAGTAATGTATAAATAAAAAATAGCTGAGGTCTTCCACCCTAGTAAAAATCCAAACAAAATAACAACAAAAAACATTGCCATGCACTCATCCAAGTTCATAGATTAAACTAGAATTTCATTTTTTTTACTCTGACCTTAATGTTTAAACTATTATTCAGCATAGATAAATCATCTCAGGACTATTTAGAACCAGGTCTTTCTCGGCAGCTATTTCACCTCATCCCATCTCATTAACATTAAAGTTTCATATCTAGGAAAAGAAATTATATAAATATAAGCAATGGTTTTCAAAGATAATGATGATGGTACACAACTTTCGTAGATATGCTTAGCTTCACAAATCAAAACAAACTTGCAAGTTTTTAGACTTCCTAAATATATTCTTTTACTCTACTGAGGGAATGCTTAACCTCATTTTCTTTCATACTCTCAGAAGCCATTTGACCATATAAATGCAAATAAAACCTGAAAGTGCTCTGGTCTGGGCATGTCTCACCTGACTGAAAGCTGCAAACATATGAAACAAGATTAATAACCCTGGTCATTAATGCTTAGATTTCATTTTCAAAAATTCTCAGTAGTGTATCTGAAATACTTCCAATTGAATCTCTTGTGGTGCAGATTATTTCTAGAGAAAGAAATACTCCTGGCTTTCTAGGGTTTTGTGAAGCAACCAGGTGTTGGGGAGGCTACTTTCTTTGTTTTATTTTGTTTTTATGACAAACACTGAATTCACCAATCTCAGGCAATCCAACTCTTTTAACTTGATAATTTTTGCCTTGATTTTCTTTGCATTGAGTTCAGCTTTTTGTTTGTTTGTTTTGTTTTGTTTTTTGCATTGCCACAGCAGATTTATATTAGTGAAATATCTTTATTCTGTATTGAGAATATATTTAAAATCAGCTCCTGGCATGTTAATGTTTCCTAACTGTGGTTTAAAAAAATTATCTCTGTAGAGTATGTCATGTTACTGTGCCAGTCCACTGTTTCTGGTAATAGATGCCATATTAAATAAGCGAATAAATGAATAAATATGCAAGAACATGTATATTCCGAAAGCCATAGCAACCTAAGGCCACTATATATAGTACTCAATATTTCAACTGATCATTTCCTCCCAGAAATATTGTCCTATTTTCGCATTTGTTCATTCAACAGTATTCAAATAAGCAAATACTGGACTCAAGTAGTTCCTTGTCTATTTAAAATGAAAGAATTTAAATATTATCACAAAAAAAACCTCACACTACGTTCTTTATCACACCTTTAGAAATAAAATAATAATTTCAGAATTATGCTGTTAATGAATGCTAAGTAAACCAAACCCTTTATATCACTCCTTTCACTTACTTGAAAGTCTCCTGCAAATTTCCTTGAATTAACTGATGCAAAACTAGTTTTTCTTAATTTCACACAAAAGGCAAAAGTGCACTTACATTGGTTTTATCCAACACAGAGCATTTTCAATTACTTTTATTTTTAATTTATAAGCAGTGACTGTCATATGTTTGTGGAAAATATAATTGTCTGCTTGATTTACAAGGATGAACTACTGCTTTTATTTTACTGCTTTTCAAAAAGTGACTTCCTATTGGCTGCCTCTCTCTTTGTAAGACAAGGAGCATCAATAATATTATTTTATAAAATAAATACACAGAAATATATTTCTGATGTGATAATTTAATAAGATGAATGTGTTGGAATTTTGAGATAAAATCACAAAAATGTGACCAAAACTTTCTCAACTCCTACTCACTACCTCATGCCAGACACCAGCTACCTTCAGCAAAGACTGGAGTTTTGTAATGCAACATAGACATCTTTAATTATAAGAGGGAATCAAATAAAAGTAAATCCTCAAGGGAAAACTCCAATGTAATCCAAGAGATAATATAATTACAAAGGAAAATAAGTTATTAAAAGTGAAGTATTTTGGTAATGAAAAACAATTAAGGAGAAGGCAGATAAACAGCTCTCATCTCTGAAGAAACAAATTTATTGATGAAAACAACAGACTGAACCTATTTCTATATTCATTTTAAAAAAGAAAAAGATTGAAAATAGGTAACTAAATATAGAAATTCCTAGGCATAGGAATAGAATAATTTCAGATTATTGGCATTTTGTTTTGATTCTCATTTGTCTTCTTTCTTTTAAGTAAAAAGACTGTATAGAATTTGCATGCAAATGTATTTGCTTGTCTCCCTCCAACACAGCCTAACAAAACATTCTTGCACAATTTTTTCTGCACTAAGTGGAGAAACAGATGGTCATTTGAAGTCAGAGAGACTGAGCTGATATTCACACCTGCTTCATAAAAGTTCAACCCTCCTAACACTGCCATACAGCATACAGATTAAATTCCGAACAAAAAGTTACTCCTAGAATGGGAGCCAAACCCAGACCAAACCCAGTTTTCTTGTTTCTCCTCATGCTGAACTCTTCCTACACTGGATTTCTTGCAAGCAGATTCCCCCCTTAATTTAAGTGGAGTCAGATTGATATTAGTGACATTAGAAGAGCTATCACTACAAATAGTTCATTTACCTTATATCACTGCTCAAAGTCACAAGTTGAATATTTGTTTTTACCTGTAGAATGCACTTCCTAGAATCTGTATATCAGTTCTTGTATAACTAATAAGGTTATCTATCAGAAATTTCCCATTAATTATTTGTTTTGACAATAATAAGCTAATGTTTTCCTTTCAGGTCTACTTTGTAGCTACAGCAAAGGCCCCTTATCCCTTGTTGGTTTCAATTAAAAAAGAAGCAGTAGCTCAAAACTTTTGAGAGTCCTCCATCTCAAGTCACTTAGGCATGAGATTGAATATTTCACCATTAATTATTTGTGATTTAGATCAAACACTTGAGTCCAGAGGCTCTCAGATTCCAGGAGATGCATCCAGGAGATGCACTCTTATCGGTACACTGATAAGAGCTATCAGTGTACCTTTTACTAATGCATCTGAAAGGCTTCCCTACACAAATGATGTGTGACCATTGCAATTGTACCAGCAGCACTTCCTGATGCTGGGGTCAAATGGTTATTAATAGAACAAGGACAGCTGCACATCTTCTAGGTCTATAAAACAACAAGAAAGGAAGCAAAAATACCTCCCAGTCTATCACATTTTTTAACAACCTACAGTAAATGTAACTTATATTTTACAGTTTTAATAAACTAATTGACACCTCTGGCTATTAGATTTTCTCCAAAATAATGATTTGCTTTAGCTTGGCTTTTGAATGCCTTGGTAGACACACATTTCATTACAACATTCAGGAAAAGACAAAAAAGATGAAACTTGTGGCAACTTTTGCATTTTCTGATATTCTGCATTAGAAACAAAAAGCCCAATGCTTTAATACAACTAAATCTGTATAATCCCTGTTCCCATTACTGATTTGCTGCAAGATTCTGGGAAGAGTTTTATACAATCTATTGTGTCTTAATGTATCCATATATTGACAATAATGATTTTTTAATATGGACTTTCCCATGTACATCCCATTCTGATGGGTGTTGTGGCCAGCAGTAGGTTTACAGTTAGGAAGCAACATCTCCTTTTCTGTGATGGCTACAAATGTGCTGGAAATCACTTGACATCTTGTATTCCCACAAAGACCACACAGCTTTCTATTGTACTGAATACAATAGGTACTGGAATCAAAATCATTTACTCTCCTAGATGTCTTTCCTTCTTTACTACTACACAATGTTTTGCTAATCTTTCTAACACCCACTTCCATGAGGATGTTCTTCACAAGATTTTTATGCCATAAAAGCATAAACTCAGTAACCTCTCTGTAGCATAATGCATATTTCATATGAATTTCAAGCTGTTTGAGAAATTAATATTTAAGATCATTGGATTAAGTGTTCCACGTGAAAACTGAAAGGCTAAAAGGTTGCTGATTTTGAACTTTTGTCAAACAAATAGTTTTGGGTAGAATAAAAAAAAATTAAAAGAAGGTTATTTCTTTTGCAAAATTTTGATCCAAAAACTGCATTAGAGGTTCATCACATTCAAAATGAATGCACCAGAAGGTCTGCCTCAAAATCTAAAAGAGAGGGAAAGTGGACTACAATTTTAAAACAAACATGTGATTCCTTTGCATTTTCTGAATGATTTCCACTTAAGGAAGGAGCATTTTAAGGAATAGAGTGAAGTAAAAAAAAAAAAAAAAAATTAAAAACCAAAAAAACAAAACAAAACAAAACAAAAACCCACAAGGCAATCAAAAAAATCCCAAAGCTAGAATCATTAGGAGAAAACCCACATTAATTAATGAAGAATCACTGAAGCCAAATTTGACACTGAAAACTGAAGATGTTAGCTTCTGGTCAGAGAATTATAGTGTTTCCAAACCAAAATCTACTTTGATTTTCTTCTTTTCTGTACTCTCAGAAATTCAACTTCCTCAGGATTCTCAATTTCTTTTTTGTTGTAAATAGCAACCAATAAACCAAACAATTGTCAAACTTCTCAGTACCCGGGCATCTATTTTCTTGCCATTTTAAATCTCAACAGTGGAGACAAATGTCATAATATTGAATATTTCCCTTTTATCGAGCAGAAAATAGTTTCTAGCTTCTTCCTCTTCCCCTACCACCTCCTGCCCATTCTCCCCTACCTGTTTTTCTTTCCCCCTTCTGTAGCCCTGTATTTGTTATAAACCCCCTCTTATATATTATCTTCCTCAGTCTGATAAGTCCTGCTAATGCCCTGAGCCATGTTTTTCTTTCCCAGGTGGAGTCCCTGCCCAAATTTTCTAAGACCCAAAGTCTTAGAAAATTTGACCATTATATCCCTGATAGATGCAATTATTCAAATTAGTGCTAGTGTTAAATGGAAAACTCACAATGCTGCACTTACTGCCAGAAACTTTCCAGAAATTTCCCAGAAGGCCATGGACATTTATGGACTGAATCTATATTTGACTCCAACTTGGGTACCTGATTTGTAACAATGGAATATTTCTCAGAAACTTTACCTTTATGTGAGAAATGCTGTTATCCACACTGCTGTAACCCAATAAAAGTAGCTATGCATCCACTTAAACCTTTCCAAAATTTATAGTGACCCTGTCTCCATGTGTTTCTCTGCCTGAATGGCAGAACTTCAATACTTAAAGACTCCCAATCTGCAGAAACTACATTAGATTGGAGTAGCAGAGGGAAGCATGAACTGAAGCTGGTAGCAGACTCCACTTAGAATTTCACAATAGAAGCCTCTGCTTTCCTGCTACTGTAAAATACTTAGATTCAGAGATTTAATGTAGAGCAGTAAAGGTTCCAAAAGTCCCTATAAATGCTCCTGTCAATTAAAAAAAAAAGTCATAATTAAATTATCTCTCAATCTAGATATTTGGAAAATTAGCATTTCTGAAATTGGAACATTGAATTAATCTAATTATATCCTCTATGCATAGATTCAGCATTTCAAAGTACTGCTGTACTCCATTCCGCTATTGCAGGATTTTCTACACTGAAAATGTGACAATAAAGCAAGTGAAGTTTTCTCAAATCTAATTCAGATAATGTGAAATCGGTGTTAAAAAGGGAGAAATGAACATCCATTACTTTCTTAGTAACTTTGCCATATGCTTTCAGTTCCTGCATACACACACACACACATGCACACATATATATGTATATATTCAACAAAAGATCAAGAGTTAATCTGATTGTCTGAATATTTTTAAATGTTGCTTTCTATAATAAGGGAGCAACTGTTTGTATGCAAAGAAACAAACAAACCTCTACCCTACACCATTTACCTACTTGGAGCTAGGTACAAGAGCTAAACTGACCAGAAAGCAGGGTAATGTGAGGGCTGGGGTGGGTTACAAAACATATGCCTGATACAAATTTTTTACTCTGAAGCAGCTGCTTTCATATACATGTGGTATATGAGAATTCCAGTCATTTGATCTCCAGGATCTAATTAAAATGCAATTTTAGATGTTAAAAAAAATGAAAAAATAAAGGTTTTCCCATTATTGAAATTCTTACTTGCCCTTAGAAGAAAATTCACATTACATTTTTGAAGTGGCACCTCATTTACAAAATTTCAAGCTACTCAAGCAAAGAGTAGATTAGAGTTATTTAATTACAGTTGCTCAGGAAACTGTCTAAACCACAAGAATAGTAGTTAGTATAAACCAGATTAAATCCATCTGTCTGAAAATTTTCCTCTTGAGCTTGACTTTCACTGTACAAGTAGTCAAAATGACCTTGCCAAATAAAACTGGCTGTCAAGTGTCATTACAGACATAATCTTAACAAATTAATTTCTTCTCATTGATCTTCCTTTTGTGTACTGTTTTGAAAAAATTAAACCTATGATTTAAAACAAACAAACAAACAAACAAACAACCCAGTCTTTTATATCTATCTTAAAATAAAGGAGCTATAATTTTCACAGAAGTTCTTTCTATAGCGTAATTCTTGAAAAAGGAAAATGGCAGACACTATACTACTACATGTCATTCATTAAAAAATCCAGAATTATGCTGTAAAGAATTCTTTTCAATTATGATTTTATAGAACAGAGGTTGTCATGAGAGAGATTCATTCAGTGGTAAAGATCCAAGCCAGATATGGCATATCTAAACAAAAAGCATCAGCTATATGATAAGTAAACTAAATGAACGTCATCTATTGTCATTCCAAGGGCTGTACTGGGATCTGAAAAACAATAAAGTGACAATAATTTTAAGTATGTAGTTTTTCTACTCTTTAATGTCTTTTTAAACTTTTTAATATTTTTCAAGTTATTAATCTTTAGATAAAAACTCCAACACACTCTTCATTTGTACTAATATTATAACAGAGGGAATTTAATCAGAGAGAAACAATCAAGCACAGAAGCCTAAATGGCAAAGAAGCTTACTTAGCTGCCTGTGGTATTGTCTGTTTCTGGTGCTTTAATTTAGTGGAAATAGAGATCACATGTTAAATCAATTCAGAGAAAAAAATAATGACACTGGTTAATAAACATGCATTTAGTAGACATCAAAGTACACATCTGGGGACTTCTGACTGAATTTACTTAAAGGCTTCTCTGCAATTTCCTTGTTGAGATAAAGCATAGCACCAAAAAATACTATGAAATGGCCTCTTCCAGTCCAACATTTGCAAATGCCTTGGAAGTAACAGAGAAATTCCAGAAAATAGAAAACAACAGAAGTAGAATAAGCTGGGATATTTTTTGCTCTTTGTGACTATGAATCTCATGAAGTAAGACTCAAAGCTATGCTAAGTGGAGTTTGGAAGCTTTTCACCATTCCTGAACTGTGTTTTGTCAACAATATTCCCAGTTAGCCTATGATTCAGTCAACAAGTGATAAAAATAATACTATGAACTCTTGCAATGAAGTAGATATTTTTCCCAATAAAAATGAAAGAAAAAATCATACAGAAACATTAAAATATTCAGTACATTACAACAAAATATTATTATGGGCCATCTCTCTTTAGTACTCCAAATAAAAATTTTCAGCCAGTGGAAGATTTTTATCATCAGTAAAAATCATAGATAGTGACACTTCAGAAATTATTTCTGCCTCCTCTGAAAAGCTAAGCACTTTGCTTCATCTTTTAGTTTTGTGTCCATCCCCAATATTCATGTTTTCAAGGACCATTGACTTGTATTAAGCCTTGTATATTTAAGACTGATTGAGGCAACACTGATTTCAGACTAATTCTATCACTTGTAAAATGACTGCATGTATGTACAAATAAGAGCTTGTAAGAGAGAAAATATTTCCAGGGATATGAAGAGCAGGAGAAGTTCATCACTGAACCTATATGTGGTTTCAGGACTTCTTTCCACCTCTGCATATTGCCAAACTGACCCATATCCAATAAAGTCTGCTTCTGTGTGTGGAGAGATGTGGACTGTGCTCTGGTGAATCCGTTCCTACTCACATACTTGCACCACTGAATATTTGATTTTAAAGCAGGCTAAGAGAGAGGCAAGGAAGTTATGAGCTCAACACGAGTTCCAGTGAGTGGTTTTGCTGACAACAGAGGACTCTGGCTTATATCATTATATGAATCCATATATACATATATATGTGTGCATATATATATATATATATATATATATATATATATATATATATATACACACACACACACACACATATATATATATTTAGCTGGAGATCTTGTACTGAAAAATTATGATTTTTTTAAGCAGCACATGTTCCGTCTGCAGCTGAATAGAGAAATCTGAAAATGATGTTATGATGTGCAGCAGTGCCACAAACTTTTTGTCTAATTGGTTGTTGCTCTAGTCCTGAACATTAGAAGAAAAAAACTAAATTATTTGGGCAATCATTATTGTTACTTTTACAGTGGATGTCAGCAGGACATGCTTTGAATTAAATTAAATTATTTTACCTTTTGCAAAATAGCTAGAGATGATTTGCAGTGTTTAGGAAAAACCTACAAAACATCCATTATATGTGTCCCTACAATGCATCCCTTATATGTGCCACCATCATGAATATTTTTTCCTTGTTTTCACTTGGAAAATGATTTAGTTTAAATTCATTTTTGTGTTATAGGATTTTATTAGTGTTATGGTTTGCTTTTCTTCCCACTATTGACATGTCCCATCTCAAAAACATTACTTAACCTGCCCTGTATCACAAATCAAGATGGAAAACGTTATTTATATTTATCCATGCAATTATCTAATACCACTACACTAGTAAAATGAGCAGGTTTCTATTATTCTATTTTGGGAACAAAATAATACATTTAGGGTGAAAGATGGGGGGTTGGTTCCTGGTGGTGGTTTGGGGTTTTTTTTACTATTGTGGGATATTTTCCTAGGTATGAAGCTAGGAAAAAATAAGACTGAAAGAACAATTTGGGAATTCACAGAGCTAGATTTTGACTGAGTATGTTAGGGAAGATGTAGGGATATATGGTGGGTTTTTTTGTTTGTTTGTTTGTTGTCGTGGTTTGACCGGAAATGGGACATCTGGGATATGTTGTTTTGCTGTGATTACCAATGGGTAATTGGAATTTAAGATGGGCACTTAGTTTGACCAGTGGGACATTTGGATCCGCCTCTTGAGACTACGAACCCAAGGGGTTAAAAGCAGGGCTCTTGGCCTTCGGAGCCCTCTTGGGATTTCCGGCGGGAAGAAGTCTCTCCCCCGGCCCAGTTTCTGGCTGGGCTGGGGGAGGGGAGAGCCACGTGGCCCATCTACGGTAGGCCCGGGTTCGGAGGAAGGGTGGCAGACCCTTGAGTGACCTGTTTATTCCCCCCCCCAGAGAATGCAGCCCGTGCTCGAACTGTATATCTTGAAACTTGATATCATGTGCCGGCAGGCAGCACGGCTGGGAGGAGAAAGGGGGGGGGGGGCAGCGGGCAGTCCGGCCGCCTGGGAGAGCTTTTAACCCTTTGGGGAATGAAGGCTTCGCAGAACATTGCCTTTCCTGGGAAAGGGACAGGAGTGGAAGATGAAGGAAGAAAATCAGGCCAGTAAGGAGGGTCTGGCAAAGGGAGAAGAGAGATGTTGAAGGAATGGAGGAAGATGGAGTGGCAGTTTTTGCTGGACTCTTTTTTGTTGTATTTCCATGGACTGTTTCCTGGTGATGCAGAGGCTGTATTTCAGGGGGAAGCGGAGGCTCGGCGTCAAGAGAGTTTGGTTTTGAGACCCCTCGGCCCCAGGGGGTATAGAAGACATGGGGGGGACAGAGGTCCCAGGATTGTGACTGTACTCTGCTTGGAACGAGACGAGGCATTCTTAAAAGGCCCTGAAGGCAGGCCCCTGCCCCATCCCATGCCAGGTGGTGAGAGCACCTCGGCATGGAAAGGAGATGTCACGAGGTAGCAAGATACCGGGCGGATTGCTGATTGTGACAAGAAGTCCATGGCACAAGGAAGGACTCCGTCTATCCCTTATGAGCTGAAGATTTGATTTTTTTTCCAAAGGGTGGTGCCAGACCGAGTGTGGATAATTTTTGGGAAATGTAAATGTGTTTGGGAATTTGGTGGGAGGAGGATAAGGAAGTGTTTCTGTGTAGTTTTCATTCTCCTTGTTTTTTTCCCCTGTGTGTGTGTAGTTTAGTAATTGTGTGTGTAGTTTAGTTAATAAACTTCCCTTTATGTTTAAGTTGGAGCCTGCTTTGCTTATTTCCTGGCCACATCTCACAGCAGATATCAGGTAAAAGGTATATTTATGGGGGCCCTGGCTTTGCCAGGCCTAAACCATAACATTTGTGGTTTTTGTTTTTGTTTTTTCCTTGGTGATGGTGGTGAGTTTAGACTTTTAGCTATTACCGTAAATGTAGATTGTTACTGGGAATATTAGATTTTAACCACTGTTGGCAGTCTTATCTTTTCCCAAACAAGGCAAAAACCATGTCATACATAACTAATACTATATACAAACCATAAAAGCTCCCTGAGAATTAGCACCAGGAGGAAGAAAATAAAAATCACATTATGATTTGCTTAAAATGTTTCCAGTCAAGATGGTCTTATCAGTGACCTTTCAAGAGGTCTGTTCTCAATTGTTTACTGCATTTTAAGCTAAGACATAAAGAAAAAAATCCTCTTAGTATGTTTTTCCCCCTAGTATTAGTTCACAGTATCAAGATTTGCAAGACCAAGCTTTGCACATAGAACAAATAGTTAAATATATAAACTCAGAGCTCAGAGAAGTATATTTATTTAACTTCTTCATTCTTTATTGTGTTTATTTCAATGACTTGCATGAATTATTCAGTATGCTTTAGGGTAGCCTAGAGAAAACGTTTTCTTTTAAGAGGCTTATTTCTCCGACATTCTTTTAAGTGAGTTAGATGGCAACAAAGTTTTAGAAACTATGTCTATAAATATGGAATCATTTTTTTTAAACTAAATCGTTCAAAAGTAAGCAACACTGTATTAATACGAAAAGACAATCAGAACTCTTGACCCAAACTCTTTCTTTTTTTAATTGTCTCAGCAGAATTCACTTCAGTCAAAGATTATTTTCATGTCTAAAATCAATTTCTGCTGGGAGACTGAGGGAGCACTGATGGTGACTACAACACAGCACAATTGCTTCAATTTATGCCAAGCATTTTATTGGCCAACAAAACTCTCTAGCAGTAAGCAACCCTTGTTGCTTACATTGAAATTCCCCTTGGCATGCAGTTGATATTTGTATCCTTTTTGTTCAGGAAAAGAAAAAGATATCCAAGAATTTAAAATGTTGTCCAACAACACTTACAAACTATAATTGAGTGTGCAAACAAAAGTGAGAATATTTTAAGCATTTTCAAGTTTTTTCTCTCATAACTCACAATCATGGCACATTTCTACTTAGTTGCCTAACAAATATACATTTTCACATTTAAAACATATGTCTTATTACTTTTATATATCTGAAATCCTGTCAATCTAAAACATGAGAAGTGAGAATTCAAAGTGATTACCTCTACAAATAAAAGCAATCATATATTTTCACTTTAGAGCTTGTCTCTTGAAAGGCAATTTTGGTATTGATCTGAGAAAGAGTTACCCCAGAAAAGCCTTCTTTACAAGATACTAGTGAAGTTTCAGGGTTTAACTAATTCCATTATGATCTTGGCTTTTTAAAACCCATGAAGTCTTGATTCAGGTTTGGCTAATCAAGGTCTTTCTGCTTACCTCTTATTTTATCTGGCAAAACTCATAGTTTAGAGTCTCTCTGACACATTACCAAACAGGTTTGACAAAACAATTAACATTCTCCTTCAAATATATAATAATACTGTGGAAAACCAGAGCCATCATGGTAACTTCAACGTCCCGCTCACCTTTATTTATTTATGTATTAAGAAAAGTATGGGCTGAACAGGCATTACTTTCTCCCAGAGCTGCTTTCTACAGGACATTCCTCCAAGTTCATTTTCTTATGTCAAAGGACAGGAAAAATCACATTCAGTGTGAACTAAATGTACAGGCATTCACTGCTGGCCCAGATCCAGGGACTGAAGAGCTTCAAGTCCACTCTTGGCAAAATTGAGAAAGATCCTGGTCTTTGTGACACATTGGGCAGCAAAGGGAAACTTTTGCAAGAAAAAATTTAAACCCTTTGGCAAAATCTTGAACTTGTGACTTCATTCTTATGAATGCATCTGTCTCTACATGAAATTGACCTATTTTTATCACTCTTTTACCTGTAGCTGATTTATTCAGATTTTTTTCTCTTGTTTGCTTGCAATTGATGCTTCTCTCAGTTCTTCACTTCTGATAGTGTCTCATAAATCCTACCAAAGCAGGCTGTTTCTAGATATTGTGGTATGCTTAGTCTCAGTTCTGTCAAAATATTAACATTCTTCATGAAAATGTAAAACTGTAGCATATCAAGATACAAACTAACTTAATTATCCCTAATTCAAGTTAAACACAGAGGTCTTCATAAACCTTATGTAAATAGCCGAATATTAACTTATAAGGACTAACTTTTAGATGGCTGAACATAGGGAATTTGTATCTTATGAGTTAGCAATATTTATTTCGTAATCATCACAAATATTACCATAATAATTTTTATGCTATTTACTTTTATCTAAGCCCACATTCAATAGACGTCTCTGCCTTAAAAGTATTATCATCTGAGTTTTTATTTCATACCACCCCCAGACAAAAATCTAACTGCACTGAAACTTCATAAATAAAATGCTCTCCTCTGCTCTAAGACTCTTAGAGACAAATGCAATAGGCTTGACTCCACAATAATCAGATAATTTTTCTACTGTCACCGTAGTGCATGAAGTCTTTGCACATTAAGGTCACAGTTCTTAAACAAGATTTGCAAGTTGCAAATGTCTAGTTATGAATTCATGAACTGAAAATGTGCACTCATAAAAATTACCAGTTCCACAGCTCAACATTTACAATGCATGAATCAGAGGAGATTTATGAAGTTGTGTGGTAGTCTTGAGCAGGTGATATCAATGGCCAACCTCATGGAATGTTGGAATTTTTTTAATATACTTCAAAAAGGTGTATAATTCAGTGAAGAAGGATATAAGAGTGTTTTCGAGTAACTTAGGAGGCAAACACAGGCTCAGATGTATCTTATTATCATGACCAAAACATGACCAAACACTTTGAAGAGGAGTTTTATTTTTCTTTATTTTTCTCTAAAGCATAGCCTCAAGAAATCCGGTTCCTGGTGAGATCACTGACTTTAACAACCAGTGGTTGTAATGGTTCATACAGCTTGCCAGCTGACTAAGTGCTCAGAGTGAAACACACTTTGTCTCTTCCACCATAACACTCCCTCAAGGCAGTTAGTCCATCAGATACACCACACATAACAATCGATAAAAGTTCACTTTCAATCTTTCCTACTTCCCAGTCTTACTAAGGTCATGAAATCTCTGTTGCCAATCAATTAATTCTTATTAATAGTGACTTCCTGACATCAAAATAATTTTCCATGTAATGCCTCAGGAGAAGAGTTTCCAACACCAGACAAGACACTGTTCTTCAGAAAACTGAACTGCTCTTGGACATTGCTCTTGGAAATGTCCAAAGGAAAAATATGTGGCAATAAAACCTGTTTTAGCTTTGTCTTGTTTTCAAAGTAGCTGGCCATGTAATTGTAGAACTAGTTTAACACCTTGGGACCTCACCGTGGTGTCTGATTTTGTGTCTACATTGTTGTATTTTCATTTTAGAAGCACTTTCAAGGTATTTTAACACTAAAACACAGAAAGTTAAAATAGTTCACATACTTTGATATCCACCATTTTAATACTATGAAGCATTTGAATTTCTTTATGCATATATGTTCATAACTGTAATGCAAAGCAGGAGGCATATTTTGAACAACTTAAAAGGATTTTTTCCCATTTCATATATTTCTGCCAGTAATGTGCAAAATTTCATACAAAGAGATATTTTGAATGAACATATGAAGTATATTTATGATGGTGTTTTCCTAGGATTCCTTTCCAAGGGATAGCATGATAACAGAAAAATCCTCAATTTTTGATAGATTCCTCTTTTATGTCCACAAGAGTGAAAGTATTTTTGAAGTTATAATACATGAAGTCTCCATCTTTCTTAGGCCAAAATATTTATGTTTTTCCTTCAAAAATACATCAGTTCTTGTCAGTCTTTCAAGAATACCTTGTAGCTTGTACCACTACAGTGTTTCTCATTACTAGTCAAAGTACTCATCAATTTTGCTTTTTCATACTGCTTGCTCTATAAGTAGCTAAGTAAACAATTTCTTTTTTCAATGTTTCTTGACTGCTAATAACACTAGGCAAGATACTTTCATTTCAGTTTCACACAGATACTTTCTGCAGCTTCAATTTATATGAATTTGCCTTAGTCTATAGCCTTATTCATTCGTTCGAACCTCAGAACTTAAAGTAATGACCATTTGAATGAAACAATTTCTCTCCTTTTTCACATCAAAACTATGCAAATTGATGAACAGAACTTTTTTATTTCTCACTGGGGAACAACTGCTCTGTTTATTTTCTGCTTCTTCTCCTCCTACTCACTTAACCAGTTCTCATTTCATTAACATTGGTTTATGTAGCAGAATCTTGTAATATGGTCATGATTTTCAATAGGTGTTCATGTATATAAAGGTAAATTAAACTGGGTCATGAAAAGTACCTGTCATTAAATTCATAACAAGTGAAGAGATTTCAAGTGTTCTAAGGATTTTGACATGGGAGGTTTGAAAGAAAGACCTCATTCGGCAAACAAGGCAGAAAGCTGCTCTCAGGCACTCACTAGAATGCAATGAGTTCTTGACACATGGCTCTTCAAAACACTCTAAAGTCATTAATTCAACTTTCCATGATTTCAATGTTCAAAAATTATATCAACAATATAAACCACAAATGTCATCTTTGTAAACCCTTAAATCTCTGTTCTTGTTGAAGAACTGAAATGTCAGAGGCAGGATTCAGAAAAATCTATTGCTTCCCAGACATTCTGCTTTCCTTTTTAACATCATGATAGTATATGGTTACATATGTCAGAAAAAAAAGTCCTAGTACTTTGGACAGCAGCCTAAGTCATATTTGAAATAATATATTTTAATAAATATTTTTATATAAATATTTTTTATGAAGTAACATTATGTTTTAAAAACATCTTCTGGTATTCTGGGTTTCAAATGCATTTTCTTTTTTCTGTTTTAATCCTATTTGCAAATAAAGACATTTTCCCAACATAACTAAATCTTTCCTCCAACTCCACTCTGAATACCAAATACCCTGTTCCTGCATCTTTCCCTGAATTGGATCCTACTGGTCAGTAGGATCAGAAATAAAATAGGAAAAAAAACCCAACCCAAACCAAAACCCCAAAACAAATCCTTTGTTGCACTCTTCTCTCCTCCCTTTCATCTCACATTTTCTCCCTCTATTATTTCACATAATGATCTATTGAGCTACTCTTGTTTTATAAGCCCTCTACGTTCCTCTGTACTCCCAGTGCATTCCTGAATTCCTTTGTACCTCCACTATTATTCTCCTTTCCTTTTCAAGCTGATGTCCCTTTCTGTTGTCAAAGTGCAAGTGTCTCTCTGTGTCTTTTACCATCCCTTCCTCAAATCTCTCCTTAGTTCTCTAAACTTCCCTTTCAAGTTTTGCTAGCCCCGCTTTTCCAAGCCACCACCTCTTGAACTAGTGAAGACCCTCTTCTGTTCAGTTTTCAATCCTCTCTTTTTCCCTACATGGGAGCTATTCTTAGCTACTCAATACAGAGGAAAAACTCCTCAGTGCACATGGCTTAAAACAAATCAGCATTGATGTAATTTGTTGATTTATTATTGATATGTAATTAACCAGCAATCAGTAAGCTATGCACCCAAGATCAGTGTCTGGGATAAAACTGTTAAACCACAACAAGAAAACAATTCACAAAGTGTCTTTAAATGTTTAAATGTTGTAGATGTTTATTAGCATTCTTTCACGACTAATACTGAAATGGTCTCACCACGTACACAAACACATCCACATGTACACTTGGTGCAGGTTTGCATGCCTGCCTCCCACCCTCTGGGCCAAAATGTGCATGCCCTCACCTGCAGACCCCTCATGAGAGATGTGAGTGCTGCAACTCTGCCTGATGACACCTTCACCCGTGACTTCACTTTGGGGACAAAGACTTTCTCACATACAGTGTGTCCCTACTTCCTACCCAACTCTCATTCTCTATGCTGTGTTTTTTTTAAAATCAGCCCATGACATTATACTTACTGATTACTTATTCCAAATCCCTGCAGACTTTGTCATAATGTTTCTGTTTTTTAAGAGAAAGTACCTATAAACATCCACTGAGTGACTCACTATCATTTTTTTTCTCCTCTTAGTAGGCTGCTTTCTTGTGACAGCTGAGAAAAAGTTAACAAAGCTTTTGATAAGCTGAAATCATCCTGCTGATCAATGCATTCTCACTATCTCCTTTCACTTCTTTTGTTGATGTCCTGTTTCCTTACTTTTATGTTATATTTGTAAGTTTTATGTGTGTGAGAAGGAAAATGGTGTTGTTGTGTTCATGCAGTGTCAAAACAGCATTATTTTTCTCCATGTTTTGAAGTTCAAGTTATACAGTAATATAAATTGCAATATTTCATGAAAAACACCATCCATTGAATGAGTGTGTTTTCAGGGAGTGTTCCATGATATAAGGGAATTGTGTGCTCTAATAAAGTATCCTTCAGAAAAGAATACAACCATCCAAAAAGTCACACAAACCAAGGATCCAAACACAAATAAACCACCAAACAATTATCAAGAAGCTGGTGCCCTTCCTCACAGAAACATGTATCTCAGAAACAAATAGCATAAATCTATCACTGCCTTCAGTCAACACTGTGGAGAATAGTAACAGATGTTAGATTATTTTAAAAAATCTAAATATATGATGGCTGTATCTGATTTAGCAGATGAGCATTAAAGGCTCAAGTTGTCTGTGAAGTTTCAAATATCCTAATTATGTTTTTCTTTATTAATCATTTTTCAGTTTGCATACAGGAGTATTTAAAATAGAAAAAAAAACCCAGCTCAGTGTAGAAAAAGGTGAAATGCCAGCCAGATAGCAAGATGTGATAAAAACCTGCCAAAGATGATAATGACAGCCACTGCACTCATAGAGTCACCATTCAATTAGAAGAAAGGTCCTTACTTGCTGCTCTATGTGCCATCATAAAAACTATGACACCTACAATCTCATAATTACCAGCATACTCTGCTTTCTTCTATCCCTTGGGTCTCCCACTTGCTCAGTAGCTATAATCCCTTCTTACTTCTCCAGACACATTGCAGGCACCAATTGCAGCTGTTAGGGACAGATCCAGCTGCCGTGCACAGCAGAATCTTTTCCATGGAGCCAGAGACATGTGAGAAAACCTGTAATCACCTTAACTTATTCAAATAGCTCTTTGTTTTTCCTTGCAAGTAGTATAAAGCATATAAAGTAGAAAGTATAAAGCTCTAGAATCCACATGTTTTTGTTTGCCTTATAGTGAACGTTCAGACACATTTTCAGAATAAAAGGAATAGTAAAAGGAGAAGTGTTCAAAGTCTTTCCATTGCAATTTATTAAAGATAAGGGTTCACACTTACAGTACTTTTTAATAATAAAAAATTTAAAACTCAGGATTTTGCTAAAATTTCCCACATTCATCTTTTAAGAAATATACATACAAATTTTAGTGATGTGAATACACTGAGATGCTGGGCAAAGACTGTTTACTGAGCTTCCTCTGATACTTAGGATACTCTGATTATTTAGGACAATCGTGGTAGGGATGGTTGTGCACATGCTGCATAGTTTGATACCTCAAAGCCCACATTGAAATCCACAAGGACTCCTTGTCCTTGTATATATTGTCAGAAAGTAGTCTCAGAAGAGAGCCTTTATCATGGAAAAACAATGCAGAAGCTTTTCTTGTTGTAGTAGTCATTAAACACAGTGGCAAAATGAGGAAGACTTTCCCTTAAAAGAATTCTCTCATTTAGAAATGAAGTAAAAATTGATCAAAACTGCAGTAATTGTTTTGTTGGAGAGAGGAAAAGGCTAGAAATGTAAGCGCTCCAATTTCATGGCAAATGCAATTCACTCCTTTAAGACTGTCACTACTGATGCACTGACCTGTGAGCAATAAGAATCCCACTCTGATTTTGCCGAGATTAAAAAACCTTTTACATGTTGGTGTCTGCTATCCATACATATTTATCATTTCTTCACACAAAACAGAATTCCAAAACCTTCCATAAACCTTCAGAGCTTATGAGACCTGTGTGCACTCCACAGCACTACTGTATGGATTGGATCAAGACATTCAAATTAATTTTCTAGATCTTGGCATCTACTGTTGAGAAACAAAACAGCTTCTGTCAGCAAGAATCACTTTACTGATATACATTTCCAAAATTATTTTTAGGTATGTGGACCCCTGGTCCTTGAGGCTATAAAATTTTCTTTACTGTTTGGGAGCTTTGCTTTCTCACTATAATGCTCCATTTAACTTTCCCATGTGGAAAAAAATATCAGTATGTTTCCAAGCCCATTAGGTGAGACTGGGTTTCTGGTGCCCAGGCATAAAAGGCACACATTTTTACCATCATTTGCTAAGAGCTAAATAAATTTGAGATTTTCACAAATTCAATGCAATGCAGACTGACAATGTAATTAAATTGTTGTGATGTGTGATTTGTATAGATTGAATTGAGAGCTGTAACTAGATTAATGACATGACTTGCACACACTGCCTGCAATGAGTTATACTACTCTAAATAATTACAAGAATTAGGCTCTAACAAAGACTATATATAAAATATATTGACTCTGACCAGATAAAGTACTAGAATGAATAGATTTACACCAAATATACCCATGAAGTGAAAGTTCCTTGCAATGTAAATTACATGAGTGTGACAGTGGTCACAAGGGTCTTTAGGGTGAGAGAGGGAGATGAGAATGTTGACCTCATGTTCAGAAGTCTTGATTTATTATTTTATGATATATATTACATTATGACTATACTAAGAATAAATAGAAGGAAAAGTTCTCAGAAGGCTAGCAAAGCTAAGAATAGAAAAGGAATGAATAACAAAGATCTCAGGGCAGAGAGCGAGAGCAGCTCTGCCGTGAGTGTTCAGTAAATCCAAACATCACAGGAGACCCATCACAGATGCACCTGTTGCATTCCACAGCAGCAGATAACCATTGCTTACATTTTGTTGCTGAGGCCACAGCTTCTCAGAAAGGGGAAAAATCCTAAAGAAAGGATTTTTAGGAAAAGATGTCTGTGACACATGAGAAGTAAACTGACTCTGCACAGTACAATGCAATCACAGATTATCTCAGTGAGGTGATCTGGTACAGTCTACTGTATTTTAACCTTGTATAAACTTATATAACCTCATCTGTTTAAACAATGGGTGTGCCACTCTGCTTTAACATGATTCTCCAGAGAATTGTGCAAACAGGAAATGCCTAGTTTGCCAAGAAAATTCCCCATTTGCTTTTGGTCCCTCAGTGTTGGGTTCTCAGAAAAGAGTAGGGCTCAGTCATGATGTGTTATGGCTAAGGCAAATCTCCTCTGGACAGGGTTAGACTTTACCACAGTGGATACTAATTTTTCTTTCCTTTATCCTGGAACCCAGATATGGTACAGACAGGAAGCTAGAGTGAGTTTGTGGGGTACTGCTTGGATCACTGGAAGTACTAGATAATTAAAGCCTAGCTAAAATGACCTTTGGGTTTCCCACCAAGGAACAAGAATGGGTTAAAACTTGGGTTTTTTTCTCATGTATGCATGCTTAGTACTAAGTTAAATCTCTTTTCTAATTCCTCACAAGGAAAGCATATATACATCTAACCAACTTCTCCCAAAAGTAAGGAGAATAATAGAAAATGGCACTCAGAAAGAAGGCTGCAAACAGGAAAGAGGAAAAGTAAATAAGAACTTTGTGAAAATTAAAGCTGAATTTAAGCTTTTAAAAAACATGAAGTGACATGACCTGCTTTAGTTAAGATCCCAGAATATCACAGTAGTTTCATGACAAAATCAGGGAACTTGTCTACAAATTCTTCCATAATCCTGAAAGCAGACCAGGCTTCCTCACACATCTATAGCTAAATTATTTTACAAGGTTAGGAATCAAATGTTCCATACCCACCTACATGTCCTTAACCATGCTAGTCTTTTCAAACGCAGCATGCAGAGGCTCACATAACTCTACCATCATTATTATTTCTTGCAAAAGACAATTTTACTTAGGTAGTTTGCTAATGAGTAAATTACACATGCATACACAAAATGGAAAATAGAATAAATGAATTTATTGTGTAAAATAAATATTCAGTTTTCTTTTCAATTATGAGAAAATGCCTAACAAAAAATGGGAAAAGAGGCTGACAGGCTGTGAGAGAAGGAAATATAGTGCTGATGCTAGAGATGCTCATTCTGTTATCTGCAAAAGAAATAAAGAAATCTGGGCCTTGGCAATAACAACAAAAAAGTGTCAAAAAAAAATAGACAGAATAGGCTTCCAGATATGGAAGCTGTGTGAAACTCATTTAGCCTGTCTCTGTCACCAACCCCACACCATGGTGTAATAAAAAGCCTAAAACACAGGTATAAATCACAGAAAGGAAAGCTGTCAACTGTGATATTGTTAAGATAAGCATAAGCCAAGACAAAACTGAATTATGCCTAGACACTTAGACTAAAGCTTTTCCATGTGTCAAAGAACAGCCTACATTAGAAAAAGGATGCTTTCAAAATGAGGAGAGAAAAAAGTCAAATTAGGTTCAGGAGGATTTTTGAGCAGCATAAAAACTGAGGCTACATATCAAGTATTTTCTTTGGTTTACAATTTTATATCACTGTTATACTTGGGCAGCCTACGATTTACATGCATACTTATCCCATGGATCTATCATATTTCTCCCTAAAGGCAGAAAATCTGAACTTTGTCCATTTCTTCAGTAACTCTTAGTTGGTAGTATTTTATTTTTTTTATTTACTGTTTTTATTACTATTTACTTTCTATTTCTTCTTTTTCTGGTATACTTATTCTGCTAACCATGCAATTAGTTTATCAGAATTAGATTTCTCACTACTATCTACTGATCAGCTTCTTATTGCTGTTGCAAGAAACAAAGGACAAGTAATAGAAACAGAACTACGAAGGCTGCACTATGGGAGTCATCTCTCCATAGTAAGAGTTCATCTGACCTCCCCCTGACTGTACTTGTGGCAAAATTGATAAGTGAGAAGGCTAAAGAAACTAAGGGTGTATTCAAAGCAAGCTTTATTACATCATCAGTATTCAGAAACAGGAAGACTGCAGGTCCCAATTACCCCAACTAATTTTCAAGAAGGAATGAACTTCAAGCGACAAGGATCTTACATTTATGTTGTATCAGTTCTGATCCTAATATCATCACAAAGTACTAAGATGATTTATATGACTCAGTTTCTTTTTTTTTAACTATATTAAGTAAATATAATCATAGTCATATTACTTCACAGAGGTTTTAAAAGGCTAAATTCAGGAAAGTGAGAACTTGAGTAGTAGGACGTTCAAGAAACATAATAAGCAATTTCCTGGTAAGAATTCCATCTCCTGCAAGAAGAAGAATCAAAACAACCAGTAGCAATATTAAGAAACATGCAATGAAGTCTATTAATATCATAACTATATGTAGTAAGCAGTGCTGTTTAGTGGAACTTCAGATTCTAGCTCCATTTCAGGAAAGTTAATTTCTTTTTTTGAATCAAACAGTCCAAGCAAGCAGGAACACAACATAACAACCTATCTTAGAACTGAAGTGGAAAACACCCTCACAGTTTATCAGGATTCATCCTGAAACAGAGAATTAAGTCAAAGTGAGCTGAATCTAGAATGAATAGGAATGATAAGAAAGGGAGTTCAGAAATTAAACCCAGGTGGAACAGAGTTTACAGATCTCCTCCAAGGAGGCCAGAGCAATACCTGAATTCAGATCCTAAAAATACATACATATACACATTTGTTTGGTGACAGCTCACAGCCCTCAGACAAGCTCTGGGAGCTGGTTCCCTGGGTGCCCCTTGTCCTCAGCTACCCTAGCTATGATAGGCAGCATAGATATAAAAATCTTTGGAAGAAGAGAGAAGCAAAATTCTCAGACTAAAGGACCACACAGTAACAAAAGCTTTGTTTTAGAGGGTATATATTTTCTGTACAAAAATCATATTTTCTTCACCAATCAAAAGAGAACCAGAAGACATAGTAAGGGTTTAGCAGATGACATTTCTTGTCATGTGTTGTGCACAAGTGATCCTTTCTACAGCAGCTGGATTTACCTGTCTTAGTGTTGTTGGGTGTCAGAGTGCAACTGGATAAAATTAAATTTCCTAGAGATTTTGCATAATAAAATCTCCTTCCTCTTCCATGAGAGCTGAGGATAACTTTTTCTTACATGAATTTCCTGCATGCAAAGCCACATTTCTGTAAAAACAAGTTTAAATTTAGACGCACAAATATTCTTTTTCTGGTTCTAAAAATGATACCCAACTCCTAGAAAAGAGAAGTGCATAATGTGATTTATGTACTGCCAACAGCTGAATGCTAAATCAGTGTCCACTTAACAATGACTTGTTTATAGAGAGGTTAAAAATTCATCATCATCATTGTCATAAAAAGAAGAAGACAAAATAGCTTGTCTTCAGCTATAAGCATATCCACAGATTTCACTTCACTTTCTTGGTGACTGAGAAAATAAGGTATCTGAGACTTGTGGTGGAACAGAACTATTGTTTTTTCTTGTGAAACTGTTAGAGCTTACTGCAAGAATTATTCATACTGAAGAGATATAAACCAATAAAATGAAACGATATCTGCACTAATTAGCAATAGTAATTACTCTGTATGATGTAGGAGAATAAATGTAAAATAGAAAATAACTAATTCTTAGGGTAAATTAAGCAGGAAAGAGCAGACTAGCACGATCAGTGCCAAGAAAATCCCCAGCTACATAAAAATATATCTAATCTAATGTAGAATCTTTTTCTTTAAGTTCTACAAGCAGACAAAGCTGTTGGGTTATAAATGACCAAATCACCTGAATGGCTGACAACAGCAAACCCATTCTGTTCCATGTGTATACAGTGTTTAACATCTGCAGAGAGGACAGAAAAGAATAACTATATTGATGTAAGAAGAATGAAAAGGACAAACAAGATAATTCAATGGGCAAATATTTCTACAGTTCTGAATTTGATATAAGTTCATCCTAACAGGTTTGCATCTGGAAGCAAGCCCTGATTCCAATACAGCAACACATTTATTTTGGAGATATGAAATCACTTTACGGCACCCACAAAAGTAAGCAGTCAACACATAGGAGTTTTCATTGAATACTTCCCCTCAATGACACTTTGTTCAATTATCAACAAGAAAGAAAATAATTTACTAATAAAATTGAGCTTTATGGAAAGTAGAGCACTGGGTTCAAACAGAAGTTGCTGCCTCTAGACTCCCAAAGGTTTTTATTCCTTTCACCTCCCCTTAACTTTCTATCCTTTTTAAGACACTAGAACTGCCTGAATCATACAAACACCTTTAGGAATAAAACATTTAATAGTCTTAAATCTGAACACTGCGACAGTTTTCAACGGAATAGAAATCTTGGAACTTGAAAAGTGAGGATCTGTAAGAATTCAGCTACCTGGTGGGCAGAGAATTAAGTCAAAGTGAGCTGAATCTAGAATGCATGGGAATGATAAGAAAGGGAGTTCAGAAATTAAACCCAGGTGGAACAGAGTTTACAGATCTCCTCCAAGGAGGCCAGAGCAATACCTGAATTCAGATCCAGCTAGCTATGGACGCCAGCCTACACGATCTGACATGGACAAAAGGCAAAAAATGAGAAGTGCTCTTCTCCATGTGGGGACTGTGTCCTAAATTTATTTCCTTGATAGGAGACACCAGATCATCCAGGTGACCCTCCAGATGGAAAAGAGAGCAACGCCTCATGACAGGAGAGTTTTAAACCTCGGGAAATGGGGGGAGGAGGAAGAGGACCACAGCCAAAGGGCTACAAGTGAAGGGGGGCAAGGGGAGGAGTAAACCTGGGAAAAACCAGCATCACCATGGGTTTTGGGGGAGGGAAAGACCATGTCATATAAAAGGGGAATCCCATGAGGATACAAACATAAAATTCTGTGCAATAATACAGAACCCGGTGCAAAACAACTAAATAACTATTTAGTGCAATTCAACAGGCATGATCTATCATTTATCCTGCAGATATACACATGCACACACATCCTATATCTGAGAAAGGGGAAGCCTAAATGTACCGTCTAATTACAACCTAACAAAAAGATTAACTATTATTGGAAAGGAGATTAATTTTTTTCCTGCAGTGTAGAAGATGGTCCATGACCTTTTACATTACAACTTTATATTACCCTTATTGAATACTGATAATACAGACCCTGTCAACAAATATTTTCAATGAAATCCCAAAGCCATGACAATAAAATATGAAATGTAGGTTTAATTTCAAGAATTCCTTCAGAATCTTCATCAGTATTTAATAATAATATGGTAGATTCCTTTATAAGCATTTAAACTTATATGAGTTATATTGTTCATTACATATACACCTATAAATAACATGGTTCAAAGCTTTCACAAACAACTTTTTTCCTAAGGTGTATAGGCAGATAATTGTCCTGAAAAAAGGTTATTTTCATCAACCCACTTTTAGTGTTGGGTAGCAGGTATTCACACCTGCCACAATACTTGTAAAACAGATGGTCAAAAGCCACAGTCATTAATTATTGCATTAGAAACATCCAGGTGCTAAAATTGTGGGTAATCTGCTGAATTCCTTCACAAAGATCATTTATACAGGGAAGGTAGAAGCTTATTTGTATTTTGGAGTTTTTAACCTGGTATAGCAGAGTAGTAATATATCATGTTGCATTACACTGCCTTCCACGCAATCTTACAGTGTGCCAAGATAACTAATGACTTTCATAGTGTATCATGAGGAAATTTAAATGCAGCACCAAAACTAATGTACAGATTTAGTGTCCTCTCCTTTCCTTCCTACTCCATCTGGTAGAGAGATACTGTCCAATCTGGGGGAGTGTATAAAAGGAATAAGCACTTATTATCCTTCTTTCCACATGCAGGAGTCCCTGCAGCTTGCCCAGTGTCTCTCATCTGAAGATATGGTGGCTGTTAATTCTCAGCCAATGCCTGCTGTGGTTTTGTTGGTGCAATGGGGTTACATATTGTATCACATTTGAGAAGCTAGACATATGAGAAGCACTGAATTCAGTAAATTTCCCTCAGCCTTTCCCTTTGTTTCAACACACATAAATTTTCAACATGCAATTTCTTTCTGGATTTTCACCTTAAATGAATCTGAAATGTATGGTGTGACACAGAAAAAAAAACTGCCTGAGCTAATGATGCACAGTAGTCCAGCTTAGATCTGTTGTAAAAGTCATTTTCTTGATGATTTCACATTTTGGGTATTGTACATGGTTCCAGGTCAAACTACAAATCTATCAGTGTTGAATATTAATCAAGCTGGCCTCAATTTTTAATACATTACCAGTTACGGCTGATTTACATAAAGAAAATGACCACCTAAAAGTAGAGATAGAGACCAGTGTCTCCAATAGAAAAACTAGCACTCTTTCTTCTATGTAACATCCTTTTTCTTGTGTGTGATAAAAGGATGGCAGCTATCCGTATGTATTGAGAGATGGCTGTACACAGAAGCCACACTCCTCTCCACACAAGCAAAGGAATCATTTCAGTTATGAGCCCAATGAAATAATAATCACTGGAACAACAGGTATAATTGCTGTCAGCTATTACTGTGCTACTCCATTGGAGTGTATGATTCTATTTGGATTGTTCTTTTTCCTGCTTGGCAGATGGCGAATTGTCTTAATTATCCATTCACACTCTGAAACCTCTTTAACCTCAACCAATTGCTTTCTTGAAGACCATCAAGCAGAAAACATGTTCATCCAGCTAAGCATGATTATAAACTGTCTTTCTAATCATGCAGCAGTTTACCACTCCAAGCAATGTTTATCCTATTACCAGAGTAAGAGAAATAAATTCCTGTATTAATATAAGCCATCCTCTGAGAACCTATGTCCTACTGCCCACCATGCTGACAAGAAAGGAAAAATGCAATCTGCTTCCCTCCATCCAACATGTTGTAAAATATTTCTGCTCTCTGAGCAAAATATAAGCTTTCCTCACTTTTTTAATCCTCCACTGACAGTAATATGAATGTATTCCCCTTGTACTTATTATGTGAGGAGCATAGAAAGTTCACTGCTGGGAGTTACCAATTCTCACTCAGATACTGCATTAATTTTGCAGTTTCTAAAAGGGAAATGCCATGTTTCACTAATCAAAGATTAATGAGTTCAGTGTTTTCTGTGGAAGTATTTTTTAATGCAGAAGAGGTTTCCATAACCACCACCAATACTCTCACTTTTCCCCATTTTTTATTTGAGTTGTAATGCTGGGCAAAGGTCACAGAATCATGAAATTAGAGAATGGGTTTCTTTAGAAGGTACCTTGAAGATTATCTAGGCAACCTTACAGTGCCCAGTTACAGTGCCTCACCATGTTCCATTAAATGTCACTTTAGTAGATATCTATTGCTTTAATGTCCTGTGAGACTTAAAGCCTACATGATACACATGGAAATTCAGTCTAGGAAAAAATAATTAGCTGAGAGTCACTGATCAAAATGTCTACATTCTCACAATTATGGGGACTCTTGTGTCGGGACAGAGGACAGCATGGCTTGCACACAAAACATGAACAACAAACCACATAAAACCCCAACAACTACAGGCAATGGCTCCTACTTGGAACTGAGAGATCAATTGTTCAAGGCACTGCAGGTAACTCTCTTTTACACAAATGCAATTTAACTTTAGGACAAATATTGATTTAAAAATATCCAGTGAAACTTAATTTCATAGGTGTTTTTCAGAGATGCAGAACTGACTTCTCCAATTAAAACTTCTTCAAATTCAGAGGACTGTCTGGTGCTCTGTTCTAGTATGGGATGAAAAGAATTCTAAAATTACACAGAGGCTGTAAAACAGCATCATCATTTTAAAGACAGTCCTATTTAAAATAGTATCTTTTCTATCTATCCTCCCTATATTCAGGAAAACTCACAGCAATGTCATATAGAAATTTGGAACCCACAATATATCATAACTATATGTTAAATACATGCATTATCTACATGTGTAAACATGCTTGAATATTAGCATATATTAAAAACTTAAAAAAATATAATTTACTCAAAAAAATGTTGTAATCACAAGGCCAAAGATCAGTCATTACTTGTGAGAAATGGAAGAGAAGCTTTAAAAATATTCAAGTATTTGATTAAAACACTGCTGTCAAAATGTGAAATTCACTATTATTTTTTGTTATTTTTACTATTAATATTATTATTTTATTTTTATTATTTCACTTTATTTCAGTTTTTGTGTCAATCTACAAGGTTTAGCTTTTTTATTTCTTTTTTTTCTAATTCTTCTTCCCATCACACTAGGGTAGGGAAGGGGGACTGAGTGAGTGGGGGTACTGTACTTAGTTGCCAGCTTGGGTCAAACTATAGCATAAAGAAATGGGAAAAATAATGTAAATTGAAATTCCTGAGTGTATGAATTAGATGTCTTTAAAGAATATCTTCTTTTTCATAGTAGTTACTTGGCTATTGCTGTTAATTAAATGGATTTAGTTATTCCATCTAATCTACAGAAAATATTTCTGAGTATTGATCTGCTACTGAATTATCATACTTATTATACAAGTCTTTCCTTGTACAAACCATAGAACAAGACTCACTAATTCTTTAAAATAATATGAACCTTTAAAACTACTATTTTTAGGTTGAGATTCACATTCTGTGAATTTCATACTTATTTTATTTTAGGATTTGAGAATGCCATTGCCATTGATTTTTTCCATTACATCTAATTTCTCCTGAGAAACATGTTCCCTTCTACTGCCCAGGTACAGCTAAATGGAAGTTTGTCTCCTCTGACAAACCCCACTCAATTATCACTGTCCAAAATTTAGCATTAAAGCCAGTGTGTTTTGTTCTTGGATTTCCCATGCTGGCTTCCACTTACTGTTACGAGTGAAACACAATTATAGTGAAATCAAATATGCCATAGAAAACATGACTATGAGTAATTTTGAGTAATTCCCAAAGTGCTACAGTAAACCCTTAACATTGGCAAAGAAGAAGTAACTAAGCTTTCTTGGCTACACAAAGAAAAAAAAACCCCTAACAATCTGAAAACCAAAGGAAAAACAAAGAACAAAACCAGCAACAACAACAAAAAAAACACCCCAAAAGCAAGAAACTTTTCTGACAGACTTTCTGTACTACCAGCATTTTGGGCAGGTTTCTGTATGGTGCTATTCATTTTTGTTTGACACTGATGTATAAAGTCTATGATGTTCTCCACATGACTCCTCTTGGTGTTTCTTCAAAAGTGTGCTCTGAGGCCAATACAGTCCCGAACAAAGAAATTGTATTTCCACCACCTCTTTCAGTGATGCATCAATAAGAGATGGGAAGAAAGAAATAAGAGACTTAGACAAAACAGAAAAATAAAATAGCATGACCCAAACATCAGTCCTTGTCATTTTCCATTTGAAAAAAGGTAAGTTACAACAGCTATGAATGCAGAAATTTGCCATATTTAAATTCATTTTGGGTCATCCAGTATTTTTTAAAATATTTTAAAAACCAAAGTAAATATGTTTCAACTGGTCAACTCATTTAAGTGAAAATTGATTATAATAATTAACTTACATTAAAAAAATTCCATTTCCTTTCTCCAGAGTATGCTTCCATATTTCATTACTCAATCAGATTTTCCTCTAAGACTTTCTTAAAGAATCAAGAGTTTCTTCCCCAAACACAGCATGGATATATTATCAACAGTTAGTCTGCTTTTCCAGACAATCTCAATTGCCTATAAACAAGGTATGTTTGTATGTAATTCAAGTCATGTTTTTCTCATCTCATCTCAGCTACTGACTTTATGTGGCATGATTTGTCCTTTATAATCTGATATTGCTTTTTCTAAGAAGGGCAACATGGACAGTGTATCAAATTCATATGTTCTTCCTCGTCTTCCTCTTTATCACAACTTCTTGGCAGAAAATATCAAACAGCATCCAATAAATAGTGTAAAATCTAGTTTAGACCCTACAGCACAAAAGTGACCTCTAGACTCTACTACCCACACACAAATTTTAATGACCTGTAAAAGAAAAAGAAGTGGGATGAAAAACTCAAGCACGGTGACTGAAATACTTTCTCAGTGTTCACAGATCTTGATGCAGTCCAAGATTAAAAAAAAAAAAAAATGAAACCATACAAATCAAACAAAAAACTGTCATGGTATATATGATCCACCTTTTTTCTCTGGTATTGAAAAAGTATCAAAGTAGATGTGTTAGACCAGACTTCAGTACCCAGACTGCTTCCATTCAAACATAGCCCCTTGCTTCAGGGTGCTTTTTCCCATCTGAATTTCATGAGGGATCTGGAAACTGAAAGCAGTCTCACAGTCTACAAATACTGCATTCTATGAGAAAAAATAAAATATATATATATGGCTCATTGACACAGGCAAGCCACTGCCTCAAGCCCCTTCACAGTGCCAGGTTCCCGTTTCACCTCCTATCTGAGCTCAGTGGGAGCTATCACTTGCACTGCCACAAAAAGCAGTTCAGACAAGAGGATGCAATCTGGTAAAGCACTAAGCAGTGCCATGTAACTCTTGTTTTATGTCATTTAACTCAAAATCCAGCATATGAGCTGCCAGTTCAATGGTTTGGAAGGTCTCTTGGTTTTTATTGTGTCTAATGTATTTCTATGTTCCCCAATATATAGATTATACATAAATATCTGAGACAGAATGGCTGGAATTCTGCCCAAACAGTTGTAAAAGTAATTACAGCAGTTAAGGTCAATGTAAGGACTAGCATATTAATTTTGTGGCTCATTTTAACCTTTTTTCCTGATGCTCTGAAACACAAGCTCCTTCCTAAAGTGACACTACCTCTTATTTAGATTTTCAACAGTCCTCAATTCAAAAACAGGTGAGAAAGTCAGCACAGGGAGCTAATGTGGTTCCAGTGTCAGGTGAGTGGGTAGGACACCTTCCTCCCAGAGGTCACCAATGCATCAGAACACAGCTGTGTGCAGCTGAGGGCTGTCACTGCCACAACAGCTGCTTGATGCAGCGGTGGGATGTCGCTCCCAGATCAGTTCCTAGTGGACAGATACATGTATCAGTTAAAACAACATAAATCTCTCACAATTGCCACTGATTGTCTCCCTTCTCAGCACTTTCAGCAGCAAGGGTACAGATCTCAAAGCCACTGAAATGAAACAGTTATCTAATCCCTACAAGTGAGTAAAGTAAAGGGTTCAGTGAAAAGCATCTTGCGCTGGTGCTGTCTGTCCATCCATTCACTCGATCTTTGCATTTCATTTTGTTAAGACAAGAGAAAGAGCAGGAAGGATAAACAGAAAAATAAACCTTGAAGAATGAAGTGAAGCACTTCAGTATAGTAATCTTATTTACATCTGGAAACTGATTGAACCCCAAATTTGCAGTGACTTAGCAAAAAAAAAAAAATAGGTAACTTTCTGATTGTTGAGTACATGAAGAATGAATAGCACAGTGATATTTCATCTTTAAATACTTGTTCATTGAGTCCTTTTTCCAAGGCCAGATGGGATGCAGCTTCAAAATTAGTATATGAGACACAGAATAGTCATGACTATTTCTTTATTACATGAAATTATGTAATTAAAAAGACTCTTCTGTGAATTAAGTAATTCCTTTCCCAGTAGTGGTATTTCTTCATGTTATTGAGATGGTAAAGGAGAAGTGTAATTAATCCACTGTCCCTTTATCAAGACCAATAAACAGAGAGCAATAAACCATAATCTGATTGTGCCATTATCTCAAATGAATATTTTATCATCTGCTAGCAGCTAAATAATAAATTATTTTTCAACATCTTTTTAATAAGATGAGAGATGATCAGTGCATGCTATGAAATGTTTTAATACCCAGTTTGAATAATCAGTCTGTTTTCTGTGAAGAAAAGGATGTCTTTTTTTGCCTCTTTGGAGAAGCACAAAAATTTTGAGACTTAGAAGGATTAAAAATAAGGTGATTTGCTCAGGAACAAACTTAAAAGTTTTTAAATTTTGCACATTGAATTTCACTTTCAGGTGGTGTCAGGAGAAGTCATTTCACCATTTGCAGATGGGGCCCATATTGACATCAATCTGCAATCAGATACTCATCTCAGTGGTCAGTATCTGTAATGACCTTCATATGAGCAATCACAATATTGGAGGATATAAATTTGCATTAATGTGGATTCCAAGTCAAGCACAAATGCTACCAGTCCTTCTTAATGCTAGAACAAGAGATTCACTTGACATCCAATTTTTGGTTCATTTTCTCCACTTCTCACTAAGTCCGAGGGTGCCTATTTTTAATACACTATCTGGAACGCTAAGCTTACTGAATTAATAGCAAAATAATAACACTATTATTAATACAATCAATATCAAAACAGGAAACTACAGAACTGATGCATTTCATTTTCTAGCCTTCCCAGATTTTTTCAACTAGTTTTCTCTTTTTAGTAGGCAAAGGACTTGAAAAACTGTTCCTAAACCCATCCTTCTTGGACAAAATTCACATCTGCTCAATCACCCTGTGACTGGTACTGTATATATGAGATGGATTTCAGGGACAAGTAGAAATAGAATATTTTCACTAGGAAAACAATGTGTGTTCAAAACATTATAAAATATTGCCCACATCTGTTACAAACCAGCATAATTTTGTTCCCTTTCTCTAAGGCAGCTCTAATCTGCCATAAGTAGATAAAAGCTGGTTTTGCCATTCATGTGCCTGATTATTGACACATATGTGAGTACTTTTGAATGGTAGAGCAGTGTGCTGTCCCTCCAGTAAGACTATTGCTTACAAGTGTTGGACTTAGAAATCACATTTACAAATGCAGACCCTTTGGATTTCCAGTGAAAGCAGCAATGGCAGCTTAGACATAAATGTCTTTCACAAACAAAAGAGCTCCAAAATAAACAAACATATTTGATAATTGTAAAAACTGTATTTTACAAGTATATTTCCAAACACCACAAATATTTCTCTTATGAACAGATGAGGTTATTAATTTTTAACACTTGCACAGTTTGTGCCATGTTTGAAGCACTCTACAAGAATTAAATAATCAATTTTTCCACTGCTTAGATAAATCATGAATTATTAGAACTAGAGCTTGGTGACCACAGACGTTTCAACCTGCCCTGAAACTAATAGTATGCATCATTATCTAAATACAGTGTCACATTATTCCAAATGAATATAGAAATTAATAAGCAAATGAAAAAGGCTAGCTCTGTTAAAAAACCATTTAAAAGAGACTTCTTCACCTCTAAGATCTCATTGAGACACTAGATTTAATCCTTTCTGACTGGTTCAACTTTGGGGACTCACCAGTCAAACTCAACAGAATTTTTGCACAGTATTCATGCTACTACACAAAAGATGTACATGCAAGGGTGGAATATTTTAGAAAAACTCCACAACTTTCTATAGTCTTACTTTAGTTATCTCTACTCCATCGTCAGAGAGATAAATAAAAGGAGAGAGAGGAACAATTTCAGCTAATATGTTTGGTTGCTAGTACCAACACATGGGTAACGCTTAAAAATATTGCTAAATATCACTTTTTCCTCAGGACCACTCAGCATTCTATTAGCTCTCAGCACTTCTGAGCACGTTACTAAGCATTTTACTTAATAGTATTGAAGCATTAGGTTTAATAAACAACTTTTTTACACACATTTTCTAAAACAGCTCCTCAAATGTAAAGTGGGTTTCTACTTGACTTTATATTTGCTTTGAAATGACATGAGACTCCCAGAGTTTTAAGTACACTGCAAAAATATCTTCCTATGTCTGACTCAATACATCATTTTAGCTGATCCATGATATCATGAAATGAGAATAAGTTCAACTACAAGAATGCTTAAAATTTTCTTGAACTCAGAGCAATTTCCATGTTTTGCAGAAAAAGAAACCACTTAGGAGTTACTTAAAATATTATGGCTTTATTTCTTCTCTGTGTGTTTGCATACATATCTGGTTTTCAACAGCTGGAATATTGGAATACTGAGAAATTACACAATGTGATAAACATTGCATCAAATGATGCCATCTAGTCTAATGATTCATAACATTTCTTAATATTATACTGCAGTGTAGAATTTTTTGAGCATAAATATATGGATATATCACCTTGTATAATCAGAGGTGACAGGTCCATGTAAATGTGGTTATCTCAAGTGAGCCAAATATTTAATGAGCAAGATTCAGTTGCCATTGTAAAGGAGGACTCTGTAGGAGAGATAGAACCACTCTCTATCACTGTGCTCATATATGTACTTTTCCATATCTTTTTTGTTTAATTTCTGTAATATGCATTTAAAAGGAAACAAATACTTTGCAAAAACAGGAAACAAAGCCAGTAAATATCACCAGATTCTCTAGCTTCCACCTTATTGCAATCACTGTATGTATGATCATAATTATAGTGTTACAAGAATTCTTGTAGAGATATTCTGTAAATGACAGCTGTAACAGGCTTTTTCTATCTGTCAAAACTTCATTTCTCCCTTTTAACAAATCCAAATAAAATATAATATAGATGAAAAAGTACTAATTGATTCATTTCCATGCTATGAAACTTTTGACAGGTCATTAAGAGACTGTACTTATAAACTTTTTATAGAACCAATTTAGGACAGGATGAAACAAGCTGCCAAATGTACAATACACATCATTTGCATTTAATCCACAGCTACACTCTCACTTTCATTTCTTCACTGACACCTCAGGGTGCCAGCATAGAGTAAAACTATGAGATGTTAAGAGAAATACATCACTATTTGGACCAGAAATAATTCACTTTTTCTATTAAGAACTTCTCACATTCAGGAACACTACAAGGTTATATAAAGGCAGATTCCAAACTGATAAATTATGTGTATTTCTCATACAAGCTGCTTGAGGACAGGGCAAGAAAATGCCTATATAGAATACAAATACTTTGTGAATCAGCATCACTGAGGATATTTTAAAGAAATATCAATGACATGCTTGCTTATTCTGTTCTAAAATCTCATATCAAGGTGAGGATATACATACCTCCTCAAAATTCTTCACAATGAGTCTTTCCTATGCCTTCCCCAAGCCCCCCTATAAATAATAGATTTCATCTACATCTAAAAACATCTTTTTGAAAGTGCACCAGTAAGATAACAGTTGTGTGGTTTCACCACAGATAATTGCTGAGCTGCTTCTTTTCTGCTGAATATATGCAGGTTGTTTCACTACAAGTATGTTTGGTTTTAGTCGAAATACAGTATTGTCACAAGCAGTGAGATAGCCAGAGAACTATATTGTGATTAATTCATTGTGTGATTCATTGTTTCAGCAAGTCTGTCCTCTGAAGAACTAAATGATCTAGAGATGCTAAATTTAGTATAAAGAGGACCAAAGGATACAAAATTTAATTTAGAGCACTGACAGACTAATTCCCTGCACAAAAAACCCCATCAGATGCCCTGATTAAATGCTAATATCAACTGGTTCAACACAAATAGGATCTGCATTCTGTTGGCAAAAATTGAATTTTCTCAAACATGGATCATTGACACAGCAGACCATAACACCTTCTTTAAAAGCATTTTATGATCCGTTTATGCAACATGAGAGCAATTACAGACAAGTTCTGGGAGCATGGCTACTTTCTATGCATTTTATATCTTAATGCCAATAAAACAATGGAGTTCACTAGAAGGAAATAAACACCATGTGTTTAACAATATCATGTTTCCACAATTAAATCTAGTTTTCTTGTTTGTCATTTATACTGTTACTATGTAAATTCTAAGTATTGAATGCAAACAGAAGGGGAAAAGAAAATGAAATAGCACATGTATGTTAAATTATGATCTCAATTTATCATCCTCCCCTTCAAGAATTATAAGCCACTCATAAACAGAAGTTCAAAATTGAAATTTGCAAAGCATTTTTCCAAACAGCTATTATTAACTAGAATACAGGCTTTGATGAGCATGATTTCCATGATTATCTACATAAAAAAGATAAAATAACTGTTATTGTCTTGTTTTCATTTCAAAATTTGACGAGCATCCCAGTAGCTGTTGATTGTGTACAGAAATGGCATCATTTTCCAGTAGGAAGTGCACCTAAAGCATGCCAAAGCCAGAAACTGTATGCTCCTTTCAGTGTTTTGGTGGAATTAAAATAAATCTTAAGTTCTTAGGCTTATCCTAATTCATAGACAAAAAAGACCAAGAGATTGCCAGCTGTGGTGTATAAAGTGGATGGATGGACAGAAAGTTAAAGTCTTTGCTCTGGCAAACAGCAGAATGAGCTTCAGAAGATTTATCAAGATAAATTTTAAATGTAGTAAGGCACAGTTTTGTAGCATTAAGGGCAATGAAGCAGCAAAAAAAATATCTCCTAAAAGGCCTGGAAATCTACTTATCATGCATATAGATCTAACCCTTCTTTTGTCTCTGAAGAAAAAAGAGAATTGTTTGTGCTGTGAGATCTTATGCAAGTGATTTGGCTTTTCATTTACACAACTACATAATCCTTGCAGAGAGGGAGGTGCTCTGAATTGTCTTCTGTGGTGCCTTATCTTTCTTTACTGACTGAGAGAGCAGAGGTTGAAGGGAGGGCCATTGTCCCTTACAATTAGTTGCAAAGACATGAATATTTCTCCTTCATCCCTCCCTCCTGTGCTAAAAAACATTTTGGTCAAGCAAATTATTTCCAGACCTGGAAAAAATATTATTTGAGAAAGAATGTGGTGATTTAAAAACAGAGAAAAACTGTTGTTAACAGCAGGGAAAATGCTGTGTTTGTTGGAAGCAGCAAAGCCTGTGGATGGACCAGTAGGGACCTGAATAAAACAGCCTTGAAAGCCACTTCATTACCAGTTTATAAGCAGAAATATGGAATTAGAGACACAGTTCTTACCTCAACAGCATGAGAGAGCCCTACAATCAAGGCTGTTCTCATTTTTGTCACCTGTACTGTCAATTAGCTTTGTGTTCTTGTACATAAAAGGGCTTGTGTTTGCCTTCACAGTCACATCTGGAGTTAAATGTTCTTATGCATATCAGGTCCAACACCTCCTCTGCAATGCTCGGGATGTGATTCCAGGATTGTCAGAATCCAGTTCTTCAGTGAACCGAGGAGGGTCCTCAAAGGATCAAGTGCCTAAGAGGTGCAAACTGGTTCAGTGTTTCTCTTTGAGGAAGAAACAGAATTGACTGAGAAAATGCAGACAAGTTTCATATGAATTTTTTCAGGTTGGATTTTGCCTGCCATGGTACTACCAAGGATGTACCATGCTCAGGCTGACTCTGAAGCAGAACAAGACTACTGTTGAAGCAGTTTATACTTCTTAAGCACTTGGTCCATTGAGGATCTGTTGATCCTCCTTGGAGCCCTGAGGATCAACCTTGCTGTTACTGATAGACGTTAATGCCCATAATAAAATGCTCAGTCCATGGAGCTGTTTCCATTGAGCATCACTGAGAAGTTCAAAAAAAACACAGATTGATAACGGAAAACAGACCCGGGCAAAAATCATCTGCTGCTCTGCAAAGAGACAGTGCACACTGAAATTACTTACCTGGTGGAAGTATTAAATAAGGAATCAGATTTGTTAAAAAGGAAAACTATTAAGTTTTAGGTTAACTAGGTCAGAACTTGGTGGCTGCTGTGTCATACCAGCACCTAAATGATGGCTGAGGGCATATTTTGCTGAGGGCAGCGGGTGTGCAGGGGAGAACATTGGAGCAGATGTCAGCATTTCTCTGTCATAGGTACTCATTTTGTCCAGGGACCAGGAAATACTGACAATGGAAACAAGGATGCTAAGGATCTCTGATATGGTGCTGTGAGCCCAAAGCACTCTTTAGATTTATAGATTTGTTACCACCCTAGGTAGTGGCTGCCCAAAGGTGTTTTCCAGAGATTTATTTCAATTTATCCTGATCACTAGCTTCATGGAACTCAGCAACAGCCATGCTTACCAGCACATGAGCTGCCAAAAAAAAAAAAAAGAAAAAGCATTATAATTATTCCAATAAATTACTTGGACAGAACATGGAGTCTTCCCAAAGTCCATTATTGCAGTGATTATCCCTAGGTAACATGCTGTCATGTTATTGGGTATAATTTAGAGGATTTAAGCGTAATTTGATAGATTTGGGAATAATTTGGGGGATTTGAGGGAGCCATAAGGTTAAATTGTGGGCTAGGTGAAACTTGCCGACACGTGACAATACTTGAGGAGCTTAATCACCATCCACCTTGCTCACAGTGTGTGAGGATGCTGCCACCACTGGCACCGAGATAGGGAACACCGGCAAAGCTATGGTACAATCCTCAGAAGCCATACAGAGATTTGGGGGAATTTTCTATTTCCCTCTGCATCCAGCAACAGTTCCTGATAGTTAATGTCTCTGGTATTACCCATGCCAGCATAAAAATGGGGGATCTGGTGGATCACTAAGCATTGCCTGTCCAAGGTCATTCATCAATGTCCTTTGCAAAGGATTCTTAGGTCACTTCTGAATTGGTTCTTCATTACATAAAATAATGATGATAGTTAGAGGTACTATGCTGACTTTCTCCAAGCATAACAAAGTTTAGGGACAGCCGAGAGCAGGAATCCTTAGCGCACTGGTTCTTTATCCTTGTGTTTGCAAAACCGAGCTCACTATCCATTAGAGATGGCTTTTCCATTCACGCTCAACAGCAATAGAGGAACATGACACAAAATCAGTTCAAAATAGCACAGTTATTCAAAGGAGCCCAACAATATAAAATAAATAACACAGTAAGTCAAAATATATAGTATAATTATTCAAAATAGTACAATTAATCAAAAATATCCACTGTGCAATATCCACTTGACAACTTCAACATCTGCAGGATTCTGGATCATTCTCTTTTATTCAACTGAATTTTCAGGATACAAGGTAAGTGACTGCACAGCTTTTATCAGCTATGGACAGGTTTTAAAGTATGCTCAGGTTTCTTTTCTCATTACTTGCTGGTTCTTCCTTCCTTGAGGGCCATTGCCCACCAAGGGAATACTTGTGGCTGTCCATGTGGGCTGTTCCCAATACAGACCAGCAGTCTCTGGGCCTTGGGCAGAAAGCTACTTTCATGGTGGCGATTATTGCTTTTATTGCTAAAAAAACCATGATAAAGAGATGGAAAATTAATATTATGAACTTGAGCACTATATGTATTGATATGTACACATACATAAAAATATTAATACTACTACTATTAATAGTACTAATGTTAGATTCATGTAACAATATTATTTTCCAAGTTAAAGAGGTAGTATTTTAACTGGAACACCAAATAAGAGCAACTTGCCTCAAAAACTCCAAGTTGAAAAGACCAAAAAAGGTGGAAAAATAAGAAAATTGTTTGTGGTAACTGCCCCTGGTGAACTCAGAAATTGAGACATTGGAATCCTGGTGGACCAACCTCTCTGTCATACGGCAGAGGAAGCAATTGAAATCTCCCAGCACATCCTGCTTGCTGCTTCACTGTTCTAGTAGCCTGGCAAACCCAAAAAGCAGATCCCAGTTCAGAATCAGGGGATTGAGCTGACTACCAGCAGGATCAGGGAATCCTTTTCACTCTGACTTGAGTCACTTTTCGCCAAAGAATGATTAAATTGTTTCTTAAAGAGACTCATCCACTCATGAACGTGTGATGGGTAGCAACACCACTGGAGAGGATGTGCCAAATTTTGCTGCTGCTCAGAAAGTTGAAAATTACTTTAAAAAAAAAGCTCCCAGTGAGCACCATTCTTTCTTGGTTAGCAAACTTTAAGTTCACCTGTGCCATGCCACAGTTTAATTTCAGAGAAAACTTCATGCGTGTGCTGTTCACGCACTCAGGAAAATACATCTATTTTTCTCAGCAGGGAACTGGGTACAAGTGCCTGAAATAAAAAAAAAAAAAAAAAAAAAAAATGTAAAAAATTGAGAAAAATTATTTTCTCTTTGCCCAGACCTCAGAACAAAGTTTAAAAATCTAAGGGAAAAATTAGTCTCTCAGAGAGATGCTCTGATGAAAAGGAAGACTATAATACATAAAAAAAAAATGCAGCTTTTAACCTGACTGTGTAAAAACCTGTGGGATGGATGGATGTATGGATGGATGGATGGATGGATGGATGGATGGATGGATGGATGAGAGGCCAGGATAAATAGAAAAAATTGCTTGTTCAAATTATAGCAGTAGATAATTCTGGAGGGCCTTTTACAAATGCCATTAAATATTTGTTCCAGGTGTTTATCTCAAAAGCTCCTTACTGAAGACTCAGTATCTCCATACATAGAAAACCTTTCCCAGGAAATGCTGAAAGAAAGATTGTTTTCCTTTAACTTGCTGAAAGACATTTATTATGAGAAATACCAGGAAAATGCTTTATATTGAAAGGCCTTTTATTGTTTCTTTCTTATTAATATTATTTGTTTCTTATTACTATAGACTTAAAAAGTACTTCCAGGGATACCATATAAGCCACCCCAGAAACCACTGGGGTTATGCAAAGAATTGGCCCAAAACATATTAGAACCTGAGTATTCTAGGAAGAGGTAAGAAACCTGGTGTATTTAAAAAAACATGTATCAAGAAATAGGCTTTCTTTGTAAATAAATTCTCATTTTTATCAAAGGCTTATCTTACAAAATCTGTTTAAATTTATCTATGGTGCTGTTTACTTTAGGATCCTGTGTGTTCTAGCAAAATAATCAAGGCAATTAGTGGAAAAGGAGTCATAGCAGAGGTGATTTTCTCTCTCTATGTTAGAAAAATTACCTGTTCCCATTCTGACAAGAACCAAAAATATCATATTTGAAATCAATTTCAATGTTTTTATTAGGATGCACTAAATATTTAAATACACATTTAATAGCTAGTTAATGTGCACATGCACCATAACATTCTTTCATCTTCCTTGACAATATTTAACGCTCTCTTGGACCATGAAAACACAGAACTTAGTCACAAGCTACAGGGCACAATTATTGGCCATAGTTCATTGTTCTCTATATAGTCTACAAGTGCAATTATGTCCTGATTTTTATTATAATATTACTGAAAGTTTGGCTCCATTCCCAGATTCCTATTCTCAGATCTGCTGAGAAAGAAAATAGGGATTGGAGGCTAGATAATCTCTCCTTTCCAATAGTATAAATCCCATTAGGGAAACTTCTTTGAAGAAATGAACTGTTCAGTGTTCTGAGCTTTAGCTGGGGAGAGTAAGTGACAGCACAGACATCACTACCCTGTGCAACAAAACAGCAGTATATGCTGATGATTCAGAAAACCCACAAACTGAGCTGAATTTTTGAGTCTATCAGCTAAGTCTGATGGCCTCAAACTAATAAAAAGATGTGATATATTTTGTCATACAACTATTATTTCAAAGAATCCTTATAATAAATTATAAGCCCTAGCGCAATTCTCACTTTGACATATAACTGAAGTAAGGGAATATGGACTAATTTCATAATACCAGCAAAATTTTGGTCGCTTGATTTCAGTTTTAAGACCATTTAAAACACTGCATTTTTCAATTCATCAGTGATCCATTCACTAGAAAATAACAATCTTCTACCCTGATTTGTCACAAATGTCCCTACAAGCTTCCTAATTTTGCTCTTAAAAAGAAGATTATTTTCTTTAATGTAATTGCAATGTAGCACCTCAGCACCTAACATTAAATTATCTCAAGGTTTGCCATTTGGGTTTAGGTTTTCTTTACGTTTGTTTTTTCATGAGACTTAGTGACCCAAGGTATTTTAAATTTATTCAGGGGAAAAAAATAAACAAAAAAATTCCTACCAACACATCACTACCAATGTCTCAGGTTGAATACCGATTTAAAATATGGTACAGCAAAAAAATGAAAAGGCTTTAAGTGGAAGAAATTGCTCCTCCAGCTTACCTTCTGAAATATTTATATCGTCCATTCTATGAATCAATACATTCAGTAGCATTTTAGCAGTCCCTGGAGTCATAACTGAATTGTTTTGAAAGGAATACCTTCAGTGGAAATTTGCAAAGACAAAACACCCAAGGCACAATGGTGAAAGCCAAACACATATAAAGTTTACTAATCCTATAAAGAGTTTTTTCAGGGGAGCTACATGTAGTAGCTCTTGGATAAAGGAGGTACCATCATTATTTATGGAGTTTTGGGGTTTTTTCCTAACATGATGAAGCAAAAAAACCCCCCGTGTGTATATAAATAGAGGTTTGTCTCTTGTTGTATTACCTATTTCAAATGCTAGCTTTTAAATAAATCTTTATTATCACACATCCAGAAATCTCCACTTTTCTGAATTCTTAATTTGCTTTGGCCTTCCTACAATTCTAATTCACTCTTTCTCCTTCCTATCCTAGTCTCTGTGGGTAATAAGGACTACTCATTACTCACAGAGAGCTGCTATCATGACTTAACACTTCCCTCAGGTATGCATCCTTTTACTCCATTCCACTTATTTGGAAGATGAATACTGGAATGGCAATGTGATCAACACAGTTTCCTTATTCAGAGTATAAAATGTAAGCTAAAAGGTGCTTCACTCACCTTCAGAAGAAAGTAAGCAAATCTATTCAACAATTTCAGAATTGAAACATAAGCTCCAAACTGAATGGGGTTCTGATCCGTATCTACATCTCTATGTACCTGCCCTGTTTACAGGCTTACTTTCATCAACAGAGTACTTTAACTGTGCAGTGAAGAGTTACTAAATCCCATGTGTCATTCTCTAGGCCACTGCACACAAAAATTAATAGTGCAAAGAACCAGGTTTTGGGTAGATGTCTAGAAGCAGGGTGGTTGAAAGAAATATTATGATTAATCCATTCTAGAGAGATGTATTGTCCTGAGGCAGAATCTTTCTTTGAACTGCTCAACTCCAACTATTTGATTCAGTTTCAACCAAAGGTCTCAAGGTGGGTGACAAAACTATTATTTTTCTTGTGAGAAAAATAATCCGATTTTTTTATGAAATTCTAGATTGTCACAACCCGTAGTATTCGTAATTTAATATAAAAGTTTGTTTCAAGTTGATTATACTTTCCATATGTGCTGTTTTATGGTTCTTACTTCCTCTCTTATCAATGTTTAACATAAAAAGAAAATTTAAAGTTGCTAAGAAACAGCATTTATTTTATTAACAAATAATATTAATAGTTAATAAAATTGATTTCAACTTCATCTAAAAATTTAAACTGGGCTTTTCTCAAAACTAAAGCAGCTAAAGGAGTTTGCATTCATGCACCAGCTCTAGCAGTACTTTTGCTGGGAAAATAGAGATCTATCAAGAGAAGGAAACCTTGAAATGGGGTGAGATACTTTCTTAACATTATATCCAAAATGTTTTATTATGGGTCTCACATAAAATTAGATCAAGCAACTTAAACTCACCGTCAAGGAAATTTCCTGCTCTGGTTAGACTGTAACTTCCAGTTACCATGTAGTGAAGTTTTATAATTCTACGCTGAGAATGCAGTTCCTTGAAGGTTAGTAATACTCCAGTGCTCTCCCAAATTTTTCTCTTGTCACCTAAAATTTGTATAAATGCTTGGAAAAGACTTCTGGAGTACTTTTATAAAATAAGTCTCTGTAAATACTTTTAGAAGCACATTGAAAGAGTAAAGATGACATGAAAACATTGTAAGAAAATTGAGGAAAAAAAATCCAAAATATAGCTTCAATAACTCAGTCTGGTCATAATAATGCTAAATGGAATCTTACACTGCACTGTGGTCACAAGACCATGGGTTTGATGTGTGAAACCAACAGTCAGATCACATTTTGCTCAGTTTACTCAATTGACTTTCACAAACACATCCCAATGTAGCAAAAAGAAGACTCCCATATGGGAGATGAGACAGAGAGTACAGTGGAACTGATAAAGGAGCCTGGTGTTTTAGGCCTAATCAAACAGAAACCATGGGAGAGATAAACACAGATTACACCCTGGGGTGGAGGTGACCAAGAGATATGTTGTAAACTTTGAAATGATTGCCACTGATGTAACTGATGTCATGTAGAATGTATAACCAATGGGAAATTGTTACCAAAACCAGGACCCTTTTTATAAGGGTCATACAAATATATCATATATAAACCCTTTGTATTCTGAATAAAATTGTCTTCTGATCCAGCTCAGTCATTCCTGTCTCTCCATCACCAATACTCCCAGACCAGACAGAAAAGCAGCTGCATTTTTCTTCACCTAAACACTACAGTTTTCAAGAGAATGGATATTTGATCCCATTTATTTTCCCAGGTACAGAATAAAACGTCAAAAGCAGTTAAGAAATTATTTCTCTTGACTGATGCAAAGCACTTTCATAGCTTCTGCTTAACTATATCCACTCAAAGCTTGTTGAATAACATTATGTTGAAGGCACTGATCAGTGCTTCATCGCTGCTGGGGAAAGGAAGGGAAATCAGAGATGTTAATTTTTTTATAAGGTCAACAATATTTTCATCATCAATAGTACCAGATTATTACAAGGTATTTTAAAAACTACATACAAAAAACAAGTTAGATCCCACAAATTCAAAGTATTAGCCATATTACCTTGGGTGAAAAAAAATCTATATCTCAAAACCTTAGCAAAATTGGTATTAGAGAAAAGAAATCTCAATATTCCCACGAATTCTGGAAACCCCCACAAAGCTGGAGTTCAACAGTTTTTTCATCAGAGTGCAAGACCTATTTACTCAAATGCCTTTTGACTAGTATTACAAATCTCTTGGAGATTTTTTTGTATTGATAATTATTTATTCTATAGGAGGGAAATGAGAGCAAATATGAATTTATAAATAAATAAATAAACACAAAATATAAAAGAATACTTAAGATAATGTGCCGAGCAATTTATTTTAATTACTCCAAATACCATTTTATTTAGTTAACTGGCACAAATGGAATTTTCTGAGCTGAGGATTTTTCCAGTACATAACTTCTGGGATTGTTTAAGCTTCAGATTCAAATCTGATTGCTAAATCAAAAAATTGTATAATCAATATACTATATAGTTATGATTCTCTCCTGGTTTCATCTCGGAGAGAACATTACACCAGCTACCAGGAAAAAAATCAAATCTATCCCTGCCAAATCCAGAACACATTCTTAAATATGTTCAAATATTCAGCATATATTCAATTTTCAGAACAGAAATATTCAATTTTCAGGCTATTTTCAGAACTCAGTAATAATGGGGAAATTTAGAACATATTCAGGTAACAAAAGAAATTGGTGTGCTCTAATTCTTAAAGTTATTTACAGAAATCCTTTTACTTCAAGAGGACAAGATCAATATTTTGTTCATTGATGCAGTCACTTAACTCTTCATCAGTTTCAAAGTCCTCATGTCACTAAATACTCAGATCACAGAGATGCCAATTCCCTACACTTTTCCTTTTCCTGGAAAGATTTCTGCAATAAATGAAAGGAAATTGTAGCTATCTTGGTTATGCAAGAATGCTTACACTCTGAAAGCCTAGGCAATATTCTAATTAATTTGATTTTTTCTCAATGCAAATTTGCTCAGCATTGGGGATTTTGGTTTTTGTTTTTTGTTTTTTGTTTTTTGTTTTTTGTTTTTTTTCCAGTAATTCACAATAGAATTTTGTGAAAATAGAAAAATGTCAAACTTTTATTGTAAAAAGAAAAAAAAAAGTCAACATTTTATTTGCTAAGAGACTACTTGGACAAAAAAAATCAGTACATCTTGCATTATGAGTCTTTTAGTCTGTTGACTACTTTACACGGTCATTTGTTGATATAAATCACATCCCCAAGGTCTTCTCAAACATAACCTAGGTTTCATTACATTCCAGAAGCCAAATCTTTTGAATAAGCAAATTTTCAGGCATATAATGGTTGGTTTCATTTTCCCCCAACTCTGAAGGAATAGTTCTTGAAATGAATAATTTAAAGACAACTTATAATAAGTTCTATTTTATCATGTTCTTTAGTCAAAACCATAGAGCTTCCTCAAAATTATAAAAATATTTTCTCAACCTTATAAGGTACCCAGGCTGGAGCCTGTCAGACATCCATTCTGGAAAGGATAAGAGCCGTGTGCATGTTCTACATCTTCCAGCTCATTGACTTCCTTCCATCCCCTTTCAGCACTTACAGTCAAAGTATCACTGTGAGAAAGCAGGAAAGGGAAATTCTGTTAAGGCTGAAAAAACAAAGCTATTCTGGCTTTAGCCTTTCACTCTCCATAGCTGTTAGTACGCAGAACAGACACTAACCGTAAAATATACCAAAAAGAGAACATCATGAAATCCCAACTGAGTTGTCAAACTCCTAGGAAATGGATGTATATACATGGTTAAATTTTTGTGGATGCTCCACATTTCTGAAAACACTATATATTTATGGAATATGCCACAAACCATTATTATACATTTTGATTCTGTAGACCACAAAGTCTTATTTGCTCAAGATGAGGCAAGACCTGCAAAAAAAAAAAAAATCAAATATACAAATAAAAAGATAAATAATTTATCAACTAGAGTTGCTTGTGGAGAATATTTCACCAAGATTTTCTTCTGTTTAAACAGAAACAGAAAATCTACATGAAACATTAAATCCAGCAAAATCAAAACACTACTTTTTCTTTCAAAACTAAGTATTCTCCTTGGAAATTCAATAAAACATTTGACCTTTGTCCCTTCAAGAGGGAAAAGAACTTCTCTATTTTCGTAGATTAAGAAAAACCTTGATCAATGGCAGTGGAGTCAATTGCCTTCTCAACGCCACCTGAGTGGTGCAGTTGACACACCCGAAGGATGGAATGCAATTTAGAAGGACCTGAACAAGCTGCAGAAGTGAGCCCATGGGAACCTCATTAGCTTCAAAAAGACCAAGTACAAGGTCCTGCATCTGCATTGGGTCAACCCCCAGTAACAATACGGGCCAGGGGATGAAGGAATAGAGAGCAGCTCTGGGGAGAAGCAATTGGGGATATTAACAAATGAGAAGCTGGATAAAACCCCACAATGTGCACTTGCAGCCCATGAAGACAATGTGTCCACGGCTGAATGAAAGGCAATGTGGCCAGCAGGGCAGGGGAAAGGCTTCTGCCTTTTGCTCTTGTGAGACCCTCCTGGAGTACTCTGGTCATCTCTGGAGTTCTTAGTACAGAAAGGACATGGACCTGTAGAAACAAGTCTAGTGAAGTGCCACAATAGTGATCAGGGGGATGAAACCCCCCTTTGTGAGGCTTTCCTGAGAGAGTTCAAGGTTATTTAGCCTGAAGAGAAAGCTCCAGGAAGACCTTATTGTGATCTTTCAGTATGTGAAGGTTAGCTGTAAGAAAGATTGAGATAAACTTTCTAACAGGGTCTGTTGCAACAGGACAAGGGATAATTCTCTAAACTGAAGGAGGATCAATTTAGATTACGTATAAGGAAAAATTTGTTTATAATGAGGGTGGTAATATACTGAAGCAGGTTGTCTGGAGAGGTGTTTGATGCCCCTTCTCTTGAAATATTCAAACTCAGGTTGGACATAGCTATGAGCAACTGGATGTAGTGGAAGGTATCCCCGCCAATTACAGGGGATTCGGGCTAGATAACCATTATAGGTCTCTTCCAACTCAAACTATTTTATGATTCTAACTATCCACTAGCCAAACAACTAATCTTCAAGCCAACCCTGTCTGATACAGGTGGTTCCAGAGACTGGGTAAAGCAACACTTCTCTTTCTTTCCTCCTGAAGCAGAGTTCTTGTCTCGGATGCATCATGGCAGCCTTTGTACCTGAACTGGTCACCATCCAAGCTTACATTTAGTCTCTTCCAAAGGAAGGAAAAGAGTGTTTACAACATGCATGTGAGCTTATAGGCATCCTTGAGCAAGGAAGTTTCATGTGGTATTTCCATGCCCATTATTTTCACATATAAAATCTTCTGGAATACTTGTTGTGGTGTTGTAATTAGGAATGATGCAATCGGCATTCCCTTGGTCTCACACTTAAAAATATGAGATAAATAAAAGCACATTAACTTACTTAAATTTTATAGACTGATCTTAAAAAAGCAGTTGTCAGAGGAGTAATAACTGCTGAAAATAGGTCAAGCTATTCAAAGGACTGATATCATAGGAAATAAGCAAAATTTTGCCCTTTTGCTGCCTGTGCTCAAAACTAAGAGCATTTGTTTTCCAGCTTAAAAATCCTGCTTAAAGTCTACAAAATAATTCAAATGCTAGAAAAATTATATGCTTAAAGAAATAAAAGAAAAAAATGACAGAAATAGTCAAGTTCAGTTGAACTGTGAAATATGACAGTATTAAAGTTTGAAGACATTTGTCTTTAAACCGTAGTTTTCTTCCAAATAACATGTAGCCTAACCTGCCAAAATTAAAGGTTTTTCAGATGTTAGTTCACTTGCTGTAATACAAGAAAAGGTCAGAAAGCAAACTGAAAAAAGAGTCTAGACAGCTTTAACCTCAAGGCTTTACTTTATTCCAAGAGACAGGGTTATCAGTCATATTATTTCCTATAAAAATAAAAATAACTAACAAACAGAAAAAAATCATAAAACTCAACATTCAAGGATATGACAAGAGGCTACTGTTCTGATTTTGGAAGCAGTTTTAAAGCATGTGAGGCAAATTATCATTCACCTTACTTGAACATTCAGATAGCATTTTCAGCTTCTGAAACACCCTGTAATGGTTCAACTTATTGTGAATTTCTCAGTTATTTTAGCACGCAGAGGTAAGATGGGTGAAAACAACAAATAAACCCTTGAAAATTGTTTATACAATAATGCAGACAAAAATCCTGAGACCCCACTTGAAGTAATTTACATGTTGTAATTTATTTACATGTGATTTGTTACATTAAGCTAACTATTGTTTTATCCACATTCAGATCAATTCCATAAAGTTATAAAGATATTTCTCAAAACAATGAGGAAAACAACAGCAGCTATGATTGGAATTTTGCAAATCATAAAAAAGAATGAAGAAATTATCTTGTTTGTAACACAATTATTGCTAACAGTAAAATTTTGAAGGAACATTTAGATTAACAAAAACCTGTGAAAAAAGTAAATTAAAACAAATGTATTGCAAAACAAGATTGGAATAAAGGCATTAACTGTTATAAAGTATTGTGTTACTAAATTTCTTATTCAATCAAATTAATTTATTTCAAATATCCTCAAAAAATAAGGAAAACTCTTCCATGGAAGTAATTGCACGTGTCATTGCCGGAGCTGAGACAGATAATATACATCAAAATCTACATAAACAGGAAAGATTGTAGAAAAAAATAAAAAAGGGCAGACACATATAAGAAATTACTGAGCGGTAGCTTTCCCCCAACACACAATCTTCATTTTGCTCTCAAAAAAAACCCACTTGAAAAACCTGATTAATTTTCTTTAATCATTTTGATGAGTTAGAGCGTTTTTATTCTGAAATTGACTATAAAATCATTTTACCTTTGACATAAAATCTTGAAATCTTAGAAAGGTACAGTTAAACGCCTTTCAGTAATTTTATTTTTATTAAAAAACCCTCTGTTATTCCTATAGTCTTCACAAACTTATTATGTAGAATAAAGTGCCCAAATATTCCCGAGGCAATGATTTCTCTGTGTTTTCAAGTGTCCCACATTAACTCTCACTTTTCAAAAACTAGAACTGACAGAAATAGCCCTACAGATTTTTTATGCTGCTACAAGTAAAATAAACCAATCAACCAAACAAAAAACCCCCATCTACTTTCTCAATTTTCATCTTTTATATGGGGACAGGAAAAAAAAATTGGATTATTGGAGTGTTTAAATTTTGTGAAACACAAATAAGCATACTTCTGTTGTACAAACTATTGCTAATGTAGAAATTGAGCACAAAGGCTACCAGAAGCATTCTGTTTATGTGAATTTTACTCTGGTTCTGTCTTCACAGCTATGCAACTACACAAATACCTCCTCTTCATCCAATTCTGTCTATACAAAGTTGAGAGATCTAGTAGAATTTAAACACTTGTCTATTAGAACATCTTCATTTAACATTCATTGGGTAATGTTCACCACACACACATAGTTTCTAAAAAAAAATTCTTTTCCAGTGTTAAATATTTTTACAAACTTGTACTCTGCTCTGAAAAGCTGTTCTAGAACACTTAAAATAAATTCTGTTCTATCTCCCTAATGACATTTAACATATCTACCCTCATATCACCGTTCTGTGGCAAGGAAGAAAAATAATCCAAAGAGGAGGAATACATGATTTGTTCATGATGCCACAAAAGTCATTAAGTAGATTGAATCAAGGTTTTCTCACACCAGCATCCAGCCTCTTAAATGTGTTGTTTTGCTGAATAAGTTGAATTCACTATTTTGAATCATGCAGTACTCTTGAACTGAAGAAAACATTTGTATTCCATGTCATATTACAATGAAGAAAGATTATTTTTTCCCAGAGGAAAAAGAAAATATTTTAAAAACTTCTATGTAATTTATGTTTTCACTTCAGAAACAGGTAAAACACCCATTTACATCCTTTCACCTTTCAGCAATTCCTACCTCCTATAACTGCCATCTGTTTCCTACTGTCTACTACACAAATATGTGAGGTTTTTCAGTTGGTAATAAAAGTTCTCCTTGCATGCCACCTGACACTAGCTTTCAGCTAATTAAATAATTTCTATATGACTGCTGAATAAAAAAAAAAAAAATAATGGGAAAAATGCTGAGAGCCAACTGAATCTATTGAGAAATACCATGGTCATCAGAGAGAGGGGCAGAGACAGTGCAAGTCTTAAAAGCAATAGAGAATGAGCCAGCCAAGCCAGCCATAAATCCTGCTGCAGGTCTAAGGAATCACGTTCTGAAGCAGATTGCTGCTGTTGGGGAGATTATTGTGATGTATATTCTTCCCTGCAGCTGCTAGTTCCTCCTTAGTTCAGCCATTTTCCCTTGGGGAAGCCAGTACTATCTGGAACATCATTTCCAGTCCCAACCTGCACGGTAGCTCTTGCTGGAGACACAAAATGAAAATCAAACAAACTGAAAACCAAAAAACCCCCACCAACCTAAAAACCCTACCAGCCCTCAAAGGAAACTCACAAATGAGCACCCTGAGCACCCAAAGCCCACTACAGAATACAATACGCCCTGGAGCCATGAAAAGGAGCACACACAGAAGTGATACCTATAGTATATTTTGAAATTATTTTTTCTTAGTCAGTATTTTTGGGGTTTTGGTTGGTTGTGGGGTTTTCTAGCTGGTGGGTTTTGGTGGGGTTTTTTTTGAGTTTTTTTTTTTTTTTTTTGTGGTGATGGTAGTGTGGAGGTGTGGAGGTTTTCTCGGGGGGTTGTTTTTTGGGTTTTTTTGGGTTTTTTTTCTTTTTGTTTGTTTGGTTGGTGTTTTGTTTGTTTTTGTTTTTGTTTTTAGTTAAGGCTTTAATTTTGTATGTAATTGAGAAACAGCACAATCCAACAAGTCTGTGGTTAGTTTGTCTGTTTATCACCAGAGACTAACCTAAGGATTTCCTACTGTCCAAGTTGTGCAAAAGTACTTTGGGTTGTTTATTACCATGAGCTCTAGGATGACCCTGCTTGAAAAGAGATGTTGGATCAGATGATCCACTGTAGTGCCTTCCAACATTACCCATTCTGTCACCACAGACTGAGGGTTTATCATAATTTAACGCACTAATTATCAGAATGAGATCACATCAATTGAAGACAATGCCTGAGATAAATATAATTTCAAGTTCCATATTCATAAATACATACTAAATTGTGTACTAATACCGAATGCCCTTTGAGAAAGTTTTCTTTTTCTTCCTCTCTACAAACAAAAGACAAAGAGGGGAGAGGAGGAATGGGAAAGGCTCTTTCTTTTATTTATTTTGGTTTACTGTTGCTTTGCACATGTGTTTCTGTCGTTTTAGGAGGCTGTTGGCAGAGTAACATACCTCGACACTGCCTTTATCACAGTGTGAAAAACACCAGATGTACAAAATTAACGTTCAAGTTAATCAAAATATTGCTTGACAAAGCAAATAATTGAATTGCACTTTCAATGCACTGTGGTAGACAATAATTAACAAGCAGCATCTTCAACATCTGGATACAACTTTCAATTTCCGTTTTAACATCATAGAATGCTGTCTACACATTTTTTAATGGTACCCCTGATAATAATATATTCTGTTTTTAATCATATTCCACGTTGCAGGAAATGAAGCTTGCAATTTTCCCAGGTGCTTATCAAATTACTACTGCAAGCTAATTCTCATCCCCCAAGTTAAGAGTTTCAACACTGTGCACATTAACAGCCTGCTTATGTTCTTCCTGTACAACAGAAGGTAAGTTAATATGTGCTTCAATTATATCCAGTTTGTGCATTTATAGCACCCTGTGGGCAGCACTAAGAAGGCTGTAAATGTACTTATTCTGCTTCTTTAATGCTCTACTGTATTATAGGGAAGAGGCGGGAGAAGGGGAGAGAGAGACAACTGCATCATTTTATCAAGAGAATCAATAAGGAACTCAGCTTCACTGTATTGATTCAAGAGGGCTGCTAAGGCACAGCTCTCATTTTACTTGTTACAAAAAAGCTTACCTGAGCTTGACTTTTATATTAATTTCCCTCTTTTTGACATATGTGGGTGAACACACACATAAGATCTGTGTTTGTCAGCTTTAATAAAATACACGTGAAGCACAATTTCAAGTATGGCAAACATTTTACCTTAAATTAAAACTGAAGATTTATTGCATGATTGCCTCTACTAACTGTGATATTGACAAAACAGAACAGTGTCTTAGAAGAAGGCATCTCTTTCTTTTCCTAACTTTTATATTTTATTGCATTGCAGGCAATAAAATGAGGTAAAAAAAACAGTTGCATACCAGCACTCATGCAACTTGGATTTTTTTTCCTTCCTATTTCCAATCCAGAGTTCACTTACCTCTGGAGGGTAAGGGGCATATTCTGTATTTTCATTATTTATTTTATTTTTAAATGTAATCGCTTTCCCACTTGTCCTTTGTGGAAATTTTTCAGAAGCAAAAACCAACAGTGTGAAAGAAAAAAATCAAAAGTGTCATAGACTTTTTTGAAGGAATATAAACCTCTCCCACATTAGGGAACGTGACAGATGCATTTACTGTAGCTTGGGAAAAAAACCCCAAAACTTGAGAAGACATATAAAAAGTTTTAAGATCAAAATATTTCCTCTCAATTTTCACTCAAATAGCTCTTGATATTTAAAATTTCAAAGGGAAAAGTTTGATTTTATGACTGCTAATATTTATATTTCACTATGGAACTGTTAGATTTAGGCAGCGTGATACTTCTCTTTATCCTTCTATTCTTTGTCTACCATATCAAAAAAACCCAAATCAAAATTGAAAAAAAAAAACCACAAACACAACAAACACATAAAGAATGGAAACTAAAACCAAGACTATGGTTCATCAAAAATCCACATACATGTGTCATATTCAACTGGGCAAAGTTTATAACAATTTAGTCCTTTTCCAGAAAAGGTATGATTTGAGAAGGGATCTCACTGAGGCACAGATTACATACACAACACTAACAGTTCCTTCTCAAGTATGTTTTCTGCACTTGTAAAAACTACATAAACAGAAGATGCATCTTTTCATTTATCATATTCATTGTGAAATATCTGAGTGTTCCTCATCAGCAACCATCAAATCAACACTATTTTCAGTTGTCTGTGCCTTGGAGAATGTGCCCTTTGCGTATTTGTGTGTGACACAAATTTGACCAAAGGGAAATGGAATTGCTTTTGTGTGCTCATTTCTCCTTCAGAAGTCCTCAGGCTTGGCGTCTAAATGTCTACAGAAATCTAGTATGCATTTTTACTGCATCACCACATAAATCCATTATGATTATTTTAAATCAAGTTTTCTTTTTAACATTCTAATTTCTCAAGCTTATGATATTGATGTTCTTCTCAATGGCTACAGACATTCTGAAACACTGTTGAAGCAAACATTAGGTAAACACGTATTGGACTTTCTGATATAAACTGGTTATGTGCACCTTCAAGTCAACCATAAACAAAGCAAACCCAGTTTATGCTTTTTAGGAGAAAGATAGAGAAGGAAAATCTCAAGACTTCCCTCTGTGGTATACCCAAATATCTCCCTTTCACTAGCTTTTGCTCTACTTTGCTGAAAATTTCCAACTCACCTTTACAGGAGATATCATAATTTACTTCACAAATATGTATATGATACTAGAAATAAATTAAAAAAATCTGCTGCCCTCTGATTTTTCTGGCAGATCTAAGAGTTTTCGAAAGATGAACTTGACAATAGTCAGTGGTTCTTAAAACCAGATATGGTCAAAACACAGAGTGTGTGTTCCTACACATACCATTTAAGTCCTATTTCTCATGTCCTTACTTAATGTTAATATAATAGGTTTTGTAATAGTTATAATTGAATTAAAATCAATAAATTATCAATTAGAGTCAAAGAATGTGAAGTACTAGTATTGGTTCAAATCCTCTTTAGATAAATCAAATTCCAAACTCAAATGCATTTATATGGTCCATGTTCAATCCAAAAAGGCCCTTAAATTAGCAAATATAGAAGAATTAAGTACATTTAAGCTGTACAATCAGTAAGAATAAGTTTTTAAAAATCAGCAAATATGTTGATTTTTATAATTCTCTTCTTGGCCGAGAGTTTCAAAGTAATTTTTAGCTATTAAGAAAGGGTATGAGAAATACAGTTTTTGTTTTTCACTCTTCACTTTTTTATATATATATCATCCATGTATTTAAGGAACAGGATTTATCCCATGGGATGCATTGCCACAAAAGTAAACATTCAATTTAAGTATAATGGATAGATAATGAGAGTAATATTCTTACATCCTATGTTCAGTCACTTACTACTTTTAATAAATAAATTTTAAGCTAACCTCATTGAATTTGGTGGGATTATAATTACAAAACCAATGGAGAAAACTAAGCAACCTGAATAACTGCTCAGAGGATGAAATAGAGTGCTCATGTACAATTCTTTTTCTCTATTAATTCTCTACAGAGAAATCAGCTGCATTATTCTTCCTCAAACAAGTCCTAGTTTAAAATCACCACATTGTCCCTGTATATGACAGTCTTGAAGGGAAGGGAAAGAAAAACAAAGAAGAAAAAACCCCAAACACATTGTGGTTACTTGCTGCTGCCTCCTTTGGGGAGGCTTTATTGGTACCAACCATCAGTGTGGATGATGCTGGCAGCAAATGGATCACAGCTGGCGGGCTGTCTTTGTTGAATACATCTGCCTCAATCCTCTGTTTTGGGATTCTTGACACAAACTGTCCTAAGAGACTCCAGTCTGTAGGGATGAAAGACACTAGGAACAGGTCTTAATAATACAAATTAATTTGGGAGATCCTGCAGTCTGACATAGCTGGGAGAGTTCTCATACTCCCTAAACACTAAATTGCAATAATAAATAGGGATCATAAAATAAACAAAAAAACAAACAAAACCCAATTTTTAAAAAATATTTAGTAAAATATGTTCAATCTTACTGCCACCTCCTCACCAGTTGCAAAAAATAAGGTTCAATTACTTAATATTTCAGTAACAGAGAAAGTAGGAGAGGGAAAATAAAACTTTATGTAAAACTATGCTTGACTACCTCCCATTAGATATTCCATTTCAATATTCACTAAAAAGATTAAGAAATTCTCTCAATTAATCCTTTGTTCATGCTCTGGAGTTGCTCTTTGAGCAGATCAGCTCTTGAGAGGATGGTAACAGAGTACTTGGAAAAAATATAGAAAACATATTGCTCTGCACAGGTTTTTCAGGAATGCTCTTGGACACAATTATGCAGTCTATCAGTCTATCTAAGCTCATCCAGAATATGTAATCTTAAAAAAAATATGTCATATTTATAAAAGGAGGTCCTCTACAAGAGCTTACAATATGCTGTTCTGAATTCTCCTGGAATGTTTTCTTGTGCAAAACCTGAAAGATTAAACTGTGATTAAATGCATTTTTTCTTTGTTCTTAATCAACACTGATAGAGAAAAGAGGTGTTATCTAATTTATGATAAAAGGATATGTACTGATGGGATACATGGGTACAACGACAATCATGAATCTCAGTGTGTGTCTGTGTGTGTAAAAGTATAAAAATACATATACATGCACACAATACACAGAAATAAGCATATAGATACGCTCAGAAACCATTTCTCATATGTACTGGTTTATGCAACAGTACCTCAGGGTGTCCATTCAAGAAATATCCAGTCTCCAAAATCACGTTTTGGACTGTCTTTTATGACACATTTTTATGACTTGCCTTTTTAATACTTCAGGAAATATAGGTGGGGCAGCCAACAGGCTAACACTTTTAGATAGTTGCCTTATGCCTGTGTTTAGCATAAAAAGGATTGCACTCCGCACACATGCCTTCAAGGTATTGTTCTTCCCATGATGGGCCCCTGAGCCTGCCAAACCTTGATACTTCATTCTACATATTTTTATCATGAGAAAGAATCACTGAAGTTTAAGTGAACTCAAAGATTTTTTTCCATTTTCTTTGTAATTAGGTGAAAACTAGAAAGATACTTTTCTTCTTGCAAGCTGGTGTCTTTCCTTCAGATCTGCTCAATACAGAAGCTGTGCAATTTTTTCATATGTTGCTGCAACATCCACAGTCATCTTAGGCTGCCTAGAAAGACAGAGTTTGCAGTCTTTCACCTTGAAGGATAGATACATGACTTTCCCTTGCCCAATCTCTGTTGTTCTGCAGGCTTCCAGATCACCCATGCACCTCCTCAATTCCTTAGTTCACAACATGCTGAGAAAACTGTCCTTTCTGGGTGAGTTTTCAGGAAGAAGCAAGTTCTCTTTCCCCCCTTGGAACTCCATGTATCCTAGAGTACAGCAGTCTGATTGTACCAAGCCAACAGGCTCCTTTTCTGCTGGTACCCAAAGGAGCACAACAGAAATGACACAAGACACAGAATAATGAGGTTCCATTCACCCAAGAGAGAAACGTGTCAAAATTAGATAAGTAACTTCTGTATAAATACTTATTTCAAAATTAATAAGTGAAGGGTAATTCCTACAGCATTTATATACTAAAGAGAATATTTTAATGCTCCCTTGCACCAGGGACATTTGACACAAAGTAATTGATTTACCACTGACAGGTACCTAGGTGTTATATGCCGGGGAATCTTTTGGAATATCTGGTCTTTAACAAAACTTCACTTGATTAAAGCACTGTGAAAATTTGATCTTACTACCCTTGTTCAGTCATTGTTTGTTTTAACATGGGGATGGCTTTCTTTTTTTTTCCTATTTCTTTTCACATTTGTTCTGGATTTTTTTTTTTTTTTTTTAACAAAAGAGTTAATAAAAGGAGCAGGTCAGCATTCAATATTTCAGCTTCATTTTAAGACATTCTGGTAGATCTCCACTGGCTCCTTTCAGAACTGAAACCAGTGGCACAAGCTCCTTATGTCTTAACAGTCTGATGATCAGCAACACCAGTGAGATCCTCTGTGGTGGAAAAAGACTGAATACTGCACATGGGAACAGCCAAAACGTAATATGATCTGGAGTAGAGGTGGTGAATCATCCCAGCCCTGAGCAGTGGTGTCTCCCTTCTCTGCAAATGATTAGCCAAGATGCTCATTAACTAACTGCTTCTTGATGTCACATCTTTTGAAATTTCAAGGATATCTTTCATGTCTTCTTAACTGCTACTGCTGTGTCTTCTGTCACAACATTTCCATCTTGGACACACACTTCAGTCTTAGCCAAATACTGCATCTCATGCTTCCATAACATGACTGAATAGATGACTGAGAAGTGAAATGTCCTTTGCAGAATTCCTGTTGCCACTTTATTTACCTTATTTTACCATTTACACTCTTAAGCTTCACCTAGAAAAAAACTTACCTGCAACACAGAGGTAGCAGTGGTAGAGTTTTCATAATGATGTAAAATAGTTAGATTTTGCAGTTGTGTTGATGCCTAGGGAGGCTGAACTGGAACAGAGGCTAGAGAGAACCAAAGGAGTAAAGCAGGTATTTATTAAAAGGCCTTCAAAAATACACCTTGGGCAGCACAATAGCCCTGCCATGGCTCCACCCAAGATGGACCCAAGATGGACAACCAGTCACGAGTTTTCACACTTCTATAAGTTTTGGTCCATTTACATATTGGGATTAATTGTCCAATTATAGTTTCATGTTATGAAGTTCCATCCTCCCAGATTGCTTTCTTTAATTCACAGTTGTTTATACTTTTTGGGCCTGAAGCTGCAATTGTGTCCCTGTTGTCAGGCTGGAAAAGGATTGTTTTGTCTTACTAAACTGTGAAGAGAACTTACTGACACTTTTTATGAAGTTCGGAGTTACACACTAAGGCAGTACAGAATCTGAAAAAAATATAAAAGCTAAAACTTAAGGCATCAGTGTCAATCAAAATCTTCAAAATTGTATTTTCAGTTTTCCATATAACAATTATGCCATACAATGTAATGAAGGGGGAAGAAGATATTTTATACCAATGTGGGTATAAGTTCAATTAATAAGTGATGAGATATTTTACCAGCATAACCATTAAGCTATTAGGAAGTAGTAGAATAATCTTCCTTTCTCTCTCTTTTCTTTTGTACTGTAGATATTCAAGATAAGGTAAAATGATGTATTTTAATGCTTTATGAAGTACTTTGAAAGTAGAATAAAAAATAACTTTAAATAGTCTGTTAAATTTATACTTCTAGGATTTTCTTTTAAATTAAGATCATTAGAACTTTGTTAAGTTCATCATTTTTCCTTGTAACATTAGGGTTATTAAGTACATCAAGTATATAATTTTTCACTTGTGTATGTGGCACAAAGCCAAATCATATGCCAAGCCAAATGGAACACGGAGGGAGAGAGAAGGGGGTGACATAAGAGAAGTATTTCTTAATAACAGAAACCTAGCAAAAGAGGCATCAAATTTGTCAGCAGAACTGCAGATATGACTCTATCAATAATCCATGGCACTTTTGTATTTCCCAGCTGAGGCTATTATACAGCTTTGGATGACAGCCTGCTTCAACTTCATCATGCAATCCACTGGGACAGAAACTCATAACTGGCTTTCAACATAGATCCTTCATATAAAGGGTAATAACTGCAGCCAGTCAGTGTGGTAAGATTATCAGAGACTGCAGCAATGAACTGCAAAATGTGGAAAAGACATTCTGACAGAAACCTGACAAAATAACCTCAGCAGGATAACTCCTTTAAGTATCAAGGAGAGAAGTAAGGTACCAGAAAGGTGCCCCGCAGAACCTTTTGCAGCGCTGTTCAGCTGATGCTTTGTAATTAAACTTATCTAGACCTATCTTCAGACAGTAGAGAAGATGAATAATTAAACAGAAATTTAAGCTATTTCAACAAAAGTGATAAAGATGCTACAGAAGGTTTTATCTGTACTGATGAACATTATTGATGTTCTTACAAGTCCATTGATTTTCAGCAGAAGGATTCAATAGGACTGTCATAGTGACATAACAGTATTACCTAATAATGCATTATCTAATAAGGTTTTTATCTAATAATGTATCTATGTAGTGTACATAAATGAAACTTAATTTGGCCTATTACATTTTAAATGGCAGAAGTTTCAAAAATTTTAACATGACTTTTTTTAGCATCCACTGTCCCATTTTCAGAGGTTCAATATAAACCTCTTTCTGCTCAGAGCCAGACAATGTCATCTCCAGTTGCTGATCTCCAAAATTTACACAAAATTTTATTCAGCATTTGAATATGATCTAGGCTGTCTTTCACATCAAAGAGGAGATTCAAGGGCTCAAGCTCCTGCAAACTGCCCCACAATATCAAACCCTTTAAGAGTACAATTTTGATTGTACATGTAGATGTAGATGTACTCATTTGGGGGCTGTTCACCAGTGGTGCTCCCCAGGGCTCAGTGCTGAGGCCAGTTCTGTTTAATGTCTTCATCAATGACCTGGACAAGGGAACTGAATGCACCCTCAACTGTTTGCTGGCAGCAAGTTGGGCTGAGGGACTGTTGATCTGCTGGAGGGCAGCAGAGTTCTAGAGGGATCTGGTCAGGCTGGTTTGGTGGACTAAGGCCAGCTGTATGAGTTTCAACACAACGAAGAACCAGGTCCTGCCCTTGGGTCCCAAAACCCCGAATGCAATGCTCTTCATGCAGCACCATTCAATCCCCATCCCTCTGTTTTGCAAGGAAACAACAGAGAACTTCCCTAATGCTGTTGTGTCATCAAGCTAACAAGTATAGACCCTCAATCTAGCCACTCAAGTTTTCTTTTTGTGGCTTTTATTAAATGGTTTTCTAAGGAAAAACTGTTAGTTTTGAGTACACAGGAAAGAAATTTTACTTTTACTGGGAATCTGTTATTTTTCATCCAGAAAAATCAAGCAAGATATGTTTTTCAGGGTCATTTTGACACAGGTCAGAGAATTCCCTTTTAAAATTGGAACAAGTGTGTTTTACTGGTTCAGTTGGTTAGAGCATGGTTCTAATAACACCAAGGCTGTGAATTTGATCCCCATATAGGCCATTCACTTAAGAGTGGGACCTAATGATCTTTGAGGGTCCCTTCCAACTCAGAATATTTCTACAGAACAATTAAACTCAGTTTTGGATATGTGGTTTATGATTGCACCCTAGAACTGTCCATTTCTTTCCCTTGACTATAAGAAGACTTAATAGTGATGACTGAAGTCTTGAGAGTCAGTTGAATTCTGCTGAGATATTTTCATAGTTTGAGAGAGAGAGAGCAAGTGCTGCAAATTTTCCCAACAAGATATTTGTGGTTCCCAGTATATCCCGCATCCTTCTACAAAGAATGAAAATGTCAAAACATCTTGCAACATAAAATACCTTTGTTTTACTTGTTACTACTTATTAGCAATGAAGCGTCAGAAATCTGTCTATATTCTGAAATATTAGGTATGATCACCTAAGTTTAAAGACCTTAATGAGACTTCCAATAGAAAATCACTGGAAGTGCGTGGCAGCTATTGGAGTGCACAGGTACTGTGTTAAATTGCCAGGCATTTCTACTGAAACCTACTGCAATATATTAACCCTTCTTCATGCATCTAACAGCAAACAACAAGCACAAGGTAGGCATAATTCATGGCAAACTTTCAGCTACATAAAATGATGTAAGATAACTTTTCAGCCCTCTACAGCAATGAAGAAATAGTCCCATTTGTCTAATAAACCCTCCTGTGCCTGTTTCCTTTCGGCTATGACCTTTTCTTAACTGTTCTCTTCATGCCTTACTCAGAACAGAACACTACATTCACATTTGAGGAAGCTGTTTTGTTTGTGAGTCAATCCCCCATATAGTAACAACTCAAGGAGTTATGTTGATACATTTCTGTGTCAGATCACAAAAATCTTTTTACATTTTTATGGAGATGCTACAAAACTAAAATTATTTTGGGTTCAAATGTAGCAAAAAACCTTAGCATATTCAAATGCAGTATCAAGATTATTCTTCCAAAAAACAGAGTTAAAAAAAAGGAGTAACTCACCTCTGTGCAATACCTAAGAAGATAATAATTACTTACAGAAAGAGTGAGAGAAAAAGCTATATAGTGGATTATTACAGAGGTTTATGTCACATACTGCATAACTGTGTCAGACTTCATTCTCCACTGTGGCATTAATTCTATTCCATGGAAACCTTGAAATTCAGTTATGTTCTGAGTCAGAGCGAAAAACAAGCTTATTAAAATTCTCCATGGGAGGAAAACCCTGGAATCCCTTCACCAAGGTAGGTCAATGGTTTTGCTGAATCCAAAATCTCAAAAACTCCGGGGTTTCTGCTCCTGGCAGCAACCTTCTCCCTGAGTAATATGAGCTTATGGATATTTGAATGCATGATGTCAAATAACCTGATTTAGTACAGGAAGAGCTCAGCACTTTTACAAATATCTAAGGTGAAAGTAAAATAAAATTTACTCTGTTTCCAGAGGAATTTTAGTAGAATATATTTTCTCCTTTTTTTTTTAATGACAAATAAAAAAAAATATGTTAAAATTGCCCAGATTGCTTCCATCAGCTGTTTCTCCAAAGAACGTCTGTACCATCACTTCTGTCGCGTGGCATGTTGCATAGTCTTTTACATGAAGCTTTACACGGTTTGAAGAATTACTGCTACCTATATGAGACAGGAGATTTTAAAATCAGCACAAACAAATTCATAAGGCAATTATTCATAAAATCATAGGAATATGGGGTGCTACAGATATCATTTAGTACAATTTCCCACTCAAAGAAGACTATTATTAATACAAAAAAGGTTACTTTTCATTTGAAACTTTTCTGAGTGTTAGAGAGGTGAACTTTATAAATCATAAAATCTTAATAAGGAAATAATCATGGACTTCCAATTTTTCTCATGCCAACAGCATTCTAAAACCACTTTTTCTGGCATTATCCTCTTAGGGACAAAACACAAGCACCACCATTGCTAGAAAATAATAATTCATTTCTAAAAATGCACACCTTACAGAACATAACATTAAAAATATATGCAAGATCATTTAATGTATGTTTATATACAGCATAAATTCTTACTTAATAAAATAATAAAAGATAAGCTAAAGACTTTGTTGTGCTGTATTTATGTTTACTGTAAAGGTATTCTGTATTTCAGAAGGTGCAGTGGTTGCCACAGAAACTAATTTTTAGTCTATTGCAGAGTAAATAATTCCATAAATCTCACTTCATATCCAGTTCACAGGTATGATTTCCTTTTATTATTGGGATGGGAGAGGAGATGAAGATAAAATTTTTTCTCCCTAGGTATTTTTTTCCAGTTGTACTTTTTCAGCTTGTCTAGCAATGTCTTTTAGAAAAAGAGAAGTAATTAAGTAGAGAGGAACCCAGATCTTGCAGAAGTCCTTGTCTGAGTTAATGAATGCTTCATGAACTTATGGAAAGTAGTTTAGTGTTCAGAACTTCATTGGTTCCATACGTAAAACACAAATAGAGGACTTAGTAAATGTAATTCTCAGTTCGTTGTGAAGCCAAGATCATTGTTTTTGCAAAATTATTCAAAATACTGTAACTAAAGGTGTATAAGCTCAAAGTACTACTGCGACTGATAATTGTTTCCATTTATTACTGTGCTGGGATCAGTGAAGCTCATTTTTATAAAAAAGTTGTTATATGAATTTCACACTTCTTGGGACCTGCATATCAGGCATCACACACCAGTATTTTAATGTTTCAGCTTTTATCCAGCATGCAGTCTTGTACTCAGTAAAAAGGCCTGTGAATGTTTCTTTGATATGCAGAGGTATTTACTATAAGAATGTAATTGGTGGAATTGCACTAAGAATTCAATCTTTATTGTTTTACATCTTTGCATGCTATTGCATTGCTATCTGTGGAACACCATCTATATTATCCATGTATCTAACAGGAAAACTACCTTTCTTTTGTGCTGTTTTTCTTTTCTTCCAGAACCCAGATTTCACATTACCCTTTGCAGCCTACTTTCTGCAACACCCATGCAGAGATGGAAAATAGAAATCCCAATTCTATCAGTAGGACTAAAGCACACTGGAGCTAACAGGTCCAGCTAAAACTGTGAAGGAAAACTGAGCCAGGACCAGAAGACAAATCACAACTTCAGAACCCACTTCCTCTGCTTAACTGGTTTTCTTGGCAGGGCCTGACAAACACAGAAACAGGGAGAGAAGCTGTCAAAAAGTCTGAGTTATCTCTGAGTGTTGAACATGGTCATGTCCAGCGATGTTATTCGTGGAGTTCACCACTGAACCATTTCGGGACTTCTTGCAGTACACACACATTGAACTGTACACTGAGGAAATGGATTACTGTGAGGAAGAGAGGAGGAGAAGTTTAGTAGTTTCTGACACCTGGAAAGAAAAGAGGAAGGAGTAAGATAGGCAAGCATGTGGAGAATTTGCATCGCTGCATCTTCCAGGAATACGAGGGACACAAAAGAGGAAACACTGAGTGGTGCTGCTGGCAATGGATCCTTCACCAGCCCCAGCAGCATCTGTCTGTCTGCATCAGGTCTCCTGGCTTTTCCTGCTGCTCTGACATAACAAAAACAGGCAGCAAGGCAAAGGCCATTTTTCCTGTCCCCCAGGTTCTGCTGCCTTGGAGAGCTATCTACCTTGGCCATGATGAGAGCCAGGCCAAGCTTAAAAACAGCAAAGCTCCTGCCAGGGCAATTTTATGCAGTTACATCAACATTAGAATCATAGAATATCCTCTGCTGGAAAGAACCACAAGGGTCACAGAAGTCCTACTCCTGGCCCTGCACAGGACAGCCTCAAGAATGACACCATGTGCACTGTTGTATGCAGATATTACAGATGTGATGCAAAGAAGGACTGTCAAATGTCTTCTATGAATATCAGGAAGACCTCCACAAAAAATTAGACAGAGATATCACTTGAAGCAGAAGCAAAAATAGCTGGTGGATATGAAATCATACAACTGTATTTTTTTCAAAAGACTGCCCTGTCTCAGCTCAAATGAGCATAGTAATGCCACTTATAAATTCCTCTTATAAGTGATATAAAAAAGTGTTTTCAAGTTTGGATTGAATTGAGACTTCTTTATTTTGATTGCTCCTAGAGCTAAATCTATCTCTGCCTTTTGTTTGTTTCCATGTATTCTCTACTCAAGCAAAAATTGCTTTTAATTTCAAAGGAAAGTGTAAGTGCTCAGATTTTAGGCAGATCGTACATTAACTCAAGTCTGACAAGTGCTTTAATTTCTTCACTTTTGACATCTATGTTTCAAACAGAAGGCTAAAATGCCGTTTTTGAGATTTCTCTAGCAGCTGCATTAATCACACTGCTCAGTTCAGTGTTTCCAAACAATATTATATTTCTTATACAGAATTTAGATACATATTAGGAATAATCAGGGAAGGGAAGATTACCATCATCATGTTTTCTGACTCATTATCCATACACTAATTCCATAGATAGAATACTTCCTTTTCTGATGCCAGCAAAGTACTCTTCATGTACTTAATCTGAAAATTTGGGCATTCTGGGAATATCTTGTTTGTTTAGCCCTGAGGTTCTGAATGTTTTGGGTAAATAGCAAAGGAATCCAAATGCAGCATTTGGTTTCAAGGAAATACCAGAAAGAAAATGATCACACAAGGAGGTTTTATATCTAAGCAATATATATTCATACAAGTCTTCAGACCAACATCGACATTTCAGAGCTTGCCAAACATGTACACCCTTGAGCAAAAGAACTATCACACAACTGCAAAGCTGCTACAGCTGATATCCATCAATAATCTGCAGATTCCTAAGGTACCTCCTGTTCCTGTCTGTTGGCTATCCTGCTCCATCCTCTGCACTTTTCAAAAACAAGGGTGTTTAATATTAATGCTGTTGTAATGAATATACATTTGGGAAGAAAGCATTGGGCTGAATTGTACAGCTTAAAAATCTTTATATAAGAGTATGATACAGTACAACTTAAACTAAATCATGCTAAAGAATGTGAGCAATTGAAAGGTATTTTAGAACTCCCTAGTCCTTTTCTTAAATTAGGCTTCACGCTTAAAGGCATCCAAAATCATGAGATTCAAGAAAATTTTTCTTTCATGTCCATTTTAAGACTCCAGAGGCCTGTAAAAATACTATTTATTTGGCAGATTTTCTCAGACATCATTTCAGTTATTCAAAAATTCATGCAAAAATGTCAAAATGAGTGAATTTCTTGATATGTACAAAGTATAAGGTATAAAAGGAAAATCAGAATTGCAACAGATGAAGCAAATATTTTTATACTTACTTCGTAACTAGAGAATTTTGATTTCAGCACTCAGACATCTGATATCCTGCAAAATTCAGAATAATACATGCCCATTTTCACAAAATACTTTTACTGAAATGGGAGAAGAGATGACTTCTCCTTTTGCTATATGTTCTACTAATTAAAATGCACTCTTGTATTCAGTTTACTGAACGGAAATGTCCAATATCATTCAATATTGTATTTGCGCTGGGTTTGGGTTAGTGTTTTGAGGGGTTTTGGTTGGTTAGTTAGTTTTTAATTCAACACTTCTTGTTGCAGAACAATGTTTATTCATTGTAAAATTCTTCACTCATCTCTCATACAATATTTCAGCAACAGTTAAAAAACAATTCACAAGGAGTTAAATAAGAATCTACTTCATACTGAAAACAGAAAACACAACAGAATTTGATATGTGGTCTTTATTGCAGGCAGCAGTTTTGTGGGAAAATAAAGGGTAAGCAGGCCACGGCTGAAGGAAAGGAAGCATTTACTGAGATAGGTAATATTTAGAGCATTTAGAGAGGTTTGTTTCCCCTGGAAATGACATGCTTTGTATATGGCTTTTATAGACTTCCTTGAAAAGTCCATAAAACAATATAGTTTAAATTATGGGTCATCATTGTTTAATTTTGCACATAGATAATTTAAATGTCTAAAACCTATGTTTGTGCTGGGTTTTTTTTTTTTTTTTTTCAAGAAATTCTGATCAATGACATTGATTTTGAGGACACAATATGTCACTGTTAAACTCCAATCTCCTTCTTAATGCACAGTTACAATGCACATTAAATAAATAAACCCAGAACACAGTACCTCGCATAACTTCATTGCCTCAATTAATCAAACAGTTCAATGTCTCTAATTAACATTATGCACTATCTGGTTTTAGGACAGGGTAATCATTTTGAGCTGACTCACAAATTGCAGACAGGAGCACAGGTTAATGCTGAGCCCACTTTAAAACCCCTACTTCTCTCCAAGAGGGAAGTCATGCCAATCAGCCACAGGTTCAAAAGCTCTGCTTCAACTACAGTGTCAAGAGTATGATACATACACATAAAAAATAAAATTAAATAAAAATTCAGAAATATTTTGCTCATCAAAGAAAATATCCATTATTTCCATGTTAATATGCACAGGATATACGAGACTGGGGTTTTCTTTGTAGTTAAAAAGTTCTGTAAAGCAGGAGAGATCTAATACAGTTTTTTTTCCAGCTGCAGATGAAGCAGTCAGTGACTTTGTTTTCATCCAAAAATGTCCCAAGTGTTCAAGACTGCAAAGTACTTCTGTAAAATCTACTACTGAAATTATAGCTGCTTCGTCAAGAATTCATTAATTGTCTCCATCCAGCTGTGTTTTCACTCTTCTTTGTGGCCTCCCCTTTGTCATTCCTCTTCAGACATGTACAAAGAGAACTCCATCCCATTTATCAAGTCCCATCAGTCTTAAAACTCTGGTCATCCTTTTGCATAGATAGCAACTTCATTGGACACATAGGGCATAGTTTTGTCTGCTTAAATGTTTCAGTTCCTACATTTAAATGTGCCGTCAGAAAAAGCACATGGATTTAACTACATATATAGGTTGGGGGATAGGGGGATAATCGGAGTAACCTTGTCAGCTTTATTATAATTCCTGTGCTATTGTATTTTTTTAAATTTAATTTTATTTTTACTGGTAATTCTGTATTGTCCTTGCCCAACTCAAAAAGGGTTTCTTACTCCTACCTAGATCCAACATTCCCTTCCAGGACCCTGTTCAGCAGAAACACAAGATCCCATAAAATACTTTTGTCTATATGAAGCAAGAAGGCATAACAGGGAGAGAATTTTGTGAAGCTTTTTAAAAAGCCATGGCACTTAAACTCTAAGAGTAAACAATTAGTGTTACTATGAAGAGAAATAAGGGTTAAGAAGTTATTCAATAATGATGGCACAATTTTATTTGTACTCATAACCAATTTTCTGTCTTTTTGTGGTCTTGGTCAGAGAGCAGGATATCTTAATTTATTACAATGTTTCTATTGTCTTTTTCATAAAAGATTTTGTGTCCATTCAAAATAATACATATATTAGTAAATACTCTGGTCAACATTCATTGCATTGGGAATCAATCTGCTTTCAAAACACCAGCTCAGGTTGTTTTCCAAACCTTCAGCAAAAGGAAGATGTAGAAGTAAGCCTTATGGGAAATATTATTATTTTTGTTTGCACTCTTCCTGCAGTTCATTCCTGAGACACATCCAAGACATGGGAAAAGATACAGCATCTGAGAGAAAGAAAGAATGCGCAAAACTACAAAGGCTTCTCTAGGGATGTCCTTCCTCTGGTCTCCTGGTTTATAGATTTATGTACAGAACTGTCACTCTCCTAACTGAACTGATAGATTTTCCTTTTATGCCTGAACACTGAACAGAGATAAAGAGTCAGGGCAATACATATCTTTATTCCCTCAAATATTCTGTTCTTTTTGAACAAACACATTTGAGAAGGAGGGTTCACCAACCCCCCAGATACAATTGTGCTAAAGCAGACTCACCTGGGAATCCATCTATTTATCACACACCCCTTTTGTCACATTTATTTAAAGTGACAAAATTATACACAGTATGGAATCACTCTGTGCGTGCAGCATTTTTTTTAAATTCTGCTACTGATTCATGCTTCTAAAAGCTGGCACAAGTCAGCCTACTGAATTCTAAATTTTTGTTATTCCTCCATGGATGTGATAGCAACAATTCCCCATTCTACACCGTTTCCTGTTCATGAACAGTTTGTTGTGTACTCCTTCTATTTTTCTTCCCATTGCCTCACACTTACTAGTACTCCAGTGATTCTAATTATTGATTTAGCTGCCCAAAGTACAAAGCCCTGGGGCCTTGATAAAAACAAAAAACTGAGTTATTCTTTCTGGAAAAGCTACACAAACGACATATGAGATAATAGCCCAGATTTGCCTGGAATTCTGCTTTATCTGCCTATTTATCTACTTATGGAACTCCAGCTGTGATGCTTTTATATAGATATTGGTAAAGTATTTCAAGCAAACAACTGCCTGAAACATCAGGTATTTTTCATTGTCTCTTTTCTGTTTGGTTGGTGTTTTGCTTTCATGTGTGTGTCACTCAATACTCCAAAACACACTATCATGTTTAGTTAGCTAGTGGTTTAAAATACTTTCCACCTCAGACAGACTTGGACAGATTCTTGAGAAAATTTCCATGTCTTTATATTCTCACTTACCTGAGCACTATGGTTTGATAACTTTTACCTCCATTCAATCAACATTTATTAGTTGCTATCATACAGGCATATCTCAGCTATGATATTTGTTGGAGACAGTACCAAAATTAACTGCAAATGCATCAAAATTTATAAGTGCTTGTAGAATTTTTCCTGGATTCTTATTAGACTGGCAATTGTTAGGTGAATGACTAGGCCCACATTTTCTGTTTCCTCCTGCTGAGGCTCTTACATTCTCACTCAATTGTCTTATTTTAGAACTGGGTGACCGCCCTGAATAAGAGACAATATTCCATGTTTGTAACTTCCTTGCAGCAGATAATTGAATTACACTGTGGATTTCCTAAATATGAGCCAAAGGAGTCCTGTGTAACGTGAGTCTATTCATTAAAATTTGTACTGGTTTTGACTGAGATAGGGGAATTTTCTTCAGAGCAGCTGGTATAGGGCTGTGCTTTAGGTTTGGGCTGAAACCACCAGATTTGTGGTGAACACATCAATGTTCCAGTTACTGCTGGGCAGGGTTTACACAGAATCAAGGCATCTTCTGCTCCTCATGGTGCTCCAACAGCGAGGGGGCTGGGGGGCTCATGAAGCTGGAAGGCGACATAGCTGGGTCACCTGACCCCACCTGACCAAAGGGGCATTCCATACCACAGGACATCATACTGGGTATATAAAGCTGAAGGAGAAGGAGGAAGGAAGGGACATTCAGAGTGGTAATGTTTGTTTTTCCAAATCGCTGTTAGATATGATGAAGCCCTGATTTTCTGGAAATGGCTGAACAGCTGCCTGCCCATGGGAAGTGGTGAATGAATTCCTTGTTTTACTTTGTGTGCATGGTTTCTTCTTAATCTACTGAGTTGCATTTACCTCAACCCTTGACTTTTCTTGCTTTTAATTTTCTGCTTCCCTCTCTCTTCCAAAGATGTGGAGTCCATTAACAAGTGTGGGGTGTGTAGCTGCCAGCTGGAGCTAAACCACAACAAAGTCCTAATAGTTTATGGTTCCCTTTCTAAAGCACCTGAGCAAGCTGCACTATTTATAACTAATTACAGTTATAGCACAATATTTTTTGACTTGAAAATAGGACCCAGCTTGAGGGGAACTGTAGAAGAGATATTCTGAACCCTATTTTATTATAATCACTTTCTACTTTCTTTGTGGGAGACAACATAATCGGCTGTCAGCTTCTTGGTGCATGTGATGCTTCATGTCAGGTTAACCATGTCCATAATGCATCTTTGCTAAAGAGTAATGCATAAATTTTCAGGAGTGCAGAAACACCTTGAGATTATTATAAACTTTAGAAAACACTTACCATACAATTTACAGAGTACAATAGTCTATTTAATACCTACAAACATTGTCATTAACTGTTTTTTTGCACCCTGGCAATCTGTTCATGGCATTTAGACCAAAAAGTGTAAGACACACTAACAAGTACAGCAAAAACAAAAAGTGTAAGACACACTAATGAGGATAGAAAAAAAAAAAAAGTGTAAGACAGACTAACAAGAGCAGCAAAAACAAAAAGTGTAAGACGCACTAATGAGTATAGCAAAAACACGCATGCAAAAACAAAGCCAAGAGAAACTGAAACTGTGGCTGGGATATGCAACAGCCTCTGCCATGCCAGGTCCACAGCTGTGGTTGTCAGCTTTTGCTGCTTCCTAATGCTCTGATGGCATATTTCAATACTTCTAATGGCAGTTTTGGCTTCAGGTTAAACCTTGATATTCTCAGTTCTATAAATGTAGTGCTGATGTCCAAAAAATTGCAAGGTGCTTTCTTCCCTTACCTACTCCATCCTGCAAAACTCTTCCCAGGACTTTATACTGATAACTTTTGTACTTTTACCAAATAACATCACAAGAGGCTCTCAACTCTTTTGTGCTTCAAATACTGCATCAAAGGGGACTGCATGACTTTTTAATGCCTACCAAACTTATATTCACTGTAGGGTAAAAGTCACAGTCACACAAGAAAGACAACTTCTTATCCACTGAATTTCCATTACACGTAATTTCCATTTTCCTGAAAACTTCTATTTACATATTTCATGCAGCTTCAAAGATGACCTAATGTCTCAAGTTTTAATTTCTGCCAGTTAGTGACAACTGCAGGGTTCCTTTAAAGTCAGAATTGTTTAAATATTTGTCTATATTGACAACATATTATAGATATTTAAAACTTATACATGCTGTTAGTCAGACATCTCAGTGATGGGTAAGAATCACTACCCAAAGATTTTACTTCATGTACTGACTTTCATTGGCTTTGTTTGTAGATATACTTCGCCTTTTTTTAAACTAACAGCCCCAGAAATAGAGTCAAAATTATCTTCCTTTATCTTCAAAAATGAGTAGAGGATAAAACCACTCAGCATTATACTTGCTAATATAATTTGAAGTGTAGGAAGGAAAAGATGATGAAGCTTCTTTCCACCTTACACTTACAAAGTTTTACACTTTCTGTGTCAGAACCATGGTCTAATGAACTCTGCTACTGTAATTCTTATTACATTTTAGTGCCAGTAAAAATTATCAGTTGATTCAGTAGCTGACAGCATACAATTACATTTCTACCTATAAGTAACTTCTCTAAAAACTTCCTTGTAAAGAGAGGTAAATGATTTCACCACTATAAGAAAAAAAAATCTAATTTTCCTTTCTAATTTCCTGAAGGTATTAGAGGAAAGTATTTATAATGTAGCAATATGGTTCTGCAGAATTAAAAGGAAAAAAGAGCTGTTGCTGCTGAACTTTAAGATCATACATCCAGTAAAAACCTATTTAAAAATAGCAAGCAGCATTAATGAGATAACAGATAGGGACAGAATGGTTTGCAAATAGTTCTTGTAAATCTCCAAATATAACTTGAATGAGTATGCAGTTTCATTCATCAGATGAACTTATGTAATACCTTGTTTTCTAAATGGTCTATAAGACAAATGTCTGACCACAGTATCTAAAAAAAAAACAAACAAACCCAGAAAACAGTTGTTTACTAGAACAAAAAAGTACCAATTTGTACAATATATTGCTTACCTATTTGGTCACAAGTCATCTGCAGAGGAAACTCATCTGTATAACACATTTTTAACATGTTTTATAAACAGGCATCTCACCCCACTCTGGGAAGCTAACTGATAATTTGATTTGTATATGTGCTTCCATAAAGGCAAACCAAGAAATAGGTTGCATTTTTAAACTATTAATATCTCACAAAATAATTAACTGGGAGATATTACTTATAAAGTTTGGCTTTAAACCTTAATTATGTTTGCATAAACTTCATAGACTAAAATACTAAGGTACTAGGATACTGAGCTGGGCATTCTGATGTTTTCAATTCCCCCTACCCTATCCAATTTCAAAATTTTGTTTCATCTCGGCCTCCTGGAAGAGCCGTTGACTATTTTCTGATCATAAAAACATCTGCAAAGGATACCAGAAAAGGTGTAGATGCATTTTAATATCTGTAGATGAAGGAGAATACTTCAAAATGTTATTACTGGTTAAGAATTAATAAAGCTGTTCCACATTCAAAGGACAATGTAATCTGCATTACTTACTGGCTGAGTTAGATATCTTGCTACATGTTTACTTTATTAAAAAGTTAAAAACATTGAAAATAAGTAGTCTAAAGAAATTCACTTTTTAAGAACCTGAAATTACAATGACGAAAGAAAAATGAAACATATTTGAAATAATTTGAATTAGGGAGAAAAAACATTGCAAGAGAAAACAGAATACAAACCTGGGCAATGAAAGTGTTTACGTACTTACAATGTACACATGAGAAATGTTTCTATACCATAGATTAAGATTTTATTGGAATCCAGAATAGGATGATTCTTTTTGACTTTACTCTTAAAACAATTTAGAGGTGGAATCAGTTCTAGGGTGTTTGTAAGATATAATTTTTTTCTTTTTCTTTTATGGAAGAAAAGTATTTTAGAAAGGAAAAAGTGTATTATTCATAACACTAGAGTAGATTATGGCAGAAAGTGCATTAGAATGAGCTATGGAAGAATTTAAATAATATTGAAAATGAATGGAAAATTTCTTTTTGGCCAGTAATGATATTAATAACAGTTGTGATACTATAAAAACCTCAAAATCTTCTTGGTAGCCGTGTTGGATAAAAGGTACAGTATTTACCATCTGAACCAGAGAGTATTATATTTATCACTGAACAAAATGCTATATTAAGAAGCAAGTGCATAGAGTCTTACAGTAAATACAAGACATTTGTCAAGTGTTTGATTTGCTCTGTCATTCAAAATAGTGAAAAGAAAATAAACCTTTTTCAGGCATGGTCATCTGATTTCCCTCTCTTTCCTGCACCCTTAGAGCCTCTAGATATTTGGTGACTCCCACCCCTTACCCCCACCACACACATACACTAATTTCTGAATATCTTAAGCGGAAGGAAACAACATCTGCTCTAAATGACCAGGCTGGGAAATGTATTATTCAATATCCTGAGACCTCAGTTTCTCTGATAAGGCTCAGATTACTGAGCAGCGCTGGTCAGAGTTTACCTGGCACAACGGCACAACAGGGCTTCCTCTAGAAAACCATGTTTACAGAAAGTCTAAAAGCAGTAAGATTTAAGGAAGTCAGTCACATTTCCCACCAGCATGCCAGGCTCAAAAGGATTCAAAGCAGGAGACCCCATAAAAGTCCAGGTCAGGAAGAGAGAATTTCAGGGCTGCACACCCTCAGAGACTCTTCACAGATGAAACTCCCCATTCCTCTCAACAGTGAATTGTCCATGTAACTTTGACAGTGACATCTTCCCAATCTCCAAAGGCAGAAGAAAGAGAACACCAAATATTGAAAAATTTAGTGATGAATTTGAAGCTAAAACTGACATCATTCTGTTGGTTAGTCAAGCTTTTATTACTCATTGTGGAAGATTCCAAGTGCTAACTTTATGCTAAGTGTCTCTGAAATACAGCTAAGTGAAAAAACCTAACCATTGACTCTGACAGAGTTTCCAGAGCTCAAAAATATTACTGAAATGTTCCTTAAGAAAGAGCTATTCTAAAAGCCCAAAGTTTGAGAGAACTCTAATATGTTAACCATGAACAAAGGAAGGAGCTCTGAAAAAGGAAGGTGCAGATGGTTATCAGTTCTTTTGCAGTTAAACACAATATCTACACTGGAGGAGTCAAAGTTCAAAATAATGAAGCTTACGATGACCCTAACAAAAAAGAAAGCTTTTAAGACACAAAAGTCATAATGTCATCATTTGCAATTTTATTTGTAAATTATCGACAATATTGTATAATTTATTTGCTTGGAAATCTACACATAATGAAGATTTCCTGGTCCTCTGTTTAGCACCTTTCCTCTCGTCAACTTGTCAGGGATTTATATAGGGAACATTTAATAATGATAAAAGTGATTCTTTGCATAATATTCCTATGCTACAAAGAGAGACCTCTGATTTGACCCTCCTCTTCTCCCCCTTCTTCAGTATTTTGTATTCTCTTTTACCTCTTCTTTATTTCTCTCTGTGATCAGCACTTTATCTGTCTGTCAGATCCTTTTTAGGGGCTGCAGAAACTTTTTTTCTGAGTAGCAGACTGAACATGACTGAGACCTTCCTCAACTAAGCAGACATTTAGATGCTGGAATCTTGTGAACATTATGCTTGTCAGGTTTGCTTGTCAGATATTATCCTCATCAAACACATGCTCTCTCACAGAGTTAATCCTCTGTAACTCAGTGAAGAGTTTAGTCCATATATTTTGAACTGATTTCTTTCCTATTTAAAGAACGAGGGAAAACAAGAAGGAGATTTCCTACTGCTCATCTCTTTCCTCCAATATTTCTGTCTTCTACTGCATCAGTTTTAGAAGAAAAGGATTTCTAGGTTGTTGATTCAATCTTTTGATAGAAATATGTGTATTGTGAGGACGCACTGGGTCTAGCTGGGACAGAGTTAACTTTCTTCATAGCAGATTTTGTGGAGTTGGTTTAGATTTATGGCCAAAGAAAGACAGATAAAAAAACCTCTTTAACTTTTACTAGACAGCATTTGTACCAAGATCCTTGCTATTTCAGTCTGCCCTACCGCAGGCTGGGACTCATGCAGGAGATTACAAACATGACACAAATTAACTAGAGGGATTGCATGCCATATAATGGCAGGTTATGCAACAAAAGGGAAAAGAAGGGAGTTTAGGAGGTTAACCACCTTTTGTTGGTCTACCTTGATTTTACTCTTCTTTACTTCTTCGCTGTCCCACTGAGGGTGGGGGAGTGACCTGTGTGGTGCTGAGCTGCCCCCCTGTATTAATCCACAACAGGGGGACCAGGGGAAAGAAGGCTGGCTGAGATCTGGAGATTCCCTCCATTTAAGGGTATAGGAAATGAAAGTATTTAAATGTGTAATTAAAGGAAACAAACAACAACTATTTCACTAAAACAGGCATGACTGAAATGTCTTATTTCAGTCCAGCCAGCAAGGGGATTTATTTTCTTGTTGAACTCTATCTGTCAGAAATTCATTAAGGAGCATCATTGATCCTATGGTCACACATACTTTATTCTTTCCTCTTTTATCTCAGAAAATAACAACATGTGTAGTGTTAATAAATAAAAAATCCAGCCATTTTATTTGCTTAAATTTTGTTTTGTGTTTCGAAAATGAAACAGTAGAGTGACAGCTACCTGGGAATTTATGCTATATCCTGAAGTCATTTTCATAGCCAACAACAATTTAAAGAGAACAGAACTTACAATAGCAAATTTGATTAGTACTTTATTAATTTAATAAGGTGAATTAGCAGATGATGTGCAGTCTTCCTGACTGTGTTTTATGAACATGCCAATACAATTCCAAGTTTCCTACATTACACATGCAAAATTCATTTCTATAGGCAGTCACAAACATGCTTTTGACTTCAGCTCCTCTGGTGCACTCTCCTAGTAGTATTCTTGTCTCATGTGGCCAAGAAGGCCAATGGCATCCTGGCCTGTAGCAAAAAATTCTGTGGCCAGCAGCACCAGGGCAGAGACCATCCCACTGTACTCGTTACTGGTGAGGTCACACCCTAAATCTTGTGTTCAGTTTTGGGCCCCACCCCTGCAAAAAAAGTATTTGAGATGTTGGAGTGTGTCCAGAGAAGGGCAACAGAGCTGGTGAAGGGTCTGGAGTACAGATTATAAAAGGAACAGTTGAGGGAGCTGGGGTTATTCATCTGGGAGAAAAGGAGACTCAGGGGGCAGCTGCTCGTCCTTTGGGACTGCCTGAAAGGAAGGTGTAGCCAGGTGGGGGTACCATGTGACAGGATGAAAGAAAATGGTCTCAGGATACACCAGAGGAGGTTTAGACGGGATATTAGGAATTATTTCATCACCTAAATTCAGTCAGGCTGCCCGGGGAAGTGGTGAAGTCACCATCACTGGAAGTGCTCCAAAGGTGTGTGAACATGGCACTTGGGGATTTGGTTTTGTGATGAAAACAGCAGTATTGGGTTAATGGCTTGGCTTGATGATCTTAGAGATATTTTCCAAACTTATTAATTATGTGATTCTGTGATTTTACACATTTTGAAAAAAAACGCCTCTCTCCTTCATGCTGTAGACAATCAAACAAAAAATGATCTCCTAGGACCTGTATTCAGTAGATTCTTTACAGATGAAAGTCTCTATCAATAGATTTTTTTAAACAGCTATTACTCAATTTAAAGAATGTATCCATATTAACAAGTCTGCAGCAAGGTGAAAACAATTGACAAGTTGGATTTTATCTCTTTTCCACAATGCTCAATTTTTATCAACAGTTAAATACCTAGTTATTATTTTGTTTTCAGGATCTTAAAGCACATATCAAATACTCATTAATAACACAATTCCCCCCCCACACACGCATTCCTGTCTTAGTGCATTAATATATGCATATTAATTTGGGTACATAGATAATATAATTATGTTAATTTGGGTAATATACATGTATTAATACACATATTACCATTTCAACTGAAAGCTAAACTACAACATAAGACAAATGCAGTTGTCTTCACTAAAAATAACAGAAAAAGAAAAAATTTTACACTGAAAATCATTTACGCTGTGATCAGCACTTCCAGGGTAAATGAAAATAACCAAAAACATCTTACTTTTAGGCATGAGACTTTGTGGGTCTCATGAGACAGTGATGTTACAGTCATTACATGTAATAAAAGCACTATGTATGAATTTTTGTATAATATAAAGTAGATATCATTAATACATATTTGTAATGCTGGATACTAGCTAATTCCTTAAATTCAGGGCAGTTATTTTCTGAAATGACTTTTTGCCTATAAGAAAGCATTTGGGGCATCTAGATTCCACAGATGAAAGACGGCTATTTTTCCCTCTCCCCTCATCTCTTGTTTTCTGCTCCTGATCTTCAAATTGTGTTTCATTCTTTCAAATGTGTCGGGACTATTTTGTTTTAAATTACTCAAAGTTCACCTTTTTTTTTTTATCATACGGAATTAGACAGATAGTTTGCAATTAAATGTACTGGAAGAGATCTAATTCTGAAGAAGAATCATCTGTAAAATAAACTTTTATACTTTCTCTATACAAAACTAATTTAGTTAATGTAGATATCAATAGACAAAATCTTTCATTAAAACAGGTCAGATGTCAGCCTTCAGGGATCCTACAGATCCAAAACTCCACAATTTTAACGGCGCAGGCTGCCTTGAAAGTCTCTAAGAAATGGTTATTATTACAGTCGCTCACAGCCACCCATTTTTGCTTTGCTGCATTTTTAAGAATGGGGAAAATTTGTTGTCAAGAGTTCTACTTATAAGCTCTTTTGTAGATGCTAGATATTTCATTACAAAATTATCTAGAGTTCTGTTTCAGTGAAGTGTCTCAGTTGATTGTTTGCCTTGAGATTTCTCAAGATGGAGGAACCACCAGCTCTTAATTTCTGAGACAGTTAACTAAGAGAAAGGAATTGATATGTAGTGCTTCTCCCTGCTCAACTAAACAATATAGGGACACAAGTTGGCAAATAGAATTAAGTTCCTTAATAATAGAATTTGAAGACCTAGTCTGGTCACAGTTCACACAGTTAATTTTCAGCTGTGACCTCAGAGAGAAATCAAGTTTTTACTTCTTTTTTGTCTACCAGACAAAGAAGAGTCTGAAGGCACTTTGTCCCTCTGGTTTGATGTTTAAGAAATCCAAATAACCACAAGAAGCAGAGAGGTTTTATGTTGACTTTGTCCAACTGCTCCTGGCTTGGCAAGCAATGGTGATCCAACATGCTGATAGAAAAAGAGCTATACTATTTCAGTTTAAAGAGTGGAAAAATACTTTAGTTTGTCTTATCTGTATTTCAGAAATATGTTCAGAAATATAAATAAGAAACATTCTTTGAATGCATTACTTTCAATCAAGTTTTGCCTTCTAATATCAAATTCCTTGCTGAGTAGACAATTTCAGTTCTTAGGCAGAACTCGATGGTGTCGTCTGCATTCACAGAATAATGGATTACTCACTTACCAATGACCAGCCTCATTCACATTCATTTAATGTCAAGTTAAAAGCAAATTTTCCAGATAAGTGGAAGCCGCAACTGCCAGAGCTGAAAATCCTGAGAGCGTTACCCACCAAGTGTTACCACATCACTCCCTACCAAAAACAGTGCAATGTTTGTGTTCATTCAAATCTGCTAGAAGCTAAAGACAGAGCACAGCAAATTCTTATTCCTCAGAGAACATTACCTCATCAATTATTTCTAGGAGACTTTCATATCAGTTACATTTTGTGTCTATCAAGATTCTTAAATTAAAAAGATCCAGATAATCTGTGGACACAGCCAAACTGAGACTAGCTGCTCATGAATATATTACTTAATAGTCATCCCTCTCCAGCAACTACTTTCCTTTTGTTATGCAGCTTAGGTATCTGTGCCATAATCTATTGGATAGCAACACACATTCAGGAATACACTAGTGGATCATTAGAGAATATTAAACACAAGAGTAACCAAGCTCAATAAATGAACTGGCCCAGATTTTTCTTTCAAAGCTCAATTTGGATAAGCACTAAAAGTAGTTCAAGGAGAAAGGAGCTGTGGTTTCCACAATACCACAGTAGATTAAATTGCTTCAGATGATTGAATATACATGAAAATTCTCAAAAAGGAGAAAATTAGATGCTGTATGAGACATGTTTTTTAATTTCTAAGTATGGTGAAACTTTTTAACCCTGAAAATTTGCTGTAAAAGGCATTAAGGTCATAGGTTAGAATAAGCAAGCAAGCATGAAAGAGCTTCCCCTCCTTTAACTCCTTGTAGGAAGTGAAACAGCAAAACTTGCATGTTCTTGCATAAATGAGCACAATGGTTACTGGAAGGAATTAGTAAATAAGATGTGGGGAGTTCCCACAAAGAAAAATGCAAAGTCCTACATCTGAAATAGAATAAACCCAAGCAAGGACAAGAGCACAGAGTTCTATCAACAAAACAATAACCTGATTCAGTGTGGTTGGCTGCATGCGAGTAGCTTTGCAAGAAGTGTTCCACAAGAGACTTCTTCTAAGCCTATGCTTCCCTGTGTTGCATTTTCACAGTATTTATCATATTAGGATGAGGAGCTACTGGTATTTTCTTCCAGAACGTGGGCTGTGTCTTCTCCCTGGAGCTTTCATCTTGCACTTGGCTCTGTGGTATGGCATCTGTTCAATCCCAGGGCAGCAAAGGCTCACACTTGTAATTACTAAGATGGAAAAGAAGAATGCTTCCCTCCAGAGAGTTCAGTTTTTCTCTCCTAGATTCGCATTCAGGTTTTATTTGTTTTTCAAGAAGACTGTAATGATTCTTATTAGTCATCATATAATGCAACATCAAGGGACATAGGAAATTAATTTTCAGTGTCAGAAAAATGAATGAATTAGGTAGCTGTGAAATCTGTAAGGAGAGACTGGCTCATAAATTATCTTTTCATGAAAACAAGCATGCACTGCTCCAATAGCCAGACTGAAGTTATGTAGGTGATAGAGAAAAAAACTCAGCTGCATCCACAGAAGTTGGTGAATGATGCATCAACAGATGCCTGAGTAGCTTCACTAATTCTTCCTTCAAAAGCTTTATTGCAGAGACCAGCAAGTCCAAGATGTTCTGACTTCTCTCTGACTCACTGAATATTCCTCTTCTGTTGTCAGAGTAGAGACTGCCCCCTTCCAGAATTTGTAAACCATGTGGAAGAGGCATATGTCAGAAAGTCTTACGCTTACATTAGGCTCTCATTTCTGTCTTTTGTGCTCTTGGCACAGCCCAGCAAAAACATAAAGGTATTTTTATAAAAAAGAGAAAATATTTGGGCTTTGAATGCCAGTAGGCTCAAATGCAAGACAAAGCTTTAAATGAAAAAGTAGATGACATCTTAGTGCAAAGATCTCCATAGAAATCTCCATGGCATTAACAGCACACATTTTGGGGCTAAAATATTTTTGTCAGCTTGTATAGCCATCACCCCTTTGAGTGATACATGCAGAAACCACCATTGCATGTTTAGTAAAACAGTTTTAAATTCCTCAGAGGTTTTCATACCACTCAGCTCAGCACACAATAAATACATTTACATAAAGAGACCAGTCTCCCTTTAGAGCTAAGAGAGAAGGAGGTCTCAGAAGTCTGGCTTTTTAAAACAAGAACTCACTCAAGGAGCCCATCAATCACCATGACTAGATTCCTTATGGATATGCCACAAGTCAGTAACAACTGAGAAATATCTTATTTTGTATCAGCTAAAAAACTAAGCAATAGATCATTCCTGGGAAAAGAACTATTTTTGCTTTGAAAAATATAGCCCTCTGCAGTTTCACATTTCTTATTATCCTTGCAACTCTATCTAAACTTAGTAAAAAATTCTAGTCTAGAAAGTCACACACTAAAATGTGCAACAAATATTCTGTATTTATAGATTCATGTAACACACTCACTAAAGCTGCCAGAAATCTGTAAAAAAAAGCCACTCCTTGTTAGAAGATTTGCATATATAGCAGTGGACTATTTAAGTTTGCAAAATCAGATCATTGTGTTGGTAAGTACTCGTGCACCCAGATCATGAACCAAAGTCTACATCTGGCTTAAAATAGACAGAGTTTTTCCCAGTTTATTTCTGTTAACTGAATATAGTGTTTGACTTCATGCAATATTTTTCACAGACTTTGTATGATCTCCAGGAAAAATATTTCCATGGCATCAATGCCAAAATAGTTGACTGCTACAGGCAAAACTATAAATTGGAAACTCATAAGTGCCCATACTTTAAATTTATTTCAACAAGACAGATAGGACACTAGAAAAACACAGTACACCATCTTCTGAGCTTTTTCTAAATTAAATATAATTACACACAGATAGTCTTTTAAGGAATGCATTATAAACTTGTTAGGTAATTTATTTAGCTAATGTTAGTAATAAAGACTTGCAATAATCTCATGTACATACAATATAATTATGTTAAGCTCATCAGAATAATGTTTTTAAGGATCATTTTATAAGCAACAGTGTGAAAATTGCTACTAAAGACAGCAATAGAATAAACTCGATAGCAACAGATCGAACAGAGAAAAGCTCCACAGGACAAAGCAACAAGCTTGTGCTATTTGCTTCTGGAGGCTTATCAGAGTGCCTCACTGATACCCAAGGCAGCAGAACTGTCACCTCTTTTGTTAGCTGAGACTGCAAGACCTAGTAATGTATTTTGCATGAGGAGAGGATCCCTAGCCTCACGCTTTCTTCTCAGAACTGCACCAAGTCTGGGGGTGGGGGAGGTAAGAAGTTTCAGGCAGGAATGTTCACCTAGGATTTTCAAGAAATAGATTAACACCTAGAGTACCTGTGCAGTGCCAGCTTTTTTGAAGAAAAAAATAGCTAAAGTATGTTACTGGTACTTGTATAAATATACTAGATCAAGCAAGAATCATAAAGTTCACAAAGTGAACTTATATAAAAACAAAAACTGTCAAAAAATTACTTTTGTATTATTTTTTCTACATATTACCTGTTCCTTGGACTCTAGTTCCAACATAAGCAAGTAGTGGACCAAAACAATGTCAAGGGTATATATGGTGAAAGTGGTAACCAAAGTGAGATAAAGTACTGTGAAGACAAGAGAAGAAACCAGATGCAGACAGTCACTGCCAATTTTCACTCAGGTATCAGCAACATCCTAAACTGCTCTGACCCAGCCATGTCAGAGCCTCATTGGATTGTCTAGAGGGGGATTGAAACACGTTAAACTGATCTGTGTCTGGGATTATGCCAGGTTCTAAAAAAAGCACCTGCAAAGTACATGCATAGAAACAAGAAAATTACAAGTTTTTGTAATAAATAAAAGAGAATACAGAAAATAAGCTCCACAGTAAGTCAAAAATGTTCTGCCAAGAGCAGTGAAAAACCTGCTAGTACCTGAGATGCACAGGCACAATCCAGCTTTCTACTGATTTTATTGTCTGTTGGGTCACAACTCTAAAGAAGAATAACTGATTGATTCCCTTTCTCAGCGTCACAAAAAAGTGCTGAAATCTGCTTTAAATGAATATTCAGTAAGTTGGTGTTTGCTAGGGTGGTTCTTTTTGGTGTGGGTTTTGGGGTTTTTTTTCCCTTTAGAAATATAAAATATTCTAATTGTACTTATTTTTACATTTGAAAATATCCACATTCAAGATCTTATGATTATATTTAAATCCAACTAATATGAATGTAAGAGAAGAAAACATGCCAAAACTTAATACACAAAAAGGAAAAATTCATTAGGATTATGGAAATAATCAATTTGGTAATATACATACAAATTTACAGTAGCTCCTAGTCAAGTTGAAATTTAAAGCAATACAATTTTTTTTCTCCTTTTCAGTTACCTATATTTCCACAATTCTCTAGATATTATGTTTTAGTTTTCTTGTCCGAGTCAACCTAAAATCTGAAGAATCCAGTTGAATGAAGTATATGCATAAATATTGCTCCTTTCATAAAATTGAATTCTAAATCTAGCAGTGGCTGATTAGAGAAAGACTCCAGTTTTCAGTGTGGGGATTTGTTGTTTTTGTTGCCTTTTTTATTTTTTTTTTAATATTAAACCCCCAAATACTTGTGGGTGTGGTTTTGGCTAATATTTCATAAACCTATCAGTCCTGAAGAAACGTGAGTTGCTCAGTAGAGGCATTATGGGAAATTGAAGAGAATACTGAACTGGGTGGAGGCAAGGCAAGGAAGGAATGCAACAATATTCCTTGAAATTTTTAATAATGACAAAACCAGAAAGTGGTTTAAGATTACACATACCAAGATCATATCCAAATATATGGCTTTTATTTCTAAGCTGTTTTGCAGATGTGATAGCTAGGCTGCTATGCCTTCATAGAGAAATAATTAGTTTTCTGATATATGACATTTTATTCTGAACATAATTTCATAGACTCGTTCTTTCAGTACATAACTAAGTTTTGAAGCAAAGCACAAATTTTGTTGTTGTTTAATGCCTAATAAAAATTAGGCATTAAGTGAAAATTAAGAATTTTACACACACTTCATTTCCATCACATGCGAATGTCCAAAGTCAAAACTTATTGATCTACCTCTCTATGAAAGACTAGATGGCGGGGAGTAGGACATAAAGTAGGGACACTTTCAGCAAATTTAATGGAATACATTTTACTTTAGTCATAGATAGTTGAAGTAATAGAATTTAAATACAGTTACTAAAGAATTTAAGGAGATGCATATGCACCATTTTCTAGCCTTCATAAAAATATCCTTGCAATGTACAAAGGTCCTGATTCTCTACCCCCTGTTGCACTAGGTGCAGAAGAATTTACAAAGACACAAAAGTTTAAATTTTGCATGCCATCTCGAGTCCATGATTCTTGCAAGCTAACTGAGAAGTAGAATTGAAATGGGGCACGACTATGAAATACTGTAAGCATCACTTGAAGGAAATGTGTGCACAGTACTTTAGCTACTATTGATCTTTTCTCTTCTACTTTTAAAAAGGAAGGGTATCAGGAACAGATACATTCCAGTAAAGCATTACAGCAAATACACTGGATCAGGCAGAGAGAGTTTTCAAAGACAGAAAGTCATGACAATAGTTTGACCTTATCACAGTGTATCTTTCTCAATAAAACTTTTTATACCTTTGCATTTTCAGCTTTTTCTTACTTGTTTCTTGGGATTTTTAATTAACTTCCAGCAAAGTTACGCTAGTATGAAAGTTGCAGCGTCTTCCATGCAATCTCAACAAGGATAATTTTTTTAGGGTTTGTTTGTTGATTTTATTTCTTTCCTCTTGGGATTGGGTTTTTTTTTTTGCTTTTGTTTCATCTGTTTAGTTTTTGGGATCTTGCTGAGAGAGGGTTATGGAGTAGTGATTTGCTTTGCTTTGTTTTTCAAATGCAAAATTGTCCTCTGAAGCTTCAGGCCCAAACAGAAACTTATGAAGATTACTGACCTTTTGCATCAGTTTCTCAAGCACCAACAGTGTTAAGACACCAGCTTGCTGTGAGCTTTAACAAGCCAGGAACTAGAAGCAACCTCAGGCTCTGATTTAGCAGATATCTTGTGCAAGAGTATTTGCCTTGGCCTTATCAAAACTCTGGTCTGTCACTGACATTTTACACAATGGAGTAGATCTCTTTAGCAAAATTTAAAAAAAAAAAAAATCTCTTAATTTTTAATTGTTTTGTTTTCCAAGAAGGTAATGAAGTGTCCCATATAAGTATCCAGATTGGCAACATTAGAATAAAGCACAATGCCTATGCACATGCTTTGGGGTATCTATATTCCCCTGATCTGATTTCCATGGTGATGTATGCTTACAGTTCCCACAGTGCAAGTTATGCCTTGAGACCCTCATACAAGAAAAGGAGAGTAAAGAGATTATGGCTTGCATTGGTCTAAACTGTAAAAACACACTATATAATTCTTTCCACACAATGTTCACAGATATGAGGTCTACACTGCACTCTATGCACAGAATGAGGAAGAAACATACTAGACATCTAGCAAGGTCTGAACACAAATCAGCTTTTTTATTCCAGAAATATAAACACCAAAATATTCCTGAGTCTGGAGTGCTGACAAACAGGAACACTGACTGAAGATGAGACAAATCTTTGTGAAGGTTGGCAAAAGAATTCTGTGGTCTTTTATGCCTAAAGATCTAGGATCTCATCAGATATAATCTGCTACCTCTTCTGACAGTGAAGTGTTAAGTTCTTCAAGGTACACAGAACCATCTGAAATATCTACAATTCTTTAAGACTAACACTTGGACAGTACATTGATACCACTTTTATTATACCCTTGTCTAATCTAAAATCACAAAAGGGTTGAGTTTGGAAAAAAAAGTTCCCGAAATTGCCTACTCCTAGGCTCATGCTCAAAGAAGTCTACACTACAACTGGTTGCTCAGAGCCTGTCCAGTCAGGTTTTGACCTTCTCCAAGGGTGGGTACCTTGTAAGCTTTCTGGAAAACTTGTTCCAGTGTTTAACCATTCTCTCTTTTCAAGCCAAATAATCTGAGCTCTCAGGCTCTCATCCTGTGTAAGATGCTCGAAGTGTCATATCTGTTGTCTTTTATTGGACCCAGTCCAGTATTTCATGCCTCCTGTACCACAGAGTGCATTAATAGGTATCACACTTCAGATGTGGTCTCACAAATATAAGAAGAGAGGCAGGAACACCTCCCAGCTTCCCACAAGCTACTGAAAATGCTTTTCCAAATACAATTCAGGATGCCGTTGACCTCTTTTGCTAGAAAGGTACAATGCTGTCTCACTATCAGCCCGTTTTCCATCATGACCCCCAGGTCCTTTTCCAAAACTGTCTCCGAGGCAACTTGACCACCATCCAGTTTGGTGCATGGGGTAATCCTCCCCTGGTGCAGGACTTGGATAAACTTCATGAGTTTCCCATTTTCCATTGTCTCTAGTATATTGAAGTCCCTCTTAATAGAGGCATGAACTGGTATACCAATTACTCCTCACAGTTTTGGATCAGCAACCTGATATTCGTCAAGTGCAAAGTGGAAAACATGAGCAACAAGGGGAAAAAAAGGCAGTGTACCATTTGAGAACCTAATGTAAAAATTTTTTACATTCTGTGACTTTCACTGAACAGAAATTTGTAATTGAAAACATCAACTTCACACACCTTCTTTACCTTGTAACAGAAAAACTTTCAAAATATTTGCAATACAGCACAGCAAAATTAGCAATCTTACTCAGGGTTGTAAGCACCAGTTTTATGTGAGTTTAGAGAAGAACCGAATAGGGGATTTTGCCTGTGATCCACAACATCCACATGACTAAACAGTGATACCCACACAGTTTAATCAATTTCAGCTAAGTAGCCAGCCACAAGACATGTAAAGTATGCATCTGTCCAAACGCCATCAGATCAAATATTGTTTTGACTTTATCACTAAAAGACCTACAAACACATCAGGTGATTAAACCAATATATTGACTAAGCATTTCTAACAATTTTTTTCCTCCCCAGCCTAAAATATAGTTTGCTGTCTTTCCAAAGAATCAAAAATTCACTTCTTGAGATAAATTAACGACCATGAGCTCACTAGAATAATCATCAGAGAGAATTCTCATTCAACCATGTTGCACATATGGATAAGGTCTGATTGCACAAACTCTACTAAAAGTAATTTCTCTGATTAAAAAACAATAGCAAGATTGCTGTTGATCATTCTATTGTCTGAAACATCATTTGGTAACAATCAAAGGAAAAGAAAAGACAAGAAAAATTATGGAAGGAACAATGACATTTATTAAGCATATACAGATCACCAACAAGCAACTCTTTTTTTGATAGCACAAATGTGTAACTCTGTGTAATCACACAAGACTGACAGAACAATGCATTTTATTGGCAAATAAAATCTGAGTATTATGAGAAGATCCCATGCTTCTGAAAAATGCCTCTCTTAAAAAAACCCCAAAAAATCAGCAAGAGCATAATGAGGAATGGTGCTGCTTTATTTAACAACAGAAATGGAAATAATACTTCTGTGGTGCTTGTCTAGCTGTCAACAGAAAACACTAAAACAACTCACATCAAAACACTTTTTTTTAAATTTAGGTCCAACTGAATTGAATTCTTTCTGTATTTAAAAATGTATAAATGTATTATGAAACAAAATATTTAGGGTTGTTTTCTTCACATGAAATGCCCCACTTGATCTGATATTGCTTCAATATGTAATGAAATAAAATTAAATGTTAACCTTACAGGGCAAGGGGTAGGGTGGAGGTGGGAGAAATTTTACAAAAATGCTAAAGGAAAGGAAAGAAATCAGGTGAGATAAGGACTCAGTGTTAAAACCCACTTAAATACAGCAAAAAAGCTTGAAGCAAACTTAACCATAAAAGATTTGTATCCCAGCTTCTCACCTGGTGATTGTTTCCTTGTTCATCATACTTCTGAAGAATTTCATTTCTGCTACTGATTTTATCAGCAACATATTATACTGAGAAAGACTCACCTTTAGTATTTCCCTCACCTCTCCAAGAGAAGTGGAAAGGTCTGTATTAGAGTAACCAAATACTTATACAGAATGCAAAGTGACATAGAGAAAACCTGAAATCAGAAGAGATTACTTAATTCCAATGGGAATCTGTAATATTAATCCTGCTGGTATCCTCATAATTTTTTTTTGGAAATACCTTCCATGAAAAATTGCTTTCTGCTTTCTACCTGTCCCCTCAAATATGCAAGCATTTGATTTTTCTGACTAAGCTTTAGCTGCATACTTTCTAATTGTTAAAAAAAAAAAAAACAAAAAAAACAAACAAACCAAAAGATCCCAATTATGCGGTTCATAGCCTTTTATTTTTGACCACAGAGACACAAATACATCAAAGTGTATTACTTATTAAAGGCAATAATTGATGGCAGATAACATGTTAAAGAAGAGTCTGCTCATACCAGCAGTTCAGCAAACACTACTTGTCTTCTGGGAATGAGGCTATATGTGTATTTGCCAAGATAAACTCACAGACACATTTACTCATTCTGCACATATGAATATTTTAAATTATTCCAAAAACATTACAAACACTCCTCAAAACAATCAAGAGAGATTTCAGTAAGACTTTTCTCTCTTATGTCTAACAGGATATCTGACAAATTTCAAACAATTAGGTAAATTTGTGTACCATTAAAAACCCCACTCTGTTTATTATTTTACAGCTTATTTAGAATCTTTAAAAAACCAAAAAAATTAAAACATCCTAAAAACAAACAAAAAAAGGCCCTACCCACAAAACCATGCCCCAAAAATATCCAGTCTTTCTAGGATCTTAATTAATGAGACAACCAGTACCAAACTGGCCTTGAACCTTACAGAATGAAAATTATATTATTTGGTCTTTTCTGTGCAGTTCAATACTAATGATGTGCTAAAAATCATATTCATCTTGATATTCTTTATTTTTTCTTTATTTTTGAAAGCACTTTCATAATGAGGTCAGGTGACCTTAAAGAGTGTCTTAAAATGCAGTTTAAATTTTTATTGAACTGTTTGGAATATCAGGGATTCAACTCTGTATTTTGTTTTGTTCTACTAAGGCATCGACTCTTAAAAGCATGTATTTCTGTGTGCATGCATTCATGCTGCAAAATCTTCATGTCTTACCAGTTTGTGTCAGGAGATTCTTTCAGTTTGCTTTTCTCCACACCTTTCCTAATTTCTCCCTTTCCCAAACTGAATCGACTTCTTCGATAACTTTGAATAGTGTTTGTTTAATTCCAGGATATAATGAAGGGAGGAAGTTGTCACCATTGACTGAAGTATCTTCAACCCCTCCAGTCCTTATCCAGTAATAACATTCTAAGACTTCATTGAGATAATGAGAATACAGACAAGAGAAAGGTTTAGATAGTTGACTTACTGTCCATAGTCATTTAATGAGAGGTATCTTACTTTGTAACTGACTTGAGAGCTCAGATTTGTTCTCTCATGTTTCAAAAAATGATATTATTAAGGCTTAAGTAATAACTTTTAAAATTGGAGGGCACCCACCAGGTTAGATATAATTTTAAGTTCACTAGCATCCTATTCTCACTTCTCCCTGAACTTTAGCACAAACTCGAGAAAGTAATTTAGACTTAGTTAGCCTTGGTTCACTGCAAAATTACAATACTAATGCCAACCTCTCTTGACCATTCTAAGATTATACAGTTCATATGTAACATGGGGAGACTTCATAACGAATTTCATTATAAAAATGTAAAGTATTATTCAGATATTGCCTTGAAGCATCACTGAAAAATAGCTTTCTTAAATTCCCATTAGTATTTACTCCATAATAATCTTGATTACAGAAAATTCAATCATAACCCCACAAGAGTATTTTCCTGCAAACAGATGACCTTTTTCTAAGTTCTGTCTCAAAGAAAGTGATCCCCAACATGACCAGGAATATAAATTAAGGGAAACAAAAAATCAACAAGGAAAAGACTTGTTTATTTGGGATAACACAATCTTCAAACCTCAAAAACATTTCAGGATGCCTAAAAACTACTTTTTTCCGTATATTTGTTTACAAATGAAAACATACACCTATTAGAAGTGCTTAGCAAAGATAAAGGCCAGCATACATGTGATTTTCCACTGGCAAAGTACATTAGTAGCATCTTCCACCTGCAGGGGGTCAGAAACAGAAAAAGCAAAGACATGGTTTGGCATAAGTTAAAACAATTTAGGAACTAGAAGCACAAGCTTTTCTTTTGAGATTGTCAAAGAGCAAAAGCCATCCTCTGGAATACTGAGATTTTAATTTGGGCTTTTAAAATAATCTATTGTTTGTTTCTCCCATTTACAATAGCTCTAAGTCCCAGCCTGGTGTGTCCTTTTACTTAAGGCTGAAGAATCTAGTTTGGTAATAACACACAATGTTTGACACTCACAGTTTTGTGACTGTGCAAAGATGAAGGCTTTAATCTTTGAAGCCTTTGCTCTGTCACAAAGCTATACTGAGACAGTAGAAGGAAAAGGAGACCAAAAAAAAAAAAAAAAGGAAAAGAAAAATAAACAGAAGGAAAACATGGAAAAGAGCAAGAAAAGATGGAAATGGATTGGCTGAATAAGCAGCAGAATGAGGAAGGAAATTTCAATGCAATAGAGATAAAATGAGAGAAAAATAGTCCTGTCATCATTGTGGGAACCTGTCAGTCAGAGATGAGAAACACTTATTGTTCTGGCAGCCAAAGATTACAACCACAAAAAAACAAGCATTTAAGTAGGAACTTCAGCACAACAAAATCTAGGGGGACGCTCGATTCAAAAGAATCTTTTTCTTAGGAAAGTTTGTAAACATGAACAGCTAGATTTATGAATAAAGTAAGTGAGAGTTTATTTCAAGTAAATATATTAAAATGAAAATACGTCACTGATTAATTCTTGAACTACATTTTAAAGATTAATATCTTGTTGTTTAGAACTCTGAAGTTTAATTAAATATCCTGATGAGTTTTACTTTACTTTTTAGGTGTTGAGGCAATAAACCATGCTAGTTTTAAAAAGTTAAGTGTATAAATAAAGCAGATTGGTTGTCTACTGGATCCAGAAAATAAAACAGTTCCCTTTGATGTCTGGAAGAAAGGCTGCAAAGACCATTACTTCAATCCTTTGAATAGTGACATAGCTGCCATCTGAGCAACATAATACTGAAAGCTAGATTAACTTGTGCAAACTGATTCAGGATCTTCTAACTAATGCAAGGAAAAGAGTGAAGGGATTAAAGCCTTTCCACATAAAATTCTTTCCTTTTCCAACTATGCTTTAAAAAAGAAAAAAATCATCTACTCAGTAAAAGAAGAGGTCTACATATATACATCTAAATAATCAAAGGTGAATGAAGTCAGTTACACCAAGCTTTAAACATCAGCTGGAAAAGACAATAGCAGGTCTCAAGCAGAAACAATAGCCCAGTTGGGATGTGTTTTACCCTGTATTGGGAACAATTTTATTTAACCAGTACACCTAAGCCATCTGTATAATGAATAACTGATAGCATATAAATGGAAATTGAGTGGACAGGTTCATAAAATAAATAAGAACTAGAACATCTATAATGTTTTGTCCATTTTTGAAAAGATGACAGTGAGGTTTCTTTTGATCAAACTGTAAATGTAAATTCCCCTAGAGCTCTCTGGAGAAGGCAAAAGAAACTCCTTATGATTCAATCCATCACGCTGTGTTCATAAGTATCTATTGAAAAATTAAAATGTTAACTGTTAAAAAATATTCATCAGCAGAAGGTTAATATCTTCCTTCATCGATATTTCTCAATTTAATTGTAAACTAAAAGTCTTATTAGGCATACCCAGCAGTAAACTGATAATACCACCTAAATGTTCAACAGATGTCTCTAACTGCAAACATAAAATTTTAATAGTCACTTTCTTCAGTATTTAAAGACTATATTGTTATCAACATATTTTTCATAAAGGAAGTCTTGCACTTCTGTCAGTTATATTTATTACACCAAGGAACACTTTATTACAATAATGCAGATATCTTCATTCCACAAACCCCAAAGGTACTTAAAGCTAGGATTTTATTACTTGTGCCTGAGGCCAAACAAAGCTATAAACCTGCTACATTCTAATTCAAATACTGCTGGTGGGGCTTGCATTTTTGTTCCATAAATTACAATACAATGTAATTAGATACACACAGAAGTGGTAGCCATAGAAACAGTCTTACCAATTCACAAAATTTTAAGACAAATGAAAAGAAAACCCCTGGTTTATGAACAATTCTTTTTACTCTGGACTAACTTATTTCCTCTCAAAAGGAATATATGTTAATATTATTCCATCAGTATGGGATACTGACTGCCCTTGAAATGCTGCTAAGAGCTGCTCACACTATTTACTATTTACCATTATAACACCTATTCTGTTCCTGTCTAACAAGGTGCACCATCAATTGCATCACTTCTGTGTCTTGAACAGGCTAACACTGACCAAGTGTTTAATCTAGTAGTGGATGAAATATCCAGACATTAAATGCAAAACAATTGATGTCTGTTGTGATATTGCCTTGTTTAAAATGAGAGCACAGGTAGCACTTGCTAGAAGTATCACAAGAACAGGAAGCTCTCCAGTACATTGTGATACTTGAAGCTATAAGAATTTTAAATCATAAACAGTGGAATTCCCAGAGTATTACATAAAGCACACAAGTTCTTATACTGAACAAGACTTTATATTTTTCTTAAGAGTTCTGTTCAAGTTGTGTAATATTTGGTAGACCTTATAAGTCAAAAATCTAGAGCTTGCTTTACTAGCATTTTATTTCCAGAAGTATTTTAGTATTTGTTTTTATATAATTTGAACATATTTCTGAAAAAATCTTATTATTTAATATTATCTTGATAAGGCCCCAGAGGGTCACACCTAGGCTGATCTTTTCTGCATATTCCACAGACATGTAAAATAGCAGTCTGAGACACGTCAGGTCTTTATTACATGTACAGTGCTTGACTGAACTTATAGAGTGTTATCCTGACTTTTTCACATCTGTCGTAGAGATACCAGTTGTTTTTCCTGTAACTTATCAGGATGCCTAGACTGGTTTATAAACTTTCCTTGTCATGTTCACCATTTCCAAAAGAATAGAGAAAAGGGGATATGGTTGTGTTGTTGAGGAGGACTTCCCTGACATGTTTTTTGTTACTAAAGCAATTGTCAATAGACAAAAGAAGGAATGCAGAGGACAAGTACTCTTCTGAGTGTTTTATGAAGTTTTAATATAGAAAAAGATAAACCAGATGTCCAGAGGGCATAAATCAATGTTTATTACTGAATGAAAAAGTTATTTACTTTGAGTAAAGTACCAGGTTTGTATGTGCTCTCAGAACAAGCAAACATAGACAAGTTTCTAGCACATAGATTTTTTTCTGAAGAACTATCCTTCATTCATGTGTTCCAACTCAGCGTTCCTGGAACTTTAAAATACAGACTACAATAGAATCAACAACTATTAATAAGAAACATCAAACAACCCAAGATTATCCATTTCCAAACATTAAACACATCCTCAAAAGGGAATTTGACTTAGATTCAGCATATTAAAAGCAAAAATCAATATGGAACAGAGAATGTGCCACCTGTCAGCTAGAAGTTGTGCCAACTCTCTGAAGAAAATGTGCAGCAGTTCTACTCATACACACAAATGCTTAAAGTTGCAGAACAAGAGCTGACAAGTCCCAAGAAATAACATGCATACATATGTGCAAAAATTCCCTTCTCCAGCGCTCCAAAGTAGGTTCAATGAGTTCATACAGCGCAGCAGGGGCAGAGTAAGCAACAATGTGGTTTTCTTTAAAGCATATAAGAGGGAAGCATATAGAATCTGGAATTCAGACTAGACAGAAAAAGAACATTCCACAGCATACTCTCAAGTCCTTATCCCTGGTATCAACCAGATAATCTATTTCTCTGGAGCACAGGTCTCCTCTAGCTCATGTGCCCAAGTTTCTTTCTGAGAGAAACAAGAGTACAGGTAGCTATGAGTAAGCCATGCCTAGTTTTTATTTCTGCATGGAGCTGGAAAACAGCTAATTCTACTAACTCCAGAGCTGAGGAGTTCAGTCATCAGTGCCACACTTCAGGTATTAAATAGAAACTTTAGCTTAACCCTAATTTCTAAATTCCCCTTCAGACATAGAACAGGTGCCAAGTAAAGAATGTTACATGCAGCATGTTAGGATGCTCTAACAACTTATTATAGAATAGGAAGGTAAAAATTAATCTTTCTGTGTTCTATTCTTGGCCTGGCAAGGTCCAGCAGCTAACAAAACTTCCTAGATTTTGATCCTATGCTTTCTTGTGTTAGTAATGCTGATAAGATTGCTAGTAGGCCCTTTTGATCAGTCTAACGGAATTGTTCTTTGTGGTGTATGATTTTCTCTTATATTTCCTGATTGTTCACCACCACCATTTCTGTATATAAGGACACCAGGAACTGACACCAGAGGTGGAGTTATTTCAGCAGTTGCTTAAATTCCTGTTTTACTTTTCTTAGCTATAAGTGCACCCAGTTCCATTCATTTTTTCCAGTATATTAATTATTTTGTACCAACATGATTCGAAGATACATTCTTAGCGTAAAAATTTCTTTTAGGTAATCTTCCTTCATATGTAATGAGATTTTTATGAACATATCTCTAGTTCTGAACCTAATATAGGCATTCAGTCATAATGGGGGAAGGAGAGGCAGGGGGAGAGGGAAGGGGAGAGGGAGAAGGAAGGGGAAGGGGAAGGGGAAGGGGAAGGGGAAGGAAAGGAAAGGAAAGGAAAGGAAAGGAAAGGAAAGGAAAGGAAAGGAAAGGAAAGGAAAGGAAAGGAAAGGAAAGGAAAGGAAAGGAAAGGAAAGGGTTTATAAAATTAACACTGGCTTTTTAGCATTTGAAAACATTTCTAATTTTGTCAAACATTTTGAAAACATCAAAACCATAGTGTTGGTTAAAAAACGCCAAACATAAAGAAGAACAATGTCTTGTCCATTCCCTTTTTAACTTTTTTTAAAAGAATTTCTGATTAAATATAAACAATTAAAAAGCATTTAGAAAAACTAAAGAAAGCAGATCACAGTAAATCATCGTTCTAAGGCTGCAATTATTGTAACTACTTGCATAGGAAAATATCATTACAAATATCATAATTGTCACCTTCCCTGGCTTCTAACTGCAGTATGCAAAACAATTTCATAGAAAAAAGTCACATAGTAATAATATTCTCATAAGATTTTCAAGTCTATTAAAGTTTTTTGTTTGTTGGGTTTTTTTAGTTTTATTTTTTAATATCTTCCTTTTTTTCTTACTGACTCTCAAGGAGTCATCAATTCAGACATAACTTTTTGTCTTACTTTTTCATTGGGCCTTCCCCACAGCTTCATTATTTAACTATTCACAGATACAATCTAGCTAGGTGAGTACAGCATTAACTCATTACTGGCCAGCAGCTCAGAGTAGGCTATTGCACATTGTCACAAATGTGTATTACCATCTTTGCTAGTGTTCTGGTGCATTTAAGAATAAGTGCTGGTATCTTAGTTACAAAACCAGGTATTAGGTACTCCTATGACTGTTCTGTGCATGCCTTTCAGATATAAGAATTGTATTACCTACAGTTTATCAATCAAGTGAAAAAACAATTGCAGCTGCTGACAACACCATTTTGCTATTCAACCTTTTGGATCTGACAGTGGCACATTTTGATGATCTACTGAACTGCAGCTAACAAGCAGGAAAACATCACTACAATCAAATTCAACAGTGTTGTCAAATGTAACAAAAATTGAAATTTCTGCATATTTCCAGATATTGTTAAAAATTAGATTTATACTGCTTTTTGACAATAGGTGTTAAGTAACTTATGTTCTTACCATTTGTTGCATTAGGACATGCACTACCCCTATGTGTGCTATCTTTTAACTGTCTTAGGATTTTCCTCTTTAGAAAGAACTATATATTTCACAGCTGACACAAATTTACACTGGCATCCTGGCACAGAATAAAGGGAGCATCAACTTCATCCAGAAATTTGATTTGGAATACAATATTTCCTATAAGAAATAGTGTGCCCTGTTGTTTTACTATTCAGTTCAAATGTTGTGTAGCTCTGACTCCAGAGAGAGATGATGTATGTTTAAGCCAATGTTGAGAATTGGGTATTTAAGAGCCAAAAGAAGCAGTATCTCTGTTTATATATATGCATTTTGATTTTTAGTATTGCCCAAAGGCCTGCAAAAACAGAGACTCTATAACCACACAAATACACAGCAAAACTTTTCTGAGAATCCTTACTGATAGCACTGAAGAAAGTTCTTTCTGTTTACTGCAGTGTACCTCATCTGTATTTTACACAATAAGTGACATTTAATGAAGTCAAGCAATCAGAAAGGACAATGTCCTCTTTCACTATGTTAGCTATCAGGTTTGGAAATTCCAATGGCCCTACGTTTTTTCTTGTCAATTTTTTTTTTCTGGGATCTTTCTGTGACAATGCCTGGCCCAAACTTTGGCTACCATAGCTTAAGAAAGACTGAATCACATTTCTCTTCTAGGATGTGTTCTCTGGTGAATTTCCAGATACAAGAATAATATAAACAGCAGGATCCCCCAAACAAACCATGATCCACAGACACTTTTTGCTGTGTCTGTTTAATCCAAAATGCCATTCAAAACACAACAAATTTCAGTTTTTCTCCTGAAATTTACTTCTGAAGAGGGTCTGCATGATTTGAGTCTCATTTAATTCACACAGCTGACTGCCACACAGGAGGGAGTGCCTGATCCTCAGCCTGCTGCCCCCACAAAGCACAATCCTTCCTCCTACAGTCTGTTTAATACAATTACCAGTGGAGGTTACCTCTGCAAGGTAGCCTTTTTCACTGTCTATTAGTTTAGAATATCATCATAAAAAACATCTCTTACCAATAGTCCACATATCATCCTAAACACGTGCTAACTAAACAAACCCCTTCAACAATTACCACCAATCAGCATATCAGGCATGAGAATTAGGCTTCATGAGAAAGATAAAATTTTCATCAAAGCATACTCATACATATGTTCTTCTGTGGTCTGTTTTGTTACTTTGGGTTTTTTCTTAAAAAGCTGTTTTAGCAGCAAGATATAAAAATAATTAAAATAAACAACCCCTTCGTGATTGTTTTAGGTATTACTTTTAAAAGGACCCTTGCACAGAGATGCAATTCTTCCATTTCAAATGTTTTAGCAATGATAACGTGAAACTTAATAATCCTTGAGTTATGAAGGCTTCAGTAGTCTGCAGAGCTACTAGCTCCACGTTACCTGTATGGATTTAGATCAGAGAATTTCACAGGGTGAAATAGTTTCAGCTGAGATTTCAGCTCATAGTCTGCCCCCAAGTCACCCCCAAACAGCTCAACAAGCAATATCATTCTATGATACAGTTATGGTTTTAAAATAATGCAGTTCCTTTAGGCCAGGAATGTATCACAGATTTTGGTCAAAGTGGTTTTGGCATTTGATTTATAAAGCTACACTGACTAGCTTGAGACTCTTTGAGAGTAAAAACATCCAAAGAGAGTGAAACAGTGCCCTTTTGAATTTATGAAACTAAACAGCAGGAAAGAAAGATCTTAGACTTTTCATTATTGTTATTTAGGAATAAAATTGAGATCAAAATAGACACAGGTTCCTGTGGGGATGTTAATTCAATAAACTACATCATTCTTTTGGCACATTCTCCTAATAGGAAGATAGAAAAGCAAGTTTAAAAGAAAAGTTAATTCTGAGAAAAAGCCATATAGAAAAGGACTCTTTGAAATAATTCTCAGTCTTTCTAGGCCAATGCTCAATTCAAAGACTTTTCTTTTGGTCCCCTTTTGCCAATGATCTAGTCAGTGAAGAAGAGTTAAAAAAAAAAAGATTAAAAACTGTGCTTGAAGATTTTCTATGCAAAAATCTGCCTACTTAGGAAAGCAGAGACTTTTTTTTCCCCAGAAGTTTGAAAATCCATGGGGTTATCCTGCTGCTAAATTGATGTTGACAAACTCATCATTAACATGCTCAGGCTCATTTTCTCTGGTTTCAGGAGGCCCTTGAGAAGGGAGTTAGATAGCATCGCTCTGTCCAATGGCTTCTGAGGAGGTGAAGTTGCCATTAGGACAAGATGTTTAACAGGTGCTGCAGAGAAGCTGTAACTCTGCAATGCTATCTATGTCTCAAAAGGCCTCAGGTCATCCATGAGCTAAGAGGGACATACTCTTGCTAGAAGGTAAAACTTATCCCCTCACTGCATGATATAATAAAAATTCAAGACCTTAAAAAGCATCAGGTTTTGCTTCTTACTCTGTTGGAGCAGTAGGCAGCTGACCTATGTACCAGCAGATCTGAAATCACTACTTATATTGAAGAGAATAAGACTTTATTCCAGCCAATGGAAACTCTTTTTAGCAACTTCTTTTCATTTTACAAATAGGATTTAGAAGGCTACTTTTCTTCTTTTGCGAGAATTCTAATACCTTTTGGGTTCAAAGTGACATCTCTTGTCTTAGAAAAGGTTAGCATATTTCTTGAAAGAAATTCTTCCATTGCTCTGTGGTTCATACAATTCTTTTCAGAATGTGAGTATAAAGTATATAGGGAATTATCTTGTTTCTATTACTTTAACATATCTTCCAAAAAGGTAAAATGAAGCCCCTTAGACTAATTTAAGTATGAGTTACATAGTTGTGGAATAATTTTCAGAGAGATTAAATATGAAACTTGCTCATAGTGAATGCAGTCAAGGAATGCAGTCGAAGGTAATGGTACCATTTTCTTCTTCTCTTACTATATAAAAAGCTATTTTCTGTGTATCTATTTACTAATTATAAGCAGTAAGTCGTCACACTCAGGTTGCTGTGTTTAGTTTCTGACAGTAAAGTCTCAGCTAAAACAAAACTGATTCTGATCCAGTGTAAACCAATGCAACTACTTTGCACAGACTGAAATACCCTGACATAGTTTCATAAAAATGGTGACTGAGTCCTTGCTGTGAAATCTGATATATCTATGGACTTAGGGGTTTAGTAGGCATCACGGTGCCATAGATATGTAATAAACTGGCTTACTGATTCTAGGGACTGGACTCCTGAGTCCCTGGGTGCTAGAAAGTCATTTCAGTAGTACATCCAGGAGTCTCTCGTCTTGGAGAGTCTTGGGTCTTCAAGTGTCCCTAAACACAACAGGAGTTTGGGATCCCTTCGGCAATTTAGGCTCAACATTTTCAGAACACAGATTTAACTTTCTCCCAAATATACTTTTTCTAAACTTCATTGTGCTAGAACATATTTCAATCCCCTTTGGAAAAGCTTTAACTACAAGTCGATTTTTTTTCCAGATTTCTTGGAAAACAAGCCACTCTAAATGTCAATATTCTTTTATTCTTTTTAATTAAAAATATTTTTCATTTTTTGTCAAAAGAATTCACAAGTTTTTTTGACTTTTACTCATCTAGGAGAAGTGAATTCCACTTTCTTACTGTTGAAAAATGCTAACAGGTTTTTTTCTTGTTTTGTCCTTTTTTCTTTTGTTATGATAAATTTATTTTTTCCCCATTGGATGGGATCAACCCAGATCTCCCACAGACACTTTACTGTTATTAAATATTACCAAATTCCCCTTTTTGGGGCTGTTTAAAGAGAAGATGCTTTCTCCATAAGTGCTCCCTCCATACTTAGATTGACCCTCCATGGGTTATATAAGTCACAGCACCGAGCTAACTGAGAATTCCTAGCTGCTCATAGATTTAATACCACTACTTCCAGTGTGTGATCTGGAATACATAACTCTGCACTGCTTTCCACGTAGCTGTGAGATTCCTCTCTATTCCGCCTTCCCAATGGATAAACAATGATATGCGGCAGCCACACATTTTAATTGCCACCATAAACCATCCTTTTTTCTCCACACAGGTGCAATACAGCTCTAATCAAAAAGAAGTCTTCTTTCTTTCTTAAAATCCTAATTATATGAGGAATTCTTGCTGTTTATTGTGTATTCCTGAGCAGTATTCCATGTGGACTACTTAATGTCTGCCATTAGGATGCATGACCTTTAAAGAGATTCCTGGCAAAACACCTGAGAAAATATCCTGTTTAAAAAAAACTTTATATTGTGACACAAATTTCTATTTTAGATGTTATCAGGAATCAGAACTTCCTAATTTGTTTATCCATCATTGCAGAAAAAATGTTCTTCATCATAACTTAAGGAATGAATTATGAGATCACAAGAACCCAGTAATAGTCTTTTATGGCACCAAACACAGAAAATTACTCCACAATGTAAGGATACCACAGTGGTTCTGATAAATTTTAATGTAAAATGTTTAATGCAAAGTTAAATGTAAAATTAATTAATTAAATTAATTAATTAAATAAAATAATTATAATTAATCTGAATATTGATTCAGATTTTGGAATTTTTTTTATTAAGACTCTATAACATTTCAGATAGCAACATCACTTTACTGAGAGCAATTGAAGTGGATGTGCACTGGAGAAACCATTACTTTTGGAATTTTATGGGTACATGTTTTCCATGGCTTTAACTTGTTCATGTATATCTCTGGAGCCAACTGACTGCACTTGTGGTACTGATCTATTTTTCTATACTTTCTCAGCCAACAGAAATAAATCTCCCTACAATTTCAGCATTCCAAGCAAACTAGAGCCCAAATTTAAAGACGAGAATGCCCTGAAAACCTTTTTAGACCTAAATCCCAAAAGGCAGGAATTTGCATATTAGTCAAGCAGCAACAGTTTTAATCCCAGCACTGCCACCTACTGAAGAGATCATTATAATATTTTTTTTTCTGAAAGATGCACTTTAATACATAGATAAATTATTATCTCAGGAATTGGGTTACTGGATAAATGGAGCCCCTAACCCAATAAGCTATACTATACAGTCTGGCAAGATGATCAAATGACCTTAAAATACATATAAATCAAATTACAGGAATGGTGGCATTTCAGCAGTAGTGAACAGAAAAATACCAATTCACTGTGCCTAGGCCTGACTTTCTCCAATTAAAGGCAAATAAATCCCATCTGAACTGAATAATAACAGAATTAAATGCTGTTTCAAGTTAGTAAGACTTGATATTAATCAATTAATTGCCCAAAAAGGCACTCAAATTAATAAATCAATGTTCCAAATTCTTGAGGGATGAATGCAAATTGTAGCTGAACAATACCCCATGGGGCAAAAATAATTCCTATTTTCTTAAATAAGAAAATCTCAACAATAATTTATGAATGAATCAAGCTTGATCACTCATGGAGAGCTTCACCCTTGGTGCACCTGCCAGTTCCCCACAGGATGCTTAGGGTACCTGTCAGTTGCCCACATATTAATGACTGATAACTCACCATAGACACTTTTTTCCCTTGCTGCATCTGCTCCTGCATGAAACAGCTCAATTTGATGTTGGTGAACAGGTTAGGCCACACCCCAGATGAATGCACAAGATGGTTTAATGATACTCAACACTTCCAAAATTTCTTCCTGAGGAAATGACTCTCAATTTCCATTGTAAAAATATGGGTAGCCAAGTGCTGGCAACAGAGGTGGAAAAGTGGCTTGCTCTGTGTGGATTGAAACAAGCATTATACACACAACACCTGAGATTATTTTGTTATTTCTACCTAAACCTGAGAGTGTGGCAGGGCACTGATGGCTCCCAGGGCCTGGAGGACTCCAGGACGGGGGTGGTCCCATGTGGTTCACCAGGAGAAGGCAGAGAGCAGAAAGCAGGAAAAGCTCTATTCCCAGGCATAAGACACCTCCCTGGTGACAGGAATGTGACAAGGCAGGGCCAGGATGCTGACCTGCAGGCAGGCCTGGTTGTCAGGCTCCATGGCCAGGCAAGGTCAGGCTGTGGGGATTTGGAGAGCAGCCCTGCTGGGGCAGGAGCTGAGGGCCCTAGGGCTGAGAGGAGGTCCTGAGCTGTGGTGTTTTAGGTTACACTGTGAGATATAACCAAAAATATGTATTCTATCAGCATCTCCATAAACTGTTAAAACCAGGTGGGACAGTGTTCTTTGTCTCATCCATGACACATCCCTGGTAACTCCCTCTGAGGATACCTTCTGCCAATGGGCCATCAAGTCTCGCTGCATGACTCATAAAGCTACATCATCCCATTGTGAGATGCTCTGTCTAAGGGGAAGAACCAAGCATTCCTACCTGGATATAATCTGAGATTTGGAGCACTACTGGATTCCCAAAGGAAGACCAGACTCTTCTGCACCACCTTGGACCTTCAGAGGAAGACCCGACCCTTCTACAGGATCACTGCTTCAACAGAACCACATCTGCCACTCCAGGAGGACTGCAGCCACCAGTTAATCAGACTGTTACCACCATCCTCACCAACAGGCTGTCAGGCTGTATCCTGACTCTGTCAGTTGAAGCCAATGTTTCTTAATTACTGCCTTTATCTTAATTTTCTTATGAAATTGTAATTCTGACTTGGGATCTCCCACTAGTTTGTTTTCAAACTAGTACACATGGGCAGGTGGGGAAGGTCCCAAAGGATGGGCAGGGACAGGTAGTGCTGGCAGTGATTCAGTACCAAAGGAGGATGATATGTTGGCTTCTAGTAAGCCCATCTTCCTTTGGAAATGTTTATATTCTTTGTATTTTCTGACTACCAAACTCACAGACTATAACCTAAAAAGTTGTAATCCCCCCTTCAAAACATTATGAAATTTTTTAAAGATAGTTTCTTTCATATCCTCCTCCACTTCACCTCAAAGTGCAAATTGAAAGATTACAATTAAATCTACAGCAGAAAACAAATTAACTCAAAATACGCATCATTTCTTTTGCTATTGTTTTCAATCAGCCATAGGAAGCCAAAAGCACTGCAGTTGGCCAGATGGATTGTTGGTTGCCCTCAGCCAGGTCTGGACAAGCTGCAGCACACAATGATCATCTCTCAAGAAGAGCAGTATCTTACGAGGAGGTGCAGAGTGCACCAGAGGGAAACAAGAGGAAAGGGGCAGGTTAGCTGGCCCAAAACAAATTCAATAACATATTTTAATGGGTCAGGGAAAGAAACTTGTTCTTAGGAAGTAATGTTCACTTGCCACTGGCATAGTTAGAAGGGAATTGCTAATGCTAGCTATATTTTCAACAGTTGGTAGGACTGGTGAGTCATTTACAGAGAATGAGAGGATCTAGCATAAATGGAAAGGCTGTTAGAATAAGAAAAAAACCAAGTGGGTACAAAAGCCCTTGACATAAATAGAAGCAAGAAAAGAAAAATAAGGAAGTGCTCAGAATTCTGCCCAGTCCATGCATTTTTGAGATAAACGCACAAAATCTCACATCTGTCACCTTTACTTTCCGAATTTATTTTCTTCTTCCAACTTGGAAATAATTTGTAAAAGCTGTATTCCTTTTGCCATGGGACTCCACTGTCACATCAGACTGTGACATTTCTATGATTCTCCATCTTACCAGGTACTGTGTTTGCGGGGTGCCCCATGGCAGGAAGGAATGAGGAATTTGACTCCATGTTCTCAGAAGGCTAATTTATTATTTTATGATACTATATTATATTAGAGAATACTATACTAAATTATACTAAAGAATACAGAAAGCATACTTGCAGGAGGCTAAAAGATAATTATGAGAACTCGCAACTCTTTCTAGAGCCACGATACAGCTTGGCTATAATTGGCCAATGAGTCAAAATAATTCAGAGTAGAAACCAATGAAACAATCCCTTGTTGGATAAACAATCTCCAAACACATTCAACCTGTGAGCACAACACAGGACAAGCAAATTAGTTAACACTTTTTTCCTCTTTCTCGGTGGCTTCTCAGCTTTCCAGGAGAAAATCCTAAGCGAAAGGATTTTTCAGAAAATATAAATATAGCCACCAAGTATTTTTTGTATTGTATAATTTCACAGCTTCTTTCCCTATACCTGTTTCTTGCTTCAAACTGACCAGATGCATTACAGGCCCTAAAACCCCATTTATTTGTTCTCTTGTTCACACTGCATTTCTTTTTTCTCTTTCTCCACATTTTGTTACAATTATTCCCCAAGTCTCTCACTCTGTAAAGCCTTCTTTTCTACTTTGGACAAAATTCTAGTCTCTAACTCTTTTTCTGGTGTTTCAAGACTGGTCCCATGTTTTACATCTAATTTCTCTCCCTCATGCTCTATCTATTATTACATTAAATCATTTTCAGTCCTAGCAGCACCTTCCAAAAGGATCCCTGCTTTCATTCAAGTCTGTTCTCTTGCCTCCCATGTTCTTCAATTTGTCATTTCATATCACTTCTTGTCTCTTCTGTCATGTGGTTATTCCCATTTCTTCACAATCGCCTGACTTTAAGGTGCTAGAAAGATTCATGATGGTAAAAATATCAGTGAAGAAAGCACATCATTGTTTCTGTTGTCATATTAGTTGGTGCTGAAGTGTCAGGATGCTGTCCAAATGTCACAGAGTATAATCATAAATTTTCTCTCCACTCAACAAACCTCAAAGAATTAGTACTACGGATGCCAGCTCCATATCCTTCTCTCTTCACCTATTACTTGTTTCTGAGTAGATTTGAAGTGTATTCTGCAATCAGGCTTTTGTAAAAATATAGCAGAGGCTCACCCAGCCCCTAGATTATAAACCTTTGCTATGTACCCATGTGAGTACCGATAGCCAGGGGGAAAAAATACAGTATCAAGAGAAAGTGACCCTAAAAAGTTTGAGTTGTGTCTTCTCAATATTTCCAGTGAAGGGAAAGGCTCAGTTAGAATCAGAAGTACACTATGTGCCAATACCTGCCTCTGTGGCTTATATCCCATGCAGGGTTTGTGTGCCTGCGACCACTGGGCCGTCTCTTAAGGACTAAGAGATGGTTGTCTCCATCTGATGAAGTGGGACAAGAGAATTTTTGCAAACAAGCTTATTTGCAAAATGATATAGCATTTACACATGAGTTTTCAAGACGAAGACCAAACGCAAGAGAAGTGGCATAGTAGGAGCAAGGATTCTGGGAGACAGCACAATAAAAATGTGCTTCCACATTCCCTAAAAAACAGCACTGCTGGGAACATATCCAAAGTGCTGAGACACAGATTTCTCCAGCAAAAGGAAAAAAACCCAACAAAACAGAGAAAAAAATACCACACACACACACAAAAAAAAGAGAACCCAAAAAAACAACAAACAAACCAGAGGAATTAGAAATTGTGAGCAGTTGCAGAGTAACAGAACATGGTGGGATAGTTCACATTGTAGTGCATGAGTGGGAACAGATTCTTTAAGAGGCACAGGTTGGGGATGACAGGAAGACAAATTGTGCTCTATTCAAAAGAGCAGCTTGAATGTGTGGAGCTTTGCCATGAGGTGGCTCACAAGCAAGCTGAGGATTTACAGGTCTGGATCAGAGGGAGGCTAGTGAGGAAGCTGTCGTGATGATCAAGGGGTAAAATAAGATGCAGTCTTCTTTAGCTGACTGAAACCAGCCTTGCAATCAGGAAAAAGATTAAAAATATTGATTTGACACGGAATTAGGAATTCTAAAACACTGCTGCAATTGAAACTGGCAGGCAGCAATCAAAACCTCTATTAGTATACTGATGGGAAAACTAGGGGCGTCTTGTCATAAGGGTCTGCAGCTCTCAAAGCTTTGTCTGCTGAGATCTTTTAGTGATAAGGTATGTCCTCTGACCTTTAAGGAGTCTGGAAGACTGAGGTACTGCCTGTGGTAGGAAGGGATTAATGATCAATAAAGTAAATAAATTTGTTTTACAACATTTCATGAGACCATATGAATAACCTGATGTTGGTGAGGAAGCTGAGCCAAAATGACCTTTCAAAACCTGGGTGATCCAGAGAGGGCCTTTGTGACTGGAGAATGGAAAGTGTCATATTGTTGTTCAAGAAAGAGAATTTGGGGCATTAGAGGGTGGTCAGCCTCACTGCAGTGTCCTGGAATATTATGGAGAAATCTGCATATCAAAGTCATTCATAGGCATATGAATGATAAGATGATTGGGAAAAATCACAATGGATTTACAAAGGTAAAATCACACCTAACTGATTTCCCTCTCTGATAAATGAATTGGTGGTCTAGGCATATTATTTGTCTTGACTTTCTCATGATTTTTGCATGGCTTACAATCATACCTTTGTTGCCAACCTAAAGAGATGTGAACTGGACGCACAGACTACAAGATGTTCATAAAACTGACTGGACTACAGGGTGCATGAAAAACTGGTTGGATTACAAGGATCCAAGGGTAATGGGTTGCAGTTTGAAATTCACTTTGCCAGATGTTTACTAAAGGCTTTCCTCACAGGCAGGTGCTGGGACTGTTACCATTTCATATCTTCACTAGCTACCTGGATGACATACAAAACCACACTCTCATCAAGTCTGTGGATGAAACCAAATGTAGGGGAAGAAGATAACATGCCTAACAACAGGGTTGCTCTTCAGTGAGGCTTTAACTGACTAGGACTGATGAAAATTCAGGAAGTTCAACAAAAACAATTAGAAATTCCGAAATCTGGAATGAAATGACCATGTGCAGCAGTATTGTCTGGGTCTGGGACTCATGGATAGAAAGATGTTTTGAAGAAAAAAAAAAAAAAAAAAGAGATCCTGAGGTTAAAAGTTTGAACACCAATCAATAGTGCAGTTTTGAAGCAGTAAATGTTTATTGAAGAGTGGGATATATTAGCAAGAACATAGCCAGCAGCTCGAAATACTCTGTATTTGGCATTTGTGACCGCATTTAAAGTATCTTGCCCAGCTTTGGTTTCCCAGTACAGGAAAAGCAGCAACAGTGGGGAGCAAGTCTAATGGAGGTAAATAAAGATAGACCCTAGAGAGATTTTTTAATAGGTCATTAAATCTATTCTCTTGTGCAGTTATATGTAGCTGGGAACTTCTTTTCCAGTCCAGATTAATTCACCACCTTTACTGTTTACAAGAAAGCATACGCTACTTTGTAATCTTTGTCCCAGCACTAAAATACTCTTGAGATACTGAATCTGTACGTGGCCATGCCACTTCAATGTTTTCTGACGTTGGCTGCCATGGGCATGGATAGAGTACAGCCTGTATCCAACAGATGTCCTGAGCCTGCCTCTTTCTAAACATGATGTAGACACTTTGGGCCTTATGAGATGGCTTGACCTTGGCTGGATGCCAGGTGCCCAAGAGGCTCTAGCATTCTCCTTTCTCAGGTAGTCAGGGGAGAGAAAATGAAATGGAAAGAAACCTCATAGGTTGAGATAAGGCCATTCACAAAAGTACAAGCAAAGGGCTCTGTGTGCACAAGCAAAAACAACAACAAAGATTTTATTCTCTACTTCCCATCAGCAAACAATGTCCAGTTGCCTCCCAGAAGCAAGTCTTCAGCCTGCCTAGTAGTTACTCTGGAAGGCTAACGTTGCAAATAAGAAACGTCACTTTACTCCTTCACCTTTTTTTTTTTTTTCCTTTATATCTGAGCTGATTTCATATGTCTTGGAATATCCCTTTTATCAGTTTGGGTCAGCTGTCCTGGTTGTGTCCCCTCCCAAGATGCTGCCCAAACCCAGCCTTCTGTTGGTGGGGCAGAATGCTCGAGAGAGAGCTGCTGCTGTGCCAGTGCTACTCAGCAGCAGCCAAAACACTGGTGTGTTAACAACACCTTTCTGAATATCAACGCAAAGCACAGCACTGTGAGTCCTGCTATGGGGAAATGAACTCTGTCTCAGACAGACCCAATATAGGCTTATTTTCACAAAATCTGGTGATCAACGGTGTGGTAAGAAAGCAGTGCCTTAAGAGTTTAACATGTTAAAGCGCACTTGTAAATCATCTGTCAATTATTTAGTTCAGACACAACCTGCGAAGCTCTGAAAAACATTAGTGCACACATAAAAAGCAGTTAACAGGCAAATATCTTAGGGAGGATGGGGACATGAAGGCAAATAAGCAAGGCTATTTTTACTCTCAGTAAAAACTGAATCATGCTTTATAGTATATGTGGATTCCATTTTTGTTTTCAAGAGGTAAGCTACTTCTTGACTGAGGGTAAGGGAAATATACAGAAATATTTCTAAAATGTTTATCTCACTTTTTATAGTCCAGTGGTCTGAATTGTACTTACTGCAATCTGATCTCTGACTTTCATAGCTCTGTAAAGATAATTTGTAATTTTTTTACAGGAATAGCTTAAATATTTGTTATGTAATGTATCATCACATGCTTGAGTGTAATACATTGTAATATATCTGCATTGTCCACTGTCCTTAATAAACATTTTGGTCCAATCACTAATTGCATGGGCATTTTTAATCCCATGTAAACTGCATATGTATTTTCTCATCTTTTTTTTTACTTGCATGAAAGTTAGAACTCTGGAAAGTGTTTTACATACAATGCCTGTCACTTATAGCTATGGTTCTTACATGTACGTGCACATGTCCCAGGATGCTTTTGAGATTTGTATTTGTGCAAAGAATAATTAGTTACTCTTCTGATTTTTTTAGAAGGGCTTCTTCCCTTCCTACAGACTGTTCTTTGTCACAAGGTGTTCGTGTTAAAGGATCACACAGCTACTTGAAGATCTCATTTGTTATTTTTAACAAATACACTAACACCTATAGAAGAGGGTCTGTAATTTTCAAACAGGCTGTAAAAGGGAAGATTCCCAATATGTCTTGATTTTTTTAAAAAAGAGAGGTACACAGTCACTTGGTTACACAATCATTCAGGGAGAACAGACTGAATGGGATCAAAATATTAACCAAAAATCACAGATTCATATACATATCTCCCACTGTTTATTTATTTATTCATAGTTATATTTTTCTTCAGTCAGATGGAATTCTGCTGTTCACGAGTTCTGGCTGCATAACAGAGGGAGAATAATCTGTGAGTAGTCAACTAAAGCTGTCATAATTTTGTATGAACTAGCTTTCACACAGTTGGAAAAGCATTATTTTAAGAAATACTAAAAAAATTCATCATCACAAGCATTTCAAATATGCATGAAAGGGCAACAGAGGGCAAGAGAAGAGAAATTACCATGTCTTAGGGAGGTAAGTGTAGTAGGAATCTTCTTTTCTCTACTGGATATTTTTAGCACAGTTCATGTGATATAAGAAAACAATAGAGCCATTGCAAAGAAGCAGAATAATGGATGCTTTCCTCACCCAGGTGAAATAATTATGTAAAACTGGATTTACTTGACAGTCAGGCTTAAAGGACAGTTTAATCTAGAGAGATTGTAAATTCTTGAGAGAGCACATAGCTCTACAGAAAATTTCAGGTAGGGAAGAAGCCAGGTTTTAGAAGGTCTACCTATATCCATTTAAACTCCATCCTAAAATAGTCCTAGTCATAGTATAACAAATGGCTGAGAAAACTCTACTGTCAGTAACAATAAATAAGAATTTGAAAGAATTCTTTTTAAAATATTTTTCCATATTCTCACTGTCACAGAACACTTTAGGAGAAACATATGTTCTGTGCTAATTTATTTCTTCTAGTGATAAAATTTGGAGGACCCTTTATCCTTTATCCACTGCAGTTTCTGTACTCTTATTTCTGATATGTGACAATGCAATGCATCTCTCTAGATGTAAATTAACACAGCCAAAATTAAGTCAGCATATGAGGATTACTGTTGCTAAACTAAGTATAGGGACATGCTTGCCTTCAGTTTTAATGAGTTCTAAAAGTTTCCCATCTGGAGTCAATAGAAGGACAAACTGAACCTCCAGCTGTGGTCTCCCTGAATGTCTTTTTGAAGCAATTCCCAACTGTGCTAAAGTTTTACTCATCACAAAGGCTTCCTACAGAACATGAGGTATTTATGTATTTTATTAATAACTGTATGCTTCACTTTGCCCTAATGTTACCTAAACTGTGCCAGCCCTCACACACTGAAATATATACTGCTATTTGCTATTACTCTGGGTAGTCTTATATGTAAGCAAAGATAAACAGCTTTAGGTATAGAATGACAAAAAATAAAATAAAAATCAATTTGTCGAGGCAATGCTTCAGAGAAAGAAAGGTCAAACTGCATATGAAAAAAACCCAGCTCTCTCGATCCATTCCTAGCTAAAAATGTATTTTACATGCATGTGTACATATACATGTGTGTGTTTGCCCTTTTGCGTATATTCACACACTGAAAGCATTTCAAAGAATTAGTTTTAATTATTGAAAAATATCAGCTGAAATTACAATGTCTTATGACAACTACTAATTACTAATTTATGAATTTAGGTTTTGATTGAATTTATAGCACTGAATATATTAATATGTCGAGCAAGGGTCTTTCAATACAGTTGATCTCAAAAAACAACCTAAATTATTTTATTCCCATGGCAAAAGTAATACTTCATTATTACAATGAAAGTACTATCAGTCAGAAAGATTAGTTAAAAAATGTAACTTAGATATTTTATGAATTTTGGAGCATTTGTCAATAAGACCTGAATTTCTGTTGATGCAGAGGTTTTGGTTTGTTTTTTTTTTTTGGTGCAGAATTTATAGTCATTATTTGCTTCTCCATGTTTTGCTATGTCATTATTTATACCATCTGTTGTATGTGATCTGCAGGGAACCAGCAAGTTAAGCAACTTTATTTTGCTGATGAATAGCAGAGAGGATTCACTAAATAGGTTAAGCTATATGAGCTAAAAACCAGGAGATTTTAGATAAACTTGGTATGTGGAAGTGTATTTTCATTATGACACTCTAATAACATTGAGTACAATTAGTGGTCTTTAGATTTTATTGGCAATAGGAAATAAGAAAAAAATAGATCATGATTATTTTAGATAAGACCATAAACATGACTAGTTTGGGGATCGATTTAAAACATGCATTCAAAATATATTTGTAGACCTTTACTTATATTATCAGAAGTAGGATTAGTGTCAAAATACCTCAACACCCAAGAATAGTTGTGTTAACTAAGGTTTTGCACTGACTACTGCTGCTGGTTTTTAAATGAACATAATGGTAGATCATGACCAAATCCAAACCATACAATTCAAGCTCAATGGTTCTGATGTTTTTCATAAGCTCCACTCATGTGTTATAGGAAACAGTAGACATTTTGGTGTACTTATAAGAATATCAGATATCCTGATATATTTTTTGTTAGAGAGGGAACAGAACCTCTGTGGATTACAACAGGGATTATGCTTTAAGAACAATTAAAAGAGCTTCCCAGCACATTACGAGTAGGCTTATTTAAAATAATAAATATAAATAGATTGATTAGGTAACATTGGAGTTGGTGTAAATTTAATGTTAAGAGGCACTCAATAAAGTCCATTCATAAAAGGAATGAACTTTACTGAAGTGAGTGAGACAAGCAAGATCAGCCTTTTAGCTGAAATGACAATGTATTTATTTCACAATGGAACACTTGAATTTTACTGATACTTGATTATATAAACAGCTGATCTAAATGATTGCCTATTATCTGCCCAGCCAGCTAGTCTGTGTCTAACTACACTCATGATGGATATCAAAAATTCCCAGGAATTTATAAACTCCGAGTGTGACTTAATTAACAGGTGGCCAGGAATAATAAAGTTCTATTTTAAGCATTATGACAGGTGAAATCATGTCAGATAAAAGAAGCCACTCTGTTAAGAAAATGTGCATTTTACAGTGTATCATAGTTTACTACTGTGATTAAAAATTAGGCATGACTCCTCATGATAAATGATCCTGGAACAATTGTTCAAAACAGTAAGTGGTTCCAAATCTAGAAACTATGCAATGACTCAAAAACATTCCTTGGCATTTCAACAATATATTAAAAGAGGGGAATTGATTAAATTTCTTTAGTTACTTATAACTGCTTAATGACAAGTCATTACACATGAAAATAAGTATATTAATGAGAGTGTTTGTTGAGTGTTCATTAACAGTAGAAAGTTATCCTGGATCAAAGCAGACAATTAATCATACAAGATATTTTTAAACAATGCTACCTGTGAGTCTGCCTATTCTTGAAACCAATGTCACATCAGAAGGACATGAAACCACTTTCAGCTATTTCTGAATAAATCCACCAGTAAACAAGCCCTTTTAGCCTATCTTCTACTTTGACAGATTGTCCAAGAAACAAATTTGGTCAATAAAAACAAAATGTTCTCTCTAAAAGTTAAAAAAGTCACAGCTGACAAACACAATGTAACTTCTAAACAACTCCTTAGCTTCATGTCCTGTCTCTCTCCTCCTCCCACAGATCCAGCTTGCAAGATGCTGACCAGTAATGAGATACACCACACATCCATCACACCCACTGTCTCAGGGGGAGGTGAGAGCACACAGGCTCTCTGGCAAGGCTGTGTTCAAACTCGGGTATAAAACTCAAGGAAGGCAGCGATATATATGAGGAGAATTTATCGCTCCTAATCCAGCTCCTGGCTCCCACCCTGCCATAAGTAGGCTGGAGAAGTACTAAAACAGTGAGCACCAACAACACCCGGGTACAGAGTGTTCCCTGAAAGGGAAGCAGTCAAACAGACAGTGGTTTCATAGGAATTTGTTACAACTGTTACACAGCAGCTTGTGAGGAAGATTGAAAGCTGTTGGAAGGGGTCTTGTGCTGTTGCTCCCACAGGAACCAGTCGTGTTGGCGCCACTGGTCTACTTCACTACCACATATTCTACACTTCTAGCCCCTCAACATTAAATTTAAACCAACTCTGAATGTTACCCAAACTATTTATTTATATAAATTATTTTCTATAAGCCTACTCTTAATGTACTGAGAGGCTCCTTTAATCATTCTGATTTCATATTTCCTGCAATCTCCAAAGCTGCAGTTGTACATTTTTCTCCTCCAACATAAAATATATAATGATATTTTATATAATGATATTTTATGCCACACCTTATGAATACATCAAGATTTCTACCATTCCCAATAGCAAGTAGATTGTATGTTCTCAAACCCAGATGCAAAATTAAAAGGCAAAAGGTAATAATAAATATTGCAAAAAACATAAAAGAAAAAAAAATCATTATTGCAATTAGTGTACAATAAGAATTTACTCCACATTTCCATTTATTGTAACTGCTTTTATAGGAGTCCTATCTCTATAGCTTAGCATGAAGGACACAAGAGTAGCAGAGGGAAAGTGGCATTGTATGAGATACCTTCTTTAAATTCAGAAGATTGGCTGTCAATAAAACATATTTATAAAACAAAAAAAACCATGGTCAACTTTACTGAGCTTGAATACATGAAGTGAGATATTCAGATTGTCCAGCTTCAATGGGCTAAGAAACTTCCAGGGATAGTTCCAAGGAAAACATTGCCATTGGCCTCATTTTTCTTAGGAGAGAGCCAGAACGAAGATGTCATTGCTTTATTCAAGCCAAATGAACTGAAATAAATGGGAAAACTGGATGTGGTTATGGTAGGCAGAATTTTAAAACAAAACTGAGTAATTCTTATTTTAAATTGTTTTGACTGAGTATTTTTATTTTAAATTAAAAATATAGTAGAAATTAAAACCTTTGGAAGTTGAAACCACCTCAGTTTCTGTTTCCTTGAGTGACACAATCGAGTTATAAACACAAGAAGTAGTTTTACAATGTCAACCATTAAGATAACTGTATTTATTGTATTTTAATAAAAAAAGGTTGCTGCTGACTCAAGTTTTACTTCATGTACTTAAACTTAGCCCTGTGATATTTTGCAACTAGAAACATTGCAGTCATGCCAAAGCACAAAGAGGAACTAGAAAATGCAACCCATTTAAAAAACCAACAACCTGAAACAAATTAAGTAACTGAGAAAGTGAAACAGCAAAGCAAACAAACCACATCCATGGTCAAAATGCACAAAAATGTTAAATATTAAATTGGCTTATATATTAGTCATCTGAGGTATATAAGCAACACAGATAAGGGTTTTTTAAGAATATATGACTTTAATTTTGTCCCTTGAATGATAAATTTACAATGAAAATGACATGTCCACCATAATTTTGAAATACAATGTAGTTACCACCACTTTCCTGAAAATGCCTTTCCATTGTATTTGGTTGTGGCAGAGAAGTAAATTTGACAAAAAATAAATTCTTATGCACATCCATCCTTAGGGGATTTATAATAAAATGACACATTTAAAACTAAATAAATGTCGTAAAAATTCTATAAAATAAACATTCCTCCTGGATCTCCTCAAACAAGATTTTCCTCAGCATATTGTCTAGTACACCACTTTAAAAACCCAAAAAACCCCACTGAACTAAAAAATAAACTTTAAAAACTGAAGAAACAGGATCAGTTTATTGAGAATGAGGCAAAAGGATACAATTGACATTGGCCTGATATTTTACCTCTTGTTGATTGGGATAATAATTTTCTCAGTGTTCAATACTGATGTCAGTCCACCTCTAGAACTTTGAGGCCATTTGTGTTGGGAAGAGCAGACGCAGCGAATATATGCATGGCACCTGTGCCAGCTTCTGGAGCATTTGTGGATCCTCTGAGGCCCCTCTCCCTAAGGCTGTCAAAGATGCTTGTGCCTACTCCTCCAATACTTGCCACAGACAGCTCAAGCGGAGATGGTTTTATTTAATTTGGAAGAGGAAAACTTTGCTCTGCCATCTCTCTGTGCTCCCACAATGTGTACTCAAGCATTAGTGGACAAATATATCAAATAAATATCAGATAAAAACCTCCAAAATATGGTAATGCAAAGAAAGTATATAGTTTAGGGTATGGTCAGAGAAGATATTCAAAGCCTCCACTGTTGCTTCTAGAAATGTCAGGACAAGTCAGAAATGTCAGTTCCTTTACCGGTTTCCAGATTGTAATTGAAGGATCATGTAGCTCTCTCACTCTTTCTCTCTCTTTCTCTCTCTCTAAATAGGTCTATAAAGATCAGCTGGAAAGTGCAGACAGAAATTGTTCACTGGTTAGCTTTACTTAGAGCTACAGGGTATATATGTGCTTTGTTTTGTCTTATTGATCAATCTAGCTTACATTTTTAGCACACACAAACAAAGATCAGGAAAAATAAAAAGTTGATGAAAAACACGAACAACACAAATAAGGTTCCAATCGTGCAAATTTTGCTTCACTGGATAAAGCACTTCTTGACACAGTAATGTCCAGAATCTCCCTCCCCCAGAAAAAATACAGGACTGAGACTGAAGCCATTCTTTTTTTTTTCCTTTTTTTTCTTTTCTTTTTTTTTTTTTTTTTCTTTTTTTCCTTAAGGCTATACAACACAAAGAAATAAAGCATGGAAGAACACCTCATTGGGCTGAACACTCCATTCTTCTGGCTCTAGAGTGAGCCTTTGACAAAGCGATTCTGTGGTCCGAGTTATTTGTTTCATTGGGACAACAACAAGAGAAAGAAAAAGAGGAAAAAATGAAAGAGACAAAAAAATAAAAAGAATAAGAAAGTCAATGATCCCAACAATAAAATCCAAAATTGACTTTACAATCACAGGTACAAATTGCTCAGGTCGATAATTTCATTTCTCCTAAAGATCACTGTCGTCTAAAACTAATTAGAGGAGCAGGTTCCAAGGAATTGTCAATATTCAAAGCAAATGTTGGAGTTTAGAAGGTTATCATTCTTCTACTGTGACAGTCTGACGGGGTGACCGAAAATATTGTCATGTGCTGCCAAGTTCAGGGTGTCATTAACAACTGAATCCTTGCTCCGGCTCATGGATCTGTCTCCTATTTGGCCTTCTTTTATAGTGGAAAGACTAAGAAGCCGGAAAAGGTTGAATATTTCCACCCTCCCATGAGGTTACCCCTTTCCAGTTTGAGATGCACTTTGTCTTCTCTTTCCATGAGGAGCAAGACCCCATTGCTGGCTGCTTCTCTGGTGACGTCCTGATCCCCTGCAAAAGCTGAAATCACTGGGTAGTTGTTTTGCATTAAACTTACCTAAAAAGTGCAAAGAGACAGAATCTGAGTTTTTGCAATACTCTCAAGGATTTTTTTTTGCCCTGTGCACATCACTAAACTTTTGTACAGGTCAGAATCTGGGTTGAATTAAGCTAAGGAAATAGGCAATGCATGATTTCTGTCATGTATACAGACCCCTTTAAAAATAACCCACAATCTCATTCTTCAACTTCTGTGGTTTGGGTTTTTTTTTTTAAATACGAGTCTTGAAATTAGCATTTGAAGAAAAAAATAAAAAAGAAAATGAAAGGAAGGACAGCATCTTCTTTCGATTAGAACCCACCTGGATGGTTTGTCTGTTATAGACCTTGACCACGTGGAAACTGAAACTATATATCCCTTTTCTTGGTGCTACAAATATACTGGAAGTAAGATCAAAATGGTTGCCAATATTAACTAATACCTGGAATGCAAACAAATAAAACAGAACAAAGAAAAGGAGAAAGAGAAAGAGAGAAATCAGAGAAATCAGACTCCACCTTAGAGAAGCACCAGCAACAATTTGACATGAGCTCAATGACCAACATAAAGCATAGCCAAAACGGCATTTGCAGCACAATTAAAAGTGCATGGTAGGGGAATGGAGTCAAGCTACAGAGGCATTTAAAAGGCATCAGAGTTAATAAAGCAATTTAGTTACACAAAAATTATCTCCAAAGCCTGTTAGATGAAGTGCAAATGTCCACACTGAGCTGTCAATAAAGCAAAGGTGGCAGAAGGAAGAGGGGGAGGAGTGTGAAATGGAGGGAAGGAGGGAGGGGGGAAAAGGTAGGAAAAAATACCAAAAGTCATTAGCTCATAATAGAAATGTAGTATTTTAGGTAGCACTACTGAAATCAGAGCTGGCCTCGAGTTTAATAGGGTATAGAACTAAAACTGCACTACAGAGAGGGGCAAAGGAGGAAAGAGGATGCTCAGCAACAGCAACATCTGCCGGCTCATGTTCTCTGTCCCTCTGGAGGGCTGTGCCGCTTGGCCCACACGCTCCTCGGGAGGCTGGGGTGGGCCTGCTCCTCCTTCCCGGCAAACACCTTAATTTTTCATATATTTCAATGTTTTTTTTGAAACAAAACAAAACCAAAAAGAAAGAGGAAGAGAACTCCGGCAGATGTGCAGAGCCTCCTTCGGAGGTGGCGGCCGCACCCTGCCGATCCCGCCGATCCTCCAGGGACCTGGCCTCGGCTCATCCTCTCATCCTCTGGCACCTTGTCCCGGCTCCCGTGACGGGAGCAGGGTTTGGCTCAAAGGGCACGGACACGGAAGAACCCGCGGGTCGGTGGCGATGCCGTCCGGCGAGCGGGTGTGCCCAGCCCGCTGCTCCGTCGGGGCCACCCCCGGGGCACGCCCGGCACCCTCAGTCTGCGGGCTAAAACTCCGCTCTAATGAAAAAATGCAAAGCGGGAGAAATAAAAAAAAAAAAAAAACAACAAAACAACTACAAAACCATATTATCGCCCCCCATCCCAAAATCCCAATCTTTTTTCTCCCAAACAGCCAAAGTCTATAGTTCCCCCCAAAAAAGGAACAAAAAAATGATTTAAAAAATCTTATTGTGCGAGCACCGAGAAAACGCCTTCAAACTCCTAGGAACTGCACATTGCCGGGTAAATTATCGAACATATACAATATATTTAGCAAGTTGGGGGGTTGATTTTTGTTGTCTTGTGGTTTTTTTTCTATTGATGCAATTTTATGAGATCTCATGTGCAACGAATGACTGTGCAAACTCATTAGGAAGGACAGGTAGACACATAAATGACAACTAGACAGGTAAGAAAAAAAAACCAAATAACCCAAAAAAACAACAAACAAACAAGCCCAGAGAAAACAGTCTGGTATGCTAATTTTGGCTGACTCTGCAATACTACTTCAGGAGTCACAAGCGGTAGGAAAAAAGGAAATTTCACCGCAAAAATAAAGTGAATGGACGGGGTTTGGTCTCCGGGAGGGGAGCGGTGCGAGGCAGGGCAGGACAAGCAGGGCAGGCTGCTCGCTGCTCTGCCCGGCGCCTGCCGTGCGGGATAACACCATTCCGACACGGCCCGCCGGAGACACCGTTTGCCTCGCCTGATAACGCGGGAAACACCCTCCTCTTCCTCATCCCTCCTTCCCTCTGAGAGACGCTGTGACATTGCCAAATGCGCTCCGAACAGGCAGATCCGGCGACTCCTCATCGGTACCACACTGAAATTGCACCGAAGGAGGGATGCTCACGCTTCCCCCGGGTCGTTCCTGGCTGGCCGAGGCAATCCTTGGCTGCAAGGCGCCCCCGCACGCGTCCGAGGCACAGACCTTCACCTCAAAGCTCTTTCCGTACTAGCGATTGTGACCGGACAGGCAGGCAGCGTGTTCACCCCCGGTACCACCTTGGGAAAGCCCTGCAGCTACCTAAATGAACTTTCCAAAGTCTTTCTGGGCCGTTGAGATGTGAAGTTGCTATTGGGCGGGTGGGTCGGGATTAGGAGATGGAAGGGGAGCCAGGAAGAGAACACGCGTGCAGCCAGGTGAGGCAGGGGCGGGGGATGCCCGCGCAGGACGCGGGGACAAGGGGGAGCGAGGGCGAAGCAGGCGGCGCCTGACCTGGTCGAAGTAGATGGTCATGGTGCGGTTGCTCATCTCGGAGGGCTCGTGGTTGGTGCTGCGGGTGGCCGAGAAGGCCACCTTGGCGCTGCCCGAGCGCACCGAGATGCCCAGCGAGGAGGTGATGGCGCCGTCGGCCGAGGGGCTGGAGTCGCAGACCACCAGGCACTTCCCCTCCAGGACGATGGGCTCCGTGTCGTTCTGCGCCCGCACCGGGCACCCGGCGGGCAGCAGCAGCAGCAGCAGCGGCAGCGCCGCCGCCAGGCAGCAGGAGCAGCCGCCCGCCGGCTCCGGCAGCGCCCCCCGCCGCCGCCGCCCCATGCCCGGCGCCGGACCGCGGCCGCCGCCGCTCCGGATGGCCGCCGACATGCGGGCGGGCGGGCGCGGGAGGCGGAGGGGGCTGCGCGCCTGCTGCCGCCGGGGCGCCCTGCGGCCAGCGCTCTGCGGGACGGCGGCTGGGCAGCGGCGGCTGCGGCCGCGCCTTCCTCCCTTTCTCCTCCTCCTCCTCCGCCTCCTCCTCTGCGCGGGGCGAAGGAGCCTTCTCAGAGGGCGGGCGGCACGCAGCAGCCTGCCAAGGGGAAAGGCGGCGGTGAAGCACGGCGGCGGGGAGCCGGCACCGCGCCGCCCGCAGGGCTGCCCCTCCCCGCCCCCGGCGCCCCGGCGAGTACAACAGGTCTGGGAGACACCTGGCTGCCCGGTGTTCCCTCTGTCTCGGGTTCCCCAGCAGCCTGCCGTACTCCGAGGGGGGAGGAGGGGCAGCGCTGCATCCCCAAACCCCCGGCGGAGCATCCTGCGGGTGCCTCGGGCAGTCCCTTTCCTGCCCCACAATCAGTGGGGTCTCCAAAACCCGGCTCCACTTCTTCCCACAGCCCCGCTATTAACTACATCTGCGAGCCCGGTGTGTATCCGTCTCTAAACTCCCCAGACACCACGGAAGGAGATTTTATTCTTGTTATAAGTAACGCGCCCTCTCTCCCCTCGATGGAGCTGCCCCGCTATCTGTAGAGTTCGCTCCCGCCCCGGCCGGGCTCTGGAGCCGCCGCAGCCCTTCTCCACGCCTGGGCACCGATTTGTACTTCCCAACCTTGTAAGACCCAAGCCAGGCTAGCGCCACTGCTGCCGACCCCGGCGACTCCCTAAACTGGCGAGAAGGAGGCAGCCGGCTCAGATATCCCCCGGTTCCCACCCCGGCATGCACACATATCGCAGGAGTCAAAGCCGTGATCACCCGGCTTCCCCCTCTGAAGTTGCATCTCAGTTTTTCCCGTTCACCAGAACACCCGGTGATCTCGCTCCTGGGAGATCGCCCCTACACTTCCCCAGAGGCATCTCTACGGTTGCCCTAACCCTGCACCTTACTCTTGCTATCATTGAAAAAGACATTTTGGGAAAAGAACAGCCGGCGGGGAGGAAAAGGGCTTTTTTACCTGGGAGGTCCATGCCGGGAGAGGCGCGTCGGCTAGATAGCTCGTCCGTGAACTTGTATAGCTTAGAGAAAATGAGCCGAGATTGCGCTGGCAGAAAGAAAAGGAAACAGGAGTCGCCTCTTTCTCTCCCGCCCATTGCCAATAATCATCCCCCTCCCGCCAGCCGCTACCACCACCACCCCTCTTCCTCCCTCCTCCCCTCTTCTCCGGCACACACACACACACACACGCAGAGGCGCCCGTCAAGGATTCAGACACCGGCACCAGAGCGGAGCGCTGCCACAGCACCGCCGGCGATGCTGCACCCCAGTCCTTGCCCCGGCCAGGCACCCCTGCGCCTTGGAGCCGCACCCCGACACATGGCGAGCAGCAGCGACAAGCCGCGATGTTCCCACTGGGACGGCCTTCCCGGTGTCACCGGAGGCAGGGAAGAGCCGTGCCGCCTCGCCCCCCCCTCTCCCCCGCCATTATTTCTACTTGAACCCGTCGTGCTAAGATGCCCCTGTTCCAACATGCCACCGACACGGTAGCGCTCACCAACCGAACCACACGGCATCACTCACTGGGAGCTATTTGGAATTCACAGACTTTGATTCTGACCACAATAATCACTGAAAAAGACATGTTTTCGGGGCACTTTGGGCCGTAGGACTGCGTCCCGCACACCGCAAGGCCCCATTCCCACACACCTCGGCGCCCAAAGTTCGGCGGCGGCTCCCCCTTTATTAATAGATTTCTTCCCCGGGGCGTCCTGATTCCCGGCCCGTTCCCCGACCCGCTCCCGAACCTGGACCTGCTCCCTGACCCGCTTCAGGACTCTGGGACTTACTCCCCGACCCGCTCCCGAACCGAACCTGTTCCCAAACCTGCTCCCGTCCCAGGGCTCGTTCCCGGCCCCGGCTCCACTCCCTTCCCCGGCCCCGGTTCCCGATCCCTCTCCCGGTCCCGCTCCCGGTCCCGCCCGCGGCTCCGCTCCAAGCGCGGTCGCGCGGCGCCACCTGGCGGCGGTGCGAGGCGAGCCGCGGGTCTGTGAGGGACTGAGGGGACAGGGAGGGACTGAGGGAACACGGAGGGACGGAGGGAGCAGGGAGGAACAGAGGGAGCCGGGAGGGACGGAGGGAACACGGAGGGTCGCACCCCGGCAGGGGAGGGAGGAGGGAAATTCCCAAAGGGCAGAACGCTCGGCTGAGGAGCTGGGTGGCCGCCCCCTCTGGCTGCCTGCGGGGCCTGGGTGAGCTGGGCTCGTAGGTCGCCCCTGCCTTGCGGAGCGGGCGCGATGTTGTCTGTCACAGCCAAGGTTATCATCAGATGTTGCTGGCTGCAAATGTTTCGTGCTCCTGAGCTCGTGGGGCTGCTGCTGAGAGGTTATCAGCAATGCGAGGGAGGGTAAGGCAGAGCTCTGGCAATGCAGGTTTGAGAAACACTATGCATTTTGATGCATTTCTGTCAATTGTAAGCTGGTTTTTTCATGGCATATGGCGTTTTCCTAGAGATCCTGAAACTTAGACTTCAGCATCTGGAAGGAACTTATCAGAAAATTGTGTTTGCATTTAAGCGGTAGCTCCTGATATAGAGAAAATTTGCTGGTGTATGTAAACAGTAAAATTATAATTCTCTCTCCATGAATGAGCGCTTCTCTGTTTCAATCTTCTGCTTTAAGCAGGAGCAAGGAACCCCTGAGGGTGTCTGCCTGGTGATTTGCACCGAGAAATTAATCATGCCCTGAAATTACAGCTAAGCAGTGTGCAGGGAATTCCTAACCTATAGCTCCTTATTTCAAACGAGAAATTTATGCTAAGCCTGAAATACTCATGTTTAATGGTCTTTTTCCTGAGTTCAAGCATGGAGCGATGGGAGTAGAAAGCTGAAAAGTGTAGTGCATTAAAATTATCAGAAATCAGAGCAGGAACAAGTCTGTGGCTGTAAGGCAGCACGTATTCTGCAAGACAGGGAAAAGGAGCACAGAAATTCCTTTAGAAGAGATTGACACTCAATCTCACCTCTGTCTGGTACACTAGGGAGTTGCTATTATTTCTCTTTAGATCACACTACTCATTGATTATGACTATGTTGCAGAAAAGAGGCATTAAAGAAGAGCCAAAGGATTTGTACCTTGTTCTATATGACTTAAAACATAAGGCCCAGTGCTGAGGGAATGATGGCATGTTATCCCTTCTGCCTGCAACTTCCAAGGAAGATGAGCATAAGAACTAAAGGGAACTGAAAAGCCATTAAATCCAATGTGCACCCACAGGAAAAAAAAGAGAGATTAAATCTTGCCCTTTTTAGTACAAGAAATAGATCCCAAAAGCATAGAAACTCCCTTCTTCTTAGATAGGTAACTAGTAAAAGACCTGTAAGTAAAAATCATTGCAGTATGAATAGAGCAAGGGGCAATAACAACAGAATATTTACTTCTAATAAAATACTGAATCATATGACATTTACAGTGCTTATTAGAAAACAGTTCTGTGTGTTACTTCTAATTAAATATTGTCCTTAAAGGAATAAAATTGCAGCCTTCATGGAGCTATATAGCTGGTGGATTTACTTGAGCATCTTTCTTTTTTTTTTTTTTTTGAGTTGGAAGAATGAAAATATAGAACATTAAATTATTAATGTCAGAAAATGCACCTCAGTTATAAAGTGACTTCAGAAAGTATAGCTTCTAAAGTAAATTTGCAGGTAAGTTACTGGTAAAGTTTGGTAAAGTTCTCTTTCTTGAGTTCAAAAAGTTGGTTGTAGTTGGAAAAGAATAGTGTGTAATCAAGTTCATGTCATTTTTCATCACTTTGCCAAGAGTACAAACATTTCTACCAGGGATGTGTTGAACTTGATGGTGTGGAAGTTACACACGAAATAAAACTGCTCATTTCTTTGGAACCATTCCTAAGCTAGCCCTCACCTTGAACTCATTTAATCCAACAGCTTCAAGGGGAAAAGCTTTTTGTCTTATCTACTAAATCAAGTTATCAACAGAAGAGTATTTTGATCAGTAGCTCCCAAGTGTTTCCCATATATTATTTACAATAATGTCAAACAAAATAGGACACTCCTTTCCAAAAGAAAATTATGTATGTCTTTTCCTGAAATTATTTCATAGATATTTGCATATATTATATCATTGTTGCATGTACATAAACAGAGAAAGAAGAAATGTTCATTTAATGTGAAAATTTCTTTTATCTACCTAAAATATTAGAACAAATTTGTAGCAGGGACACAAAAACACTTCCCTAATCAGCCAAGGTGATGATTTCTGGGTCCTTGTTTATCAAATAGATTGCCATTTAAATGGCTAACCCGTGTCTTCATCGATTACTTGTCCTTTAAACAACAATTTTACTGTAAATTGTAACAAATGGGATTTAAAAAATCTGATCATTTTTTCTTGCAAGCACATCTTTGAAATATAATCTGATGGCAGAGAAAGTGCACTCTTCTGTACCTACCTAGTGACAACCTCCATATTAACCACAAGTGATTGTTGGTGAGCAAGCTGAAGTACACCCACCCTCTGTGAGAGCAATCCTTGTGCTAATTCTGCTATCAGCATGACTAAAACAATGTTTTGTTAATTCAAATCTGTGTTTAATTCCCTATTCTATGGGGACTCCAGGGCTTTTACCTTATAGCTGTCAGCTATGGCCAGGAATATACAACTCTTTGTTGATAACATGCACAACATTCTCAAGTATAAGCAATATAGGGAAAAATCACATAATAAATTAGAGTTCATTCACAGAGATGCTTAAACTTGTTTTCTAGTCCCTGAGTCTTAGTGCTTCACACATCAACCAAGGCAGTTAGGCTTTTCCCCTACATAACAAAATTCACCAGAAGTTTTTATCAGGTGACAGTTCTCAAGTGCAAAGGTTTTCCCTTCATTGGAAAGTGAGGAAAATTTAGGCTGGATGGAGGAATTTACCCATTCTCATAAAGAACATCATGTCTGGTAGAATTTCAGGAATATCTTCATAAGATTTTACACATTGAGAGAAGTGAGTGTAATTCCTCAAGAACATTTGGTTCATATAAAAATATCAGAACAACCCTAACATCATGTTCTGACTCTGTCATCAGCCTCTCTGACCAACGCATTTTTGAGTCATTCAGGTTTGCTTGGGAAAATTTCGAGATGGAGATGTCATATCATTGAACAAAAAATGGTGCAAATGTCACTTTTTCCCCCTAAATATATACCAATTAGAAATGTCCAGACAATGTGCATCAGCCACCAATGTGTGCTGCAGGTTCAACACTTACACCCAGTTTTTAAGGTTTGGTGCATCTTCAGAACAAGCAATTTACAGTGATGTGGAGCAGCTCTGCTATTCTCTGGATTCCTTCTTCACAGAGCTTTTAAGAAGATAAATGATGACAGCAACCCAGTGCGCCTTCCAAAGACTGCAAATTTTTTGTCTAAAAAAGAAAAGGCATTTGTGAGAAATGTTTACTACAACAACAGCCAGACACCAGGCTTGGCAAGCACAAATAATTATTTTTTCTTTTATATGTGGCACTGAACATTGCTTGTGTGCCCAGGTTTTGGGTACTTTTCACTCATACAAACTCACAACTTGACCTTATAAATAAACCCCCCATATTTTAAAAATGTAGCTCCTAGCTAACAGAACTAAAGACATTTATTATCTTTGTGGCCATCCAATATCCCCTCTCTGAGCTTCTCAACTGAGTTCAGAAACTGAAGAGTTTACATGAAATTTATAATGAAAACATTGCTATAAACATAGCATGATCTCAAGTTTCATTACAGGAGATCCCTTAGGGCTCATAGCCAATATATACAAACTTCAAAGAAGCTAATATATGTTAGATAATATCTATCTATCTATCTATCTATCTATCTATCTATCTATCATCTATCTATACTATCTATCTAGTATCTTGCAGATATTACCTTATTATATATATATATGTATATATATATGAATGAAAAATACATAAGGTGTATATATTAGGTTCATACAGATTTTATTTGGGAAGAACTCTGGTGGTGTTAAACTATACTTTGTATAGATTTTCTTGCTGCAGGTGAGAGGCTGCTATACAATGTCACACAAATGTGAAATTCAAGAGATGCAGATTATTTATTTTCAGAAGAGAAAATCTTGGAATAGGACTTTGAAGTGCAACAAAGAAATGCCACAGCCTTTGATTGCTTTACTTAGTTCATTGCTTCACTTGTTCATTCAAAGAAGGTCTTCCAATTCTAATTGGAAAACAAAGTTATAACGAATCACATGTTTCTAATGATTCATGATAATTTGTATTAGCAGAGAAGACTTTGGCATTTCTGAAAATGATCCAAAGAAATAAAAATGCATGGCATAGATGGATGATCACATTATTAATGATTTCATTTAGTTAGTTCTGAGCAGCATTTCAGAATGCAAATCAGGTTTGAAAGCAATGCTGAAGAAGACAGTCTCATTAAGGACATACATGGAAGGAAATATATAACTCTATCATTTATATATATACATATATATATTTATATATATATTTAATTCTGCTTTAAAGATTCATCCTTCTATTTTTGCAAAGCAACTACTCTGCAAACAGAGCATTGTTTCATTGTTCCAAACTGTACATTGCTCCAAGTTTTACACTCACAAAATAGGAATACAAAAAAGCTACTTGCCATAGAAATCTTAGCCATTATAAAGAGCTGTGACCATCCTGGTAGGAAGCAAAACCAGTTAAGTTCAATCCTTTTAAAATTAACTTTTTTTCTGAAATAAATATATTTGTGTTGCAACCAAGAGACTCCATCTTCAGAGAGATGGAACAGATGTATTTGGTCACTTTTATATGCTAATTCCTACTCAGCACATGGCTGCTGAGAACTCTGATGACATTTGAGAGACCCAAAAGATTTGAGTTGTAGCTTCCCTCACTGCAATTAATGAAGAAAATTTCTGGCTGTTGTTAACTCACTAGTGTATTTCCCTCAGCTTTTATTTGTATTAGTTTTTTTCACTTTTCCTTCATCAGAGCTCTTAATTTGTACTAATAATTAGACCAATATACTGCTGATATGTTTTGTCACATATATTTTTTTTGTGGATCTCTCTGTGGATCTCTCTGTAGAACTTCCTTTATTTGAAATGGGAAAGACTGGAGTTCCTCATCCAAAGAACACTTGCAATCTGATCCCAACCTACAAAAATGGTATTTCATCTAAGGTGGGTGTAGAGAAAATCCAAAGTAGTCCATGGCTGTTGAAATGTTGTCTAGGATGCAGGAAGATTTACATCCATCTAAGGAGGTCACATTCTTATCTGAGTTCCAGACACCTCACTTCAGTCTCAGCTCTCTGCTGCCGTAGGTTTCAGCTCTTCCACTTATGACAAAATTTCACACTGCTTTGGCTTTCTCAGGTCTGTGGAGACTTCTGTTCTTGCTTCATCTGAAACAGTCCTGAACAGCAATCTTTGTATCCTTTGAAAGCACCAGGAAACTTGTAGCCAGTGCAGGTCCCATCACTGTGCATCAGTATGGCATTAGGTTCTTCTCTTTCAAAATCTTTTATCAAAAGAAGGTTTAGCTACTGTAACTGCAGCAATAGCCTCACAAACCAGAATGATGCATGCAATGGCAGTTCTCCACTACCTTTAAGCATTTGCATTATGAGGGATGACCGATCCCATTCATCTCAGTGACTGCTAAATGGGGTGTCCCTAAAAACACTTGTGACATGTCACTTCTTCAGTCCTCACCAAAGTCCTTCACCTCCTAGGAAAGGAGGTGAAACATTATCTGTTGAACATTTGCACAGTCCACTGTGAAGGAAAGCTCATTTGAGCTAGATAAGGGCATCTGGGAACAACAGTATTTGTCTCTCCCTACAATCTCAAAGCCAGAATTTGGTTGATGTTTTAGATTCTTAAGGAAATACAGAGAGGAAGGCAATGAGGCAAAGCTGACATATTTGATGTCAAAGATCTTGGGAGCCAGGCCTCTGGGTTTGGGGAAGGTATGAGAAGGAATATCTGGATAGTTATCAGTTTTACTTTTAACAGCTTCATTGGAAGAAGAACTGAACATTAATTTTCTATGCTGAGCTGAACCTTGGGCATATATCACTGTTTAGACATTCCCTGTTCACCTAGGAAGTATTGCAACAGGTGAGAGATATGTTTATGCAAAACTGTTGCGCTCTTTTGAAGGATCTTTACATATGTTTGTACCATACCTCTGGGAAACCATCTACATCTCTGATCACATCATTTGATATAGTCAGAATTCTCAGGGTAGCAGACACAGGTAATCTGTCACTGTAAACCCTCACATAGCCTAGCCCAAATACTGAACACCCAACATGTTTTATTGCATGTGACTGCATAGAAAAATAGTGGTGCCTGAAGGCATGGAGAAAAAGAGATAACAGAGAAGCAGTCATTCCCATCACCTTGTATTCCTCCTTCCAGGGAAAACTTGAAACGTTCAGTATAGAAAGAAAATGCACTAAATTTCAGACATTTGCATTAGGAACTTTGAGGCAGACATAGCATTTCCAATTTTAATACTGAGGCCTTCACAAGGGATTTCACATCTGAAGTTTTTTCATTGCATTGAACTGAATGACACTAAATTTAAAATAATTGATGAGCCAGAACTCTGATACACCTTTGCCAAATACAAGAATAATATGTGTTGTAGAAATGAAATAGAATTCACATTGCAAATAATCCTTTACATAACAGTATATATATATAAATATATATAAAATATACACTATATGAATTATAGAGAAATTAATGTGCAGAGAGCCTGAACTGAAAGTCTTAAGCCTACAAAGACTTTGTCTGTATTTTACTCGAGGCACATGAGCAGCCCCACTGTGCTTTGCTCTTTTTGTACATAAACTTTTGTAGGCCTGGAGCCACAGCACAGAAGGAAAAAAATACCAAAAGCATTTCATAGCATTTCTTTTCATGACTTTGTGCTTGTGATGCTCTTGAATCAGTATCATTATTACTTTATTGTGTTTTGTCATTGTGGTGACACAAAGGATTTTAGTGCAGCTCTGCAGGGACTCCTATGCCACGGACATGTGTTTCAGCATCAGTTCTGTTCTGTTTGAAGGCAGAAACAGATTCTGGAGGTGGGATTTGTAATGGCCACAAAGCATCTGGCATCTCTGTAACTGTCCCTTCTCAAGACCAAGGAAAATTCCTTGATATCTTTTACAGGTCTGATTAAACGCTGCATGTGCCAATGACAGATGTGTTTAAAGCTACTTCCCTTTTTAAGCCACAGTGTTTTATCTGTGTTGAACTTTCCAATAAAAGGGGATAGGGGCAATGATTTTAAGCTGAAAAAGGGCAGGTTTATGTTAGATATAAGGAAGAAGTTCTTGACTGTGAGGATGCTAAGGCACTGGAACAGGCTGTCCAGCGAAGCTGTGAATGCCCCAACCCCGTGAAAATGTTCAAGGTCATGTTGGGCAGGGCTCTGGGTACACTGGTGAAAGTTTTCCCTAGCTATGGCAAGGGGAGCTGAAATTAGGTGGGCTTTAAAGTCATTTTCAATCCAAGCCATTGTGTGATCCTATAATTCTGTGATAACAATGGGCACGGCTTCTCATGGAAGAGAACCAAGAACAATGTATCTAAGGGAGTGTCTCTCTATGCCCTGTCTGCACATACAGAATAGATTTCTTTTTTCTCTCATTGGCTTTCTTTTTTTCTGTTTCCTAAGGTCTTTATGACATATTATAGTTTACAATATATATGAGTTAACATCAAATTTAAGGCTATACAAACACCATCTCCAGACCAATTTTAATCCCATGCTTATATAAAAATCTGCTTCACATCCACACATTCTGGTTCCTAGTACTTAAGGTCTTGGCTGCACACTGGTTGCTAGGCCTAGAAGCACAATAGCCAGAGAAAAGTCAGCTGGCTGTGCTGGGCACTGGAAGATGGCACTGCCAAACTGGTGACTCACAGCTGGGAGTCAGGGATTTCACCTCTTAAGATCAATCTTGAGAAAAACAAGAACTCAAACTATGTGCCCCAAACAGCAATATGTAAGTAATTGATTCACCTTAAACTGTTTGAAAGCAAATTGAAACATCAGCATAAGTGAAGGTGAGGTATCTCTATCTTTTTAAGGAAATAATTCTTGATCTGCCAGAAATTATGCATTCACTCAAATTATCACAATCCAGCTGATGGCTTTGAGCTTAGTGTAACTTACTTAAGAACAAACAGGAAATGCTATAAATACATGTTAACACTACTTCCCAGGTATATTTGGCTGAAGAATAACTCTTCTATTTCCTTCCCATTATTTTTTTCCCACATATGAGCTAGAATTATATGGAAATTAATGCAAATGAACATTTATTTTCAAATATGAAAATATTGTGTCAATTTTTGCATCGTTTTCACTTGAAAAAATTGCTGCCAGTCATATCTCCTCTACAGCTGTTTCATTCTGACAGTTTGCATCATCCTGCTTTTATAGATTTTCCTGGTGAATCAGGTGAATTACCTCAGAATTCCATAAATGCTTTTTACTAGTACGCCATGGCTTCTCACCGGGAAAAAAAATGCAAGGTAAATTATGTTTTTGTGCTCCTATTTTATAAAAATAAGCAGAAAAATACACAGTTGAATTCCTATTCAACCAGAAGCCTAAACAAAGACTTTCTGACATCTCATGATGACACCTTCAATCAATATTTTCCTAAGCAATCAACATAAAATGTAAATGGGATAACTGGAGTGTTGGTATGCAAGAAACAGGCTTCCTGAAGAGAAGCAATAGGCTTGTATCAAAAAACATGCAAAGATGAAAAGGATATGGCCTAAGTTCAAATTTAGTTAATCAGTTCATCACATGCTGAACACTGAGCGACTCAGTAGACTGAACAAAGCTAAAATGCTGACTGAGTGGAGCTGGGCTGCCCACGCTTGACTTTCTTCAAGCAGTCTTTGACATAATTTGGAGTTTCTTGGGTTCCTTGGGACCTAGCTTATATTCACCCATCCATCCTTTTATCCATACTACAGCTGGCACCACTACAACCCTCAAACTGTGAGGACTGAGTTGTCCCACTCTGCAACTGACCCTGTGTGAAATAGACCATCCTTGCTATGTGTGCTCACACACACTGCTCTTGAGTAAAAGCAAGATGTTCTCTAATCTCTTTTCACTGCATCTTCCTACAAATATAACAAGAATATTGGGAAAAACATAGTTCACTCGTGTTGCAGAGTTAGCCTTTGTGTTTGGAGCGGCAGAATATTTCCATATAATTGTGTAATTTGTGAAGAGTTTCTGGGAGTGCAATGGTTTTCAGCATTTTTATATTTTTTTATAGTAAAAAAGGCTGTCCAATACAATGAAAAATTAAAACCACTTGAAAAAACCCTGTAAGATTTCTTGAATTTTATTTTCATTAATTCATCTGTTTTACTTGTAAAATTTTATTGTTTCTCATCCAATTTATAATGCACTATATATATAAGCCAAGTGGAGTGTTGCTACATCTGTCTTAAAAGCAGCCCATGACACAGGATAAAATTCATCTTCATGGAGCCCTGAGAATTCATACAGCTAATGGTCCCCACAGCTACGAGATTAGACCCTCTTTTGGGAGATCCATGTGCCTAATACAGAAAAGAAAGTCATTAGGCAGAAAATTATGACAGGTTTGCAATTGATAGAAACTTCATGACAAACTCCAGTGGTGTATTTTGGAGGCTTAACTACCTAATCAGTGGGATTAAATTCCATAGCAGCATGCTGATATTTGTGTTTGAGTTTTAAGATACTGAAGATCAAGTTCTGTGCAGAAAACCACAATGTTAGGCTTTTTAAACAAATTATTGCAAGTGATAATATTTACCTTCAGATCCTCCAAAAGACAAAATTTCTTTCAAATTTTTCAGTACTTTTTATGTGGACATAACATGAGAATCTCACTCATTCAGATTTTCAAATAAGTTAGAATGCAGAATATAATTGTTGAATATTGAAGGGAAGAGGCTGTGTTGAAAAAAACTCAGCAAACAGAAAAACACAGCAAATATGTTTGGGTCATGCAGAAGTCTAGAAATAGAGTGTTCTGAAAGCTGGTTATGCACTGAATCATCACTCCTTCTGTAGCTCACATTCTTTGTGTTGTCAGAAAGAATGTTGACTCATAAGGTTACAGACAATTTATACAAATGTTAAACACGCCTTTTTATACTACCATTTGAAATTTTCACTTGGAGTGAAACAGAATTTTCAGAGTTTTTTAGAGCTTTATGTGCCATTAAAAAAAAAGTTTCCAAAGAGGGCACGCATCAGTAAGCCTTTTCTAGATCAAAAGCTATTTAACTTACCTTTCTCTTTCAGAAAATTTGTCAAATTTACTGAAGGCAGAAGTATATTTAGGCACTTAGCCACTCAATTTAAGACACTTTAGTTGTGGATTGCACTGAAATCTCTAGTCATCCTTTGGAGCTGGCCAGTTTCACATACATGATGAAATAAGCCCTGGAATACATGGAAAAATTAATTGAATTATTCGTACCTAAATTCAAGCCCTGCTCAGGGTAGTAAAGGCATCCCTCACTATATTTGTAGCATGCAAAAAAATGAAACACTCCAGTAGTTTGGAATGAAAGACTTTTTTTTCTTTATTATCCGTAGAAACTTCACCCAATTACCAGACATTGTTACATATTTAATCATTAATTTTAAGAATTGTGATGGGTGTCTAAAAATGTAAGCTAATCAAAGTGCAAGCTCTAATTTCTATTATGTAAATCTCACACTGGTCCAGTGTGGTTCTCTTTAGGATTTCTTTCACAAGTGACTAGTTACAAGAGACACAGAGTTTTTCTTGCTTCAGAGCACATAACCTTAGTATTGTCATTCTCTCAAGACCTAATGGACATTTCAGAGAAATGGATGACTGGATATTTCAAAAGACTGATTGTGAAGTTTCAACCGATTCTGAGGTTAATTGTTATCTTGGGGTTTGGACCAGATGAGTACAAAGGTTCCCTTCTCACCCAAACCATTCTATGATTCTATGATCTCCAAACCCAGAGCTGAGTCATGTACAAAGGAGTCATTATCACTTCTTGGTCTCCAGTTAGATTCTCTTAAGTAGTTTTCAGGCTGAAGTCAGCCATCTTAAAATAGCTTTCTCCATCTCTTTCCTGTGTAAAGAAGATATCTTTTTCTTCTGCAGAACCCATTTTCCTAAAAACACATTTCAGATGAAGCAGAAAAAATATGATCCCTTTTCCAGAGGATATGTTTACAATAGAGGGCTATTCCATAGTATTAACTACTCAAATGCATTTCTGCAGATGAAATGAGTTAGAGATAGAAGAAAATTTTCTCTTAAAATTAGATACTTTTCATGAATAACCACATTGCAGAGAACAACCTTTTTTCATTCTGTAATATAATTTCATATGTACATACACAGTAAGTAGCTGGAGTATCTGGGGTTCTTGAAAACCAAAAGTGAAAAAAAGAGAAAGCAAAATGAACAATTATGATGATAACTTGCTGCAATTTAGGACAAAAGTGATGTTGTGGTAACTAAATAAGATACAGATAACAAACTATTTGCTTACAGATATATGCAGAGTTTTTCAGTACTTAATACCATGAATTATGTCAGTGTTTGGTTTTGGTTAGTCTGTACTTCTTGCATAGATATGAGAAGATGGTAGTCATGCAAGAATGAATGTACCTGCTGTTAAAAATTCTCTCAGCTTTTGTAAGGAGAATAGAATGGTAATGTAATTTTAAATAAAGCAGGGAAAATACAATTTTTTTCCAAATTCTAGGCAAGGTATGTTTCCTTGCATTGTATGTATTTACACTTTTTCTTTAAGATACATGCTCTCCTCCATGTATGCTGGCCTTGGTATCAAGAGATGCTGCCTTCTGAACAAAAAGAGCTGATAACCCTAAATTAAGAGGTGAATTAAATGCTTGTGAAAGTACCGGTTGACAGCCTAAGAGCTGGAAAGACCAAGCTGCATTCTTCTCCAGCAGCATATCCTGCAAACATCTTACAGTGAAGTCATTAGCCTGGCTTGAAGAGGTACCAACTGCAAGAGTCTAACCAGGTCACTAAGGTCTGAATTTGAACATTCTGGTCTCAAACAAATGAGGAATTAGGTCACTGAATTTAATCAAGTTAAACAATGGAGATGGAGATGAAATGGAAATGGAAATGGAAATAAAGAACTTAAATGTGCAAAATCCTATTGCATATTCATTAAGAGTGTCTCAACAGCTGCAAAACCAACACATCACAACCTGGATCCACGACAGGAAGATTGGAAGTATGTCCCGTCAAACTCTCAATGCTTGTGTGGTGCAGCTTCAGTGAGACTCTGGAGGGCACCATCACTGGCGGGTTAATGTGATTTGGTGGCTTAGCTGACCTGGTCTGGCTTTGGCTACACACCCTCTGCATGTTCCTCGAGAGGGAATCTTGGGAATTAGCTCATGTTGAGACCTACACAACAGGCTGAGAATGTTAACTTGGGCATGAGTATGAGTAAAACCTGCAAAAACATTGATTGTAGAGGAAACTCTAGCCATTCTGATGTAGACTGTGGTATATTCTTCTTCCAGTTTCTGTAATGCTTATGTCTCTGACACTTAATTTTGTTTCTAAACATCCCTCCACCCCAACCAAGTACATAACACCATATGGCTTCAATTCTACTGTGTGAAGATAGTACAAAGGAAATGTCATGAAAATAGTTTTGTCATTCTCTAAATGGATGCTTAAATCCTTTTGTTATTTAAAAGGCAGCAACTCCCCATCTTACAGGGTTTTACTGTTTAAATTTCAAATTCTAGAGATGATATTTCCTTGTGAATAGAGAGAAATAGTTGCATTTATATGAAATTGAGATCTCTAATTTCTACCAGTTTATCTGTTTTAAGATAAGATCATCAGGAGCTTAAATTTTTTCTTTGTTTTGAAATGCATTGTTATTTAAATAGTGTATAAAAAGTTGCTATAAAGTCCTACAAAACTGACTACATTGACAATGAAAACTCTTGACCTATTGATGACATATTCAAGGAGAATTGACTTCTAATTCTGCAAAGAATATACTTTGGATTTGTGGATGGAGAGCTTCACCATGACGATTTCGAAGATATTTATCATTGTCCAAATTTTTAATAGAAGAATATAGAAAAGGTATTCTGACTGAGATTAACATTATTGTGTCCTTAACTTTTCTCTACTCAAGTTTGCTTTTCTTTCATTTATAATTTAATTACAACACTTCAAAATTTCAATATTTTGATTGATTTTTAATTTAAATATTCTTTGCAGAGCAAATACACTTGTAAAACCAGAAATCTCAAAAGGCTTTAAAAGAAGAGACAATGAGAATTGGTCTACTATTTATTGTGCTCTAGATTTGTATGAGTTAGTTATTTCTGGTATGAACTTATGTAGTATTCAGTAATTGAAAACACCCCTTCCTTTTCTAGGATTTATCTTTTGAAGCTAACTGAAGTGTAATTTGGACATTAAGGAAGTTATTTTGAGGGAGGAAATCATTAGACTCCAGATATGTAGGAATTCAGGGACAGCAGGTCTAGTTTAACAAATATATTTGACTTTTCTGGGGATAATAAAGGGAGAAAGGGAGGTAGTTTGCATTATTTTGTTTAGACTTCTAAAGCACATTTTACATGGCATGACAGATAAAAGCAATTTTGAAAATAAATTCTGTGTAGGTTATAGAAGGAATAAAAAATTTTGGAATGTGGCTAGAGAAAAAAAAGCAAAGATCTATGATTTAAGCAGTAAACCTGGGCTGAAAGATAGTAATTTGTTCGGTTCATTACACAATATTTGTTAATGTTTATTGTGCAGCTCCTGACCTTTCTAGCAGTAAACTATATTTGTGTTTAAATTATATTGATTTATTTTTAATTCCCACAAAAATTATGTAATTATACATTAGTAACCTAATTCTAGAGCCTGCTGAACCTGGCTAATCAAATTCAACAGAAGCTAATTAGGTATTGAATGTCAATTTATTTGATCTCCTTTGAAAATTCTTATTTTAATGCATTTCTATAATATTGAGGGAGAAAAAAAAATGATATTTTACCTTCTAACTGCTCATCTTTATCTGCTTGTGTTAAAATTGCATTAAAATTTTGTAATAAAAATTGTTAAATCTTTTCTGGCTGCTAGTCATTGTTTTAGCTGTGCAATCAACTTGTGTTATTTTAGTGTTGAACAAGTTCCTTTTGTTTAATGAAATCCATCTTAATCCTTCTTCAGCAGAGGTCTTCCTTTTTTTTTTTTTTTTAAGCATACTCACAGTCTAGTTAAACATATTCCTAAATTTTGTCTTTTGACAAATTGGTTTTAGGCTGCCTTCCTTTTGAAGGAAGACTGTGTCTGGCTCTTTACTAATTTAGAACACATAGCATTTCAGCTCCAAAATAAACACACTGTGGGAACAAGGGTGGAAGAATGAAAATGAGGTTCTATTGGATGCTGCCTCTTTGTGCTAACAGTGCGTCTCCAGCTATGTAAATGATAACAGTCGCAAGGGGAAATGTAGTCAAGGGTTCAAGCCAGGTGCTTTCGTCCTCAGTCATATAATCATAGACTATCTCGAGTTGGAAGGGATCCATAAGGATCATTGTGTCTCTTTCCTGTTTATTACATGTTATTATTATAAGCATGGCATATCAAATATCTTTTGCAGCAGTATGATTCAAAGACGTTAGGAATTATTTGGGAAAAAATGTTATTTAAAAGAAAAGTGTATCTATTAAGTGACTATTTAAGTCAGATTTACAGTATTCACTGAGAAATAAGTGCTTATGATAGAGAGTTCAAGGACACTGAGTAAACATAAAGGACTGTAACTCAACGTGACTTTTTTGCCTTTTTCATTACCAAGTCTGGAGGACTTGGCACAATGTAGTTCTACAACAGGAACATCAGATTTTAGATCTATTAACAACAAGTAAATTATTTATCAACTTACAGGATATCAGGAGTTATTTGGCAGTTGGCAGGCATCAGTGAGCCATAGATTAATAGAATGCCACTATTGTGTAAAATATCTTCTGAGCTATCTATTTAAGAACAAATTATTTTAATAGATACTCTTATTAAGGACATCAAATACCCTTAAGCTGCTTTTCTCACTTTCTATTGCTCTGTCTATAGGCATAATACTATGTTTTATAGAAAGGAGAAACTGAATACATTGCCAGTTATTTCTGAAAACAACATTTATGTATAGCTACTCAACAGAGGAAAGGATTTGCACTGTATGCTAAAATCAGCAACAAAACTTGGGCACATTCTGGAACAGTTTTTTTGTCTTGTTACAATGGGAGAAAAAGTGGCAATAATAGAAAGACACAGTTGAAGATAGCAAGAGCTCATTTCTTCAAACTTATCTCATTGGGAAGCACACCCTGGGTTATACCAAAAACAGTTCTGGCCAGAAGAACAAGGGAGGTGATTCTGCTCAGCCCTAGCACTATCTACCACCAGAAGAATAACCATGTCCAGCTCTGGACAGAATTTTCTGTGCTGTCCTTGGCACAAGAAAGACATGGACCTGTTGGAGCAAATTCAGAGTAGGCCATAGAAATGACCAAAGGGCTGGAGCACCTGTTCTGCGAAGACTGGCTGAGATAAGTGTGGGTTGTTCAGTCTCGAGAGGAGAAGGTTGTGGGGAGAGCTCCTTGTGGCCTTCCAGTACTTAAAGAAGGCTCATAAAAAGAGCAAGAGCAACTTTGTACATGGGCAGAGAGTGAGAGGACAAGAGAGTACTGCTTTTAACTAAAAGGAGGTAGGTTTAGATTATATGCGGGAATAAATTCTTTGCTGTGAGGGTGGGGAGGCACTGGGACAAGTTGTCCAGAGAATATGCGGATGCTCCATCCCTGGAAACACTCAAATTCAGATTGGATGGGGACTGAGCATCCTGAGCTAGTTTTGGCAGCCCTGCTCATATGAGGGAATGGAACTAGATGAACTTCAAGTCCTTTCCAATGCTGGCCATTCTATGACTCTCACTGGCAGTTCCAATCTCATCCCAGAGGTGTGGTTTGTTTCCCAAAGGGCTTGTTCTAGGCAAAATTTAGCAGATAGATAATTTTCTTGTGCTAAAAGATTTTCCTATTCTTATACTCTGCACTTTTACTCCGTATCATGCAACTGTGAGCAAAATAGCATTTTGTTGCCATCTTTAGTTGCAGCTGCTTTTCCTCTGTAAAATAACTGAAAACACTGAAGCTTTTGCAGCTTCTGCTGCTTTCCGAAGTGCCTTGAACTTTCTAAGCTACGTGTCATTTCAGTATCTCTGATACTCCTTGAATTTTTTCTTGTCATACTGGATCAAGAGCTTAGAAAAAACCAACAAACCTTAGGCATTTTCCTTTTCAGATGTGTTGCAATGGAAAATAAAGGCTTCAGCGAAAGGCAGTTTATCCCAAAATAGGAGCTTTCAAAAGTTCTCCTGTAAACTTCAAAATAGTTTGAAGATCTCCCTATGTAGGATCCCAGGAGAAACCAGGTGAGAGGGACAGAGGATGATAAGTAGGCCATTCTATTTAGGTGAACTAACAGTTATGTTAAGTTAGAAACGCTTGGTAGTGTGTTTTCAGTTGCTTAAAATACTTGTATATTTACATTTTCCTATAAAAATATTAAGAGGAGTAATCACTTCTGAATAACAAGTTCTGAGTGAGAAGTGAATCTCTTGAACTACCATTGAATTTAGCAAAGAATATCACAGAAATTATTAGTATAGTTTTCCCAATTACAGTTGCAAATAAACCATATTTTTTCACAGGAAAATGTCACTTATAGCAAAATAAAATTTGCAAATAACAATTTTTTTTTTTTAACTTGACTTTTAAAAAACACACACAAGAATGTTGATTTAGTATAAAATTTTATATTATAAAATAATAATATTGTCCCTACTAAAACTTTTAAGCTGGTAATAAACAGTTATTTAAAATGGTGATAAATGATTACATATCCTATTAGCAATACTTTAAAGGTTAAAACAAACAACAAAACCAACCAAAAGCCCCAAACGAACTCCACTGCTCTCAAAAAACCCCAAAGAACAAATCAACAAAAATATCCCCCGAAAACCCAAACCAAATGCCAAACCATAAAAAAAAGGAGGAAAAGCAACCCTGCCAATATCTGCATATAATGAGCAAGGGATACTCAAATGTTATAGGATACATTAACAAAAAGGGTAAACCCTGAGAACTTGGAAGCATGGAAGATAGATAAGGTTAATTAATCCTACAGTGATGGCCACTCCTACCAGATGATGAACACCAATTATGTGCTGTTAATGACCTCATAATATACAATTCTTCATCTAAAAAGGAGCTAGCAAATAACTAGTCCTCAAAGACAGGCAGAACCAGTTTGAGAAGTACTTGCTAACATTCAATTCTCATTAAAATATCCAGTGATTTTGATAACATTTTTCATTTTATACAATCACGCACTGACCACGTAGTTTCTGTCACCCAACCCAACACATGAAAATCTTGATATTTGTGGGGTAGACTGAGTGATCTTTTCAAGTCAAACAAATATTTTGATAATTTTCAGAGAAGGACTAGAACACCAAAAAATGCTGTGCTAAAGGAAAAATGGTGAGAGCCAGATAATCTGAGTTCACTTACATGATAAGTTCAGCTAAATATTTAGGTTAATATGCTGGGAAAATAACAAGGAACTAACTCAATGACAAGGGTTAAGCTAATTTCTATGTAGAAACATAGTTGCTTCTAGAGTCATCCACCCCCTTTCTAAAATTCTGTGTATATATAAAAACCTGTAATATTTCTGATCATGGACAAATCACGTTTTTTCTTTCATTCCAACCTTTTTTTCCCTACATTTCATGGTAATCAGCTAACTAGTTTTACAACACATAAAATCTAGATTTATAGAGCCTGTACAGACTCACCACCACTCCAGGGTATGAAACAGTTCATAAATGTTTGAAAAAGTGTTCCTGCCCCATTGCTTTTCTGACTATATCACTGCTCCACACACAAAATGACCGTCCATTTGTTATGACTCTAGAGTACATGACTGCTAAGAGGCAAACATGGAAACATATAGCCTTAGTTTGGCAGTTATTTCTAAGCTCTATTTGCATTAAATAATCTGTCTTGGTTTTGGGAGTTAGGATTTTTTTTCATCTCAAAGTATGCACATATAGCAGGTATATTATGAATTAGTATTTAAAAAAACAAAACAGTCCTTGAAGCAGGATTCTGGGAATCTGACACATAAATGAAAGAATAAAGTTATTTCTGATTTTTTTTTTATTTAAGCAAATGATATCACATAAAATCCTACTTTTTATGTTTTTCCCCTTTTTTTATTTTTTTGGTTTTCTGTGCCCACTATTATAATAAACAATGTCTCATATTATGGTAATAAAAAGAGGTAAGATGGAAAAAGCCATTGTTCCATAGGAAGAAATGTATGTACTTGGGTAGGCATCACACAGAGTTATTTTCAACACTTTACACTCATCAGATCTGATTTATTGTCCCTCCACATACCACAAAAGACTCAGAAGCTAGAATAACACTTGTAAAACAGACATACTTATAAAGGAAATGTACATATGTATATAAATCCTTATCCAAGTACCTACATTGGATTTAAGTTATCAGTGGCTGTGGTTTGATTTCCCAGTAGCTGTTGGATGGCATTCAATGTGTTCCTAGAAAGCATAATCCTGAATATACTAATTTTAAAGAAATAGAGCTCATGATCTTCCAAAATGCTCTATTCCTAGAACCAAAGCATTTCAAAAAGCACAGCTTTCAAACAGCCCTAGCACAGCTCTTCCAGCTAAAATTGTAATGTCGATGAACCTAGCTGATGTAAGATATCCAAAGTGTCACTGCAGTGTTACTTTGAGAAAAAACATATGATTTTCACAAAATATCCTGATTTGGAAGGGAACCACAAGGATCTTCAAAGTCCAACTGCTGGCCCAGCACAGGATAACCCAACAATCTAAGGATCAGACCATGTGCCTGAGAGCATTGTCCAAACTCTTCTTACACTCTGTCAGACTTGGTGCTGTGACCATTGCCTGTTCCAATCCCTAACTATCTACCAGGCAAAAACCATTTTTCTCATATCCAGGCTGAACCTCTCCTGACACAACTTCAAGCCATTCACTCTGGTGCTGCCATTGGTCACCAGAGAGAAGAGATCAGTGCCTGCCCCTCCTCTTCCCCTCGTGAGGATGCTGAAGACTGCACTGAGGTCTGTCCTCAGTCTCCTCCAGGCTGAACAGACCAAGTGACCTCAGCCTCTCCTCACACAGCTTACCCTCAAAGCCCTTCACCATCCTTGTGGCCCTCCTTTGGATGTTCTCTAGTTGCTTAAGGTCTTTTTTATGCTGTGGTGACCAAAACTGCACAGAGGAATTGAGATGAAAACAAAATCCATTGCAGACTGAATACCCTGTCTTGGGAGATTAGTGCTTTCTAAGAGTTTAATACTTTTCAAAATGTTGCTGCTTATGTTTTTTAGCTCAACAATGAAGACAGTTGTACCAAGAAATACCATTCTGTATTTATTTCAGTGTTTCTGAATATATTTCTGTTTCTGCTTTTCATAAATACCCACAAGTGATATCAAAGGAAATTTATAATATGAAACCAGGGAATATTTTATGCCTCAAGAAGCATGTGAAAATAATCCTATAACCATCTCTGCCTTATTTTCCTGTGCAAAACTTCTGCTCTGTTAGACTATAACAAGCAGAACACAGATATCACGCCTGAAAGCAGTTTTTTCCACTGTGAAAGTGCAAGGAGATGACCTAGGACTTTTTCTTTAATGTTTTGAAATGAGGTATCATTTGCATAACTAAAATATTTCTGCCTAAATATTGTTCTGAAAAAGCATTTTGAGGCGACATTGAGAAAGTTCTTCAATATTTTACCTCTGGGAATGAAATTCTGACTCCACCAAAGTCAAACCTTATACTCACAATATCAAGGTTGAAGATGAACTATTTTGTTTCAAAAGTTTGTATCAGGAGAGAAATACTTATTTCCACATATATACTAAGGATCTATCTGTAACATGCTCCTGGGATACTTAAAAAAAATAAATCGTGTTCTTGACCAAATGCAAATATTGTAATAACTGAATGACTACTGTTTCTATTGCAGAAGAAAAAAAACTCATGAGCATATGAAGCCTATATACCTTGCTTATAGGAACACATATATCTAAAAACATTCAGTCTATGAGTAATGTTCAGATATAATGTGAAAAAAAAAAAAAAACCAAACAAAAAAAACACCCAACAATCAGCAATGATATATTTCTTCAAAACAGTGTGGAATGTAGAACCAGAAAATCTTTCTCCAACCGCAATTTCTCTTCAGCAATAAGCTTGCAATACACCTACCACTCTGTATGGCACTGAGTGATTAAATTTTGATGAAGCTATTGTTCCTCAAAAGGAAAAATTCAGCCGAGAACTTTTGTCTCACACCTCATTTTTATGTCAAGATGCAGTCCATTTTGAGTGAGAAAAGGACTTGTCATTCAAAAAAATCAAGGTAGATTTTAGTCTTAATAGGTCTAGCTGGAGGAGCCACCAAGTGCTGGAGCACAAGAGCAGCTAACAAGAGGTGTATGTACATGTCATAAAAGTGTTTGAGATGCAGTAGGTTTTCCAGCCTTTACAGTCCAACTAGGAGATTCCTACATAATACAATTTTATTGCAGAATATGAATCAGACATTCAAGTACAAATAGAGAGCAATGAACCACATAAAAAAGGGGAAATGTATAGTTCTACACGAGTGATATTTAAAAATGCTCAGTAAATTATGTCTATTAAAGTACATAATATTCTAAATTACACTCTAAATAATTATCATATTTGGAACTATATGCCAGAAAGTAAAGACCAATGTAGCTAAAATTGTTTCAGGTCACCTGTTTGGGTTTTTTTTAATTTTTAGAGTATGCATAAGTATACCATTAAAAAGTAAGAAAACTGTAAGATTAATCTAACTGTTCCTTATTTTATGGTGGCTTTACAAGCAGTTTGCCTACAAAGAGATTGTTTATATCTTAAAATAAGAAAGAAACACCTGAATGTTTCCTTGGTGGGTTTTTTGTGTCACTAAATTCTGAAAGCTAGTGCATTTTAAAACAAATGATGCCAGAAAAAAACCCAAACTAACAAACACAACAAATTTCTTACTGAAGTAGAGAGCTGTATTTCTATTGTATTGTTATAGAGGTTGTTGATGACTTTACACAATCATATCTTTCATTTCTGAGCATTACAGATTTTGACAGAAGTTGTTGATGTTATGTCTGGAATAAATATGAATTTATGGTTTAAAATATGCTTATCACAATAAGCAAACACATCCACAGTGAAATTTACATGTTGTGAAATAATTTTGACACAATGGTAAGTCAACTCCCAGTCTGAAGGGCTCTTATTATTTTCACATCTTCCAGCGAGAATGTCAATTTTTCCATAAGGAAATCATACAGTTATGAAATGTCAAGGCTTGAAGTTTCATCTAAATTATGATAATTTCTATTGCTCCCATTTTTGAAAAAATGTTATGTTTTTAGACAGGCAGTTGTGTTGCAAATATCACTTGACTTTCTTTTTGCCTAAAAAAAATAATTAAAAACCCCCAAGCCCAGCTCCTCAACAAATAAACAAACAAAAATGCCAACATTCCAAACAGACCAGAAAATCCTTGAATGAACCAAAAGCACTTTTAAGGATTATGTGGTATAAGACAGGCCACTATTCATAGCAAATGAAACCTGGATCAACGGCCAACTCAAACTAACTTTTGGTTTCCTTGGAAGGAGTTGGGAAAGCAAGAATGGTACATCAGCTGGAGTGTGCTGAATACCAAAAAAACACCTAGAGAAGCTGGATGAAGAGGAATTGTAACCACAAGGAAGATGGAGATTTTCCTATCAGAGAGGGATAGAAAAGAAAATCTAAACTATGAAGCTGAGCCTTCTGGCATTTGTCCCTGATAGGTTCAAAGAAATTGGATATTCTCTCTGCATCTTCTGCCTAAATAAACAAACCTCTACTAATAAATACCCAGATGTTATCATCTAACACAAGACTATCTTAATGACTTTGAAAATTATTTAATAGGGAGGGAAGGAAAAATATGTTTTAGCATGCAATCACTGAATAATTTAGGTTGGAGTGACCTCTGGAGGTTATTAGGTTCAACTTTCTTCTCGCAGCAGGGAAAATTTAGATCAGGCAACTAATCATCTGTACTGTACTGTGTCACATTAAACCATTTTGCTAATATATAATTGGAATTTTACATGTTATAGATTGTGTGTCACGCTTCTCAACCTGTCACTGAACCCTTCTAGGATAAGTTTATACCTTTTATCAGGGTATATTCGAAGACAGCAACTAGATAACTTAGCCTTCTCTTTTTAGGAATGAACAAAACCAGATCTCTCAGCCTTTTCCTGAACTTCTTGTGCTTCTCTGCCTTGAGCCCCCTCAGGCCTCATGAGTCCTTTCCAAAAATGCCCAACACTGTCCTTCTTCATCTGCAGAGCCCCAGACTGGGCACAGGGCTCCAGACACAAAAACATTGGCTGGAGGAGAGTAATTACTTCTAGCCTGTTGGTTAAATTTTTGCTAATACAGCCCAGAGTGCACCTGGAAAATATGTCACCCCCAAGGACACTCTGCTGACTCATGTTTAGCTTGTGGGCCACCTGGTGCCCAAGATCTTTTTTTTTGCAAAGCTGCCCTATGCCCCAGTCTATATGCTGGTATGGATAAGTGTTGGATTTTTCCTACACACTTTTCAGGTGTAGGATTTTTCATCTCCTTTGGTTGAAGTGCTTGAGATTATTGTCTGCCCACTTCTTCATTTGATATTCCTCTGAACAGCAACTCTGCGCTCCAAAGTATTGAACACTGTCCTCAGCTTGGTTTTGAAGCACAGTGAAAAATGCCTTTTGTAACCAATTTCCCCATGGATTTAGTAGCTTTGATCCCAACTTTTTTAGCCCAGGGCTTCTGACAATTTTCTCTCAGGGCCTCTTGCTGGTCAGAGTGACCCCGAGAAAATGTTAGAAAGTCTCTTTTCCCAGCCTGGTGCTTGAAGAAGGAGTCAGAGCTCTTCAGTTCTTGGTCTCAAGGTTGTTTATGGTTCCTTATCTATAAAATATTTTCTCCTGTCCAGCTGAGGTCCATTCAGCAAGACAGTCCAGGCACTCTGCCCGTCTCCCAGGTGGTGTTATCTTTTTATACTAAAAACTACGTGTACAATGTTTACAATTACTTTCCAATACCTATCACCTATGTTAGACAGTGAGCTTCTACTCTAAACCAATCTAAAAGTGCCAACATCACCCAGAAGATGGAGGCTAGGAAGAAGAAGGAGAAAGGCTGGTCACACCCCAATTCCTCCATCTTGCCCCCTGAACCCCCGTTCTAAAAACCCCAGAAATCTATTTTTCACCCTGAGACAAATTCACTATCATTCTACTTAAACTTTTGTGGCTTTTAATTCTTTATATAAGGTTGGTAATTCTTTATTCCAAGGTCTAAATCAAAGGCACAGGGGTCTTGGGCTCTGTGCCAAGGTCTCTGAGCCCCCTGACAGGGTCTCAAGTCCTCCAGGGCAGGCAGAGGAATTTCCTGGGTTCCCACAATTTTCATTCAGACTTCTTTTTATGTATTTCATCCATGTCTTCTCAGTTTGCCCATAAGTAGACTATGAAAGAACATGTCAAAAGCCTTGAAGAAATCAAAATCAGCATTCAGAGCTCTGCTCTTGTAGAGTGCCAATAACCCCTTCAGCAGAAGGCAATCATGTTGGCCAAGCACATTTGTCTTTGGGAAATTTGTTCTGCATTTTGCCCCTTATCCTTGCTGTTTTGTGCCTAGCCATAGCTTCAGTAACTGGAAACTACACATGACCAGGATCTAGTTCTAAAATGTTTCCTTTGACCAAAACAGTGTATGGAGCTGCTTTTCACCTTACTTCCTCTTCTTTTTTTTTTTTTTTTTTTTTTTTTTTTTGCCATTAAAAAGACTCTGAACGTTAATGGTTGTTAGAGCTTTGTGTTACCAATAATGACCATAATGTGAAAAAGTTCAGCTCAAACTTTTCTCTGTCCTCAACTGCTCTTAGCATTGCTGTCCTAGGAATGATTCTTTTTCTATGAAAGTCATTATTTCTGAGACCCATTTAGCATTTTCTGTCTCCAGCAAAAAGAAGGTGTATCTGGCAAACCCTACCAGCTTGCACTCTAAATCAAAAAGCAAGGTAGGGCATATTATTATGAACATGCATTGAGCCTGAAAGGTCCTGAAAAGTGCAACTCAGGTTTTTCCTTTTCCTTCCAATTAAATTAGTAAGTTTCCTGTCAATCTGACAATAGTGCATATTTTATCTGACAGTGTTTTTTTTGAGAAGATCACAGGGAAATCCCAGGTTGGAATTTTTATTTCTTCTGTTTGTAATGGACTTTTGTAGCTACTCTGCAATATAATTAATTAAGCTGTCAATAACTATTGCAGCCACTAGAGAAAGATAGTCTGTCAGTACTTTCCCTAGATGAAAGGCATATTAGAAACATTTTCACGTCTGTCTGAAAAAGATGGAAAATTGACAAATAACTATCTCAGCACTTCACTCTCCTGCATGATTATTGACAATTAAAGCTCTTCATTTTTTCTAAACCTACTTGAGACTTTCAGTATTTTCTCAGAGACAGATCAATTATTATGAAGAAAATTAATTTAATTGCTAGATAAAATTCATTCTGAAAACTATGAATGGCCTGAAACTACAGTGGGAAGGGGAAAATATTTTTATGGAAGGCTTGATCAAGTGTTTTGCAGTTACATTTGTTTTTACCTTGGAGAAAGGTCAGGAAAAGACCAGATAAGCTGAAACATAACATTAAGAATGACATTATATACTGTATAGCCTTTAGCTCAATATCACGGGTTTCTATATTGAACTGATCACCTTAGCAGAGATAAAAAAAGAACAAAACTGATTAAACAAGAAAACAAGCAAACAAGCAAAAGAACAAAGTAGGATAGATAAAATAAAAAAGATCAAGATGGGAGCCTGATTCCTTTTAAAAATATATTGGTTATGGGAGACTGTGCAACCAAAATAAATCAAGATTTGTAGATGTCTTGAAAAGACAGAGCACATACAAGATAGCAAACAAAGTCCAAGAACTATAGCAGGCAGAATTGACAAAAGTAATTAACACATAATTTTCTTTGTGGATAGTTCAACATTTGGAATATTGATCACAGGCTGTAGGGGGAAAATACAAAAAAAAAAGGCCTGCTATTTAGCATTGCTAATTATAACGTTTTAATCCCAGCCAGCAGCCAAACCCTACCCCACTTGCTCAGTCCCCATCAGTGGGTCTGGGGAGAGAATCAGAAGGGCAAAAGCTGGAAAACTCATGTGTTGAGATAAAGACTGTTTAAAAGGGAAAGAAAAAGCCAAAAGCCGTGCACACAAGCAAGGAAAAACAAGGAATTAACTCACTTCTTGCCAAGGGACAGAAGCTGTTCAGCCATCTCAGGCTGAGCAGGGCCCCATCACATGTAGTGGTGACTTGGGAAGACAAACACCATCACTCCAAGTGTGCCCTGATTCCTCCTTCTTTCTCCACTTTATATACTGAGTGTGATGCCACAGGGTAAGGATTAGCCCTTTGGCCAGTTGGGGACACCTGTCCTGGCTCTGTGTCATCTCAAATTCCAATACATCCTTAACTTCCTCACCAACCTGGCAGTATAAAAAGCAGAAAATGCTTTGGCTTTGTGTAAGCTCTGCACAGCAATAACGAAGTATTATCACTATGTTCAGCACAATCATAAACAAAGCACAGCCCATACAAGCCACTGTGAAGAAAATTAACTCTATCCCAGCCAAAACCAGCACATTGATAGACCTAATTTCTAAAAAAGTACACAGTTCACATTACAGAGAGTGCTAGGACACATAACAAATACCTATAGCTCAGAGATGCTGCCTTAACCTCTCTCTGCCCTGGAACTGACTCAAGAATCTCTTGCTGGAGTGAAATTTTCTTTAGACAATGTAACATAAAAGAAACAAAACATCCAGTATTATTACTTCAATATTAATAAGAAAGAGTGAAATTAGGCTTGCTATTTCTAACGCTTAGGATGGGATAATGTTGTCTAATCTGTAACATCAACAGAGCCCAGATAGACCCAAACATGTAGAATCAGTGCACTTGGAAATAGAAATATTTCATTTGATTCCCTCATAAGTATCAGAAGGATCAAAATTTATACTGCTTAAAAATAAGATACTGAAAGTCTTCCCCTTGGTAGTTATTCCACATACATTGATGTATAATGTATTTAGTCACTGCAAGATTAAAATGCCTTTCAAAGCATCTAATTTAGCAACAGCAAAGGAAATTAGAAATAGATTTTTACATTACGAATCTAAAGAAATCAGCAAGATACTTTATGTGAATCCTTCTAGAATAACCTTATTGATTACCTGAGAGTCTTTGGCTATACCATTCTAAGAATCAGGCTAGTAATGCTTGAAGTGCATTTTCTGGCACATCTAAGCATATTATAAAATTTGCTTGAGAAGGCATAACATAAAAATAAACAACTTTTTCCCTCCACGCACACAAACCCCAGATAAAAGCTTGACTAAAAAGAGGTATTTGGATATTTCAAATGTTAAAATAAATTTACCTTTAATTTTACTTTTACTAAAGTCTCCCTAGATTCACAGTTAAGAATGGAAGCATCTCACCTCATGCACAGGAAAAGTAACATGAGGTCCATTGTGAGGAAGGAAAAGGGAAAGGAGCCCAGTGAAGCCATGTGTATCTCACTACCATCTGAAACTAAAACATTTTTAGTGCCTTCTTCTGTACTTTATTGGTTGAATTTACATTGATTAAAGGGACAAAAGCAAAAAAAATACTTCTAAGAGTTCAGAAAACAAAAAGGTGTAACTAGCTTTAGTTTGTTGTAGAATTTGGACAGAACACCATTATGGGCCACTAGTAGTCATTATTACTGTCTGCAAATTAATTTCACAGTACATATTAAATATGTATTGATGCAAATAAATTATTATAAATGATCTCTTGAGCTACCTTTTCTATTTTTTTTCCTCTACAGAGTTATTAGTTTAATACACAAGTTTTACCCTTAGTTTGAGATTAGTCCATAAAAAGCGCTAGCAATTGCATTTGAAACTTCTTAAGACTCAAGCTGAATGGCTTGTAAAGGAGTAAGGGAGGTCATAAGGCAATAAAAATCATTCAGCAATAGCAGAAATGGACCATATTAATTATTATCTTGAACTCACTCACTGTGGAGCTGATTTATTTGCTCAGTAATTTCTTGCAAAGTAAAGACTCGTCATAAAGTTTGCATATTTTCAAAAGCATAATTAAAACAGCAACACAGCTTAGAATTTGCTCCATTTGCAGTATACAGAATGCTGCACTAACTCTTACAATATATCAGCCCTGAGGTTCAATGGAAAATGGGTCACTAGATGAGTATATATCACACGAGCCAAAAAAGCGGACAGATCATTTTGGCTCATAGATGTTCTTGTAGACCACATGACCAGTGAAGACCAAGAACAACATTCTTGTTTATAATAATCTAATAATGAATTGTTGGTTTTTTTGGAATATGGAGTAATGTGTAGCTGCTCTTTCACTTAGAGTAAAACTGGTTCTGGTTTTCTTCAGAAAGATGATTCCTATAATCAATATTTAAAGAAAACAGCCACAGGACTTACAAATCTCAAAAAAATTGACAACACCATTTGTTGTGTTCTGTTGTATCTCATAATGTAAGGTCCAATTTGTCTGTGGTATGCTAACTCACTAGCAGAAAAAAATGAATGATTTAACTTGGTACAAGACTTTAAAACACTCCCAAGTATGTGTGTGTAACCCTGCTTTGAAGTTCAAAAGATGCAATAATAATTTAAAATCACAACCATCCAAACTACTCTTCAGTGCAAATTTTAAATTTATCATCCCTCTCTTTGAGTTATTTTTACTATTCTATAAATGCCCCAACAAATATTCCTGTATATTAAATGAAACACATAAATAAAATCAATAGATTTTTACATTATTAATTTAAAATGCTTGTCAAAAATGGAGATTTAATTCTATAAATAACCAGGGCAGAGAGTTTATACTTTTTAACTTATGAATTATGTATCTACCTCTGCAGAGCTTACATATAGAGTGGAACAATACCTCTGCAGAACAATATAGAGTGGACAACATAAGTGTCCCTAACTTCAAGACTACGATACTGAGAAAACCCAAGACACTGACATCAATGAATACCTCTAACACATCCTTGTAAAGTTATCACATTTTGTTGGGTTAACCTTCACACTTTGCAGATAAGAATGGATTTGATATCTTCAGAAGAAATATTATGAAGTAAGTGGCATCTTCCATCTTTCGTGCCTGAACCCTTCAATGCAGTATTCACAAAATAGACATAGTAAAGGATGAAGCCATGCACTGGAAAAGGCTGAAGTGGTTTTGCTCTTATTATCTTCTTGTGTACCATTTTTAAAGGTGTGGAAAGAAACCAGAACTTTTAGCTTGTAATACCTCTGCCTCCATTTTCAGTAAGGGTTTATAGGCTGAATACTATAGAGAATGAACATAAGAAACACATTAAGGGCTCCATAGTTTAGAGTGGTTTGAAGAAATCTCTTCCATATGCTTTACTCTTCTGTCTTCAGAGAGTACTAAGTGGTCACTGGAACGCAGTCTAATAAGACTCCTAATTACCATGAGTTATATGGACAATTTCTTTTCCTCTGTGTCTTCTCTAATTTTTTTTTTTCTTATCCAATGCACTAAAATTCAACAATGATTGTAAACTTAATGTTAAGACATTGTAGCTGAAAGCAGCACAAGCTTAAATAATGGAAATTTACACACTAAATTAGGTCAAGAAGAAAATAAACAAACAAAGGCAAAACTAAAACATTAATATCTATGTCATTCCGGCATGAAGATGGAAGGAGCCTGAGTCAGAATAACGTTTTATTTTGCCCTGGGGAAAACTAAGGTCAGCACACCAATGCTCAGTATCTAAACTTCATACTTTATCTGTGGCAGAAAAAAATGGCACTTTATAGCCACCATAATTAATTCTAACTATCAACATTTAAAAGCAATTGTGTTAATTAAAGACTGTGCAAAATGTTTATTTCTTTTGGTATTTATGGTAATAAAGCATATCTTTCCCCAACTGACATTGGTAATCTGCAATTTATCTTCTTTTTATAGCTCTTTCAGAAACTCCTGTTTTGATCATGAGAGGAGATTTTTTTTAAAATGGCAGAAGTGCAATGGGACTTTAGACAATTATATGACAAGGTTCATTAACAGTGACACACAAATGTTTACACACTGCTCATTCAAAAAAGAAAAAGCTAACTGCATGCTGCAAGAAATTAAAGAAATCACAGTCTAACACAAGTGCTAAAGGCTGCCAGACCACAAGTTTTCCAGCTATCCCAACTACTTTTAAAGTATCCGACCTTATGCAAGGTCATAATGTTTGGCTCTTTTCATAGTCACTTCAATGGTAGACGTCCTTCCTCTTCCAAGAAATTGTTTTCAATATTTTCTCATGGTAAATAATATGTGTCTCTAAGTCTGAAGTTGAAATGGAAATTATATTTCAGAATAAGCCTGAGCAAATGAGTGAAGCCACCACACTCAGTTTTGTCACATAGAGAATTTACTTAGGAATTGTTAAAATCTTTATGGCCTATAATGTTAAATGGATATTTATGATGTCTTTAAATGTCAGGAGTATTCAGTCTAGTCAGATGTTAATGTCTGAAGGTGCTATCAGATTTAAGAGTATACAGAGAAAAAGAAGCAAAAGATCTGCATCTCAGTTTCAGTTCCTTTTTAGACTTATCATTATTCCAATTATTTTTGCTCCCATAGATTTCATTTTGGGGAAAACCAGAAAAAGTAATAATCCAACTAATTAAAATGCTGGGAGCACAAAGAACAACAGTAACATAAAAGAACAAAAACTTTCCATTATGAAAAGTTTCATACTGTCAGAAGTGATCTTAAAAGCCTTCAAGACTGAATTCAGGAAAACAGATCTACAGAAGAGAACTACAAAGCTATTGCCATTTGGTTCAGAACGACTGAAATCACAAAGAACCTTCCCTTTGGTCAGCTCAGAGGGAGAAAAAAAGGAATGAAAACAAAACCAATATTCAGAGTAGGAATAGGGAAGAAGCACAGCCATGCACGAAGCTCTGGTGGAATCACCAGTGAAATGCTCCATACAACTCTGAGTACAGAGGGAGCTCAAGCTGGGACAGGAGTAGGGAGGCACTTCAGGCAACCTAATTTACATGATGAAACCTCTCTAGCTAGATGGATAGAACCTGCAGATGAAATCATAATACTTGCTGAGATTTTCTCTTTTCATTCAGAAACATTTACAGTATTGCAGTACAAATATAGAATGTTGACAGTTTGAAATAACAAACCCTTGGACAGGTAATTTGTTAATAATAAAATATTATCTGCATGATACTTCTTATATTTTAACTAAAATATCATATGTAAATTCCCGTGCCGTTATGGGGACTTAGTTACCCAGAAAGCATGACTGTAGTGAATGCTGTAGCAGAACATTCTCTTCAACCCCTGTTTTGCAATTTACATCAAGATATTTAGAATATTGAATAGATTGAAACCTTCACATGATAGTAGGTGCTTGACCATTAAATATGTTTTAAAGGCTCTCTCCAACATGTACATTAAGCAAAAATAATACTACTGAGCAGCATAGCCTTTTCTTGAGATGATTTCAAGAAACAAGCAGGCCCCTAAAATGAATGAAACCAAGATTATATATTGAATTAAAGAAACTACACTTTGCACATAAAAAAAAAAAGTAAGTGAAACTATAAGTGCTTTTGAAAACATAAGAAGCTTTTCTGTAACTTCCAGAGTTCATGCCACAGCTGACCCTATAGTTTTCAGAAATATTGGAGAACCATTTCTGAGGCATGAGACAGCTTTACAGAGAAAAGGAAGGCAGGACTGTTATTCTACAGTGCAATGAAATATTTTCTTACAAATTCCAAAATGATCTCCTTCTATTGAGGGAAAATGTCATATTCCAAAACATAGAAAATATGGACTCTTTGGAGTCAAAAACTGAAAATTAGCAGGATTGTGGGAACAGGAATTTCTTTATGTTGAAAAAAGACAGCAACAAGAATATCCAATGGATCACCAAACATTAAATTACACTTTTTAATAGTACACAATGCCTTGTATTTTAGAAGAAAACGATAATGATTCACTTGAAAAAGAAATTAATTAGCTAATAAAACTAAAAGAGAATCAAGACATTTCAACAGAAGTAATCTGCCAACAACTCAATGATACCAAATAGAAATCCAATAGAAAAGACAAAATATAAATAAACCAAGTGGCAAGACATAAGACTAAGGGACACTTCAGGTGTTTTCTAATCATAACAGGGAGCTAATGGCACTGTTGCTGTACTTTTACAAATGCATTCTCTTTCATCTAAAATTTACTTAGAATTCACTATATTTTGCAGAACTTTTACTAGGGGTTATAGCCTCAATACTCCAGTGGTTCCTGAGGTCTATTATACCCATTTGTTCTTATTTCAGCAGAATTCCTTTGCACAAAACAAGACTGTCAAAGGTGTTCCTCCCCTATCTACCATAATTTTTTTTCAGAACATGCATATCCTCTCCAGATATTTATGTTGGTACATTCTTTAAGGCATGAAAGTAATGATGGCTGACCTCTATTAGATTCAATAATTAACTGGAAAATCATGCACAAAATTAGTTATGATTCAGTAACGAAACATCTGTGTCTCTTAATTTGGTTGCTCAGAAATTATCAGTTCTTCTTTCCCAATGACAAGTATGTTCAATCAGACAGGATTTGTGAAAAGAGATAAAGGGAATCTGACCACATCAAGCAGAAATACTCAAATATGATTAGCTAATAGAATCATCCCCCAGTAATCCTGACCTTCACTCTCCTGTTGTGCATGACTGGAGAAGTAGACACACAGGGCTCCTTCTCACTACCAAGTTCTTACCCATTTCAAAATTTATTGCCCATATTCTGACAGCCCAGCTGCTGAGAACCTTCTATAATTGGCTCTTCCTTGAAGGCTGTAAAATTTCAAGCATTTTGCTACCATGCTGAAGGTCAAAAAAAAGTTCTGTGCAGGAACTTTTAACCCAGATGGCCATTAAGGGTGGCTCCCATACGGAGATGATTGTGTCATACACGATCTGCCATTTATGATCTGCCATGTGTTATGATCTTTCTGTTGGCTACTCCTCTGGCTGTTTGTTCTGTCTCAAACATTATATCAGATTATTTTTTTGTGTTTCTCTTTCCCCTTCTAAGCATAAAAAAATTAGTGTCATCTAGTAACTCATGCTGCATCTCACTGGGATTTTTCTTTTGATCATATGTTGGTCACTTAATTTTGCTCACAACTTAATCCATTTTAAGAATCTAGAGGCTTTTATTTTATGGCAAGAATAGACCCCAAACCCAATACCAGAACCTAAAAATCGTCCCCTGTAACACAAACCAAACAAAAACCAACACCTATTGTAGAACTGATTGGGGTTTTTTACTGAGTTTATTTCTTGTTAATTTAAGAGTTCAGTCCCTGGAAGTTGTTGCTTTTTATTATGGTCCATTTTTAATAGGGATGGGAAACCTTTCCATATCTTTCCATTGAAGCCTATTTTTTCTATTAAAAAATGAGAAAACTTCTCTTTCCAAAAGTGGAAGATTTCTATTACGCAAGGAAACATGCATCCAGGCATTTAGCTTCCTCTGTTTGGAGGAGATTTGCAAAATGTGTCCCTCCAAAATCTTGGGCAGCCCTGAGACTGGTATACAGGCAAACAAGTGGCAGATCATACTTACCTACAGAGAACCACTGCATCAATAGAAATACATTCATCATTTATTTTCATTACTATCACATCTGTTTGGACAGTACTTTGAGAAGTTAATTTCTCAGACTCAGAGCTCCCTCAGCAGCTCCTAATTCATGCTTTCTAGACCCTTTACCAGCTTCGTTGCCCTTCTCTGGACTTGCTCCAGCACCTCAATGTTCTTTTTGAAGTGAGGGGTCCTTAATTTATCCCAGTATTTGAGGTGTGGCATCACTGGTGCAGGGTACTGGGGCACCATCACTGCCCTGCTCCTGCTGGCCACACTATTCCAACACAGGCCAGGCCTTGCTGGCCAGCTGGGCACACTGCTGGATCACAAGCAGGCTGTCAACCAGCACCTTCAGGTCCCTTTCCACTAGGCATTTTTCCAGTCATTCCTGCCCCAACCTGTAGTGCTGCAGAGGGTGTTTGTGACCCAAGTGCAGGACAGAAACCTTCACCTTATTGAACCTCATGCAGTTGTCCTCAGCACATCAATCCAGTCTGTCAAGATCTCAAGAATAACTCGCTAAAGAATAACATGCCCTGCCCCAAAAAATGCTAAGTATGTGAAAAAGACGAAAGAGATATGCTAGGACATCTGCTTTCCATGGGGAATTATCATTATAATTATAGATTGTCATATAGACAGAAATTCAGGAACAGAGATTTATTCAGGAAGGTCTTTCTCTCTTCCTTTTTACTTTTTCCTCCCCCTAAAGATAAGCTTTTCCCCTCAAATGAAAAATAACAGAAACCAAAACTAAGAAAACAAAACTCACCCAAAAGCTATATCTATATTGCCCATTAATTTAATTCAAACTTCAGAATTTTGTAGCCTACAATAAAGTGGTACAGTTTAAACAAAATTAGATTGGTGTCTAAACACTGAATCATTTATGAGCACGTTACATAAATATATTTACATTCTGTGCCACATTTTTTGCATTTGGCCTAAAATGCATCTCTGGAGTTTGAAACTTCATATTATCTTTTTTTGAAATCAAGGCCTTCAGATAATTAAAGCTACTTTTATATGAAGCAAAAACTCTGCAATCTTTCTAACTTATTTCTAGAGGTAATTGCAATTTTTGTGGTTGTAAATTATTGCTTTGCTTTGAAATAAATAGTAAAAAAATGGCAAAAAACCCATTTAACATTTAATCTTTATGCCTATTTTTCCTTCATTAAAATTTTTTATTAAGTACCTTCAGATAGGTTTAATTCTGTAAACGAAAATAAATATTTTGGTTTCAGAATTATCTAAATACATGGAGAGGAACAATAATTAAATATGATAGTCTCTATCCACTTGTCACTTGTGGCTGAGCTCACATAGCTTCAGGTTTTTGGAAAATTATGCCTGATTGGCACAATATTGCAGATCTTCAAAGTTGACATTTTATATTTATTTATTTATTTTTTATTAAAGGGATATCTTAATCACAAGGAAGTAAATGTAGTTGTATGCAGAACACTGTCTTGAGTTTTCAGACAAGTCAACAGACCAACACACAAATACTAGTGCACAAGGATTTTTTTTGCAACTTGCCATAAATATGAGCTATTAAGTTTCAAGTGCTACATTAGGAAAAGTAGATTAAAGCATTTCATTGTAGTTCATGATATCAACTGGATGTATGCTGACAAAGTAATTGACAGTTGATATGTGACATTATCAGGAACAATTTCATGGCCATTTTAATGAAAAGAAGGAAGCGGATATGAAAGCTACATAGACAAAACACAGTCAAAATTCAGGTACACACAGGGAAAGATCATAAACAATAATTGTCCTAAGAGCCTATGGTGGACCTCTGAGCTGGTGAGACCTCTCAGAAGTTCTTGTGTCCAGATCATCCTGTATAGAGGGTCCCCTATAAGGAACAAGTTTTGAAAGCACCAATTTATTAGACAATAAATCAAGATAGCAAATTTTAACAGAAAAAAAATCAAAGTGACTTGGGCAATCACAATGTGGATAAAAGGGGTTATACCCAACTCACCCATTGCCTCATATGTCTTTGCAAGTGTATCTTGCTTCCAGGCTTGGTTTGAGTCCCTCAGTAATCTTCTGTGCTGCAGCAAACTGCGCAGCTAAGAAAGTGAGTTTATAGAAGCCCTTCCTTCTTCATCAAAATTGTCATCTCTCTTCTCCTCTCAGCAGCCTAGCAATCATGCTGTTCAAACTGCCTTTCCTCCAGCTCTTCCCAATATTCCTTGCAGTTTCTTTTCTCTTCTGTATTTGACCAGGATCAGTAGTCACAGATGGTAAGGATCAATCTTACTTTCAAGTGGCTCTGCCTGACACAGTATTTAAGGAATGAACATAATCTAAATATGTATAAGGAGGAAAAAGACACATATTACCTCTCCTGATGGCCTACTAAGTTGAACTATTTATATTAAAATTGTATCAGAAATAGAAAACAAGATAACAAATAATGATCAGATACTGCCATTCACCAATATCCATATTTTCCACAAACGCCAGAGGAATTTCATTAACACTGGAGGATGGCATGCTTTTCCATGTGTAATCCCACCCACGAATGATCTGACAATCTCTTGAAATCAGTCTGAACTCCTCCATGCAACATTTCGAACAGTCTTGTCAGGTCAGAAGTCATGGGTGATACACTTAAAATCACTTTCCATGCCCCAAAAGATCTTCATGAACCCTTACATACCCCACTGACATCAAAGATAATTTTGGAATTTCCCTCAGGTCTCTAATGTGGCCTCCTTGCCTCAAAGGCAAGGTTTTGTGTGATGTGAATGAACCTACACTCAGTGCCTTGGGAGTGCCATGCAAAGCCAGACAGGCAATTTTCTGCCAAAATCTGTCTGATTCATTCTGTCACATTCCTTGTAGCCTAAACAAATTTACATCATACCAAAGACAATAAAGAACAGCTGAAAATTAATATTTTAATGTATAATAGAAACAGAATGAAACTCCTGTAAAAACAGCCACTATTATAGTTATAAAATGTGCAGATTCTGAAATCCTGGACCTACAGAATATGAAGGTCCAGGACAGCCAAATGAGTCACTGTTCTTGCAGATGTTGTCTCCTATATCTTTCCTGATAACATTCCCAAGCACATGAACTCCAGATCTGATATGGACTTTGGAGGAAATGAGGGACGGGTCACATTACAAAGTCTGCTACACAGCAACTGCAGTGAAAAACTGACTCCTTGACTTCCTCACTAATGGGCACTTACAACACTTTGCAAAGACAGAAGAGTTAACATTTCCCCACATACAGACAATTGTTTTCTAATGTGTTTCCTCTGTCTGCTTGGTCAGCTCTCAGCAGAGACCCCTGCATGGGGGACCTCTGACACCTCCTGAGGAGCTGGAGGCAGCGAGGAAGGTGGCACAAACATATTAGTTATGGCAAGTGCCTTCCCATCCTCATTTTGACCTAGATTTGGCAGAGAACTGTGTCTTAACTTTAATCCAGTAAGATGTCCTATCACATTTAAAATAGGGCAAATTTCACAGCTAAAACAGTGATATCTTGGATAGTTCACTGTAGTGGGCAACAGTGAACGTTCCCTGATGTATTTTGGTTACTGTCAAAGCTACTCACTAACAATCCCAGTAGATTTTTCCTCCCAAGAATGACTTTACCTACTTATCACAGACACATTTGGCTTCCTGCAGCTCTTAACCTTTCTAAAACTAAATCACTAGACAATTAATTGATTTATCATTGTTGTCTAGGAAGAAACTAAATTGCTGGAAAGTGAAGATGCCAATAACATTATCTTGGGTCAGACAGTGGCTTGGCATGGGATGTGAGTGGGCACATAAATTATATTATGTGCTTTCAGGTAAAACACTAAAGTATCTCATAGTGAAACTGTGGAACTAACTAGCAAATTTCTGCAAGGATAGGATGCCACTGGACATTGTGAAGTTTTGATGTAAATTCATTTCTACTTGTTCTTGCTTTATCTCCCTCCTAAGCTGGTTCTGATATTTCTTTTGAGAGAAGAACGCCTCAGAGTAAATGAAATAATGTTTGTTTTTCATTATTCTGCCTAAAAAGTTTTTTCATTTGTTGGTCAGCCCTCTCTCCTTTCACAAACTCTTCCAGAGCTCTGGCTACAGCAGAACCTGTCTGGTGCCCTGCTGGACCCAAGTGCCCTGCCATATTGCCTGCAGCTCCCTCTTTCAGCCATGAAACCTTCACCTCTTGGTTAACTCCATAGCTGCCCCCTCCTCCTTCAGTCTTTTAAATGCTGTAGCTTATCCCTAAGCCCTTGCATTGTGTACAGGTGCCCAGGCCTGGCTGGGGAGGGCTGCCAAGGGGGCCTCCCACGAGGAACACAATCTGTTCCAACCCACCCACTTCCAGGACACAGCTGAACACCTCAACCATAGGTGTGGTGCCTCTGAGAACGTGTGCTTAAGAAAGGGTAAATAATGCTGCAAGCAGTTGAGAGAGAGAAGTGAGAAAAATGTGTGAGAAACAGTCCTGCAAATACCAAGGTGAGAGAAGAAGGAGGGAGAGAGGGTGCTCCAGGCACTGGAGCAGAGATTTCTCTGCAACCCCCAGAGAGGACCATGATGGAGCAGATATTCTCACTGGGGAGGGTACCACACTGAGGCAGATGTACATGCCCTGAAGGGAAATTCAGCCAGTGGAAAGACCCCTGTTGAAGCAGGGGAACAGCATGAGGAGGAAGGAGCAGAAGAGAGGAGCTGTTATGGATTGACTATAACCCCATTTCCCATCACCCTGCACCACTGTGGGGGAGGAAGTTTGGAGTAAGGAGTGAAGGAGTGAAGTTGATGCTGGCAGGGAGGAGGGATGAAAGGAAGGTGTCTTGGTTTTTGTCTTCATTTCTCATTATCCTATTCTATTCTTAATTGGAAAAAAATTAATCTTTCCCAAGGTGAGTCAGTTTTACCAGTAACATTAATCAATAAGCAGTTTGCCTGTTATTTATATCAGCCCTTAAGCTTTTCCACCCTATTTTCTACTTGTCTTGTTGAGCAGGAGGAGAGGGAGAGAGAAGCTAGGTGGGCATCTGGCAGCCAGCCGTGGCCAACCCACCACATCCTGCCCCATCACCCAAAAAACAAAAAAAGGGAAAAAGAAACAAAATAGGACCACCACTCTGTTTTTCACTCTGCTCGAACTCTGCATATTTGTTCAGCCCAGAGTACATCTTGTGTAAACAAAACAAAAATCCAAATTGCTGGAACACAGGCTGGTTTAATATTGTACAACTCTGATTGCTAGCATGTTAAAATGCTCATAACTCATAATTGCTCCTTAATATGATTACCCATAATCCTGTCTGACTTTCTCTCCATTTCTTACTAGTGGATTCCTTGGGGACTCAGAGAAGCACTAAAGCTGTTTATAATGGGAGCATTTGCAGAAGGGAGAAAAAAGTAACAGAGGCAGAGAGGAAAGGGTTAGGGAAGATCCTTATCAAGTTCATTCCTCTTTAACAGAGAGACTCCTGTGCCACCCCACTCTTAAATTTCATTCATAAAGAGGTCAGTGCATACAAAGATGACCAAATTTTCCACACATCACAGTTAAAATTCTACCTGTATGTGTTTGCTGCCTGCTCTGCAAGTAAACCACTCCTAACTCATCCTTGAGTCCTCACACCTTGTTACTCACCTGTTTGCTGCAGATTTCCTGGCTGTAGAGCAAAATATGTTTTAAAATAGCTCTGGTAGGCAGTTTTTCAACTCATGCATCTCATCTTGTCTCTGTAATTGCACCCAGAGGCATTTGCACACTGCCCCTGATCCCAGAGCTGTGTGCTGCATGCTTTGGCTCACATGGCTTAATGCTAATGACAGGGGTCACACAGAGGCTTTTGATGGTCAGTGTAATGCCCAACACAACCTCCTGAACACATCCACTCAGTAAATTATGTAGCATTCCCCTGACATTTATTCCAGAGAACACCTGACAAGTTTATTTTCCTGCTTATGGAAGTAATTGGCACCCTCTGGTGGTGCGTGGCTCCTACTGCTCAGCTCTCCCCAGACGCCGTAAGCAGCACCGAAAGTGTGGTACCGATTTCTGCAGTGATGATAAAATCACCTACAAGCCCTGGGAAAAAACACTGCTCAGTTCTGAAAGCAGACTCAAGTACATTGAGCTGCTCAGATTTCAACACACCGTGTTGTAAAAAGTAAAAAACAATTAAGAAGAAGCCATTCCTTTTTTCAGTCCCTACCTACACATTTGAAAAACCAGACAACCTGAAACCAGCCTACGCTTTATATTTTCTTTGGTTTAAGATGCTGAAAGTTTACAAAAACACCACAGACAATTAAAATGAAGTCAAATAGGAAGATATCAGGACTATGAAACTTGCAGTTACTTTCTTAGGTGTGTGTGTGTGTGTGTCTTCCTAGAGGAAACATTATAGTAGAATTAAATTCAACTTTTTTGTTTAGTTTTGTTTGTTTTTTTTTTTTTTTTGTTATGGTTGTTCGTTTGGGTTTTTTTTCAGTTTTTACAATAACAAAGTAAAATTTCAGTGACAGAGCTAATCTAAATCAAATTTCAGATTGGTTTGACTGACAGGTAGGAACAAGGAAGCTGCTTTACTGGTGCCTACCTGGTCATGCAGAAGATTATGTAAGCTCCCTCAAAGCACTTGTTCATGGAAAGGGCAACACACAGAACTGTACGCATCACATGTCATGCTATGAAGGGCAATAAGGCAAATATTATCAGACCTGGGGCCGTGTGTGCCCTCATTCTTTTTTTCTTTTTGTCAATGGAGCGTTACTGCTGACAATATTGTGAATGTCATGGCCATTACTCTGACAGCACATTAATCAGTGGGGAAGAGATGACCGATTTTTCAAAATCATAGCTTTTGCAGACACACGTTCACATTTGTGAAATGCAGGTGGGAGCTGCAGTTTGCTCAAAACTCAAAGCTGCTCCAACAGCCATTTTGGCTGCCAACTAATAATTGGGAGTGTTCAGTGGAAAGAATTATCTTCATCATCTTTTCCTAATGAAAAAATATGGTATTTTCCATAATGACAACAGAGCCTTGTAGCTGCTTTCATGGAAATTCAAATCATGCCTTTTCACTTAAGAAAGGGAGCACTTTCTCTTAAGAAAGGAGATCCAGTAGCAGAGAGATCCACCATGTTTTGGACCCAGTTTGCTTATATCAGAAGTAGGCTGGTAGAGAGGGGCAATACTCATGAGTTTTTCTGTCATCATCCTTGATGATCACCATTATGAAGAAGAGATTATTGCCTCTCTCTACTTCATATATAGTGAAACTAAAATTAGGATCTGCAAGACAATTTTTTTTATTGGGTTTGCACAGCCAAACTTTGGTAGTGGCAAGGTTACACGGGTGGCTTCTGTGAGGAGCTGCTAGCAGCTTCCTTCGTGTCCAGGAGAGATGATCCCTGGCTGCTTCAAAGGTGGACCTGCTGCTGGTAAAGACTGGGACAATTAGAAGTGATGCTGATATCTCCGTTGATAATATATTTAAGAAAGAAAATAAAGTTATTGCCCAGTTGTAATTGGAGCCAGAGAAGAGCGGAGTGAGACCACTGACCAAGGTCAGTGGAAAAGGAGGGAGAGGAGGAGCTCCTGGCACTGGAGCTAGAATTCCTCTGCAGCCTGTGGTAAAGGCCATGATGAAGTAGCTGTTTCTCTGCAGCCCACGGAAGTCCATGGGGAAGCAGAGATCCACCTGCAGCCCGTGGAGAAGTCCCACACCAGAGCAGGGTGATGCCTGAGAGGAGACTGTGAACCCATGGGAGGTCCATGGAGAAAGGACCTACCACTGGAGCAGCCAGGCCTTTTCTTCTCCAGGCTTAACCACCCTTGCTGCCTCAGCTTGTTTTCATAGCAGACGTGCCCCATACCTTCGATCTTTTTCACGGCCTCCTCTGGACCCTCTCTAACAGGTCCATATCTTTCATGTTTTGGGGATCCCAGAGCTGGACTGAGTGCCCCAGCTTGGGTCTCACAACAACTAAATAAAGGGGCAGAATCATCCTTCCTGAGCTACTGGCCACATCTTGTGTTACGCAGTCTCAGATGTACTTTGTCTGCTGGATGGTGAGCACACAGTTGGCTTGTGTCCAGTTGTTTATCCACAAGAACCCCCAAATCCTTCTCTGCAGGAATTCTTTCAATAAGATTTCCATGACCCAAGTGCTGCACCGTGAACTGGTTGAATTTCATGGAAGTCTCATGGGCCTTCTCTTTAAGCTTTTCCAGGTTCCCAGATGGCATCCCATCCTTCTGTTGTGTCAAATGTTGTTGCCTGCACTGCTCATTCATCTTCATGTTATTTGCAAACTTTCTGGGTGTGCACTTGATCCCACAGTCAATATCATCAGGTCCCATAGCTTGTGGCTGTTTAACACCATCAAGTGATCCTGAAGTTGCTACTTGCTTATAGTGGTGGGGACTTCACTCCCCTCACACCCACACAGAGGATCAGGAACTTGAAAAAAGTAGAAAGCCTGACACCACTGAAGACTGAGGAAAGAATTCAGTGACTGCTTCAGCATTCCTATTAGTTGCCACAAATTTACCCTTCTTGTTTCTCAGAGGGGTACATTGTCTTTGGCCTTTCTTTTCTGATTTGTGTACTTTTAGAATACCTTTTTAAAATTCTTCATGTCACTCGTCTAGCCCTGCTCTAGCTTTGCCTTGGCTTTCCTAACCGCATCCCTACATATTCAAAACATATCCCTGTACTCTACCCAGGCCACCTCCTTCTGCTTCCACTGTCTATGCATTTCTTACTGCTCAGTTTGAGGAGCAGATCCTTGCCCAGCCATGACAGTTTCAGGCCTGTCTCGCTCCATTTCCTACACATCAGGACACAGAGCTCTTGTGCTCTAAGAAAAGTGACCTTAAAGAGCAGCTAGCCTTTTGTCCTTAAGGACAGTTTCCCAACTCCTTAAACAGCTGAAAGATTGGTCTTGCAAAGTTCGGGGTTTTGACTTCACTCCTCATTATATATCACTTTTGGGGGCTGGGGTTATTCCTCAGTTTTGTCTTCATTCTCTCTTCCAGTAGCGACACCTAGTAAGGGAACACCAACAAGGTTGCTCAGAACACGTCCTGGAAAAGCCAGCACTACTGGATTTACATAGCCAGCACTACTGTATGGATCAGGTATATCTGAAAAATTTATTTCTACTGGTGGAAAAGAAACAACATCCTCTTAACCTGATGAGAGAATGTCCTCATTTATCCTAAGCCCTCTCTGACACCAGATAAGCTCTCCAAATTTTATTTGCAAAGATTGTGCTAGCCTTCATGGTGGTTAAAAGTACAGAATTTAAGGTCAAGATTTAAATTTTGTTGCCATTCTCCTCAGTACAAAGGGGAATTGGAAAGCAGCCTATTTATTTAGCAAGGTAATAATTTAGCTACTGATTGATCAGTTTAAGGATGATCATATTTCTAAAAATTCCCCAATTCTAATTAAAACTAAATCTAAAAAATAATTGCTCTTCATTTAAATATTTACAATATAATTTAATCTTTGGCATCATTAAATACTATGCAATATTCATTTTGTATTTACATCGACATATATTATTCTGGGAAGTTTTCACGTGTTCTGCACTTCAGCTTACTGCAGCAGTGGTTTGAAATTGCCACAGAACATGAATTTTAAAGTTTCTTCATACAGTATATGGTCTTTAGAGTCAATTAAGTTGAGAGGGAGAATTCTGGAACTGCCAGCTAAGACTTTTCAAGCTTGGTAATATTCTTTACTAATGTCTGTTCGTTGTCTTCAGGTCTTTCCTCCCTCGTTCTCTCCCATGAATATACATGTCTATTTTGCTTCATCAGGTAAGGAAAATTTAGTGTGCTGTTTGTAAGTTTTGATTTTACTTTCTATTCTGTATTTTCTTCAGGGTTGTGCATACCATTTATACTGAATGCAGATCTCAGCTGCTAGTTACAACAGTCATTTATAAATTATTCTTTTCCATCATGTCAGCAATTATCTACTGAATTTAATTTTGAGTGTAGAGAAGACGAAGTTGAAAAATAAAACCATCCACACACACAAAAGAAAACATGGAATCTTTTTTAGATGAACCTCTAATTCTTTTTTGCACACCTGTGAATACAGTAAATTTTAATCCAGCTGACAGATCTAGAACAAAATAGAGTTAACATAAATATTTGAACATAGGGCATTGTGTGCCATGCATGACACTTGCTCAGTCTCTCTTCCCTGGGGTCTTTGGACATGGGATTCCTTTGTTGTGCTTATGTTTTTGTCGGAAGATTCCTCTAAGGAATAGAGATGTAAAAGTCATTTTCTGGAAGATCCATTAGGTCAATCCAACTATTTTACCTTTCCCTCAAAACCTATCAAATGTCTTGTTAAGTTTCACAGAGAGATAAAATGAGCCCAGCCTAGTTCAATCTCTTTCCACCATATGTTACATATGAGTAAGAGGTTTTGGTTTTTGATCTCTTTGTTCCAGACTTCTGATAATTTATAGTGATAGCGTTTTGTAGGATGGACCCTAGAATGTCTTTAAGGCAAGAACCTGCAGGGGCAGCCAGATTTGTGTTGGTCTAGCAGGGGCTGCATGGCTGTGGTTAAATTTAGGGATGAGGTTAGGATTGAGTCAACAGATACCTCTGGGTTTAGGTATGTTTACTTCATACAGGTTACTATGTCTGAAACCAAACTAGTTTTAGGATCTGACTGGTTTCCTGTTCAAGTTTTTATTTGAAGCACTCAATGCCTCTTGACTCAGGTGTTTCCATGTGATAAACACTATAGGACTTGATGCCATTTTATAAATTGGATAGATTTATCTTGGTGAAGTGGAGACTTGAAGTTCATTGCAAGGAGGAGGCATTGTAAGACTGCTGAAGAAGCAGCAGCAGCCAACCATCTGTTTTTCTTCTCTTGTGCAACCCAAAAACTTAAATACATTGGAGACTGTCCATGCACTCCTTTCTTTTATAATACAAAAGTCCAGCATGTTTTATGCAAGTCTATAACTCCATGGGATTTTTATAAAGATTTTAGACTGTGAGTCTTTGCCTATTTCCATTCTCTTTACTGTACCCAAAAATCACATCATTTCAACATTTCACCTCAATTGTATCACTGGGATTTTGGTGCACTGGATGCCGGACAAGTAGCAATACCTTAGCAAGGCAGGTTTTCCAACTGTGTCAAGTTTCAGGTCCTGTCTATATCTGCTTTGTGTGTGAACCTGATGTGCTTGTTTGAATTTGATCTTTGTCTCCTAATGGACATGAGAAACCTGATTTTCAGTTGCCAATTGATTTACATTTTTATGACAGTTTTAAAAGAAGACAGAGGAAAGGGGTGATTCCTTTTAAACCTTTTACTTTTCTTTTTAAGAAAACTATCAGAGCATGTTTCTTCACATCTTTTGTCCATCTTGGCTTGTATCAATCCTATTCAATAAAGTGGAAGTTCTAGTAAAGCACTATGTTTTGGTTGTGTTATCTTTTTAAATAAATCAAAAACATATTTCTCTCACCACTAACTAATCATTATTGCAGTGATGTTTGAACAGAAGACAAGAAAAGGATCTTAAAATTAGCATTCGCTGTTTAGAGGTGAGAACTTTAAATGAAATGAGCAATTAGGGAACAGCTATCACCAGCTATTTTCCAGTACATAAATTCCTTCCCTTCTGCATTCATTTATATTGCATCCAGACCAGAATATCAAAAGGAAAATTTGGTTTGGCACAATGCTCACATTAGCCTGAATTTCTCAGAAAGAAGTGTTTCGTCCATGATTGTGTTTAAACAAGTTCCTGTTCTTTGCCATTAGGTGTCTCTGTAATCCTTTGTAAAGCACCATATATTGCAGGACTTCTTCAATGCTTCCTGACTTTAAGTACAAGTCAGTATTCTTTCTAACCTTCTCTCTTATGCTTTTATTTGGGATCTTTAAAGAAAACAACTAGGAAAAATTCTACAGTGTTGGATCCCAACATAGAGAAGTAAGGAGAAGTAAGGAATTTCTTAATGCTGATTTGTCAGAATGCAAGTAAAAGTCAAAGCATCAGTAAAAAGTCTTCCCTCAGTATATTTCTTGCTCAAGCTGAGGAAAACTGAGAGATAAGGTCTTGCAAAGATAAGGTATCTATTGTCTATTGAATCTCTATGTCCTCACAACCTCTGTACCATCATGTAATTATTGACTGATTTTCTAATCACAATATACCAAATTTTATTTTATCTATATTACAGCTATCCATAATATTAATGTTTTCTTTAGTGTAAACCATCCAGCTAAATTTGTGCAAGATACATCTGTATCACCATGCTATTCAAGCAAAGGAGTTAGGAAAACAGAAAGAGAGCGTCTCTCAGCAACTCCTGTTACTTTGCAATAAGAGATTAATCAAAGCTGCCCAATCAAACCAGAAATCTTAGAAAATAATCCTGACATAAGTAGCAATGAGAAACTAAAGTTTTTCATAATAATCTGTATTATCTTGGCACAAGGACACCACATCTGCCAGATTAGTCAAAGACACATGATCTGCCTAAGTATTATATACCTCCAAAGCAAAGGCCAGCAGCCCACGGGATTTTCTGAGGAGTGACAGACAGTGTGACAGCAATTCCAGATGTGAGCTGGTGTACACATGATTGATTAAGCTGTCAAAAATACTTCTAGAGTTTATGTGGCTGGTCTAAGAGGGAATCTAGTCATATTGTGGTTTGCATATTTTTATTTTGGTGTGTCTTTATTTGGTAAAGCTAATATAGGTCTGGGGACTGGGCTAGAATCTGTGCCTGACTGTATAACATGAACAAAATTGATACGTACATCCTCATTGCAAATCGTTTTTCCTTTAAGGATTCTGGTACTATTAAAACCAGGTTTATTCTTACAAACCACCCAAACTTGCAAGCAGTTGCAAAATCCAACGTATAATTTATAAAAATGAATTTATTTCATCCAAGACTCATCAAGAAGAGATAAATGTGAATTACAAAGAGTGCATTTTATGAAAGCCACTTTTCAGAGCAAAACCACATTTCAGTGTCAACTGAGTAGATGCTTTATGTTGTAGAAAAAACAGTTTAGTGTACCATCTGTTGCTTTTAATAGCAAATGAACAACATGAATTGTAGTTAATACTGTTGATGTAAAATATAAGAGGGATGTTATCAAAACTGCTCACCGACAGATATAAACATGTTTTGAAATATGAATGAGCTCAATAAATTCAATATGCAACTTTTACAAGCCAGCTGTTCTCAAAAGATAAGGTTATAAAAGATTTTTAATGAACCCCATGCCAGGCAAATGCAAGCTCATTTCTCTGGCCCACATGATGGTGGGGGAAGCATTTTCCATCTAAGGCACACATAGAGTCACAGTTTCACTTAACCCCTTCCATCTTGGGAGGACTAATTATATTTTGTACAGAGCAATGAGAGAAGTGGTATGAAAATATCATCAGGCATACGTGTATTTATCTCTATCTATCTATCTATCTATCTATCTATCTATCTATCTATCTCTATGTCTGTATCTATCGCCTTAGAAGAGATCCTGTGACAAAGATTTTTTACAAAGGTTTCCAGAAAAATCCAAATAACGCTTCATTTTTTACTCTCCATATGATGCTAAAATGAGGTGAGTTTTAGCACAGGTCTTGGCTCTGTAAATGCTTCTGTACTGGGACATGGCACATGAATAACAGCCCAACAAATGAGCATGACAGCTGCCTTTGAGAAGTTCAATATTGACCCACAAAGGAGTGAATCCTTATAACAGCTTCCTCATTTTAATACTGAACATTATACACCCTCTATATAATATACATGTTCAACTCTTTGGATGATCAAGTTTATTATTTAGGAATTTTAGTTATACTATTATCATTAAGAGCAGCCATGTTTCATTTGCCTTCTACAAGATGGTATCTCATTGCTTTTAATACCTGCGAAATGTTCTTTCTCATCCTGAATGGTTCAAGAAAACAGACAAAAGTATTTTTTTGACAGAGAAGGAGTCTCTGAAATCTTTTAAATATTGTCTACTAATATTTGTCCTTTTGGTGAGGAACTTTTGCTAGTTTTGTTAATTGTCGGATTTTGGGGCTGTTTAGATGGTCTGGAAAAAGCCCAAAGATGGCCTTGGGCCGCCCGCGCTCCAAAGGACGAGAGGAAACTCCAGATCTGTTCTCGGTCTCGGTGTTTATTAATTGCTTATCTAAAAGATTTTCTCTTGGCCTGACAGAGTTCTGCTCAGCAGTCAGCCATGGGCACACACTGAGAGCCCCTGGGGCGGCCACCTATCTTTATACCCGGAGTTACGTATACAATATTTATCATTTTTCTCCAATACCCTCTACCCTTATTAACCAGTGTTCCCCTAGTAAGGTCCAATCCCGGAGTGCCAACATCACCACAGAAAATGGAGGCCTAGAGGAAGAAGAAGAAGGAGAAGGGCACGTCCCAATTCCTCCATCTTACCTCTCTAGACCCCCCTGTACAGAAATTTTAAACCCTGTATCTCACACTCCAATTAACTTATCCCTTCTTCATTCACCCCAGTGGAATCCTCCCATCCTCATACTGACGTCATCTCCCCTGTGGGATCAAAGTCCAGCCACCAGACATTTCTGGCAACATTCCAGGACTCCCGAGCCCCCCAGGGGTGGTCTCGTTCACCCTGCACCCCAGTTCTGAGAGGCTGAGATCCCACAGTTAATAATCTAGAACACCAAATAGATTCTTTTTATCTTCACTAATCTGAAATAATAGAACATTAAAAGAGCACCTTATCAATGACATGTATTTTTAGGAGTTTTCAGATCTCATTGAAAACATACAATTTATGAATCATCACAGGTTTTAATTCAGCATCCTTGTGTATTACTCACCCATGATGAATTATGTTTTACTTAAATAGAGCTGTACTAATTTCTGGCCCAATTAATTTTCTGTATCTATGCTGAATATTGGCCAATAATAGGTGCAAGCCATCTAGTTTGGGTTAATTTAGCAGAAAATTACTATCAAAATTATCAGAAACAAGTGGCAAGATAATCTCATAGAATCCAGAATCTGGGTAGTCTGATCTGACTCCTCTGATTCCCTTAATAATATTTGCTTTTTTGTTTATTTAAACTTGTTTGAAAGTATGGGTGTAAATTGATAAATTAGGACAATGGTGATGCTGGTAGATTGATGTGTGGCACATGAATTTTCTCCTCTGGGAGAAGGGTGTTAGGCAGTTTGTGAAAGTCTAGTGCATACAAATTTATCTAATTTCATCTAACTTACACATACCCTGCATTTAAACTGTTGAATCTAAACTGTAAACTTGCACATTTGAGGATGTTTATCTCAAAAGAACTGTTCTTGAAACTTCAGGGTATTTTTTCATGTGGCAGATGTGCTTTGTCCTGCTTTGCCTTACTTTCATAGAGCCTTCAAATTTCAGAGTATTGATCAAATTGACATTTCTATGGCAGAATTCCAGGGAGCCCTATAATGTTCTTGGCAGTTCCACCACTAATAAAATTGCTTCTTTACAGATGGTAAGGACTAACTTTATATCCTCAGTAGGAGGCATAAAGAGACAAGCAATAAAATGGTTTTCAATAACGAAGTTCAGTATTGCATGTTATAGCTTCCCATCCATAGCCAGGCCATCACAGAGACAATAGCTTTAAATAATTAACAGCAGGGAGACATATTGATGCTTAACTGTCCCATCTTAAGTCCTGTTATCATTAATGACAGTGACTATACTCTATTAGCTCTTTTCAGGATTTTATTACTGGAGATGATCACACTGTATCAAAAGGAAAATGAATAACTAAAGGAAACCAACCTGCTCAAAATTATAACATTACTCTGATTCTATGTTTAAATTCAGTTATTTAGATTCCTTCCAGGAGCTGTTGCTTTATATGACAAAACTTTTGCTCATAGTTTTTCAGATCCAAACCCATTTCTTTACCTGGTAAATGTGGAAAATTTTAAATTTAACTATTACACAAATGCAATTTACTGAGTGCAGGGGAGTGTTTATTTGTTTAATAAGCTTTTAAAAATCATACTGAGAGAGCTTTCCATAAATTCACAGTCATCAGATATGCACAAGGTTTTCTTATCTTCCCTCCTGGCCACAGTGCTGTACCCAAACATGTATATCACTAAAGCAGTAGCTACGACAGAGGCAACCGAGAAATTCAGTAACAAACTAGTTTAAATATGTAAGCACACATATGCATATTAAATTCTACTGGGAAGAGATTCCTTACGGCAAATGAAATCATCCTTCAGATTTGAAAGAGGCTTTGGATTTGCTGAACAATGCTATAAAGCAAAAAGATTTATTATTTTAATTATTTAAGACAGTAGCAATTGTTTCTGATGCAAAACAAGTCCACAAGTCAATGGCACTTGAATGAATAAATGGATTAGACTGTGGTCTGCTTGTTGGTTAATTTACATACCAGCCATACCCTTTTACACTTTGTATAGAGACATAGTTCTTTCTTCATTAAAGAAAGAATGTGATATTGCTCCACTGGTTAACAGAAATTTCCAAAATTTAGAAAGACTTGACCGATAAATAAATAAAAAGAAAAAATAGACAACAACAAAGGCAAGTTCAGGTAGGCTGACATAATAAAATTGAAATTAATAGATTCCTCTGATAACATTGCTTAGTTTGATGTAAAATAGCAAAATACTTCTTGTAGCTATTTTGTACATAGTGATTTTGATACTACTCTCATATTCAGGAGTACTGAGCATACTGCATTTCCTTGATCTAATTTATATCAACTCCAAGTAGTGCCAAGGATTGTCTTTTCACTGTTTTTAAGCATCAATTCAAACAGCTCTCTACTCAGTTAGTTTCTCAGAATTTGCAGATCATTACATATTCTGATGTGGATCACTGGCGCAAACTACATTAGGATTCTATAAATCTCTGCAGCCAGTCTTGCTATTTAAGAAACATATGACACCTCAAAAATATTTGACACATATTGGTCCATTCCATAAAAATTTAGAAATATATTCTCTATATTTCTGTAACGTTTTTCTGTATGAGAAAGAAATATATATGAAGGTATCAAAAGCAGATCTTTGTAGACTTTTGCAGAGAGGAAGACATGAACCTTAGCCCTCCTTTTGTCTGTCATTTATAAAAGTTGAGCTTGAAGCTGAGGTAACAACCCTCTTTTCCGTTATTTTTTTATTTAAGTTTTAAACAAAAGTGATTTTATTTTTAGGCTTCAGATAATTATTATTAAGCTAAAAATTCTCTGAAGGTTCTGTTAGCATTCAGTGTGTTGCTGTTCTTGACAGGTTAAATGTCAAAACTGTCAAAATTTGTAAAGTAATGGCTCAGAGGCTGTGGAATGGACCAGCCATCTGGGGAAGTAGACAAATCAAATAAGCAGGAAATAACAAAAACACAGCCAAGTAACCAAACTCCTACAAAATGAGAAATTTCTGTTCTTGTCCATGCAACTCAGAATAAGTAATTCAGGACATAGTTTTGGTAAAGACTTCGCAGAAGTTTGGGGTTTTTTTCCCCAAATATGCTTTACAGTTCTCAAAATCTGAAATATTAATGCCTAATTGGCATGTTGTCTTATGACTGATGAATTCACTTCTACTTGAACTGGCCTGATGTGACCAGTAGTAATAGTCTAGAGGAAACAGATTTTATATGGTCAAAAAGTACAGATGCAAATGTCCCCCTAAAAATTTACAGAATATCCCAATTAGAAGATTCATTAGAGATCTAATTGTTTGACTTGTCTATATTAGTCATGTTTTTCATTCCCCTTCATGTTGATGGAATGAAATAGTCCAAGTGCATCACCTTCCACACACTTCTTCACACTTGACATTGGACAGAATGTAAATGAAATAATGAAATTGCTCCTCAGCAGGACACAAGCCTAATGCATGCAAAAGATTGTTTAATTTTGGTTCTCTTTCAGCAGCACAACCCCAGTAAATGCTCTTCTTTGCTGTGAGTTCCAAAGTGAAGAGCTGCTCAACTCCTCTGAATGCTTCTGAGTCCTGCACCAAGCCCTTCCAGTTGAAAGGTGTACATTGAATTTTAGTTGATGGACAGAGATATTTTCCTGATGCAGGACCTGAATCTGGTGTCTACAGTAGCTTTTAATTTCTCTATTTACTCATCATTACATATTTACCTGTAAGAAAGTCCTCTCCTTTCCCAGGGCAGGATCTTTCCAACAGCAGGGGAAACTAGGTGTAGCCTTTAGTCAGGATCAATTACAAGTATTTTCTACTACAGCACTGCTATGTAAAAGTATGTCCCTAAAGGTAACCACCACAGTACTGACAAGAAAATTACTTTTTATTAGAACCAGACAAGTCACACCGACATGTTAAGTAAACCATGATTTTATGTGTATTCTGAGGCCTGTTGGCTTCACAGACAGCAGGAGGGATAATGCTTGCATTTAAATCCCCCCAGCATTAAAGAGCATATGCTTGCCCTGCTTGTCTGGTAGACACCAGTGGAGTTTTGCCCTTGACAGCTCCTGTTTATACAGATGGTTTTAAAAACGTTATTGGAAGAGAAAACAGCCTGCACTGTAGGAAGCACGTTACATAGGAGCCAAGACTTAACAAGAAAAACTATTTTCATCATTCTCTCCTGTTCATCTAGCAAATTTGAGGAGAATTTGAAGCTTGACCTTAAAACTAAATTTAGACTTATTTTTTTCTGCTATATTTAGATGTGTCAAGATTTTTTTTAACATTATATTTTGAAGATCCTGTTTAAGCAATTTATTAAAGATCTGGTTATTTGACTTGTCTATATTAGTCAGGTTTTGCATTCTTCTCCAAGTGAATGGAAGGGAATAGTTAGGTGAATCACCATCCACATCTTCACCCTTGTCTTTGGATGGAATGAGTCACTCTCCAGAGAAACCTGTACCTTCTTGAAAGCTGCAAGGGGAACTGAGCAAAATCCAAAATAGATAACTTGTATGTAGGACCATATTTAATTCCAGAATCACATTGAAGTTAGGGAAAAAAAATTCCATCACTGTCAGCTGCTAGAGGGCCTCCATCCTTTCTCATGTGAACTGACAGCTGTAGGACCACTGCCACCAGCCCTACAACAATAATGTGTCTGTGCAAAGTATGCACTTCTTTCAAAGGCGCGGGTGGTGGAAGTTCTGGTAGCTGGTTTTCCTGATCCGGAATATGATTCACTCTCATACACTCATAAAAAACAGTCCTGTCACAGCTGTCTGCATTCATATTTGGCTATTTTCAAACCCCTACCCTCAAAACAAGCAGAGCAATAGAGAGGACCTGTCACTATCTTTTACCTTTTCACCTGCAGTGAATGAAGGTACCTGGGATGAAATCTGAGCTTTGTGAGACTTTTAACACTGAATTCAGTAAGACTCAGAGTGTGTCCCAGAAAAGCTCCCCATTCTGTGGGTTAAAAGCCTAAACTAAAATAAAAGTATGTAGTATAACAATAAAATATATGCAAATAATTAATTACCCATGTTATAATTCCTTTTACATCAGAGCATGCTCACCTCTACAGTTCATGAAAACTGTTCACAGTAGGTCTTGCCATTGCATTTGAGGTGGTGGTAATACGACACTGCTGTTTGCTGACAATGGTTATTTAACAGCAACAATATGTAAGCCAACTATAACAAGATAGACAAATACATGGTCAGTGACTGAAACAGAAATTGAAAGAAAGAGCTTCCAGAAATTGATAGGACATGCCATTATCTGGGATAATGGAACTGGAAAGACAATATTTTTCTCAACCTTATGAATTCTAATGATAAAATTATATACTTAAAAAACCCTTACAGTAAATTTGTAAACAAATGAAACTGCTATATTTGGAAAATTTTAAGGATTGTTTTTGCATGAATATCATAAAGTTGTGTAAACACAGTATCATGTTCAATAAATCATAGAAATCAGGAAAAAAAACTTAGAATAGTCAAATTCAAAGCATAAACATTGAAAAAATATTCAAATAAAGTTTTCCTATGTCACTGGTCAGCAGTGTACAAGTTTGAGGAGAACACAGTTATCTAATGCTTAATATATCTTTTTCTTCTGCATTAAACATATCCTCCAAACAAATTTTTGCCTGTAAAGGATTCACAACAACACAACACAGCAACGCAAACACCTTTAAAGTAAAGTGCAGTTTTGTGCGCTATTCTATGATGTCAATCTGCACTGATTAGAATTTATTTTTAAACCACAGTTCAGTCAACTTTAGATGCAGTAATGACTCTGCTTTGGCAGTACTGTGATGAAAGCTTTAGTGAAACAAATGGATTTTTTTCTGTTTTACGTAGATTTTTAGGCACACCACCTGTAGTACTTGGAGGTAATTCACTTCATTAGGGAAGGATGCATTAGGCCGGGGAAAATTATAACGAAAGAGACGTAAGAGGTTGTCATGTAAAGAAAGAGGTTTGTTTATGCAGGGAGGGGACAAGGCCCTGTTTTGGTGAAAGAAATAAAAGGTAACCAGACATCACTAGAGCCACAGTGCATTCAATTTATGCACAGACATCTGGCCAGTAGCTGCTTTGGTGAAGGTGTAGTACAGAATTGGAGTTATGTCCCTACTGACAGTGTATTGAGAAGTTATTGGGTACATCTGAGAGCCATTTAAATGCAAATATAACGTGAGTTTGCCATTGACTAAAAACAATCTTCCAGGCAATGGCATTAATAATTAGAAACCATCTGGTACCATGAAAGCTTATAGTACTTTTAGTATTTCCACAGGCCAAAAGGATGCAATTTATCTCCTACTAAAACAGAAACACCTATGCTATATGTTAGTGCTCTGACAATTAATATGCAAAATCAGATCCATCTTGATGTTTTGTCCTCTGGGCCAGATCTGGAAAATAAATAAACAAGAAGTCTGGAAAAGAGAGTGCCATAAACTTCACAAAGGAAATTTAAAGAGAACACACAGACAGAGATGAATACCTGAAAAGATGAAGGAGGTTTGTTGAAAACTTTGCCTCCTTTTTATCTGATAAGATTATAAAGGAAAGTTGATAACTCAGCTGTCAGATCTCCTTAAAAAATTATGTTCTGTATTTTCAGTGTTTGGTATGTAGAAGTAGATTCAAAATAAATTAATTAATGCAAACAGTTTCTCTTTTGTGGCCCTTAGACGTTTGGGGGCTTGGAATTTTCATGCTGTAGAGACCAAAATGAAAAGGTTCCAGTCTGTCCCTCAAAACCTAAACTGCCTTCATCATCTTTGTTTTCAGGCTAATATGCCATAAAGAATGCATGGGCAGGTTATTCTCTATTAAAAATAATTCAATAACATCACACTCTCAGTCTTCTTCTGAGAGATTAAGTGAATACTGAAAAAAGAGAATTTTAAATTTAAATTGGTAATTGCAGTAATTGTCTTCTTCAACACCATATTGACATGACATTTACAATTGCCAACTTCACTTGGTAGCTTGCATGAGTTGAAAACAATACAGAAATTCAGCTTCAAAGTTTATTAGTGATAACCAGTTATTAAGGATATGGAAGAAAGCAAAAATTAAGATATGTCATTTTGAGAATTTCAATAGCTAGAGAAATAACAGGAGAGGCCCACTGTAAGCCCAAAAAATTGCAGTTTTTGTACATAATGAAACTGTTGAAACACCCCAGTGTGTGGCTATCAAAGTAAAGAGGCCGTTGTTTATCCACTGTAGTTCTGATCTGAATAATGCAGGTTTCAAGGCTGAAAAATTAACATTTGCAGACCATCTTAGAAACACACCTGTGTTTCTCAGACTAGACCTAGTTTGTTCCTAAACCTTATTCTTATACGTGACAATGTCATATCTGTATTTGCTGTTCTTATAATTAATGGAATATTTTCTCTCAAAAATTCTCTCAGAAATAAGATATGCCAGAAGTACTGAAACTGAGCCATCAAAATAGTTAATAGCAAATTTATTGACTGTGTGTGAAGAGGGTGTTTAGGTGTCTGTGTGTCTTTGTGTCTGTGTGGCAGATTTTCACATCTCAGTTCAGGAACAGTGTTTTTCCCTTGTGTAGGTAAGTATGGCAATTGAGACTTTCTTTCAAGTTCCCAAGATACAGGAATTCCTACGTTGTTGATTTCCTGCTTGTACTTTGAAATATATAAGCTCTGAGCAATGAAACTGATTTCCTAGGACAAATCAATTTGAGAATCTCAGCTGTGAATCAAAATAATTTTTCAGTTTCTGGGTATAAATTGTCAGATTAAGAGGTCTTGATATGCTTTTTCTTCTAACATGCACTGCTCCTATACAAAATCAAAATTCTCTCTCTCTGGTATTTATAAAAAAATGCCACAACACATTAATGGATTGTTTTATACCCTTACTTCAACCATTACATGATGTATAAAAAAATCAAAACCACTTTTCAACAACAATGCTTCATTCAATATTCCTGTATGTAACAGCTGCTTAAGTAACTGATTTTCATATCAGAATCCATTTGCTCTCTTTTTGTACATGAGAGGAGTTATTTTCCTGTGTGCTTGTGACTTTCAGTAGCAAGTAAACCTTAACCAATGAGACAAACCTACATAAATATTCACTTCCCTATAATTTTCTGTTCATTTTCTATGCCATCTTGTCCATCAGCATGGTTTTCTGATGTTCAGCCATTTCACCTCTCTTCTGAGCTAATGCATACACATTATTTTGAAAAGAGAAACTAGCAATAAGGTATTCCAGATATATTTGAAACAGTGATAATTTCATAGATAAATTCAAAGCTGACATCACTTCAAAGATTCTTAAGAGTGCAGGTCTTAGGTGGTCTGCAGATAATACAAATTTCTAGATATAACACATAAATTTTCTGCAGAGCACTGTCTGAACCTGGATAATATGCAATTTGCCACACCACAGTGACATGCTTGAATGAATTCTTACATTTCATGTTTCTTTGTGCTTTTAAAAACCTCAAAACCAAACCAGATGTAAAGGAAAAAAGGGGATTTGTCTTAGAAAGACAACTGAAAAGGAAGTTTAGTGACAGCCCTGTAATTTGGTCACTTTAAATTTATGCTTTGTAAAACACACGCAGATTCTTTTTCAAGCTGTAGATGAAACTCATCATCCATAAAGTCTTTATTTTATAACATCACTCACTCAGAGAACAGATCCTCCAAATCCCCATTCATATTTTCTCATGACTTTTCTTGCTTGCCAAAGCTGTTGAGAGGTTTATAGTTTGTGCCCTTCACAGTTTGTTAGCTTATTTTTACTGAATTAAAATATATTAACATAAATGACAGAAATAATTTACAGAGTTTAAAGAAAAACAATTCCAAAATATTTTGGCAGTATTATCATAGAATTTTTTCAAGAATATAAAGATGCATACTATAAACATTCTTGTGCAAGTTAGGAAAACAGATTAATTACAGAGGGAAATCTATAAATAGTTTTAATCAGTGTTATTGCTGAAATCAAAGAACTAGCAATAAGAAAATAATACAATGAATGGAAGAGATTATATAAAAGAAGAATCTTAACATTTCTTTAAAAATTAGCCAATATAATAGCAAATTTCAAAAACCAGTGGCCCAAAGTCAACCTCAAAACTGTATCTATAATTCACATAAAGAGATTTACAGTATAATTGCATTATAATCTACAGTCATATCAATCGGACTTATAGAATGTAAGTGGAAAATGGAAAACATAATGGTGAATCTTTTCAGTGTTCAAATAGAATTTTTGTCCTATACAGCATTTTAAGCTGCAAAAATGGGGTCAAATAGGATCACATCAATCAAGGGAGATACAAACTATGACAAGGGTCACCTAGCAAGGCATTGAACTTCTTATAAGAAAGCAAATTATAGGGTGAAATAATGATCCCAATTACAATACATGCTTTGATTATAATTTTTCCCCAAAATTTGTGTAAACCAACAAGATTAATGCATTTAAGTTCTAATGGGAAAAGAAATTTAGATTAAATATAAAAGCAAGAATTCTGGAGGAGTTTCACTGTATAACTCCCAAACAGATTTTTCAAGCAGGTCCCTTTCCACTTAAGTTCTGTTTCAGTCAACCAAGAAACTCTGTCCTTATGGAATTACTGTAAAAGATATAATTACCTCAGAAGCACCAACAATCTGCTCCATTTTATTTATTTATTAGTTTTGATTAAAAAAAAGAAAAAAGAAAAAATAAAGCATTGCAACTAACTCTTTCAAAGGTGCCATAAAAAAAAAATTTTCTTCCTCTCTATGCATGTCATTATGCCATGGAAATGAGGAACAAAGTGGTCTGTTAAAAAAATGTCAGTTTTTGACAGAATTTTCTACAAGTACAAGGCAGCAATTACTTCAGAGTGTTGGCAAGAAATGGAAAATATGAGTACCTTCACATAGGAGGAAAAGGAGAAGAATGTAACAAGGGTGTCAGGATTTAGGAACATCTTTCAAAAATCTTTCAAGCTTTTTCTTCTTCCCTTTGCAAATCACTCGCTTCAAAGTTGTGAAAATTACAATTGGCAGTGTCTAAGTTCTCTCTACTGCTACAAGAAGGATTTCTGGAATTCCAAAGTCTGTATCAATCACTTCACTGTTCAACCTCTGGATTTTGGTTGGTGCTGATTGAAGTGTTTTAAGGTTCTCAGTTTGTGTCATGAGGATGGAGTAGAAAGCAAATTATGTGCTCAAATATATAAAGTATTTTTTAGTTGCCATATTTGTTTCTTTCATAACCAGATATAGAGATAGAGGTAATTCTGGGACACAATTAATCTGATCAATATTAAACAACTGCAGCAGCAAGACAAGTTTTCTGCTACAAAAGTGTTATCTTTAGAGGCATCTCAGACAGAGACACTCCTGCGGATGCCCAAGTCAGATGCCATGTAACTAATCAAGACTATGAAGCCAAAAGCCCTGAAGCCATTGCTTTGCCTGTATTATCAGGAATTCAGGATTTCAGACATTTACATGACTTAATTAGCACTTTTTATTTGGAAAGTACACAGGTTCAAGAGTTAGGGGAGTTTTGGTTTTTTTTAAGAAAGTCACAACAACCAGTACTAAACAAGAACTTTACAAATCCCTTCTATTTTTTTTTAATACATCCTTTATTTGCCTTCAATTTTGTACCATATTGATATTCTTTAGAGACACTTGAAATCACCACTCTTCATAGACTAATTGATGATTTTGTTACTACTATCATTACAGGTTTGGTGACAGAAAGTAAAGTCTCTGTTGACGTTATTGTTTTTACTTCTGAACACAAAGAATTCACATACTAGAGTTCTGGGACTTTTAAACTTAAATAATCCCCTTTTCCTTAGAAACTAAGAAATATTCAGAAATGTATCAGCTTTGTTTCTCGTAATTTAACAATTTATTTTAGGAACATAAATCCCTACTTCCTAGACCAAATATTCTGAATGTGACCAGCAATGCTTAGACTTTTAAGGGTTTTCTTTGCTTTTAAACTACACTGGGTGCTCCCCATGAGCAGTGAGCCACACACAGAGCCACAGTCATGGGGGAGGCATGGCTATTATTGTCTTCAATATCTTCTAAGATCTCAGGAAGGGATGCCACTTGCTTATAGCAGATTTTGCTGGGAGTTTATTCATTTTAGGTAGTAAAGGCCTGATCCAAACCCCGATGAAGTCAATGGAAAAAGTCTCCCATTGACTACAATGGGCTCTGGATCATGCCCTAAGTCCATTCTCTTCATTAATCCAGGATTAATAACAGGATGTTTTTCCAGTAGCTTGGAGTGCCTAAGATCCCAGAAATTTCAGCTGAACAAGTTCACTGTAGATTGTCATTCCATTTGGAATTTGAAATATGAAGTCTTGATCTTTTTCAGTGAGAAGAAAACTTTAAATGGAGGCATTTTCAGTTCCTGGTTATAGCCAATCCAACCAGTTCAGTGAAAATCCTTGGGCATCCTAATGAGAAAACAGGAAGAGCAAATAGAGCCAAAGAAATTTATGTTTTTCAGGGCACACTTCAGAAATACAGTGTAGACTCTGGTTTCACCAATGAATGTTGATGCTTTTGGAGAGATCAGTGTGGAGCCTGATTACAAAGAGCAAATTAAAAAATCATAACATACTTAAATATATAATGTTTTTGCTGTACTTTTTAAAATTAACAGATAAGGAGAGACATGACATTTTTCAAAGTGTTTTCTCAGTTTGCACAACAAAGCACCATCAGTTCATAAATAATGAAAAGTGATAAAAAGACAGTACAAATAGCAACAGTACCACTAAGTTTTCTGAACTTGCAGATGTGAATTGTGAATGTTATACAAATAAAAACTTTGACAGACAGACAGTAACTGGATAGAATAAGAATAGTGTTAATAAATCAGATGTATCTGTAATAGGATTCATTTTATTCAAAAATAAAAATCTGAAACACAGTTTATTATATTACTATTTAAAAATTGCATTTCTGATAAAGTGATGGATAGATCAGCCATTTCCAAAGATCTCTAGTGCTATTCACTATTCACATTTCATTAAATTGCCATTAGCACTATTTATTATTTTACATTGATTATTCATACAGACAAAAATGGATCAAAAGTTGAAGCATGTTTTTTAAACCAATTACTAATTGTTCGGCTAAACAGCGGCAGAGTTGCCATGTACCTTATAAGGATATTTATAAAGTTTTATTCTAGGACTTAAGAAATCAATGGAAATTTTCCATAATTTCAATAGTATTTGCTATTAAAATATAAGTAAATTTATTGACCTATAAATTCTTGCAAACATGTCACCATCCTCCCAATAAGCCAGTGAAATGTTAAGGTTTTGTGCTTTCAGTTTTACTTCTTTTTTTAGTGACATTTTTTCAATACTCTTTGACCACTCACATTTAGTTTTAAGCAATTTAAAAGCCTGCTGGCAACTCTTATACTTAATAATTTTAGAGATAAAGGAAGGAGGTCTTAAATCTTCACATCAAAATGCATCAGTTTTCCAGAGGAATAAGTTTATTTTGCATATATGTAAATAAAAACTTGCTCAGCCAAGGACTCTCCCAAAATACAGAAAAACTCATGTTTGGGTCCGTGATAAGAATCATCATGGACTCGTATATTTCTCTCCTAAATATCAGAATATTATAATAAAATGATGTCATTTTTACCTTTCTTTGACTAGATGAATTGAAAATAAAAGTAATCTTATTACTTTGCTGTAAAATAAACATGCAATTTTTCAAATCTCGCTAGTTTTTGCCAAAGAAAAATTTGCTTGTAATACAAGGTAACTTTATGACATCTAAAACTCACATAGTCATTGACCAATGTCAAGAAACACCTGAGTTGAGTCTAACATGTCCTCCTAGGTCCTTTTTCTCCTCCATCTAAAAATTCTGGTCAGATACACTACTTTAGCTTAGAATATAGTATTTAGTAGCACAGAAACTACCCCAATTGCAACTCTGTTGAACAAATCCAAGGACTCTTTTCAGTTTAACTCAGTGTCTTTTTTCCATCCATTCATTCTTGTTGAAATTCATTTTATTCAACATTGCTTCATCCAAGCCATAGTCTGAAAGAGAAAATTAAAGGATCCCACCACCTGGATCAGGTGAAAAAAAAGAGAAAATTAGCACAGTTTAAATGCTGTTTTCTGGAGCTAATATAGACAAAATAATTTCCCCTCTACTTGTTTAAATAAAAGTCATTAATTTGTTTTCATGTGGTTTTCAATTTATCCATTTATCACTTTCAGATGAAAGGTGTGGCTACAATCAGCACCATCAATAGACATCAACGCTCTCTAAGCAAGGTTTAGCAACTGCTTCCTTAACACATATATAGCTCGGCTACTAAAATTAGCCTGTGCCATTGCACTATGAATAATATCTTGATCTGTGGTTCCCATTTGATTTAACTAAATAAATATTACATTCCTGTCTTACAGTGACATTGGCAAGATTTCAAAACCTGGAAGCTGTCCAGGATGTACAATGCATAGAAAAGACTGTACATTGATTTTCAGACAAAAGAAAAAAATATCAGTCAAGAGGAAATGCTTTAATGGAGAGATCTTCACAGCAAAAGGCTGAATTGAGAAAAATTCTTTCTTGCCCTTACTAAATTTAGAGCAGGGAACTTAGAGTGTGCAGGAAAACACTCAAGAACCCTCATTAGAGGGAAAAGTTAATGACATGGTAGCATCCAATATATTCTTTAAGCTAAAGTCAACAATTAGAAAAGGTTATTCAGACATCAGATAGGTTGGTTCCAGCAGTTTTAAGTCTTTTCAATATACATGAGAGAGGTATTTCAGATCAGTCTGTAATATTCCTTAGAGACCTAGATAAATCAATAAACAAGGCTATAATGAATTTACAAGACAGTTTTGTCATTAGAAAACCTTGTAAGTTGCCAATAGTTTAATTCTTACAAGGAGTGGGAATTGCCCTCATGCATCTATCACCCTACACTCTTTAATTTAGGTTTTAAAATAAAAAAAAATAGACTTAATCACACAATTAAAAATAATGTTTTACTGACTGGGCACATCAATAGTTTGGGTAGAATTTTACTTTATCCCCTTCTATCCCCCTGCTATATTATTAAACCCAAGTAAAAATTTAAATTTTCCTAAATTTCAGATGCTCTAGAAGTCCTTCAGTTACCGTATTGCATATACCAATATGCTGTGTGAATGTGCACAGAAAAGTGATAACTAGCATATTTTTGGCCTTGCACCTAGGCCCAAACCAATAACTGTACTGCAAAACCTTTGCTTAGAGCAAAGTTAGGATTTTCAAATATTTGCCTGAATGGAGGGTAGTATATCTTTGTTCTAGTATTAGCCAGGCAGTGCTACTGGTACATACTCTGCCAGCCAACAAGTACATGGTCACCAGAACAAATCTGAAGGAAAATCAAGCCAGAGTCACACAGAATCGTAAATATTGTCAGAGACTTCCAAGATCATCTAGTCCAGCCATCAGCCTCACACCACCATAATCACCCCTAAACCATATCCCCAAGTGAGAAACCTGGACTCCTCTTGAACACTTCCAGAGAGGGTGACTCCACAACCTTCCTGGACAGCTTATTTCAGTGATTAACCATCATTCTCTGTGATAAATATTTTTCTAACATCTAGTTTGAACCTTCCCCTGCACAGCTTAAGGCCGTTTCTTCACATTCTTTTAACTAAAAAATGACAGAAGTGACTGACTCCCATATTACCACAACCTCCTTCAAGGTAGTTTTAGACAGCAATGGGGTCCCCCCTCAGCCTCCACATTCCCTTTCCCCTCTTCTCTCAACCACTGAAATAGCTTCCTTCTTTGTGTAAGAATATACCAACATTCAGGAATGTTTTCGAGGTGTTGCTTTGCCCACATCTCCTGCTTCAAGCTCTTATCTGAATCTTCAGCCCCTGATATCACATTCCTTTTACCTGTATTGTCAGGGATAGCAACTAATGACAAAAAATTGGATCAAAAGGCCTTATTTTCAGTTATCCCTGGTGTAAGCACTGATCTGATAGATTTAAAAAGAATGAATGGATAAATGTCATAAGGCTTCAGAAATTAATCCAACTATCAGTAATAATAATCTAGTTTTCACAATGAACATTTTGTTAAATATAATGGAGGTTTATTTTTGCTGGAGAGTCTGATGAACAAGGATTCTTAATAATCAAATACATTTTTCCCTTTTTTTCTTTTTTAAATTAAAATAGGAGAGAAAGCGTATGTTTGCTCTCATACCCCTTATTCATCATCTCATTTCCCAATTCATCCTCAAGCAAGCACATTTGGTAGATTAAACCTCCACTAGGAAAAAAAATTTGTTCCTGCTTTTTCTCTCTTTAAAAACCATCAAAACTATAGCATATCCTGAAAAGTTTTAAAATAAAGCAGCCTCCTTTTACCTACACACAAAGGAACTCTTAATTAAAAGTTACAGAAGGACAGACGAAAAAGCAATAACACAATATCAAAGAACATGTGGACGAGAAGGAAATGTTCACCCTGAGATATTTAATATTTTAATTGGTTATCTGGAAGAAATAAGAAACTGCATGTTATGAGTCTGATTCTAACCTTATTAAATTCAGTGGCAAAAAGCCCAGTGAGTTCAATGGGGCCAAGATGAAGCTCTAATTGAATTAGAAACTGACTTCAGATAAAATATGTTACCTTCTTTCCTTCATCTTCCCATTTTAGCAAAAAGAAATAAGAAAGATTTATTGAAATTCGTCACAGAGGCAGTCAATTGAGTTTGTTTTGACCTGGATCAAAAGAAATAAGTATTCATGAGGAGAGTAGTTTTGACTATAAATTCATTTAAATAACAATCCTGGACACTGAGCTTTCCAGTAGAAACTGACTACTCGACTGAAGTGTTTAAAACCTGTCCTGCACTAAAACCTGAGGTGTCTAAAAACCTTGGAGTCAGGGTAGGTCTATTTAAACACAAAAAATACGGAACTGTCCTTTAAAAAATAAGTGAAAATACAAGATTAGTTGATAGGAAAAGACCACTACTGTGTTTATAATCCCCTCTGCCAGTCAGCATTTGCTGTAAGCTCTGATTAGGTGTAAGTTCACATAAGGAGGGGCTGACAAATGAAAACTTCTCTCCCTTTTACTGTTTGCAAGATGACTTGTCAGTTGTTACTGGTAAAGCAGCAGCAATAGTACAGTAGGAAAAGTCCTCAGTTTCCCTTTTTCAACACCCCCTCAGGGTCTTTTTCCTCCAACTGCTGCTGGTTACTACTACCCTGTGACCTTGGTCACCTGTGAGAGTGACTGCATGGAGAGGAGGGGTGGCTGCTGTGTAAGAAATGTGTTGTGAAGCATCTCTTCTTCTCTTGGGATTTTCTTACAGCCCTCAGAAGTAGGAGCTCTCAAATTCTATTGAAATAGCAGAATTTAAACATGGAAAGACAAAAGCAGTATCAGAGACTGCCTTCAATGGTAAGATTTCAGATACTGTTACCAAAAGCTGTGAATTCAGCTTAATGGAAAAAAATTCTAAAACTAATTGCCTGAAGCACAACACTGTAGTTGTTCTTGCATAATTCTCTGTTAAAAAACTCATGTGAGAATTATTCCTTTTCTTTTTAAAGACAAACATTCATTACATTAATAGGGAAAATGAAAGGAGCAAAGAGGTGTCCCATTCCTTGGCCCACTGGTTAGAGACCATTTTCTTTCATGTGGCAGGCTAAGCTTGAAACCTCCCAGAGCAGTTTCAGAGTTTCATGAAAACGAATGCAGATGAGCAATCACCTACTAATAAATTAGAAGAATGTCACCTCCAATAAATTAGAAGAATGTCAGACAGCCTTAACGTTCCTCTCATGTTTTTTGGGGTTTTTTTTGATGACAGTAAAAAAAGCATTTTACAGATGCAGGACTTTATTTACAGTACTTTGGTTTCTGATAGGCTGAAGAGTCTAAAAAACTCCTGAAATTTTTCAGATGAGGCTGTTTCCTTCCTGAGTCTCCCTGCAGTGGCACAGACTTGGGGAAATGACAAGGACCCATCTTTCCTTTGGCTTCTGCTGTGCTTAAGGCAGAAAAGGTTCAACTCTCCAAGATTTCAACCAAGATTCAGCTTTGAGATATTAAATACTTTTAACTAGCATTCATGAAGAGGGATTTAAGGCACAGAAATCAATAACAAAATACAAATAAAGTTAGGGTGGAGTTTCCTTAGTCATGAGCTGGTTGAACAGATATTTCCTAATCATCATGATATTTTAGCTGCATCTTTTTTGCCCCAGAATAAAACACTACCAGCACCTTCAGAAAGTGATCAGATAAGTCTTTTTAATGTATGTTCATCATCATATAAATTGAAATATGTTTTGTAATGCCAAGCATAAAATATTCCGAAAACAGATGAAAGGCTTCATTTGTATTTCTCTGTCCAACTTCTTTGTATAATATCAGTCCAAATACTTGCAGCAGCATTAGCTTGGGCACATTTGCAGTTTTCAGCAAGCTGATGACTGCTTATTGCTGTCTGGGGACATACAAACTCCTGTGCTCGTAATGGAATGCCCATGTATCTGGGAGATGTGCATAATAAGTAATGGAAAGCATGCCACAATAGAAAATTGATTGCATATGTCAGCATAAACATCATATTTTAACAAATTAGTCAGTATTAAACTCCACAATATGCATGACTTGGAGTGGGGAGAGATTCATTACTTTTGTTCAAACTTGAGTTTTCTGCAGATTTTTTAATCTGGAATGAATTTTCTGCTGAAACCAACAAAGTCAAAATGCTGCAATATTGTCATTTCATGTTCATTGCATTTATTAATTTTATGAAACTTCAATAGAGATCTTGGGGAAGGCTTGCATAAGCATCATCCTTGCATGTTATGATTGAAAGTCTGTATCAGCACAGAATTTTCCCCAAACAATACATTACCCAAGCAGTAGATGCAGAGATAAGAGTTACTATTATCATAAAAGAAAAAATCTTCTTTATGCTTTTGTTCTCGCTTCACATTTGCTATTACTGTAGAAATCAGCATATGAAAAAGGACAAAGAAAAACTCCTTTGAGGTGACTCTGTACTGCCTTTTCTCTAAAATGCCCTTTTCTAGCGTTTTTTTGTGGATTGCATCCTTGAATGCGACATTATAAAACAGCATTGTATTTTGCCCCATTTTTGAAACAATGCTCTATGACTACAATACTGACTAGATGCCATAGCTATGCAATGTTTTTCTAGGCTCAACAGGAGTTCCATATTGTAGTTCCTGTGATCTATATATGATCTAGATATGATTTATAAAATAAGTGAAGTAGTGGAAATTGTCAGAACTGTCCTTCTAACACCTTTAAACAGCATTTAGGAATGAAGAGAGTCCATAAATCTTAGAAGTAGATGAAGACAACTTAAGTAAAGTGTTAGCAGACAATGCCCAATCCAGGTCTAAAAACACTCTCCATAAAATTATTAGAAGATTTGCAAATTATCCAAAAGGAACAGAAGTGGTTCCACCCCATATTATGTTGTACATTAATTTTAAGCACAAGTGTACAATTATTTATTTACTTACCACTGCTGGGGTTTTGCTTTTTTTTTTTTCCTTTATCATCCTCTTTGACTTCCACTTTCTCCTTTGAAATTGAAGACAAGGACTGCTTTCACATAGCAAAAATACAGCCTGGTGAATTGAAATGTTAGGGATTTTTTCCACCTAGCAGTAGAAGGCCCCACATGTCTCTAGTACTCAGATTGTTCTTCTCATTGAGAAAATGGATTGATTATCTTCTGATGAAAAGTTTTTCTCCTTTTTCTGACACAGCTGGAATTCAGCACTGACAAAAGTCAACTTCAAACTGGATAGCAGATCCTGAGAGGCTGGAGAGCTTTGAAATGTTAATAAATGTCAAGTGGTGAGGTAAAACAACAAAATTTTAATCTTCAGAACTTCATTCTCAAGCTAAATGTCATTTGAGCCATGGCATAAAATAAGAAACATTTGATAGGTGTTTATCAGTGAACAGGTTTCAAGAACACTAAAGAAAATCCAGAGAGAGTGATAGAATGTATTTCAAATTAAATTAGCTACCCTATAATTTCTACTTTAATTTGGTAAAATGTAAAGACAAATAAAATGCAATACAGCTATGTTAAAGGTTAACTGAACCAAAGCTTTCATCACCCACTAACTTCTGTTATTACCATCATAGCTGGAAGTGGGTTGTGTAGTGCTAACAAAAACGACAAGAGTCCATCAGAAGGAGCCTTCTCAATTATCATCAGCTCATTTAGTGCCACCAGCAGCAGAGGGTGCTGAGCCTCAGAGCCTGAATGACAAGATTCTGATCCAGGAACTCTAAGAGAGAACCTTCCCATTTACTTAATTGGCTATTATGCCCTTGGTATGTCACAGCTTTAAATCATATGCCTTATAGTAAGGAAATCAATGGGACTAAAATTTTGCAGTATTTCAAGGTGTATTTACTAGGTTCAGAATCACACACCTTACTTCCAAACATTTTCACTACCATGATCTATTTCTATTCCTTCTAAAATATTGCATTTTATACCTCCCATTTAAATGGATTGCTCATCATCATGCAAAGATTGTATAGAAAGGAGGTTGTGAAAAATCTGTTTGATTAATTCTGAGACAGAAGAAGCACTCATTTTCTCAAAGCATTAAAAAAGTTTCTAAATGTTCCCTTACTTTTTACTCCATATACTCCAAACAGATGTGTGTTTAAAACTTCATGCTATATAAAGTTTATGTCCCTGTTGAGATTTCCATAAAATTTATGCCTGTTGAGATTTCTCTTTTGACCAAATCCAGTTGAATAATAAAATCTTACAAAACTAAAATTGTGCAGAACTTCTAGAGTAATTTCCTATTTTTATGCATCTCTAATCTAATAATTTTATAGCAGCACATTGTGATCCAGATAAACTCTAATGACATTTGATAGACTTTTTTATAAATCTGTATACTATATGCCAGCACAGGAGTTTTTTTCTTTTTGAGTCCCTGTAAGCTACTGAATTGCAAAAGAGATGCTAATTTGATAGACACATAAGGGCTATGAAGTTTGCATCACAAAAGTGAGGAGTAAAACTAAGAATCCTAGCTGAATTAAAGGAAAAAAAATCCCAGATCTGAAAACTGTTACATATTTAATAAAAATGTCACAAAATCCTTGCTGCCTTCTGCTATGAACTAAAAGTTTTCCATGTTAACATCACTCTCTTTTTCAATCATCAAAGAGCTGGTGATATGAACAAATGGAGATTTCATGTTGACATTTTACACATGTAAGATTTAAATTATTTCCAGTGAAATAATATTTGCCAAGATTAGTGTAGACTTTCTACCAAGATTCTAAAAGCTAACAAGATACTTTATGTCACTGAAGTTATTCTCAAATGACAGCACAAGTCTCTGGGGCTGGATCTTGGCCGTGCAACTTAGATAAGAGTTGAAGAAATTCTTCCTGCAGGCAGAGCTGTAATGTACTGTTTCATTACTAAAGTGGTGCCAGATATGCTCAGAATATCAAACAAAATCACCCCATGGGTGTTTTCTGCACCAAAACTAGTCAGTAGAATGTGGGAGTGAAAATGTTGGAAAGAAATTAAAAATGTCTTCCATTTGGCAAGGAAAACTCAAAATGCAGAGACTTGTCTCCGAACAAAAAGAAAGACAGTAATTCCTTCTGACCAACAAAATAAGTTGTGCTTAAAATAAAGGATATCAGCACTTTACATATTTTTAAATGTTAAATTTTTAATTTTAAATTGGTATAAAAATAAAAATCACTTATATTACTGAGCTGAATTTTATCTTATGATAATATGAAATTAATTTTAAAAATGAAGGCTAGGATTGGGCTTGTATAGTAACCAAGGGTTCAACTGTAACTTCTGAAAATATTATTTTTGCTTTGATCATTGGGAAAATAGGCTTACATTAGATTACTTATCTTCTCTTCCATTGTTTACTTCTCTTTTCAAACTTATATGGGTAGCCTAAGTATGGAACATTAAATTTTCTTTAAATTACTGATTTTTAAAACAAAGACAAAGAGTAGATGACTTGTGTTAAAAGGCTCCTCTAGCACAGAGAAATGAGAATGAAGCTCTCCTTACCCAGTATAAATCAAATTTTTGGCTTCACTAAAGATAGTGGAAATCATTCACTTTCAATAAACTGATTTTTCCTAACTGAAACTTTCACTGAACTCAGAAAAAAACCAGGATCTAGAAGAAGGATATGACTAAAGTATGAATCAGACACTGCAGTTTCACAAGTAAAATCTCAGATGAAAAGTGTTTTCATTTAGTGATGCAGTTGATCCAACTGAATGGTTCATTTAATGAGATAAATTAATCTAGCATCTTTGAACAAGAAAAACACCTATTTTTTTCACAATAGCTGTTGATGTTTTTCACACAAGTATTTTTACATCCAACTAAACTAAATACCAAGTAATTGCTTTCCTGTAAAGCCACCATTTTTTAAATAGCTTAGTCTGTTTATTATGTACCTTCCTGGAGGACTGACTCAAGAATGGAAAACTTAAAAGATCTAAATAACTCGATGTTGCAGATGCTGCATGTAGCAGCACAAGACTACCCTGATAGGCCCAGTCTTTGTCTGCCCACATTTATGCAAGAAGCTTTTAAGTCCTTCCAGAGGTCTGAATATGATTGGTACTCACAGTTGTAGCATCCTTCTCATTGGGATAAAGAAGACTTGAACCACAGTTTTCCTTTATCTGAGAATGATGGGATGAAATGTTGCTGCACAGAGTTGATCAGGCCTGTTACTTTGGTAAATAAAATCTAAGCAGTCTCATTCTTTCCATTTTTTCATCATGGGCTTCTTAATTTATCTCTGTTCTCCCAGCTAGGATTCATTGCTTGAAGGGGATAGCAATTTTCCTTTTTTTCCCCATAGTGACCTTGTTTGGAGATTGTGGATCAGCACAATTCCTTTTCCTGGGAAAGAAAATGGATGGAAGCAGCAACTCCTGCTTTTTCTGGTAGCTGATGTTCTTACCTTGCTGCTCTTACCTTACCTGTGCCACACGATTGGCAGGTGTTTGCCAGGCTGTGCACTGTTTTAATAGGTATGTGAAGGAGGTAACAACATGGATTTATGTTGTGTGGAGATACATACTAATATAAATACAGCACAGAAAAAAAATTAGAAGTGCTGGACATGGTTTGACAATGGTGTTAACTGGGAGAAGAAAAATGGTGGGTGAACACTGAGGTATGGCTATCACAGGAGCAGTCAGGCCAACACATGGAGGTAGACAGCCCAAACAACACTGATGCACAATCATTAAAATACAGACCCAGTACACCCCAATGAGCCCACCCACCTGTCCATTCCAGTGCATCTTCATGGTTTTTGTTTTACATAAATTGAGGGTGATTAGGATATGCTGAGATCTCATGGTTTTGTTTTGCTTTTTATAGCCAAGGTGTGATTAAGATGGCTCTGAAGTGCCAGATGGGAAAAGAAGTGGTGGATTCAAGGGTAACACAAAGGCAGAGAGCTGGTAGGACTCCAGCATTTTCACTGAATTTTGAGGTGAGATGGGAACAGAACTAAACTGGAACTAAACTCACTGTGGACAGAAATGAAAGGCAGCAAGTGATAAAGATGTAAAGTGATCATCAAAGAGTAAAGAGAGATGATCCTAAGGTAATGATGAAGAGCAGTGGAGTTGGGAATGTAAGACTTCACATCAAGTGCTGAGCCACAAATGAAGAGATATTTTCAGATCAGATATAGACTTCTATGTTCAAAAGAGTTTTGAATGGTGCAGCTTTTATCCTTTGTATAAGCCTGTATACTTCAGCTGTGCTCTCTCAGCTGAAATATCTTTGTGGTATCAGGCAGATTAACACATAAAGTAAAAGACAGACCAAAAAACCCAAATTTTGTCTGTAGGACAGTGTTCTGTGAAGTATTAATTATGTCCTTTGGAGCTGGACATAAACAGAATGCTTTTATTTCGTGGTTAAAGAATTTATCTGTCCTAAAAACGTTTGCAAATTTGGGAATAGGTATGAGCAAAAGTCCTTTATATTCTTCTTCTAATTATACTACCTTTCTGTGTTTCTTTTCTTTGTCTGATTTTTTTGAGGGGTGTGGGAGGGTGTGGGGGCTAACAATTTCTCTTTAACATGAAATCTTCCTACTTTCTCTTATTCCCTTTTACTGGCTACATTGTTGATAAGCTCAAGAGAATATCTCCAGCATAAAAATTGAGAAAAATTGAAGGATGAGGTGCAAACATTTACCAGAGTCTTTTTTTTTTCCAAGCTGTTTTTAGAATTTTGAAGATAGAAAAAGTTTAAATGAGGATGATTTACAATATGAACTTCCTGAGTTTTTTAAATTATGCTGCAGAGAGTTCTTGACAAATTGCAAAGACCATATTTCCTGGAGCAGAGAAAAAAGGTTTGGTGTGGCTGTTCAACTATCATGTAAAAATAAAAGTATATCCATAATACTGTATCCATGGAGAGTAAAAAAAAACAGACCACAAAACTATAAACAATATTTCAATGCACTATGATAAGAAAACCTCATTTTAAAAAAGTATGTAAGAAATAACCATACTGTAAACATAGCTGTAGATCACACTCATTGCACCAGTCAAAACAAAATTATCGAGAAAATATAATTCTTAGATTTAGTTTAAGGCAAACATGAGGTTAATTGCATGAAGCTAGGATTGGTAGCTCAGATAATCCTCAGTAATTTACTGTGTTATACAATATTAACACATACAACTGCGCAAATTTAACCCTAATGTCCTTTCCATAAAATTTAAAGCTTGTTTGAACTTCCTTCTGGTTTTAAACAAGTGGATTTCTAATAATGAAAAATACTGATAAGAAAGGAAAACTATTTACTCCCAGCAGCAACCCCTTTTTAAAAATATTTTGAGTTTCATAGATCACATTAAAATATTCTATTTTGTGATAAGAAGCAAATATTATCTTTACTGTTTGCAGTATAGTGGACTAGGCTGTTATTCACACTGACTACAGAAAGAATTCAATTACTGGAAATTAAATATTTTAATTATAGTACTTTATCTGTGTTTGAATTCATTTTTGTTTATATTTGAATAGATATAATTTGACCCTGTTACTCCAGTATACGTGTATTTTTTACTTACTTACTTATTTTATGTTTCTCCCTCCTTTTTCTGTGGTAGAATTAGATATTTTTAAAAGAAAAGAAGGATGCCCATGCAATATAATTATTAATATCCATGTCTTCTCCAGTTCAGTTCTTTCAGCTAACACTTCACTGGAAAAATCTTAATTTTATTGTGTACTTGTCTAGGAGGGACTAGACAAACATCCTGTTACAGTGGGATTGAGGCACTTAGATATAATTATACAGCAACTTTAAAAAACAAGTTCAGCATTTTTCTGTGTGAACAATATAATTAATTCAAAAGTAAACTCATATTTAGATTTTTCCTTATTTTATACACTATCTCCAATATTAAATATCTATAAATATACACACAAGTGTCTGCATGTATATGCATTTCTATTAGCAAGACTTTAATTCTACTTTTATTTTATAAAGGACGCATGGGTGCATCTGTTTTAAGCAGGGACGTGGCAAATATTTTAACATATACTTTAAAAAGGGAAGATGAACTAGGACTTGGAAAGTTTAAGGAAAAAAACAGTGAAGTTTAAGGAAAAGAACAGTGAAATCATATGAACTTGTGAAGGGATACTGATCTGGAAATGAACTATTAGTGCATGCTGCAAACCCAAGTGACTGAGGGATGACTCAATGACTCTCAATGGCTGCAGAAGAGAGAGGACTGTTTTTCAGCTAATATGTGGAAACAAATTATTCAAGGTAAAAAAAAAAAGGTTGTAAAATACCTTGTAAATATAAAAGTAGTCAAATACTTGAAACCCTTCTTCTCATGTCACTATTATGTCACAGTTTTAGAAATCAGATTTTCTGTATTTTAATTATGCAAATATATATTTAAATAACTCATATAGATCACCTTATTTTTTATGTCAGTCTTTTGGGTTTTCTTTTTTCCCTATGTACTTATAGTTTAGGAACATATTTGGAATTCTTTACAATTTTTCTAGTAAATCTAGCAACGTTTTTAAGCAGAAAAACCTAACAACCATGAGTGACGCAAGATAATTCAGAAGGATCTGAGCTTTGTTTTGGAAGGGAACTTGAAAGATAGACTTTAAATAGATAATGATACTATGATTTTATGCATGGCTATTGAGTTCTTAGATGAGGAGGCTTTCAACTTTACATACTAGTGGCTCTTCAAACTATAGTAATTCTATAAAAATGTAACCTCTCAATTTTGATTTTGGTGTTGGTTACTAATACTTACAGCTTGAATTACAGACATAACTTCATCTTGCATAAGGAAATGTTTTGTGTCTGTATTTCTAAAGTTGGAACCCAACCATAAGATTTGTGTAACTGATAAAAATCTGCTATTCTACTGTACTGAAGCAAATTTCCTAATAAATGCCGTTGAAATAAATTAGTTAAGAGTACAGAATGGAATACCTAGATTATCGCAAACCTTTTAACCGAAATTAGGTGATCAGCCTATTATGAATTCATTTAAATCTTTAAAAATTAATGTATTCTGTTCAGAAATTGAGGGATGAGAGACAGTTGTTTCTCTGCTCTATCTGTGTTTCAACTTCCTAGAAACTACAATCTCCTGAGGACTGGTAAATTAGATAAAAGAAAACATTGCATTAAACTCAAGGTACGAAATTATTATACATTATTTTATGTATTTTTATATAAAAGTTACAAGTAGCAAGCATATGACACAGAAATGGAACAGTAACAGCAATAACTGTGAATGCATGCTTTTTACAATGTATCTAATAAAGGGATTTTTGCCAACTCAAATATTCAGTAACATACATGCAGATTAATTTCTCAATGTCAAATTCAGTCATATTGCTTGATGCTTATCCAACAAACGTTTCTATTGAAGTGATTATGAATGGCTAAATACCTGATTTCAATAAATTGTTCCTGAAATTGGGAATTTTACTTGCAACAAAAAGAAGAGAGAAAAACAAAAAGATAAATGACTGATAAGCATAATAACCAAAGTCTTATTGCCTTCTAGTAATTTTACTCAACACTGCTGAATTTTTTCATGATAAGAGAATAGCTGGTCAGAGTCCATAAAACCTCTAGCTGGTGTTTCCAAGGACGATAGTTTCACATTTCACTGTAGCATGTTCAAAATCACCCAGGAGCGCACTATTCTCAAGCAGTCTATATAATGAAAACAACGTACATATAACAAAAATTCAATGTAAATCTTCTTCCACATATCACACAACATAGAAGTAAATAAAAGACATAGATCAACTTAAAGAAAACTATTACTTAAAATAAATAAATAAATAAATAAATAAAAGGACAATCTCAGGAACTAATTTCCTCCTAAAGTTTCCAGTGAATCTGCAAATATATTTAATAACTAAGGAGCACTTTGTGGCCAGAAACCAGATTAAAAAAGAAATGTATTTTTGTACAATGGGAATATCTTGCTAAGGAGGTAAGATATGTCTATACCTCTTAGGTTTGCATAAAGGCAATTAAATTAAATTGGAAGATTGTCCACTCCCTCTTTCAGACAGCTGAGATAGTTCAGTATAGATTTTTCCATTCAGAGTTTGCATTACTGGATAAATAGTTTTCTGAAATCAAAACTAAGTTAAAATATGCTCTCTCTGAAGAAAAAAAAAATGCAGAAAAATATTTACTTAAGCCATCTACAGGCAATAAAACCATTAACGGATTATTTCACTATAAAATTGCTTTACACATATATACACATAAAAATGTATATACCCATATCTCTGTTTATATATACACATATATAAACTGACAGACTAGCAGTTATCCGTAGCTCCATTATAAACATCTGAACTTATGTTTATTAAGTACTGATAAAAATTATGCAAAATGAAAGTCTTAGAAAATACTCCAGAAAGTAAGTTTAATTTGAAACATTAACCTTAGTGCTACAGAACCTCTAAATTTATCAATACCAACAACACACTCTTCCCCCAACACTTCACAAGATTGGGTGAAAAAAAAATTAACTGAAAACATATAGTTCCACATCTTACTGACTTGAATTAAATGGCCAAGTTTTGCATTCTATTTCACATGCTGTGGCTCTAACATTTATTTCCATAAATAATAATTAAGAAAGAAATAAATGAAATGCAAACGCCATGCAAAGCACATGACTATTATGCAGCTGGAATTAAGAGAGTTCTTACTAAGGGCTGACTGCAATTCTGTCAAGAATAAGGAATTAACAGATTTAGTTTAGTTTGCAATGCTAAAGTGGTCATTTGGCTTTCAGTTTTTTTATCATTCAAACCTGTTTCCATATAAGATGACATACAATTTGAGACCTAATATGCATTTTAGCAATGTAACAAATAAAATGGAAAGCAACAGATGGTTCAATTGCTGTATAGATATATTTACTTACCTCAGGCTTTTCTCTTAGACCCTAGTTGTGTTGTACTCAGACTCATGTTTGCTTAGAGACCCAATGAGGCAGAACCTGGAATGTTACGGCTATTTCATTCAAAATAATAGTGTTTGCATAGAAGAAAATAAATATATGCATATAGATACTTTATAAACAGTACACTTTGATAATCTGATAGTTACTCATGAAGTAATTGACATAGACATGCAATTGGATTAAAATAACTAAAAACCTGTCTTTTTTTTTAAGATAAAGAAATTCCTTAATGTGCAAAGAAAATATGGAGGGCATGTAAACTATAAGAAGAAATGCATAAATAATGCATGCAAGAGAAAACACAAATATATTAAAAAAGGGTTATGTATTCTTTTTCAAATAAATTGTTCATAATTTTTTTCTTTTTCTTTTACTTGTAAACTTTTAATCATTCATATTTACAGTGATTCAAAGTGCAATATACAGAAAAAATAGCTTTTTTTAAAAATATTATGCTTGATTTTTCTTTTTTTTTATTGAATAGAAATATTCCCTTTAATTCATTTTTATATGTAAATATATATGTGTTCATTATGTGGTCTCATGTTCTAATCTGTCTATCCATGTTTATTTGACAAACCAAAATACTGTGATCAATAATGGAACAGATACAGTAAAGTTTTGGAAATACTGTAATTCATTACAGAAAAGGTAATGTGCCATGAGGAAAGGGGTTTCCTTGCCTCAGGACTGTGTTCCTCATTCTTGTTTCATGCCTCAAAATGGATACATGTATCTTTAATTTATTGATGAATTTATTTAGAGATGGTTAGACCAACAGCGGGTGATATTCAAGGCCACTTCAGTTACAAGGAAATGTAATGTGGCTGTTCCAAAAATCTAAATTCACAGTCTTCTTTGGTTTTTAAAAATTGTACCTGTTCTCTGCTGACCTGTGTGTATATGTATAGGGGTATATGTAAAACAGTAAAAGAAAAAGAAAGAAAGAAAGTAGAAATGTAACACAGAGATACAGGATCCTTCAGGAAAGAGGAGCAGAGATGAGAAAGAAAGACAGAAATAGATAATATAATGGCATGTGCTATCAGGAAACAGAAATTTAAACAATTAATAAAGAAGAAAAAAAATATGTCTTTAATGATCAAAGAGTGAATGTGTTTGGGCAATCAAGTCCTTACACAATAGTTAGTCTTCATCAAAAATCTATTGATACTGACCGCTGAACAGCTTTATCATGTCTGGACAGCCTGTGACTTGTGGTTGGCACCTCTTCGATTTCGTCTATCTCGCACGCATCAGCAGCATCTTGTGAGTAGCTATGCTTCATGACAAGGATGTTTCTCCTGTTCATGGGCTGAACAAGTGGTTTTACAGGCTGGGGTTGTATTTCTGTCAAGACAGAAGGATCTCTTGTGCTGAGGTTACTACGGCTGCCCTTAAGACTAGACACTTGTGATCCACAGTGATGGTCATGAATGCATTTTGAAGAGGATCTCCGCAGTTTATGATAATTTTCAAAGTCATCTGCAACGTCAGCAAGGTCAGCTGTAGTCCCTGTCCCTCTAAGGGTGCATAACTCATAATGAGGAGGCTCAAACACCTCCTGGAACACTGTTTGATCAAAGTCTGCTTTCCTTTGGACAAATTTTTTACGAGGCTGCTTGATCTGTACTATAATAGAGATAACAATGAGGATGATCACAATGCAAGACGTCACCCCAATTATAGTCCCACTGGTATTGGTAAGTTGGTCCAATAGGTTTGCTTTTCTTTTTTCTGTGCAACAGGGAATAAAAAAAAAACAAAAAAAGCACAGCATTAATTGCAGTTCAAGAATACAAACAACTATGATGGGTTCACAGATTACTTCAAGGCTGAGCCTAGTCTATTTCTAAGTTCACTTAATCAATCTCACCAACAAAGAAGGGGAAGAAAGATATTTGTGAAAGCCAAATAAGCAACACACAAATTCTTTATGTGCCTATTCTCTTGGAAACTTATTTATTCAGGGTATCTTGCAAGTTTAATTAAACCAAATAATTATTTTATTTTTTTATAAAAAACAAGCAGATGGCTTCAGTGTCACCTCTGAACTCCATTTGTCTGCTAAAGCCCCCAAGACTTTTACAGATGTTGTCTTCATTATTTTCTCTCTCTCCCAGTAAATATATGCAGCTAGGACATTAGGTTCTATGAAAGAACAAGATTTTACAGGATTTAAGTCTAATATTTGCAAGCTGAGTAGGAATTTTGGCAGCATTCAATGAAAAAGCTAAATCAGGATATTTCTGTTTCCCCTCTCCCCCATTAATTACCAAAACTTTTCTAAACAGGCATAAAAATCCAAAAGCTGATCATACCTACTTCCCTTTGCTCAAAAGCCTCTAATAAGTTAGTCAGCAAATTCTGCGTTGTGAATAAGGCAGAAAAAATGAAGTAAAATAATAAAATAAAACGAGTTTCCCCTCCTCTTGTGCATCTTTCTCTGCGATTGGCTTTCACAAGGCTGCAGGCACAAGATGGTGACTGAGCCTTGTAGCAATTCAAGTTGAAAGTGTTTGCATCAGTCTCTCTCAGGCATAGCAAGACAACTGTGGTTAAGTTTCAACACCCAGTTTAGTGTAAGTTTTCCTAGCAATGCAGGACATATAAAAGGAATTAAGAAAAAGCCTTTGAAATGGAAATTATTGGCACCAAAACAGCAGCATTCATCTCTTCAAAATCTCCTAGTTACCAAAACTTAAGTCTTCAGTAGATCATTGTCTAAGCTTGCAGATTCACTCAGTGTTTCTCTAATTGACTGACACAGACTCTGGAGAAAAAGCAGAGTTAGGAAAAGCAACACTGCAGCAAACAACATTTTTGCTGGAATCAGCAAACCTCCTTTCTGTAGTCAGAAAAAGAAGAAAGGATAAATGCACAAGACCTGATAAAAGATACTTGATGAAGGAAAGATAAAAATCATTCTGGAAATTGAAGAGGGATGAAGGTTTTCTGTTTTCCTCTATTGTGAAGAACTAGAGAATGAATAATAATTTCCCAATTGTCTGTTTAGTTTCTTTGAAGAATATTATGCTATGCCACAATTTAGCTGTGTTCTTTTGAAGTGTATGTTTTCATTTGTGTTTTACCCTATTTCACTGCTTGTCAGGATTCTACAGGCTTCAGTAGATTTATGGGCTGACTGCTAATCCACTTCATTCTGAATTTTTTTCTTGATTGGTTCCTAAATTTGGCATATCCCATGCTTTCAGGAACAAATCTGCAGTAAGGGGGAGACAGGGGGATACAAGACAGAAGTGAACTCTCTCCCTAGCCTGCAATGTAAGTTTGCTAAGCTCTTTTCCCTGAAGACAACACAGATGCTGTTTTGGGGCTTGTTTGTGTGGTTTTTGTAACAGAACCACAGAAATATTTAGAAATCATGGATAGGAACATCACTCCCTGCCTATGAAATAAAAATTACATCTGATTCCCAGATGTAGTATTTACAAGCTTGTTCCTTGCACTCAATTTCACAAGATTTTAGGTAGATTTGGTTGCTTTCTTACAGTGTTAATTCCACCTTCCTTTATAAGACTACTATTATGGGCATAGCATGCAGCTAAAAGACACCTGCTACTCTTATATTACTCCACTACAAAGGAAACTATGGCAAAGGAACCAAAATATTACATTTAATTATACTTTAGGTTGTATGGAAAGCAGAGACCAAGTGATCAGAAAGCCTCCTAGAAGTGCATAAACAGACAGCAGGACATAACCAATGCAACATCAGAGGAAAAAAAAGAAAACACTGAAAGTAAAATCCACTGGCATTTTTTTACCTTCCTTCATTTTCTCTATTGCTTAATGTATGGTCTCTCTGAATTACTCTTCTGAGCTTTCACCCATTTGGCACATACTTAACAAGAAACTGAAGATTATGTGCTGTATCTCATGCAGTGCAAATGACAACTTTTTCAATTCTACATGTTACCTTTGCAGTGGTTTTCATCCCAGGGATACACACAGTTCTGGAGTCCATTGCAGACCAGTGTATTATTTATACACATATTACTGTGGCAAAAGAATGTGTTGGCTTCACAAGGGGCTAAAAATGAGAAAAATGACAATGGATATTAAATTAGCAAACCATTCAGCCCTCCTCTACAAACACATCTAGGAGTGGACATGTATTCTATAATAAGACAAAGCTATACAACATGTATTCCTTGTGCATATTAAATATTTGACATGCAACATGGACAGCAGTCAAGCCATAAACTCTTTTATTATTCTGTGGCAGGAAGTTCTCAGTTTTGCCTAAAATGACTGAATCTTCCCCTAGTATGACTCTCTTGGACGTAGCAGGTTGGATTCTAAACATTGTTGGGAAGTCACCAATGTGTTATCAACAGTTTAACCACAGATCCAAAATATATCACCCTATGGGCTGCTATGAAAAGAGTTAACTGTATCCCAGACTGATCCAATGAGTGACAGATAACATCTTCTAAAGTTTTTGCTAAAACCTCAATTTTATAGGAAAACTTTTGTGACTCAAAGAAGATATGTACTTGACGGCACATATCAATGGTGTCTGACCAGCTATACACAGAGAAAGTAAAATTATTTTAAAAACCTTTTAGTCATAAAAAAGGCTACAGTCAAGAAGCACCCTTTTGATCACAAATATGAAGATAAAGAAGCACAACAGTCTTCAGTGTCCCTGAAGCACATGGCCCGTAAGAATCATGCAGATTAAAGTTGCAGGAAAATGGTTTTACTGAAGTTGCAGGAAAATGGTTTTACTGATGTCTCTGTTTTATTACTATGAAGAAATTGCCTGAAAACCTTTGGAAGGTACTGAAGATGCTGCTAAACTGTGGTGTTTATGGAAGTATTGGGAGATCATTAGGTGTTGGGGCTGAGAAGCTATTGCTCCAAAAGTGCATAATATAGTAGAAATAAATTACTCCTCATATCTCTTCTTTAAAAGAGAAAGACTTCCGTAACTTAGAAGAGCTACAAAATTTGTCAGTGTTAAATTGTCAAAAATCAACTCCTTATTTATTTATTTTTTATTTCAAGCAATCCAAAAGTGTTATTAGAATTATTTTTAAGGGAGAGATAAATAATAAACTAAGACCTAACTAATCAGAAAGCAGTTATGATGCTCCTATTACAGTATTACTGATACTTTGAGTTTGATACTTCACAGAAATTGTTCTCCTCTGCAACTTTAGAAGCAGTTCCTATGACAACATAAATGCATAGCAGAGAGAATTGTTTCGTGGCTTGCAAATGAAGGACAATACAAAGGATTTGTATGACTCAATAGATCATGTCAATAAATCTACTTACCAATAAGTGTTTAAGTTAAGATATCCATAACTGGCACATTTGGAGCAGTTATGGTGTGTTAAGCAAAGAATAAATGCCAGAAAAATCAAAAAGCACACCCCAAATATGTAACCACTCACTCAGATAAAACACTATATATACAATCTATCTCTTAGCCAGAAGACATCAAGCAGCCTGTCCACTGTTCAATTTTTGTTTTCAAATCTGGGATATCATCTCTTGAAGTGCAGGTAGTCTGGTCACATTTTAAGTTTGTTACAGAAAAGATTCTACTTTATGCTGGGCAGATCAGAAGAGCACATGTGAATATTAGAAAGGGAGGATATTTAGGGACAGTCCTTATCTATCTGTTGCTGTCATTTGGGGACAATGAAGGCTGAGCCTGGAGGATGCTGTGCCACATCCTGATGTGACACATCACGTAGATAACACATCAAAGGCATAATCGTCCTTTCACGCTCTGGCTGCAATCCCTGTTACCAGGCAAGGTGAGGATCTTTTAGGATGTTTCCCACATGCAAGAACAGTCTCACTGCCTACTCTGAGTAAAAAGAAGTGAGAAACCTAAGAAGATCTAAAGAGGCATCCATTCAAAATACAAAGTGTATCCAAAAAAAAAGACTCAAATGTCAAACAGAGAAACTTCACAAAGTGATGCAGGAAAAATGGGGAAATGTTAAAAACCAAAAGCAAACAAACAATCATTTGCAGGATTAATATAAGTTATACGATGAAGCCCACAAAAAAAAAAAAAAAAAAAAAAAACCAAACAACCAAACAAACACAAAAAACCCCAACCAAAATGCCAGAAAACATTCCAAGTGGAATGAAGGCTCTTAGAAGTGAAGTCAGAAGGACAGAGTGCTGTCTGAATTCAGAGGTATAATGGTGATAAGTAGAAAAGAAGAACTGAAAGAAGGCAGTAAGGAAGTGAAAATAAGACAAAGAAAGAGAGGCATCTAAGGGGAAAAAAAAGTGTCAAATGGTTATTTTATTCTGCACTAAAAGAAATAGTGAGATTTTCTATCAAATGAAAAAAAAATTAGAAAAATTTTCATAGATGAGAGAAAATAAAGAGCAATAAAAAAGACCATTTTTCAGATTAAAGAAGGAATAATTCTACAAAAAGGTGACAGGGACATCTGGAAATGAAAAGCAACAGAAAGGAGGAAAAAAGAATGGAAATTTAAGTTTTCTTAAATTGTGCTATTGAATGGTGGAGGAAAAAAATGGTATGTGAATAAATGTCAAAACAAGATGAATAGTGAAGCAAAGCAATTTCAGAACATCACAGCAAACTTAGCATGAGAGAAACTCAAATGTAAGATTCAGAAAACTAATGACGAACAGCCCCCCCTTGTTCATGTTCGTAAAATTAAAATAGCCAGGTTCTCTATGTGGTCCCAAGAATGCAGAGTGATTAAACTGGACAAGAAGTCAATATGTTTTCCCTATTCTAATTAAGGTATTTTGTTGGAATGAATGAAAGCATAAAGGGTAGCTGAAAACTTGTCAGTCCTGTTATACGTTGGAAAAATTTGCTTTCTTGCCCAAAAAAAAGGCTCAGCAAAGGACTCTTGGGATGCTACATCAAGGTCATTCTAGTAATACAAAAAAGATAAATGAACTGATGGAAAACCAGGTTCTTTCACAGCAAGATGGATCTTGTCCTGATGCAGTCTTAAAGCTGTTACAGAACCCAGCACAACAGTGGAATCAAGCAGTATGTGACAGCAAGCTTGTAGATGTTTTCACAAAAGGAAACTACTGCTATCATTAACTTCAACTAGATAAAGCAGCACAAACCTCTCCACACACCAGAAGCCGTCCTGTATCACTCCATGGTCTCACCCATCACTATATAAATGCCCTTTATAAGAGAGGAGAGCAGGAATGCAGAGAGCTCGCCCTGGTGAGGAGCCGAGTGACTTTTTGGTCATGATTAGTGGAAAGCCCAGTGGAAAGCTACCAACACTGTAATTTGTGTCTGGACTACTTGATGAGGAACAAGCAGTCAATGAAACCTTCAGGCAGCTGGAAGAAGACTCACAATCACAGGCCCTGGTCCTAATGGGGATTTGAACCACGTAAAATCTGTGGAGGGCAACATAGCCGGGTACAAGCAAGCCAGGAAGTTTCCAGAGTGCACTGATTACTTCCTGACACAGCTAATCACAGAGTTGATGAGGGTAGCTCTTCTGTTCCTCATACTTTTATAAACAAGAATCATTTGGGAAGGTGAATGTCAGGAGCATGAGATGATGGAGTTTGGGATGCTTCAAAGAAGGAACAAACAAAAAAGCACAGTCAAAATTCTGGGCCTCAGAAGAGCAAAAGTTCACTGTTGAGGGGTATGGGGGGACAAATGCCATGGGAGGTGGTCCTGGAAAGATACAAGTTCAAGGAGAGTTGGTTGATTCTGTAAGATCACCTCCTCCAAGCTCAGCAGTTGAATATCTGGAGTGCCCAAAAATCAGGTGAAGGTTGTAGTTATCCTGCATGGATGGACTATGATCAAGTCCATCTAACTTTGACTAAGCACAAAGTTAGAAAGGATACATATAAGTGGTAGCAGTAGGGCAGCATGATCCCAGCAGAAATATGACTTCTCTGAGTGGAAGGAGCTAAGGTTAAGGAAGGTTCAATCAACTGGACAGACATGAACTCCTGGGTCCTTATATGGTGCCCCCAGTAGGTGACTCACATCACTGAGAAGCCACTCTTGGCTATCTCTGAAAAGTCCTGCTGACTGAAACCTCAATGGGCTGGGTAAACTGGATCTTCAAACCGATTAACAAAGGGAAATGTAAAGTCCTGTGCCTTGGGAGGAATGATTTCATGCACCGGTATGTGCTGGGGACTGACCAACTAGAAAGCAAGCTAGCAGAAAAGGTTCTGGTACGCAATAAGGTCACCTTGAAAATCACCTTGAGCCAGCAATGTGCCCTTGTGGCCAAGAAGGCCACCACCATCCTGGACTACATAAAACGCAGAATCGTCAGCAGGCTGAGAGGTTTGATGCTTCCCTTCTATTTAGCACTGGAGAGACAACATCTGCAGTGTGTCAGGTTCTGGGCTCCTCTGCACACAAGGGACAGAGATGCTTGCAGTGAAATTTAATAGAATAGAAAATAGAATAGAAAATTCCCTTTGAATGCAAGAACTAACTTTTACTTTGAGGCTGGTCAAACACTGTGCAATAGCTGGTTTGCCAAGTGAGGTTGAGGTGTTTCCATCACTGAAGATATTCAAAACCCAGCTGGGCACAGCCCTGAGCCACCTGCTGCAGCTGACCCTGCTTAGAGCAAAAGGATTGGACTAGACCATATTCTGGAGTCCCTTCCATCCCTTCCATGGCTCTTAAAAAACCCCTGACTATATTTAGAGCAAAAGTAACAGCTGGGAACACACAATTGTATTATTTCTCCTGTGCCTCAAAGCTGCCTTGAGTCAAGCTCTACCAAGGTACTGGCCTAGAAGTGAGATTAGCATATTCAGCACAATGAATAATTAGTAATAATTATAACACAACTGAGAAAATTAGAACTACACATATAATTCAACCTGATATATTTTGATAAAGTCTCTAATAAATTCTTTGATTTTTACAGGACTAAAATACTATATTCTAAATTAAATCAATAATTAAAGAAATATTTTAGTAGAGGTTCTTTTTGTAGTTTGTAATTGAAACAATAATTACTTTTATATAAAATAACTGTTTTTATAATATCATAAATACAATATTAAAAAATACCAAACATTTTCATTCTGCATTATTTTAATGATAATATTTTCTTTTTATGGCTATTAGTGCTATGTGTAAGAATACCTTGTATCGTAATATTCAAACAAATTTTATAGTTCTTTAATTCAGTATAATGCAATATTTCCTGCTTTGCAACAGCTATTTACACTGAACACAAGATGGTGCTCTCATCCTAGAAGATATATAAGCATGTTAACAGGAATAGATATGCTATCCCAGTCTTTTTCAGGTATAGGAAATGCTTAAAAACCCCAACTGTAGCAATAATAACCCTCTCTCTGTTACTGAGAATGTAAATGTGTTCTGTTTCTAGTACATCTGAACATATGTAAAAAAGTTCTGTTTCTAGTACAAATTAGGAGATTGTTATATTATTTGTATTTCCAGAAGGTTGCCACCACAGTGTTCAAAAAACCTTCTGTTTGGTATGTGAAGGTTACTGCTTTCAAAATTCTTAAAAATTAAACCAATGTAGTAGCCTATATTTTCTTACTGTGGGAAGGTTTTAGAAATGCAGGTGCCCATAATCTACACTTTTTAATTTATTAAAAAACCTTAATATTGTAATCCCGAAAAGCCCTAAGAGAGAGAAATATAAAGTGTATTAATAGTTCTTCTATACAGTTCTTCATTTCAGTATAGAAATTAAATATTCCATGTTATGAATAAATATTATATCATTGAGATATTATTACATAAGTAACAAAACACACTATCTCTGTGCATTAGGAATAATTTTGTTGGGCATTGCAGGATACTCTGGATATCAACTGCAGTCATGGGCAGGCCAAAATATTCTTACAAGATGGAGCTAAAAGCAGATCTGTTATGTTATGGAGCTGGTGTGCAGCCTGGCTGCTCCTCTTCAGTGCAGCACTTTCTCCAGGGTATTTCTCACTATTTCTCAGCACCATCCACAGTTAGTGCAGCTCCTTTGCTTCCAGGGTGAGAACTAGCTGAGCCAGCCGGCTTGGGTGTCTATGCTGTACTTCATTGAACTCTGTGGATTTACCCTTTGAGCCTGTTTCAAGGAAGGGATTTCAGGCCAGGATGGGATAATCTTAGACAAATGTCCTACCCTACTTGTTATTTTTAGGCCTATCTCTCTCCCTCCTTTCTCCCTTTCCTTTCTTGTCATAACATTTTTGAAAGGTCTTGCTTCCTCCTAAGGGTGAATGGGAAAACTCTGAAATCTTAACAATGGTTAGATGTGAGAAACATTTTACACTGAAGTTGTTGGAAATTTCACACCTACTCCTCCTCTCCTCAAGATAGCTCATTGCCTCATGCTCTGCACACACGAATTCTTTAAGTACAGATCATTTGGATTTTCCCATTGTTCTGTAATGAAAAATAAGACTTTCCTCCATAAGAGAAGGAAAATTTAAATTCTTCAGATGTTCCTTGAATCATCTTTGAAACAGAAGTTGCCTATCAGTCTCTTCAAGGAAAAATATTTATTGAGAGACAGTTTCACTTGCTTTATTAAAATAATAAAATTATTAAGATTGTTATAGGATTGTGCAATACAATAATATTATTTGCCATTAATAAAAAAAGTCTTGTTAAAATACAGCTATTAGAAACTTGAAAATGAGATGGGCTTAATACTGATGCTTTCTCAGTCACTTTCTGATAGCTCTGTGAAAGATAAATATAACTTTTATGGGTAGTTACTATCATGTACAGATAAATAATCTAGTCTTTCAAAAACACCTATATGTGGTTTCATGGGTTTTGGTTCATGATTTTTTTTTTGATATACAAACTCACCAGAGAATGGCAGGTCAGGAGCCTGTGCTCAGAGCTCCAGCCTGTGTTCTGTTAATACACTCTGGGCACCACAAAGAATTATTTTGTTCAGGGTCAGAGAGTCACTGGGATGCTTAGCCAGTGTGGGTTTTTCACTAGAGATAGCTTCAAATAGCACAGAAGGGAAGAAAATCACAGATGAGTGCTCACCAGTAACGAGGCAATCCCAATGGTTTCCTTTTAAAATATTAGTGTGGAAGCAGAGAGCAAAACCAGCCAAGCTGCAATCTGTTTACATGCCTAGTCCTTGCCTAAGTCCTTTACATGCCTAAGCCCACAGGTTGCACTAAACAGCTTGCTCTTCCCTTTTTCAGTGCTTAGCTTTGCCACAAAAACACAGTCCCCAGTGCTGCATACCTGCAGTCCCTCTTACCCATTAAAGAACTGCCCATGCTGGGTGATCCTCTTCAAGTCTGTAAACAAGAACTTAAGTGCTGTTCCTTGATCAAACTGGACACTACTCTTCTAAGCATGGCCTTGGACTTCTGTTCAAATATGAGCTTTGTTCATAGCAATGAAATAAGAATGATAGAACTTGTGCTTCATTAGGAAAGTTGCATATGACAGGGCTCTAAAGACAGACTTTGAGCTCAAAGAGACAATAAGGAAGGAATGAAGTCTTTCTGGTCTGGGGTTTCTGGTGCAGGGTTTGGGCACAAAAGTCATGCTACCAGAGGGCAGTCAGAGGTGAGAAAGTGAATATCTTGTCTGCTGTGCATACAGAGGGTTCTTCTCTTATGCCATATGCCCTGGTTCTACAAATCTGCTTTTAGGCTAAAGCGTAGGTGTGTCTGCTGAGGAGCAGCTCTTTGAAGAAGCTGTAGGTGTAGCATGTCTGTCATTAATCAGGCTGGAGATCACTCTTCAATCATGGAAAATGAAATGAACATTAAGTCAGTGGGTGAGAAAACAAAGACTCATTTTTCAAGTCTTCTTATCAGATGAACAGACACCTACTGATTATACCAGATTTTTGTTTACCTTTTACTGATCCTTATATTAATTTGTTGGATATTTAAAATCTAGTGTAATAGTGAATACCATGCACAAAAATATGATCATGGTTAGAAGACATCTTAAAAAATAAAAAAGTAAGGACACAAACAGTCAAACCCCAAAATGACAGTTGGAATAGTTAATAATGCTGACAATGAAATATCAGAGCATCACTATAAATTATCATCTATTAAGAATTAATCAGTTATTAAGAGTTACTTAGAGCTCAACTACTATTTTGACAATGATGAGAATCATTCCTGATTTTCTGGTGCAGGGAATTTAACAACCTCATGCATTGTATACCTTTCCTTAAGACATATTTACAGCACTGCTGCTCTGAAGGCATCACTCTGAGAGGTTTGGGAAATTATAAGAGCACTTTTTAGATGCCAAAAAAAAAAAATGCATACATATTTTAAATGGATTTGGAACACCCTGATTGGAACATATAAAAACAATCATGGAAGAAATCTCTTGAAGATCTCTCTGTTCTGCACAAATGTCAAGTCCCCAGGAAATGGGCCTGTAACTGGAATAAACACTGAATAGACTTACACTGAAAGAAAACAATGCTCAGGCTTAGTAGCTTGTTTCCACAAGATAGCGCTTCCAGTACACAGAGCCTTGTGTAAGGGAAAACTCACAGTCTCAACAGCCTAACTCCACAATAAGAACTATAGGAGAAACAGATCACAACACCTCCTGGTCATTCCCACAGGAACAGAAAATACTTTGTCACTCTTTACCATGCACGTTACTGCAACATAAATGTAATCTTCCATTTTATTCTTTTCTCAGCTCTATATAAACAAAATAGATTTTTTTTTTCCTCTTTCTTTGTCCCTGAAGAGATGCACAGGTGTCTGTTCCCTGATGCACATCTCCCTGAATGAGGTCTGACATTCCTTCTCTTCCATGCAGATGATCTAATTATTCCCACACGCTGCTGAAAGGTGCTGCAGTTTACATGCCATGAGCTGTGTCTCAGTGTGTCTCACTGACATCTGTTCTAGCCAGCTCCTGACAGCCAGCACCAGTGTGTGGCATAGGGCAGCACTTAGGGACAACTGACAAGACACAGAAAATACCATCTGCATCACCTTTAAATCTTTAAAGGTAATTCCCACCATTAAAATCACAGATGCAGTATCTTCTACTATTTATGAGCAGGCTGTGTAGACATATTTCCAAGTATTATTTAGCCTTTAATAAATTTTCTGCTTTTAGTGAGCAATGACTCTTCAGAGCAAATTTACAGAAAGCACATTATGTTAGTATTTTGAATTTCTCAGTCAGAATATTTTTCACTATAAACTATCACCTGCTTACAAGAAAGGAGTAGCTTATAAGGTGTAGCATGTCAGGTAAATATATTAGGAATATTTTAAGAGAAAAAAACACCACATTTTTCCTTATTATCCTTTAAAATACGAGAGCTTTGCAAACATACACTTATTCAAACCTTCATTTCAAGTTAGTCATCATAGTGCTTCACTCTCCAGCTCTTTATATGCTGTGAACCTCCAGTGTCTATGCAGTTGTTTCTAAGGTAACAGATCAAGATGCCTTGTGAAAAAAATGAATCAGATCTTGAATATTCAAGACATCTCCAGTTGCAGAAATGAGAAAAGGGCAATATCATCTCAACCAAGGGTTCTCAGTGTCTTTTAGACCCCAGCCTGGTTTGCAGGCAAGAATAATATAATCCACCCTAAGGCTGTGAGTGTGAGAGTACAGCGGTGCATGCAGTTTCAGGCATGTAAAATGTCAGAAATTTTTTAATCAGAGCCATAATTAAGGAATTACGGAGGCTGTTCTCAACAGAGACTCGTTGCCTCATTGCAGGGTACACACACATAGAATACAGATGAAGAATGTGTTTGGTGGGTTGAGCCTTCATTCCAACCACTGACAGTCACAAAGAAATCTTTCTTTCTGTCAGACACACGATACACAAACCAAAAACACATAAAAAATTAACACGAACCAGCACGTGAAAATAAATGCACCTTTCTAAAGAGGCCAAATATGTATTATTCCTATCAAAGGAAACAAATAGATATCTCTCATAGGGCTTTCACAGGATTATCTGGGTCAATAGTTTTCAGTGATTGGAACTATTGGGTTTTCTTGAGGGATTTTTGTGATTTGATTGTTTCTTTTCTTAAACTGGCTAGAACTACATTTTGTTTCCTTTACAGGTTATATTTCTTATTATCTAAGTCCAGATGTCATATAAAATATAAACGCAAGTAAGGCAAATAAAGAGAATATTAACCAAAATATGAAAGGATTTTAGAAAGCTTTTGTTGCTACAAAAAAACCCTAAACTCTTTGCTTAACAATATCTGACACATATGTTCACTGCTATACGCATACACCCACTACCTGTGCTAAAATAATCATAAGGTATTCTTCAAATGCATATCATAATGAGATCTAAAAAACCAAATTCAGAGAAAATGATCTGACTTGATAAAAACTTTAAGAGTTGTATTATTTTCCATGTTGTGTAAGGAAAAACTTTCATGTAGTTTGGGGATCAGGCAAAAGTCACAGTTATATGACTGGACAGGTCATGACCACTTGTACCTGCTTTCTTGGTTTTGAATCTTGCAGTCTGTCTGCTGCATTAAAAAATATTACTCACTACAAATGCTTGGAATAAGAACTGGTTAAATATTTATATAGCTTGTTTGGCAACATACTTCAGTGACTGCTCTGCATGAAGAAAATATTAACAGATTTTGGGACTTGTATTATTGAACAAACTGAAAGGAAGATGCATTGATTAGGATCTTACGTTCTTGGAAAGACGTGAAGAGCATCTGGAATCGGCTGTTTCGACTGCCTTCATCTGCCCACATGCGGATTACACCCAGGCCTGTCCTCAGCATCACATCATTAGCAACTGTGCTGCAAAACTTTGCCTTCAAATCCTCCACCGAACTGCTTCCGTCATACACTGCTACAAAATTCCTTTTGCATTCGTTGGAATTCTGCATCTCGTAGTCCAAAAATCGCAAATAGATCTATAAATCAATCAAACAACAAAGGGAACATGTACAGACATTTGAGAATGACTGAAAAAACATTAAGCAACTTTGCTCTATGTTGCAGGAGAAAGAGTACATAGCAATTCACTCAAAATAATTTTTCTGGAGCTGGTGATCCGTAGGGCACTTCTTCAGAAGGCCATTAATATGCAAACTGAGCACTGTTTCTACTTCCTGGTATTTTGTCTTGCTTCCAAGTAGAATGTCTGAGAAGATCTAGATATTTCTTTGTTCTTACCTACAGTAAGGTCCTAATTTGCAAATACATACTTTTTTTTTCAGAAGTATGTGCAAAGATTCTTCAAGCTGAAGGACAGATGAGCTAGAAATTTCTTCTTTTACTCCTTGGCACAGTATTGCTCTATTACATGACTGACATGTGAAATAATAAGGCAAATCATTGCTGCTCCCTCCCCAGAGTCAATGTGTCATCTTATACATTTCTGCTACACTGATTCAGGAAGTGAGAATCTAAGAGCCAGGCAGAACTCCATCATTAATCTTTTTATGTTTCCTCAAGGATCTGGCCACCATCTCAGCTCTTCTAAACAAAGCATTATGATAGACATTTTGTAATTTAAGTGGCTTGAAATCAAACATATTTTGTGTAAACTCCTAGAAACCTATGTCTCTTGCATACAAGTTAATTGTCTCACAATGTAAAAGATGCACTGCCCTTTGCAAAGAACTCTTTAAAACTACCTAAAAAGAAGCAGGGGTGAGGATAAAAGACTATTATTTCATATTCAAGTGTATAAGGACTTTAGGATAAATCACCAATTTTAAAAGCAATTGATTATAAAAGCAACATCAAATATTCAATTCACAGAGAAGTACTATTTTCAATAAATACATTATACATAATCAAACTGCCAAGGGTACTCCTGAGATTTCAAGAGAATGATACAGAAAGGTGAATTAGGGCAGAAATTGTATAAAAAGGCAATAAGCATACACAGCATAGAGCTGTATGCATCTGCACTTGAAAAAATTACTAGAAGAAGCAGCCCCACTGTATTAGACATCAAATATACCTATTTCCAAACAATTTTATTGACTTTGGTTATTTTTCATATGCACAGAACAAATGTTTTATAAGCTCCTCTGCTTTTGCAGAAAGTTCACAAGCAGTGAATATCCTAGTAGTAACAAGCCTCACTATTTCACCTCATTAATATATTAAAACTCTTATGGTTTAAGAATTATATGCTCTCAAGCAGTCTGCTACAGTTTAATAATAGCTCAGATTTTTTAATGGGCCTTTTCAGGTATTATATTATTGTATATTTTCATTCCTTGTTATGCTTTGCATAAATGTCCCTCTGAAAAGAATATCTGAAAAATCTTAACTAGCCAATGAAATTAGGTATACCAACAGCACATTTTTTTTCCTAATATGTTATTCTTACAGTGATTCTTACTCATATTCCATAATTTCCATTTTTCAGAAGAGTTCAGAGGAATATATTTCAATTAAAGTGCAGATAAGTCTACTTTACTTTCACCATGTATCTTGGAGTTTACATACCATAAATTAAGGACTCTGCTTGTATTAGTCTCTACAAAATGGAACAACTAACAGAAATGCACAAAGACATATTGAGATGGAAATATCTTATATCAAGGTATAGTCTTTACAGTGTTTTTCACTTCATTTACTGCTTGTTCAGTGAAACAGTGAAATGATACACACCACTGTGCTGACGGCGAAAGATCCCACATGGGGGAATCCCAAAAGGGGGAGGGAGGTATGGGAAGAGGCAGGGCCATGATACAAACACCCGAACTGACCAAATTTGGGAACACCAGAGAGCTGCTTCTGTGTCCCAGACTCCAGATCCTCCTTCTCAAGGAGGTGTGCAACAGGCACTGTGCAGCCCTGGCACCCAGCCTCTCCTGGGAAGCTGCTGAGACAGCCCATAGTACATCTCTGCATTACTTAGGGAATTAAGTGTGCCCCTTGCTTTTCTCTTCTCACTTAACTGAAGCACTCTGCTTCAGATGGGTGTCCCAGCACCTGCCAGCCTTGTCACAGGCAATGCAATGAAATTTTCCTGCAGATGATTATAGGCAATATTGCATACATATGATTGTTTCCCAGGAAGAGAAATGAGTCAGATTGTTCACAGAGAACAGAGGGCTTGCAACATGCTTTGTCATGAATCATTACTTTTAATGTCTGCATATGCCTATCATATGCACACCATTTATATTTATATGCCATATATATACATATATAAATATATATATATGATAGACCACAAAGTTATACTGCAATGTACCACATCACATTTTTGTCTATTCCCCTCTTCAGGGAAGTTTGTATTTACTCCAGCAAAAAAGATTACATTAATCTGACAGCAGAAAAATGATAAAACTATACCTACTGGGTGAAAGGCGTTGTACTCTTGTTCACATGTTCTCTATTTCTATCCTGCTGCCTTTTATATATGCATTTATATGTACAATTGCATGTGCATATATATAAGTACATGTATTTCTTTTAAAGGGTATCCCATTTCAGCATGGAGATGTGATTTTTATGAGTTTTCATTCTTACAAGAAATGTGTGCTAATTCTCACTGTGGTTACAAAATATCAGCTCTCCCAGCAATTTCCAGCATTCATCAATTATTCCTGATCTGTTAAAAAACACTGTTCTTATAGCAGCACAGATAAAATCTTATTTCTATGGGCTTATCACTTGACATTCTTTAGTTTCTGGAGGCATACCAGCCTTATAAAATAGTAAAGTATTTCTTAGAGTAGCAGTCATAAATACTGAAAAGGAATCAAGAGAATAATAACTCAGCATTTTGTTTTGAGTCTTCCAGGGGAAGAAGCCAAAACCTTCAATTTTTCCCAAGCCTGAATTCTGCTGTCAGTCACACCTGTTCATTCCTCTGTGTGGGAAATTCAGCCAACACTGTAACATATATAGACCTGATAGGAAATGGAACCACTAGAAAGAAATATTTGACTTCGAAATATATGTCTAGCCTGTAGAAGAAAGATGCCACTTTCTCCAGTGCCATGAAGTTTCATAAATTAGAGAAAATAAGCTACAGATATTCTGAGGTGAGTTGGAGCTTCATTTTCATTGTCTTTGGAGATGACTACTCCTAGTACTTTGTATAAAATATTGAGGACTTTGTACAGCACACCCTGAAATCAGGGGGTATATTTCAATCTATTTTTTTGAATCAGACCTTTAGCTTAAGACTGCAGTGTATTTTTAAAAGCTGGAAACTGATTACACAAACTGACAACCTGATATTGGATCAGATTTTATTTTAAAGAGCTGGAATAATTTAATTGCATCTGCACGCCTCTGCCAACTTGTATGGTTTCATTGCTATATATTTGCCATTGTTCCTGTCACTGGCTGTAAGACCCACACTGGCAGAAGAAAATGACTAATAATAAATTGAGTTCCCCAGGGAAAGAATAAAACTGATTATATGACAAACTCTTATTTAATGCAAAATGTTCCCTATACATAGCTTTTTGAAATCAGGGAAATATTCTCATCGTTTTTGCTGATATGTGGATGTCACTAAAACAAATGGATCAGAAAGTGAGAGAAAAATTATCAATATTACTGGTTATTTCATTTAGAGAGTTCTTAGCCATTACTTCTACCATCAGTGGATAAGAAACTTTGTTCCCTGAAAGAAAATTAACTAAAGCAAAGGTCACAGGCTCAAACACCACCATCTGCCTTCATTAAGCATTTTTTCATTGATGCCAATAGAAGCTTTTGGAATGAACATTTCCATAGATACTGACACGTTATATTAGCATAGTAGAGGCATTCTTGCTGAAGAGAACATCTTATTTGAAAGAAGCATAACTGCCATATCTTCTTCTTTCACATTTTTGCTGCAAAGTTTTAATAAGACATTTTTGTCAAGTCATCAGCTCCACATTACTTAGGAGAGGGGGCTGCTCAAGTATTAGATTAACTGAGTTTTGAGATGTCACTGCAAATGCCAATGTCATTAGCAACAAAACTGATAAAGCCTCACTGCAACTGTGGCATATTACACTCAATCACATAATATTTTAAATAATTCTCTTGTCACCTGTAAGTTTTGTATGGTCACCATAAATAATAATCAAAAAAGGAAAAAGGAAACAGTGGGAAAGTTTTACTACTTCTTTTCATTTAAATTTGAAAACAACAAAAATCTCTGACTGAATATACTCAGAAAAAACCCGCAAAATTATTGTAAACTACGAATAATATATCACCTTAGTAAAATAGTCAGAGTATAATCTCCTCATAGTGAATCACTTCTGATGAGTTCTGCTTTTTAATCAATCACTGAAGGTTAGGGATGACAACATGATTGATCAGGCCAGTCAGGAAAAGCTTCAAACCATATCCCAGCATATCAGACTTAATATATCTGCAGAGACACTCAGTCGCCTTAAACCAAACCAAACAAAAAGCCATCATTCAGCTGCCAAAAGTAATTTAAACATAAGAGAAAAACTTCCTCTTCATCCTAGTGTAATGTCCAGATTTCACATACTCTCCTTCTGGGTCCAGTCAATTCACTTGTAAGCACAGGACTGGGTTAAATTGTCCCGTTGCTCAGTGATAAGTTACAGCACCTGCTTTATTCTGCATCTTTTTTAGCTCTGTGTGATTAACAAAGTACTTTCAAGATGATTCCTCCAGTATTTAGGCCTGGGAAACCCAGCTTTTTTAAAGCAGATTGTGCAACACTAATTGAACTCCTTCAAGGCAACCAGACACCACGTACACCAGCCTAAAAAGCATGTTAACAATGAGGCTTGACTTTGTCATCTGAAATGGTCTGTCCTATGGCTTGGATGCTATATTTTATTTTTTTTTTTTTTTCAATCAACCTTAGTTCAATGCAAAAGTGTTATTAAGACACAATCTGTTGCATTTTTGTTTGTTATTTTGGGGGATTATTCTACATTTTTGGTCTTTCTGTTACTAGTCTGGGACCACGTTGTGCAAACAGAGAGCTCCATACCTCATATTTTTTTCTTTTCTGGAGTTCGGAGAATACTGTCTGTCAAAGATGACAATTTTATATGGTACTTCTAAGATACTGTGATTCACAGCCAAGGCTCACATACCAGAACACCAGTTTTTCTAGACAGGTAAAACTCTGGATTTCTTTGTTTTGTCCTATTTGTTTCTTCAAACTTCTGTGACTGTCCAATAGTTGACACTTACTCTGTCAAGTCATCCTCATTTTTTTTTCTCTTACAGTCCAAAAATGCTCACAAGTAATATTTGCAACTCCTTGGTACTATTCTGCTTTTAAACACTGAAAACTGGAAATCAAATCCTGATTCTGCTGCTCTTTTTGACAGACATTTTATTACTTTCTTTAACAGCTTTTTAAAATTACATTTCTTAATAGCTGTTTGGTTTGAGGATGCTGAGTTTCATTATATTTCTATACCTGAATGGAATAGATTAATGGTAATTTAAAAGTGGGGTTTTTGACAGTGTTACTCTGGCATGTGCATTGACATGCTTTCATAGCAGAGATTCTATATACATGATTCCAAACATGTACTTGTCTTGCCCCTTCATCTCAGAAAACTATTTCACATAAAGGATTTTAATAGTTTAATGTAGGTAAACAATATTTTCTACTTGTTTTAACATAATTTGTTGACCTTGTACTCACCATATACACATACTTTTAAAAATTATAATAATTTTTTTATTATTATATATAAATATATATTATAATACTTTATATGTAATTTAAAAGTGTAATGCTTTACTTTTAAAAATTATAATAATAATGGTTTTTGCATTATCTGTAGGTTAGTAAGCTTCAGAGTTTCTTAAAAGAAGTAGATCATCTGAAGTTCGCAAAAGTATCTCTGGCTGTTAGGTTATTCAGCCTTTAAATTTTATTTTTCTCTAACATTTCAAGAATCACCACTCAGAGGGCTCCTATTAAGTTTTAGTGCACTACTTAAAGCTTCTCTTCTAAAACTGATTAAGAAGCCTCCAAAAATTAGTGCATCTTAGTCTTCCAGTGCCAACAGCTTAAACTGCTTTTCTTACAGGCCTCATCTAAGAGCACAGATTTCCACTTCACATGGGAGAGCAGAAAATGTTTTAGTTTAGTCAGATCAGTTCAAACAGATTCACTCACAGCTCTGCAATTTTCTTCCTCCTGACTGTCTAGGAAATGCATATATAACAGCCCAGTCTCTCTCCAGACTGCACTCCCTATGAAGGCAGGCACCTGGATGCAAAGATTCATCCCTCCTTTGGGTCAGGAGCATGCCAGGTAGCAGCGCAAACCCTTAGCAAATATACAAGTGTCTTGATCACACTGGGTCCCACTGCCCTGCTCCCAGCCTCACTCCTCACCACCCCAGCCTTGCCAAACTATTGGCCCCCTTGTGTTTGGGCCAGCCCTGCTGCCTGGGCAAGCCCAGCCACCATGGCCAGGCCTGTCCCAGTCTCATTTGTCACGTCCTGGCACTGTGGCCTCTCTCATCCTGGCCCCCTCCCATGTGCTATGTACCCCCTTCCCACTGCAGCCCCGTGGCTCTAGCAATTGAATTTGCTTGAAACAGATGCCACCACTCCCTGGCAGCTCAGGATTAAGAATGCTGCCATGAGGTGCCAAATCTAGACACTCATTAATTGATGCTTTGGGTTTCCTTAGTCTCTTGTGTTAAGTCTTGCTTGCTATAACCTTTGTCCAATATCCTGTTCAGGTTGGGCAATAGAATTAGACATCACTTTGTCTAACTACCTTGTAACTTCATTTTATTTCTCATGGTGCAAATAAAGAGGCTACTCCCACTATTTATTCAGTCTAAATGTACTTCTGCCCTATTCCTCCAGAGCAGATTATTTCCACTGGACTAGATTCAAATTAATTCCTGTTTTGATGCTGTTTCCTGAGGTGCCCACACTGTCTGATAATAAATGGTGTTTCTTATAGCACTGCTTACTGGTTTGCTTTTTTTTCCCAACATAAGAATATCATATTTGTAAATATTTTATTACTCTTACTATTAAGTTCTGCTGTGTTATTTTTTCTACAGAGCCTCTCAAAAAACAAGCATAACACAAAGGTGCCTTGCTGGGAAAGTTGCCCACCAAAGAGAGCACAAACATGGTTCTGTCTTCCTGGGGGCTTTGTCAAATTATGCTGACCCATCCAACATAGGAAAACACTTGTTGAAAAACGCAGTGTTGAAAAACACTATCCTCCAATGCTTCACCCTTAACAGAAGGCAAGAATTTCTTATTTTCTAATCCTAAATACAAAATCTTTTTGTATCCACTGCTTGCAGAGAATTATGTCCCAGAAATTTTTCAAATCACTGCGCAATAACCTTATACACTTCCTTCTTTGGGCTTTGTTCTACACTAACTGATTTTCAGATCAGGAAATCCTTCCAGAACTTTGTTGTTCTGGATGGGTTAGCACTTTCAGTCAGCAGCTCTCTTCTTAATTTTCCATTCTTGCTCTGAATATTAATTGCCGTCACATTCTACACAAAGTGCAGAACCGTAGTGTTATTCCACTCAAAACTCACAGCAATCTTACTCAGCAGGAACTGACTTTGAATGATTACAAGAAACACAGACTTTACAACTAGTAACTTTCACTATATAAGACTCTAGCTCTGCATATAAGTTGTGTTCAGACTGCCTTTGCACTTAGAGAATGTTTGGTTTTTGCACACATTTCAGATTTATTTTTCTCTGTGTGTGTGTGTGTGTGTCAGGGTGTGTATGTGTGCATGTGTGATATAAGGTAATCAATGGTGGCTCTATTTTAAGTGTGTGCAACAAATTTTTTGCTCTCTGTCCCATTCCAGAGCACTGAGGATAGAAGCATTTGACCCAGACTGCCAGTTTGAAGCTCAAGCTTAAAGACCTCAAGTACACACTTCCTGGCTGATCTCATTGCTCATATATTGAGCTCAGACTTGGCTGGAATCTGGAATTGGAAACCAAGGGAAGCACTTGCATCTTGCTTCTGCAGACAGTTTAGACTGGATGAGCTTACGCCAAATGAAATTGCAAGCAACTCACATTCTGGCACAGTTTAATTAAGAAACTGAAGATGAAAAAATCCAACACAAATTCTCTCTGAGAAACTCTTGCCTTTTAGGCATAATTCCCAGTAACAAACTGTGCAGCCCAGGGTACAGGAACATGTGGGTTTAAAGATGTCTGCGTAGTTCTCACTGTTCTTAGCAGGAGAGCTTGTTTTCATAGGCGCAAACTGACATAAATTAAAATGATGTCATTAAGTCACTGTACTGAATATGTCATTGATTCAAGGTTAGGTAGGGACAAAGGAAGCTGACTGTAAAAAATAGACAGTAGATTCCAATTCAATTGAATCAGACCCATAAATAATTTTATCATAAACTTTACTTCATGCAAAGTTCTTAAAAATTTATCCACTTGTTCCTCCTTCCTTAATACCTGTATATTTTTCAACTTGTCCCATTGTGATGAAACCATAACTGGGTGTGCATGTATACATTATATACTTGTCTGTGTGTACATAAATATATCTGTTTGAAAAAACACACTAAGCTCAAATGCTAAATTGGACTTACCCCCCAAAGATGGATCTAGCCTTGAAAAATCTTTTTTTTTCCCCTCCTTGCTGTGAAACCTTTCAACTCCACATTAGGAAATACTGATTTATATACTTTTATATTGCTCAATCTCTCCAAGCAGGTCATTCTGTAAGATGGGAACAGCAGGATCCATCAAGAGATGACCCAATCCAGCCCTCTGCCTAAAGGTAGGATTATTAATGTTTCTCTCATTTTTCACAGATTGTTATCTAACCTGCCCTTTCAGACCACTAACAATGCCAGCTCAACCAATCAGCTCTACCTGATGTTTGAATTTTCTTCCTTTGTGTTTAACCTGAAACTTTCTTCCAGAATGTGGGACCCTGAGTTATCCTACAGACATGGGCATCACAGAATTTCTTTTTCCTTGTAAGAGCCTGTTATTGCATTGTATTAGTCTCCTTCACACAATTTTCTAGATGACATTAAATAACGTTCAGTATTCCTTCATTTTTCTAGAACTTCCTGTTGCTCTCCATTCCAGGTGCCCTTCAGCTAGGATATGCTCCTTGGAATGCAAAAAAACTAAATGTAGATATGGAAGTTTATGAAGAATTAATGAACTTTATTTTTAGCCCTCTACTGAGAGTAGTAGTTTTGTATTCTTCTGATACACAATGTATTTTCAGTTACATAAATACCTTGTTTGGAGTTTTATTTTATAATTGAAATATGGATAAATACTACAGGTAAGTAAAATTGTGATTTTAGCAGGGCTATGAATCATATAGAACTTCAGAGTAAGACCAAGTAAGAATATCACAATTACATTATATGATCAACCATAACTATAGGGAAATGGAAATGTTATTGGCTTAATTAACTGTGCTGATTCTAACAATAATTCTCTGTTTGTCTGCTTTCCTTCTACTAATACATAAATGCATCATAGAATGCATTTAAAGTTTAAATTGATGTATAAAGGTCAACTGGTCCAACTTCCCTGTCATAAGCAAGGATGTTTTCAACTAAATCCAGGTGCTCAGAACCCCATCCAACCTGGCCTCGAATGTTTCCAGAGGTGGTCATCAACCAGGTCTCTGAGAAATATGATCCAGCATTTCACAATCCTCATTGCAAAAATGTCTCCCTCATATCTAGTCCAAATCTCCCCTCTTCTAGGTAAAAGCACCTTGTCTTACCACTGCTGTTAAAATACTTGTCCCCTTTTTCCTTAAAGGCTCCCTCTTAGTACTGGAAGGCTGCTATAAGGTCTTCCCAGTCTTCTCTTCTCTCGACAGAACAAACTTTCATCTCTTAGCTTTTCCTCTCTGGAGAGGTTCTCCATTCCTCTGACTATTTTTGTGGTTCTCCTCTGGAGACATTGGCCAAGAGGTCAATGTCTTTTTTGTGCTGAGGACCCCAGAGCTGGACGCAGCACTGCAGGTGGGGTCTCACCAGAGCAGAGCAGCAGAATCTCCTCCCTCACCCTGCTGATGACATTGCTTTTGATGCAGCCAGGACACAATTGGCTTTCTGGGCTGGATGTGCACATTTCTGGGGCATGTTCAGCCTCTTATCCACCAGAATCCCCAAAACCTTATCGGCAGAGCTGCCCTCCATCTGTTCTTCCTGAAGTTTGTATTGATACTGGGATTTGCGCTGAATGAATATAAACTGCCTATAACGCATGGAATAATCATTCATCAGTCCAATAATTCCATATCACTACTTAGTGCAGCAAAATGGGAAGCTCATCTACTTAATTGAAAACCTCTATCAATATTAATTTTATCCAAAAGTAAAAAAATGTGTTATAAGAGGAAAGTATATTCTGGAAATCATTTATCTGTAGTCTTTATGAGCCAACTCTATTCCTACACTTTCCCAATACAAAAGTGCTGATACTAATGATTTTTTCTCTTCTGAAAATCTTTCCTGAAGAGAACCCTTCAACATTCCTCCATGTGTCATTCTGATGATGAAACAATTACATATTCAGTACAGTTTCCTCAATGAGGTTATACAAAAAAAGCCCTTATCAGTTTAAAGGCAGCAGAGAGTAGCGCATATATAAATCCTACTTTCTAAAACCTTTCTTGTCCAATAAAATACATCTAGAAAAAGTATACTGTGGGGTGTCTTTTACACAGTGAATGCAAGTAGGTGGGAGGCATAAAGCTGTTCCTGTTGCAAAGAGGGGAGAAGTGGTAGTGTAGCCAGCAATAATTAATGCATATCATAACTGAAAAGTTATGGATAAGAGAGAAAATCAAGGGGAATCCAAGGAAAGTATTTTTGAATTCATTGCAGCCCTCTCATGTTTCTTACAAAGCCCTGGCTTGCTGACTGTGGAGGAAAAGAAATGAGAATACTCTTTTTGTCTATGTCTCTAAACCAAAGGAATTAAAGGCTTCATACGGAGGAACAGTAATTTACTTTAGGTCCATTGTCACAGTTCCCAGATGAGAAACAATGATGACCTCAGGGAGCCAGCAGTGCCCCCTTAATTGTCTCTATGTTAGGTGTTTGAAATATAATGAAAATTAAAATTATAAGATTACGTCCCACTTTAAAACACATATTGATTCTTTAAAAATATGAGCAAAATTAAAGATGAATTTAAGAAAATTAGTTATGGCACAAAAAACACATTAGTATTTCCCAAATCATCATTTATGAAGAAAGGTGGTTATTTTGGCTGAGATGACAAATTACCTTTCCACAGGAGAAGGAAAAAAATAGTTTACAGTTCAAGCTGTAAAGTTATTAAACAAGATCTGACTGTACTAAGAAATGCACAATATATTAGAAAAGTCAATTTCTTAAATTAAATGGCAAATCAGCAAGTGGATGAAGGACTGACCTTGGATCGGGGTGGTGCTCGGATGTACCATTTACAGTCTACTGCTTCAGTTTCAGAAGCTTTTCCTTCTTTAACAATTTGTACAGACTCCACAATTCCTTCAGGTCCTCCCATCTCAAACTCACAAACTGAATAACAAAACACCAGAAAAAATGAAACCTGAACAGCAAACAAAAATGTTTTCTACAACAGAGTATAAAGGCCTCCAAGTTAGAAAAAACCCCAAAAACAACATACCAACCTGGCAATGGCTTCAAAACGCCAAGGTCCTTAAAATCTGGATCTTAAAAATAGAGAAAGACAAAATTAGTTTTGTTCGATATCTAGGATGTTATGCTAATATGTTCAAATTTTATAATGCGCTTTATTTATATAATTATACGTATACTTCTTGGAAATGGGAACTGTTTCAAAACTATGGCAACACAATAATTATTAGTGCAGAAATTATTGATGCCATCATACCAAGTCATTTTTTCTGTTATGAAATCCTGCTTTTTTCTGTCTCTCTCTTTCAGAAGGGTACAAAAATATTTCTGCATACATTAGCAAGTGAGAACATCACATAGCTAACCACATGACATTTTAATACATCAGCGTAGTGAAAGAAGATATATTTACAGATCCATTCAGAATCTTTTTGCCTGTTTTGCATTTTGAAAAATAACACTCAACTTAACTGGAGAAATCCAAACTTAATTCTGTGTTTATGAATACTTTGCCATCCCTACTGACCAAACAGAGACACTTTTTTTTTGTCAGAAGCATCCTTTTGGTCTTTTTGGAAAAAAATAACATAAGAATTACTGTTAGAAGTCATTGTAGGGACAAGTTAATAAGTCTAATATATGTACTATTTTCCATCAGATAAACATGATTATATTTACTATCTGAGAGGGCTTGTATCATGCCTTTAGAGTCGGGTGTAATACAGAGATGAAATGAGCTGGTCTTAGACAGATGTGCTTCAATAGACAACCATTCATATACAAATCATCATTTCACAAAATTTGGCTCAGTTTGAAGATACTGCCCAAAACCAGAAATATGGGAGGCTAAAGCAACTCAAAAAGTGATGTCTTAAAATAGACTGGTCTTATCTCGGAAATTTTTATCACTTGAACTGCTTTTCTACCTAAAATTAATGTTGTGCACTGTTTTTCTCATTTACACATGAAACTGATGTTGTTTCAGAACTGGGTCAGTGTAGAAAGAATTATAAATACAAAAAATGAAGAGAAGCTTTGGAAGAAGGAGATGTGTCAAATGAAAAAAATTAAACTCACAATCAAGACACAAAACCTGCTCTTTCCCTCTAGCCTTAGTCAATTAGGAACAGTAAGAATCGTAACCAGATAATATAACAAAGTATTTCAGTACTATATAAGCAAGATCAGCCATTTTAATCTGAACAGTCAAAATGTGTTGACTTCAAAATCTGGAGTTGTAAGATCGCTTTTTATATTGCCCCTCTATAACCAGGCTGCTGTTCTTCCCAAATTTCTTTTACAGTTGCACAAAATAAATAATGAGTAAATACTCGTGAACTTACAGGACTCCTAATCTAGCTGAGTAGGCAATTAGTATTAATTGTTGCATATTTTTAGAGATCAGTAGATAGATATGATTATCAGCAACACTAAAGGTGACCAAATAATTCAGCTAATGTACTGAGGATGCTGATATCTAGCTCTGAAAGTGAGGCACTGAAAGGAAATCTACTTTTACTTATGGTTTGAGTTACCATCCCGATATCCCATGTAACTATTGCATTTCTTCCTTTTACTGAGTTTGCAAGGATTACTCTGATTTACTGAGAACACTCCACCACATTAGTAAAGTATATATGAGGAAAGAAAGCAAAAACTGTCATGCCAGAATTTTCCCCATATGAGAGTTTTCATATAAAGCAATGTTAGTAGCAAGAATCCAGGCTGAAGTACAATCTAGACCATCTAATTTGACCCACAAAACAGCTCTGAAAGTATGTAATCATTTAACAATTCAGTAACATTGGAACAACACAAACAGAAATGCACAATCTGTTAACATTCTAGAAATATGATAGACCTGCTCAGTTTCAAAAAATAAATTTTTGCAAGTTCTCAACTTTCAAGAGTTTCAAGACTGAAAGGGAAATAAAATCTATGGAGTCTGAGGTGATAACCCTTCATTAAATATTGCTATTATACCAATACTACTATAATAAAAACAAAATCTGTAAATAAGGTATTATCTCACATGCTTAAAATTCATCCATGTTTGAGCATATTTAGCTAGCAAATATTTGCTTTTTAAATAGTGTCCCATTAAATGGATTAGATTTTAGAAGCTTGTCTGTATGTAATTCAATCAAATTGTTATTCTCAGTCTGGCTGGGTCAAAACATTAATGTTATATAAACACTGACTGGCCAGATTTTCCAATAGATCAAAATCATGTTCTTGTGAGAAAAACACCCAAAACTGGAAAACTTTTCTGTGAAAAATAAGATGGATCACCTATAAGTAGAGAAAAAATAAAAAACCAGAAGCAAAATGAGAAGCAATATGGAGCTGCTAGAGACAATCCAACAGAGGGTCATGTATTTTTTTATGGGACATATAAGGAGAGGCTGATAGAGTTGGGATAGGTCAGTCTGGAGAAGGGAAGGGTCAGAGGTGATCCCACCAATGTGTACAAAAACCTAATGGAGGGGCGCAAAGAGAATGAAGTCAGGCTCTTTTCAGTGGTATCCAGTGACAGAGCAAGGTGCAATGAGCACACATTGAATCACAGGAGGTTCCATCTGAGTATCAGGAAACACTTCTCCAATATGAGGTGACTCAGGACTACCGAGGCAGCCAAGAGGTTGTAGAGTCTCTATGCTTGGAGATATTCAAGGATATTCATTGCTGTCTAGACACGATCCTAGGCAAACATCTTGAGGTGACCCTGCTTGAAAAGGAGGTTGGACAAGTCAACCTCCAGAGATACCTTTGGAGACCAACCATTTTCTGATCCTCTGATTTTGTAGTAACTAAACAATAGACTTGGATAATAGTGAAATAGCCAATCAAAAGTCTAGTTCTGAGGTAGCAGCAGAAGTTACACAAATCTCCATCACAATGCAGACTTGGTTTTGTAGAATTTGCTCTGAGTTGCAGGAACACCTACAGGCCTGGTTTCAAAAAGCTCCACTAGGTCTTCATGGGAGGCTAACAAGACTTCGGATGCTAGCTTTGGAATCTATACTTTCCATGTAAACCATTCTACATGTCTTTATTTGTCATTTCACTGTTTCTATGCAGGAAGTCTGGCTCTTCTAAGCAGCTGGCAAACATGGAATTTAAATAGAAAAACAGGAGGCCAATTGTAAGGAGTTAGTGTACCTGATTCCTCAAAGATCTTATGAAATGAAGAAAATTTTAAAGTCAAAAGGCATTGTACATCAACTGAATTAAGTCTTCAAAAAGTATGTAAATGACCTTGTTTACAAGCACACTGCAGCATCTTATAAGGTTGCTCCGCTGAGGTATATCCACATAGAAATACATTTACCCACCCATGCATGCCTCATTCCATGTCACTTTCTTACACAGAAAGTGGAATTGTTTAAAATTATATTACGTGAATAAATTCTGTAAGACATAGAAGAAATGCATAAAGTTCAAACTAATTACTAGCAACATGATGTTCTGCTGGTAAGTATTCTTGCAAATCAATTTTAAAAGATCATATGTCAAATTAAAAATCCCACACTTACATGAAGATCATTCAACTTGTCTTCAAAGAGAGATGGCACAATGCTTTTAAAAGTAATGTTGTAATACAGAAAAATTAGAGTATTTTTACTGTTAAAAAGGCAAAATTTCCAAGTACATCTCTCACATTTTATTTTTCCTTAGCTTTTCATGTAAAATTCATCTGGGCACTTCTTACCCAGCAAACTTCAAACCTGCTGCTTTCACCGATAAAAAATGATAGATATCTCACTCTGGAAGTCAAAAGATACAAGTCAAAATTTTAATATCTCTTTTAAAAAATGGAAGATTGAGTTTATGTGTTCCTGATCATATCTGGGCTATAGTATACTTAATTACACGATTTTATTTTTTTAATATCTGAAGTGAAATACATACAGTAAAGAACACGAGCAATTGCTGTACAGTTAAAAGTCAAGAGGAAGGAAGTGTGTAATACAAAATTCTGGTGCTGAATAACTTTTGAAGTATTTTTCCTTTTTTCTTCCATAAATGAGGGGTGGAGGAATTATTTGAACTATTTGAATAAACCATACACTACAAAGTGTTGGTGTTTGAAACCTAAGGGGTTTTCTACCATTTGTGAATACAAAAAACTCCTTTCAAATGGATACATACAGAAAGTAGTCAAAATAGTTTGAAGCCATATTTCCTAATCAGAAGTAGGGAAACCGTCCACTTTTATTCAATGATCAGACAGCTGTAGATGTATCTTTTCACTTCTCTGTTTCTGACTAGAAATAGGTATTCAATTCCTATCCATCAATATTTAAGCAATTTTAACACTTGCACATGCTTTTTTTTCTGATAACTTAGTAGAGACCTGATTTGGCATCTAAATCTTCATAGAAAAGTAAAGAGAATTGACTATACAGCAAGCCACTAGTTATTTATCTGTAAGTTTACTAAATCAAGTTCTTTTACAATGATTTCTGGGAGCCTAAACCAGCCTTGTCCTATGGGGCTTGAGGCATAGTTCTCTATAAAAGCAGAGCTTGCACAGCTCAGTAGAGTAAAGTATGATTATTCTAAGGTATTTTATGTCATTGCCTCATAGTATTTGATGATAGAGTAAAAGTAATGGAAGAAGATGGACAAAAGATTTTAAAAGCATAAAAATCTTGTCAAAGAATTACGAATATAATTGTAAAATAGAAAATCATTTCTGTACGCAAATTTTTTTTGTGTGGTGTTCAAAGGAAACAGCTATTCTGCTGGGGAGAGTAAAGAAAAAGTAGCAAGAAAAAGAAAAGAAGTTAAGTTGCTATGAAAACCCTCACACACTATTTCTTATTAGCCTAAAATGAAATTTATTCCGATGGCTCCTTTCATATTTGTAGTCTTCTTGAAACTTCCATATATATTTCTAGATTTGTACTAATGATACCAAAAGGTGTTCAAAGAAAGCCTCTAATTTGCTAGACACTGTGGAAAGTTCTGTAGTAATTATAGCTGGCAATATTATGTGTTGTATTTGCTTTCTATTTTCTATGTTTTCTTTTTGAGGACAATATTGTGATCAATTGCAGCTCTTTTGAAAAATACATATTTGGAACTTAAAATAATTCTTCTGAAATTTTTTCCCTTATTAACATAGTCATGAAAGAAAGCTGATAAATGCAAATGTAGCAATGAATATAACTCCTGCTACTTCACCTTGAACATCTACCTGTCATTAAATCAGTAAAAAGTTATATGAAGGCAAAAATTGTTGACATAATGACACAAACTCTTATCCAAAAGTTTGATTTCTACAATACTTTTTTTTTTTCATTTGTCACTTTACTGCTCTCAGCTCATACCTACAAAGTATTTCTTTAGTGTAATTAATATACATAGTGATTTGTAAATGAATTGTATTGCTATGGTGACCTCAAGGTATACTGCAAGTGTTAGCAGTAGTTGGACATTTCTATGCCAAAATAAGGTGTTTCTTTATTTCATTGCAATCTATTTAGAAATTAAAAAAACAACATTGGAAAAAAAAAAAAAAACAACAACAAAATTCATGTCTTTGAGTAACATTGTGCTAAGGTTAGTCAAACTAATCAAACAAGAAGCACCTGAATAAACTCCACTGGAACAGAGCACATGATAACGGAAGTTGCAGTTAAATTTCTGTTTTCCTGCACACAATGGCAGGATTTGAGATTTTAGCCTGCTTGTCTCTGTTGTCTATTCTGCAAACCCTTTAAAAAATAGGGCCTTTCTCCCATGTAAATTTTGCTATGGATGGGAGCCATGTCAGAAAGCAAAAGGTCACATGAGATTGTGTCTCATCCTCAAAGGGTGTTTCAACCCTTTGATATGTGCTCCTAAATCCAGAAGTGAGAAATGCTTGTTTGGAACTGTCCTAGTAAAAAAGGAGAGCAAGAATTGGCGACGTCACACTTAGGCTGATGAGTGGAAAGAGGAAATTCTGGAGCCTTGCTATGTGTGAGATCATTTTTATTATGTTCAATATTTACACAAGCAGCTGAGAACTCCGTTTAGGCATTATATTCCCTTTATGCAGCACACTCTGTGTGGCAATGCAGGGAAAAAATGTTGCCATGATGAATATTTCAACGGCTGCATATACCTTCACCAGCTGGTTGCCCAAAAATATTGAAAGAAGACTGAACGAGCTCAGGAGTGCACTTTATCTGAGTAATGCAGCCTTGCTGTGACAGTGCCTCCGACTTGACCGCCAGGACTGACTATCAGTCAAGGGCAGCACCTTGTCTGTGTCTCCCCAAGATAATATCCTGGAGGATCCCTGTAATTGACAAATGGCCTCTTAACTGGACTAGGAAGAGAGATGTGCAACGCTATAGTGGTTTTCCTGAATAATGTTAAATTCTAAGTATTCCGAGTCATGCAATTTCAGCAGGATGCTACTAAAGTCTCAGGATTTGTCTCATCATTTTTTTAATAGATGACTCCTAGCCCAGTCCAAGGAAATTACAGTTTAAGTTCATGTCAGATGACTAGTGGAAAAAATGAGCCCAAATGTTTAGCCACAACTGAGTACCAGGCATTACTTCTGCAGACTGAACCTATTTACACATGGTTATTTCTTGCTACCACTGAGTGCAGAACCTGCACATCCTTTTCAGGATATTTATGCTGTTCCAGTTTGCTGGGTGGATTTCTCAGGACAAAAGGATCTTATGAGAATAACTGTGATTTAAAATAGCCTTTGTTGTTTTCATAGGAGAAATGTTTTCTCTTAGTTTTATCTCAGTACATTTAACAGAATGAATGCATTCACTGTAGTGTTCTTTTGAATAGTTACATCTTTTAGACCTCTTATAGTTAACAGAATATACGCTTGTGTGCTTCAAGTAGCACCCTATAACCTGTTGTTCACTGCACATTGTGGCACATTTCCAATTAAAAAAGAAATACAACACAATATTTACACTACTAATATTCTCCTGCTATAGCTGGCCATGGCAGTGATGGCATCTTTTTGAAGATAACTGCCTCTCACATGAGAAACTCAAATATCTCCTATAGTTTCCATGTGTAATAGCTCACTTTCCACTTTAACAACCAAATTCTTCCACTGCCTCTATTTTTTTTTTCTCTTACATGCAAGCAAAGCACCAAAGGTGATCTTTTGCTAAAGCGAAGAATTGTGTCAGAGAGCACCAAAGAGAGCTGAATTTGGTTTGTAAAAACAACTGCTTGCTTAATTGTCTCACCATATATCAGAAGGAGATGAAACAGGCAAAATGATACAGAAAATAGGATTCTTAGAGTAGAAAAAAGTGAAATAGTCATAGACTGAAAAAACACCATTCATTAGTTTACTGTGTAACTGCTAGATTTTTGAAAGTTGTTGAATGAATTATATTCTACTACTCTCCTGTGACAAAGTCATTGTATGATTCAAAAAGTCAATGTCACAGGATGCTTTTAAATTGAATTCTGTATCCAGGGTAGAAATCTTTAGGATCAAAGGGAAAAAAATCTAGGCTTTTATCCCCACTGGAACCTGAATGTTCTCTTTCTAAAGGAAAAAATTAGAATGAAAAAGTAGCATATATCAAAGGAAAATTGAAATTCATTTTTTAAACCCAATTGTCACCTCCAATTGGAATTATATATGCCCACCACAGACACTTTGAGTGAACAAGAAGGGGAATTATAAAAGCCACACAGCTCAGTGAGTTGCTGAGAAAGGCATATTCACACCAAGTCCCAAAAACAACTGTGCAAAGAGTAAGTTTTCTGTCCTGTCATTTTAGGATTCATAGCAGTATAAATTTCAGTGACACCAGACCTTTCCTTCTTCTTCTGCTACTCTTAGGAGGTTTTCTGGCTAGAAACTGCCCTTTTAGGGAACACTGAGCTGTTGACCTCAGCAGTTTCCCCAAATGTACAGAATGAGATGTGTTTTTAATAACTTTAGCTGCAGAATATATTGGGGAGAATCTTTGGAGACATTCTAACACTTTTGCTTCATCTTTTAAACTGCATAGGGCATCAGCTCTCTCTGAGGAAATGTTTCAGAAAGAACATAGCTCTGTGTTAACTGTGAATTCCCTACATAATTACCCACTTACGTTACCCACAAACATGAATTTTACATTTTCTTATACAAGGTAGCATTCAGATATTAAAAGGATATAAATAATACATCAGATTTAAGCAATAATCATTCCCTCTTTTCCATTATTATGCAATTCAGCTTCCCCTGAGATTATGGGAGGAAAAAGTTTAGATAATTTTTGGTTAATCTAGACTTTACAGCCAGGTTTTTTGTCTTACAGTTAATTTGTTTTCTGTTGGTTATAACTTCATGAGAGTGACATTCAATTTTTATCAAATTGATAATTTTTCTCCAATTTCATGCAATTAAAAGTGCCAGAGAAAGTTCAAACCACACTTAATTCCTTATATTGATATAGAGTTGACAAACTGTTAGAAACAAGACAGAGGCAATCTGTGACTTCTATTATTTTGATGAGAAAAGTCCCACTGTATCCTTTACCATGTAAATCAAACACAATTCAGACCAACTCTAGCCCCAAACTTTTTCGCTGAAGTTAACAACTAAAGACTGTTTGTCATAAACAACACTAACATATGTTTTACTGCATGCCTGAAGGAAAAAGTCAACATGAAAATACATTCTAAACCAGGGGATATTATCTTCAATCATTTTTACTTTTTCTTTTAACAACATTCTTCTAGTGAATCCTCAGTTCTCTCTAAGTAGCATTTATGCCACATGGTCTGTGTTCACAAAATGATCTCAAAGTGGTTTGTCAAGAACATCAAAAACAAGTGAGTCTGTGGGTAAGAGGAGATTTGGAACCTAGAATGTGAACAGAGTTACATTCATGTCTATAAAATTCTTTTGCCTCTGACTTTTCCTTACCCCAGAAACTCCAGATTCTGCTATCCCTATACAGTGACTATATTAAGTATAGATTAGTCAATTTTAAATTCTATTATCATAAATTTAGATTTAAGGTTTAAAAATTATTGTTTACACGGATTTTAACTGATTTACATTTTTACCTCCTCTGATCAATATCTACTGGTCTGAAAAAGTAATTTTCTTTCACTGGATTGATTCATAATTTTAATATTGATTCTAAAAGAAGTCAACTTAGGCCCACAATCTGAGCTGAATTTAGCAATTGATTGAGTCCTACACTAACTGACTGGTTCAGCCTAATACAGAGAATAAATAGTGATCTTCTGCATCACATTAATGAAAAAGGCTTTGTGATTCATTGAATCACAATTTCGAAAGGCAGTGCTCATAAGTCCTTATGTCTGCTTTACACAATACCCAATATTGCTACGTAAGTGGCTGAAGAGACAGGGAAAAGAACAGCAAAGTGAGTGCTGATTAGAGATTGTCTACTTCTACCATTGATGTGGTAATGCTTAGAAGGAATGAGGTCTCAGGAGAGTTCTGACTTGCAGCAGAAGCAGGTCAAAGCATGATGGCCAGTCACAGCTCTCAGGATTGTTAAGCAGGGGTCAGCCGCTTACCCAACAAGTAGACAATAATTGAATTTCATTTGACCAGATCAAGTTTTTGACTGCCAAACAGCAGGATTTTTCCTAGCTTGATTTAAAAGAGTCATTTAAAGTTCTAGAGATAAAAAAAGAGTAAAATATAAATTAAACCTTTCATTTAAAAGTACTTGGTAAATCGTTGATCTATACTTGTATTGAAATATCACTAATATGCAATATTCTAGAATGCAAATAACTGTTTTATTGCTAAAAATGATTTGTATAGAGGATGCACATAAAATTACAGAGATCCAAACTACTACATCTGATTTTTAAAACTGTAGGCCTGTATTGTTAAAAAAAAAATATATATATATAATTATTTCGTAGAATTTCAGTATGGAATTCATAGTTGGTAGCAGTTAAGAACATATTGTCTAAACGTCATAATGAAATCAACATTTAGGAATAAAATATTTTTTGGAAGTATTTTTCTGCATTCTCTTTTAATACTAGTTTTCACATAGACTTGAGAAATAAGCTACAGGAAAAGGAAAGAAAGGGGAAAAAACCCAAAAGGAAACAAGAGGAGTATAATGCAATCTTTTGTTAACCCACATACTGCAACCAGCAGATTTGATAACATTGTCTCTTGAGCTTCAACTATCAGATAACATCTGGCAAATGATGTATGTAAGTCCTGTTACACAACATCTTCTGGCTTCTCAGTGTCATCCAGGGGACTGATATGTGACTGGAATAACACATTTCACACTGCCTGATTCTATCATGCTAGCACAAAATTTTAGCAATGGATGTGTCACAAAAATGAGTTTATTTATTTATGAATTCTCAAAAAATATTTTGCAATTCCCTTTTTATCATCTTATTCATGACTCAAGCAAACTTTCTTAACAGAAATTTCTGGATATTACATAGACTTTTGACATCCAAGTATTCAAATAAACTTTTGGCATCTCTTAATTTGTAGTGACCTCTGTAGCAATACTTTGGAAGCATTGATCAAAAGTATTTGCTTACTTATTTTCACAATTTTACAATTAATTTATTCCTTTCAATGGCATCATCAATTGTTTGGCAAATCTCATCACCCTATATATTAAAAGACAAAAATTAATTGAAAATGCATTTTACAATGCGTATTCCAAAACATGTTTGTTTTTTTTTTTGTCATTGAAGTTAAAACCTCCTGTACAAACCTCTTTGAGGAAACCATAATGTCGGGCATTCATCTCCCCAGTGAATTGCAGACTATGCTGTGATCGTGTAAGCAATTTAAAAATATTTTCAAAATGCATTTGAAATAATCAAGAAGGTTTTTCAGAGAAAGAATAACAGTATTATTATTATATAATAATATTATTTTCTCTTTCCTAAAACTATCCAGAAATACTGCTTCATTTTTATTTTAAAAAGACCCTTTGACAGTGGGCGCATGAGCAAAAGTTGTAGTGGGAATGTGGTAAAAAATGCACTGGAAATTTATTTTATGTTTCAAATTTTAAATCCAAGGAATGGAACCAGTATTCACTGCAAATGATTGCAGAACTTGTATCACTTCATTTTGCAATTTATAAATCTGACTGACCTACTGAGTTTAACCAAAAAAACTTATCTGAATTAATTATGTTCTAAGCGGAAGATGTTTCAAGAAAATAATTTCATTTCAGACAATTCCAAGGTAGCTTTTTTAGGGACAAGAAAAAAGGAAGAGGAAGAATATTACGGGAAGACAGAAAAAAAATTAATCATGGTTTTCCAATTTCAACAAACCTCAGATTACTGTAACAGAATATTTAAAAATAAAAACAAAAAAAATCAAGCAACTGAATGAGTAAACTGAACCTATTTAATGCTATATTAGTTTGATGCTGATCAAATAGAGAAATGCTGAATTGATATAGACTTACCACATAATTTGTGTGAAGGTAGGTAATTAGTTTTAATTCATTAAAAGAGTTGTAGAAATGGTAGTTTTGCTCTCCAAAACTAACAGATATTATTTTTTACTTAGTTCCCTACATAGAAAGGTAGAGGACAGTCTTTAAACATGCTTACTTTTAAGTAAGAACCCAAGCCTAGAGATTGCCTGGATTTAGGCACATACTTATATGTAGGCTTCCTGAAATTCTTTGCTAAATTGAGACTAGATTTAGTGGCTTGTCAGTGCAGCATTTGAGTATAGTAAGCTTAAGCAACTGTTCTTTGGAATTATCCTTAGGCATATCAGAAAGTAATTTCAGAGATTTTTGATGGATTACAGTGTTAAATTATGGTAGCTGTTATTTTTATTTGGCCTGAGGACCTTTATGACATGAACAGGTTTTGCAGAGAAAAAAACCAGGACACCTAGCATTTGGATTTGTCACAAAAACAAAAAACAAAAAACAACAACAACAAAAAAAAAAAACCAAAATCAAAAACAAAACCAAAAAAGTGTAAATTGTGTAAATTGAAAATATGTACACATTAAACATCAATTTAACAAAAGAATTATTTGTTGACTTTCTCAAACAAAAGACTAAGTATATCTCTACCCCATGTGAATTAATAGTATAAGGAAAAAAAACCTTTCTTAATCAAGTCAGTATTCACACATATTAAACAACATCCACAATGTGACTCTTGCATGAACCCAACTATAGTGAAAATTGAATCCTTTTAAAATAAGACTTTAAAAAAATCAGCTCCTCACTACCTCAACTTGTCATGATCATTTTTAGGACAGCACACCTTGTTTTACAGATGTCATCAGTCAATATTTTGATAGGAGGATTGTTTGTATCTCCTCAGTGTATGTACAGGATAAAAGTATACCTGGTGAAAGGAAGTTTGTCAGAAGGTTGAGATAGACTATAATTGTACAGAAAGAGAGAAAAAGTAAAAAAAAAAAAAGAGGAAAAAACAAATCAGACTAAGTCAGGATGTTCATAAACTTGATTCACAGTCTGGATTTCCCAGGAGTTTTGTGTCTAGCAATAAATATATTGGCCAGATTTAACCAAAGAGATGACACCTACTTCTCACGGAAATCATTGTATGATCTGTTTCTCACATGAAAAAGAATTTACATGATAGTATTTCCCTACCCCATGACAGCAGTACAATACTAAAGATTACAGGCTCTTCAATATCTTAGCTCATAATAGAGGAAAAAGGGAAGATGGATCAGAGGCATAGATGCTCTAACAGGCAAGGTAACTTTATTTGCAAAATACTAGAAACAAAATTTGTGTCAAAGTTGAATGAAGCATGATCTTATTTTTAGATCTGATGATCAAAGCAGCTCAAATGTGATATCTGAAATAAATATATTACACAGCCTGCATTACTCAACAAGACAGTAAACAAATCAAGGTGTCAGCCATCAATATGGAAAAAGATATATTAAGATGACAATTAACACCTACTAGAACTACAAATATGCAAATAATATTCAATGGAATTCACCTCAGTACTGGTAGGCGAAAGAGATTCTCTGGATTGTCCTCTTTACAAAAATATGAGTACTACCCTTGGAAAATAAACCAATACTAGACGGTAGATGAGTGCACTTAACAAATGGTGACAGAGGATTTGCTTATCTGACACATTTCATCATTTTCTAAACATTGCATACTGCCAAAATATTCAGTTCTAGAAATAGAAACATGACTCAGTTTTGCAAAGATTTAAGTCTGCAAAGCTACTAATTTTGGGACAAGAAGCCTGTTTATTAGCTACAGGGAACTGAGTGACTTCTAACAACAGTTTGTGTATATTTCTTTAAGGAGAATTAGCTAGAAGCACTATACAAACAGTAAAAAAAATCTGTTAAGAAAAAGTAAATATCTCAATAAAGATCACTACTTATTGCTGCTAGAATTGAAAAATGGTCCATTAAATAAATTAGACAATAGATAGAATGATCTACAATCACAGTTGCTTGAACCTAAGCAAAAAGATGACTGAAAAGAAATTATATAAACATGGGTTTTACCTTATAAATACTGACAGCTAAAGAATCAAAGCTGTCACAACTGAATGGCCATACTAAAAAATAGTTTTTCTGCCCCAACAGATGGGGTTCATTCAGACTGATTAGACAAAAACACTGGGGCAATTGCTAAGATTTATTTGCTATAGCAGTAACATCTTATAAACGTGTAGATATAATGCATAAAGATGAAATTTGAATAAATTAGGAAAAGTATTAGTGAAGAAAAAGACTTGCATCAATGTCAGCAGAATGTGTCCAGATATCCACATTTCCAAGGTCCCCAAGAGAAACTATTACAGACAGCAGAGATGTCAGGAGGAGACCACAATACAACCACCCTGGAGTGCATCTCAACATAAGATATTAGAAAATCTGCCTGATGAGAAAATCAGATGACCTGGAAAACCTTGAAGAGTAATCAAAAACTCCTTATTCATTACATATGAGACAAGAAGTTTCCAATTTTTCCCCTGAAGAAGTGAGTGCTATAATGTTTGAAAGAGAACTACTGCGTAACACAACAACAGGCTTTGGAGGTGCTGAGTGTGGGTAGTGAAAATTTTCATTGTAAATAAGTTGGTTTTAAACACTTGTGGAAGACAACTACCCAGGATTTCTGTTCAGCACAAATTCCATATTATCCTCTCTGATCTGCCATTTCTAAGTGTTTCACAAACGTTACAGAGAAATCAAGAATTAATAGGGAAAACAAATTTCCAGGGCCCACTGGTTATTTCCTCATTTTATAAGTGTTTAAAGCAAAGGGGAGTCACTTTATATCAGACCTAAGATTAAGCTTACTCAGCATAGTATTTACATAAAGTCAAAAGTTTATCCTTAGGGAAAAGAGGATAAGAAAAAGACCACATTTAAGGAAAATCCTCTGCTGCTTCTAAGATTTAGATTTAATTGTTTTGTAACAAGTAATAATATAAATTATTTATAGAATGACAATGATATTATAAAAATGAAGCTTACTCTAAAAATGTTAGTTTTCTAGGACTAATTTTTAATGTACATCTGAGCCTCCTAAAGATCTCTGACAGGTACTCCAAACACACTGATGTCTTGTCAGAGAAACGAGGCTCCTCTGAAAAGAATATTTATCATTGCAACATCATAATCACCATTATTGGGGAGGTCACCTACAAATGAAGAAAGGTGTTTCCTGTGGAGGTGGAATTGAATTATTTGTATCTGTACTGCTGTAGAATATCCTAGTAAACATTCTCTAGAAGTCCATGTCCAGCTTATTACGAAATGCATACAGGGAAGGGATTTTTGTGGAGAACAGAGTGCACTGATGGCAGGGGAAGCAGTAAGTGCCCCTAGTTAAGTTGGCATTTTTCTTTACTCCAGTGCTAGAAATGCTTGAAACTGTTTCTTATATTTCTCTTGCTCTTGTTTTTACATCAAAGTTCAACGGTGTAGGGATTTAAGTGTTCAACTTCCTTCTGTTGGTAATATGAAACTCCCAGCATGCAAGGATTTCTAAACTAGGAAGTTCTGTATTTGCCTTTTGGGTATTGTTGAAAGAAACATATAACTATGTGATGGCAAGAAATATTATGGGATCTAAGAACACCATGAGACCTTTTAGATACTCATTTGCTCCACATAAGGAATTCTTTTACACCTGAAATTTAATAGAAACCTGTGATCATGATTTTCAATGTAATGCATCATCCTACTTGAGAGAAATTCCTTCCCTTTCCCAAGACCAGATGCCCTAATGCCTTGTAAACAGCAATGAAGTGCCTGACTCTTATGAAGTGCACTTGTAGAAACACAGTAAAACTTCATAACACCAGGAAGCTGTTTATAGCAATTTGAAGTTCTGGGAAGTTATATCTCAATAAATAAAACAGATTCACACTTTTCAGGTTTTTTTGACATCACATGGTTCTGTCTCAGAAGTTTAAATGAAGTTGTGGTGAGTCATTTCTCATCTTCCAAACGAACTCTGAATCCAAAAGGAAAACACTGTCTGGTTCAAAGTTAAATGGGTCTGGCATTGTTTGTTCGTTCTCAAAAAGTTTAACTGGAGTTCAAGTTGCTAAAAAGTGATTGTCATTGCTGATACTAAATTAGAAGTAATCAGACCAGGTTCAGAAGAGTAAACAAAAAAGCATAAATGACCTAGCTCACATGGATATTCAGCTATTCCAGATGCCTGGGAAATATCCCTTGCAATTCAAGGCAGAAGATGGATGTTAGATGGCAAAATAATTTGATGATATTTTAGCTAAGTTTTTTTTAGAATTGTGATTGACTTTAATAAATTCTCATTAAATTTTTCATGAGTTCTAAAATATACAAATTCCCCAACTAGGAGGAATTTGGGTTGTATTTTATTTTTTTCCCTCAAGATAGCTGACATAATTATTCTATTACTCTGACATTCACTGCTATGGGAATGTAAAACTACTTTTACTCCAGTTAGAAAGTGTTTCATATTCCACTTTTTGGGACACAAGAGTATAAATCTTTTTTCATTTTCCATCATCAGGCAGTTGAATAGAAAACATTACTGACTGACGTTTATATTAATGAGGCTAAATAAAAACACAGATGGCTTCTACTAAGTGAAGGAACTGAAAGTAATGATGTGCTATCTTAAGCCACTGTCCTGCAAAATCAGGGACCAGGATAAACAGAAATCTGATTATTCTAGCTGAGCAAGAAAGCCCAGATAAACACAGCCTCTCTCTGCCTGAATTCTTGTCTGTGCTAAAAAAAAGAAAAATAAAAAGATTCTTTTTAAAGAAGAACTGTCAATAGTTTGAAGTAGTACTCAAATTTTTCTACACAAAACAGTGATTCAGCCCCACTTTGGAAGACAGTCTTGAGATAAAACTTTTTTAAAAAATGAGTGCAATAGGTTGATTCAAAGAACCCAGAGCTGTGAAATGAAATTTCAGGTGTAGGCCTTTCAGTGGCCCAAAGAATGACAAAACAAGACCAAGGATGAAATATCCTTGTGTCATGTTTTTTGCCCTAGCCAATCAATATGGTATTCAAAATGAACCAGCGGGACCTGAAAATATTGCAGCCTGATATGTGTTTCTCTCATACACTAGATTGCCTTAAAAAAAAGTAACCCAACAAAAAAGTTTGTATACATTTATGAAGGTTCAATAGGTTCAGACATATCCATTTTGAAATGAACATGATTAATCAGAATTTTAACATAAAAAAACAATTATAATAGTATAACAAAATTAAAGAAGTTTTCATTTGTTTATAAACTCCCATGTATGCAAAATGGTTGAAAATTTACATTAAAATGCATCTGATTATTACTAATATTAGCTGTAATTATGCAAAAGATGAATACTTTCTCCCTTAGCTCAGAGTTTTGACATTGAGAATAGTCTATTATACCATATGAACAACTTAGTTCATCCACGTGTTGCTTAACACTATAATTTAGGAATGACAAATACAAAAGCCTAAATTATTCTCTTAATAAGGAACTTTTTGCAAAACCTTTAGTAGTTTTACCAGTTTCTGGGTGTGTTCGTGTTGGCTATGTGTGTAGCTCTGGTTTTGTTGTTGCTAAAGTTTTTTCTTCTGCAAGATCTCTCTTTTTAGAGTACTGAAAAGACCTCTGAAAAAAGGTTTATTTAAAAGGAAAAGAAAGTATGGCAAAAGAATTACGTTTGTTTCTGAAACCACAGTTCCCACTGGACTTTTGTCCTGGTGGATGGATTTCCAACTGTTGCAGTACCAAGGTGTGGGATCTCAGCCTCTCAGAACTGGGGTGCAGGGTGAACAAGACCACCCCTGGGGGGCTCGGGAGTCCTGGAATGTTGCCAGAAATGTCTGGTGGCTAGACTTTGATCCCACATGGGAGATGACATCAGTATGAGGATAGGAGGATTTCACCGGGGTGAATGGTGAAGGGATAAGTTAATTGGAGTGTGAGATACAGGGTTTAAGATCCCTGTACAGGGGGGTCTAGAGAGGCAAGATGGAGGAATTGGGGCGTGCCCTTCTCCTTCTTCTTCTTCCTCTAGGCCTCCATCTTCTGTGGTGATGTTGGCACTCTGGGATTGGACCTTACTAGGGGAACACTGGTTAATAAGGGTAGAGGGTATTGGAGAAAAATGATAAATATTGTATACGTAACTCCAAGTATAAAGATAGGTGACCGCCCCAGGGGCTCTCAGTGTGTGCCCATGGCTGACTGCTGAGCAGAACTCTGTCAGGCCAAGAGAAAATCTTTTAGATAAGCATTTAATAAACACCGAGACCGAGAACAGATCTGAAGTCCCTTCTCGTCCTTTGGAGCGCGGGCGGCCCAAGGCCATCTTCGGGCTTTTCCAGACCATCTAAACAGCCCAAAATCCGACACCAAGGAGTCAAAGAAATTATTGAACTGAAAAGTTGTCAAAATTGCAAATTATTAGTCTATCCCTTAGGATTTTTAGATATAATTTCTTTTTATAGGACTTAGTCCAAACTAGATTTTAAATGCCTTAGGTGCAGAACTCTTTCCATTTGCACAAACTAATAGATATTCATTTTAGCATTTTTCATTATATCCTAACTGATCTTTTTTTCAACTTCATCCAGTTATCTGTTTTTATACATCCTGGAGACATAGTGCATAATTTCTTTCCCTGTTTCTCCAGGTACCATTCAAATAACAATAAACAGTTGCAGCTTCAATTTAGCCAAATTTACTTTTTATTTTTTGAATCTTGGCACACACCCACACGTTTAACATCATGTCTCTTTATTCTCCATTAAGATCTCAAATGCAAAAGAGGCAGATGAGAGACACATCGGGGGCAGGTGGGGGCTCTCAAAGATTGCTGATATTCAAGAAACAACTGCGTTGTCTCTGGATGGAAAAAGCCTCCTCTGCAGGTTTGCAGTTAGGAAGAACGTCCTGCTCTCGACAAGTGAGATGAGTGGCAACAAAAACCTCATCTCCCCTGAGCGTTCAGCTGCTTGAGACAGCAACAGCTTCCAAATGAGTCTTTGCTATGGATCATTTTCTTCAAGTTCTTTAAAGAGAGATTAGCCAAAATTTTTCTTCTGATCCTTCTGTTGTTCATAAATAAATGTTTCAAGTTGTCACTACCTAAGCTGATTCCAGGTGGTTTAGGTGATAATTTCTGTATTGGAGTCCTGTCTATGCTACTCTGTTATACTCTGGAGTGGAATCCTCTCTCTGTTGCTCTCTTATACGATCTCAAAAGCCATAATTCTGTTTTATGAGTTGGCAGGAACCCCTCCCAGTGCACACCTATGGACAATAGATCTCAAAATGGCATGCCTTATCCATGTCTGCATAATAAAAGACTGTCCAAGTAATAATGTGGAATGTGAAGTTCTTCCTCTTTCTTATTGGTGATCAAGGAGGCAGCAGTGCTGTTTTGCACTTGTCAGATGAATTATATTCTCATTTTGGCCAATATTCCTAGAAACTCTTGACTACTTGCAGATCTTCTATTGAAATCTATGGAGGGGGGTAAAGGAAAGAATCAAGGAAGAAAAAGGATATAGCTATTCCATCTGAAGTCTGGAATAATTTATGCTGCTGTACTAGTTTACCAGCATTGATCTTTGTGTAGAAATTCTCCTTACATCAGTAGAAAAGGAATGAGAATAAAACATGGTCCATGAAATTGTATTTTACATCAGAGTTTTTAGACAGACTAACTTGCAGATTTTGCTATTAATATCTTTTCAACCAGAATGCACAAACCTTTGAAAAAACAAGTAAAGAAATCTAAAGAAAAGGACTTATGGCACAGGGGAAGGAAATGGCAAAAGCCCACAGGCCCATGTTAAATGAGAGATAAAAATTTAACTCTCTTTTCAGAGTGGATATGCATAGTTGTAACAAAATTTTGTCTATTTTCTTTGAATTTACAGCAGATACATATACCTGGCTATCAGATTATTTGCTACAGAAATTCTCCATACTGTTCCTGTTTGAACCCTTTATACATCTTTAGCCAGTGAAAAACAGTATCATGGACTTGAAAGAAAATATTACTGTGCTGGTTAGTTTTATAAGTATTTTCCTTGAATTAATGAAAGAAAACCAGAAAGAAGAACAACACAGAGCCTGTAGACCTGCCATCTTCTATGATGCTACCGGAATAATTAAGGAAGAATTTTGGGTCTGCTAATTTTAGGCAGTATTCTAAAGAACATTGTTCAACCTAATACAACAATTTAGCTGAAAAAACAGTGACATAATTGACAAAATTGCATAATAATTACAGTGCTTTAGAGTCAGCTATACTAAAGCATGACTCATCACTCAATACATAAGAAGCCACAGAACTACGTCACATCCAGCAGTGCAGTTGCAGTGCAGTACAGTGGAGCTGCAGCCAAAGAAGAAATTTAAAATCACCAATCTTCTGTTAACAAGTGGAGGAACAGGGGATTTAATGGAAAGTATGACTATGATTTTTGTTTTACTGTAATGAATTAGACAGTGACAAGGAATATTTGAACAATTGCAATTAAGATTTACAGCCTTTTAAGAAAAATATTTAATACATGTTACTATTTGAACCTCACACATCCTCTGGTAATACTTGTAATAGTTTACTTTATTGAGGAAGGAGAACTATTCCACTTCTCAGCTGGAGAAATGGTTGGTGAAGTGGAAAAGCGATGATGGAATTTTCTGAGATAATTACATTTTTTATTAGAATACTTTATCAATGATCTTCTTGAAAGAAAAGCTGTACAGTGTAACAGCCAAGCATAAAACACTAAACTTCCCAGGAAACATTTTGAATGACCTTCTGTAATAGCATTCACTTGAAAATAATACTCTTAAAAACTGCAGAATCTGAAAATCTTTCCCTTGAATAAGCCTTACTTGTTATGCAAAAAATACATATGAATTTTATCAATTTCCTATTTATTAATACCTTCCTTGACAACAAACTAAGCCCCAGCTAAAGATAATATTCAACAGCAAGATTATACATCATTATATAAGCTATAATGATAAGCTTTTTCTATTAAAAATGTGATGGTTTGGACTTACCAGGTGTAAAATTATACCGAGCAGAAAACCCAATAGATTCCAGTTCAGCATCAGCAAAAAATTTAATCCACAGGAATCTGCCACTGGATTTTATCATAGGTGGATTTTGTTGTCCACAGAAACGTCCAAGGATTGGGGAAAAGCCAAAAGGTCCATCTCGTACTTCTATGTGGTCAAATTTACACTCCCAAGAAGGCTCTATGGAATATTTTTCATCAAAGTGTAGTTCAATGCATTGTCTAGGAGCAGCTAGAGACAAAAAAAGAAAATTATCTTATTATTTTCTAACCCAAGACCCTTTCAAAACTAAAGCAAAACTGAAGAAAATCAAATTTATCATTTTGTATGGATTGCAAAATTTTGTTTAAAAACACGTACAAAAATTGGAACATCATTTTTTTATTAAAAATTAGTACATCTATATTTTTTATAGATTTCACACTGTCAGATTATTTGTCTGCTGTTCTCCTTTTAAAAAAAGTAGTTTTGACAGCAGTGCTTAGTAAAGCTAAGAGAGAAATATCCATGATGAACAGAAAAATATAGCCAGGAACAATTTCTTCAAATATAAAATATAAAATGTTTCTAAGAAACGTACATATTTAGAAGAATTTATTTTTTCTCTTATATTTTGGGGAAGGGTGTTAATCAGAATACTTTTTTTTTGTACCTAGTACTGAGAAAGATGATGAAGAAAAGGCTGATCAGAACTGTGCTACCATAAGGACAGATTATCTTCCTACATGTATTGCAGTCAATGACAAACTGGAATGTAATTGCTTATACTCAGAATTACTTCTCATTGGAAACATAAGAACAAATGCAGTGAATTCTCACTTAAGAAAGAAGGATAAGGATCCTGGATAAGGATGATATTAGAAGAGCAAATGATATACTGAAAAACTTGAAGTAAGTTCACAGTGATAATTTAATTAGACATTTTAAAAAAAATCCATCTTTAATGATAGGTCTTAAGTCTTGAGATGTTTGGAATTATTTCTAAAACAAATATTTCCTGGGATCTCCTGTATAAAGCAAAAAAATAATTAACAGATTGAAATATAGTATATTCTTACAAGGAGGGGAAAAATCATGGTTTGATTGATACATTTTATCAGAGGCAACCTTTTAGAGGTGCACTGTTTTCTACCCTCAATCCTGGCCATATCAAACACTGTGTGCCTTCAGTGTCTAGAGCATGATGCATTGGAGCCTTTTGCTGACAAAGCCTTCTGCTAAGACAAGGATTTGTTGTGTCAGTGCCTGCTGTGCCTCTCCTGGGATCATGTCCTACACTTTACACATATCAAAAGAGGTTTGCATTACCATGAGCTTTGCCACAGTTACCATTCTTTTCACATGAAAATATGCAAGATCAAACTGCATGCCGAGTTATTAGCATGGAAACTGCTTAGCATGGAAACTGATGCCACTCCAGGAGTCAGTATGTCTACATTATTTCCTCAAGAATAATAAGAAAACTGTCAGTGTTACAAGAACAAAGATCTTGTTTGGATTCTGAAATGTTTTAAAATTTTAAGCTTTTGATATGAACTCATTACTCACATAAGAAGAGAGATTATTTAAAATTAACTGAGTAAGAAGATATCAGGTAAATTTTGAAATCTTTACATAAGAGCACATAGTCAGATCCCTCTTACAACTATTTCATGTAGATGAATACAGCCTCATTTTATAAGAAACATTTAAGAAGTGAGTTAATAAAATATCTTATTTGAAAAAGAAAATTATTTTAACAGCTTTACTTACAATGTCAATATAATTGACGATTGATATTTACTGAAACATTTAATTTAACATAAGAAAGAAATCTTTTTTACTGTTCTCAATCTGAAGACATTCACATTCAGGGAAATAGTAGTGACTTGTCATTATTTATACCGATTTATGGGAAATTTGTGAACTTCATGCCCATACAAATTCAATAGAAGAAGCAGAGGTCTGTGTTTTACATATAATTGCACGAAATTCACAGTCTATGGAAAAGAAGCTACTTTGAAAATACAAAAAAATTTACAAAAGTAAGGTCAGATAATAAAGCTTGTGAAGGAGATCATAATGATGTTATCCTTGGTGAGGTTTGAAAACCAAAGTAAATCTTTTTATATTCTAGTAAAAGATTAAATTCCTGGAAGATATCATAGTTAATATTATTCAGAAGTTTCTATCCTTGAATTTACACATTTTAAAAATTATTGATTCAAACTCAACTAAGCACTACGAGGACAGAAGAGAGCAATCAGTGACTTTCAATTTGGGATCATATTCTGCATTCTTTATTCCATTTAAGGAGATTTGTTGAGAGCTGTTCATCATCCACCTAAGGACTACAGAGTCAAGTATCAAAAACTTTCCTGAAAACACTTTAAGTAATCTTAAAAATGCTCATCATGGCTTGAAAATCTCACACATTCATGACTCCAATGTTATGCCATTAACCTGTCTAGAGCTTTATTATTATGTTTTAATGTCACAAACTAGATATGAAGATCGATTCTCCTACTACTGACTGCCAGCTACGCTGACATACAGCAACACAGCTGCTGTGCTTCCCATAGACACAAAGTGATTGCTTCAAAAATGGCTCATGCCATTATCATAACACATTTGTCCTTTAAAATCTTTCTTTTCTGCTGCCTTGTTTGATACCAAGAAGAAGATTACAAGTGCTGGCCCATAGTTAAATCCTTAACAAGTCTTCTCTGTATCCAAGACTCATGTAATGTCAAAAAAGGCCACAAGGCCCCCTTAGAGTTCAGTCATTTGACATCATTTTTGGTGTTGAAAAGGAACCCTAGACCCAACTATAGGTTTGGTCTAGGAGGCTCTGAAGTAAAGGGAAAGATTGTGGATAAATAAAAATCAGGCCTACTGAGTTGCATATGAGAGCTATTGGCTATGTGAATGAATGACCTGAGATAAAACAACATTTCCACAACCCTAATCTCCATGTCTCTCTCTGAATCTCACACTGCCAACCAGTTTTATGACCAGAATATTGCTATAGCTCACACTATTCTGCTTTTATTAGTTTTTTGACAAAATCAAGATGAGGCTTTTCCTAGTGAAGCTCAGATCTTGCTATAGGATCAGAGAGAATCACATCAGCTCAAGGAGAGCTCAAGTTTCCACTTTTCCCTGAAGGCCCTGTGAGTAGAGGCTACTTCACTTTAAGAATGGAGCATTGAATATTCATTAGCAGCACTTCTCCACTGGGGATAAAACAAGGCTGGAGATTGAGTTTGAGGGCTGGACCACTGCCTGATCACATCCTTAAATGTAAAGTCATGTTCTGGCTTCATTTTGGCCATGCCATTAAGAGCAGTTCAGCAACTCCAGGGTGCAGCACAAGCATCCATGGCCTTTTCATAAGGTGCTTTTAAAAGCACTTCTGTTTTTCTTCTTGTGCTTCATATTTAGTTAATGGTTAAATGTTTTGTTTGCAATAATCTACGTAAGACACAAATTTAATCAAAACTTCCTCGATATGACCATAAGTGATGAAAACACATAATTCAAATTCTCAACTTTAAGTTCCTTTAAGTAAAAATGATATAATCTCACACTTATGCTCTGGCTTTAATGAGTTGTTTCTTTACCCAGCACAAGGTAGAAGAAGCAGCTATTGTTTAAACACACATCTTGTGCCACACCTTTTGCAACAAAGTGTGTGTAAATGAGGTCACAGAAATAAACTGGGGACAAGTGCAGAATAGTCACTAATAATAGTGTATGTGTTCCTATAGAAAAATAAAACAAAACAAAACAAAAAATCCAGAATATGCAAATCTTCCAGACTGTATTCACATCTGGCCATCTAATCAAAAAGGAGGGATGGAGTGGTTATTTCTGGTATCCTAATTAACAGGTAAAGTCCATTCACATCTTCAGACCTTCTTCTGTGGCTATGATGTCAGGCAAAGTTGTTGCCCTCTCCAAATGAAATATATTGAATAATGTCTCATAAAATGACTTGATTTCAAATGCCACAACTTCCATATTTAATTTCCAATTATCTTTTTTCAAAAAATGTTTAGAACCATGGAAAGGCCTACTTAATGCTTGCATGTCTTGTCTTATTTTTCATCTAATTATCTTATACAAGTGCTTCTTGAGATTTTAAATCCAATGGAAAAAATAAAGGAGTCATTGGGTTCCATTTGCAGTAGAACAGTTGCAGCAAAACTGCACAATTAAGGTTTTAATTCTGATCAACCTCTAAGTCTGTGTAGTGACAGCTGAAGTTAAGTGCAAAAATCTGTTTCAATTTGCCACACTGCATGGAAATGAGAAACAGCTCAACACCTACTGCCATGTCTATGAGCTGTTGCCCTACTAATAGTTTCAATAATCCTCATTCCTTCTGGTTATCCTGCTATTATTGATAAGGAAACCATATTTATCTTCATTTGAAAAGAGGGTTCTTTCATTGTTTCGGTGAAATTTTTTTCAACACAAAAATCATTGTGAAATACAAAAGGACTATGAGGAGAGGTTTTTCACTTGGTGATAACATTACAATTTTCTAACACTTGTGAAATATCATGAAAGAGTTTAGTAGTCTTTTGTGAGAACATGAGATTTTCAAGATTGATAACTCTGTATGTTCACAAACTTGTAAAGTGGAAGATATATTTTATATCTCCATATATCAATTCTAGTCCATACCTGTATTTATAAACAAGCAATTATTAAAAGAAGAGTGGTTACAATTTTACAGGTTTTCCTCTTATAGGACTGTTAAACCCATTCTCAAGTTATAGTGTGTATAGTATTAGTATCCCACTCCCCAAATATTTTAATACAAATAAAAGCCTTTTCTCCTGCAAAATCTCCTGTGCAAATTTCCTTCTATAGCACATATGCCAAATGTTCTGCAGTCTGGCAAAGGTTATTGCTGTCACTGCTGTGATTGTTCTGGGCAGCTGTGAATTTTGTCAGGTTAGAATCATGAATATGCAAAATAAGGGTGAAATTTGGCCAATTTTTCTCAGCTCATTTTCTATGTTTTCTATACGCCAACTAAGATTGAAACAAAAAAAAAAAAAAGAAAAAAAAAGAAAAAACCAAACAAAAAGAAAAGATTCTCACTGCATTTTGAAAGGCAGATGGGATTCATCAGAAGCTCCTTGGGGAGTTGTATCAGCCCTCCTCCAAGCCTCACTTATGACACTTCTCTGTAGCATAACAATTTTTGTACAGAGGCCATGATTTCTAGATGACTTAAAAAATTTCCTTTAAAAAGGCATTCAACCTAGACTTTAAAATTCCAGTGATAATGAACTCTTAAAACAACTCTTAGTTGTTCTAAGGGTTCATTATCACTACTACTAAATCAGAATAAAAAAAAAAGGAAAAAAGCAGAATAACCTAAGAAACTTCCAACTGTTAGATTTGCTTATGTCTTTGCTAGGATAAAAGCCTCTGCAGTCAGGAATCTCCTTTTCTTTCAGAAATTCACAGTCTATGATCATGGCAACTTTTGCCAGCTCCTTTATGTCACCAAAATAATTCTGACATGACAAAAGGAGTTTTTTCCTCCCCATTGAGCTACAATGGGGAGGAAAAAAATTGCGATGAAATTCAACTGTTTGCTACACACTACAAAGCTGGAGTGCTCGGTAAAGACCAATAAAGTCACTAGGAACTGTGTTTAAATTTGCCCCAAGACTATGTTTGATAGCAAATAAATGAAGGAATGAATGCAAGCAGCCAGGAAAGAACGTAGTGATTCATTTATGCATTTATGCCCACATCATACAGCTTTCAGTATGTTATATACAGTCCTGGTAGGCTGAACTCCCTGAGACATACAACAGGGAGATAGTGATTGGGGGATGATATTATAGACAATATCAACAGTCCCTCTAGTTTGGTACTTGACATTCAACAAGATTCAGAAGCTGTTCAAGCATATGGAAATTTCAATTCTAAATATAGAAATGAAATGCATAAAGAGATGTTTCTGTCTTACTCTAAAATATTTATTTCCTCCATTAGTCAGGATTATCCACAATTTCTGTAGATTGTTATCTGATTTCAAATACATTGCTATAAGTATTTCATAAATCCTTTAATATCAGTGTCTTATGACAATGAGTTTCACAGAATATAAAAGATGTGGGGAAAATTTGATACTTGCTAGACTTCTTTATCATTTTCTGTTATTTTGCAAGTTGCAAAAGGAATAAATATGGACAAATGATTTATTCTAATTACAAAAAAGTTTTTTGTAGACCTTCAGTACTTCTTTTGCCTTTTTTTTTTTAAATCTGACACATTTAAAAGTATTATTGTTCAGACATCTTCCTATATCTCTGCTTATTTTGGTGACATTTTCCAGACAGACATGGCTATTTCTGATTTTTATAGAAGACAGAAATAGACATGGGGAGATCAGAGCTGAAAATGTTGTGCAATGCCTATGGTTCATTGTGGGTCTTAAAATGACCAGCTGCAATCTAAGCTGTTATTAGGCTGGATGGGAAGAAGAAAATACTCATGCCATAGAAAAATTGTGTTCAACTGGATTTTACAAGATTGAACTTTCTGATAAATTATAACAAGATGTCTGTTGAGTTTACTCTTTTCCTTATACATTGCTCTAAACTTGTCCATATGAAATTTCATCTTTGTCATAGAAGTTTGTTGATTAAATCTTTCCTTCTTAAATTGTTCTTTGGCATTTTTAGCTATTTTAGATCGCATTATTTCAACAGTGTATTTTTGCAATTTTTCAGCATATTATATTTTTGTAAGTAATTAATAACTATTATAAAGATAAAAGTTTTTACTATATTAGGCTTTCAAGCACCTTCTGACTGTGAGGAAGAATGTCAGGAGATGGGACTATTAGTGGGACTAAATTTAGTGGGACTAAATTTTACAAAATGGTGGGTTATTTCCAACACCATTTCACTTTATTGACAAAACATTCTGTGTTTCATATCTTTGAAGATAAAACACGCTTGGTTCTTCCCAGTCTCACAGGAGTGTTAGATAATTTGGTCAATAGATGCAAAAAGACCCAGATCTAGCAACATAAGTGTAATTGGAAAAAAATAATGCTAAGTTGTACTTTTCAAACCTATGCATTTATCTTCTTCAAAATTTATTATTTTAAACCAATTACTAAACTATGCTGGAATTTAATTATTTACCATATATTTGTTTAAATTTCAGACATACACAGACTAGCTTAAATTTTACTTTAAGAGTTTGTTTGGCTACATTATTTATAATCACCTCTTCTGACTTACTTTAGTCAAGTTATCTAGCACCAAAGTGAAAGTCAGTCATTTTCTTGTGACTTTTGACTTTCTAAAAGTACAGAGTGTGTGTGAGTCTAGAGCAGTTCATTCAATTTAAATCAGCTATATATCTTTGGAAATATATCTTGGCGCTACCTGCATCTTTTGTAAAATAATGATTTCTGTAGTTCCTCACTCCATCATTAATTCATTAATTATTCTCTAAATGAAGCATGGATAGAAGACTATCACTGTTTTATTCTAAATGTATTCTCAACTCATGAAAGAAGTTTTTTGATTCCAGGGATTTACTATACAGTACATGATTCATCTTTTCTGAGTTCTGAGAGGATCTAACTTCTATTACTTTCCACAGATTCATTATCACAACAATCTCTCCAGCATGCATTGTACTAAGACTGATGAAAAGAAACCACAGTTTGTTTGTAATACACCTTTAGGCTTTCCTACATCACTTCCATGCTTGCAATTGTATACTCTTTAAAAACTAAGTTTTAGAGATGCTTTGTCTCCTCTAGTTTTTTTTGTAGGTTGGGTTTATTTCATTTTCATTTCTTATGAACAACTGGATAGAAAATAATTTTAACACTCACTACATGGATATTTTCTGTATGACTTCTTTTACTGTACTAAGCTTGTCATCCCTGGTTCAGTTACAATAAGTTTAAAATGTCTGCATGAAAGTCAAAAGCATTTTTGTTTCCCATATTCACTTTTACTACTCATTTTAAAATATCCTTTCTTCTGTCACATTGCATTTTAGGTTCTATTCATTTTCTAAACATCCTGGAATAAATTCCTGAAGTACTGAGTCTTACATACATACCACCTTAACTAATTTATTAGCTATATCAAAACAGAAATCAAGAGGTTTCTCTAAATATTTTTCTGTCTGGAAAATATTTGTTATCATGACTTTACCTACTCTTCACCTATAATAAAACATATTCTTTTTAATACAGTTGATGGTAAAACATAAAGATTCTTCTTTTGGTCACCTTCTATAATGTAGACACACTCTCTGTCTGGAGGATATTTGTTGGGGTAATTTGGAGAGGTGAAGATGCCTCCTTCTGCATATTTTGTCCAAGTTCCACACTGCACTGGTCTCTGTCCTTCGGAAACACTTTGCTTTTCTGTGAAATGATGACATTAAGCATTATATAATTAGCCCAAAAATTATCATGTATATGTGACACTTAGAACTCTTTTACAGGATAAATACAACATCCCCTTTTCTGTCAGTCACCTCAAACTTTTGTCTCTTGAGACTGAGTATGATAATTGATCTAGGGGAAAAGAAGGCTGTTTTTTAGGGGTACAAACATATAATTCTTACTCAAGATATGCTTTTCAAAGCAGAGGAGAGGTTTGAGTGTCTAGGGGAAAATAAATTTGCATTGCTTTTAAAATAATAACTGTCTAAGGAAAGCACGTGCTTGAGAATTGGAAGGCAGGAATTTCCCACTCATACCTCTCAAAAAGCTCAAGCATGTGCTCTATCAGCAATCTTCATGCCATAATACAGGAATACATCAGCCACAAAACTGAGGAAATAACCCAGAGAATTATGATCATATATAGAAGTTGTTTTAAATCTACAGCATATTTAGTCTATATTCACTGGACAGAGGTAGACAGGGGGATTCCTGGAATCTGGTTCATAGATTTTTTTTATCTCACTGTTTTCTGTAAAATTAATAAATAGCTCTGAGGCCAGGAATCACAGCCCAGAACTCTCCTCCTCCTAAGTGAATCCTCAGAGAGCAAGAGTCTTGTCTGCTTTCTTCCTAGCCCTGAATCTCTTGCATTTCTTTCTGGTTTGGGCCAGCTCAAGCTGAAGAAGATCAGGGATCCCTTCCTAAGCATCTTGCTTTGACAAGTAGGCTAAAATGAGGGGGATTCTTCAGAAGGAAATATATCTAGGCTGCTATTAAAGGCAAGGATAGTAGGTTCTAGACAGATGTTGCTCTGAATGAGGTTTTTAATAATCAGAGAGCTGTCCCATATAACTTAAGCCCCCAGTGTGTAAAGGTGTTTGAGTAAAGGTGTTTGAGACTCCCTCTTCGGATCAATGGATGAAAACAAGAACTTTCCAAGGATGATAATAACCATCTGAGATCTGACTTATACTATGTTTTTTCTTATATACTATGTATTTTCTTTACATTTCTTTTTCACCCTGGTCCATATCCAGGCAGAATATGACATGGAGCCTAATTTCCTGCAATAAATTCCAGCCTGCAGGGACTGTGCATTCAGACACAGGTTCAGACATACACTGTGCTTAGCAGCATTCCCTGCTAGGCTCTCCTCACACTGAGCATCCAAGCCTCTAATGAATCTCTTTCACTACTCCCCCTGCACAAGCGCACTCATGATACCAAATTTCAGGTTTTTAATTAATTATACTTCAACAAGAAAAAAGGTTTTAAGTGTAGGTATCTGAGTGCCCAAACTGGACTTCCCATTTTGAAAGTAGGAGTATTTTATAGCCCTTAGTTAGAGTCAGGCTGAGCCTGATGAGCACCCCTGGATTTTTTGTGTATATACAGTCATGTGAATACTCCAAACAAATGGACAAAGGGTAGACACTGGAAGTAAATGAGCTGCTAAAAATTTCAAAAACTAAACTAAAAACTCAAATCCATATTTTGGTCTCTAATAAATTTTCTAACAAAAATGTTTGATGTTTACATACCTGTTCCTTTTTTGGTTGCCCCAGACAAATGTAGGATGATTAGACTTGCTACAACTGAAAGAGAAATATGCATTAAATATCACAGAGTGATAGTTTCTGCAATCAAATGACTTGTACTCATATATCTCACAAGAACACAAATGAAATAGCATTGCTGTAAACAAAAAGTTTCATTTTACTTGAATCTTTTAATTGCACATATGGTATAAGCAAGTTTCTTCATGGCCTGTTCTTGTAAGTACTTATCTTTGCAAATGTAGGCAAATAAAGAGGAAATCTTTTGAGTTTAAAACAAAACCCACAGGCACTGATGTTCTCATCTTTTTTTTTCCTTTTTCTTTAATATTAGAGAAAAAACATTTTTACCAAAACCTATTTATATAATAATAGTTCATGTCAGTAGTAGAAAAGTGGCTGCTTTTAACAGAGGGAGACAAAATTTCAGTGCCACTGTATGTACTAATGTCTCTCAGTATGGCATAATAAAATTTGAAAATGAGCACTGGGAGTAGGAAAGAAGTGAGAGGTTGGGTTCTTCACATCCATCAAAGCATTTGCAAATCTCTAGTGAAGTAAATTATTGTGTGTGCTTAACAATCTCATTAATCTATTTTGACTTGTCGAGAGGGTGTTGCTTTTTTGCTGCAGTGAATCTGCAGCCCACTTTGCAAACAGGTATCTGCTGTCTCCAACTGTGATAGGACAACTGTGCCTCTTGGAAACAGATACAACCTTTCTGAAATGGACTTTGACCTGGAGATAAATGACTGGGTTTCTGGGAATTTCCAGATGTAATAGCTTGACTAGAAAAGGCTGAGGCAAACACTTAGTAGAGTAATAATGAGACTGATTTGTAAGATCAAAGTCACTAGCTAGCTACCTGATGAAGAAATCACACACTGCTTTTCTTGTCATCATTCATATCTTCTTTGGCTCTCAGAGAAAGTGGAATAGCAAGTGCAGAAGAGAACAGATCCATCAGTTCTTGGAGTGCTTAGGGCTTTGCCCCGGCTAGTCTGGCATCAGGCCCAATCACAGTGCCCAGGCTGCACTGACTTTAAGGTGGAAATGAAGCTGCATGCTTATTCAGAGCATTTTGGATCAGTCAGCTACCATTCTGTTGATGACTATGACGAGGAACTGATCAATTAATAAAAGTAATTGAATTACATACTTTATTCTTATTTTCCCTAAGAGACACTAAAAGCCACCATTGGCTAGTAGCTATGATCCTTTACAAGATGGTGCTTTCAACATTTTCACCTTTTTTATCACAATTTATGTGTAATTTTCACTCCAAAGGAAGCCATTCTCCATATTTCCAGCATTCTGATGGCATTGAGATCCTTATTTCTATGACTTTGACCTTTTCCATGTGACAAAGGGTTTGAGGCATGGATGATGGCTGCCCTATTAAGCAGGGTAAGATTGAAATTCTGGGAAAATGAAGGCTTGGCAGCAAATTCACTATTTCTTGTTCAGGCTCACAGCCTCTAGAGATGGATGTTGGCAGCACTGATAGTTAAAACTCTTGTGTGTCACGGGCATTCAGTGAGAACACTACACCTTCTGCTTGGATCTGAATGCTACCTAGCCATTTATGCCTGTAACTCTCCTCAGGGATGAATTCTGGAAACACAGGCTACTGGGACTCTGCCTGCCAACTCTGTCAAAATCCAAAGGCAAGGCAGGAGTCACCCCTTTACTGAGTTGCTCATTTCCTTTAGCTGTGTTTCATGCAGTGATCATAGTGCATCTATGCCTGTAATCTTCAGCAGCCTACACCTAATTTCTCAATAGTGCAAAGTGGATTGGTGCTCAAATGTGGAATCAGCTGCTGGTGTTCTGTCTGCCCATAAATTTGTGGAAGCTAGAATAGGACACACGATAACTGAACAAACTCCATGTGAGAAGTGTTTCTTTTAGGCAATTAATAACAAAATCAATGCATATCTGATTCTTACATGTTCATTTCAAGCATCTTTATCTATTAGGTCTCCCCTCATTTTCTATACAGATAAAAGTGAAGTTCAGAGAAGTAAAGAGAGTTGGTCCAAGCCACAGATATATTTTACCAAGACGACAAAAGCCCCACAGCTCTTTTCAGTTCCAGCTGTAACTGTTAGAAAAGAGGTTTCCAAACCACAAAGCCGTTTTCATAAAGCATAGAGCTTTACTTAAATGTCATTATATCAGTATTTGCTAGTAATAAGCTGTCAAAATAATCTTGATAATAAAGTCTAATAGACAAGCAGAGACTTAGAAACTAAGTGTTTGAGGGTTTTGGTTTTATTCTAGACATATAATACCTAACATTTGGATAGATGAAGTGAAACACTTCTCCCATGTTAAAAAGAAAAAAATAAAAAAGAAAAAGGATCTTGCTTTAGTGTTATTAACAACAGCACCAAAATACGCAAGTTGCCAGAAAGTAATTAAAATTGTGGTCTTCTTGGGAAAAGCCAACACAAATACATATTATTCAAGTAGACAAGGCAGACCATTTTATTCTATGATCCCACTGCACAAATGCACCCCTGACACCCAATTTGAGGTTTGAATTTCTCATGCCTTTTTCTTTCTCAAGCCACAGAAAAATAGCAGTGCTTTTCAGAGGGGGGGGGGGGGGGGAAACAAGACCCCAAAGGGACCAACCATGGAACCTTCACTCATTGAAAACTGTCACCTGGGAGGTGTTGGAAGCATAGCAACATTATTGCCATTATCTCGGTTTGGGAATTATTTTAAAGAAGTTTCCACAAAATTTCTTGTTGCATTCTCACTGTCTTCCCTCCTAATCACGGGTGTAATTATAATCGTGCTTTCTAGTGCCACTCTGATTACGCATCTTTCCATCTTTTTTGGATCTGTGCATTCTTTTTTCATTACAAGCTGTACATTAAGTGATTTATCTCTTGGCCAGGCTTTTAGGAGGCTGTGATTTGGCACAGACGTGGCTTAGCCTGGCGAAGAGTTGTTGGACAAGCAATACCTGGTCATAGCGCTATTGCACAGGTGTGGGCGCGCAGAGAAGTGCTGGGAGGAACTGGGGCCACTCAAGCCCCTTCAGAACAGCGGACCCTCCGCAAAACGCAGGCGGGAGAGGGAGTCCCACCTCGCACCTTGAGGCCCCTAAGGTCTCGGACGAGCAGGTGATATATTTCGGTGCCTCCTTGCTAATCCTGGTGGATTTCAACCGAAAGCGCCGCCCCCGCCCCGCGGCTCTCCGGGATCCGTGCCCGGTGCGGCCGCCCCCGCCCCCGCCGCGGCTCCGGCGCTGCCCCGCGCCCCCTCACCCTCGGCACCGCTTGGGGCCCCAGCGGGGGCAGCTCGCTCCCTCCGCTCTCTCCCGGCGCCGCCAAAGCCACCGGAGCTGCCGTGGTGCCCGGGTGAAAGCTCCAGCCCCGGAGCGTGCCCCTCCGCCCGCCCCACGGCGCTGGCAGACGCCGGCTCCCCTCCGGAGCTCCGCAGCGCTGTGCGGGAGAGGATGCGGTGTGGGCGTGGGGGAGTTCGCCCCTGGCCCAGGGAGCCTGGGCGTCCCGTTAGCCAGGCAGGTGCGGAGGCAGCGGAGGGCAGGAGCCCGTGCGCGGCGGCGGAGCTCGGTCGGGGGTGGGAAGGGGGAGATTGATACTCACTGTGAAAGAAGCTGCGCCCATGGGTCATGTCTGTTCCTTACACAAGGGGCTTCGGTCTCCACTAATTCCATTTAGATACGGGAGGACTTCCAGTGGCGGGGAGAGGATGGAAGTAGGAAAAGAAGAAGAAGAAGAAGAAAAAAAAAAGGAAAAAAAAAAAGCCCACACACACAGCAGAGCCGAGCAGCCTTTCCTCTCCCTCGCTCTCCCTCGCCGCCTTCAAATGATCACCGCCGGCTCAATCCCATCACAGCCGAGCGATCACCAGCACCGCCACGAGCGGTGCATCGCGGCGGCGGCGGCGGCGGGCAAGGCGGCGGCGGCGGCGGCGGCCCGCGCATCCAGGTGCCGGCGGGCGGCGGCGGAGCGAGCCGAGCCCCTAGTCACCAGTTTCATACAGAACCAAAAGCAGATCGAAGCATTTCCTGCAGGACTCCGAGCCCAGCGACTTCCAGCCCTTCGGCTTCTTTTGATGCATTGAAGAAGGGATTAATGGGTCCGTCATCAGCTCCCTGTGCTTGCTCCTCTGAAGGGGTGGGGGCGGGCGGGAGGGAACCCAAAGAGGAGGGGTGGGGTAGAGAAAGATTTACCAAATAGGGGATTTAGTCATATTTGTGTGCAATGAGAACCTAATTAGAGAAGAAATCCTTTAAAATAGAAAAAAATCCATTTTTGCAAAACCCTCTCCCTGCGCATAACACACTATCAAGTGGTAGCAGCGGCAGGAGGCTGAAAACACATTGCACGGTCTGAAATCCCCTTGAGAATGGATGGAGCGAGAAAGAGATGGATGAGGACAGAGAGATGCCCCCTCACTTCTCCAGTCCAGGGCGAGAAGCAGGAGAAAACCGTGGAGACTCTTCCATTCATTCAGTGGAGGGGAAGGGGAAAGGAAAGAGGAGGGGAAGGACGGGAGGGCGGCAGCGGTGGGGAAGGAATGATTTCAAAACTGGGAAAGGAAGGGTAAGAGGAGAAGGATCGCTTCCCCTCTCCTAATCAGTTCATGGATCAGACAGAATGTTCATGAGTTCCTCCTTGACCTGCACCTGCCAAAGGGAAATTGGAAAGATTTTCCCCCTTGAGAGACGACTTCTTCCTCTGCACACCCACACCCACGCACGCACAAAGACACGCACACACACGCACTAAAGGGAGCAATAAAAGTTTATCTGCTAATCCTCCGGCCGCAGATACAATGATTACCTCTTCCAATCAGCCCAGAGACGACTGCAAAATCTCTCCCTTTCTCTCCCGCCCTCCCCCCGCGTCTAGGACTTATCTTCCACCCGAGCTACAACCCATCCCAAACACCCATCCCTTGGACGAGATTGCGGAGGGCTAGTGGTCAGGGCGGGAGGGACGGCGGCAGAATCTAGTAGAGAAAGCATATTAATAATAAGAGTATTGAGAGGGCCTGAAATGGTCTCAATGAAAAGCAACAGGGGAGGAAGAAGGGATGAGCAGAAAGGGCTGTGTCCCCAGCCCTGCAGAGCCGCGGCACCTCGACTCCCGCAGCGCCGCGGCCCCGGCGCTCCCGGCCCGGGAGAGGGGAGGGCGGCAGGAAAGGACAGGGAGTGAAGCGCACGTCTGGGGCGGCGGGGAGGGACGCGGAGAAGGGAAGATTTGTGTCACAGGAGTGCAGGGGGAACAGGATGGGATCCCCCGGCTCCTCTTCACCGCTGTTGCTGCGGCCAGGCTGCGGGAAAGCCTCCGACCCCAGCGGGATGGGGGCAGAGCCGGGATACCCGGGATACCCGCAGCCCCTGCCCGGGCTCCCCACGCCGCAGCAGCATCTCGGAGGCGGGGTCGGCTCCGCTCCTCCCTGCCCGCACCTGATGCTCACGCCGTTTGCAACGAGAAAAGTGTGTCTGGAAGCGCGGCCGGGGCAGGGAGAGGAGGGGGGTGTTGGGAAGGAGGCTGTAAGTCAACTAAAAATGAAATGCAGCCCGGCATCCTGCTTGGCGCTGGTGCGGAGAGCGCGGCGGGGGGGGGGTGAGCGCAGGTCGGAGGGCAGCGCTGGCTGCGTGCCCGCAGGGCCGGACGGGTCTGTCCCGCATCCCGGACGGGTCTGTCCCGCATCCCGGGCTCTGCCGGCGGGCTGGGGGCTGCGTTAGCCTAGGCGGGAGGCACATTGTCTTCAGGGCACCTTTTAATGAGGTGGGTACCTTTGCTGCCTTTGGGACAGCACTGAGCAGCACAGCAGCTATTCTGGAAGCTGCATGATGAGGAAGCCTGGATATTTATTTATGATTTATTTATTTATTTATTTATTTATTTATTTATTTTTCCCAGTAAAAAAACATGTTTTAATAAAAAGCCTCAGAGTTGTTGTTTTTTTTTTGCAGCCTGTGGGTGGTCTGCCCCATACTCTGGAATGAAGACTGTATCTTTCATCAATGCTTAGGATTGCAGGCAGTCAGTAATAACAGCGTACACATTAGGGTAAGGCAGAGGTGATCTTGGCTAGCAGGATTCACCCACTCAACCTGACTGAGCTCTTAAAAATCCTGCAGGGTGAGCAGGGTGCAGGGTTTTGCTACAGGGCTGTGAGTAAGCTCCTTATAATAAGGAATATAGAAGATGTAAGACTTTGTGAAGGCATTCACGTGTTTTGTGTAATCCGTCTTGCCATTAGCAACGTCAAGTTTGCAGCTGTTAATCTCAATAAACTGTCCTACTCTGCTTTCTAACCCTCTCAGCACTTTCTCTGACCTTCCTTATTCTCATCCACACTGAGTTACAGAACTTTATTTGTAGAGTAATTGAAAGACTGCTGATTTATCCATAGGATAAACTTCTATACAGATGTGCAGTCTATCTTAGGGAACAGTAGAGTAACAGAAAAAAGGTTGTGTTGAAAATAGCCAAATACAAATGTTTATAGACAGTCAGATGTTTCTTCTGCAGGATGATGCAGACATCCATATGGCTAAGTTTCAAGTTATAGTTACTTAAATAAAAGGTAATAGAACAAGTAGGCACAAAACAGCTGATTTTGCTGTTCTGGGAAATGTGCTGTGTCACATAATACAACAGTGAGCTTCACATTTTTCCTTTTCTGGAACAGGATGTTTCCAGTTTTAAAATTCCTAGATCTTTTATTGTCACTCATAATTTTAAGGACACCTTGCAATAGTATGGAGAAACAGAAAGTAGTACATACCAAGTGTGTTTATGCCAAAATGTAATCAGTAACCATCATTATGGAGGGAGACATCCACAAAATAAATGAGGCATGACCACAATGGCCACTGAGTGTTCTCTTTAGCAATGAGACCTTAAGGAGATATCTCAGGATCTACACCATTGAATGCTAAAAGCTTATGCAAGTGTTTATAAGCAAGTACCCAGGGTTTGTAATTTAGACACTGTTCAAAATTGCTTTCTGCCTCAGTAGATATCACTTCTGTAGAGAGTTTGAAAACAACCATAAACAATTGTGTCAAATAGCATCTTAGTAGTGTTAGGAAGTCTTTGGATTTACTTGCTAAAAGTCCTATTGATTTTAAAATGAGTTTAAGGGTTTTTTGGATTTTACATTTTTCTTAGAGTAACAACATTGGCTTATTTTATTATATGGAATGACAACTACACTTTTAGATTAGAAATGTACTTTTATTAGTTCTATATTGGTTGTCAGCTGAATCTTGTTTTTAAAAATAAGCAAGAAAACCCAACACAATTATGTTCCTTGATTCAGTACATACAATGCTATTCTTTGTAGTTTTAAATCATCCATTACACTGCAATCTCTTCATATGGTGCATTTTGTCGGCCTCTCTCTTTCACATTCACAGCTGAATTTTTCTATTGATTTTTAGAGCAATATGTTTGAATCCAGAATATTTTATTCAGCAACACATGAAGCACTTCCTTCCTGTTGTCTAACATCTTTGGGCAAACCTAAGACACTGATCAGCTTGAGGATGGTTGGTTTGGCAGAAAGGAGATCACTCATTTGTAGACTAGTTTAAGCACTGTGAAACAGTTCCAAATTGAGATTACAAGATGAAAAAAGGTAAATAAGCATGAAAATAGCTAACAGTTTTCTCCAAAACAGTAGTGTACAATCTGGTATTGAGATTTATGTGAAGGCACTGGACAGTTTTCTTCAACAGATAGAAAAAAAAGCTTTTGCCTCTGAATTGTGTTATGCTGGTGTTTCAATGTCAGAAAAAGAAAATAAAAATTCTGCTTTGCTGTCCCCCCCTTTCTGTGGTTAGCCTATATGTTTGCATGTCAAAAGCAAAATCCTGGGCAACTGGCTATAAATGGCCCTGTCCAGGCAGGGATTTGGAAAAGACAATCTCCATAAGTCCCTTCCCACCCCAAACACTCTGTGATGCTTTGAGTCTGTAAACAGACAGTGGGTGACAATGGATCATAAAGTGGGGGAACAGTTTCAGTGAGAAAAAGAAACTCCTTAATATTCAGCACAGACTTGGCTTGCTTTCAGTTTAGTGTGTAAGAAGATAATATATCTCGATTATTTTCTCCTTGAACCAGAGGAGATTATTCAGTCTCTGTTAAAATGGTAAGTTATTCACAATTAAAAATTCTCCAGCATGGAGGAACCTTAGGTAAATTACTCCATACCTTTCTCAATTAAATTCTTTCTTGTGAAAGCAAAACCTGTCAAGCATTTGTCCATCCTTTCTTGGCTGCTTTGAATAGTCTTGTCTTATCCCAACTCTGCCATTGACAACTGTTCTAACTATAGCCTAAAAAAACTAAGGGAATTAATTCCTCCTTTTGTAGATAAAAGACTGAAAGGATTCAAAATTGCCACCAGTTTCTCCCACATTTTCAACCAAACATTCCTTGAACTGGAAGAAACAGCACAGTTATGAAATGGAGAAGGCACTGGCTTCCTTATTTATGGAAAGCAATCTATGCTTCTGAGTGTGGGAAGGAAGACATACAAGAGTAGTATTTCTCTTCTTTATGCCTTTTGAAAAAACATTTTGGATTCTATGCTGTCATGCGTAATCACAGATGCACTGTTTGCCACAATTACTTTGTGAATGATTTTTTTTTTTTTTTTTTGCTAGAATGTAGAAAATCCAAACTACAGGCTCAGTATAACACATACACAGTGTGACATTTGGAAACACTGAAATGAATCATCAAGCTGATCAGCACATCTACATTCATGGTTTAGTTCAGATAAAAAGTGTGGTTCTAAAATGAATCTCCCAATTGCCCTCACTTACTGCATTTTGGATTGGAAATTGGAGCAGACTCTGAGTGTGTGAGCTGTTTTCCTTACAGATGAAACTGAGCTGAGAGATGTGTTCCTAGAGCAGTCTGTTTTCCAACTTCTAAAGGGCATGCAGCCCCACAGGAGCAGAGTAAAACTAGTGCTAAATAAATACAGGGACAGAGCAGGCATGGATAGCTCAGTACCAGCCATTTCACCTTCCAGAGAGGCTCCTTTTGCCCTGAATTGCACATTAACATGGACTTATTCAGTATTGCTTTCAACAGTGCCAGTAGCTGAAACATGAAAAACTGAAATATATTCCATTCTTTTGTGATGAAACACTTACAGAGAGGTATAACATATACCTTCCTGTGTGATATCAGGATAATGGAACATTTTAGTCCATTAAAATAACATCTTTCCTCTTATCCATTTCCTGGTCATTCACAGAACGTCTCTTGTAAGTGCAGAAGGACTTTGGGTCTGCACTCTTCCAACAAATGCGTTCCTGAATACAACATATTTAGAACATCTCTTCTGACACAGTTTTCTTGAAAATTAAAGTGCATTTCTGTTCTTTCAAACCAGCCTGGGGGATAACCCTTAAATATGAGAAGAAAGCAGTTTAAACAAGGAATTAAGAAAAATCTGACATCTTTCAACTGCAGTTTTTCATAGTTAGTCTTGTATTTAATAAGTGCAACTTGGATTACATGACACCACACAATTTCAATGGACAAAAGACTTCTACTGGACACTTTTATTTCTTCTTCTCTTTTTTTCTTTTATCCTGTTTGATTAGTGTCACTCTGAAATGGAATGAATTAAAAAGCAATTATTTGGGGTCATACAGGAATTGGCAAGGTTTCTTACTGTACTTAGTTTTCTTTCTTTATTTAGAACAGTGGTCTCCAAAATGGAGGGAAATTGTGGACTAGTAGAGTATATAATACAACCTGTTAGGTGCAGAAAGAACTTTTTTTTTACATCATTAATAAACAAAATAAAACAAAACAAAGCAAAACTATTTTTTAAAAAAAGTTTGTTAGCTCATCCTTAACTCATCCTTCTTAATTTCTCTTTTTTGTATGTGGTTTATAAATACAATGAATTAGTACAGTAGTGAGTGTATGTATTTTTTAAATAAATAAATAAACATATATTGGGCCACATACTTAAAAATCTCTTACTAACAAGGGTTTGCTACCAAAAGAGTTTGAAAAACACTAAAGTTCTGCCAGCTATCCCCTCTGAAGAAAATGGCATTGAATGCCAGCTATCCCCTCTGAAACAATGGAATCTGCTAGCTCAGATTCCACATTTAAGACAGAGATAAATTTGTCACTTAAATTAAAGCTTTCAAGAACCTTTAATTCTACCATTTCAAGAACAAGGGCAATCGAGAAGGTGGGGGGTGTTTTGGTTTGTTTGGTTAGTTGTTTTGGTTTTTTTCATTCACATGTTGCTGATTTTGTTCATGAATTAAACACAGACATGTTGCTATCTGAAAGAGCTCAAGAAATTCCATACCTGTTATTGGCAAAACCTGGAAGAAAGCTGTTGAACAGGAAGACTCAAAAAACTTTCACCTCTCCAAGTCATCTAGTAAGAATTTTGTGATTACTACTCTAAAATAACTAACATCAAATAAAACCCCCCGAAAATAAGAAAAAGAACAAGAAAAAATGATAAATAATCAGTTTTCAAAGAAACAACTGTAATAGTACATGAAACTCATGGCAAATCTTCCCAAGATTGTATTCTGAATCATCTATCACAGGTTAAGAATTTGAAGACAGCAGTAGAAGATAAATCATGGGAATCTGCATAATTTAAAATTAAAACCTGAAATGGCAGAAGTTAAAATTAGTTTAAAAATAGATAATTAGTTCCTTACAAAACTACTATGATTACTACATAATAAAAAAAAGTATCCAAAAATTACTAGTTTTAATTAGCTGATTCATCTGCACTTACCTCTGAGCCATTCTATTCCAGCTTTTACTGCACTCTTTTTTCCTATATATCTATTTAAGGTAAATAAACAGAAATAGTCAATGGGGGTCCCACTTGAAAACTGCATTTAGAAATAATGTGACATGTATATGGACTGTATGAATCTGTTCTTCATTGTAAGAATGAAGAAGAGTACTTAAGAGAAAGTATAATTCAGTTATATAGATGTTTAGATGTTTTCCTGAAATATTCTCTTTAGCACTGACAAAAGAAATTACCTCCTTGATAAGACAAAGCAGCACCATTTCTCCTATGTAGTAGTGAGGAATCTTAGAAGGGTTAATTGGAAAGTTCAACTAATTCTTATTTCATTAATGTTCAGGTGGAATGCTGTAATTAAATGTGTTTTTCCAAGGAATTGTTAATAGGGCTCAATTTACCATTTAAGACAAATAGTCTTTTTTACAGTAGGGAGGCAGGGTGAGTCATATTTATTATTTAAGTGGAATACTTATAATATTTTGCCATGGAAAGAAGTGGATGAATCTTGCTGTCTTGCCAAAAACATTTCATTCTTGCAAGAGAGTAGCAGAGGTGGTGGCAAATCATATATTTTGGACTTAAATTAGCTATTGCAAGATACTATGAAATTACTAATTACTGTAGACCTGGTTCAAAAAAAGCATTTATTTATAGTCTCTTGTGGGAAAGGAGTTTGAAAGCTGCATTCAAGTTTCTAACTTCCAAGTCAGCATCTTTGCTATATCCAGCACATGAGTTATACACATTGTGCAAGCAGCAAAGCTACAAGTAAATAAATGATGGACTCCAAACTAGACTGAGATGAAGGCAGAGTGGGAAGAGTTATTTGGGAGCACTGAATTAGAAGGAAAAGCCTGGCTTGATCGGCAGTTGTAAATCAACAAAATTTCACTGAAGTTGCTGGATACACATTTGTCAGTCCAAGCGAAGTCTTATTTTAAAAGACTGAACTAACACATAATCTAGACATTTATTGTATTTTCCTTTTCTTAATCTTGAGATGGGGGACAAAGGGGAAGGTTGGCAGAAGATGCAAAGAGTACACATATAAGGCAAGTAAGCACAGTCTTAATGGAGCTACTTGGATATTAATGGATCACACTGAAGAATTTTCTCAGGTAAAATTGATTGATTACAAATACTAGCAGACCTAGGAATCTGTGTACATGGGGTTTTTTTGGGAACTGGCATCAAAATATTCTAAATAAGGCAAAATTATTGCATTATGCTTTGGGCAATATGTTAGTATGCATTAAAGTTGCATTTTTTCCAAGAAGGCAACTCAAAATATGGAGTCCTTCTTTGACTATTATTTACATGAACAAGTTGTTACACATGAAAACTTTTCTGTTTCTAGTTTAAAATGCATGTCCTGTCATTTAAGTCCTGTAACACTTTTTCATAATTAACAAAAATGTGCTGAACCCAGTATTTTAAAATCATAGCTCTTTTTAAAGTCATAGCTAGGACAAAATTTAGTATCATTAAGTCAATAATGCTAAAATTACTTTCAGTTTCCATCTTCTGAATGGCCTTTTATTCTCAGTGTGCATATGCAAATTTTGACAGAGGTCTTCATCATTAAATTATTGGTATGATCTTGCACATGACAGTTTTTTAAATTAAAGTTCATCTTTCTCACTGCATTCTGCTTCAGCCTACTAAACTGAATAGCCTCAAGTTTAGCTACTCTATTTTAAAACTGTCAAACATTATTAGCAGAGCAGAGAAGCAGTTCAAAAAGTAATTAATTCCAGGGCTTAGAGTAAACTGCTATTTTAATTAAAAGAACACTAAATACTAATGTCCTGATTCTTTGTACTTAGAACACGAAATAAAAAAGTCTAAATCACTTACATTTAATACATTTTAAATGCAAGTTGAAATACATGAAAGGCACATCTCCTGTTCCTGCTCCTCATAAGCTGACTCAAAAAAAGTAGATTATATGCCATATTTATTTGTTATGTTGTGCCATTTTTTTAATTGATTCTCTTCCAGTCTGTTCTGAGTAGGAATATCAACAGTTGCCCCATAATTGCACAGTGTAGGATGCCCGACCTCAGCTCTGCAGCTGTGACTATTGCCACCTATAAGCTCAACGAAGATGTGAGGCCCAAAACGCAGAAGATATGAGGTTCTGTTTTGAAGCCATGAAGTGCTTTCTATGCTTTGCAGATTTACAACTTCCATCTTGTGCAGACTTTAAATTATACACAAGGAAGGCACTTTACATGTGAAGAAGCACTGTTCAGAGCACTAGAACAGGCTGCACAGAGGCGGTGAGGTCTCCTCCTCTGGAGATATTCAAATCCCTCCTGGATGTGATCCTGTGCAATGTGCTGCAGGTGAACCTGCTTTAGCAGTGGGGTTAGATGACCTTCAGAGGTCCCTTCCAACCCTCATAATTTTGTGATTCTGTGAAATAAGACTTTAAGGTGGTTTGGTTTCTACTACAACTTTACAGTCTCACATCTTTGGTGTGCCTCTTTCCTCATGGTGCAGTTGAACTCTGCAGGTATGTCTGCAGTGTGCCACAGAGCACAGTGTTGCTGGTCTCAAACTAGCACTGATTCCTTCACTGCCTGACAGGAATCTGCATCAGGATCATCATCACCATGGCCTCAAGCTGCTTGAGCTACAAGGCACCCATGAGATCAGGGTTGATTCTCTGTAAGAGTTCCACATGAGTGCTGTGTGTACCACATGGTGGTGCCAGCATGGCCTGGGGCTAGCTCCGGTGTCCATGTACAGATGTTTGCACAACACAGTTCTGCCTCACTGCTCGTGTCTGTGATGCTTATCTCACCTCAGAGCTGAACTGCAGTGATGCAATACATGTTCCCACAATGACATGTGGAGAAAATTCCAGCTTGTGCAAGGTGACTGACAAAGACACAGACTGTGTTTGTCCTTCCCTCTCCACAATACTTGACTTTCTCTATAATGTCTTATTCAGTTGCTACTTCATGGCCAGGAACCCAGGGAAACTAAAAGGTCAATTCAAATTTTGGTAAGGAAGACACAGACAACAAGCTTAATCATCTAGTTAAAAACAAAAATCATCTAGTTAAAACAAAAAAGCAAAACAAACAAAAATAAACCTCCACGAAACAAAACAGAAAAAACCTACCCAAAACAAAACCTAAAATTTTATCACAGATTATATGTCTACCCTGCAGGAACATCTTGTAAAATTTAAGTAACTGATGCAAAATTTTGTCATCACTGTGAAGGAAATGACAGAAAAATATTCCCCTTTCTTCCCAGCTACAAGGTTCAGCACTTTGACCTTACCTTCTCTTAAACTTTTAAAGATTTGGATAAAAAAGCTGGATCTGAAATCTGTGAAATTCTGATTCAAGGGTTTTTGGTTTTTGTTCTTCTGATTTAGACTATAGATTTAAATTAGAGGTGCTGCATTCTAAATAATTATCAAGAGGTTGAAAATGGGGTTTTGTATTATATATTTAAATTTTCTGGAAAATCCAGTGCTGGACATCAGAATCCTTTTGCTGTTCTGGACACTTGGGCCATTGTTCTTTGCTGTCTTCAGACAAAATTTCAGTATTTGTTTTTTGGGTTTCTTGGGTTTGCTTTTTTTTGTTTTTTTTTTTTTTTTTGGTTGGTTGGTTGGTTTTGGGGGTTATTTTGATTGTTTTGGTTTGTTTTGGTTTTTGTTGGTGTTTTATTTTTTTTTTCTTGTGGCAGAAAATGTAATCTGAATTATCATGGTATTATATGAGACCATTTTTTTTTTTCATTTGCACTATGGTCCCATGGCACATTAATATTGGTCCAGTATTACCAATATGAGAAAAAATCCTGGAAGGAGTATCAAGTATTAAGGCTTATCTCAAATGTTTTAGCATTTTTGGTTTTAAGGTCTATTCTCAATTTCTTATACTTTTATAAGCTTTATCCACCTGTGTAAGCTTTTTTTCTGTCAAGTTTCTGATTCTGTCTTTATACTTTATAAAAATGTCAAGAATGGTTGAATCATTTCTCACTCCAATATAAAGAAATAAAATTCTCTTAATTAATTCTTTATCTGAAATGTTTTAGAGACCTTTCTTTACATAGAAGAACATTAATTTATTTAAATTTTTAATATTTCATGCAAATAATTACAATAGTAAAACTCTATACAAATTTGACCAAATTGAAAACACAAAAGGGCTCTCTTCTAGCCAATAAAAAAAGAAGGAGAAAAAAAGTTAGATATGAAAGGACTAACATATAACTGAAATCAGGATTCTTCTAGATGGTGCTATTGCTTTGCTCTTGTGTGAAAAAAATCTTTTTAGAAGAAAATAGACTTTGATAAATTAATTAAGATCTATATTATTGTTATACAAATGAGAGACATTATAAGGATATAAAATAATCTCACACATAGCATACCTAATTTCTAAGTGAATGTCATATTTATGTTTTCAAGTAATTTTCTAGGTAATTTTCAATTTCATATATATTGTCATATCTAAATTGCCCTGCATCAATTAACACTATCACTTGATTTTATCTTTAACATTTATACAAAATGAGGATTTGCCCACAGAAAACTACCATTTTTCTGCTGGCAGTATTAAAAGGCTTGAAAGACTCACAAAACCCCCTGGGATTTGCAAGTACATACTACTAATCAGATGACCTGCCCACCAGTCCAAATTGAGAGTGGTCAAATAGGAAAAGATCTTTATTACAGAAATATTCTTTATACAGGTATTCACATTTATTAGTATTTGTAGCATACTGCTCAATTCCTAAAGATCAGAATGTGTTTCCCCTCTGTTCAGATGCCTAATTTCTTTATATGGATTTAAGAATGAAGACTTCAATGAAAATAAATTGAGGGACTCAGTAGTATAAGTGTTCAGAAAAGCTGTTGTTCAAAATCACTTACCTGGCAAAAGTCCCAGGAAGACAGCATTGGTGTCATCTATTCAAAACATTATATTGCTCCTTTACTGCATCTCAAAGCTTTTATTGTATTTATTTTCAAATTTTCATGGAATCATAGGGAAATAAAAATGAAAGAGCCTTTAAGAGGTCACTAAGTTCTCTGGCACAAGGCTCGATGAGCTATATATTTGCCATTCCTGATACATGTTTCTGTAGCCTGCCCTTAAAATCTCTACTGAAGGAGATAACAAAGTCTCAATGGGAGGTTTCTTTCCATGCTTCAGTAACCCTGTTATTGCTAATGTTTGACTGAATCTTTCTGGATGCAAATCCACCATATACTGAACATACAAAGTGACACAGGTCAGCTGGGCATGTTTAAGCAACAAGAGACTCCAGGTTAACATTACTCGGGGTGTAGTGATGCTGATCAGTTGAAGCTTACTTCTCCATTAAGGGAGCCAGATTTTGCACTTTAACATTATGATTAGTCTAGTATTTGGCTCTGAGATCACAAAAGAAAAGTACAAAAACAGAGATATCCCAAAACATCAACTGTAGGTTTAACACTCAGAGTTCTTCCCTCTAAATCACCTGCAGAGGAACAGTTTGTCAAACTGCTGCCTCTGCAAGCTTCTGTGTGGGATACTCTAAGTGATTTATCAGTGGTCTATGAAAAGTATTTTAGTTTTAGCTAAGTTATACCACTTATGCTGTTTGCGGATGGGATATTACAGGTGATACAATTTCTGAGATGATTTAGAAGTTAATTTAAGAATCATCTAAGTCATAGAGTGCTGGTGGTTTTTTTGTTTGCTTTTTTTTTTTTTTTTTTTTTTTTTTGTGGTTTGGTGTTTTTCCCCACACTATATCTCTATTCTGCCCTTAAATGCTCTTGGAAATGCATTTTAATACGTGAACCTAAATTCATCACTACATTGTCTTTACCCTTGCAAAATAAATTATTTCAATTTTAAAAGTCCTACTGAAGAGGTTTAATTTCCACAGTAGGTCTGAATGAAATCATAATCTCACTCATTTCATTTAATGAAATGCTGCATTTCCCAAAATAAGCCACCACGAGTCACATTCACATTCTGAGTTACAAGATGAAAATTTTAATAGGATTAATATTGGATTTCATACTGCTTTCAAAATCTGAAATACATGATGTAGAGGAAAAGGGAATATTTTCATTCAGTTTTCATTGCTTCATAGTTTAATGAAAACCTGACAAATCAGATATATAAGGCAGATACAGACAATAAATAGAATACGTGAGAACACTAAAGTTTTATCAGAAAAAGCAGACGAATCCCATTTATTGGTTTTGCTTACAAAGGAGATGAATATTTTCTCTCTCTGGAACTATTCTTTATGGGTGAGTTCAAAGTACTGCTTAAACTGGAGTTGGTGTTAGGAGAATAAATTGTGACTGTAGCAATTCCAGCTTGTGAAAGAAAGCTGGATAATGATCTGGATAGCTATAGATCAGCACCATTATCCACAGTGGACAAATGCTAGAAACAAGAGGATAAATACTGGTGCTACAAAGAATCAACACAGCTTTTGTAGAGAAAAAACCATGTCTGACACATCCACAAGAGTTCTCCAAGACAGCAATAAATGAGAAAATAAAAGGCAATTTGGTTAATAAAGTATTCTTGGCTTTTCAGTACATTCTGAACTGAAGTTCCTAAATAAACTGTCAGAAATACAAGGGAAGATTCAGCCATGGTAATAAGGAAAACATGGGAATTAATGGTCAGTTTTCACAACTACAGGGACTTGTCAGAGAGACCTTTTTGGTTTTTCTCTGTTGTCAAATATGTTTACAAATAAATCTGAAAATTATTGGAGCAATGATGTGATACAGCTCTCTAAGAATACAAAATCAGGAAGAAGGGTCAAAGCTGAATGTGAAGTATAACAAAACGACTTTATCATATTTGAATGAAGCATCAAAATAATGGAAGATAAAGTGGCCAATTAACTCAAATGAAATAATACGAGGTAATTAATTTTTTAAAAGTCAACCAGTGACATACTCATAATAAAAGATTCTGCTTTATTATGATGTGAAAGAGCTTCTAATATTTCTTCAGGTAGCTGTTTAAAATATCATATAGAATTTTCAGCAGTCAAAAAGGCAAAATAAATGTTAACCATTCAGGAATACAAAAAAGCAACAAATAAGAACTTGGTTAGAATGCATATTCTTCCATGCTGCCTGCATTCCTGTTCATCCCATTTAAAAAAAATAACTTTAAAAAATATGGATCAAAATACAGGAAGTGTGTTGAGAGAAATGGAATACCATCTATAGATTTGGAGAGAGGCTACTGACAGAAGATGGAAGGCCCACAGAATTATTAGTGAAAGGAAGTGGGTGAATTGGGAAACCTAGAGTACAATTCCTACAGTACAATTTCTTTTTTTAATAATGTGCTCTTGATGATTGTGAGGGACAAGACATTGAATGAGATGTTGGTTTGATGCAATGCATAATGGTTTAAAATTTTCTTATTAGCATGCTTTTCATGTGCTGTTTAAAAAAAATGAAGAACACCAAAATATTATTTGGAATGTCTATAAAAAAGCCTAAAGAGAAGGAAATTTTTACCTGTACCTGTTCATAGTATATATCACTGGCCAAGTACTGCACTTCCCTTGGGTGATCCTGGCTCTTTCAAAGCTGTTTGTCTGTCTGTTAAGTTAAACAAGCTCATACAAAAAACCCGAATGATTCTTTTTTCTTCTCTGTTCCCTCAACGAGCTCAAAAGGGCTTGAAGATACTCAGATTCTTAAGCTCCAAGGGAGCCTCGACAAGCAATTTCCTACCTTGGTGACCAAAGAGCCCTTACAATACTCAAGGCTCCCTGAGACTCTTCGGAGTCTCAAGGGCTCTTCGCCGTCTTGAGTCCCGAGGGCTCCTTGTCTTCCTGGAGTGAGCTTAAGAGTCTGGAGTTTTCAGGTTCTTCTTCCTCTAGAGTTAGAAAGAAGGGTTTTTCTTGGCCAAACACCCTTCCTGGGATTTTTGGAGTCCCTGTTTTGCCACTGAGTATCTACAGAGTCTGGAAATCCTGACCTCCAGACTAACTGTGAATACACCAGTAACATCCCACAGCCTGTGCTTGTTCTACAGTTTGAGTAAAAGCCTGCAGTGGGATACACAGCTTTAGTCCTTGAAATATACACTCTGTTATTTGTTCTGATTCATTTACATTCCCAGGGACAAAATCTCACTTTACATTTCGTCAATATAGAGATCAAACTGTTAGTTCAACAACTCAGGTGTGCTACATACTGTTGTGAAGAACAAAGAGACCTTAGCCAACCAAACAGAACCCATAGAACCCAACAGATCAAGATTCACTTAACAGAACTTTGCAGAAAAGTTAGCAGATTGGATATGATAAAAGTTGTGCCTTGAGTAAAATCTTTTCTGCATTTCATAATTCTAAGTAAACTAGAGCTTGCTTATTTTTTGTCTTTTTTTCATAATGTCACATTTAATAGCACATTTAAAGGAGAAAGAATGAAACTCTTGCTTGGTATGACTCAATGTGTGAAAGGAAAGAAATGCAAATCGTTCATAAGTTTTCCTGTTCCTTAGTCCTCAATGTACTCTGCATTTAAATGTATTTTGAATGCATTGAATGAATGCTATTCCCCAAATCTTGCTATAGCTACAACATACAATCCAATACTTTAAACTATATGTAAGGAAAAAAAAACCCTGTTTAAATTCTTCATTTCAAAGTCCTCTCTCATCCTTAAGCACACTCAGAATTTCCTTTATTTTCCTAATTTAACATGGACCCATCACTGATGTTAATATTTTCCCCCGTGTTTAATTACAGACTAACTGTATTCATCTTCATGGATTCATCTTTTAAGCAGCTTTAGGTTTGGAAACTGCTGTTCAGATGGGAGCAAGTGTTCTGATTTTTTATGACTGGCTAAATGAAGAGAGATCATAATGAAAATCAAAATAAAAGCATGATGAGGACATCAGCTCATAAGTTTATTCTATTATTGCCCTATAGATGTCATAGATGAAAGAGAGTATTTGCTTCTTGATGAACCCAACATTTTTAAGAACTGCATCAATAAGATTGGCTATATTTCAGAATAAGCAGAAGTCTTTCTGAAGCATCTGCCACAACTTTGCTTTCATTCTCCAACAACACAAAAGAAAAACACTCTTGAAAATCTATCATATCCATATAATGTGCCCTTCTCAAAGTATAATATGGATGTGAACGATCTGATTTGAATGGCCAGGCTTGAAGAATTGTGTTACCTTCACAAATAAAATAAACTTATTTAGAAAAGATTTTATGCCTCTGCATTGCAATTGTGTGCTACTAGTTACAAGAGTATAGTGAGATTTTTCAAAATTTATTAAATTGTGAATTTTTTACTTGAGTAATAACAATGGATAAATAAATAATGAATGATTAAAAATGTGATAAGATATTTATAGAAAAAAATTTTGACTGGCTTACACTCAGTGAAATTCCAAACAGCTGTTAATGAACAACCAACTCACTGTGTTAGAAACTTTGAAGATTTTATCTTCTGCATTCATGTAGCGTTAAGCTATTTCAAAGACATCATAAGAAGAAAGTTTGAACGAGGATGGACAGTCATTTACAACACATGTACGTTAAACATATAAAAGTACAAGCTGGTTTTAAGCTTTAAAATTTCAGAATCTTGACATGCATTAAAAAGATGCAAAATACATGTCTATAGATATAAGGATAAAGAGACTTAAATAGCAGGCTACACACTTACCAAAATACAGCCAAGGTCAATTGACCCCATGAAGAAAATAATGTATTACACAAAGATTTGACGATGAAAAAAGCACTTTGCAAAAATAAGTTCTCAGTCTTTTCCTCATGGGTTCCTTTAAAAAGGTTAATGGGTGGGGAGAACAGAGAGGGACAGTCTGTCATAAGAAAGTTTAGATGATCACTTTATGCAAGCTACAGAAACCTCTTCTTCTGGCGCTGAAGTGCTGAAAGGTGACTAATTAGTCTTCTCTGCTTTGGCACCTACCTTTGACTGTCCTTGTGGCAATGTGTGACAATTCATCTCTGCAATCTTTAGTAGCTGGAAAAAATGAGGTGATCAGATATATTTAGGGTTTTGACTAGTGTTCATGTGGTCACAAGAGTGTCTTACATTGTCAGATAAATTAGCATAACATTAGTGTTTCAAAATCAGCAGGGTATTCCATAATGTAAAAATACTCTCTGCAAAAAATGCCTTTCTCTCTGCAAAATACCCTTGAACAGATACTCTACTATTTCCAGAGAATAGTCATAGCCAAAAGAGAATATAGCTCCTATAGAAGGAAATGAAAAGTCAAACAAGATTTCATTTAGCATTTACACCTGCATACACTCATTTTGGGGGTTTTCAAATGGTGTCAAGTGCTGATGGCAGAGAATAATAAGACAATTCTGAAAATATGGAAAAATATCATGAAGGAAAACAGATATTCCTAAGGGTATGGTCACCTGTCTGGGGATATGAAAGCTTTGATAGTGATTTATTTTTGAGAGATTCACTATACAAGCTGTTCAAGTACCAGTTCATGGGTAAATGACACCTATAATGTTGATAAAGGCAGCCTAGTAATAGGGACATGAATGATAAAGTGATATTAATAGCAGGTCCTTGGCCCTTTTCTTGTTGCAAGTGGAAAATAAGCAACCACTTGAGTTTCTGGTGTCTTATGAACTATCAAGTGACTGCTGTAATCCTCTGTAAAGCTGATATAGATCCTTGCCTTCAGCTACAAGATCTGTAAATAGAACAGCAGAAGATAATAATCTTCTTCTTATTAAAATTTATTTTATTTTTTGATGAAAATAAAATAGAAACCTATGTTCACTTTACGTCTGTGCTTTTAAGAGTAAGTTTAGGATATTCACTTGGATGATAAGATTCAAAACTGTTTTTTCTCTGCACTGAAAAAATCTCACTCAAAATACCTTATAACTTCAGGTCATGACCTTGAGCAATCAGCCTGTGATAATGTTTTCACCAACACAGGGAAACAATGCAATACAACAAAAATGTTCTGACATAAGATGAGGTCACAGTTACTTCTTTCTGAGCACATTTTTGTCTCAGTCTCCACTCTGATCTATTTTTATCAAAACACTTTCAGAAGACCTCTAAAAGTTACAGCCAGACCTTTTTTCTTTCAAATGCATTAAAGCAAGAGTTCTTTGTCATATGGTTGAATAGTCCATAGAGAAAAAAGTCTGATCATATTTACTGTCAGCAGGGTGTTACATTTCCATTCATTTCAATTTTAGACAATCAGTACACCGAATTGCATAAGTACGTAAATTAAACTTGTTATGATCCAAGAAACAGATTTCAATTTTAGACAATCAGTACACCGAATTGCATAAGTACGTAAATTAAACTTGTTATGATCCAAGAAACAGCTACATAACCTACTTTACTCATTCTCTCAAAACATTTTCTGAAACATTTATGATCATATGTGCTTATGACCAGAAAAATGTCTTATGTGCAAATGATAGCACAGCAAATCTGAACTCCAAAATTTCCTGCAGGAGCTCAAGCTACCAGGCAATACCAGCATACCCACCTTGCATTGCTCTGTGCACCATTTTCACTCATATAAGAATTATTACCCATGCATGAGGCTCTATTTTGAAATACTCTGAGAGTTAACAGGTGGATACATTAGGAGTTATCTTCTCTCTGATCTTCCTAAACTGCTCCTCGGTTTTCTCAGACCTGTGAAGAATCACAGACCCTTTGGAAGAATCTCTATACATTTAAGCTGAGTTATAACTAAGGAGACCATTCTGTATTTACCATCTGGATAATTGAATTCTCAAGGTAAAGTCAGTATTAATTCAAGGCAGATGATTATCCTGCTAAAAAAATACTTCTATAGAAGTTGTCTAACATTTTATAGCAGTTTTTCTAGTTTCAGAAAGATATAAGGTTGTGCAAATAGTCATGTTAAGGCTCTAAAGGAAATTATTGAGCTATCTTACTATCTCTGTTCCTCAACAGACTGGAAGAATAAATAGGGATTATGTCCAAGACAATGCCCAGTAATTTTTCAGTGACAAAGTGGATTTCTAAACTTATCAACAGGTCTCGACACCACAGGTTCAGGGATGTGAATGAAAGAGGTTCTTACATGAACAAAAATATACAAAAATGCAGTAAAATAAAGACTTTCTTCACCTCATTATTCTAGTTTCTAAATCTTACCTGTTTTAGGCACAGCAACCATTTTCTTCAAAATTCCAAGTTCATTTGTGACCTTACTGTCTCCCAGTTAGGGATGTCCAAATTATGGTTTTAGAAAAGCAGAACTAGTATCTTCCCAACAACTGCATGCAGACACCTGAAAAATGACTCAGAGGCCATTAAATATATAGAAAGAATAAACCTTTCATTAAGAGTTTCCAGAGAGCATACTTAAATAGACAAAACAGACAAGTCAATTCCTTAAATTGTAAGCAGGCAGGAATTTCTTGATTACAAAGGGGAATGAGAAAAATTGTCTCAGTGCTATGTGGCACAGGTTTCTAATATCCAGACAAATCATCTGCCATGAACATTCAAAGTTCAATTACCCAAATATATATCGGATTTATTGCTTAGTTTCACTGCAATTTCAATGCATTTTGTTTTACAAGATTTTCAGTCTGTAAGAATTCTGTATCCTATTTCCAGATGCATGGCAGTAATTGTAAAAATCATTTCATCATATTGTGCAAGGTGAGCTGAAACACAAAAGGAGTCCTTTCACATCTGCTGTTCATGAGCTACTGTATGGTAGCTTTGCCATCTAAAAATATTCTTCTTTCCATGACTGATGGTTTAGTTCTTACTGACAATAAGTGTGGAGATTTTCTCAAGGAATCTGCATCTTCTCTGGTTTAGATTATTAGGCTTACTTGTGAAGTGGTAGCCTTTGGTTGCAAAGATCTCACCACATCTTTTCACAATCTGATTTCAGGAAAGGGGTTTATCTAATCAATAAAATCTAAATCTACAAAAGAGATTTTGTAGAAAACAGTATTTCAGTTGTTGTTGTTCTTAATTCTCTTCAGGCCCTTGACAAGGAGTGTAAACTTACAGTGGCCTTTACTTTGATTATTAGAGGCAAATCAAACTGAAATTTAAATATCTCTGGTTTGTATTTGCAAAAAAGAATATTTATTTTTTTCTTTTTTCTCACAACAATACTTTGATAAATTTTTTTTCAGATGGTTGCATGTGACAACAAAACATTTTTTGGTAGAATAATGACATGATACACAGTGTAAATTGTCCACAATATCAGGCAGCAAAGTGCTCTTCTTTTTAATATATACGTTTTCTTTCATATTTTTCTGTTACTGGATGAGCTGCAATAAAACTTTGTTAAAGCTACAGCAATTGTATGAAGTATGAGAGATTTGCCTTTCTTTTTCAATCACATGCAAAAGAAAACTGGAAACTATAGGAAAAAGTGAGTAGAAAAGTATGCTTCAAAATACTGTCATTACATTTTTCAACATTACTAATATTAGCAACTAATGGGAACTTCTTGATTTATTCCCTCAGGTTGCTGTTACCACTTTTCTAGAATACTAAAATTATTCAGTCTTACTAATATTTCTTAGTAATTTGAACACGAGATTTCCTAAACCCAGACAATCACCATTATGTTAGCAGAACACTGGTAACTGTCTACTGAAAGGACTGCAATAGACATATATTATGACAAATGAAATTATAAAAATGTATCTTTTGATTAAAACTTTGATTACACTGGAATAATAAGAAAAAACTTTTTTTTTGCTTATCTTTCTTTCCAATTAACTGTTATACAATATATTTTAAAAGAAAATTCTCTAACTTACCATATAAATAAAATTCTTTCATAGTTGATGACAAATTTGTAATTATTCCTTCACTGTAAGATTTGTCTTTACTATCTATTTATATAAATAAAAATATGTGTTCATAAATACACACAAAAATAAAGTTTGCCTATCACATCAGAAAGTCTGATTTCCTTTTGCACGGGGAAACTGCTTTTAGACACAGGTAGACACAGACCACTGCCAAGAGGAAAAATTACTTAACTGACTTAAATGCAAGTGATTTTCTTTGTCTAACATTGTGTCTCCAAATGCAAACACTTGGCCAACTTCTTCTAAATTGCTGTACTTGCAACTGTAGAGTAGTAAGGAAAAGAACCACATGAAATAGAAAAAGATATTCTGAACTGAAATGGGAACTCTTGGTTCAGCGAGAGCTGAAAAGAATATGACAAGATGGCTTTAAGGATGCTCTTTTTTCCTGTTAACCACATGTTTCAGATAAAACTGAAATCATGGAGAAGATAAAAAGCGATGTTAGTCATTTGCACTTCAAAAGATTTTCACAATGACTAAATTGTCTGTTCCAAGTGTTAGTGTCACACATAAGGATTGTGCATGATTCAAAATGCTTTTTGCAAAATACATGTAAAAGCTAGTCCTTGCTTTCTTCTCAGGAGCACTCTGGTAGTTGCAGGGTATAAATCAGTGAAGATAGGGAAGAAGAATGGACTCCTTATTTGTTAGACAAAATCTTTACTGTCTTTGAGGCTTTAAATAATGTATTTGCACCATAAATGGCATAATTTCTGATTCAAGTATCTTGGTATACTAGTTAAAAGAAAAAGTCATAATTCAACAAGGGCATGTAACAGGATAGTTATCTGCAAGAAGTGTCCTTACTTTGTTCTTCAAGGGTAACAATATATCTCAGTGAAAAAAACAAGATTAAAATTTTTTCATTATGTAGTCAGTTAAATATGAGCAATTATTTCATTACTTTAAATACTTAATAGCCATTCAAACTCAATGAAAACAGGAAGAAGATCTGTCATTCATTCTGTATAAATTAATATCCTAAATGCAATGTCACATTAAATATATAGTAGATTTCATCAAATTTGTAAGGTTTTCAGCTTTCTCTATGATCATTAATTTGAACCTGCAAAGCCTTTAATGAGATAAAATGTACTAGCATCAAGACATGGTTAAATTTTGTCAGGCAGAAATATGACACATTTCAGAAATACTGGCTTGTAAAGATCCTTTTGGCATTAAAAGTTGGTACTTTAGTAATTCTGGAACATCTGTAGCCATGAGAAAATTTTAAATATCTAAATTTTGGATTTTGACATCTGAAATGGCATTTATCCCTGACAAATCTTTGTGTCAGTAATCTTATCTCTGTCTTATTTTAAGAACAAAAACTGTTCAAGATAAATAAATTCTAGCACTCTTATTTAGGGTGCTGTGATCTTTGAAAATATGTTTACATACTCATTTGAATAGATTTCACCATCTGTTCAGATATGAGTGGCTCCTAAATGATGATCTGCATAATGGTACTTGAAGTTTCCTTCACATGTGGGAAGTTTTCATTGGCAACCCATCTTTGACTGCTGCCCTACAAAGCAGTAGTCACTCACTGAGAAGGGCAAGAAGGGTTTTTATTTTAAAACTGCTTTTGCAAAAGCCTTTAGTGCAATTATTCTAGCTCTGATTATATTGAATTCATGAACATGCAGTGAAATTAAAACAAAAAAACAACTTAAATTAAGTATAAATATTCCATAATTTGAAATCAAATATTCATGATTGGAGAACTTAACGAACTATAAAAAAAATCAAAAATATGTTTACATAGACACCATAAGTGTAGAAAGGATATTAAGAGAATCTGGAATTGTTTCTCTTGATAAAGATAGTAATCTAGGATATCCTGCATGGTTTTTATCAACCAATAGCCACACTAAATTAATGATGTGTGATATTTTAGGTAGTAGTGACATGCAACGACTGAGGCAACATGCCCTGACATTTCATTCAGATAATCTGTGACTAGTGGGTCAAAATTTAATTTCTCCCAAATTTAATTTTAACTATCCTACACCTTTTAATATGAAAATGCCAACTTTAGGTGATTTAATTTAAGGATGAGGTTTAAGCCAATTCTGGGTCTGATTTCTTCTTCTGACATTTTCAACTATCCTGAAACCCCCTGAGTTTCTTTCTTCCCAGCGCATCTTTTCTCTCGTACTTTACTTATTAGTTGCTCTCACTTCTTGATCAGATATTGTTAGCAGTGCTATAGTTTTCAACTTTTTAACCCATGAGAAAATATTCTGGTCTTTGGTAATGATTAGACAGGGCAGGCATACATTTGACACTGAGAATGCTGAGACAAATAGTGCCTAATGTAGTAAGTGGCTGGTTTTGAGGAATCTGCATTTTGAAGTGGTTGTTGTGAGTGCAACAAAAAAGTCAAAGAGGAAAAATTTGCCAGAGGGAAGCAACAAGAATTAATTCAAATCTTCATTGAAACATCTGACAGAATGAGACATCACTGTCTATGAGGAGTCTTGTTTTTCCTTCAGCCTAGCAACTCACTTCTGCCTTTGTGTGACACTGAACCAAATGTAGGAACTGATCTGGCTTTATTTTTTTCAATTTTTATTCTTGATCCAGTTTCCAGCTCATGGTAAAAATTGGTTTCATTTATAGAGGGACTGCCAAGGTCTAAGTGAAACTCAAAACTGAAAAAAAATCAAATTGATTTGAAATGGATTTGACTGAAAGTTGAATTGATTTCTGAATTGAAATAAATTAATATCTCACTCTCAATAGTTCAGATTTACTGAACAGTTTCCACTTTTTCAAGTAAATATCTCAAACATGTAGAGGCCTTTCTTATCCAAGATATTTCTGTGTTGCTTTGGAAACATGCTAGCATGCTAGCAGCCAGAGAAGGTTTTCTTGGATGAAGGCTATATTGAAATGGTCAATGGCTTGATTAAATTGCTTGATGAGGGAAGTAGAACAGCCTCAGGCATACAAGGGTGCAGAAGAATAACTAGAATCTCTTATTTACAGAGTACAGATTTTGGCTCTCTAAAGATATTTAAGAGGAAAGATCTTCATGAATTTATTGTCTGAGTCTAACCAAAACAGAATTTCAGGAGCCCATTACTGTATTGGACATACCCATCAGGATTTTTCATGGACATTTTAAAATAATAAATAAATCTAATTGTGAGGCTTTTTTCCTCCCTAAAATTTCTGACAAAACCATTTCCATTTTATCCATCCCTTTGAGTGCATCTGTTTGTCTGATGTAACTAATGAGATTTCTTTCTTCATTATATTTGATCAAATCCCTTGAAAATCACTGGCTTAAACAATTTGACAAGTAGCTAAGCCACCCTCTTGTGTGTGTGCATACATGTGTATTGCCGCTCCAGAAATTTTACTGAATCAGTGGAAATGATACAGTGGTAGTGGTTATTTAGATCAATCACTAAAAATGGACAGAGAGCAGTGATCGACACTTCCTCATTTTGTTCTCCTCTAATTGCAGTTTAATTTGCTCAAAAGCTCCTGAGCTGAACTATGGCACTCAAGGTCATATGCCTGCAGTTATATTTGTCATACAGAACAAAACTGTCAGCACTGAGCTTCCTGCATGAGCAAACATCAACTGACTGATTTCTGCTCATGTTCAAAGCACAAGTTAAATACTTTGTAATTCTCTGATCTTGTCCCAGAGATAATTTCTCTTAATGATCAAATGCAATCATTTATGAAGATTTCAGCTGTGAGAATACAGCATGACACATTAGGTTCTCTCTTGCTCCCTTAGCAACAAGCACTGTGTATTGTTCCCTTATTAAGTATAAGTGTGTTGTCCCTTTATATAAGTATAGCTTTGCTAATCCTGAATCTTGTGAGAGGTAGGACATCTTTATTCCTAAGGAACTCACTGAAGATTGGTAGGGAGTATCATACAACAAAGCAGATTACATGCTCATAACATTATTCACGATTTTATCACATTTCATCCTGTTTGGGATGTATTATTTCGTTATACATTATATTACATATCATTATATTCCCATTTGATGTAGGTTTCTGGTCTGGATCCTGATGATTCCTTATTTTAAAGTTTAAACTGTGCAAAACTCTGTCAAAAACAGGTGCAAGGTTTTAGTTTTAGTTTTCTACACTTTTTATTTCCCCTGTGAGAGATGGAGGGAAAAGAGAGGAAATGGGAAGAAAATTGGAACGAGTTAAATGTTTCTACTAGTTCGCAAATTCCAATACTGTAGAGATCAGCATGAGTAGCTACATCCACACCCAGAGCTGTAAGGGTGCAAAACACTGAAATTCAGAAAGATCTGATTATAGACTTCAGCACATTGTAAATATAAAGCTGCTGTGTCTGTGTTCAGATAGAGTTTGGACATTAAAAAACATAAAAACCAACAAAGTAAACCCAGAAAAACTATCCCAACCCCACAACCGAACCAAACACAACTCAAAAACCACAAAATGCCCACCAAAACCAAAACCAACACTCCCCAAAAATCCCAGGTAGAGTAAATTAGAGACAGGATGTTGTCAGCATGATTTCATATACATTTAGTTGTAAAATTTAGTACAAATAATCAGGGAGCACACAGACAAAGTTTACACCGAGCTGTCAGTGGGCATGAATCTTTGAATTAACTTTTGCATATTCAAGAACCAGAATACTCTTTAAAATCTGCATCAACCAAGGTTTTCATTTTTAGTTCTGCACAACTTTGTCAGTGGTTTCTGTTGCTAACATAAGCCTGCAGGAATATGTGTGGTTTCAAAGTTATCAGTGTAAACCCTATGGATTTCCTACATAAATATTTTCACAAAACCAGTTTATTGTATCATTGAGAACAGGTGCAAGGTGCAGCAAGACTAATATTTTGGAATGCTAGCATTCAGAGAACATCAAGGAAAATCAAAAGAATTAGGGTTTATTCCTTTGGGCTGGAAGAGAAAACAAACCTACTGACAGTCAGTTTAATAAGACTGTGAATGAACTAGGAATTTGGAGTAAAAGGACTTTTGGAATTCTTGAAAAATCTAAAGTATTTTGTCCTATTCACTTTGTTCAGGTTTCCTTGAAATTGTCATGCCTGAAGAAAAATTAGGATGAAATTTTAAGCAAAAATCCCATACATAATAGGAGCGCAAGAAAGCCCACCATACAAGGCACTAAGTAAAAAGAACACTGATTCCATATGACTTTTCATTCATTATTAGGAATACCTTAATTTTTTTGTGACCTCTATCTGCTCACCTTGCTGTCTCCAGCAGTCTTTCCAGCACTGGAAGTTCTTTTCATGTTTACAAAGACTTTGAGGATTTTATCTGTGTCTAGTAGTATGAACAGGCTGGAAAGAATGAGGTATATCAAGCTTTTCCCAACAGGTCCTTCAGGTAAACCAGCAAGGAAATTGTTTTGTAAAATCTCTCCAAATACAACAGTACATTACTATATCTAGGAACAGAGAATCTCCTTTCAGTACTCCCTTTAAAGCCTTTATAAAAATTCAGAAACATTGATCTACAGTTAAGGACTCTACAGAGACCATTTGAGGGAAAGAGCATCCTGGGTACCTGTTCAGGCACAAAGTGATTCCAATTTCAGCAGTAAATGAATCTCATAACAGACCACTGTGTTTAAAGGGTTTAAGGAAGGACAGCTTTCTTCTTTGTGGGTTGTTTTTTTTTTTTTGGTTGTTGGTTTTTTTTTCTTTTCTTTTTTTTTTCTTTTTGCATTTTATGTTAAAGAAAAGAATTTGGACTTTGTACCAAACAAAGTTTTCAGAGAAAAGTCTTGGGACATTTTCACAGCAAGACATCAAATGTCCAATGTCCCTCTAGGGTATACTCCTGCCTAAAGGATTCACTCTACGTTACTGCCTTGCCCTGCTACAGGTAACTGAGCCACTGAAAATTGAAATGTTATTAAATTTTATACAATATTTGCTAGGAAAGGTATGAGAAATTGGTGCCCAAAACCCGGAGTTCTAGTTGGCATTTTTAAATAAAAGAGAAGCAAAAGTGAGAATCTTCAGTTGGTTCTGCCTATCCCATATGCACAATGCTATATATATTTGCAGTACTTTGAACAGGATTATGTTCCTTTTGAGTTGAATATGGGAGACACTGATGCACTACACATAAATACTTAGTTAATTTTTAATTTTATTTCTGACTGAGAGGAAGGGAAAGCGAAGGAATCAGAAAAAAATATTAGGAATACTCAGGCTACCGTGAACCAAAATAATATATATACTGTCACAAAATCTCAAAGAATAGGAGGTTTTCTACCATCACTGATCCTGCTTTATACTTTGAAAGGACTTGGGCACATGACCAAATTTCTCCAGGAATAACAATGTACGTCAGCTGATCTCTGCTAAAATTAACATCCTCCACCCTGTCACACTCAACAAAGCTAACAAAGCTGAACAAAACTTATCTGAATGTTTCCACAATTCATGTGATTTTGATAAAGATATTATTTTGGAAATAAACTAGATATATGCACATATTATAGAAAATCTGTTTTTGGAAGGAATACCCTTTCTAACTGGCAGGGGATTTTTTTTTAAATGTCAGAAATGGGAGCTCTTTTCATTTTGACAGCTGCTGTCTTTTATCTTGGAAAAAACATACTTCTTCACAGAGATTATTGCAGTATTATCACAGTTATGAGTAGGATGGCTATGAGAAGGTAAATACTAAGAAGAAAAAAAATCTGAGGGACTGACAAACGAAATTAATTATTTCAAGAAATTCAGTTTCTACCCATTGCAAATACAAAGTGATGCACTCGCGCACTTCTGCTTATTCCTGTAACTCTAGCACGCACTAGTTACTCATTCCGGGTGGGAAGGAAATCAGTCAATTATTTGTATAACTTGTTGAAAACATTCACTCCTACAAACTTATGTCTTTGGTTTCACAGTTAAGCAGACTAGATCAGTGCCAGCCTGTCAATAAATGAAGTTATAACTTGGAGGTACCTCACCCCAAAGTCAAGGAAGAATATTCATGTTCTTTGTCCACTTGCAAAGTGTTTGCCCTAATAAGGACATTTTCAAAGGAGGGACAAACTATGATGAGGGATCACACAGCCCAAATATCAGCTCCCTTTTTTTGTCTGTAGTTAACATTTGGCAAAAAATGTGATAAATATAACAGAGAAAGGATTTGAGTTTTTTTTTTTGTGTCTGACCCAAAACCTTCCTACAGCCAGGACACTCAGTTGAGAGTTAAATGTGCAAAAAACATCTGAGAAGATGACAGGTTCCTCATCAGTTCCTCAGACTCACAAGCCCCAGTAACAGAAATTGCTGAAGTATGGTCACTCTGACTTGTGCTTTCAAATATCTTCCCAAGTGAGCTGGCAAGCAGGGGCTGACAAAGCGCTGCTTATTGTGCCTGAAAGCAGCTGCAGTGTCTGGACTAGGAGTCTGGACTCCTAAGGACAGTAATGTCTCAGAGCCTTAGAAAAGATCTCCCCATCTTATAGGAAATGCAATCCAGGCCTATAGTGAAAGTTTGATGAGAGGACATTTTTATATCATCATTGCTACATCTTAAATATAACAAGGCACTTCATTCGCTGCTTATAAAAATACACAACATTGAAAGACACCTACACAATCTATAGACAAGACTAATTTAACTTAAATGATGTAGATCCCTGCAGTAGCTGCTGGTTCAGTCTCCTTACCTTCTGCTGTGGTCCTTGTGGTGAGGCTGTGCTATTCACTCAGTAATGATTGCAATGACACATTAATTCAGCTTGTTAAAAAGCCTGGAAATGAAATATATTTAAAGAAAGCAAGGCAGAAGCTAAAACTCAACAGGAGTTGGCAAGTCTGACAGGAAATTATACAGGTCCAGTTACACACTGGAAATACTCAAATAATAAGATGCACAGGCCATTTTTCTGAAAGTACTGTTTGATTTTATATTTTTTTCTGTGTTCCTCTAATCAAAGGCAGCCTGATGGGGCCAGAAAAACAATTGCTTTTCCCATGCAGTATTAATACTCATAAGTGGCTTCTGCATCCCAGATTGCATCATATCTGTCATTACTTGAAGGTTGTGGTTTAGCACTGAAGCACTGGCAGCATACTAAATGCATCCCAGACACTGACTCTTATACAGTATTGTCAAATAGTGTATAAGTAAATTGTGTCAAATAGTTGGAATTATCTAGTCTTCTCTCTGTAGCTTGTCTTACATAACCTGCATTAGGCTTGTGAGTTCAGAAAGTCACATTGGCAGCTTGCCAATCCTCAAGAATTCATTGGGATTTTAAAGCTCCTAATGATCTTACTTGATATCACTGCCAAATATTTGTACAAGGGACTTTGGTTTGTTGCTCTTCAAATGAAAAGATAATCAGATGAGAGATTCTCCTAGGCTTTTTAGAGTGTGCAGGGTTTTTTTTTCCTTAAAATTAATCAGCAAGTACAACAATTGTATGATTTAAACCATTATTCCTCAAGGAGAACATATTGAAGTCATAAAAAAAATATTTCTGATTCAGAATTTGTGGAAATTGAATCAATTCTTATCCTTGTGCAAACTACATCTCTTCAGCACTACATTGGAGAACAGTGGTTCTCCAGACATTTACATGCAGTGCTAGAGGCAACAAGTCTGAGCTACTGCTTGATATCAGCATATATGGCATTTCCTCCTAAACAATCTGTTCTACTCCCAGCACTGCTGTGGCAAGTACTGACAAAAAAATCAAGTGGCAAGTGAAAGACTTCAGTCTGCCACTAACTAATCTCAAGATTAGATTTGAATATAATTACACATTTCAAATACAAATTAGATTAAAACTAGACTGATATTCTAATCAAGTTAGAGTTCAGTTTGGTAACTCTTAATTGCAACATATTAAAAGAGTCTGGTACACATAAACAAAGGCTGTAATAGTATAACTGAAATAATTCAGACTCCTGCATATTTGTAGCCACTGATTTTTTTCACTTCAAGGAGATGGCTCATCCTTAAAGAGGTTAAACTACTCAGGAAGTCTCTAAGAACTTGCAAAGATTTTCTTTTAACTGGCTCATCTACCTCTCTGTGAGCATGTTTTACATATTGAAATACTCCTATTTAAATATTTCTATGCTTTTTCAGCCCAGTTTGAGCAGCTACTTCTCAAATGATACATTTAAATCTTTCTGTATTCCACTCACATAAATTTTTGTTCTTTGTGTGATAGTCACTGCACAGGATGGAGTTAAATGCAAAGAATGTTTGTCTGGGCTGGGATTGCAGCATTGGGTTGTCAAAGAAACAGAGTGAGATGAGGGGCTAAGGAAAGTATGATGTTACTTGGTTAATTAGCTAATTTGTACTCACAGCAAAGCTTGGCAAACTAGCTCACTGCAGAGTACACAGTATTCTCATAGCAACCTCACAACTTGGTATCTTAATGTCCATTAGGAAGACTTGACTTCTCCTGTTCTTATTAAAATTGGGTTGTGATTTCCTGGAGTGAATTTGATTGAGTATTCACACCCTGGAATTACACCTCTCCTTCCAGAGTCTTTTTCTGCAAGTAACCTAAAGGGAGTAGCTTGATTCTTAAGCAGGTCTTCTCACACTGATGATATTCAGATGTGTTTTACCAAGTGTGGGTTAAATACTGAAGGGGCAACAACCACATGGAAAAATAAAGCAGTCACTATGCTTTCAGCAAAGCCTGGACAGCATCCAAAGATAGGCTTGTTTTAGCAAGAGGGGATCTTGGCTGGAATCCTGGTGGCCTGATAAGGAAGAGGAACAAATGCAGAAATCAAATCAGATTCTCTCAGGCAGACAGTAAAGAGTATTACTCAGAGCACTTTATTATCATTGACTTTCTAAACTTTTGCCATTTATGATATTTCAGGTCCTCAGTTCACTGGAATGTTGGGGATTTTCTATCAGTCCTTCAGCCCTTTCACTGATTTCAGTGAATGAATTTACCAATATAAGAAGTTTCTCTACCTATTCTTTTGCTTCAAAGCATAGAATCAGAATCATAGACTAACTTGGGTTGGAAGGGATTTTTAAAGGTCAGCTAGTCCAGTCTTTCCTGCCATGACCAGCAGCATCTTCAACAGGATCAGGCTGCCTCATGGCTGCATCAAGCCTGACCTTCAATATTTACAGAGATGAGACATATACCATCTTCTGGGCAAGTTGTTCCAGTGTTTCACCACCCTCATCATAAAAAATTTCTTCTTAAAATCAAATCTAATCCTATCTAATCTACCGTCCTTCAGTTTAAAAACATGATCGTTTCTCATATTGCAACAAGTGTTGCCAAACAGTTTGTTCCCATCATTCTTATAAGACCCCTTTAGGTATGCCAGCATTTCAGTAAGATCTCCCTGGAGCCTTTTGCTCTCCAGGCTGAACAATCTCAACTCTCTCAGCCTTTCCTCACAGGAGGTGTTTTCTATTATTCTGATTACTTTTATGGCCCTACTCTGGACTGTCTCCAATAGATTGACAGCCACAGAGCTGTATGCAATGCTCCAAGTGGAGCCCCATGAGAGCAGAACAGAGGAGCAGAGTGGTCTCCCTGCTGCCATACTTGTTTTGATGCAGCCCTTCTGGGCTGTAAGTGCACCCTGCCAGCTCGTGCCCCGCCTCTCACCTACCAGACCCCCAAATCTTTTTCAGTAGGGTTGCCCTCAGTCCCTTCATCCTCCAGCCTATGTTGATACGTGGGGTTGCACAGACCCAGGCGCAGCACTTGCACTTGGCTTTGCTGAACCTCATGAGGTTCACTCCTTGAAGTTTTTGTCTGAATGATGTCGTATTTCCCAGGTGTGTCAACACCAGCACTCACTCAGTGTCATCTGCAAACTTGCTGAGGGTGCACTCCATCCCTCTGTTTAGGACATTGAAGAAAACATTGAGCAGTATTGGTTCCCATACAAACCCATGTGGGATATCCCTCAGCATTGATCTTCATCTGGACATTGAGATATCAACCACTCCCTCTGGATTTGAACATCTAAAAAATTCCTCATCCATATGGTTGCTCCCTCTGCAGAACATCCTTTTCATTTTCAAAATTTGTTACCTTTCACTCTGAATGGCCAGTCCTTCTTTTACAAACTCAGGTTTTTTTCAGTTTTCTTTAACTGTTTTCAATCTTATACACTTTTCAAGGATTGTGTTAATTTGGGATAATGGGTGGTTTATGTGTTTAAGTAGAATTAGCTAAATTTGTTTAACAGTCTGTATCCTTTTCCATGAATAAATAATTATTCCTTGTATTTCAATAAACTAGAAAGTTATACTGAAAGAGTATAACATGCTATCAGTTAGGAACAATGCTATGATTGTGAAGAAAGATTTATTTTAAATATTAATTAGTTTTTAATTTTTAATTTTAGCTACAATAGAGTTCATATTTCATTGTAGTCACTCAAACATAATAATGTCAAGCAGTACAGAATGATGCAAAAGGTTTCTGGCTTGACCAAGACATACTGTGAATGCTATTGTCTATTCCAGTTTAATGGGCCTCAATTGCTGTATCTAATATATCATATTGTGCAAAGAAAAAGGGCATAATTAAATGCTATTCCTATGTTATTACACTATCCATTATTCATTACTAAAATTAAGGCAATTTTAAAAGCCTTCTATCACAATAAATTGTTAGAGAAAAATAAAGATCCCTTGAGATGAAACCTTGTTTTTATGCTTTGTTATATTACATGTCTGAGTGTCTGCAGCCTGTGCTGAAAAAGGCACACATTAAATTCCTGAGAGAAGAAAGTCATAAGAGCACAGCAAACCATCATTATCCATCATTATCACTTACATGGGGGAAAGGATACTACAGAGATATCAAAAACTCCCACATAAGAAAATCATAAGATATCATGCACAAAATTTTTGTATTCACTACCCACACAGGAAGAGCGTTGTACATACAGCAAGAGGTGCTGAAGGATAATTGTACACTTGATATTCTATGAGACAAAGATCATGAAAATCATAAGTTTTTCCAACATGAGTCTGGGAACCCGAATGGTAGAAATTTAAGTTTTTCAAAATTGTTATATCAATATATGGAACATATGTCATGAGTAACATAGTGTCCTATGAAACCCAGTAGCATACAAGACCAATCACCCAAGTGTTCTAAAATTATTTTCAACAACAAAAAATAATAAAAAAACCCTTTCTTTTCCCCCTCTATGCCAACAACTGAAAAAATCAGAACATCGTTGAACTGCCACAGAAGTGTCAGAGACATATTTCAAGCATAGGAAAATTCTACTTGTCTGTTATAACACTGCTCAAATGCTGCTGCTTAAAATGCAGTAGTGAGGATCCCAAAACTAAATTCTGAAGTTTATTATTACATACGGTCAACACTACCCACAAGATAAATAGGCTGGAAAAAACCTCTCAAAGAGCAAGTTTATCAGCAAATCATTTACGTATCTAAGAAGAAAACTTAACAAACACTGAGATCTAGAGACATATGCATAAAACATTAATTGTGAAAACTTTCACAGAGGTTTGGTGCCTTCTCAGTAGTTAGATACATACATTAATGACAAATGAAGACCAGAAAATCAGTGGTAGTGAGATCCAAGTTCCTTTCATATTTTATGTTTTCTATCAAAAGAAGGATGGCCAGCAGATTGAGGGAAGTGGTTCTGCCCCTCTGCCCTGCTCTGATGCACCCCACCTGCAGGGCTGCATCCAGCTCTGGGCTACCTAGCACAGGAAAGACATCAGCCTCTTTTAATGAGCCCAGAGAAGGGTCAACAATAATTAGAGTAATGGATCACCTTTCCTTGAAGGAAAGGCTGAAATAGTAAGGATTGCTCAGCTTGGAGAAAGGAAAGCTTCAGAGTGACCATCCTGAGGGTTTCCAGTACTTCCAGACATGAAAGAGAGGGACTATTTACAAGAGCATGTAGTGACAGGACAAGGGGGAATGGCTTCAAACAGTGAAAGAGTAGATTTGGATTAAATATTTGGAAGAAAAATTTTACTATGCAGGTGGCAAGGCCCTGAAACAGGTTGCTTAGAGAAGTTCTACATGTCCCATCCCTGAAAGCATTCAACATCAGATGGATCTCTAAGTAACCCAGTCTAGTGAAAATATCCTTAATCATGGCAGGAGATGTGGAACTAGATTATTTTTAAGGTCTTTTCCAACCCAAACCATTTTATGAATCTATATTCAGGTGGTGAAGACAGGAGTAATGATGCAGGGAGAAGGATGTCCTCGGCCAATCTGGACATTGGCTGGCAGCAAAGGAAAAAGTGAATCAAGATGTCATAAATATTCTTGGGGGTGGGGGGGAAGTACTGTCCTATTTATTGATCTACTTTTGAAGTGTAGCTCTCTATGAAAATCTCAGCATTTGAAAGAGGGACTCCAGAACAGGAAATAAGAACCTTTCAAGACAGGGCAGACAGCACACAGGCAGTGAAAAGATGGTGACACATTTTTTACCACATTACTACTAAGAAGATTATTTTGACTCTTAGAACAACTCAGATATAAAAAATTATAGAGTCAGTATAACAAAGCATTTTTCAGTAAGTGCTAGCAGAGAAAATTAATCCAATTACACACTGATAACAGAAGAAATGGGCATTTATAACAGCAAATAATGTCAAATAGATAAAATTAGAGAAACATGCGAACTCAGTTACAAATGGGGAGATGGATTACATCTAAAGAGGAATGAAATGAACTGTGTTCATAAATTGGACACCATACAATGATGTGCACAAATTCAGTGGTCAGACCTATTTCTCATGGTAGATATTAGATCTGCTAGAAGATAGAAAAAATTCCCACCAAAAAAAGCTAGACTATTCAATGAAAAAGATGTTGTCCAGGCTGATAAACAAAAAATTCCAAATCTTAAAATGAATACAAGACTGATAATTTCCACAAAGGAAAATATAGCAATAAACCATGTAAAAGTTTAGAAAATATAAAAATGGGGCACATTCAAAAGAAATGAGAAGCAATGAAGGGAGAAAAATATTATTTTTTTACATAGTTCAAACGGACCTAGTTCTTGGTTTTAATATTAGTCTGAGTCCAATGACATAGAGGCTTGAATAAGACAGAAACAGGCCCACTGTAACAATACATGGGATCACAGTTTGCATCCAATGTGACAGATTCATATCAGTAGTTCAGATTTTAGTTTAAATATTTTTCATTTCTAGATATATAAGAATATTTCAAAACCTTAGTGCTATAGAAATAAATATATTCAAAGACAATATTTCCACACTTTACAAAACACTTTTAGCAACTGACAATTTAAATAACTGTAAAAGTAGAAAACATATTTCAATCTGTTGTTGATGTTTCTTGTACTGTAATTTGTTTTATCAATCTCTTCTCATGCATACAGATTGCCAACAAACTACAATATGTAAACTAAAAAAAAAAATTGCCACAGCCTGTGTTGCTCTCTCAAAATATTATGCTTTACAGGCTGATATAAAGAGATGCTATCATAAGAAAAATAAAGGGCACAGAAAGTTACACAGAGTGGCATCTTTGGAACATATTGGTTCACTAAAATTTTCATTAAAGGTCCAGAAAATTATGCAGAAAATACAGTCAAAAAGAAAACGAAAATTTAAGTCAACTTCTACAGTTTAGCTCACAACATAAAATCAAAGCTGCAGTCAGGTGGTGCTCAGTGTTATCTGACTGGAATCAAAACAAGGCATGGGATGTTAGAATGAGGGAAAGAGATCTTGTCCTCTCACCTTACCTACTGTCACCTATCATTATCTAGGAACATAATAATGTCACCATCTGGCCTTCAATGAGACTTTTACTACAAAATTAGCTTAATTGCCAGGGCAAGTCAAGATATAATATCAGCCCTGTGTGGCAAATGCCCCTTATGCACTGGTCAAAATGTCATCTTTACAACCAAACACTGAGCAAGCTTTCTCATTATCCTCTTTAGAGTTCCTGCAAAATAAGCTTCTTGCTGTGCTATTTCCTAAACACTTCCAAAACATGATACTCATAAGTGCTCTGAGTAAACTCTTGCAAAACTGCAAATCACTTCAAGGACTGACAGAAAGCAAAAAGCAACTAAATTGTAGCTACAGAGTTTTTAAAGCTCTACTGGTCTAGAAAAAGGTTGCTGCTGCTGCTACACGAATGCAGACCTGAAGCCATTGATAATCACAGTGATGAGTCATTCTCTGGGCAATCTCAATTAAGTGGTTTTTAGTGTTCAGCAAATTATTCTTAAATGCATTTTGCTTCACAGAAGTGGACAAACAGAAATATAACATTGTCCTAACCTTGTAGGAGAATGTCAGGCTTCATTAGTACTTTTATGAAGATTTACATCTTCAGGTAATGACACCATCTGCCTAAATATATTTTTCCCCAATTGTAATTATAAAAGCACTTAGGTTAAAAGTTTAGGTAGTTAAGGATGGCTTAAGTTATCTTTATTCAAATGAACTTATGTCTCACTTTTTTTTTTAAATGTTTTCTGGTCATGTCCATTTGACTCAAATGTCCAACTTCTAGTGGAGCATTAGAAAACTTATTAAATATGTTTATAGAGTAAAAGCAAACTGCTTTATCAATAAATTTTGCCATGAGCTAGAAGTATTGCATACCTTTTTGAAACATCCATTTTAAAGCAATATAAGTCCAAACAAATTATGCAAGTCTGATATAAGATGCAAGAAACTAAAAGCATTACTGAACTCTCAAGAGTTTAAGTTTTAGTGTCTTGCTTAATTTCATGCTCCAACTAGCAGCTTCTCAGATTGAAAAGGAAAAAAAAAAAAAAAAAGACTGATGAAGAGAAGGGAAAGAAAATATTTTTTCTTGGGACCACTTTTTCTGGTCCAAGAGCAAAAGGGCATCAAATAAACTAGCAAGTACAAAAGAAACTAAGGAAAATATGCCCATACACCATGCAGAGAAGACTTGTGGAATTTTTTGCCACAAAACTTTTGCAGAACTAAAGGGGTTTGATGGTTTCACAGAAGAGGACTAATGGCTTTTTACGTATACCATGAAATACCCTGCTTCTGCCACCAAGGAGAACCTGGAATTCAGCTCAGGCATTATTGTGAATTTATCTAGACAGTATCACTACATACTTGCACCAATTTTTATTTTAATTCCTGTATTGACAGAGGGATTGCATAGCTGGGGCTTTGAACCTGCAGTGTGTATCTTACATTGTTAGAAAATGCATCACTGTGCTTTTGCAAGTAGCAGGTCATAGAATTGTTTCTGCACTGAAGGATAAGGACCTGATCTAAATTTGTACAAGTCACTAAGTCAAGGTGAACTCATCACCTAGGTGATTAGAACTCGAACTCATCACCTAGGTGATTAGATTGTAGTCTCATCTATGAACTAATTACTTAGAGAAAGCATTCCTATAATAGCCAGCTAAAAGCCATTAGAAGTTCTAGGAAATATTTTGTATTTTTCCAGAAAAGTCACAGTTTTCTGAAAAATACCTAGGTTACATGGCCAGGGACTAAATGTTAAATTTCAGAATGGAAATAATCTTCAGCAAAATTTGCCTTTGAGTGGTGTGCCATAAACTGGTGGGTTTTGAAGGTGTTTATACATTCAATGTATTATGCAGCTTTTTTGTTACTGAAATTATAAACCATGAATTTAGGTGTTGCTGTAATTATATGTGTTGCCATCAAATTCAAATTAAATGTCATATTAACCTGACTTCCATTGGCCACTGCAACACTCAGAATATGTTCCCAGAGTTGGCTTGGCTGGATGGAATCTAGATAACAGGACATCTCCTCTAGGCTGAGATGCAATAGTGCCAGAGACTTGTAAGCCAAAATACCAGTTCTACTCTACCATAGGTTTTTTATAATTGCTATGAGATCAGAGACAAATTATTCAGGGTGTCTGTGTTACCCCTTTCCAAGGGCCTAATATTTATGACATTTTTGGTTAAAATGTCATTCTGGCATGTTTTCTTAACCATTGAGAAGGCACAACCCCAAAATAATTTATTATCAGTCCTGACTCTCTGGAGTCTAAGTACAGAATCATACTGTAGAGAACAGAATTTCCTCCTTATAGTCAAAACTTCACTGAGGGATGATCATCTCAGAGCACATAAATAATTGCAGACTGACATATTTTTTATTTTTTTTTCTGCCAAAAGAAATCACAGGCAAAATACAGAAGAATAAAATTAAGCATTAAGGAGCTGTTGAAAAAATAGCTTTAGTTTGAATATTTACTCTAGCAGAATTATTCAAGTCTATATTAGGCAAAATCTGTCTTGCACCGGTCCACTTCAGGGAGGAGGAAGCCAATGATGAAGCGATGGCTGTGATTTTCAGACAAAGCCTAAGCTAATCATCTTACTACCTCTTTCAAAATTACTGTGAATCATGCATACTGGTAGGTGGTGGTAAGGAGGAAGAGATAAAGAAGTGTTATATGTGTGAAAACCAGCACAGGCCTGCCTCTTTTAGCAGTGACCTAGTGAGTTTCTCTCTGCCTGGGCTGCAGCTCCAATACAGTGGTGGGAAATGAGCACAGCAGAAACTGCTGCACACAAAGAGTGAATCCAACACGTCCCAAACACAGTGAATTATTTCATGATAGGATACAAGGCCAATGTCTGATAGAGCTAGCATAACTGGAATTTGCTGTGCCATCTGGGACAAGGGATACATTGGCAATGCTGACGAAGCTGGACAATGGAATCTGCACACAAAACCAACTCTTCCTACAGCAAATCTGCAATGCGATTTAGACTGAAGGCTGTACCCAGAGTACCAGAAAATTTGGAAAGTATTTAGTTCAGTGCAGCTTAACATTACAAAAGTCACTGTTTGTTCAATATTTGTTCGATACGAATGGAACAAGATGAACTGAAACACTTGTTTCTGTTGATATCGACCCCTTTATTTAGTGATATGAAACAGCTAGTTCCCTAAAAGACAAAATTTATTCAAAGAATTTATTGGCAACTGGAAAGGATACTTCATATGAAAAAGGGAAACTGGCAAGGGGAACCCAAAGCAAAGGTGAGAGAAGCAAGGAAGCAAATATTATGACAATAAAGGAGAAAAGAACATGCAAATAATAAGAAGGAGTGAAAGTTCGGAGCTAGTGGAAGTCTATACATGAAGGTTAGTCTTGAACCGAACACATCAACAATGGATTTGCTTTATTATTTCCATAGTTAATAATACCAAAAGTGTGCTATTTATACCAATAGTTACCAATTTAAATCTCAATTTCTTGAAGGGGGTAGTATCTCCTCTTCCTAAAAACTTGATGTGCAAGAAAGTGAACATGCAAACCAAGGAGCACAAGATATTATTCACCCAAGAGCTGCAAGCTACTGTGGGAGTAATTCCTTTAGACTGCAAGTAACTCTCTACAAATACAGTATAGGAATCTTCATTTTTCACTGGAAAAAATAAAACCAACCTTAAAAATAAGTTTATAGAATAGAGGAAAACCAGCAGCCAAACCATTAAAATGAACAACCAGGAATAGAATACGGGAAGAAAAAGTGCAACTACCACAAAAATATATTAAATTTCTTATTAATTTTAGAAATTATGCTGACTTTCCAAAAGCAAATAGAAATTTTATTTAAATAGATTTAGTTATATATTAAAGGAATTGTAGTTCTTATATTTATTTTTCCTCTTAAAACACATGAACACTTCATTTTTTCAAAATTATTCTGAGAAAGAGTGTTCATTTGTTCAGTGGAAGGAGAAGGAGCTAAGTTGAGCAACATTATTCTTAATTCATGACTTGTGATTTCTTTGTAAATTCCAGCCTGGATGTTAATCAGAAGACTTGAAAACAGACTGAGTCACCAGTTTCTTGGGAAAAAAATTCTTGGAAGATGGCCAGAGAACAGCCAATAAAAAGAGAATTTTCATTTGTGAAATAAAGAATTTCCCATCCAGAATTTTGATGAAGAAATAATTTTTACCCACTATAATATCCCATAGCATGATATTATTCTTTAGTCTTATTTATAGTAGAATGTAATAGTATTTTTCTAGTAGTGTTTTAGCAGTATTTTTTTTTCTTTATTTCTGTATTTTAGAAATACAGAAAAATGTATCCAAAAAACATTGTTCTGGGCACCACTGGGTGCCTTATTTTTAATATTTTTGCACATGGTATGGTAGAGGTTGCAGTGCTGTGCAAAACCATAGTTTACAGATAGGACCAATATATTTAAAGTATAGGAAGCAGGATGGCCATTTAAATGCAATAAAGTTGTCAACTTATAAGCATATGGCATTATAGACACCTCTGCCCAATCCTTCCTTCCCTTGATCTGATAATCTTTTTTCTTTCCTTTTTTCTTTCCTTTTTTAGCATCCCCAGTCTTCATATTCCATTTTTAAAATATGTTTTAGGGAGCGATGTAAGTCCATAACTCACAACAGTCCACTATAGATTTTGGAATCTGGTTCTGTTCTCTCCTATTTTCCTGGAGAAAGATTTGATCACATGGGAATAGGAAATCTCTGTTTGTGTTTTTGAAGACGCACACTTTGCAAAGAAGTACCACAAATTTGCTGGACAAAAAAAATTTGAGAAAACGAAAATGACCCTCCTTCACTATGTGTGTTTCACTATGTATTCATCTAAGAAGGAAGAAACATTTTTCCCAACCCTGCTCCAATTGCTCTGTATTTTTATTCCATTTAATTATTAAAGCATCAATGCTCATTAATTTAGCTGTAATATTTTCCTTCTTCCCAGAAAATTAATTTAATATATTAATACTGTTTTGCCATCACTAGTGTTAGGCCGTAGAAGAAGGAAGATTTGAGGACCTGCGTTTTGGATTTGTGCTTGCAAATTCCATTTAACTGTTACACCAGACAGTGAAAGTTTTTTATGGATTAAGGCTTTAAACTTTCATACCTCAAGTGATAAAACAGAGATACATTCAGTGTCTCACAACACTGTTGAAAGGTTTAATTCACTGACACTGACTGAAAATTGCTCGGGAAAAAAACTTGAATGAAAGACAGAGAAGTGCAAATGCAGCTGTCTTTGCAGAGGAACTGTGGAAAGGATTTCTCTTAAGCAGGCTTGTCAAGCTTGGCCATACAATGCACATTGCTGGCTAGGAATATCTGCTTAACAACTGAATGAAAATAAGATCTACTTTCCCACCCATTTTTCCTCTGTTTTAATGAGCAACTTGAGCAGACACTCATTTCACAAAGACAGTAGATAACTTCTATTTTCTATTTTCTTTGCCAAACAGAATCACTTTTAAATTGTTCACTTTTCTTTTCCCTCATCAAAAAAATAATCTTTTCCTGGATCAAAGAATATTGAAGTTTATTCATCACTTTGCACTTACATTTAGGAAAAAACACCTCAACAAGTTCTTCTGAGCTCTAACCCCCAAGTGAAAAGGGAACAGTTCCCTATCATGCTTGATAGAATATCTCATGGGAACATGGGATGAAACCTCATGCAATCCTTGTGGAAAAAAAAATCTATTTAAATAAGCAATGAAATAAGCACAGTCAACTGAAAAGATTTACAGTTAACTCCTTTAAATCCATACTGCAAATAAAACCACTTTTATCTTCTTTTTCTTATGTCCCTTCTCATTTACTTTCCATGGAGAATATGTTAAAATAATACAAATATTTTAAAATTCCAACCAGATACAATCTGTGATACACTGAGGCATGTTCAATGCAGTTGTACCTTTAGCTTCCTTGATATGTTTTCTCAAGAGTATATTGCTGGCTTTGAAAGAAAAAACAGCTAAAGAGGCTTTCAAGCTTTAATAGTCATAAATCTGTTCATTTATGTCTCTTATAAAAAGTTAAGTTTATATTTTAAATATTTTTACTCAATGTTGTTTTGAAATACTGAGAATGGCAAAAACACTAGATGCATGGTTTATAATCAGGAATGACAAGTCCTTCTTTAGATTAAAAAGCTTAAAAAATTTATGATACAGTTACAGTACCAAGAAGAAATGTCAGGGGATTTCAGGGGATGATAATTATATTGACATTAATGATCACAAATTTTAAGAAAACAAATAGAGAGGTGGTTGACATTAGTTGCAATTATTAAATACAAAAGCAAACATTTTCTCTCTTATTTCTGACAAAAGAAAATTTTTCTGAAGCAATCCACTTCATCTAACAATTTTTAGGAGTTGCAGATTGTGTTTTAACAAAAGTAGCAGGAGTTGTTTATTCTCAAAATTCAAAACACATAAGTCTTTTTCATGACACTTCCTTAAATATCAATATTTTATTTTAAAATTGAATTTATTGGATGATTAACTCATGCAATGCACAGAGTAATAACAGAAAATTAAAAATTACACCTTAAGGTTTGCTTTGGGTTTGTGGAGGAGGGGTGTGATTTTCTGCAAAAGCAAATTAAAAATAAAGGAGCTTTGGAACCGACATTTAAAATGTCAGATTGCTTTTATTTAATTAAGATTTTTGTGTGCTTTATAAAAATCAACCAAATCTTTCTAATAGTTTCAGTATTGCTGTTCAACTGCTGTCATTTATGTCATCTTAGTGCAAGTCTTAGAGTGAATTTAGCAGTGCAAAATAGCTTGAGCTTAATTGCATATTTTTTTTAGGTTCCACTTTATTTTCTTAATTTGCTTTTGACTCTTTCAGCACATTTAATACATTTGTTTGAATTGCACTGTGCTTATTTGAGGAGAAATTTCCTGTTTCTATGAGGAGAAATTTACTGTTTCTATAGTTATGTGCAATAAGGTAGCCTCTGAGAACAATGTTTTCCAAAAATGGACTGGTTCTTTGACTGTAGGAAGATGCAGAGTTTAGGAATGATGCAGAATCATTATCACCGGAATCTGAGAGAAGTACCAAACACATTCTTTAAAATGGCTGTTTCTCAGCCATTCTTTATACAGAAGCTGAACAATGAATGATTCTAAGCTTAGTCACAGGAAAAAATACATTTTACTGTGAGCATTTTCAAAATGTTATAATAAAGTGGGCTGAATAAGAACAGAAACATATCAAAAGTATATATTTACTCTGGATTAAAGCCAGCTTTCTGTGCCCTGACCTTAAAAAGGACAGTACAAGAATAAAATTTACAGTAAAGAATAACCTTGACCATGAGCCAAATGTGACCTGCTGATACATGCATTAAAATCAACTGCAGTTGTCCAAATGCATTTAGGAGAAACTTTGTTACTAAATGTATTCTGGATGGAAATCCCCCTTTACAAGAGTTTAACAAGCTACACAAATGATCTCAGAATCATATCTCCATAACCCAAGGAAATTTTAAACTTCTTGAGTAATTAATAGCAAGGTAGGTTGAGAAGATGATCAACTTTACTTTCTTTTGTGGGAAAACATAAAAGCAATAGATATGGAGCAAGTTCTGAAGTTGTATCAGCCTCATATGGCCTGGATTCCTTATTTCAGAAAAAAGATTTTCAATGGAAAGTCCATTCCCCCATGGTTGGACTGTGATCCTTTTCTGACAGTCATGTCTCAGCTCCAATCCCTCTCTGGATTTTGTTTTCTAGAGCACGATTCTACAGCTGGAAGTTAGGGAAGAAGATAACATGAGTTTACCAAAGGATTTAATTATAACTTTGCAAATTCATCCTGGTTTTGTGTTTGAGATGTATGCATGTAAACTAGCAACAGTCAGAAGGGGCTGAAAAGCACCTGCCTACACTAAAAATGTTTAATGTTGAGTTCTAGCAAAGTTTGACCCCTAACTGCTGATACTGACTGTGATTTTCAGTGACCTATGATTTCTACCTTCTTCCAATCAACATCATGTCTTCTAACTTGTGATTTCACCAAAAGAAATCAACCAAAAAAGGATTGCTCTGTGGAAGAAATTTCACCTGATGTGCAGAGCCACAGCATCCCACTCTTTCTAACCTAATCACTGATCTGGAGAATGCAAAATGAAAAACACATTAGCCTCCTATATGACTAGAGAATGGTGTCAGGACACTGAATTTTGTAGTGAAGAACAGCAAAATAGTTTTCTGCCACTCTGCTTCCTTCAACAGTGATGGTCTTAAAGTGGGTTTGAACATTACATTTGCACAAAGTTTTGTGCTTAAAAAATATCAGAGCTAAAAATTAAAAAAAAAAAAAAAAAACAAACAGAAACGAAAACAAACCTAAGCCTCCTTCACCTTTCCCTCCTTTTACCCAGGCTCAGCTTCTTTCCTTCACTTCCAGCCTCTCTACTTCTCTACCTCTTCCCCAAGTGGTACAGTGGAATGGGAAATGAGAGTTGTGGTTAGTCCATACGAGTTCCTCTATGATGCTTCTTCCTCCTCAGACTTTTCCACATGGATCTTTTCCATGTGCTACTGTCCTTTAGGATAAATCAGCTCCTGCATGGTTTCCTTATGGGCTGCAATTTTTTTCAGGGAATACCTGCCTGCTCTGACATGGGCTTCTCCATGGGCTGCACATGGACAACCTGCTTTACTATGGTCTTCTCCAGGGACTGCATGAGAATCTCTACTCCAGAGCCTGGAGCACATCCTTTTGCTCCTTGTTGTCCAGCTTGGTGTCTTCAGAGCTCTTTGTCTCACTGTAGTTGGTTTTTTTGTTGTGGTGGTTCTGTGAGGGCTTTATGCTTCTTGTCCTCCCCTGCCCTGCCCCCTGAATTGTTCTTGTTAGGTCCACAAACACTTTAAAAGTTGGTTGTCCTACCTTAGGAAGCACCTTATTTTTCATCAGATACATCTAAGTCAATGAGTACATGATCCCAAGAAAAGCTGCACTTGCTAACACTTGCAAAACTGACATTCTTTATCAAGGATCCTTGCTCTTACTCTTACTGGCTTAATTTAAATTGTCAGGTGAAATCTTGAAGAACTTCCCATATTCCGCATCTTCATTTGGGACTTTTGTCTATGAACTGAATACAGGGTAATTTTTTTTGTGTAAAACCTGTGCTTTATCTCCTAATAAATGCTAAATTTAGCAGTCACTTATGCTCTGTATGGGTAACATGAGGACGATTTTCAGAGTTGCTGCACAGTATTTCAAAGTCACATTATTTATAGTAGGAATAAGGCATTCACTTCATGTGTTGTTGTTTTTTTTTTTTTTACTTTTTAAACTGTATTTCAACTTTGCTCTTTTTCAAGAAGCAGTTGTTTTTGTGAATTTTCAATCATATGCAAGACTTCCTATTTGAAAGAACTTATCCAAAACGACCATCAGCTGTCTTCCCTATACAACAGAGAGTGCTGATAAAGGGAGAGGAATTGGAAAAAAACCTTTTCTACTAAAACTTATTTTGCAGGACTAACTTTTTTGTGTGGGAGGATGCTTAAATAGTAATGAAGATAGTTGCCACTCTTATTATTTAAACTATAAAGATCAAGAATTAGTAATGGATATTTAACATGTGCTCAAGTCATCCATAACTAGATGCTGTTCTTGTGGTGTATATTAAGGATTGTTCAATAAACCTGGGTTTATAGTGATTGATCTTTCTTCATCAGATCAGATCCGCACCACAAAAGATACAAAACACTAAGTTTTGTTTTCAAGAAAATATCTGTATTAAAAAAGAGTTGTCAATCCTTAGTGAGATCCAAAGAAATTAACTAGGGGAAAGAATTTAATCTGTCTTTAAAATCAGAAAACCAGTACACCATAAGCTTATGGTGAATTAACACATAAAAGTGTTACTGGGAAGGTGCGATGTTAATACGGTACCGTTAATGGATTGCCTCTAAAAGATTCCAGCAGAGTGGAGACAATATGCAATAAAAGAAAGGGGGCTTACAAGTTAGTGCTGCTCCGCCAGCGCTGTGTTTGACAGATCCCTGGACTGGAATACAAATTGTAAAATGGCTCCTTAACTAGGGGCTTCAGAACAGTAAGCCAAAAAACCCAATATTGAGAACTGCTCTGTATAATGTTAAACTGGAGGCTGAATTACCAGCTCTCCCTTCACCATTTTACACAGAAAATTTAAAAAACAAACAAAAAAACCCCAAAAAAACCTCCACAAAAAAAACCCACAAACAAAAAAACCAAACCAAAACAAAACAAATGCCCAGGTGACAGGATCTGACCATTTTGAGAGGCCCCACAAATCAGTCCTGCGGCTCAGATGAGCAGTGAGAAGTGTTACTCATCCCTCCTTAGGGAACCTGGAAGCTTCTTTCAAGGGATCATCAAGGTGGTTTTTTTGGATCACAGTTTCAGAGCTGGGGGCATCTTCTCTTCTCTGTGTGTTCTTCATCTCATTCTTTAGAACCAATGCTGATATTTCAGGGTCATAGCCCCATAATATTCTTTCCCTTACATCTCCAGATCTTCCAAGGGTGACTTCCCACTAAGGTATTGCAAGAAGAGCAAGGCCTGTGAACTTCTGTGCCAGTCAGTCTCTATGGGATGCTGTTACAGGAACACCAGGGCAGAGAATTGATCAGATATCGATCAATGCAGTTGCAAACTGTTACTTCAAGTTTTCCACGAACTTTCAAGGAGATCAATCAGAAGGGAAGATGTGCTGTAGATCAGCCAAGTAAGATGCACTTTAATTCAGGAAATTTTGGGAAAAGTTGCAGCTTGCCAAATAGCCTTTAGCAAATGTTATGCACTTTACTTGCGTCATTTGGAGACAAAGGATGACAGTCTGCTCTTGATACACCTGTGTTAATACTTTTTGGTGGGATTTTTCCTACTTGGAGACCAAGGAAGATATCTTAACACCTTGACTGAAGACAACTGCCCCTGAATATTATCACAGCTCTTCTGAAAGCTATGTTGGCTCTTACTCTTGACCTTTCTTATGTGCTTAATATAATGAATACATTGAGAAAAGGAATTACCAGCATATCTATACACATGTATTGAAGAATTTTCCTGAAAATTTAAGTATTTTATCAAGTCCTTCAACATAGGCAATGATATTAAAAACTTAACTGAAATTAAACAGTAATTGCAGGCAATAGATGTGAAAAAGGTGCAATTGCCTTCATTATATGAGAATTATGTGAGAATATGTGTTGCTAATTGCAGTGTTGATATGTTACAAGACACACTGGAGTCAATATGAAGTGTTGTAATTTTCCAGTAATTCACCTGTATGATTACAGTTTAGGCTTTATAGTTAATTTGCTTTCTTGAAGATACTAAGAATAATTTTTCAATGCATGTATTACATCTTCTAAATTAAGAGTATGCATATTATTGTTAATCATAATTTTTAATACCTTGGCATTCAGAAACCGATTTTCTTTCTGTTTCATGAAAAATTCTTTTGACTTAACTCTACATATTATTGAGCTCGATGCTAATACTCTTTTTGTTTGGGGTAGTAGAAATTACTATCTACTGTATGGGTGTGTTGAGAGTTCCTTTGTCAATATCTAGACCTACCTGCAAAGTTATTCAAAAGAAACAAATCCTAGTGTCCTATGAGCCTTTATATAAAGAGGATTCTTTTCTCCCAATTATTTTTTCACTGAATGATTCTCAGAATACAGAGACACTGATTTAAAAGAAGAATCATCTGACATTCTTGTTTTGTGTTTCAACTTGTGTTTTTAAAGGTTTAGGATATAAACAAAGCAATTTGACTAAAATATTGTGACAAATAAGTCAGTGCATCAAAGAGGTAAAATAGTAATAAAATATTCTAAGAGCTACAGAAGCAAGGAAGCATATCCTGTAGGGGCTCTGAGCTCCATTTGTCATTAATTTATTGGCATAGCTTTGTGAATATTCCATTATAGAAACAACCTAACCAGCTATCTGTGAAATCCTATATGTCGGCCAATTGGTGATTTTCTTTTGGAACTGTCAGCACTTTTCACTGTGTATGAGGCAAGTTACTGCGAAGGATGAAAGAAAACACAAAATCAATAGCTAAATTTTTTTATGTTGAATTTTTTTTTCTATGTTGAAATGCAGGTGTAGAAAATAATCAATTGAAAAGGAGAACAAGTTAATTGAATCACATGAAAACAATGTCATATATTGCTTTGGAAACAGTACAGTATAATGCTATTATTTCTAAAGCAATAGTCATGTTGCTCTTATGCATTCCCTTTTGCTGTTCATGGAAAAAGCCAAATTACTGACATAGCACAAGAGCAAGTCAATAAACATTTAACATTTAACATTTTTGTTCATCATGAATCTGTACTGCAGATCTTTCCTCAAGCACTTTGATGATATTTTTTCTAATATACAATGTTCATGAACATAACCAGAACATGTGGAACAGTTTGACTTTCAGATATAAAGTCCCTCTCTACCCAGCCTCCTCTAGTGATTGACTTCCAGACCTAGATTCTTCCTCCACTGATTACACTAGTAGTGCTGTCTTTCATTATTATTGAATAATATATATTAAAAATAATAATTATATTTAAAAATTCTCATAACATGATAAGAAAAAATTAGTTTAATGTCTTAAAACAAAGCTCAGGTCTTCAATAGCAGTCTTGTCATCCCTCAGTTTTCCAGTCAGCCTCCCATAACTTTGATCTTTTGTTTAAAATTACTAGCAATATGGTCATTTCACACATGGCTTTTATCCTCCTTAGGCCACTAGTGATTATCTTCTTTGGCACACAGACTGACAACTGTGTGGTTGAGGAATTTGAGTGGAATGAGCATCAGGGTAATAGTATCTGGAAGTTGTTTTCTGCACTGTTTGAAGAAAGATAAAACCATTGCATTACACTGTACTATAACCATCATTATTTTTGCAATTACTATCTCATAGCACTTGAATCTACCTATTCTTTCTCCAGAACAAAACAGTGACTTTGGCTTTCCCCAGTCCATTATTTTGCCATGGACATTTAAAAAAAATATGGTCCAAGTGGATGCAGTTCTTGGGATGTCTGAGTTGTCATCTTTATCCATCATCAGCACGCTTCACAGCTCTTATAATGATTGAATCAGATTAAGCATATACATATCATACAAACATATATGAGGCTATATTTATATATGCAAATAAGTATAGCAAGAAATACATATTTCACAAAGAAAGTTATAAAACTCTTTTATTTGTCTCTGAAAGGAATATTTGAAGTATACCATTTTAGTTTTCAGTTTTCAGCAACATAATGGCCAGCTGAATCTGTCAGTCCCTTGAGTTTCAAACTGAGCAAGCTCTGGCTCTACCCATAAATCTAGTTCTCACATTTTTTTTCTTTCTCACATGTCATACTCATCCTGTATCATATTCCATCTCTTCCCTTTGCTTCCTTTTTTCATAGTGTTTACATCCTATAAAATGTTTTGATGATCTTTTTTTTCTAATATATATTGTTCATGAACCAACCAGAGCACGTGGTTCTTCACATAGTCTTCCTAGCAAATCAAAATCCTCCAGTAAGGCATACAGAAACTTTTTCAATGAAGCAGGTTTGGATTATAAAAGTAGCTTTGTCAAAACCAAAACATGCAAAAAACATATGTTGCTAGAAACAGAAAAAAAATTATCAACAGGGAAAGTAAAGATGTATATTTTTGTTTTCTTGTTTGTTTCCTAAAGCGTTTCTTTTATTTTAATAATTAAAAATGGTCTCAACATTTTCAGGTTTATGTTTGCTTGGAGGTTTTGTGTTTGTTTGTCTGTTTGTTTTCTTTGAAATATTGTAATTTTCAGGTCAACCAAAAATCCCGTTTTGAAGAAACACTGGTTTTATTTCACTTTACAATCATGACATATTTTTCTCACCAGGGACACACAGATGTATGGCTTGACATACAGGTTTCTGTAGGAAGTTTACCCAAAGGGCAGAACCTGTGTTGGGTCATTGTCAAGCCCTGGCTTCTCATCACTCAGCATCTGACCCTCACTGCTCTCTGACAGGGATAGAGAAGAATGGCCAGGTATTTCAATAATTAATAAGTTTTTTGAATGTCAGGAAGCAGTTTTCTTAGTTGGCCTTTAGCAGTGATGGTTCCTAGTTCTTCTTCACAAAAGGGGCAGGAGTTCAGGGGCAAAAGGACCATGGCAGGAACCAGCCCTCACACTTGTAGCAGCGAGGAACATGAGACAAAACTCAAGGGGAACTTTGAGCTCTGTCCCTTCTACCTCTGCCTTCTAAGGGAGCTGGACAGAGTTTAAACCTATCAGCTCAGTTTTGCCTGGAAAATTGTATAACATTTCCCACAACTGGCAGAACTTACTTTAGCTACCAAGTAAAGACAGCTTCAGTAGGCAGAACCTATCCTACTGAAGACTTAAAAATATTTGAGATTTCAATACAGAGCTTGGAAATTATCTTATCTGTTACCTGGAGAAAAATCTATAATACTGTGAAATCTACAGTAAGCTCTGCTAAAAGATGTGTTTCTACTGAAGACAGACTCATAATAGGGATATTTATGTTGTCTGATGAGGAGAACATTTTGCTTCTCCTGATTTTTGTCTGATATTCCAGTCTTGAATTTTGCCTTTGGAGCAAGCTTATAATTTCTGTGATTATTTTTCTTTCCATTAATATGAAAAATGTTTGAAGTCTGAGCAACTCCTTTCATAAGAAAAATCTTCATATCTCTGTGGAAACCCTCTTCAAAGCTTCATGTCACAGTGGAAAGAAAAGCCTTTTATAAAAGCTCACATCGTATGAAGCAATTATCTTAATCTCTTGGCACTAAGTAGATATATAATTTTTAAGGTATCTATGTAAGTGAGCAGGGCTCTTCACTCTGCTCAGGCACTTTGTTTATTTAAGGATTTTTCACTATCATCAGTGTTAATATATAAAGCAAATATATCTCATTAAGCTAGGAAATGTGCATATTGCATGGTAAATATAATAAATTTCCTTTTTTTTTTTTTTTTGGAAATAGTCAATTCAGATTTTAGAAAACAGTGTAATTAAAATTTATAATGGTTTGAACCTTTTTTTCAAAGATTAAGGCAGTACAGGATAACGATATAAAATCCAATAGCCAGGGAAAAATACTTAAAAAAAAAAAAAAGTGAGGCAAGGTATTTTGTGTACATATGCATCTATGTATTGGAGTTATCTGTGTAAGCAATATATATGGTTACTGGGACTAAACTACATAAAAATACTGTTAAAAATAGAGTTTTGCTTGCTGTCTTGAAGCAATATGTTTGGAATTGGTTCAGAATTATTTATGAAAATGTTATGTTCAGATACATATCTGAAATATCACTTCTGCTAAATCACTCCTGAAATATTTGAAACATAGACCTACAAAGATGCAAAGTATTCATTATATATAATATCATCTTCACTCAAAGTAATGGTGGTTTCATGGTTGCCTATGACCTTAAAATGTCAGGTTTCAGCTACCAATAAGGGACATTTTGAACTTAAACCAACTTAAAATTGTAACGATCTGTTTTATCAAGTCACATAAAATAATAAAAATATTTAAGGACCAAAACATTTTAGCAAAGGGGTAAATTAGGGTAGCACTCACTTTTTTCACAGCACTAAGTCTAAGTGCTTACTATAAATTATTTATTTATTGTCTCACTCTCAAAGAATATAGGATAGCTTCTTTCACGTTTAGACATTTTTACTCGGTTTTCAATTTTCAAATGAATTTCCAAGAAATTCTCAAATTCTTGGAATTTTTCTCATAACTGCTTAGCTTTAAAAAATAACCTCAAAGGCACTTATCTTTACTTCAATGTTATGCTTTACATATTTTATTGGTGGTATAACTGAAGAACTAAATGCAGCAAAGGATGTGCAAGTAACAGTACTAGTAATAATAATAAATGATATTGTTACTGCAGTCACTGGAATTTTCTTTGGGTTTCTCAAAGTGTCACTCTTAAGATCCTCTGTTATTTGCTGACTCTTTATTCTTTATCCACTCATTGCTCATTGATTAGAGGTGCAGAGGTCATCAGAAAAATTCATTACTCGTGCCAAGTGACAGACAAATCACAGGAAAGTGAAGCAGGGATTTCAAGAACTGAAGCAGCATTCACAACTTTTACCTTGAATAAGATGCAAAGATCTATCCACAAAGCTCTGATTTTTTAGAGTTTTGTATGTGGGAGTACTTTCTTATGATAAGAAAATATTATAAAACTTCTTTTAAAAGACAATATTTTTTAAATTATGTCATTTTTGGTTTTTTTACCATCAGTCTAAATGCAGTCACATAAAAACACATTTCTTCTCTCTTCCAACCCCCAAATAGATGTCTCTAAACTAGCCTTGAATCATGACCTCTACCTAAGGGCAAGCATTTCCTATTGTACTATAAGCCTCAGTACCACAAGAATATTGGATTTTATTGATTTCTTAAATAAACTTAATCCATGTCTGAGCAGTACTGTGATGAGTTGATAAAGAAGTATTTTTCCCCACTCTAAACTTATTCCACTGGGTAATATGCATTTGCATTTTGGTTCCAAATATTGACATTGGTATGACAGTGGAATTTAATTAGAAATTAAAACTATCTTCAGAGCCAAAATCTGACCAGATCTTAGACAGACTGTTATGTCATGACATTTTCTGAGAGTAATTTTTAGTAGTTTTAATACCACAGTTTTTTATTATATTTGTTCTTTTCTGTGTGCAACTTCATGCTTTTTTACTGAAACTCTTACTAAACATAAAAACACAGAAATGGTGTCCTGCCATCATAAGCATCAATATTAGACAGTTGTTTTCATTAAATAAGCAAGCTCCACTAAAAAGCTGACAAATGGTGGGAGGTTTTTGTGTGGATTTTGTTCTCCCATTCCTTTAGAAGGATGTTTCTCCCTTCTCTTCACAGGGCTTAGGTGCTTTTCATATTCATAAGGACTGTCCTGGTGGGCCTGCAGCTCTGCCACCCTCTGTCTGCTCGCAGCTCTCTGCCCTCATCTCCCTGTAAAATATTCCAATCCTCTTCTGTGCTGATTTTGTCTCTCAACTCTGCGTCATCTGTGTTTCATTAGCATGATCCTGCTATTTGCACCAGTGCCATTAGTAGAAAGAGACTGCCCCTAAGCCTAAACCTCAAGGAATTCCACAGACAAGTCTATCCAGTAAAATCATTGTCCTCTCAGCAAAGGTGTTTACTCTCACTAATACTTTTTTCCTTTGTATAAATTAGGCTGCCTTGAACTTAATAGTGAATTCTTTTATACTAACTGATCCAAATATTTGGTAATGCTGAGTATTCAAATTATTTGAGTATTGAAAGACGTCCTGGAAAATTTTGTGTTGCCAGAAATGAAAATTGACAAAACTAAAAGTCTTTTATGAAAAATTCAGGGCTCCTACTGTTGTGGATCATTTTAATCACTCAGACTATTTAGCCTTGATGGTTTGCTCATTGTGTATTCTTTGCAGAATGCACCAATATAATCTTTGGGAGAATTTAAGTAATGCATACAAGCACACTCTCACAGACAGAAGCACATGCTTGCTCACTAAATTGCACACAAAATACAGTGGTTGCAAAAGCATATAAAATTATATTAGCTGGAAGTTATTAATAGACACTATCTTCACTAATGTTGATAATGTAATCCTTGTTTATCTGCCAACTTTCATATCGACAAAATACTCACAGTGGCCATAAAAGATCAAGAACAAGGTTTCTTCAAAAAGTCTATTAAATAGTCATGGGATGGAGATCTATACTCTATTTGCACCACTGAGCACAAAAATACAGTTGTTGCTTTTTCTCCTGAGGCAATTTCTAACCATAAGGCAGTCATTCAGAGAAATTGCATCCCCAGCTCCTTAAGGCTAAGCATCTTTCTACTGTAGGAAATGCAATCTAATTACACTGGCAAATAAGCAGTCTTCTCAAATTGAATTCCATGTGACAGTAACATGTGATGACATTTAGCAGTGTTTATTTCTTCAGAGTTTCTTTGTATTGCAAGAACAGTCTAACCTGTACAGGAAGAATATCTTGTTCCAACTCCATCTGATTTTGTTTTGTCAGAACAGAGAGCCATTTAGGCCTTTTGGAAAATATTTTGTTTCAGTAGAGGTGTTTATGGGATTTAAGCAACAATATCTACACTGGAGTATTAGAGTTAACATACCACTTTAAAAAAAAAAGGATATTTAAAAGCTTTTTGTCTTTTGATTTGAAAACCCTTGCAAGTAGGGGCCTAATACTGGGGATAATCTCCCAGATCTAAAAATCAAACAAGTTTAATTAGAATAAGCTAGAACAGAAGGGAGAAAAAATCTCTAGAAGTGACTATTTTTACATTGGTTGCCACTTAACCAGAGACAAAAATACTTAATATGTGGTGATAACACAGACAACTACTTTTTATCCTGCCTTTTAAATAAACCAGGGACTTTAGGGAACTATCTGCTAATGTTGATTTTACTGAACACTGCCTTGCTATAGGTTTGAAATTAAAGGAGAAATTTCAAAGGCAGAACAATTATTCCAGTTGGAGAGCTTTAGAAATTTCATGGTTATTGCACTGAATTTAAGATATCCTTATTGCTCTAGAGGTAGGCTATATCCATACTTCAGATGGCACTGTAGCATCCTGGTAAATTTAGACAGTTAAAATAATCTAATTCAGGTACCAGGAGCAGCCAAACAGCAGCTGCACAGAGCTCTTGCAGCTGCATGAATGTGAACTAATTTACCTTTTCTGAGAAGGCCTGATAATTCCCTCCAGCTGAGCTCTGCATTAGCATGGTTAGCCTGCCTGCTTCTTTAAAGTTGTGTTGAGTAACTTCTCAGTGCAGGGAAACATCGTGTAAAAGGAGTCACCAGGGTTTGGGAGGTGTGAATACAGTGAATGGTCTCAGGTTTAGCAGCAGTTACAGGATCCAATGATGTGGGGGTGTCTAAAGCACATAACAATACACAGTGCTTACTCTTCCTCTCCACCATGATATCATGTAAGAATGCATGTGCTTTGCATTATTTTTTTCTTTAAAATACACTACTCTGTTATTGCCTTATTGTAGATTTCATCTTTTTGATTCAATAGGAGTGGCAGGAATAGGGTTGAAGCGGTGTCTTCCAGGAAACAGCAGAAGTATTCTGTTCAATTCCTCTGTTTCCTTCCTCTGTTTTTTCTGTAGCAGTCTTTGATTTCTTTGATATTTGCCACAGGAGCTGTTCACCTGATTCTTAAAGCCTTTTCAACATTGCTCTCAGGAAATGCTTTCTCTATCCAATAATGTTTGTGTGACAGATGGTGCAAATGACCACTACATTGATGTTAGAATGTGTGAGATTATATTGCTCACTGTCTGATGTTTCACCAGCTGACAAGGGTGGATGACTAGCAATAAGTCATCAGTCATAAGTCTGGGAAAAGAAAAAATCACATCCAGATTTCTCTGGTTTTTGGAACCGTGGAACTAAATTTTAAGAGTAGATCCTCTTTGCCTTTTTCTAAATGTCTTATTTGTATGTATCTCTTGTCAATGCTCTTGATCTCTAAGGACATTTGCAAAGCAAATCTCTTCCCATTGGAAGCAGATCTCACCATCTTAGTCATTCTTTCTTCTTAAGCAATCTATTATTAAAACTCTTCTGTTCTTTGTAATACAGCCAGGTTGTCAGTGAATGTGTGTAGAGTATATCGTTCCATCTGGACACTGCCAGGTTTCTTAGTGTTTGGATTGCTAGCTGTTTTGGTCCACCAAACATGTCAAGAATTCACTTGTCTGGAAAAATGAAGTCTAAATTAAAGAAAATGTAACCTTTATAATCTCTCATCTTCTTCCTACTATGCACATCCTTACTCTCCCTGGAACTAGAACACAACATGAAAAATATGCAAACTTCCAGCTTTAAGATGACGGGACTTTTCTTGTCAGGTTAAGAAAGCCTTTTCCTATTTTCTCTGCACATCTCTAGTTATTATGTCTTGATTAAATTCCCTTCTCACATGATCCACAACTCTGCTTGTTTGCTGCTCTAAGTTCAGCTGTTTCCAGTCCCATGAAGACCCAGAGTGGTAACTCTCTCAGGTAACCTGCTTCCCTAATTTCCATGAAACTCCTTTTAAAAACTGTTGGTTTAAAGATTGATGTCAGGTCTTCTCCTAGTTCCTGAACTATCTAATAAGTTGTATTATATTTTCTTTTTTATTATTTCATTCAAAAAACACCATCTCTCTAAGGTATATGAAAGCCTACAACACATAAGTAACATGCATGCAATAGAACTGGAGAGTTGCTTTTTATTCCAAAAGAAAGACAGTGTCATTCAAGATTATTCCTGATTACTATCCAGTCTGTTGGTAGAAACTTACTTTATAAAATGAACTTTGGTTAATAAGGCAACATTTGGCATCTTTAAGCTTGAATCCAAGGTGAAACTTCTGTTTAACTATATTTTGTTATTTTGTTTTCTATGCAAACCAGAGGTCTGAGAAATTATTCTCAAGAGGAGCTGAGTAGAACTGTATAAAATACCTGGAAAAAAAGTCAAGAAACTTAGCAACCCTGCAAGTTATATTTTCAGAATCAGTCAGTAAAAGATATCTAAAATATTTTCATTCAACTAAAATTCTCACTCATTTTACATTCAATTTATTGCAAAAATCTTTCCTCTGAACAAGGTCAATGTTCTGTTGCTAATCATTCTGAATTTTGCATGACAATTCTAACAACAGATTTGTCTTTTTAACCATATGATTCATATCTCTGAATGCTTTTATCACTTTCCTTTTGCACTAATAGCAAACTTCTACAACTGGTCTTCAATTCCACTAGCATTTTAAACTCTTCCTATAGTAAATAAGAAAGATCAGTTTCACTTGTGACTGCTTCATAATGACAGTCGTCACTGTCCTTTTTTTTTCTGCGTGTTTGGTTTTGGTCACTCTTCTCTCCCTTATGCTGACACTCAACATTTGGAAAATCAGCATCACAATATCCTTCTTCAAACCTCACAATCCATGAAACCTTCCTAAGGAGCAGTAATAAAGCTGAAAATACGCAGCAATGACTACCTGTCATATCCACTACCCTTAATCTACTTTGCTTTTTATTTATGACCACAAATTATCCCTTGCATATCTATCTCATGTGATAAACCTCAAGCATAGAATACCGGGAATTTTTTTGTCCTGCATTTGTATAATAGCTACAATGGTAGCTACACAAAAACGTCTCATTGGAACAAATATAAACAGAATTTTTATTCAGATCTGGCAGAGTTACAGAATGTAAACAATATTGTTTTATATATTAAGCCTTAATTCATGAAACCACTTTCACTCTGGTATGCCTCAGTGCTTCAAAAGGACAGACATCCTCTAAAATCTACCATTCAAATGGATTGTATCAAGACGGAAAAATTAAAATCCTACTGATTATATTAGACCAACTGTTGGAAATAACAAGATTTCATTTAGAATAAAGTAAAAAAAAAATTCAAAGATTTTATTTTCAAACTTTATTTTTTAAACAATCTACATTTTTCTTTTGAGTATTTGTACCACAGTGCACATTTATTTTAAGGACAACAATTGTTATAATCCAAAGTGTGGAAATATTTTAGCATTTATTTTCTCAGACTCTGAGTAGTCCTTTAGAAGGCAAAACAATGAAAAAAGTTTGGTCATCTGGAAAGGCTATCAAAAAGCAAACAAGAATCTCCATGACAGAGGAAGGAGAGAAAGATGTTCATGTTCTTTTCCAGGAATAATGATGCTGATGTTCACAAATTTGCTTTTCTATTTTGTCTCTGCTTAACCTTCACTCTCCCAAGAGGAACAACACTTGCCACTGACAAATTATTCACATTGTGGCAAATGACACTAATCAAGTAATTTATTAGCATAAGTTTTCAACTGTTCCTCTGAACAACAGCACTAAATAGACAATTAATCCTCAAGTCATGCTGTGGGTATTAATAGAAGCTAAAATAGAGTAGGACAGTTTAGCAGGAACATTTTGGTCAATTAGGTAAACAGTACATATAAACTCAAGCAACTGATTTATTATTTATCTATCTAATATTTGGGTTGAACTATGAAGTCCATTGAAAAGAAAAGAAAAGAAAAGAAGTTATTGTGATGATCAACAAGAAAATACTCTTTACTGCTCCAGGAAAAATTGAGATTATGAAGATGATATTTGTGATAATTTTGTTTTAAAATAGAGAATAGTTGAATTATTATTTAAATCATAAAGAAGATTTTTATATCCTTAGGGCAGCTTCACTTGATTTCAGACTGATATTGTAGCCAGATTTTCAGAACAGTCCTTCATCATTCCCTATCGACAAATCAGTGTCAACAATTGGACACTGATAGCCCCCTTCAAAAATTGGCTTTATTCCCTTACTATATTATTTCTTTTGTAAGCTCTTTGTTCACAGTGGTCAACTGCAAAAATCCTTGAAAATCATTCTGTGGGAATTTCTAAAATAAAGATCAAAGCACTGTGGAGCATGGCTTGAGCAAGCTGCCCCAAATGATACACAAAAAAAGAAATCTACCAACGAAATGCCTAAGACAGGTTTTTCGTCTGGAAAAGAGCTCAACAGATGATTCTGATTCTATTAATTTTCATACTTACTGAAAAACCTGATATACAGTAGCCTTGAAAAACCATATGAGTTCTTCCACCACAGTTTATGCTATGAATTCTTGGTATCTCAGCTATTCAAAGTCTATCAACATCATATTTGAAACTTCATTTAAAAAATCAGCAAACATTGAGTATAAAGACCTTGCACATTTCATGATTTCCTCTTCTCACATAAACAAATTTTAAGTTTGGATTTAGATTTAGTATTTGCCGCATCTTTTGGAGGAACAAAACTATCACATGAGATGAGCAACCTAAATTAAATTTTCCATAACAGAAACAAAGCATGTTTTCCATCCACCAGCTACTATCAGCAAAATTTAAATTCAGAAGTATTTGTATCTGTATTTTTTTATTTCTATATACATTGTTTCAGACTTACCAGCAGATCATATTTCCTAAAAAGTACCATTCTCTGCAGCTATCTGAGCAAAGAACAATATGCAAGACAAGTTTGGCACAGTTTCTATTGGTTCACCTCCTCCCTGACACATCTAGTTAAATCAAGTGTATGTGATTAAATGGTAATGAGATAATCAGGAGTATAGCAAATGAGTGGATGTTCTGCTAATATGGAAATCTCTGGTCTTGTCATTTGCCCCTGCTTGGCAGAAATCAGGTTGGGAACAACATTCTCAGGTGCTAAATAAGTTTGACTCTACCTCAAAATGAAGCAGCTGAGGAAAATTAACTAATTTGGAACAAAATTATTGTAATGAAATGAAATTCTAACAGTGTATTGATCATACCAAGTAATATACATGGTATGTTCAATTTAACAGTAAGAAATATGTGGCATTATTAAGCACGTATATTGTATTTTTATTACTATTATTTCTGTTTTACTGTTTAAAAAATCCTCCCATACTTCTATGCATTTAAAGAAGACTACTGAAAGCAAAGTGTGGTGTTATTTGTTTGGTTTTTTTTTTTATTTTCTTATTAGAATGTAAATTGCCCAGCTATCTGTAAGGACTCTAGGTCAGCAAGCACACAGAGAGTTGCTACTGAGAGTATCCCTGAAACTTAGGTGCTTCTGTATTTGCTCAACTAATTCTTCAGGCTGAAAACAAACACCTTCCTGAAAAAAGAATTGGAGTTACAAGGCCTCTGCCAAGATAAGAATTTCAGCAATATCCAGCTGTCTGAGTTATATTTGAAGCTCTGATCCCTGTGCTGATGAATATACTCACTGTCAAAAATTGAGAACAGCAGTAATGCTGTTCTTTTCTGTGATATCTTCATCCTGGCTGACAACTGTTTCTCTTTTCCTCCTCCTGCGCTAGTAGGAAGATAGCTGCTGAGAAAAGGTTGAGTTCATTCTGTTTCCATCAGGCTGAACGTGTTTGTTACTTTTTCCTTCCCTCTACACATTATATCTTCCCACTAACTGCTGTTCTGTTCTCTTCTGTGTTATATTATGATATTATCATTGCCTAAAAGAAATCTGGAAAACCCAGGTTAGCAGCAGGCCAGATCTTCATTTATCACCTGTAGAGTTGCTGTTCATCTTATTCCTCACTCCTGGCATCCTATTTTTAAACCAAGTACAATTTAATTATTGTTAATTGGAATTAGTTTGAGCATATTTCACACCAACATTTGCCTACTACTGTGTTCATTGAATAGCTGAGCTATAATTTTCATTGTTGCAACTGGGTTTGGAAGGACAGCTCTATCTGTTTATGGTGTCAACTGAGTCTGCGGTTTTATATATGTTTAAAATTCAGACAACATTTTGGTGTGCTATAATAACACTTTAGAAACACATCTAATGTGATTACCTGGAAACGTGCCATGAAGCTGCAGTCAGCTCTCCGTGCCATGAAGCATTTTCTTCCTGTCTACCCAGACATGCATATTTGGGCATTGCTAAAATATAGGTGTCCACTGAGAATCACAGTTGGTGGGAATTAGCTGATCATTCAGAAATCATTTTCTCTGGAGTCCCCAAAAAAATATTCACAAATCCTTGAAGACTGACCGAACATTAACCTGCAGGATGTGCCCTACTGCACCATTCTCATTTCTCTGCATCACTGTAGGAAAAGGTAGGCAAGTCAGATGTTGCCAAAACATAAATGGTAAGAGGTAGGGTTTGATGGAAAAGAATTTGTATCATTCTTCTCTCACACAGAGGCATGAACTTAGTGGAAATGGCAGCAAGGTAATAGCCTAAAATTATGATACTTTTCTTCTGATAAGCTAGAAAAATGTCAACAATTCACTGAAACTGTCAGAGAAGCTTAAGTGAACACATTACAAGGAATGATAGTTTATGACTTATCTTTCAAAAATTTCAGAAGTATTCCATCTATTTAGAAATTTCACAGAGTCCTGAAAGTGTACATTACACATCTTGAAAAAGGGAAAAAATCCACTAGGGAATCAAGAGTTATTTCTTTAAATATTTCCCCTATATTTTGGAATCAAAAATTAATGTCTGTATCAAGAATAGCATGGCCAGAAGGAATCAGAAACAGATCATCCCCCTGCACTGGGCAATGGTGAGGCCATGCCTCAAGTGCTGCATTCAGTTTTGGCGCCCTCAGTTGATAAAGGACATTGAGGTGCCAGAGTGGGTCCAGAGAAATGCCACAAGGCTTTAGGGTCCAGAAGGTTCTAGAACCCACGTCTTATAAGGAACCACCCCCATGAAGGCAAGGGTAACCCAAGTTCTTGTTAACAGAAACTTGGGGGGCAAATTAGAGTGAAACAACGAGTGATCACTGTTTGTAAATATAGATGGATGCAGGTTTTATTTTAGAACAATTTAGTTGCAATGAAGGGCAGATATGTATTCTGTAATTATGTAGTTTTGGTTATTATCTACGGTAAAATAACAATATGAAAACATAAAAATATAACTTGAAAAAATGTATAAATAAAAGAAAGAGAAAGAAGGGATAAGAATAGAAACATACAAAATCTCCACTCATGGACCTCACTACAAGACTTGACTGTTGCAATTTAGTTGTCCATTGGTGTAAGTGATGGTCTTAATCTGTCAGGAGTGGGGTAAGGAACCCCTAAAAGACAAAGTCTGGTAGGTTAAAATAGACTCAGGCTAGATGGGAACACCCTGTTGACTCTCCTGTGTGTGGGCAAGTTTTACATTACATGCTCTCTTGCAACAGAGACTTTTGGATTTTGTGCAGTCCTTTGGTGGAAGGCTTCAGGAATGCACGTGGGCATCTCTCACGGTTTATGACACCTCCTTGGCTGCCTCCTACATTGGTGCAGTTCAGCCACTTATGCCCCATCAGACCTTCCCTAGGGGAAGTAGTTTTACAACTCAGAGAGTTGTGAAGGGGAAGGCAATTAGCCTTCCTAAAATCCCACACTGCAGGACTTGCCTCTTATTGGCCTCAAAGTCTGGTTTTTAGCCCCCAGGTGGTGATAGTTCACACCCTCTGTCTTATGCAGACTAGCCATCACACACCCAAAAACTCACCTCCTCCCTCAAGGAACGCAAACCAAATCTCACCAAAGCATCCTGATGCCTCCTCAAAAGGGCAAATGTTTTCAGTAATTAATCATTAATAGTCCAGTCTCTCACAGGAGCTGGGTTTGTTTAGTCTAGAGAAGAAAAAACTCAAGGGGAATCACATTGCTCTCTACAACCACCTGAAAGGAGTTTGTAGTAGGTGGGGGTCATGTCTTCTACCATGCCTGAAGTGAGAGGACCAGAGGAAATAGCCTTAGTTGAGATGGGATATTCAGGTTAAATATTAGAAAAAATAAATGCTGTTAGGGTGCTCAGACATTGGAATAGGTTGCTCACAGAGGCTCTGGAGTTGCCATCCCTGGAGGTGTTCAAAAAGCATCTGGATCTGGTACTGGGTGATGATTTAGCGATTTAGGGGTTTCAGTGGTAGTGCTGGGTGGATAGTTGGGCTGGATGATCTTGAAGATCTCTTCCAACCTAGATAATTCTATGACTTTCTTATTCAAACATTCTTTCAGAAACAAAAGAACACACTTCAGTGTAGAAAAATATCCTTTAGAATACTAATGGAAATTTCTTGTGCCAAGTATCCATTACAACAATTTTAGTTGATTCATATTCATATTTATGGGTTCCTTTCCCCACACAAAAGCTCAGGTTCTATGAAAGAAAACTCCCTTCTCCTGGTTTCAATACTTTTCCTGAATATTATTTTAATAGATATTTGAGGGACTGAAAGAGGATAATTGTATTCTTGAGGGAAATAAGTGCACCTAAAATTCTGCAATGTGTATGACAACAAATTGGATGATCACCTTTTTAGACATGTAGGACCCCATGCTTATGCAAGAAGAATTTTAAAGTCATCCCTGAGAGGAAAATACCAACTGTCAGCTTTTTTCTGACCTATTAAACAATTTAATCACAACATTTCATTATCCAAAAAAATCCCCTAGACCAATTTCTCTCCTTATTGTGGATTGGTGATCAGGAGAGGTGTCTGCTGCAGGTGGTACGTGAGGTCTTCACATGCAAGAAAGTAATTTTAAAATCTGCAGTCCAGGGAATACTACAGATTTTATCATCATTTCTCAATTAAAAAAATAGAAGGATAATCACTGGGCCCTGATTTTTTAAAGAGTTATGAAATTTTGCACATATTCCTGGGGACAGGTTGTGACTTCAGTAGTTAGGAATGATTTCAACAGGTGAGAATTATCTCTTTCAGTGCTGACATGTGAATAAGAGAATGCATAAATCATTATGCTCCTTTCTTGGATCATCTAGGCAGCTCAGGAGATCCCAGTTCATGAAGCCTTGTGATGTGATACAATTCTCCAGTTTAGTCCATTCTAAGAAAATTATTAAGGAAGCTTTTCCAGTTGCCAGGACTGGAGTTTAATCTAGCCCTCAGGTATATAATGAATAGGTAGATCAGGACTTGATCAATCACAGCCCCTCATTTTACTCTAAAAACTTCTTTTAATAGAGTGGTATAAAAATATCTAGCAAACAATGTTTGGCAGTCCTTTAAAATAAATGGTAAAAGTTTATTCTGCATCATCCAATGCAATATCATCATTCAAAATAAAAAGTCCTTACTCAGCCTTTTAATGAAAAGATTGAGACATTTAACTATCATAAATCTACCAAGGGGATCTATGCCTTCAATTTTAGAAAATACAGAAGTAATTAGGCTGACACGTCCAAAGTGGATTTCTTGAGAATGGAAGACAAATAACGAAGAGAGTGAAAAAATTTATTTTTTGTTTCTCATGGAAGGAATTATCCATTTTTCGATGTACATAAAGAGCCTCCATTAAAGTTACAGCAATCCCAAATTTTTTTAGTCATCCTCACTCAGTCAAAATGACCAGAGAATATAGTCACACTTGTAATTCTTCCCCTTTTTCTCTGCTTGTTCCTAGTATTCAGTCTTATGACAAATGTAGAAACAATAAACTTAAAAAAACTAGGGTTTAATTGCTCATGAAAGCACACCAGTATCTAATTCTCTTTCCTTTCATTCATCCATCATGCAAGTGTTTGATCTCCAAAAACTTAGGCTTTGGATTTCCATCTCCGAAAAACTTAGGCTTTGGGCTTCCATCTAGAACCTTAGCCTTAAGTTAATAATCTAAATCAAATTGTGAGCTCTAAGAAAGAAAACCAAATTCCATCTAAGTCAACCCCTCTTTTTCCAAAGACGGAACTTGCAGAAGGCATTTCATGACACTGTGGTTTAGGTTCCTCACACCAGCAAGGTGTTTTGGAGCGGGCATGAGAAAAGGAAGCAGGATAACATACACTCTCCACTCTCCCTTCAGAGGTGCTGCCATATGGTACAGCTTTGTGCTGGTGTATGAACATCTTTCATTCATTGCTTTCTCCCATGGGCAATCATCCATCAAGCATCAGTGCACCATGTTCAGCGTGCTGCCAGTACAGCCTGCACCTCTCCAGGGGTGCATTCTGCTTCAGTTATGCAAACCCCAACATTATTGCTGATTTCCTGCAGGCCAATATGTTTCCCTGTGCAATTTAGCTTCATTAGAGTTACTGTACAGCATGCACAAAAAGATCATTTCTCTTTCAAAGTGTCTCTGTGTAAAACATTACAAATTCAAATTAAGAGTTCATGGCTTAACAAGAGATAACCCTGGCCTTTCTCAATGTAAGGTCAGTAAAGATTTTCCCTTACTGGCAAAAAACATGGTCAGTGAATAATGATTCCAGAAATTATATTATTGTTAAAAGGGCAATGCAAATGGTTTCAGCATGTGCAGCAACCTTACCTTTAAGTCCAAACATCAAATTGAAAAACATGAAGTATGCCAACATCAAAAGCAGCAACTCACTAAGTAATAAGATGAAAGCAGTGTGAAAACTCAAGGAAGCATTTTGAAAATTACGTGTCTAGAATAACAATAATTGTGATAATTATATAAATATTTCATATGTTAATAGCTCTATATGTACTGAAAAATCTGTATATTCACTCTTATATACCATATATCTGTATGTAACATAAATTTTTATATACATATGTATGTAATATATATTTTCTATATACATGCAGAGGTTTTTATATATTCACATATATTTATTTATTTTTTAAATATATATATGTACACACACACATATATATGTACTTTTACATATGCATGTATGTGTATATGTGCAGGAAAGCTTTATTTTACATATATTTCCAAGAGTCATTCATTTTGAGTTTTCTTTTTGTTAAGTACAATCCATAGGGCAGTGATAGCTGTGGCAAAGAGGAGATGCTGATTACGGTTAAGTACAGACTGACCTTCTAGGGAAGCAGCAATGATTTGCATGTGGTAATCTCTGCTCTGTATTTTTTCCACCTCACTCTTCTTGCTCTCTTAGGCTTGTTAAATTAGTGAATCACATTGTGGCTGATATAGCTAACAGGAGAGGTCATTTAGTGAAGTGTGGACCAGCATGTCCTGCTTGAACAGCATGTGATATCTTCAAAATCCCTTTCTCTCCTGCAGGGAAAGGAAAAGCTTCATCAGCTCCGCTGTGCCAAATGCATTCTCCTGCAAATGGCACTTCCCACAAAAAAAGAATAGTGAAAATCTTCACTCAGAAAGAGGCACCCAAGTTACACCTTGCTGCACCACAGTGGAAGCACAGACACCCGTCTGCACGGCAGCCCTATGCAGGGATCACTGGCAGAGCTACAATAGTGCTGAGGGCCAAGACATTGCACCACGTTTGTGAAGTGCATTCTGTGAGGAGGGCAACGGGAGGCAAAGGGCCAGGGAGGCCTGGGGTCACTGAGTCCATGATTGCTTTGCCCAGAGGCTGGAACCACAACATCAGAAAAGTCTCCAAGACCCTCTGGGTGAGCAGACAGGAATCTGGAGCTGAGCCCCCTATCCAGATCTATCAGTGAAACGGTGCCAATGAAAAAATATTTCATCCTCAAAACTGTTCTGGAAAATAAATATTAAAAATACAATTCCACATTCACTTCTAGGTAACAGGGAAAATAAATACAGCTTGTTTTCTCAGACTCCATGTCCCAATTTTGTAGGTTCATTTCCCATGAATTTTAGTGCAATTGCCTACTGCTGTCTTTAAAGAAAAAGAAAAAAACTTTTATCTGGGTCTCAGTCAGGCCTCTATAATTAATACTCTTCTGACAAAAGAAAATGTCGTCCTAGTGCATGCAGTGAACTGCAGGGGAAAATATTCATAGTTAGATGTCTAAGTGGCTAATTTGCTGCTGCTGACACATGGTCAGACAGCTACAGTGTCTAACACCTAGCAATTAAATTGCATTGAAAATGAAAAGAGGTTTGAAACTGAGTCCATCAAGACAAAGAACACTATAAAATTTGAAATTTCAAGTACTGGAAGACTACACTTAGGGTTTTCTAATCTAGTATCAACACTTAAAAAAAAAATCAATATTCAGTAGGCAGTGGGCAATCAGTAAACTAAGCACTCTATGGATTTAGTACTCTTCCTACAGAAAAATGGGACACGTACACTGCTAGACAGAATACAATAATAATTCAGTGTCAATTGCAGAGTTTTTATCTGAAGTGCACTTTTTGGTAACAGTATTTTATGTGAATCATTAATTCTTACACCTAAAAATATGTATTCTTGAGCTATAAAAGATATGGTACATCCTCATTCTTTACAATCTGCAAAAAAACCCTGTACTGATACCCGTAATTTTGAAGCAGATCTTAAGAATGACAGCACTAGTTGATTTCAGTAGCATGTACTGCATTCTTCTATAAAGCTATTTAATACAAATCTGCCTCCTATAAAGCTATTTAATGCAAGCCTGCCTCATGCTGGTTTCCATTTCCACTGATGTTCTTTATAGCTCATCTGCTCTAAAAAGAGCTAGATCTATTTTCAGGATATCCAGGGTAAATGGAAGGGATCAAATTACTCTTGCCTTTCACAGACCAGGCTCAGCTCTTGTAGTTGCTGAGTTTTGGTGGGTGGCTGCTGACCCCCAACACCCACAATATCCACAAGGGCTGCTTAGCAAGGGGCAAACTGCTGTTCACACACTTTCAATATCCACCCAAACATCCACGATGATAGCCATGAATAGAAAAGTGAGGATGTGCAATCAATGTACAGGTCCATACTAAAAATCAATACTTTAAGTGTTTTCCTACATTTTCAAAGCAATCAGAGAGAGAAGTTATGAAGAATAAAACAAACCCACAATAGATTTTTGAGAAATTGGAGAGGGCTTCTCCATCATGAATGATTCCCCATTTTTTCTATTTTGTATAACAACCTTTCAACACAAATTATGAGGGTTTTCTAAAATTTATTTTTATCAGTCTCAGTTTTAATGGAATTGTATTTGCCTGCAACGATTATGGCTTTCTTTTTCTTTTCTACAACAGTCTTGCTTCATGACTCAAAAAATCTTGTTGAGCCTCTCTCTTTGTCCTAATACAAAAGGCAGCAGTGTTGGATGGATTCAGTAACAAATACTCAAAAGAGGTTGAATATTTTAGTATCAGAATTAAAATGCAGACTCTTCCTCTCTGTCTGGGCAACATTTAAGTTGAGAATTGAAGACATTCTAGGGGTACGAGAGTTTATGAGTCTTATTTACACAAAACAATTACTAAACATCTAATTACTAAACTTCTACATCATGTGACGATGAGCCTTGATCTGGTAAGGTGATGAACAGGAGTTTCTACATGCTTAAAAAAGATGCCAGGGTATGATTAGCAACCCTAAAACTCCAAGAAATGACCAGGCAAATATGGATTTTTTTTTCAGTGAAACTGATCAGACAGACTATAGAAATATCTGAAGTGTGAATTGCAGTTGTTGTGATGGTTTGCAAAAGGGATGGCAAAAAAATTTATGGGGTTTTAAAGTGCTCTCAGAGTATTCCTACATTCTTCCATAGACATACTGTTATATTCTAGTTGCCCTGAGAAATGCAGTGGGAAGTTGAGGCCTTGAAGAGGCTTAGAGTTTAAGGCTAGTTCCACTTATCTTTCTCTTAATAATATGTTTGGGTTTTAGCTGCAGTTTGAAAAACCAAGTAGTGTCAAAATCTTAAAAATTTAGGGGTCATAAGAAGAAAAATAACCATTAATTATATTACAAGTGTATATTTGCTTATTTACCCACAGTACAAAACATTAAATTTGGAAATTCTTGCTTGAAATCCTGTTCTTGTTCCAGGTTTGCAATTTCTCTCAGCATAGTTAGCAGGCGAAGTTGTGAAGACCATGGACCAGATTTTCTAAGATACTCAGACATCTAAATAGGCAGCTGAGTATTTAGAATGACTAGCTTTAGGCATGTAAATGCTGCAAAGAGTATAAAAACCTCATTAATGACTTTTGACAATAAAAACCTATGTGGAGATTACCTTGAATACAGGAAAGAATTTCCACTTTCTTAATCGTGACTGCTGAGCAGACACATTCTGAGATGCAAAAGAAAAGGTACCTATTAATCAAGAAATTAAGCAGTTCAGATGAGCTAGCTGAACATTTCCTGTCTACAGTTGAAAGATAAATACTCATTTTTTGTGCAAGGCTTGTTTCCTTTATTATATGTGAAAAATATAAATTCAAATGAAAAAGAAATAGGCAGAAACTAACTATTACAACAATATAATAAAATAGGTTGTTACTGTCCTAATACATCTATACAGAAATAATTAATACAATTTTAAAAAAATGGAAAAGTATAAGACATAAAGGCAAGTTATGGCAGCATCAGAATCCAGTTTATACTGAGGTAGTTGATCCTGTTTTTTCGACTCCACGAATATATAGCAATGAGACATAAACTAGCTAGTTTTACAGCATCCTGTTAGCACTATTTTATATTGCATACCCTTCTGTGGCTTCCATGAAGGCATACCTTCTCAAGTTATGTTGTCAAAAGGACAAAAATTCACTTTCATCTTTTCCTACGTGGAGTATGTGGGGTTTCCTGAAGGAAAATACACATATCTTTTTGTAGCTTCCACTGGAACCTGCCGTTCAAGTCCTGTCCTATACACAGGCACTGTCCTTGTGCCAGCATATCATATATAGTCAGCTGCAACTTGTACTTCATATCAAGGACACAACAGTACTTAACGGCCATTAAAAGTAATTAATAGTCTTAGAAGTTCCATGTTTGGCAGCCACTGCCTATGACTCCTTAGCAGAGGTGTCTTTCTGTAAGCCATCTCACACATAAACCATAATCCCACACCTCAGAGCTACTGAAAATACTTTTATAGTCACTTCGATGTGATAGAAATTCCAGTCAGAGACTATAATTTTTCCAACAAGTTTTCCTCTCAGAAAACCCTTGGTAAGACAGAATGGTAGCTGCCTGGTTTGGATATTTTCCACAAGGAATTTCTGTATTTTCCACAAATATTTTCTGTACTCATCACTAGTAAACTCCAGGCTCTGTGAATATACCCAGGATTATATTTCCTGTCCTCCCTGGCAGTAGTCATCACTTCCCACAGCATGCCAGACCTCAAGACAAGTATTCTGTCTTTGTCACCAATCAATAATTAAGAATCTACCTCCTATCTACTGTCCCCTCAATGTCCAGACAGATCCTGGCACAGAAACAAGAGGAGCACAGCATTTGAGGTACATTTGCTGTGCACAGCAGACCTTCCCCTCACAATTTCAACCACAGCATTTTTACCTTGGTTTGAAAAAATGAAAATTAGATTGAAGTTCATTACTTCATCTAACACTGAAAAACCAAGTCAAAGAATTCATCTCCATCAACCTTCTGCAACCTTGAATTTAAAAATACTGGAAAAATACTCTGCTAGGAGAGGTTCTCTTTTCTTTCTTTGCTTCATGTTTGCAAGGTATGATTTTGTATTCTTTATGTAGTGGCAATGGCCAATAAATACCCTTAAAAATTTAAAAAAATCAATTTATCTGTTTTCTTCATTGGCATTTTAGACATACATACAGTACATTCACCCTGAGCATTTGTGGACTTGTCTTTTCTCAAGCAGCAAATATTGAAGAACATAAAACAATAATAAGGAAAAGTATATAAACAAGTTAAACATATAATGATCATTTCCTAGCCCTTGAATATTACATGGACTTCCTGATCTGGAAGTAGAATTTTCTGACAAAATCAGAGAAGAAAATTTAATCAAAACCTGTGCAAGTCAATGATTCTGGAGCATAGTCAAATGTTTAACAAGAAATCATGAATGCATAGCTCTAAATTTGGGTGATAGTTCAAGTCCTAACTACATAATCATAAAAAATACAAAACATTTAATGAGTTAAAAAGGCATCCCACACTAAAAAGTTAAATTACATCTAAATTTGGAGGCTTTTAAAGACATTTTTATTCTTCCCAACACCTCTCAATAATCAGGCTTTTTTGAATCATTAGGAAAACAAGAATCAATCATTAGCACTGATAATAATCATAATAACTCTAATCAAGTTAGTGAATTACAAAGTCAAAAAATAAAAGTGATAAGAGCATCATTTCTGTTTGAATTAATTAAAGCTGTCCCAGTTTATTTCAGAATATTGCTCAGGAGTAACTCAGCCATATATTTATCCCTAGAGAGACACAAATTATGACTTATTTCAATAACTAAAATGACCTGAGAAAAGTTCACAACACAAACAGGCGGCATCAGCCTTAACTGCTCTTAATTTATTTTACACACAGAAATGAGCTGGTGTGATGACCAAAGCAATCCTGAAATCAGTGCAAAAACAGTGGAAGCACGACAAATAATTATGTCCTATTTTTAGCTCTTTGCCCTAGCAGCTCCTTCCTTTGCTATGATTTGTTAAAGAGAACAAAACACTCATTAAGACTGATTTCAATTTGTTCTTGGCCTGTGCTGCAGGTCATCCTTTTGTTTTCCTTAGGCTGAAAGCCTGCTTGGTGCTCCCAACCCTGCTCACCCCAGCTTGCCCAGCAGGGGTGACTCACCCTACACTTTGGCCTTTTGGACACATTGCAGCACCAGTGTTTTGTCTGTGAGGAGCAGTGGGATAATGCAGCTACTCTAGCTGCTTTCATCTCAGATGGAAGAACAATGCTGTGGAAAAGGGCCCTTGCATCCAGGATATAATATCCTAGTGAAGTTCTTTCTAATTAAAGAGAGATTCTTTCTAGTGAACAAGCAGCTAGAGCTTCACATCATGCATTAGAAAGATGAACACAGGGGACTCATGTCCACATTCAAAACTGTGATTAGAGGGGTTTAAAGAAATTATTAAAGACTCTTCCTTTATCCACAAAACCAGCCACCTGTAACCCATGCTAGCACTGCTAAGCTCCCATAAAAGAGAACTTAGCCAGCTCTGTTAGAAGAATCAAGAGCAATATCTGCATCTTAAGTGACTGTACCCATAACCTGAATTCATATAGTCTTTTTACTCACCCATTGTTTAAGTGAATCCATTAAATCACTTAATCAGATCAAGGGGGAAGAACTGGAACAAGCAAGAACAGAGCAAGAGCCTGTTTTTCAAAAGTATAACCAATCAAAATGAATGAGAAATGAGGCTGCAAGATGACCAGGTCAACTCCATTAGAGCATAATCTTTTTTTTACCTCTGCTCTATACTGGCCATTTTCAAATAAGAAGATTTTTGTGAAACTCATAATAGCAATAATGATTTCAGTGAATAATGCTCTTAAAAGCCACTAGACTGAGGAGATCCACTAGGTATGCCTACCTCCTTAATATATTTTGTGATCCCTAAAGTGTCACCATAACTACAGAAACAGAAAAATACTGTACTACTATGCTGATACATTATTGTAATACAGAATGGAAGACTGTTCCCAGGGCTCGCATATGACTCTATTTGTGCCAGTTACAGTTTCTATATATACATCCACACTTGCAATGAATGGTCTAAAACACTGTTTTGAAAATTGCACATTTCACACCTCCAGGACTACTCCTTAACAATTTACAGCCATATTCAGGAGTGAACTCTTGGTCATTTTTCATTAAATGGGCACAATGTAGAATTTCAAATTTCTGGATCCCTAGAAAATCTTTGATTTTTTGAAATGTATTTTACCTCCTTAGAAGAGGAAAAAGAATATTGATCTTATCACACAAAAGACCATTATGAATAATGCTGATGAAAGGTTTCTATTAATATTAATAATGGTAATCTATCTGTGTGACTAATGAGTAAAACATAGACTGAAGAGGTCAGAAGTTAAAAAAATTGCTAAGTTGCTCCAGGATCTGATCCAAACTCACTGAAATATAGTAAAATATAGGCAGAACTTTTCAGTGGGCTGACCTATAGTGAATAAGACAGAATGCATAAGTCTTTTTGAGCACAGTGAGAGACATATCTGTACAGAGTATTCCTGATGTTCATTTTTACATAATATTAACTTTGCATGCAGAGAAATTTTTGTGAATTTTAAAAGGCTTTTCTGCTACCTTAAATATTCACAGATAAAAATTTGGGCAGGAATTCTAGTTTTTCTCACAGGTGCTTTGAAGGGGTGGAGCCTAGACCCATGTGGGCATGAGTACTTTGCTGTTCTATAGCGCCCACATCATTGCTGGTGGGCATGGTACTGGAAGGCACGGAGCAGTGCAGTGCAGCCTCTGGAGGGTCCTGCTTGGGTGTTTGTCTGTTGCTGTTTTTCATTTTCTCAGGGAATGCCAGCTGAAGAAATGTCCACCATCTTACCTTTGTCTTGGGAAAACCGCGTTTCACTGCCAGGCTCCGGAATCATCCACAGTATTGTCTTTGTCTGGGCGGTTGTATGGAACTCGTTGGGGTGCTGAGCATCTTTTTGTGTGTAATTCACCTCCTCTTTTACATACTTTTGTTATGGACATGGTCGCTGTTACTGTTGGTACCTTATCCCATTGGTCATTATCAGTAGATGGTTGTATAAACCCACAGCCTCTGCCTTTATCTCTCTCTCACTGGAGGAGGGCAGAGGGAAGAGGGAGGACTTGCTTGGAGTCTACTTTTATGCTGATTTTAAACCATTACAGCAAAGTTGCAGGAAGGATATCCTCTTCTGTCCAACCCAATGTGCTCTCATTGAAAAATTATACCCTGCACCATATTAATAAGCAATAAAATAGTTTTTCATAACGATTAAATTCTTTTCCATGGGAGACAGTTGTATTTAATTTATATTAATAATGCACATTTTCTTCATTTTCACTATTTTATATTTAAATCCCGAACAAAAGGCCACTTAATTCTTTTTCCATATTCTCATCTACCAAACAAATTTTAAATATTTCACTTATAAACTAAGCATCCTAGCATTATGATTTTCCTTTATAATGAATTTTTGCAGCTCTAAGTTGATTCTATCACTGTTTTATGATCTTCTTTGGTTTATTTGTGTTAAACTTGTAGTAAAGAATGTACAGCAATCTGTCAATAGAGCATAATGTAATTATAAAAAAACAGTACTGATATTCCTTATTTTATGGCATCAGCCTCCACTGTGTTAACCAGAGCAGAACTCTGCCACTGTATCAAACTATAAACATGCTATCAAATCGCAGTTCACTGTGTGCTATTGCACATCCTCACTCTACTCATCCCTGACAACTAATACTAAATTACTACTTTGCAGAAGTTGAACTCTCTTGAGTAAATCTTTTAAGCTAATTTTCGCTCACTTTTCATTTTTCACTCTGTAATTCCAGGTTCAATCTATTTGCACTGCTGTCATCAACTTATATGTATAATACATATACATTCCTAAATGTACATATATTAGGCTTTTTTGTATCCTTTTTCAAACCATTAGGATAGAAACACAGTCTTTATCCCCTTAGACATCCTGCTATACCTCATTAGACTTCTCTCTGTGAACATGTTGCCTGTGCATTACAGGCATTTTTGGTATTTCAAACACTGATTTCCATCATTAAATGTCTTAAAATTCAAACCACATAGCTGAAATCTTTCAAAAAAACTTTCATGGATTTTTACCAAGGCCTTTTATAAAATGCAAAAGCACATAAAATAAATTTCATTAGTCTACTAATTTCATAATGCTGTGGAAAAGAAGGACTGACAGGAATTCTCAATGAAATATTAATTGGATCAGTTCAGTTAAGGCTTTTTTTCTCTTGAAATTGCTCAACTTCTGCATCATCTGTCCTGACAGAAACATAATATTTCTCCTATTAACACATTTTCTAGGATTATTACTGAAATTTGATGATCCTCTGTGAAAACTAGACTGATGTTACAAATCTACGTTTCTACTCCTTATCATCAAAATGAAAAAAATATTTAACAGACATTTAAAATCTAAATCTCAAGAATGCATTCTTTTTGCTTAATTTTTTTTGTACCAAAAGTACAAAAAAAAAAAGTTAGGAAAAGAAAGGTTAGCATGTGATCACTCAGGCAAGGGAAGAGGAAATTCTATACCAAAAGAGAAGGTTTACCTTAGATATTAATGCATCAGTCCTATTTTTAAGGTCTCTCTTTTTTAAAATTTCTTTTTTATTTTTTAATTTAATGACATTTATAAGCAGAAAAAGTGCAAAAATGCAGACCAATCATCATCCTATATCATTTAATTATAATTTGAAAACATAGTATAGAAGCTTAAGAGCTTCCATTAAGAGCAGAGAAGGGTCAAACTTCTCTGTTGGATTCAGGAGAAAAAATCTGTCTGGTAGAAATCTCATCATCATCTTTGGCCCCAGAACTGTGCTGAGAAACTTATTCGACCCTGAATCATAACAGTCCCACTCCAAAATACCCCAGAAGAAAAGTTCTTGAGGAACTATCCCAAATGAGACAAGCGGAGGAAACCAAAGAACAGGCGTGAGAATTTCAGTGGGATGATACATAGGCCTGAAGACAGTGCTTTTATTTTGCATTTTTTATGAGAGAGTGATTACCCATAGTTAAACAAAATGTTTTGGGGTTTGCTTAGGGCTTTTTGTTTTTTTCTCCAGGAAGAATTACTGACTCCAGGGTTAAAATGGTTTTTTGTGACCATGTTTTGTGTCTACATATTCATGTATATTTGTGTGGAAATAAAAGTCTTCCTGTTTTCTAGACCACTTTGATTTGAGTCTGGATGGTGACCATGAAGATGCTTGTACTACAAGCTAACTAAATTTTACTGTAAATCATCAATATTTACTGTCTTTTTAAACTTATGTACATAACAAATAAAGAGTAGAATAACATGCAAGGCAATTTGGATGTGTATAACACAACAGGACAGCATAAACTTTACAATACAGGAGGAAACTCATTCCATTGAAGTGCAATCCCCAATTTGCCCAAGAGTTTGGCTGCCTGGCACTGGCCGATTGCTTCTTCCAATCCTCCCTCCCTTCAATTTCACTCAACATCTTCTCCTGTTACACTTTTCAGTTTTATCCAGTATTATTCCCTCCCTTGCAGGGAACCTCATGGAATTAATGGTCCACTATGCTTTTTGTTTGATAGGCAAGACTAAAGACTCTACTCACATGCTTCTCTTTTCAGTAAGAGCTCATACCTACATACAAATATTTTGGCTGAGATCCTAATCATCCCATAATAAGTATTATTAATAAATGACAATAATATATATGAAATATAAAAATTACTAAAGGGACATCAATCTCCCTCCTTTAACTGGCAGGAAGCGTGCACATGCAGTAACGCTACCGCCTCAATGACTTCTCAACCTATTCTGAAATTATATGAGAAATCTAGAAGGACTTCAAGCTACTCAACAGGAGTTCTCAAATGGATATCTTACAGACATATAACCTAAAATTAGTTGAAACTGTTCAGAATATATTTTTTCATGAGCAGAGGTAACATACTTTTGATTGAACATATTTATAGGTTTAAATTTCTTAAAGGTCTTTAATTCAGTGCTTTGAGTTCAGTGCGGATATTTTGGATAAAGGCTATGTCCCAAAACTATAACTGCATCCTACAAAATTTGACTGTAAAACCCAAGGTTTTCATACTTCATTCCAGACTAAAATAATGTTCTCAAACCCAGTAAAAAAAGTCAGATTTCAAAGTTTGTAGTGAAGAGTTTGGTTCATTTTCCAGATGATTTACAAGGGAAAACCTTCTATGGGCAGATTCAATAATTGCAAATAGAACCTGTTCATAACTGCTTATGCCCTTGTTTGATGGATATCTTCCAATTTCTAATTGTTAACAAAGTCTTTTGGAACACTGTTTTGAGACAACTTTAATGTAAAAATCATACTTTTTCAGCAAAAGTTGTATTAGTTCATCAGCTAAAAAGTTTATGTATTCTGGCATACATTTATTACACCGTGTTTGATCTAAAACAAGTTTGATTTTCAGACTACTATATTTGAGTAAGATAAGATTTGTGTAATAATTTCCAATAAAATGAAAATGTGTATATTAATTATATTTATATTACTTATATTTTCCAATATAATAAAAATGCCTAGATTTCTTACTTAATTGCAGTACAATTGACCTTATTACAATTCCTGTAGGCATAGACTGCTCAGAAATATCTGAAGTAAAGGTTTTATTGATCTAGTATGAAAGTCAAACAATTTCAGATGGTAAATTTTACTGAATGCTTAATTCCATTAATATATTTATGAGCACAGAGGTAATTTTCTGGAAATCAATTACAAGCTAATATATATGCATATGATTATGAATAAATTTCATGGAAAAAATCAAAATTATTTATCAATAGAGGTAAAGCAAAAAAAAATACATACTCTACTGTGCAAAAATTTTATTTGGTTTGCTTTCTAGCATGTACTCTACAGTTCAGGCAGAATGTAAGTGGATTTCTAGTTCCTACACACAATAGTTGTTTAGGTTTTTTTAAGTCACTTGTCCTTATTTCTTTCAAGTAGTACTGCTTCTGCTCACTTAACTCCTGTTTTTGCATAATGATTTGTCAAACTAATAAAAGCCTAAAATAATTAAACTCAATGATTTTAGGAAATGAGTTGTAAAATTATGGCTTCTGCTTTGTTATTTCACAAAATTAAAATATGCAGATGAAAATTATCTCATGCTGCATCTGAGGTATTTAGACCCAACATTCTAATTTCATAATTTGGATTTCAAAGAGGACAGCATCAGAAACTGTTCTGAGAAATCAAATCATATATGTTGTCATTCCAGAAATAAATAAAAAAATCAAAGGACAGAAAAAGAGATGGATAAAATCTTATCATAAAATTCATAGAAACTAAATAAAAACATCCACGAGGATGTATTTAATTTATTGAAAAATTATTTAGTCGTAATTAATTTATTATGGTGTATAGAATAACCCAGTATCCATACTGACAGAAGATGAGAACATGATTTTACCTAGTATTCATAAAATGCCTTTCACAATGCAGTTCTTAATCCTAAGATCACAAGGCAGTCATAACAAGTAAGCTAAGCAGCAGCCCCAGCAGGAAAGATTATTTTAAAATAGAATTCACACAAGCTAGAACCTTCAAAAAGGTATTCATAACACATTGAATTTACCCACGTGCTTAAGCATTTTAAGGATCAGGGTCTATGCTAATGACAAAACTGATAGGCAAAACATGCAGATGGGTAAGGTCAAGAAAGAGGAAAGAAAGAACAACAGTAACACAAAAATATGTTCCACACAGAATGTGTGAGCTGCTGCCTGCCAAGTGGTTAGCAGTAGGCAGTACTGTGTAGGCATGGTGGAAGAAGCCAGGCGTGCAGAAAGAGCATGAGGTCTGCTTGGCTCCTCATGCTGGGGCTTCCTAAGTGCCACAGGGAAATATTTGCTCAAAGTCAGTCCTAGTGCTTCACCAGTGGAGGAACATCAGAATCATACCTACTGATCCCACGCCTTCTAAATGCCTAATTCAGCTAAATAATCTAGCTAGGTGAATTTACCTTTTCTATTTAAGGACTTTAGGGACAGAGCAGTGATTCAGCATAAAGAATATACACAGCTGGAAGTTTCTTATATTACTTTATACGGCATGTTTTCCTATAATTTATCATATTCAAAATGAATTATTTGCCAATAAAACCTATGTGATGTGTTTAAGACTTCGTAGCTGTAACATTTAGTCTTCAATATCTGGACAAAATTTGAGAGCAGTGGGTAAACCAGAACATGATGATGTTTAACAAAGACAAGTACAAAGTCTTGCACCTGGGGAAGGTAACCAAACTGCCCAGTATATAATAGGATCTGTGGGGCAGGGGATCAGCCTTCCTGGAGTAGCTCTTGGGGTTGTGGCGGACAACAAGCTGAACATGAATCAGCAGAGCACTTCTGTACCAAGAAATCCCATTCTGTATTGAATCTGCAGGAGAATGACTACCAGAGCAAGAGTCACAATCATCCTGCTCTGCTCAGCACTCCACGGCTGCACCCAGAGTACTGTCTTCAATTCTGGTCCCAACAATTCAAAAGCAACGTGGAGAAACCAGAGAACCAGAGGGGCTCCACAGGACAACCTTGAATATGACCAAAGGCCTGGGAGACCTGCCTTGTGAGGAAAGTCTGACGGTGTTAGATCTTTTCTCCCTGGAGAAGAGACAACTTGTGGGGAACTCATCACAGTATTCCAGTACTTAAAACATGGCTACAGAGGGAACAGAGGCTCTTTCTTCACAGTGACATGGAGATGACCAGAAGCAACAGGATAGGTTTCATCTCAGCACAAAAAGGTCATTAGCTACCAACAACCATTCACTGGAATGGGATGTGGCTGAGTCCCCATCAAAAGAGTTTTTTGAGGTGCAATTGCACAGCATGCTAGATAATCTCATCTAGGCTCCCACCATTCTCATGAAAGATTGGATCAGATGATCTCCCAAGGTCCCCTCCAAAATGATCGTTCCTGTGATTCTATGATATTTGTCACTATAAATTGTAACTGTGGTTTTATAATCTTAATTTATAACAGGCTTTCCTTGCTTTTATATCTAAACAGTCATTGACTTAGATCTGCTGCCTTCATATGATTCTTTTACTACATTCTTTTAATGTAATTCTATTACTTGAGCTAGATTTTATATTACTGTGAAGAATCATCTTACACAGTTAAAATGGATATTTACAAATCAACACTATTTTTCTTAAAATGCAGTGCTATTATGGTATTCCACTACAAACCCACAACCACAACAGATAAACATATTTTGTTTGTATAAGAATTTAAATTAAGTTAATAGCACTGTAAATTTCATAAATTTCCTACGTTAGCAGCAGCATTCTAAATCTGTGAATAGGGTTCCAACCAAATTAACCTGCTATTGTGTGTTTAAGAAAGCTAAGTAGAGACCATAAGTGCTCTTTAATTTTGGTGAAACCTGAGTTATTTACAACCTTTTCTTTTTTATTAACAGAAACAAGTCATTGGTCTCATGTGTAGAAACACATATTTACCATATCTTCCACATGTTGCACAGAGCACTGTTACTACAAAGCACTGTTGGTTAAGCATATTTCCTACTAAATTATCTGATCTCATTTTCCAATTTTTGTAACTTTATCACACTAATATGTTGGAGGGAGTTTTTGCATCCCAGATATCAGTCAACTGAAAATTTTTTAGCATTTTTAGAGCTGTAAGGGAAAGTGAGATAAAGGGGAGGAAGAAAGACTTAGTCCAGATATTTTTTATTTTTTAATGACTAGTTAAATATATGTGAAAGCAAGGAATATAAAATACTGTTGTGGAAGACTATGTCTGTACTTATCAATCCAAAATGCTGTGGCTTCCATGCACAGACAGAATCTCTGGGAAAATATGGCTTTAAACAAGACTTGGGAAGGAAAGAAACAAAATTGATGGTCTTTGCTTGATTGTCTCCCATTACAAAATTACTCCCTAAGGTCTATTCCTACTGCAAGTCAGGAAAGACATTTTTTAAATTTTTTTTTGCATCATTTCATCATTGAAAATACTCCGGGTAAAGGAAGAGAAGTCACTTTTTAAATTTCAGCTTTTTTAGAATTTATCTCTTTTAAAGATTCTAATTTTTGGTGCCTTTCTTTCACAGCGCTATCAAATTATAAATAGTATTCCAGGCAAGTATTTTCCTCCAAAAAATCTTCTTCAATCCAAACAACACTTAACTATGACATAAATTCTTTTTTCTAAGTAAGATGAGTCAAAAAATCTTGAAAAATAAAGGTTAACTAAATATTTGCTCTACTGCTTCCACTGTATGCCCACATATTTTCCAGATTCCCTTCCTTTCTCTATTAACTGTACACAGCTATTAACCATGCATGGACAAATTTAATTACTGTATGCAATCAGTGTCACTCCATAACTTTGCCTCTAAACATTGTTAATGGATTTTTTGTGGCAGTTGTTGCAAAAAACTGATGCAAGTTTAGCTTGCTAGGTTAGAAAATATCTTTCTATGAAAGTATGACTGTTCAGCTGCAGTGTTTTACTAAAGATTATAGATACTTAACATCTTGCATGCATTGCTTTAAAATTATTTTTCATTTGCCTACGTGCACGCTTTGTGTGAGGCAATAAGCCTAGTATATCTAAGCCTCTCTGTAACACAAAATCCATCTTCTTTCATTATGGCATTAAAAGGTTATTGCCGGATCTCGAAAGCAAGTTAAAATTCTTTACTCTTTCCTAAACAGCAGCAGCTGAATGCAAGATTAAAAAGTATCTAAAAAAGCTGATTGCATGGAAAAAATATAATTAAATTTAAATTCCCATAAAACTCACAAATTTTAAACCCAAGAAATTAAATGCAAATATTTTGACAAAATATGGATGAAAGGAAGGTCTTTAGGGTACTCAAAATAAGCATGGTTTGATTCAAGTTGGATTGAAACAAATATCCCAACAGCAGTATATATATCTCTGTGAAATGGAAATTGTGAGTTTCAAAATGTAAAGAAAACCAAAAGGTTGTGAGACATTGTACTGATTTAGGACTTCCTGAAAACCTTTGCCAACAGGGTGTCTATGGATCCCAGCCTTCTTTTTCGGAAACCAATAATGCTTTCTGCCCTTTCTCAGAAGTCTGGCACTTCTAAGCTCATGTTGAGTGCAGAACTGTGAACTCAGCCAAATGGAGTCTCCATCTGTCCAGATCTATGGGAGCTGTGTTACTGTGCTTATCTCACTAAAATTATGCAATTTTTTCTCTATGTATTTTATTCTAATAATTGATTAATTTTCTTTCCCTGTGTTTTTGACAGCTTTCACCCACTCCCTTCCGAATAACAAAATGCAAGATGAATTGACACCATACCTGTTAACTGAGACTTTGGCCCAAATTAACCCATCACCACATAACCATGTTAGATCAATATAATGTAATTTATTTCCGGCATTTAGTTTCTATTAATTTCTCATAATAACACAGTCATCATGTCAAGGATTACTGTCTCAAAGGTTTTAAGCAATGCAGTTACGTTCAGGTCCTTGGGAATTATTCCCTCTCATGCAAATAAATTACAGAATCATGGAGTAGTTTTGGTTGGAAGGGACCTTTGAAGATCAGCTTGCCCAAACCCCTGCTGCAGTCAGGGACACCTTTTACTAGATCAGAATGCTCAAACCCCTATCCAGTCAGTGTTTTCACTGATGGGACAGCAGGCAGTAACCAGGCAGCAGACATATTCATGACCAAAGACTGTGGGAGGGTTTCTGCCTTTTATTGTAAGTGTAACTTTATTAGCAGTTTCCCTTCAAACACATAAGAGTTGCTTCTTTTGCTATGAGAATTCTTAATAGAACTGTTGTCACTTTTATTTACTCCTAGTAATATGATTGCAATGAGCCAAATCACTTGGTAAAATTTTGCGGTTCAGAATGTAAAATTCATTCTCTAGACGCTCATTTCTGTGAATGAATACGCTATTCCCTGTTCATAAATTATAGAAGAGATTTTAAGAAAATGTAGACTTTGGATTTAGAGGTCTAGGAGATGTTTATGCACAGAACAAATAGAGCAAACAGGTCTACATAGCAAGGTCTTTATAACCTCGTATATTAAGCTGATAATGATTACTGGGGTAATGAAATTTGGTTTTGCTTTAAGTTTTGCCTCCATATGTTTTATATCCAGAAATAGTCTGAATGCAATGATGAAAAACACTTATGACCTTTTTCCTTCTTTCTTTTTTAATAATTTAAAGTATAAGCCTGCTACCAAAATATGTGGTCTGTATAAGAAATAATCAAACATATTTTTCTTTGCATCAATATTCAATAGGAGAATTACTCTCAAGCAAGAATACTTTTAGGTAAGTACAGTAGTCCTTTCAAAACACGACATTTTCTAAAATCATACTCATCTGAATCCCACACAGAAGACTGCAGAATAAGTCAGCTAAATTCCCATGCCTTCTCTCTGTTGCATTTCTTACTGGCGAGTTGGTCTGCAAGTGTGGTGGTTTGACCCTGGCTGCACACCAGGTGCCCACCAAAGCTGCTCTGTCATCCCATTCTTAGATGACAGAAAATAGAGCTCATGAGTAGGGATCAGTTCAGGGAGAGATCAGTTACCTGCTAACATCATGGATAAGAGACTTAGGGAAAATAATTCAGTTTCATACCAATTAAGTCAGAGTCCAGTAATGATAAATAAAATCAAATCTTAAAACCACCTTCCCCTCCCCCATCTTCTTACCAGGCTCAACTTTATTTCTGATTTCATCTCCACCTTTCCCCCACAACCACACAGGAGGACAGGGAATGAGGGTTCATCCCACATTGTTTCTACTGCTCCTTCCTTCTCAGGGAGAGAACACCCCACACTCTTCTACTGCTCAGAATGGGGGTCCTTCCCATAGGAGACAGCCCTCCAAAAACTTCTCCAAAATGTGTCTCCTGTGGCAGCTCTCCATGAACTGCTCCAGCATGGATCCTTTCCATAGGGTGCAGTCCTTCAGGAACAGGCTGCTCCAGAGTGTGTCCCCCATGGAATCACAAATCCTACCAGCAAACCTGCTCCAGCATGAGCTAAGTTCCTCACAGGGCCAGAGGATCTGCCAGGAGCCTGCTCCAGCACAGGCTTCCCACGGAATAACAGCTCTTTCAGACATCCACCTGCTCTGTCATGGGATCCCCCATGCACTGCAGGTGGATCTCTGCTCTTGGTGCTCCTCCATGGGCTAGAGAGGCACAGCTGCTTCACCATGGTCTGCACCATGGGCCTGCACAGCTGCTTCACCATGGTCTGCACCATGGGTCTACCGGGAATCTCTGCTCTGGTGCTTGGACCACCTCCTGTCCTCCTCCTCCTACACTGACCTCGGTCTTACAGAGCTGTTTCTCTCACACAGTCTTACTCCTCTCCCTGGCTGCAGTTGCAGCTGCACAGCAATTTTCTTCTTTCTTAAAACCACATTGTCTGAGGCTCAGCACTCATCCTCACTGATGGGCTTGGCCTTGGCCAGCAGCGGCTCTGTCTTGGAGCCAGCTGGCCTGTCATGGAGCCAGATGGTGTTGGCTTTCTTGGACATGGGGGAAGTTTCTGGCAGCCTCCCACAGAAGCCATCCTTGCAGCCCCTCACTACCAAAACCATGGCAAGCAAGCCCAGCACAGGAAGAAAAGCAACAAGATAAGAATTGTGCAGGTTTTTATTGAGTGAAAAGAACAGTATTTCTTCAAATGAAAACAAAATCAGGAATCCATGTGTGCAGATAATGTTTCCAGAGAGCTATAGCAAACATTTAACAAATAAAAGTGGTAAATTCCTTCAGAAAGGTCCTACCACAGCCTGTGTTAATTAACTGCTGTCTGCTGTCTAGTCTACTTTAGTGGATAGTGATTCCCTTCAGAAGCATTGCCAGCTATGTTGGCATGGGTTTCATGAGATATAGGGAGTCTGAGCACTGGGATCAGATTTCTGCCCATGTGTTAAGTTTTATTCAGATAGGAGACAGCACTCAAACATTAACAATCCCTTTTTAGTATCTCAGTATGCAGGTGAAAATTTTTTCAGTTTTCCCTGCAAGAATGTAAAATCAAGCTTTTTAAAATTATTTTTTAAAGTAATTTTTTTTTTATTTAAGTAAATAAAAAATTTTTAAAAATGTAAAATAATGTGCTCCCTATATCATTGCACAAAACAGATTTGGTTGTCTCAAACTGATGCTTTCTTGTATTTTTCATATTTTTTCCAATGCTGACTCCGGGTTCAAAAGATTTCCTGAAAGCAGCTGGGTCAGAAGCAGCTGTGGCAAGATTTAACACTGCCTGTCACCTTGTAAGAAGAAGAGTGGGAGCAGAAGCAATTTCCACGTCATTCACTGAAAAGGAACTCTGACACTTCAGGTGGAAACTAAGTAAAAAATGTGAGTGATGGTCTGCCACTTGCCTCTGCTGAATTGCAACTCACTTGCCAAAATCTAGCCTATCAAGACACTCATGCTCAGGACTCCAGTCCTTTTAGTTTTACCAGAAAATACACAGACCTTGTGGCAAACATTTTAGTCTGGCTTTGCAGTCACACAGATGCTACAGGCTTGCTGTGACTCCCAAAATGCAAAATACCAAGGCAGATATACACAATGAGAGCAAAGTATTAACAGAATACTTGTAAAGTGAATAGATTAATAACCTGAAAAGGAGAAAATACTGAAGAAATATTAAAGTGATGTTTTTAAGTACTACTGGGATCAGTCAATTTCTCAAAAAATACAATCTATGCATCCACTTCTGAGCAAGATCAACCAAGTCATATAAGCTATTGCTCTCACATGTTTGGGTTTGTGGTATTCTTATTGTTTTTTCTACAGAAATCACCATAGGGCACTCAGAGACATGTTAAAACAGAGGGTTTTTATTTTAAAAACATCCTTCAAGATGCCATAATTAAAAATCTTCCCCATTCTCTACTTAGGCTTAACTGTCTGTGCTCTGATGTTCATTTGTGTCTGCATCTGTAAACAATTAAGAGTATTATTAACAGCACTCCAAATTATGGGCCAAAGTAAGTGTTTGGAAAGTTCTAGCTACACTTTCACTGGGAATTAGAAGGTAAATTAAATGCTATGATTAAATGCTATGATTCAGGTGTCTTTAAGATTTTGGGTGAGAGTATGTAATTTCCAATGTGCCTTAATTATGCTGCTAAGTACAGCTGAGTATGTTTGTCTCTGATGTTCTTTAGTGCTTTACTGTTATTGCATCATATTGACTACAAGGTGATTACTCTTTAAGTTAATAAATAAGGCTCAAAATCCCAAGATACACATACAGAAAAAGTTATTTTCTGGAATGCTCTGTCAGAGATCAAATCCACCACACAATGTATTCTAAAGACCCCTGTTTCAATTAGTTGTGCTGACAACAAGTAATAAACCTGCTATCTGATATACAGAAAAAGAAAAGGAGTAAAGTATATTGGGAACCACTATAGAACTGACATCTCATATTAGCTATGACCAGGAGTTGTCAGCAATCAAGGAGGAAATAAGGAGCACAAGGAGGTATGAGAATGTCATACAGGATTTTTTACAGCCAAATATTAGCCTTATTTCAGGGAAACAACAAAAAGATTGTCTCAGTTTTGATGGCATAACAAAAGAATTAGACACATAATTCTGCTAAACAGCACCTTAAAGGCTGAAGTTAAAAGTCTAGACTCACCCTTTCTGCTTTCTGACAATGCCACAGTTCATCCTTTTTCAGCATCAGAGTTCCCTGAACATCAAGTAATGCTTCTGGGGGCACCTTCTAACACCTCACTTTCATCAGCACCCCTTTCAGCTTGGGTCCTATGCCAAACTATGAATTTTTCCAGCTCTTTGACTGAAAGAATTTACTGATTTATGTATTCACAGAATCCTCATTTTCCTTTTTGCCCATCACTCAATGGTACCAGACAAGGATAGAGTTGCATTCTGTCACCACATCTGTAACACTTAATTTTCTCTTGCAGGAGACATTCATATTGGTTCACACTCATCTCTTTTGGAATGATACAATTTTGTGAGGAGGAACTAAGGTTAAATATGTAATGAGTGAATCCAGGCAGCTTCCATTGTACCCAGATCCAGTTACAAATGGTTTAGATATACCATTCAAGGTTGCCTCTTCTAGAAATGACCAACAAATTCCTGTACATAACCTCAAAGCTCCTCTGGCCCTCATTTGTCTTCTTGCAAGTCCAAAAATATATTTTATCAATGAATGTGTGTTCCTTTGTGATGATGGGTTTGCAAAGTGGCCTTGGACACTTCAGACACTCAGAGCTGAATCCATCAACCTGCACCTTTTACACGCACTTGGGAACTCTCCCAGAGCCTGTTTTGGACTTGTAAGAATATTACATAGTGGCCAGATGAGCTATGAAGCTAAGCACAGGAATGAGTTGGTTGCTTCTAGAAGCTGGCAACCTTGCACTAAAATAATAAATATAGCAGAGGGTGAGGGTATTTGACCAGTTGCCTTCCATGCTTGCTGGGAGTAGGCACTACAACAAACATTACTCAGATGGGCAGCTGGTTTTCATTTCAGAGAGTACAAGTTGGTTTGCTGTAAAAGGAAAAAAGAAAAAAAAAGAGAAAAAGAAAGAAAAAACGATTTTTTTCAGAAGAAAATGAATGTTTGAGGAATGTGGGCAGCTGAGGAATAGGGATCTGGGACCAAACAGAGAAGCTGAGTTATAAAACTTAAATATATTCTTAGCATTCTTACAACCCACCACCAGGTGATTATGTTATTCTGTGGGATACAAAAAAAAAAAAAAAAAAATTGAGATTTGATTCCAAAAGATGGAGGAGGCTGCAGATGCTGTAGTTTCAAGGCAAGTTCCATAACTACTAAAAAAGGAGACAGAACTGTCTCATCTCATGGGGGAAAAGAAGGAAAAAAGATCCCCAACCAAGCCAAACAACAGGCTCATGTTGGATATTTGAAAGCAATCTGCACGTGTGTATTTTCATGAGAAGTTTGGGTTAATGAAGCCCAGGTGTTGCTTAAGCTTGAAGTTCTGATGCCTTAAAAGGGCATAAGAGATTGTAATGTACATCAGTAAAATTAGTGTTTCTTCTGGCTACATGATGCAACTCCCTCTCCAGACAGCTCTAAACAGGCAGTGGGGCTTTGCTTCTTCTGCTGCTTTGCAGGGCTGAGGGCCTTGCTGAAATGACAAAATATGAAAGATTTTATTCTAGTACAGCTATCTATAGAAGCAAGAACTGGGTGACTGTTTCTGTCACAAGCAGTTAAAGAAACAGAGATTAATTAAATGCAGTAAGGTATTTCTTTCTCCATGCCCGTACACAGATCATTCTGTTATAATCAGCCAAGAACAGCAAAATAATGGATCAAAACTATCTTCCAGGCATTTCTCACTACCCTGATGACAGAAATATGTAATACACTAGAAGAAATAATAAAATATTTATTATTTTTTTAATAAAGAGATAATGTGCATACTAGACTTTAGAGCAGTTATCCTGAAGATCAAATTTGTTCCATACAATTTTTCTTACATCTAATTTAAGTCATACTATGTTTTGACCTTAAAACATACATGCTACTGTGTACACAAACATATATGAAGAAATATAAAATTACTTTTGACAGGACAAGGCTAGATTGCTATTATTATCTATGTTTTCCCTATACATTTTATTAAAAAAAATACTTTATAGAATAGCATATAGAACAATGACTACCATATCACATGAAAGTAATTTTCTCCCCAGGCTGCTGATTTCCTTTTTTTTCCTTAAATTTGAATGCAAATTTTTATGTGTAGGTCAGAAACTCCTTGGTCCCAAGATAAACATTAAAATCACATAGACTTGTAAAGGTTGTTTCTAATATTAACCAACAAAGGAAAGGAACAAATAAAGTTGTGCCCTTCAATGAGCTTCTCCAAAACAAAAGTACTCAGGTATAAGAAGAGGTTATTACATGTCTAAGATCAAAGTAGGAAAAGCAGAACTTAAACCTCCAGGAAAGAGAATATTGGCTTAAATGATCAAGAAGTGTAAGTGATTCATTAAGTCTAATTGGGCTTCTGCTGCTCCTTGAGGGCTTGTTGGAACAGCAGATCCGACTTGTCGGGAGCCACACTACCACATCTATCTTGTAGGATCAGAATACAAATTTCTCTCTATATGCTAAGATCATCATCAACACCACCTGGAGCTCTCAGTGGGTTTTCAGCACTCAATGTATTATTTTGAGGGTGTTATACTCCCTCTGTACCAAAAAGAATTGACAACAAGAGGATTATTTCCTCCTGACAACTGGAGAAGTTTCCAGACCTATTTTATTCAACAGACTTTCAATCAACGGTTTGCAGTCTGTTTTGCTTTGTGTATCTACATATACATTGCCATGTTGTGTAACACACTGTGCATGAACATACACTGTGTTTTCATGTTGTTTAACTAGGACCAATATGTTCTGTTCCACCCCAGAATTTCCACAGACTTTGCAAAAACTGACTGATAAAATTGACTGATAAAAGTCAGTGGATTCACTAGGATAAACCTTGAGCTTTCATTGTTCTTAAATGCATTTCAGTACACTTTCTTTTAGATTTCTTTAGCTGAAACTGCTGGTCTCTGCTTAAGGAGAGGTCACCTTCATTGTAAAGATGAAGGCAAATCTGTGAGAAGCCTACTGAGATTACTTTTAGAAAACCATTGTATTAGTTCCATCTCTGAACATTTACAGATCTTTTTCATCACAACAGATTTTGTTCTATCAGCAGCAAACCACAATCAGCATAGGAAGTGTTTCCTCTATTTATGACAGGGGACATGGCATTTCCAGGCTTTTTTTTAGCCCCAGCAATAACACAAGATGTCAGATGCCACCCTTAGGGAAATGCATTTTAAATTAAACAAACATACATTCCTGGCTGCTTTTTTGCCTTATTTTTTTATATCTCTATGAAATGAAAAGTCAAATCTAGTCTCTCTGCTTCGCTTTGTTAGTTAGGGTGCTCAAAGATTTTGTTTGAATAAAAGAAATAAACGTAATTCACAATGAGGATTTTAAAAATATTTCCCTATTTGAGCTCCTGTCTTTCCTTCACACAGTGATTTGGCAATAGATTCCCTTGCTCCCTTTATCAGTTGCTGAGAAATTGTTCTTCTCTATGTGGACTCATTTCAAATAAATAGAAGCACTTGGAGACACTTCTGGTTTCAAATATTTCTTTAGAAGGTAGTGCACAAGAAGTTCTCGTCCTTTCTCCTAAATCCTTGAGCTGTTCCTTATGACAGAGTGAACTGAAATCCAAAAGAAAACACTCTCATGCCAAAAGCTGCAGCAGTTTGGCCCTATTTGTCTTCCTCTCAATATAACCAGGGAAGCCCATTAAAAATGGAAAGAAACCTCATTATTGAATCTGCTAATTCTATCTGAGTGAAAAGATCGAGTGGTTTTGGTGAAGAGAACCAGTAGATGACTCACTCTTTAGATGATTTTGAAAGAAAATTAATGTGGCCAAGGCAACTAAAATTAAGATTCAATCTGGAATGGAATCTTTTTTTAAGGAAAGAGGTATGGCTGGCGTTGTGCAGCATGGATGAATTAGAACAAAATTGTAGCCCTTCAGTGTTTGTGGGTTTCCTACCAGTCTTAAATAAATCAAATAAGCTGTAAAATTTGAAAGTTACCAGCAAGAGGTTTGATTTGGATAATAAGCACGTGGATAGGAACTGGGCCAGGTGTGAATAGTACAAATCCCTTAGTGAGATAAAAATGAAAGAAGACAATTCTCTTGTTGTCTGCATTTTTTTTTTTTTTCTTTTTCCGTTAGATGGCCAGGACATTTTTTTATTACTTAGGGTTTTTGGAAAGGGTCAGACTGTTATTGTGGGTTAAATGAATGGGACAAGTTAATCCTTGTGGACTGTACTGTAAAATAGGTTAATTTATTCTTCAATATGACAGAAAATATAATTTATTGCTTTCTATCCCAAATTTTATGGCATAAAATCAATAAGAAATTAGAGAGTGAGATATTATGTTTAGAATCAGTGATGCTGAACATTAATACAAAAGCTAATCACATAAAAGAAAAAAATCATTAAAATATTCCATTTTCTTTACTAAATCAGTGGAGAAGAATCTGTCTGCTGTGCAGAGAAACTCCTTTTTAGCTGCTTCTCTTCCTGTGGTCCAGAGGATTGTGTATTTTTTAACATATTTGAGAACATTAAGAGGACAAACAGTGAAACCTGAAATTTATTCAATGGCATCATTAGTTTTCTTCAAAACTCCAATACTATTATCAAGTTCTCATATTTGTAAATTAACATATGCAAAATAAACTTCTATAGAAGAGCATAAAACATACCTCTTTTTATCTTTCCTTTGTTCTTTGAGTGTATCCTGGGGGACGTTTGGACATGTGTATGTACAGTGCACATGAATATATGCAAAATACCTGTACTTCTTGGGTACTATGTTGGTGGTTCATGATCTTCCCAGTATCAAATGAGCTTTTTTCCATGAATCTTGTTCCCTGAGTTTTGTCAGGATTGTTTCTGGATCTATCTCTCCTTTCTGTACTTTTTATTGTGACAGATTTGGGTAATATTTTTCAGTGGACAACTTTACTTTAGTTAGTGCATTTTATCCCCTTCCCTGTTGATGGTACATGAGGATACAATGCTACAAAATATTTGTCTAGACCCAGAATGTAGCATCTAAATATAACAGTACAGCATGAACTTACAATTTGTAGAAGAATGGCAACTTTGTATTTTATCCAAGTGTAACCTCTGTAATGGAAAGATTATTAATTGAGGAGCTAAAGGTCCAGGAGGCACGGGAGATAAAAAAACAAGTGACTTTATAAATCTCTGTGGCTGTGACTGCTGTAATAATCCTCCAGAAGTGAACTGAGGTATCTTCTCCATTTACATGGGCTGGTTTAATGGAATGGGAATTGCTATGGCTAAGAGTGCCAAACTTAAGGAGGTTTGGAGGGCACCCCTCCAGGGAAAGAATAATATTGATGATTAAGATAGATTGTGATAGAAGATAGAAATTACTTTCTAAAAGATATAGGCCCTTGGGCTAAGAGTAAGTGTGGTATTATTCAGCCATCAGTTTAGTATCTGAAATATCTTTTATTTTTAAGGGTATTCTCTTTGACACAGAATGGGTAAATGATTAATTAGATCTTTACCATCTCTAATGACTCTTGTCCTGTGATTTATAAATTCAAAAAAGTAGAATGTCCTAGCATGAGGAACGCATAGAAAATGTATGAGTAAAGAGGAAAGCTTGAAACCAAATGCCATGAGTCATATCAGTTTTCTCTGATGGAGTTTTGAAGCCTGAATGATCATCTAGCCTGACCTCTGTAATATTATAGGCCATAAAATTTCACTTTGTTATACCAGCTCTAAGCCCAATTTATCTTAATAAAGAGATTAAAAAGTAGGAGTCAGATTTTCAATTATATTTAGGTCTTTAAAAGGTGGAGATAAAAATATCAGCACAAATTAGCTGCTTCTCATTGATTTCATGACATCCAACAACTTTCCACTGTGACTAAAAACCCGAGTAAATCTCTCTCTGAGGGTTTTGAATTACATTGAATGTCTGGTCACACCCAGGGCTATGTATACAAATAACAGTACTTTGCACTTTTTCAAGAGTGATTCATGAGACAAGATAGAAAGCTCTTGGCAAGAGGCATGTTCATCCCCTTGACTGCACTGTCTAATAAGAAGCTAACATTTTTTCATTGTTCGGTTGGGGATTTATTTTCTTAACTCAAACTTCTCTCAAATGACCCCTCAAACTAGTGTTTGTGGATTAGAAAGAGTCCAGCATTCTAAGCACCAACCCTAAAAAGTGCCTTGATCTCATAATCAAATTTATTTCTAAAATAGCCTTATCAATGAGATCACAAGAGTGTATTTTAAGCATTCTAAGTGTCATCTTTAATGACATTTTAACAGGGATTAATAAAAACTTCCTACATATGGCCATGAAAACATCTTCATATAATGATTTGGCAATTAAATAGCATTGAAAAAAGTATATTATGTTCTGGAAAATATTAGCTTTCCAGATGTATTAAGTGGAAATTGTGAGGGAGTTCAGTAACTATCCCTAAATTAAGTTTTACCTTAGCTTTTCCCTTCTGTAAATTACATAATTGTTCTTCTTTTTACTGCTGAGCAGAAGGCAAGTAGGAGTAAAATTACAAAACACATAGAAATATGTTATTATTTTTGCTGTGAAAAAAAAATGTTAGAGAAGCAGAAAGAGCAACACTAAAAAGAAATACATTTCCTTCCACCCTCACTTGAAATTCCCAATATGCATTCCACTACTACCCACCATCTCATAATGGAGGTTAAGCCAGGTGCATGTTTTATTAAGTACTTAGAAATTTCTCAGTAAACTTTTCTCACTTTGCAAAAGAATGCTATAGAAATAGGGTACTTCAAACTGCCAGATACATTTGAGGGAAATTTGAACTTAAGAATAAGTCTAAGCAACTGTACCATGCAAATTATATTTCTCTAATTGGTAAACCGGGATAGAAGAGCAGCAGGCATCTTTCACTTCAACTGCAGCAGGGTTTTCAACACCCTCTCTCACAATACTTCTGCATCCAAGATAGGACATTATGATCTGGATGAGCATACAAGAGGTTAAAAAGAAAGGGTTGGGTGATCAGATCTAGAAGGTCTTGGTTAGTGGGTTGTGTTCTCTGTGTTCTACCAGTGTGTCAGTAACAAAAGGGTTAGGTAGGAAACTTGTGAAATGTAGCAGGGAAATGTGCCAAATGCTGTCCCTAGGACAGAGAAGGACCTGTGATGGGCACAGGTTTTGGGCAGACAGGTTGGGATAAGCCCTGAGGGAAAGCCCATGGGACCTGATGTGCAGTGAGCTGAGCCCCAGACAGCAAGGTAGCCAAGAGCTTTATGGGCAGGAACATGGGCACTTAATACAGGCAGTGATCATTCCCCTCTGCCCAGTGTTCATCAGAGTACAACTTATGTCCAGTTTTGGAACCTCCTGTGCAAGAAAGAAATCAAAAAACTGTAGCAAGTTCAGCAGGATGGAGAAGGTCAGAGCACTTGCCTGGTTTAAATCTGAATACAAGGGAACCCTGTGGCCTCCTAAGAATAGCCCCCACCCTGTGCCTGCTGGAAGATTTTTAGGCAGTCAGGCCCTCCACAGCCACACATGCTGGGAGGATGATATTCAGTGGCATGAACTAAAACTGGAGGTGCTTATGTTGGATATGCAGAAGAAATTCTGACTCTCAGGACAGCTCAGCACTGGAACAGGCTGCCCAGACGAGCTCTGCAGCCTCCACCTGTGGAGGCTTTCAAAATCCAACAGCGTAAATTCCTGAGCAGCCAAATATGACCTCAGAGCTACCCCTGTTGTGAGAATGGAGACTGCCTGATGTCCTGTCTGAACCTGGATTGATATTGGCTCTGAGAAACATTAGGCAATAATAACATCCCCAGCCATCCTTAAATGTGTAACTAGAAAGATCAATGTCTTAAATTGGTCTCTCAACATTCAAACAAACAAAAAGACAAGAGGAGTCATTGGATCTCCAATTTCACAAGCTATTTTAGCTATAAAGGCTGAGAAATGTAATGTAGAAACCTGTCAAAGCCTGCCACCCTGATATCTGCCAGGTCAGAGAGTCAGTCTGAAGGCCAAGTTATTAATGTCATGAATAAAAATCTCCCTTGGCAGACATATCACAGAATTCCTAGAGTTACACAGATATTAGAAAGGTTAATTTTGCTTCTCACCCACTGCAGTGGATGCTCCCTTCTATTGATAATTCATTCAACCATTTCCTTCTTTATTAACTTTAATTATCATCTCTTACTTACATTACATCTCCACAAAACTTTTGTTAGCATCGTTTCAGCAAATCTTTCACATGCACAGGACTGAAAATATCAGTTTAACCTGGATTTCCTTAGAGACTATTAATTGCCTGAGATATTTGTTTTCCCAGCGCACTAAATATTTTTTTTTTCAAATGTAATAAGGCTGGTTTAAATTGTATTACTTTTTACTTTTGCAAACCATGGATGTAAAAAATCTTTCTGTTTCTGAAGATCCATATCAGGATGTTATTCACCACCTTCATTCGATCACCAGATGAACAAAAATTTCTGATTCACTAAGAAGATGTTAAAAAATCTGGAGTAAATAATGTTACCTACTTAATGTTGCCCAGTAGTAAATGGTATTTTAAATAGTGTGACCTTAATTTTTTGGTCTACTTGGCCAACCCAACTCAAGTACTTTTCAGGTACTTAGACGCAACTTAGTCACTAGTATCTCTCCCATAACTACTTTAATCTTATTTTCTTTTAGAGCAGTGTGCATATAAGCAATTATCTTGACTTTAAGAGAACCAACTACAGCAAGCATAAGAAGTACATATTATTTTACAGTCCTTATGCTTTATTGCTAATTTAATTAGCTCTCATTTACCCACAAACACAGCTTGATGGATATATTCTCTTCTTTATTATGTCAATTAGCACCCTGCAACATGGTGCTTCCCAAAATTATCTCATCTGTTGCAGATGACAATGCTCCTCAGTGGTCATATTCAGCAATATATAAGGCTCACTAGAGCTGGTCCTTGGCAGCTCTTCCCAACTTCTTCTTCCCCGAGGCTAAGGATGAGACTGTGATAATTAACAGGACCCTGAAAATTCTCCGCTCTGTAGGTGGAGAAGAGAGAAACAGCTCCAAAGGCAATTCTCCAGAAATCTTAGTTTTATCTATGAGTATTAGAAAAGCCAACACACTGAAGTGCATATTTTTCTTTTGTTTGCAGAGGCATTTGCAAGCAAGCTTTGGGAAAAAAAAGACCTGTTGGTCTTTGCTGAAAGCAGAAAAAGCATGGCCAGTTTCACTGCTGTTAACTTTCAGAATCTCATGTTAAGAGGGACCCAGCACCATGAATAACTTCCAGGAGACACATATTCTAAATTAATGGAAAAATCCACCCTTTCACAGTAAACATCTAGTGCTCGTTCTGACAATTCCTATTTATTTTATGAGGAGAAATTACAACCTGTCCAGTGTATAACTAAACCCAAATATTACTGTAGCTATGGATATTAATTTACAACAAAATGTGCACAAAAATACAGCCTTTTGTTTGTCTCTGCTTCTGTTCTGACATAGGCACTTCCTGCTAAAATGTGGAGTGCATTATTCACTGCAGAATTCACGTAAACAAACATCACACATGTATTTGCTCTTAGTCATGGCTAGGTGATTTCGTCTCACAACTGGTGACAAACTGGAGGCATTTTTACCTTCTTTTCTTAGAGAAAATATCAAAACTTTCAAATTGAGCCAAATACTGCCTTTTCAGTGTGTTACTCAGTGTTCCAGCTAGTCACACAGAAGAGCTCCTGTTTACCCATATACAACTCCCTCCAATTGCAGCAGGATGTCTTCACTCAGAACTGGAATATAAATTCAAAAGGCAGAAGAGATACCAACCTCTTTAAGGACACCTTCTCTGGGACAGCCCAGATTACCTATTCCTAAAACTAAACAAATAAACCCCCCAGGACTCCTAAATTTGAAATTCTATGAGCCTCTGGATTGTAGCATAATTGACTCAACTTTCTCTGCAGACAGTTTTCCCATCACAGAATCCTTTCTGTACAGATCTTGGTTTCTGAATGAAACATATCCATATGCACCAATTGAAAGCATTTTTATATAAATATAAAAAAATTAATACAATAGAATTATAGAATGTACTACAAACAGTTGGGGCCTTTTTGAAACAGGAGTCACTAGTAATGAGTAACTTATACCTGACTGACACTTAAAGGAGAATGTTCAACAGAAGACATTTGGTGAATTTGCTGGAAAATCTTTTCTATAATATTTGTGTGAAAAGAATGCATGCAGAAAACTTCCTAACTGTACTGAAACAAAGACACCATGTAATCGAACTGAGAATTAGTGTTCTCAGGAAATCAATGTCTTCCTGATTAATTAGCATACAGCTGCTAATCATCCTCTAAATTGTTGCTACGACCAGACCTAACTCTGCCAATACACTTTACTAGAAATTACTTAACTGCCTGCTGATTTTAAATTCCCCGTAGAAAGAAGGTGATCAAAAACAGAAATAAAAAAGACAGGCCTAAAATAGAAACTCTCAGTTTTCTCACAGATTTTGGGGCTAAGTTTGTTCTCTAGCCTAGGGAAATAGGAGCTGAAAAAAGGAAAGAATTCAGTTCTACAGTACTTAGAGTTTTGCCAGATATAGTAAAAACCTGTTTTTACTTGTATCATGACAGGCTTCTTTAAATCATAATTCAAAAAAAATGAAATTCTAATATATATAAATATTTATAAAACATGCATAAAGAGAGATCAAATTCTAATGTTTAATATTGCCACCTTCTCTTCCTCTGCTCCCTGAGTGCCCTAAGGAAAACATGTGAATCCAGTATTACATTTAAATCCAAGCTATCACCCAGTAACTTTAGAAAGCAGATTAGTGTTTTCCACTGAAATTCCTATTAGGGATATTGTCAAAGCATAACAAATGTAAAAAAAAATTAGGAACCCTTGGTGTTATATTGCATCATACTTCTTAAAAAAAGTGTAATTTTATTTATGCAGGAATTTCCATCTCAGAAACAGGAAAATTGAGAGAGAGGAATTGAACTTAGTTGTACTTAAAACTTTTTTTTTCAACAAAATTTTTTTAATAGTGTGTTAATGAGGCAGAGCAATATAGCAAGCCTTCCGCAGCAGATAGGCACTATAGAGAAAAAAAACATTACATCAAATGTGGTGTGAGTTTAAAGATTAGAGAGAAGACTCAATAAGTCTAGCCAGAAATAACATTATAAAGTATTAAATGGGGTTCCTCTTGACTATACACTGGTTTTATGCATTTCCCCTTTGTGACAATCAGTGCCATCCAAACTGAACATTAAAACCTCATTGGTTCTTCAGGGGCTTCTTCTGGCTTTACTGTTTTTTGGCACTGTGTCCATCAGTAACTAGGCCTGGGGAAACCCATCCAGCAAACACAAAAATAAAAATTCCCTTCATCCAAAATGCAAATTAACTGGAATGTGCTCATTTTAAAGTAATTTCAATACCATGGCAAATAGCTTATAATACCAAAAGTATTTTACCTCATCTCCTGAGAGTTTTGGTTTTGCTTGTTTTTTTTTAATTACAACACTAATTTGGGTAAAATAGGGTATGAATGTTAAGTGTAATAGCTGTCCTTGAATAAAATTAGATGGCTACATTTCATAAAAAGCATAAAAAGCGCATAAAAACAAACACTAGAAAAAAAGTCTTCCTCCTATTTAGTTCAGTTAATTTACTAGTCATTTTATCAGTGTTTTGTCTGAATCAAAACCAGAATTTTTTTAGCTTAAAAGATTTAAGATTATTTTAATCTACATTCCTTAGGGCTTGTCTTAAAAACGAAGCTAATCTGTGTTATGTACTCAAGTAGCTTCTGTGTCAAGTCTGTGTATAGCAACATCCTAAATAGAATCATTTAGGCTGGGAAAGACTTCAAAAGTCATCAAGTCCACCACTAAACCATGTCTCTGAGTGCCCCATACACATATTTTAAATACTTCTAGGGATGGCAACTCAACCACTTTGCATTTTGATATATTTCTTCCTAACATAGGTCCAATGAAACTTGAATTGAAACTTCTAGTCTAATTATTTTACTTGATTGCCTGCAACAACAAAAATTTCACAAATTTTTTCCAAAAACCCAAACACGTTGGAACATTTACTTCATACCTGAAGCAGCAACCAATCAAAATATTCAGTAGGAAGGTTATTTTTAAGGGCAATGCTAGAAAGGAGATGAGATCTTTTCATAACACATGGGAACTGGATAGTTTGTTTCTTTACAGCTTTTGACATGCTTCATAACAATGGAGATTTATTATCTGTCTTTTACATAGGACCCATAAGAATGTTAAGTGAATAACAGAAGACTAAACAAGACAATAAGGTGTAGAACTACCATGAAAATTCCCCTAACAGTAGTTAAATTTTCCCTTCTGAATTGGAAATGTTGCAATCTGGTATCTGTCCCAAACTGACGTTAGATTAAAAAAGAGAAGGTTATCCATCAACTAATTAAAGAAAAGTAAAATTTTGGGGTTTTTGTTTGCCTGTTTCTATAATGTTTTTCTCATAAATAGTCCTAGTACGCAAAAAACTTTGGGTTAAATGGGAAAGAAAGCATAAATTTAACGGCAGCTTCATAGAATTATAGAGTGGTTTGGGTTGGAAGAGATTATCTAGTAGAGATAATCTTGTTCGAACTTCCCTGTCATGGACAGGGACAAATTTCACTAGGCTAATTTTCTCGGAGCTCCAGCCAATCTGCTCTTGAACATTTTCAAGGTCCAAATAGCAGAATGGTATCAAAGTAACAGGTGTCTCCTGTTCGCATGTGTTCCACTGAATTGCCAGTGTCATTGCTGTATCCCTCTATCCATTGTTACTGGAGTGCTGCACTAACAGTAACTCCTACTGCACCACTAGACCTGAAGTTTCTGAATTTTTGTGTCTAGATATTCTCCCATCCCATGTTCTGATGCCATGAGACTTCTTTCCCTCTACTCGTAAGTAGTAGCAGCAATCATGTAACCTGGCACCTGACATGGCAATTACCTGGTCTAGACACCCCAAATGGCTGACTGCACATACCAGAAAATATCAATAAAGGATGAAGGGTCCACAGCTTTATCGAGGAATCCTCTGCTTTATTATTTAGTATCCTTGAGTATCTACTTGGGAGTAACTCCTCCTCCTATTTTGTCTGTTGCATATCTTGGGCAAAGGGACCATACTTCTTAAGGAATTTATCACATAGATATGTGGTTTTGTCTTTTTGTAGTATATAGCTGTCCTCAGGGTCCCTTCTGCTCAAGTCTGCATGAGAAGGTGTTGCAGCTATCTGTAGGTTTGAAGAAAAAAACATTTGGGATTTACGACATTAACAACCTAATCTGTTTTTCATTCTCCCTGCAGTTCACTTCTGTCCCTTCCAACAGATGTTTTTGTCTTCACTAAGAGCTATAAAAATCTGTGGTAAAATCTATGTCTCCTACTTCTATTATATAATCAAGAAACAGCACTGGAACTGCAATCCAGGATGCAGTACAGTGTGAAATCAGATGTAAAATATTAGGTCAGTAACTCATCTTTCCTAATGCACTTCTTTAGTTTTCTGCCAAAGTTTAACACTGTTCATAATATAAAATTACATGAAACTGAGATTTTGATGTTTGCAAACTATGTAAAAGCCTTATTAGTTTTAAAATAAATAAAATGTCTAAAAGGGACTTGGTCATAAAGTGCTTGAATAGAGGTACTCTAATATTTGTATTAGTAGTAGAAAAGTTCCAGATCAACTGCAATATTTCAATGCCTTACCTAAAACTACTGCTGGGAGCTAAAAGCTTGTGACTTCTACCTAATTTATTGCTGGATGTGGTAGAAATAATAGAAATATGTAATAAACAAGCAAGGCTAAAACCAGGCTGACATTTCACTGATTCCCTGCACTTGTTGGAAAATTAATGTTTTTGTCTAGACATTTGCCCTCTTTTGATATCATGACATGACAAGCATTTGTTGAGAACAAATATTTAAAGACAAAGTGCCAAGGCTAAGCGGCCACAAATACAGCTCCTGTTTTTACACATAAGTGTAGGAAGCATTTCATTCTTCTTACAGGAAAGATGCTTACTGCAAAATAAATTTTACTGTGTTCTTTTCCTATCTAAAATATGTTTCTCTAAATGCCTACAATTCATTTTGGGGCAAAGTAATAGTGATAAACTTATTGCTCCATGCAATGCAGTGAAAAAGCCATGAAGAATGACTGCAGCTTTTAAAGCATTGCATGTTCCTATTTTATATTATAAAAGCAATGTTAAAACATCCTCAGTGTTGCCAGGAACTATTTTTTCATAAAATAATTTCAAATATGCAGACAGAAATGGTGAGTTCAAATGTAATTGTCATGACATAAAGTTGCTCTCCAGTGTGTTGTGGTAACTGAAAGCAAAGTCTGGCCCAGAGGTTTTTGTCTCATGTAGATTATATTTTTAGGAGTAATTGCTATTTAAAAGACCCTGTAGTCTGCCTATCTTATTATTATTCCTTATCTTGAAGAAGCATAGGACTCTCAGCACTGAGGGTGTGTGTTTATATCATAAATAAGATCCTGCTAATGAGAAGTTTGTAAGACTAAAGCAACCCAATTAAATGCCTTATTTAATTAATGTATCTATTCATTTACTTCTTCATTTAGCTACATGTTTCTTTCGTTGCTTTATTATACCTCTGCCATAAATATGTGTTTACAGAATCATACAGTGGTTTGGCTTGGAGGGGACCTTAAAGTTCATCTCTTTCCAACCACCCTGCCATGGACAGGGATACCTTCCTCTACATCAGGATGCTCTCAATTCCATGCAACCTGGCCTAACCTGTTCCTGGGGACTGGGCATACACAACTTCCTGGGCAACCTCCCCCAGTGCCTTACCACCTTCACAGTAATGAAATTCTTCCTGATATTCAATTTAACCTATTCTCTTTCAGTTTAAAGACATTAACTTTTGACCTGTCTCTACACGCGCTCATAAACTGATGACCCTCTCCAGCTCTCCTGTAGGCCCCTTTGGGTACTTTATGGAGGCCAAGGATTCAAAAGAGGAAATAGAAGAGGAGGACATAGAGTTTGAAGTTGTTCCTCTGGACGTCAAAAGTCGCTGTGTCATAAAATCACTTTCAGAAATCTTCAGGTGTTGTCTCAAAACTTATCATCTTTCTGGTCCATTAGTCCCATGACAAAACAATTGTTTAAAGACAGGATTCTGTAAACATTTTCAAAAAACAGTTGCGGGGGTGTTTTTTTTTAAATTTTCATGTTTGCTGATCTTCCATGTTTAAATGGTTTTCCAGTTTTACATATCTCTTTCTTTTCACAAATAAGGAACTCTGTCAAATTCTGCTAGTTTTGTACAAAATTGCTGAAAATTCATCCTTAATCTATTTCTTGCTAGTTGCTTGGTAGAGCTAATGTTGAGTTTATTGAAGAAAAATAAATATTTAAGAATTACAATTTTGATACTCTATTTGATACCCTGATGTATACTCCTCTCATTAAAAATGAACGAAGCTACAAGCTCTTTGAAGAGTAAGGAGACCATTTTCAGAAGTTCATATTTGAATCTTAGGAAGAGCACAATCCCTGTCCTGAAAGAGTGAGCAACCAAATGAATATCTACTTCTGGAAGAAAGGCAATTTGCTTTAGTAAAGTGGTAGCAATCATACTGTAAAAAGAATTGGGGTTTTGGAAAGCCTGAGACCCAATGAAATATCCAGTAAATTTTACCAGAGGTAATCTGTCAAACTGAATGCCCACATGTGGGCATCCTGTACCAAATGCCCTTTTCTTTTGGAAAACAACACATGAAAAAGAAGTAGAAAACTGGTGAAAAACATTGAAAGAGGCAGCAGTGGTGTTTGCAAATCCTCATCCTTGATATTTGCAGAGTAAATTTCAAACATTCTTGATGAGAGTTATCCAGAAACAGTCAAAGCTTTTATTTATAATTTAAAAGGGCCCTTAAAATGGAAAACACTGGGGTGATTTTGTGATCCATTTTATTTTCTTATGAGGACTCTGAGATTTGCTGTCGCTTCTTGAAGCTGTTCTATATTAGGGAGTCTGTATCTGCTAAGGATACAGGGAGTGTTTCTCCATGTTTCAGCACATCAGAACAGCTATCCATGTGAGGCAGGATTATTCAGACCAAAATTCTGATTTGAGAGTTCCTCTCGCAAGGGTAGCATGGCCCATCCCTAGCCTAATATTTCCTTTTGCAACTTATAATCAAGTAACATTGACAAAATTTCTCCAGCATGGTGCTTAATTTACAAGCCCCTGAAAATAAAATAAGCTCCAGAGCTTTGAAAGTATTCCAAAATAATTACATTCATGTATATATTTCCTATGATATATTAAACTCAGGATAAGATGTGAAGACTCAGCACAACAGTATACTGCAGAAAGAAAAAAACTGCTCTGCTCACTTGGTTCTGAAAGTTTAAATCATACTCCAGGGCTTTATGCATCAGACTGAGGAAAAATACAAAGTGTATATTTAGTTTTTCTCCTACACAAACCATTATTGTCCTTCCTCTTTTCCAACTAAATTCAGAAGCCCTGAATTTCTTCCCCCAAGGCAAAATTAAGGCCTTGGTTGAGCTAAAAATAACTGCTTCTAATTTAGCATTTTACCTCAGAGTAAGTACATTAAGGAAGAAATCTCTGAGTGGCTTTTGAAATGAGATAGACTGAATTGACAAGCACTCTTCTGGCGTATCTGTCTCTTTGACTAAAAAAAATCATTTTGCCGACTTTTTCCCTCAGTTGTAATCAAAATTACTGCAGAGTAAGTGTTCATTTAGTTTATGGCAATTCTGCCCAAAAATCATTTTAAGCAATAATAGGATTTGTTTCTCAACTGCCAGTTTCTGTTTTGGAAATACACCCCCATGTTCTCTGAATTCTCAGAACAAATCCAGATTTATTAGTTTCTCATCTTTCTCCTTTGAAAATAAAGTTTTTGCTCTTTATCATTTTAAAACATTTGAGAGGTGATTAAACTGCAGCCACTCACTTTTATTTTTTTTTTCAGATTTACAGAATTTTTCCCACTGGGGGCTTAAATTACACATCTAACTGCAACCAGAAACTGACCTTTTGCAGGTCTTGCCCTTAAAAGAAACTTTCAATTCAAGTTACTGCAAAAGTTTATCTATTTACTTATAGTTTTATAAATATTAGCACAAGAATAAAATGATCTATAGAAATTTTTGTTTTATATACTCCCTTTATCAGAGGAGATAGGGTCTTTGAAAGAGAAAACTCCTAGAGTTAAAAGTTTTTGTGTAAGATAAACAAGACAGTGTCTACCCCATCTTAAACAGACAGGATTTTTGCTTGGTGATTTTGAATGCTTATTAGGGAACACTTTGTGGTATGAACATTAAACCAATTGCCTTTGTTAATGCTGAAAATTTCATGCCTTGGATTTCAAGAGGCTTAGGTAGTTATTTTCAGAAGGAAGGAAATGAATAACAGAGTTAATGTTGTATTTCAGCTAGAAATAATTTTAAAAAAACCAGGAGGAGGATGGAGAAAGAAAGAAAAAAAAGTGTTATTTAGAAAGAGAAATGTGAATTCTCCCTCCAGTGGATTTTTCAGCCAAAAATACTTTAGTCCAAGAGCTAAAACTTATTCTGCAGATGTAATAACAGGGGTACAAACACAACACTAATGGTACATCCCTATTAGAAAGATGTGATTTATTTGACAGGTTTTCAAAGTATATACTAAACACATAACTTCACATGCAAATAAAGTTTATACTCCTTACATTAAATTCCTACATCATAATCAGAATTCCTTCAGGTGCCTCCTTCGTGCCCTGGTTTTGTGTCCATGGAGGTCATTGCTACTGCAAGTGGACGATGAGGAGTGTCCTGTGGGACTCTTCATTCCAAGACACACTGTTCAGATTCCTCTGTAGCTCACTGAGTATTTTGCGTCAGAGTAGGATGTAACCTCTCCCCTCTTTTAGCTGTCTTTATTCTGATCTTTGACCTTCTGTTCACTATCCAGTGGTTTGCTAACCAATAAGGATTTTGATGAGAGCGTCCCTTTGGATGTTCATGTTCTGTGGATCAAAGGTCTCATCCCTTACTCAGAGCTTTTTAATTTTTTTTCTTTTCAACAGAAAGCCTATTTTTCTCTGACTAGTGGTTTTGCAGAGGGCAGTTCTTCTGAAATAATCCTGAATTGGCAGCTGACTACTTGTATCAAAAATAAGAGCAGACGCCTCTCATCTCTGCACAGGAAGGATCTGTTTTCTTTGTCTGCCATATTTTCCTTTTTATATTAGGTTTGTCATTTCTAATGTCTTATTACAGGCTATTACTTTGTGACTGTGATCTGAGAAGAGTCCTTATTACAATTAGAACACACAAACATGTCTGTGAACCGCAGAAACAATGAACATGGTAAAGCAAGAAATCATCTGATCAAACAGTAATATATTTCTAAATAAAGGATGACATAGCAGGGGAAGAAGGAAAATTGAGTCATAAACAAATGAGATTCATTGAATATATCCTAAATATATTTCGTTTTGAGCAAGGAGAGTTAAGGGTATTTTTCTTCTTCTCAATTAAAAGTCAACTTTTTTTGGTCTCAGAAGAACATATAAGTTGGTAATTAGAATCCAATACTAGAAAATTTTGAAGTATGAAGGAAAGCACTTGGTCTTTCTCATTAGCTTTTATTAACAACATTCTGAGTTTGTGAAATTAGTGTAACAAGTTACAAATGATCCATGAAATTAAAAATTTCTGTTTACCCTATAGAGCTTTCATCCATGTCTGGCAATGTTCTTCTGGAATATATGCAGTACCAGGTTGCCAGTCTTAGCCAAAATGTCTCCAAAATAGGTGGTTCCTTAGTCCAAAGAGAACCAATAATATCATGTTGTAAGTTTTGAATTGAATCATGTTATAGTTTGGGATTTTTTCACAGAAACTGTTGTTTTTACTTTCTTCAGGAGCAAGTATCTCGAATTTATTCCAAAAGTTGGCCATCATGCTCTGTGATCGCATGAAACAGGCTCACCTCAGAAACCTGCATGCAGAGCACAGGCTGAAGGGCACTGGGCAGGAGCAGATTTCAGGCTGATACATCAGAAAAAACCCAACAACCCAAAATCTTATATTTATGGCATACTGTCTCACTAGACTACACATTAATCATGTCCATAAATTCAGGACTTGCTAGGTCAACACTCAACAAAATGGTTCTGTGCCTCCTTCAGAGATTATTTGTACACAGCTTCTGACAGGAAAGATCCCCATAGGTCTTAAAGCCATTCTTTCAGGGTAACCATACCTATTAGGAGACACAAGACCTCAACTCACTACCCCAAATTCAGCTGTGCTGAGCTGAAATTATTTCTCTCTGTCTTACACATGCTTTCAGGTTGTTATCATCCTGTGATTTGTGCACATTGCAGGTCTTTCCATGGTCCCATGTTCATGTAGGAGACTTTGTATTTACTTTCGTCCCCCTCCATCTCATTGTTTCTTCTTTCTTTAATCTCCCTTCAGATATTTCTCGTGAACAAACTGAGGATTATAAATTAAATATTTTCAATCCAGAAAATGTGAAACCCATATTCTCTTAACTTTTTCTTTAGGCCTGTTAGGCTGCAGCCTCTTTCCAAATTGCGTCTGTGTTTGGAAACATTTTTAACCACAGCTAAATGTTGCCATAGAGTAAAAAATAGTTTTCTGTAATAATAGAAAAAAACACTCTTAGAACAGGATAAAACAATGAGATCACAAGGCATTATCTAAGTTGTGAAGTCTTCTGAGAACCAAATGATGCATAAAAACTTAAATTTTCCCCACCATTACTCCTGACTATGACTACTTATTTCTAATGCTTTCTTAGGCCTGAATTTGATAAACACATAAAGATTTAGGCAATGGTTCCAGATTTCAGTGAGGAATCTGGCAGCCATTTCTATAAAAAACTGCAGTAGTCTCCCACATCTTATTTGTTTTGGGGTAGCAGTAAATAACCCAATAATTATAAATCCAGTTTGAATAAGCATAGTTTTCTGCTGTTCAGTGATGAATAGTGAGAACCATGCAATGAAAAGAACCTGCTTATTTGCCTCTCAAACACAAAACTTCTTTTTAGGTTGTAAATTATTACATTTAGACATAGTTCTTTGGCTTTATCCTTGCTAAAATTTTATTTAAGCAATTTTTCATTTCACTATAACTTAACTTTCATTAAGATTTTTCATTTTATATTAACAATGGTTTTGAAAATTTGTAAAAAGAATAGTTATTTGTTTTCTAACCCCAATATACAATACCACAAAGTAACAAGAATTGCAAGAAGCATTGTCTGTATGTATAAACTATTTTCAAGCACAAAATCTTGTTTCTTCTTCGCATGTTCCTTCAACACATTTTCTTATTCTTTCTCTCTTTTTTGTGTTGTCTCCTGTAAGTTTTATAGTACTATAAACAAAAATTTCCTTCTGTCAATTGACTTTAATATATGTGAAGTACATAATTAAATTAATATTAAATCCTACTTAGTGGAATCTTTTCCCAAATAAGAGACTAAACAAAATGAGAGCTGCCAGCGAGTAACTGAAAATATATTTGAACTTCATTTGGTGAAAATTTTATATTACAAAGCTGATACTTTTATCTCATGCATAACATATTTAATATAAAAAAATCAATAATTATGAAAGTAAAGTGACATTTTTACTTGAATTAAGTTGAACACAACTGATATTTGTATCTTTTACTGCAAAAGAATGTAGCCAAATTAGGGGGAAACCTATAATGGAGTTCCTTTTTACTAAACTGAGTAATAGCTTAAGGATCTTGCTGTTCTGAATGTTTCTTCACTTTCTTGTCCAAAAATTGGAGTTATTGTTAAGATTACTTTCATTTGTTTGAGAGATGCAGTGAAATGTAGACTTTTAGCATTTATTTCTCCTTTATAGTACTTATTATGAAAAAAGGAAGCAAATAACAAAATGCATACGCTAAAAAGCAATAGCAACATTTCTGGCTGTATTAAATCTTTTATAGCTCTGTAAGTTCTCAAGTTCCTGAAATAAACTCTGGTGCAATTATGCAAACTCATAAATACTTAGGTATATTCAGGCAGCACATAGCTACATGTTCAGCTTTGGGCAGTTTACATCTGTTGCTCAAGGAAACTTGTAAACCTTTTTACTAATAATATCAGATCTATATGAGATGTGTCTTCGTAATCAGCATCAATCGTCATCTCTCACCTGAAAAATAAAGTTTTGCAGCTAGTCAACTCACAGAATTCTTCAAGGCTGCTAGGGACCAAGAATGATAGACAAGTGGTCAGTTGCTCTTGAATATTTCTGTGATAGCCATTCCTGCTGTGTCTTGTTTCATTAAGGGACTTGTGATATCTTCAGTCATCCCATTCTACTGCAGATAACCACATTACTTAAATTATTTGATAAAACGTATCAAACTCTAACTTAAAAAAGAGTTAAGTATCTTATGCATGTTACTTTATTTGGCTACTACTCAAAATTTCACTCATGATTACGAAAAGATCTTCTCTGCTTATTTTTCTTGCTTGAATATATTTCTGTCCAGTTTAACAGCCTCTTAAAGCTATGCTAGAACTATCATTGTGTTTGAACAGCTCTTGTACCTCAAGTAATGTGTTTCATGTGCCACTTATGCCTTCATTTTGCTAAATAAGCCAGTTTTTGATGTCCTCTTTTAGAAAGAGTACATCCTTCAATGTATTATTTTAATAGAGGATTTTTTGTAATTATTTTTCTGTCTTGACTATGCATGAACAGGACTGTATTTAGCATTATAGATGACAAATCTAAAGTGCATGAATTGATGAATTGTAGTGCACTGACAAATTGTTATCCAGTGCATGACAATTCCTCTCCACACATGCAGATGTATCTCCCTTGATGTTTCCAAACATTAAAACCTTTTAGTAGCTAGTCCTAATTACAGATGACTTGCAATCCTATCAAGGCTTCCTCATTCAGTGGTTATTATTTAGCCAAAGCATATGGTCATATTTTTATATTAAATCAAGTTCTGTCATTCCAGGCATTGAGCCATACATGTATGTGGAAGGTCACACCTCCAACATGGTATTGTAGTTTTCATCTATACTGAAAACACCTCCCATCTTTTTTTCTTAGTCAAAAAAGCCCTGCATTAGTTTTCTGCTCCCTTTGTGTTTGCCTTTTTTTTTTTTTTTTGGTTAAGGTCATAAAAATACTAAATAAAGTCTTTGACCTGTGAGGATTTCACTAGTAATCTCTGCTCTTTTTTTTTGAAATAAGTCAATTCTTCTCCTTCAGCTTTTTTCCCCACTTTATCATTCTTATAAAAATCCTGTCTTCCTCATTTTAGCTTAAATTTTTCAACATGGTAGTGCATTACATGCTTCACTTACACCAAGATAGATGAGATATACATCATTTCCTTTCACTATAAAACTCAGTTATCTCAGAAAGATATGAGAGTACTCTGTTGAAACAGTCTTCATAAAGGCAGATGGGAATTAAAGCATATGCAACATATCTACATTTAGCAATTTCCCAGTTTCTCCAGTACTGCATAGAAAACCTTTCCCTACAGAGCCTTAGTGCCCCAGAAACTTAAATTTGCTCTCCAAATCGAGTTAGATTAGACAGATACCACTGCAGGTAATGCAGTGTTATACAGTGTTATGCAGTTACAATACATGTTACAAATAACTAGCTTTGGAAGCCCACTTTTATTCCTATATCTTGACTGCCTCCAGGAACAGGTAAGAGGTGGATTCCCCTCATGACTCCCCCACGTCCCATGGCCCATGAACTCCATGGGAGTGATAAAGCAGCTTCTTCTCCACCTCAGGTTGAATGTTCCCCAGCTAAGGACAGAATGCTCTAGGAATCGTGAAGCTATTGATTATAAGGTTATTTTTCCACAGATTCAACGCCATTAAGTATCCATCAGCAATAGGCAGAATGTCTTATAGGACTTTTTAGATCAAGACTGCTGTTAGTTTGGTTTTTTCAGTTGTTTTGGGTTTGGTTTTTTTTTTTAAACTTTAAGGTTTCAGAGGGTGGATGTTTCCAACCATGTTACTAGTGTAGCATGGATAGATCTTCAAAGAGTCAATATCTAGGCTTCACTTGCCTAATTGTATTGAGTGATTACTCTTTGATAGTGGCAGAGGCTATGAGCCGAGGTCAGGGCCTGATGCATACACAGCTGGTTCCAGCAATTCCAGCTGGATCCAGTGGACAACCTCTGGTCAAAGTTAAGACCATCAGCCAAGCTGGTGCTGCCCATGGGAACACAGGTTGATGAAAAGCTAAAAAAATGCCGCACAGCAGATGTGAGACAAAACATTAGAAAAACAGTCATGTAGACACCCAGGCCAGAGAAGGAGGAGGGAGGATTCACCAGAAATTCCTCTGGACTTACTTAAGGATTATTTTTAAATAGTTGGCAATTTCAGTCACTTGGTCCTCCTTTCACATCCACTAACATTGTTTTGGTATCTAGAGGATTTTGGAGAATAAAAGTCAGATCAAGAATTGGTTATCAATCCAGAGTCCAAGATGCAAAAGGGTGTCTTAGTCAAGCTGATTTTAAAGGTGGTCTGTGGTACCTGTCTCTTGCAAATCTTTCCAGCTGCACCAAAATAATTCCTTGAGATGAACTTCAATATCTATGTGGAATATACAATTCAAGGTCATCTCTTCCTTAGGTAGATTGATTTCTTGCATTGCATTTGTGTAGCTAAAATGTAAGTATGAATATGTATATAATTACATGCAACTTGTTAAATCTAGTTGAAATTTTTTTTCTAAATATTGACACAACTGCAGAAATATATACTCATATGAATATCACTGTTGTGGTACATACACTGTTGTGGTATGTAAAAGGAAACAGGAAATCTCTGGTGTTTGAGCACATTTGATATACCAGCTTGATTTCTGTATTCCGATCGCATACTATCAGCTGTTAGTTTAGAAACAAGCTAAACTGTAGGAATGCAATAAAGGATGTGCAGTGCCTTTAATTTTGAACTCATTTGCAATATGTTTTACATTATTCTGGAATTTTTAATATAGTCTTTCATTAAAATACCCATAACATCCCATCATTCCTTGACAAGCTGAAATGCATAAGTAGAATATGATAGTGCAATAACAACTACTAAAATGTTTAAATGATTTATTTAATTTAAATTTTCCAATGGAGGGTGAATGCAGATTAAAATGTTAGTGCCATCAAAATGAAACTACTTTGGTTGGTACCATAGGGAAGCAAGAGGGAAAAAAATTGAGATTACAATAGGAATCTCAAAATGAATGTTTTTCCACATAAAGTACATTAAGTGCAGATACTCAAGAAATAGTTTGATTATGTTGCCCACAAAATTTTTCAGTTCCTTCTGAACCCAAAACTCTTCTTAATATAGACATAACCAACAGTTCCTCCTTATTGCATTTTTATGCTAGCTTACTCTTTTTAACAATAGTTGATTGCTTTTTATTGTGGTCCATTTCTGGAAGTTACTCTTCCACAGGTTCTTCACCAGGGCTCACTTTCCTTGCATTTCCAACTGCACATGAGTCTATTATGTTTCAGGTTAATTTGTGTGGTATATCACTGTCAAAACTTACATAATAATACTAAAGCTTTTAAGAATATATTTATTCTTACTACTTTCCACAAACAATTTTCAATAATTAATCCTGTAAGCAGGAGCTGCAGAATAAGTAACAGCTTGATTAATGGTGTATGACCAAACACTCTGTAATGGTAAAAATAAGATACTTGTAGTTGGATAAAAAATAAATAGCATTGCACAAGTACTGTGGCGTCTTCAATAATAGAAATTCCCATTTTGTAACACATTCACATTTATCGGTGAAGGTTTGTTGTCAGTGATTTGGAAGAAAAGGAACATAAGACCACATCATTCCCATTGATGTAAATAGTTAATGACTCTTTAATCATTCTATTTTGGGATATATTATCTAATCCAAATTCAGTCCACTTTATATATGCTATTTTTCTTTCATACCATTTCAGATTCTTAATAAAAACATTGTACAGTAACCAAAATTCATTAGATATATTTAATTACCAGTATGTTAATAAAATATAAACAAATTTAATAATTAGCATTTATAATACTTAGCATTTTATAAAATTACATACAGCTAGTTTAGTGAAATCAATTTTCCATAAACTCATACTGAATCTAGTATAATTATTATTTGTGTGTACTCTTTAGTTTGTATGAAAATAACGGTAATCATCATGATCATTAAATTCACTAGTATCATTTTTCATGCAGTGCTCTGTAAATAACCAGTGATATTTAACCACCTCATATCTGCTAGAAGCACAAAGAAATGGGGAACAAAAACCTAGGAGATTTATAGAGACCACTGATAGCAACTTTGTGATACAGGAGTGGTATAGGTGACAAAGTCAACACAGGTGATGGAGGAGAGAAGGAGCTCTGCTAGTCAGGAGAAAGGAAGGGATGTTTGTGGGTGTGAAAGTCTAGGCCAACTTTGATGCAGTGGTCAATGCAGTGGGAGATTTCAAGATCCTAAGAGGAGGGACCAAGGCAAAATGAAGGATCGCAGCCATGGATTTTAGGAGAGCAGACCTTAACTTAATCTATCAGCATGACATTTCAGAGCCCTTATTTTTCCGAATTACAGTCAGTTTTATCACTTTCACTGTATAAACAGAACATCCATCTATAGTTAATATTCCATTTATAGATAATATGAAAATATACTTTTTCATTCTCCAGCTAAACAACATACAACAACATATAACACTGAAAGTGAAAATTTAGATTCAGAATCTCCAGCTGTTAATAAAGCTACCTGGATGTCAAACACAGAATGTATTCCTGTCAGAAAAATTTATCTAAGGCTCAAATCTTTGAGGCCTACAAAACCTTCAGAAAAAGGAAAACCTGAATCTTCTCAAAACATCTGGAGAGAATCCAGGACTGATGATTGTTTAGGTCAGTTATGGTTTGTTTCAGAAATAAATCCTTTCCTTTCTCCCTCCTCCTACTTCTCTTTTTCTTGAACTATAATCATTGATATTAGAGGTGTACAATCCTTTATTCTCCCCTTTTCATCTCTAAAAGTTATGTGTTGCCAGTCTGACACCCACTGAGCTTCCTCAGTTCACATTATAAATATATTTCTAGCATTGTGCAAATACAGCCGGAAATGCATGAAAGGACTGTGAAATACAATCCTGGGTACCACTTCCTTAATGCTGCATGTTGTGTAAAGAGTCCAAATTTATAACAGCTTCAGCCTGCATCTCTCACTCTGCTTCTAATGTGTTTCTCTTCTTAACAAATCATCACAGGACAGTTGCAGTCAATCTTGGGAACATGACTACCACAGGGGTGGTGAGAGAGCTGGTGATGGAAAATAATGCTTGGACAATGGTGGACCATATCTGGAAATATTAATAAAGCAAATTGAAACATAACAAAACACAACTCTCAGCAGTCTTTAAAACACTTGGAATCTGAATCTATAAGTTTATAAAACTGTAAAGCACCAGGTGCAAACAGTTCTTCATCTGGTAACACCATCAAACCCATAACTCTCCAATTCAGCAACAAGAATGTTACAGGAGAAACCATATCAAAATGCTCACAGAAGTACAGGTAGATCAGTAGCTCTTCCAGTTTGGCCAGTGATGCAGTCATTCCATCATAGAATAAAACTATATTTTATCAGGCAAAATTTTCCATTAGTGAAACCAAGTAGGCTGTCTCTAATGCCTTTAGTAAAAATTTGAACAGAACAGAATTTCAAAAATGTTAAGTCAGGCAAATTGAACATAAATAAAAGACTGTTTGTAAGCAAACTAGCAATGTATTGAGCTGCAATGCAATGCTCTGTTGACTTCCATATGGTAACACATTTAGTTGAATTTTCACACAGATCAAACTTAGAAATCAAGGGCAGAACTTTCATATAGCATTGCTCATCCCAGAAGTTTTAGTAATTTGGAGAGAAAATCTTTATTTTCCTATACTTTTATCTCCAGAAACTGGTAAAAGACCTTCACACAGTCTCATTTTTTCATTTCAATGTCATATGTCTTCATAGAACCAGTGTCATGTATAACAGCTGATCAGGCTCAACTCTCACCTAGATTATTACAATTAGAAAACATAGATTATTACATAATGTTTATTTACAATTAGTGCATTTACATGTTCATTGGGCATACATTTAGCATTTAGGCCAAAGGTGAAAAGATCAAATATTATCTATTGACTCAGTGGGCTATTGATCAATGGTTTTAATTCACCATGTGCAAAATATAAAGTTATATGAGAAAGATATATTCTCTCTTTACTACTACAATATCTACAGTCTACAATATACTATCTATAGTCTACTACAATATCTATTGATGGACATTACAGATGTATACAACTGCAGAAGGCTGGTGGTGTTAGCGTTCAAAAACACATAATCACGGAGCGATTATATGTGGTGCTTTTTATTAAGAGCTCTGGGAATCAGGGTATATTCAACCCAAATCTGACTCCGACCATACATCCGAAATGATCATGTTTTATACTCTATCATTACATAACTTTCATGTTAATTATTAAACTTATATTGTTCTATTGTATACATAAATTTAGCCCCTCTCTGAATTTCCAACATAGTTTCTCACTATTATTCTTATGGTTATATAATAATTACATTTAATTACTAAACAATCATCACATCTAACAATTATATAATTTATCATACTGCTTACGCAGGTGCAGTTGATCTGGGAAAGCACAAAGCCTAACATTTTAGATTCTATCTTTAACTTTTTCCAGGGTTCCACTATCAGTGGAATTCACTGCAGATCCTTCGTTGTTTCCACATGAAAAGGGAATATGCAAACTTTATTCAACCAAATAACACACACTTGATTGCCCATCATATGCATGATTTCTATCTCAGACATCAAGAGCAACTGGTGGTTGATTTCTGATGAATAAATCAAACCGTTCTAAAAGCAGAAAAAAGATTGTGAAAGAAGGGAGGATTCTGTAATGTAGAGACATTTGCAGTACATTTGTTCTCAATTTGTTCCCCATTTAATAGGCTTTTATGATGATTTTAGTAATTATTAAAATCAACTGCTTCCAAGAATCAGAACATATAAGGGCCATTAAAACTAGAAGCAAATGAGAATGTATAGTCAAAAACAATGCAAGCTTCAAAAAATTCACATTGCACTGATAATAACCAGTGATTATTATACATTTTAAAGAATAATTACTTATCAATGTTGCATTAATATGCTGGGAGCTTTTGCTCATCTGTAAATTGCTATCAGCACAATGCCTGAAATTATATTTGTATTATTTTTTTAATATATATTATTATAAATTAAATTAGAAAGTTACAAAATGTATCTACGTCTTTGAAGTGCTCACAGTGCTAAGGGCCACTCTGCAAATCTATACATTCCTTTTGCTTCCAAACACACATTTTTAAAATAAAATCTGCACAGTTGGTAATCTGTAGTTTTCTCCTCTATCTTATGCTTTGGTAATGGTCAGATAAAAATATGTACTTTGTGCTTTAATTCTAAAGGAAATTACTGCTGAAGGAAGCAGATTTCACAAACACTCCCACACAGAAATTGCATAGCAACTGTACAGAGTATGTCCCATAACAACAAACCCCAAAGACCAAAGCACCTGCTGTCCAGTGCGCTCTTGGTCACTCTCATGATATATTTACTTCATCAGAAGAGATTGCTTCTGGGATAAACTCCTAAAACAAAAGGCTTGGGAAAAAAACATCTTTAGCTTTAAACATTTTCCTGCTGATCCACAAGGCAAAATACCCTCTATCCAAGAGAAGAAAAAGAAGTCAATTGCAAGCGGAAACAAACCATTCATTGAGAAAAAAATCATCATTCAGTTTTTTCCACTAAGATGCAATAATTGTTTTCCAAAAGTGGAGGTCCATCCAGAATTTTGAATAATTATGTTAAGTTCCAGCCAGCTACTCATTAGTGTAGTTTAATATAGACACATAAAAGTATTCCATCTCCAACATAAACTGAGTTTAGGCAGAGAAAAATAGTAGACATGCACTCCTCAGAAATTAGAGTGCCAGGTCTGCCCTGTATCCTGACTTCTTACCAGGATGTTGGTTAAGTCATAAGACAATCCTCATCAACAATGAAAGGAAACAAAAGTGCTCTTGATGTATCCCTGAACTTGCCTAGTTTATTGTAATCCATCTACCCATTCAATGCAGGACATTTTGTCTTCAAAAAAAATCCAGTTCATTGATCAGCCTTGTAACACGTAAGCAGCTGGCTTATTTGCTCAGCAATCTGTTCTCATGGAAACAAATTCTCCTAAATGCACCATCCTAGAAAAATCAAAAGTAATGCAATTGCACATTTGATTTTTTTTTTCTGTTTATGCAGACACCAGGCAAGAATGGGAGAAAGATTTTGATGTAAGTTGAGAAAAAAACCAAGAATCATGTATGTCAGTTTGCTTTTATTTTAACCACATAAATTTATTAATTATATTTATTCATTTGCAATCCATGTGCAGGATTCTGAAATGTAGAATTTCAGCAATTTCTCATTGCTGAAATATCTATTTGATTTTTTTTAATTAAAAATAGAACAGAGAAGACTGTTCAGTTCCTGACTTAAATGACCAAAATTATAACCTTATCAGAATTAAAATATTTGTATATATAAAAAAAAGATACATTTCTACAAGTATACCAAATCTGTTTAAAAACTGGTTCTCAACCTGGCCTGGATACACTACAAATCACACAAAAGCTCAAGGGCTTTGTTTGCTTATTTTGGGGTTTGAAGGAGGGGTTTTTAGTGGAGGAGAGGAGAAATTTATATGAAGCTACTAATAGAGGAATATCAAACCACGGCCTTTACACTTAAAGAAAAAAGTTAGCTAGTTCTGGAAAATTTCCATCTAAACAAGGACTTTTTTAGCAGAACCAGGACCACAAGCCATTTCCATACCCATGGCAAAGTAGAGGAATATCAAAAAAAATCACCTCAATATCATTGAGGTTTGTACATTTTTCATTTTTTTAACTTGACTATAGAGTATGGCAAGGACTCTGCAATAGCCGTTGACCAAAGACCCAGGGGAACATGTGAAGTCAATGCCCAGCACCAAACTCTGTTCTTCTGTACTCTGGTTTCTTTCACTAGCACAAAAAAAAAAAAAAAAAGACTGTCTTTTTCCTAGATTTGGTAGAATAAAGATTATTTTTCCTCCAAAACTTAAAATTTGAAAATATTGTAATACCTCCACAAGCTCAGCCTACGATATTCTGACACCCACTGAACCTGGTCTCTGCAGTACCAGCAGTAGTGAATGCATCACAGAGAATAAGCATGAAGAGGACATACACACCTGCAATGATTATATATATGTGCTGAAGAGAATTCTTGTTATTTGCCAAAAGATATTTGAGTGGCATGTCCATTAAAGAGCTGGACTTGCATAATGTTGGAGTCCTTGTCTGGGACAGATTAAAAGCAAAAAGAAAAAAAAAGAATAACATTTCTGTTGCTTCTTTATTCCTTTTTCTTCAAACTCATAGTAAAGCTCTCTTCTGTAAAGAAGAAACAGGACAGTGACTCTTGTCTGTACAAAATGCTTAAAGCCAGTGTTAAACCCACAAGTGGTAATAAGGAAAATGTTCAGCATCTGACAGTGAAAAAGAAGTGAGACAGTGAAAATTGTCTCAGACTTTGCAATTACTGGCATAGAGATAAGAATTACATGGGAAAACGATCCAAGAGACGAACCTGTTGCGCTATGGAGACAGTTCTTTCCCTGTGGTACAGATTAGTAAACTCAACTATTACTCATGTAGGTAGGACCAGCAGCACAGAAAAAAATGCATGGATCTACATTCATTAAAATATACTTCCAACATTCAAATTTCTCAAGCATGGCTTCACTTCAAGTGATTTCACAGGCAAAGTTAGGAATGATTGGCAACTTTCCATAAAAACATTAATATATTAATCTTGTGAACTGTTGAGCCAGTGAACAAAGCTGATTGATTTAAAACCAGCCAATTCACTTAGAATGTAGAGGAAATGGATGCATTGATGTGAAGTTTATGTTCAGAAGTTAACTGAATAAGTAACTGGCATTTAATAAGTATTAATTTACCCATAATTTGGTGAGCTACATAAGAGCCCTAGCTCTGAATAAGTCACTGTCTTTATTCTGAGTTTAAGTTTTCACATTGCCAACTGGGAAGAATAAACCAGCAGAACAAAGATAGGAATCATGTTTAAAATACTGAATCCATTTGTTCCAGAAAACCAGAAATATTCACAAAATATTCACAAAATTCTTTACTAAGAATTTTACCATTCCCTGGTTAAGTTCTTCTTCCGTCATGAATCACAAAAAGGTGCCTAGCCAGGGAGTGGTAGGCTTAAGCAATGACAAGTATCATCTTACATGTCCTTCAACCACCACTGATTTGGCATCCTCCCTGCACATTTGGGATGCTTCACTGAATTTCTTGATCTTGGCTCCCCATCGATACCATTTAGATCCTTCAAAGAGAATGTATTTAAATAAACCTTCTGCCTGGTATTGCTAATATGTGCTTAATTAAACAGGATGAGCCATGTGTTTAATCAGGAAAATAATTATTTGATTCACAGGCTAGGAGAAATTAAACAGGGAAAATATTCTTAGGGAGAATAATTTTTACCTATATAGATTCTGGAGTTACTGACTGTGATACCCTTGAAAGACACCCTAGTCCTCCTAATATTTCTCTCTACTGTCTGCAAAGAAATTATCAAATACTCTGAAAAAAATCATGTCCTCTTTCTATACATATAAAGTATTTTTTGAAAGTAAATTATAATTTCATCTTCATGGAGAAAAAAAAAAAACAAAAAACCCCACAATCTACTTATGATATCTCCTTGGCCTTTAGATAGATCTAAAACACAAAGCCTTTACCCTACAGATTTGCTGGACCTCTTGGACCACAATGCCGAAAATAGGCATACCATCAGCACTGGATTAATATTAGTCTCCTCAGAGGCTGGCAAAATGAAGTTCTGGAAATTCAGCATTAAAAATGTGACAGAACTCTTGTCTTGATCCAGGACAATTAGTTTGAGTTAAAAGCAGAAATACAGCCCTTTGGCACAGACAGTCAATTTTAAGCCAAATATCAAAATCAGTACAATCATAAGAGGATTGAAAGTCCCTCCATGAAAAAGCAAAAACTTTCATTTTCTTTTAAAGAATGATACTTGGATTTGTAATACTGACATTTCAGAATACTTACAAGGATGAATACACCATTTATAAACATTTTCATAAACCAAGATATTGTTAATTCAAGTTTGTCAAAAGTAAAAGATGGTGTCTGATAGCAGCTTTCTGATGAAATTAATGCTAAAATAAAACTAAATGTTTGAGAAACGAAACACCATATTTACAGGATACAAGAAAATCCAAAAATCTGAGGTTGTTCAACGAACAGTTCTTTCATCATTATTGAAATTATTCAGATAGTCATGAGATGTATTTACTTTACCATTTTTTTTACTTATTAGTTCTGTATTTACTAAAAGCATGACTACTACAAAAGCAAGCTTATCTGCTTTCCGATTTTCTACAATAAATGGCATCAATCATGAATGAAAACAACTAACACATCCACAGATATTAATTAACTGAAGCTGATAATTCTATGTTAATAGAAACCAATATCTGTGATGAAAGCTATATTATCACACACAGTTCTTTCAGACAGTGTTACCTTGATTTTACCTTGGAGGATGCTTTCCTGGTGCTCCCCATTCAGAGAAAGTTGCCTCACCACATCTTTGATGGTAACAGCTGGAAATGATACAGATCCTGGCATTATACCACTTCCCCAAGCAACAGCCAGTAAGTGTGGAAGGCAAGGTAGGATTTAAAGGAATTTTAATGGTGCTGAGGAGAGGCAAAATAAAAAAAGACCATTGCCCATCATTTTTGCCATCCCAACGGGAAATGATGATTATAGTTTTGTGTCTCCACATGTAAAAGAAGACATTTTACCCCACAGAGGTGTATTTTATCAAGAGAACAGTAATTTTATTTCAGTATCAAGTGATGACAAATGTTTAGGATCTCAATTTCCAATTAGATGCATATCTATTTTTCTTAATTTTCATCATGATTTTGCTTAGAACTAGAATTTTAAGAACTTTTCCTGTATCAATACTGGAATAATAATTTTTTGTGTCACAGAAATGGTCAATAATATTCATTAATGTTTAGTGCATTTGTCAGTCTGACACAACCAGCAACTTAAAATGAAAATAATCAAACTCATAAAACAACATCTTTTCACATTTAATGTGGGCACAAATAATGGCATCAGCTAATGCTGAGAGATAGAAAGCCAACAACATCATTAATTTAAAGATTATCTGCAGTGAAGGAATAAAATAACATATATATTTGTAAAGGAATATCAATTTAAACCTCTTCTAATTACATTGACAATAAAGCAGAGCAATGGTGGGGAAAAAAATATATTTCTGAAGTTATACATTATTATGGCAGGCATGTATTGCACTGGTACAAACTGTTCTCCACGTAGTAAAATACAGCTTTATCTTCTTTGGTGAGAAATACTTGAAATAATTGCAAACAGTTGAGATGAGGTCACATAAATCTCCTTGACTGAATTAAGGGAAACAGGGATTGATTATTTACACTCAGAAAGGCCTAACAGAGCCTTGCCTCAGATATCAGTAAAAACAGGAGCAGTCCCAAGGTCCACTGCAGTAGAGGTCTCCAAAAAGTAACATTGCTGTGCTTTGGGCCTGACACTTAATTTCTCCAGAATGTAAAGTTACTGTGCATTGAGCCAAATACCTAATTTCTCATTTTAATTACTGACATTGAAAACATGCAATTTGAACTTTAATTAACATTAATTCTGCATCAAATACTAATAGGGTTTATCAGTAATAAACAGCAATCAGCAATAAATGAGATTACTTTAGCTGCGTATTCTGCCAGCAATTTTAGGTGCACAATGAACTACTTAAAATATAAATACCGTCCAAGACTGCAATTAAACAAATTCTACTGTTGTTCTTTCAAATTATTTGCTACAATCTTATGTTTTAGAGGTATAAAGGAGATAGGGAAATTTTAACCACCAGATAACATCTCATTTTCATTATGCAAAATTATGCTAATTACTTTTTAATTTGGCTTCTTTTTTTTTTTTTTTTTTTTTTTTTTACTGCGGCCAATGTATCATTTTTTCTGTTGTCTGGTCTAATTGTTCTTGTTATGATCATATACATACACACCCTTTTGTCCTTAAAAGTCCAAGAAAGCAAAAGTAAAATTTTGTCAGCAATGTTACTTCAGGATAGACAGAGTTCACATAGAACAGACTTAAGTTAAATAATTCTAAATAGATCAGAAATAAATAATGTAGAAATCTCAGAAACAGATAATATCTATCTAGCTATCTAACATCTGCATCTCATTTTATAAAGAGCATTATCATACAAAGATTATTAGTCCTAAATCCTCAAAGGAAATCTGAGAATCTTCTGCTAACATTTTAAGTTTTTCTTCTGCATGCTACAACTCATGCATTTTAAAAAACAGTAAGAATATGGTCCACATTTCTCCTAGATTAACTTTCTTTTCTGTGCTTGCTTTTCTCTTATAATGATTTTGGTGCTTATAAAGTCTGTGTTAAAAATTCTGGATGATCTTCTCTGACTGCATCTGTCAGACGAGACCCTCAAGTGAAGCAGTAGCAGACTACATTTTTGCCAGAGTAATGTAAGCTAAGAATTTATTGTTAGTCCATTTAATGTTTTATGGCTATTGATTAGCTGTCCAATTAAGCAATTATTTAATTAATAAAGACCTCTTTAATGATATAGTTTAATAGCTATTCTTCCTAAATATTATGCTCACTCTGGATCCTGAAGTGGACAGTTTTGTTCTACTCCAAGAACAGTGGAGGATTAAAAGCAGTTATCAATGTCCTAAGGTCTGAACTGGGAAGTGTCTGGTCATGGTAATGATGATGGAATCCCTTTTCTCCTCAGTCTGAGTGACCACTTAGGTCATTTTTACATGTGTACTCATCACAGCTTGCTTCCTCCTCCTTGGTTTCCAGCTAAAGCTTGCACAACACACTCCCTCAGTCCCAGTTATCTGGTGCTGGATGCAGAGTGCCAAACCTAGGTTTGTTAGGCTGTTTAAAAGACCTACAAAATCACACTAAACCATGTGAGGCTGTGGTCTCTCTACCACCATGATATCAACAAAAAAACCCCAAATCAGCTCTGGCTAAGGCAAACCAACATGACTTCTGAGTTCCTGCACTTCCACATCCATACAGAATAGATGGCATTATTTTAGTAATGGCAGTTCTATATCAGTCAGGTACAGTCGTGAACGCCCTCCTGCCCAGCACTGCCTGGTGGAAAACAATCCATTTATATATTACCTGGGGATGCCTCAGAAGTGTGCCAAGACTGATGTTGCTTGAAGGACAGCAATGTTCTTCCCCTATGTATAATTCAAAGTTAAATTAATTTAGCAATCCTAAAATTTACCTTGCAAAAGATATTTCACACACCATACAGCTCAAGACTTCATTACCTCAAAATGTCAGGAAAAGTCATGAATTCTCTCATGCCCAAAAGATAAAAACTGAACCTGGTGACATTATGAGAACCTCCCTTGTGAAATTTAATTAAGGGATTTAACCTTGCATTCTCCTCAGACCACTTGATATCATAAGGAGGAGGAGAGGATAAAATCAAAAGAAAAATGTGTTTCTGTAAATAAATGCTAACCCCCAAAGTGGCTTCAGTATAACAGAAAAATACAAACAGGGCGGGTAACAGATGGTTTATTCTGCCCTTGAAGAAACTGTCAGCAAATAAATTCATGAAGTGCTGAAATTTTTAGAGGCAAAGGTCAGTATCATTGTAAATGCAAATAGTTAATACAGAATTTTACACTGAGTATTTATTATTCTCAAAAAGTTATTCTTATAAATATTTTTCCATTAATATGAAGCTTATATTTATTCTTCTAATGTTGCATGGAAAAATACATTAGATGATAAAATAATTTTTTTATGCACAAAGGATTTATATAATGCTTTTCATAACTTGGGCAACACTGTTTCAAAGTCACATTCCCTTTTGTTTCTCCTGCTATTTGCAAAGATAAGCATTTATGGTCCCCATTTTTTAAAATAGTCTAGCCAATGGGATAAAATGCCATTAAGTTGTTGCTTTGGGATCAGTGCAAGCCCTTGGACAAGAACCTCAGCTTTTTGAAGTGGGATCCAAGATGAAAGAACAAATATAATAGAGAATGAAAAATTTTGAAGACTGATGCAAGTATTACAGCATCTCTCTTTAATAGAGTTAGCCCTCCTGTCTCTTAATTCTTAGGTGAGTTAATTTAAGGCATTTGCCATGTGAGGAAAACGTTCAGATGAACAAAGATTTTTAAAGACTTTTAAAAATTATGAACAATACATTCACATAGCCCAAAAATAATGCTAATTGGACAATTAATTTGCAATATTCCAGAAATATAAACACTGAAAACAGCTTGTTTCTTTTCTCCTTGATTGCTCAGAGTAGGGATCACTATTATTTTTCTGACTGCATTTCTGCGGCTACTGTTTTTTTGCATTGATCAAAGTGAGGCAATGAGGCTAATTTCCTCTTCATTGTTTTTTTCATGTTCACCAGATTTTCCAAAGAAATTCTGAAATTGTAAATCATAAATGAATGCATTCACCAAAAAAAAGTTTATTCTGAGTTAAATATTATATTTTTACAGCAAATTTTATGACCCTTTCATTCCTCAGACATATCTCCTAATAAATAATCAAGGATCACATAATTATCATGTCTTCATGAAGATTAAAAGGAAGAAATATGGGATAGGAAATTATTACCTCAAGAGCTGACATTCTCACTAAGACAAACTTTCATATTAAAGATGTGACTGATAAGGGAAATTGAAATAAAATAAAAAATCAAGTCACAATATGTTTGGTAAAATGGACAGGGTCTGTAAGTCTAAAAATTTTTCTGAAACTGAAATATTTCAAAGACATGCAAGGGAATGTAAGGAGCAGATGCTGAAAAATATTGTTTACAATTTTCACTTATCATAGGAGAGTTTTAAATTATAAAGTTTTCAGCAGCTGTGCTATTTACTGTTTCTCTTTTCATAACTCATACATAGGTACAGAACTCAAGGATAACATCCTGAATCTTTAAGTGCATGTGAGCTTCAGTACTGAAATTCTAATGAACATAGGACCATCCTGCTGAAATGGTGCCATTCTCTGAAACAAAACTCCTTGGAGAGGATGAAAACGTAAACAGATGACAAGTTAGCTAATTTTTATCTACTAACATGGCAGATTATATATTTTTTATGTGATGTGATGTGATCTTAATTGCTCATGTACGTCTGCATGCTAAAATGAGATGCCGGGCACACATCAGATGCCTAAAATTCTAACCATACCAGTTTTTATGAAAAGTCACAATTTGGTGGTTGAAGCAATTTCTATTTGTAGCAGTAATACATAGAGATTTCCTCTATCAGAGGCATAATATTTCCTTTCCAGGCTAAGCAAAATGAGGACATAAAAATTATTTAAAAACTAAACCTGTCCAGTTCACTTGATAACAATGGATGAAATGAAAAATTTGGTTAAACGTAATTTGTGGAAGAGGTTTTAGAGCAATTTCTGTGAGCCAGAGAGAAGTTTCATAAGATCCATGTTTACCCCTGAAAGAATTTTCTAGCAAGGTTGTTGACTTAGAAACCAAGAATGAAAGAAGGATAAATAAGAGAAACCTGCAACTGCCTATTGCAGTAAGCACTTTGTTTGTGTCGTGATCAATGAATAAAGTGTAAAAGTTATGAGCTTTGTAAGAATGCATAGAAAGCATGTATGCTATAACAAAAACACTTCAAAGCCTTCTGAAAATGGAGTGTGTTGCTTTACATTGTCTCTGTCTCAACTATGACAGTAATGCAATTAGATTTCAGTAACTACATGCAAGTCAGAAAACCAGAAAATCAGCATGCTACACATTACACATGTTCATCTCTGAATAACCAGAAAGTCTCAAAGTATAATTAATTCTCAAGCAAAGACACCTTGGTGAGTGGGTGTGCATCTTAGTACCCCACAGGGAACAATTCCTGTCTGTTCATAAGGTTGTTAGCCAACAAAACAACAGTGAATTCCTTACTGAATAACTTTGAAAATGACAAAAATGCAAACTACAAAAAGGAATAGGTAACACATAAAGAATGGTCTTTATTTTAAAGGCAGGTGATTGAAACCAAACCTTGCATGGCATTATGGCAGAGTTTAAGATTAATGCAGGAAGTACTTGCAGAATGGAGAATGCTGGTAAGCGGTGGCCCTGAAGAATTAAAACTCAGTATACAGAAAGATCTTACAACCCTTGTGTCTGTTTTGAAGGTGAAAGTTACTAAAATGCTGCATCCAGCTTTAGTGTTCAAAACTAAAAAATAACTAAAGAATGACCAATGGACTAGAAAAGTGAGATTAAATACTTTCATTCATGTGTTCTGTTGAAAAAAAGAATAATTTTTGTTACTTTGCTTACAGTTTCCAGTTTCTTTGTTAGAATGTGTATATACATCTATCTGTATAATGCATACTGAATTGAAAATACATTAAACTTATTAAGGACGACAGATGAATTTTTTTTATAGCATTTTAAGGAACAGTCATATTGACAAAAAGCAGTTATCTTGTTCCAGCTAATAATTAGGCAAACACATGGATTTTTTTTTTTTTAAACATAGAATCAAAACAACTGCTTATAGTCTCCTTTTTGGTTTATTTGTGTTTACCAGTCTAGAGAATCCAAACTAAAATAACTACAATATTCCATAGATCTCCAGAAGTCTGCCTTATTGATGTTATCCACAAGTAAATAAATAAATATATTTTGAATTATCATCTTTGTTACAAACACAAATTAATGTACCTGTATTTAAGATAAAACTATTAACACCCTAGAACAATACCATAGATAAGACTGATTCCCTATTGCTAAGAATTAAAAAAAATAAAAAAAACCAAATATTTTTAAGAAAAATATTTCCAATCAAGGCTCAGGTCCAAGACTTAAAGAAGGTATTTATTCATAAAAGCCTTATGCCTTTCAAAAAGTGAGCGTGAGGTGCTTCTTCCTTTAACTTATAAAGGATTTTTTTAAAAAGTTAAAGAAAAATGCTCCTGTTAGGTTGGTACAGAACTTTTCTTTCACTTTCCTTCATATTTTTTCATTGTACCATGAAAGAAGAGAGGCTATGTAATATCAATTAGGAGCATAATGACCTATTAGGCCCCTAAGGCAGCAAGAAAGAAGAAGAAAGGCAAGCAGGCACTGCCTCTTTTTGCCTAATGAAATATGGATATTGGTTTTAAAGTTCCTTCTGCAAAGCTGACTTTGGAGTGAAATATTTTTGTATCTCTTTTCCCTGTACAATATAACTGAAAAGACAAACAGATTAATTCAGTCTTTTCCTGACACTTGTGGTTCCACAACCAGAGTGCATGAGCTCCTGAAAATTCCTTGCTTCTGTTACCAAACTCTTTAAAGATATCATTGTGCCACGCTCCTGTCTTTTGCACTACCCTAATGCAAAAACACACAGAGATGCCACAAGATCAAGAAAATACCTTAAAGAAAACAGTAGCCATAAACTGTTAAACCTCTTCAATCCTCATTTTTAACTGCAGTTCAATTATTTTATGAAAAATTTCCAAGAATTTCAGGTAAATATGCCTGCATGAACAGTTTTGGATTGCTTGAAATTTCTTTTATGTTTTGGTATTTGAAATAATTTCTCATTTTCTTCCTTCCAGCTGGCAAATTAGTCAATATTCAGTGTCATAGATCCAGATTAAGGACATCTATGACTACAATCTAAATTACCTTTTACTTTGGTAATTATTAGTCTTCAGCATAACAAAACTTATTGCTTATTACCATAAAAAAAACCATAATGGATATATAGCTTTTTATTGGGTTTTGATAATAAAAAATTCAAAAAATTTTCACACCTTTCTCCAGGTGAAGTGACTAACACGGCAGTCACTGACTTGTACTCAATGGTCTATTATTGCCAACTGTTCTTCAACAAGATCCTCTATCACATCCAAAGAACTGCCAATACTCATGTCCTGTCCATTGAACAGGGGGGCAGCCTCAAGAGAAAATGAGAAAAATGGTTGGAAAGAGAAATAAGCAGATGATGTTGTACAGGAATAGCAGCAGCAAACAGATGCCAGGTCTGTAGCCCTTCCATGTCTAAAAGCTCATTTAGCTAAGCTAATTATTCCTTCTTAATCAGCACGGCACACTTCATTTTACATATGCAACTTCGGCCTTCTTTACTGGAGTCAAGCACCTGTCCAGAACTAATGATTATTTATTTGTATTATATACCTGCCTGCAGCTTCTGTCACAGCTATGATGCCATTGTAAGTAATACTTGAAAAGCACAGAGCATGATGGATGTCGCCTAGAACTTTACAAAAAAGTTTGCAAGTTTCTTAAGTAGGTGATAGAGCAGATGGATACAATGTCAGGGGACTGCATGACAATAATGAGATGGTAATGATTAGAGCAATGGGGAGCAGTGTAGGAGAATTCATGGGTGACTTGTAAGAAAAAGAAATTTAGGAAGAAATTTAAAGGAATCAGCTTTGTGGGAGCTTCTCTCCAAGTCCCGTGGAAAGCAACAGAGAGAAAAGCTGATAGTTAAAGACAATTATCTCTTGGTTAATAGGCCTGAGGTTGAGGGCTGATCAGAGGGAAGGTTAAATAGTGAGATAAAAGTAGGAGAATGACAAAGGAAATCTGCCATCTGAGGTTTCATGCAAAGGACTACGGGAGGAAATGACAAAATCAAAGTAGAAAACAAGACAAAATTTGTCAAGTCCTGAGAAGTACTGGAATTAAAACACCTACTGATAAGAGTTTTACCTGTAGAACTGTCAACTCAAGCATTAAAATTAAAACAGCCTCATCACAGCAAATGCGTGCACAGAAGCCTGAGAAATCAGGTACTTACCTAATAGCATGGAGTCATAAAGGGAAAAATCTCAAAACCAGATTCATTACCCAAATTCTCACCTTCAGGACATCTCAGAATGCTGCCTAGCACAATTCTTTACTCACAAAAAGCAGTCCCTGCTTTATGAACTTCTGACATCACTTTCATCTGGCAACTTATTGGATATAAGGACAGGACAGCCTGCCTGGTTCTCCTCCCACCCAGGTGATGGGTTCCTCTTGCTACATTATAGATCTACTAAAGTCTATAACATATTTCTGGATTCGCCACCAAAAATTTATTTTATACTGTTAAGCAGTCATACCTTATAAATTACTGGGATAAGAATCCCAAAGAAATTTTCTAGGGTTGCAATCACCTCCCAAGACTCATAAAACTTTCCACATGTCTATGCCTCTGACGCTGCCTGCAGTCTCTCAGACTGACCCAAAGGGAAAAGAAAGCAATGCAATTACTGCCTTTGAAAAAAAGTGATTTGTTATTATATCTCTGAATTTTCCTGATTCTCTGAATTAAACATAGCTCACCCTGAAATATCCAGGGTACAATATCATGATTTCTGGGAACAGTGCTTTAACTTTTGGATTGCATTTGAAGGGGTAACTTTGATGGTAGTGTATAGCGTAGCCTGAGGCTGGTAGTTAAAAACTGAGTATACAGTAAATGCAGAGAGTAAATTTCAATGGTACTTTAGAGGAGGCAACAAGGATTGTGTTGATTTGCAGCTGAAGAGCTTGAACTTCTGCCTTGGGACTGAAGGCAGTTGCAAAAATCTCATGATTGCATAAATTCATAGGAAGTTATTTTGTGATTGTCTCCAGCTGATATAGCAGCTTGGCAATAAAGATATGATAGAAGGTTTTAGGATTTTTACAGCTAATGCTAAGTAGAACTGGAAAAGGCAGAATAATGACTTACAATTGAAAACCATCCTTGCAGCATAAGGCAATGATTCTTCTGACACATCAAAGTGACAGAATTTCAGAAATATCTCTCAGTTTTGAAGTTTATTGCAGCATATTTTGCAAAAAAAAAGTTGAGCTGTTTTTAAGAGTGTCTTACCTAATTTAAATTAAGGTTGTAACCCCTTACAGTGGAATTTTTCAGTATTTGTTTCAAAGAGAGAGAACTTCCCCACGGTTTATAAGTGAGATTTACTTTAATTTTAATTTAATTACTTGTGTAACTGTTCTGTTGCTCTGAGGCAGTGAGAGCCTCTCCAAACAAAGCAAGGAGCAACATTTCTAATGAGAGGACAACACTGACAGTTCACCTTTAGCTGGAGCCAAAGCTTTGCCAGACACGGGAAACCACGCACACACACGGATGCACACACAATCTCCTGGGGTTCTGAAGTGGGCATTGCAAAATGCACAGAGCCTGACATCAGTGCCTGCTCAGCAGCAGCATTTGCCAGTAAAACCAACCAGAGAATCTGGGCTTTCTGTTTCATTGAACATGCCTGACTCTCTGTGATCTTAGTTGCATCATATGTGACTTTTTTTCAGGAGAATCATAATAAAATAAAAGGATATAAAGTGTTGAAGGATATAAAGTGTAAAAGAATATAAACCCCAGATTCTCTGGGCTAAGAATGATCCTAATATTACACAAAACATTAAACACATTGTAACCTATACTCCTCTGTAGAAGGTTGTGCAATGCTGTTAACCTGTTCCATATAGCAAATAATAAAAAGAAATTAACTTCCACTGTCCTTATCATAAGATACAGTTTTAATAATATCTCTCCATTAGTAAGTTATCAAATATTAGTCACATTCATAGGCAAGTCACACAATTTGCACATTCTGGTGGAATTTGTTCACCATGCCAATCCCAATTTTTCCTGCAACATAAGAAGAACTAAATGGACAAGGCAAGTATATTTACACAAAAAGAAAACTGAGGACTTTATCAGTCTAAAATTGTTTTTTTTGAGAAATTCTTAAGAAAAACAAAGATAAGTTACTTTCCTATTCCAAATTTATGACTATCTGTTTTACAGAAAGATGATGGCGCTTTATAAATAAAATCTTAAGAACTTCTTCTAAAACAGTTTCTTTTTCTCTTCTTTGGGAATAATTTCTGCTACTCATCACCATTAGCCACAGCCTGGATGCAATTTTCAGTGGTTAGTCTTTGAAGTTTTGGTTTTGCAACAGTTTTTATGAGGAAGTTAATCAGATCTTTGTTACTTTGGTTTTAAAACATTCAATTATCTTTCATTTATTTCCTACTTATCCTTCTGTGGAGGTCTGAATATTTACTGACAGTGATATTGGCTGGACGACAACAGTTGACAGGGTAAAGAGAATTTTTTTTGATTTACAGCACTTTGCTGAAAGAGCATGCAAATTATTTTGTTTCAATAAAAATGGGAAACAGCATTTCAAAAGCTTGTGTCTGAATTCTGAATTACTGCAGTCACCTATAGGGAATTTGTGGCCTCAAGACTGACAGAAGAGGAAGGTAACTAGCAAACACTGAGAGCAGTGGAACTAAAGTAGTCTTAGATTGAAGAGTGTGATTTCTGTTTGAGCAACAAAAGGACAAAAAAAGTCAGTGAAAAACTTTCCCTTGCCATCTGCCATGTTGCTAACCCCTTAGAGTATCACTTCACACTAGTCCTCTGACACTCTGCTCTTTTCCAAGGTTATGCTGTCATTCTTTCCTGAATCTGCATGAGTCTGCAAAGAGATCTGTTTTTATAAATATACATCTTAAAGTAAGCACAGGCCTGAGATGCAGTTAATACTTCAAGTGCAAGTTAAGAGCTTGAAAAACCTCAATCTGTATAAATGCTTTGCAGGGACTATCATGAATTGGCAGAGAGCAAAAATGATGCTCATAATGGTTCTGTGTTGCATGTTCTTAGGGTTCCTAGGCATCAGGAAGCTGCATTCCTGCACAGGAACACAGTATTCTATAATTTGGTGAGGAAAAACTTTGTGTGACTTTTGATGAAATTGTAGCTAGTGGAAACAACTGGAACTGTCGTGAATGGGGCAGCTGGACTGGTAATGGAGATGGGCCTCAGTCACACAAGACAGATACAGATAAAACCGGTTGTAGGAAGAACAATCCATTACAAAAAACAGGAACTTTAAGAAAAAAAAAGGAAAGGATTAAACAGTGCAATACATTCCTGCAGGTCGCATGATAGCTTCACATTTTCTGATTTCTGGTTAACTTTGATCTGCTTTTACTACATAAGAATTTAAAAGATTGTTTATAGAGTATTGCTACACATGAAGAAATTGATTCTCTGACAAGTAGCTTGCAGCCTGGCTAAGCATGCTACTCCAGGATTCTTTCTACATTGCAGAAATTATTTTGGCAATCCTATCTCCAAATTCTGTCTCCCATAAACTTTGTCAAAACCAATGTATTTTCCATTAAAGTTGAGTTACTAACCTTTCTATAATTGTTGCAGTAAAAAAATAATCATGAGGTTATGAATATTGCACTGAAACCAGATTCTTAACAATATAACAATAGTTCAATCAGCTGCAGCATTGGTTCAAGTGCATTAATTTCCAAAAACCATAAACAGATGCTTATGAGAGCCTTCTAGTCATCATGAGACATTAATTGCATTGATTCAGAAGCACTTTTCTCTTACATAACATTACTTACACCATCAGTATAGGTGTGCTGAAACATCAGTTTTGAACAATATCAGTGCTTCGTGTTGTTGCTCTAAAAAAAGGCCAAAAAAAGTGAGTCTTCAATAACTAAATGATAGACAGACTCTTAGATTTTTCATGTTTCCAAGTGGCAGAGGTTGAAGTTTCAGGCTATAGATGAAATATACATGATACATTCCTCAGCTAATTATTTGTCAGTATATTAATAAATCACACCAGTCCCTGCAAGGCTATCTAAATTTAGAAGGTTCATGAGATGTAATATATAATTAATACCCTTAGATTGGATGGCTTAAAGGCAAGTGATTTCCTGATCTCCTATGAAGTAGAGAACATTTGTCATTGTCCAAGTCCCTATTGCCAGCATGCCTGCTTTTTTGGGACTGTGTATAAATGTTTCTGTCATTTGTTCTGGTTCATGAGAAGAAAAGAGAAAATATATAACAAACAGAGCTAGACTTTTTTTAAAACTCATGAAGTTGTGTTTATGAATGATAAAGGAATAAAATCCTATATGTGCACATAAGGGCAATGAATTGGAATTTGATCATAATCATTAATGGTAGATTTACCACTGATATCACAAGATTGTTGTCAGGTCACAAATATATGTGTGCAAATGCCTGCATGCAAAATTTCCCAATCATTCAGGCACGTGTCTTCGTGTCCTCCAATCTCTTCTCAACATGTTCATCCATAGCCTTTTGGGAAGAGGGTCCTCACAGCTTCCCACACTGCACATTTCTTGCCCTTTTCTCTGTGGCTCTCCATAGGACTCTTTCCCTGGTCTTATTCTTTCTTCTTATAGGTTTTATTTTTGCATGTCATTATTCAAGTGGGAGGAACTACAGTGTACAGAATTCATTTTTCTCCAGATGCAGAGAAACTCAGTTCTTTCACAGTTTGTTGATCTTGCTAGAGTGATGCACTCTACAATGATTTTTATATATCTGCAAAGTTCCTACAGGAAGGACTGCAGACAAATGTACAGGCTGACAGGAGATAGTGTGTTTGTACATCTCTCCTCCATTTTTCTATCATCCACAAAGGTAAGCTTTATTTCTGAGAAAAAATTGCCAAAGAGTCCGAATTAAGTTACAGAATCACACAGAATTGCAGAACCAAGTTCTATTGAAGTGAAGGGGAGAACGACCATCCTGGTAATGCATCGAACTCCAACTTTATTGATCAATCAATCACCTTAAATAACAGTGCTAACGAACGCCATGAATATTCTGTAATCCAATGTCATGATAGGCTAACAGAGAAATTTCTAACCACTCCCTTTGTTTTAGAATACCTACAATTGTTTATTAAAGACAGAAACCGAAACAGAAACCAGAAACTAAAACAGAAACTAGTGTTCCCAAAACCTCTACATCTGTTCTCAGGATAACAGGCCTTCCCAAGGACGGTGTTCTGCTTGCCATGGGAAGACAAGCTGAGAACTTTATTGTTTATAGAGTGATGCCTGAGAGAGTCTAATTGTTTATACAAGTCAGAAGGCTGAGAACTGTTAGAAACGGCCTTACTTTTCCCTTATACTTTTCTCTCAATTTTATGTCTCATGGCCTTTTCTTTAAGTCATTCTCCGACATTTCCCCCGTTTTTTCTTTGAGAGAAAAGAGGTTAGTTTGCCAGGTTCTCCTGTTCACTATCAGGGGCAAAGAAAAGAGAAGGGAACTCATCCACTATGCTTGGCAACACTTTAAACTTCAGAGTAGCTTCGTATGGGCCTCGTAACAAACTCCAAAAGTGCAGACCCCGCTCTGCCAGGGCTCAGCTGCACCAAAGGCCTGAGGATAAACAGGACACTCAGTGTCAGAAATGTGATCCTGTGGAGAAGGATCAGAACCAGTGCTCAGAGGTGGAATAATGATAACTTGCTTAAATAACAAGATCCACCCTGCACTTGGGCTGGTATTCCATTCCAGGCTCTATCTCCACAAATTAGAAATATTCCTGTGGGTAATTTCCTAGGTGTCATAATAGTAGCCTTTACACTGGTTATAAAGCTGTTTGGACACTATTTCCAGGTTTAGAGATGAATCCAGAGTAGCCCATGTCTGTTTATGCTGACTCATCCTTTGGAAATTAGAGTAATCAAAGCTGAACTGCAATTATTTAATGCTTGATTGGGATCTCTTCTTATAGGGCCTACAACAGAATGTTGTGTTAAAGGCACCAGTTTTCTACACCTTATTGAGGCTATATATGATGTACTTTGATCTTTAACCTTTTTCAAAATACACTGTACCTCCCATCGATAATAAGCTAAGATTTTTGCTCATGAGATTTATAAAGGTCTGAAGCTGAAGCAGTGTTTAGCCTTGTCTAATTCCGTAGTGCCTGCTCCCAATTATGTTCCCAGATGTGCCTATAATTACAGGTGTGGCACCATAAATGAAAAAGTAACAACTGATCACAACTCCCACAAAACAGTGCAACCCAAGCAGCACAATTTAGGCTGTGATATTCAAAACAGTCCTCTTTTGCCAGTCCTCGTATATGTAAAGATGATAATGATTCAATAATGTCAATCAGTTCTCTGGTCGTCCAGCAACGGCGTGTTAAGGCCTTATCAGGCATTGCACAACAGGTGGTAATTGGACTAAGAAAAGAAAGCTGTTAACTGTTTTCATTCATGCGAACCTGGAGAGAAGGTGAAAAAGCCTGAAAATGATTCTTTCTGTCCTTGAAGTTATCACATCCACCTTTTTTCATGAGCTTCCCAGAAATGTTCAAAGTCAGTTTTCAGTTTGTAATCCTTTAGTCATTTGGCTCAAATGGCATCAACTGGGTGATTCTCAGTCCTTTGTTAATTTGGAGTGGTGAAAAGATAGTATGCATTTAAGGCACTTAAAATATTTAACTTAACAGACTTATTTGCAAATCATGTAAAATCACTTAAATCTAATTCAAACTTAACAGAATCTAACTTAACTTACTTAATAATACTTAACAAAATTTAATTTTCTTTAAATCTCACACAACTCAAACCTATATATAATTTAAACTTAGCAGACCTCGAACCCAACCGAAAACAAGCTCAACAAACTTAACCTTAACATTTAATGGCACTTAATTGATAACTTAACTTAAACTACTTAATAACAGATAAAACTTACTATAGAAATAATATATAACATTTACTATCACTCACTCACAGGCCTGACTCCAAAACACTCAACCAAAACAACCTTTCTCACGTCTTTGCTGCAGCATTTATACCAAAAACACACTCACAACATCTCACTCATACAATCAATCCAACACATCTCAACATTTTTAAACTTTTCAAAGCACAGCTTTAAAGTCTAATGTTCCACCGGCCCAGCCATCCGGGCTTCTAATGTTTAAAGTCTCTGGTAATACAGATGTTTCCAAGACAGCATAACCAATGCCGAGCCAAATCGGCCTTTACGCTGATTTCTGCTTTACAGTCTGTGCTGGGGAGAACAAAAGATCTCTCTAACTTAGGTGAAAAACATCCTGACAGCAATAGTCCTTGGTGTTGTTTGTTTAGTTTCACTAGTCTTTTAATTGCAATAGGAATCTTTTCTTTTGTTGACAAGAGTCACAGTTATTACGGCTGTTAGATCTTAAACTGTAGCTTTTGCCGGCTACGGGGCAGAGGGAGAAACGCTCCCGCTCGAAAAAGCACTCTGAAGTCGGAATCCGCTAAGGAGTGTGTAACTAGCCCTGAAAATGGATGGCGCTGGACACTCATCAGAGCCCAGAAAAGATGTTGGTCGATCTAAACAGCAGGACGAAAACTATCAATGCACAGCATGATTGCTCCTCCATCACCTGCTCTCTGATGTCCAGTCACTGTTCCCAAGCAGCAACTGGCCGCCCGTGGACATCTGGCCCCCAGTTCACACATGAGGGCGATGCGGCTCCGGTCGCTCCCCCCGCGGCGCTCTTTGATCACTTCCGGCGCGGCTCTCGGGGTGGCGCGGCTTGGTTTCTGCGGCGGCGGCTCCGTTCTCGGGGCGGCGCGGCTCGGCTCCTGCGGCGGCGGCTTCTTCGGTGCTTGGCATTCCCGGCGCAAGCGGCCCGTGCCTTCGCAGCATTTCGTGCGGCCCTCTTTATTTGATGTTGCAAACGCAGCGGACGCTTGAAGAGGTGCAAAAGCGGCTAACACCTGACTCTGAGAGGACCTTGCCTGTTCTTGCAAACCTATTCCTATCTGTTTAAGTGCATCTACCACAAAAGCCTGCTGGCCAGTAGGAATGAGCGCCATTCTTTCTAATGCTTCCTCGATAGTCCAATTTGCACCTAAGGTGTTAAGTATGTTTCTAGTAGCAGAGTTACAGTTTTGAATACAACACTGTTTAAGGAGAGCCTCGCGCATAAATTCTGCTACTCCGGCTCTCTCAATTGCAGCCGCAGCTCTATCAACAAAAGCGCCAAAGGTCTCATCTTTGCCTTGCTTAATTCCCATATACACTGGTATCCCTCCTGGTTCCTTTACCTTATCTATCGCGAGTCTGACTAACCGCATTGCCTCCCGGCACTTTTCTGGACCTATTAAAACTTGTGCATCAGTACGAAGAAAAGGTCCCAGCCCCATAAGCTCATTAATAGTGATACCATGCAAGGGATCCCCCGGCTGTCTTTGAACTACCACACACTCACTAACAAGTATCCGCCAATGATCATTAAACAGCAATTGTTGATGGTAGGTAAAGATTAATTTAACTATCCCACGACAATCATTAACAAGAAGGATACTGGTGTCAAAAATATAATCGAGCATTTGCTTAGCTGGTTCACTTTTAAAGCCAAACTGACTAACAGTAGCTCGCAACTGAGATAACAGCTTCCAGTCAAGAGCGCTAATTGTGGCTTGAAAACCTCCTCCAGGCTGGGGGTTAAAGACAACCGGACAAGCCAATTCTCGAGCCGAACTTATCAGCTCTTGATCTCCCTTGTCAATTGCATCTTTGGCCAGGGCAGCCCACGCGTCCCGTCTTTCCCTCGCAATCGCCGCCGCCAAGCCGATTTCCGACCCAGGGACCGGCTGATCGCTTATTGGGAACGGAGTACACGTATCTGGCCCCAGCTGCTGAGACGCAGCAGGTACGGGAGAGTCAGAGGTGCTCTGTGTAGCCTGCGGCAAAGCAGACAACAGGGCACCCCGCGGAGCTTGGCTCGTTAGGGGGGGCTGCGCGGCGGGCAGCGAGGCGGACTGCGCCTGGCTCATAGTGTGACTCATAGCCTGGCTTTCCGAGGGAGGCGGTGAAGCAGGTAATAAAACTGTCCGCGTCGCGGGACCAAGAGGAATTCCCGCGTTCTTATCAAATTCCCTATCTTGATCGTAATGTTTGTTACGATCGTGGGCAGCAGTGGCTTGATAAGCAGCCCTTTTTTCAGCTTGAATCCGCAACAGTTCGGTGTTAACGACCCGCCATAATTTACCCCACTTCTTAGCAGTTTTATCATCATCTAACGTAGCCTGCCACAATAAATCACCAAATCTACGCCACTCAGACAATTCGTGAACTGTGTGAGGATTTATAAAGATCCCCCTTTCTAGGCCATACGCTAAAAGACCTGGTAACTCTTTCTGTAAATCTATTCCCTTAATTTGCCGTTTTTGCAAAAGGGTAATAAAAAGTTCATATGCAGCTTGCCTTTCCATACCTATGTGCGCACGTTGCAGCTCTTCAAATCAAGGTCGCGGCCGCATGTCTCGGACGAGCCTATCTGTATAGTCGCTCGCAGCGCGGCGCGGGCCGGCGGGTTACCCTCCGCTTTGTCCTCCGCGCTTCTTCGCCGTTCCGGCTGCAGTTTCGATCTTACGGAACCCGAACCTGTCTTCACTTCGCGTGGCGTTCGCTTCCCCGTGGTGTTCGCTATCACGTCGGGGTCACCATATATTGAAGTGAAGGGGAGAACGACCATCCTGGTAATGCATCGAACTCCAACTTTATTGATCAATCAATCACCTTAAATAACAGTGCTAACGAACGCCATGAATATTCTGTAATCCAATGTCATGATAGGCTAACAGAGAAATTTCTAACCACTCCCTTTGTTTTAGAATACCTACAATTGTTTATTAAAGACAGAAACCGAAACAGAAACCAGAAACTAAAACAGAAACTAGTGTTCCCAAAACCTCTACATCTGTTCTCAGGATAACAGGCCTTCCCAAGGACGGTGTTCTGCTTGCCATGGGAAGACAAGCTGAGAACTTTATTGTTTATAGAGTGATGCCTGAGAGAGTCTAATTGTTTATACAAGTCAGAAGGCTGAGAACTGTTAGAAACGGCCTTACTTTTCCCTTATACTTTTCTCTCAATTTTATGTCTCATGGCCTTTTCTTTAAGTCATTCTCCGACAAAGTTCTACAAAAATGGTTCTGCTTTTCTCTATAGACATGATTTCTCCTGTCTGAATAGAGTATTACTTGACTAGGGAAGCATCCCTTCAATATCAGGCTACCAAAAGCACAGCTTCCTCTCTCCTTCAGACCTTCACCAGTATCTTCCTGACCACTGTGGATAGCACAACCATACAGTCCTTCCCACTGTGGAGAAAATAATCTTCACTGATGACGTTACTTCTTCCCAGGTTTGTGACAAAATTTATGCCATCATTTATGTAGTATTATTTACACAATTAACTTCTCAAAGGTCCATCAATCAGATGGCTTAAAATCTTCTGAAATTCAGTGGTTAGAATAGAGTCTGTAACTCCAACTACAACAAGGCTGACCATTTTTATCCTTCCTCTTAGACAGGATAAAATCCTGTCTCTTACATGAGATCCACTCCACTTGGAAAAGGTAGAGTGCAAGCAAAAAAGGTAGAAGATATGAAGAAGCAAAGGCAGAAAATGAAGTCGGTAAATTTTTTATCATATAATAAAAGGAGAAAAAATAGCTATCTCTGGGTCAAGGAAAAGGAAAATGAAGGCACTGCTAATAGTTCCACAGCAACAAGTGCTGAAATACCAGCTTTTGAAGTGGAACTTCCTTTCAAGTTACCTAATTCCTTGAAATATTTCCCAAAATCTTTCTTCTGCAATTGAACATACCTTTGCAATTGCAATTTAGGCCACTTCTTATCTGTGTGGACAGATGCATAGGCAACATTGAATGTAGACTCAGTAGCGTTAGAGAGGAAGGCCACCTGGAAAAAAATCCTGTTTCTCGTCTCTGACTTGACCTGATGTCCTGTCAGCAGCTGGGATGGAATTTGTTTTTTTCTCAGTAGCTGATGCAATGCTGTGTTTCAGATTTAGTATGAGAATGACGTTTATAAGACACTGATGTCTTTGGTGTTGCTCAGTAGCGCTTACCCAAAGTCAAGGACTTTTCAGTGTCATGATCTGTCAGTGAAGTTTCTCAAGTTGCTGGGGGTGAGCAAAGATGGGACAGCTGATCCAAAGTGGCCAGGGGGACATTCCAAGCCTTCACATGTCGTGCTTAGCATATGAACCGAGGGGAATTGGCCATGTGCCACAGGCAGCTGCTCGGGAACAGGCTGGGCACTGGTCGTTTTGTGGTGAATAACACTATTGTGCATCACTTGTTTTCCTTGGGTTTTATTCCTCTCTCTCCCTCCTTTTCATTGTTATCATTATTATAATTAGTATTATTATATTTTACTTTGTTTTGATTGTTAAACTATTGCTATCTTAACCCAACAGGGTGGGGAAGAGGGAGCAGGAGCTGATGCACGGCACTTAATTGTCAGCTGGAGTTAAGGCATGCCACCTGTCATAAATTTATTCCACAAATATTCATAGATAAGTGATCAGAAGAAAACTTGTTCTGTGATTTTTTTCACTGGATCCTTACTTTTTATCTCATAAAACCCAATATATGGGTACAAATAAAACCTGGATTTCAGGTAGGAAATCGCTGTTTTTATGCTGCCTCCTTGCTGTCTTTATTTTGAAAGATCTTGTACCATATATGTACAAAATGGAATTATATTTTTAATCATCTCCCTTCTGGTATCTTCAATGCCTATTTGTTTCAGAACTTCAGGACTATAGTAAAACTAATGATGGCTTCACTGTCCTCTGTTACTCAGAGTTCTAGGGTGACTTAATGATGCTTGTATCCCCAATCCTCTGTTCTGCTTGTGCTGGATATTGACTTTTGTGCTTTTTAAACTGGATTTGAGAGTGAAGAGGGGGAGAAGGAGAAGCAGTGGAATGTCTGAAGTGGCTGTATTCAAAAACATAACGATAAGAGCTTCAGCTCTCTTTCTCACAGACTGTGTTGTCTGCAGCACAAACAGTGGGCAAGAGCTCTCGTTGGCTTTTAGTTAGATTTTCTTTTGCTAGTTGATACAGAGAAGTTCCCTGGACTGTGTTTTTTTCATTTTCTTGGCACTGTCAGCCTTGCTCTGGACTGAAAACTCAAAAAAACACCAGGACCTCACACCTCTGGCCCACTGGGGGTTGGGATATGGCATTTTCCCATGTAGGAGGGACTGATAAGAGACTGAGTGAGCCAAGCTATACCCCATGAAAAGGACTTCCTAAATTTGCTATCTCTTCAGAACAGCAAGAGGTTCCATTGTTTAATATTATTCATTTTTCCAAGTTTGTGAGTACTTTGCTTGTTAAATAAACAGTTTTTTCCACTTCTCTCAAAGAAAGTTTATAGCTCACAAACTGGTGGGGGGAGGAGCTGCTTGAATTTGCTTTCTAAAGAGACCCCATCTGGAGGTTTCCTCCCAAATTTGCCATAAATCAGGACACTCGTAAAGTGCTGCTTGCAAAGAGGCAAAGACAACACTGACATGCTCTGTCAAAGACGCCATCTTCAATATCTCTGCCTGCTAACGTGCCCATATTATGGGGAAAAAATTTATCATCCTGCCTATCTTCTCATATATTTCATGAAGACACTTTTTTCTTTTTTTCAACTGATGCTGTAACTGTGACATGGTTTTCTGTAATTCACTGTTGGTTTTCATAAGTACTTTCAGAAGACTCTGCTATAATCTATAAGTTTAGGATTGACATTTTGCAAATAATGTTTTTATCTGTTACCCTTATTTGGCCTTATTATACAAAATAGAGCTATTAGTTTGTTGTTATATTTATTATATTTGATTAGTCTTATTGTAATGTAAAGAGTCTAATGTGCAAATCTAAGATAAACATATTTGAATGGATTAGTTGCTGCTTCTGCAGTGATCTACTAAATGGTTATGCGATTTGTACATCTACCACACACTAATAAACATTGAATACCTTGTTATTTGAAATAAATACCTGTAAATCTGGTCAGTATAGAAACAAAGGGTAGCTTATGAAAAGGTTGGGAATTACTTTTGCTCTTCTGAAAATAGAAGTCTACAATGCCATTGCTTTTTTGAATGCAGAACTTCCTGTTATAATGATTACAATAAACAATCAGAAACAATTACAGTAATCAGATCTTGAACTTTACATATTTCAATATATAAAAGGGAAAAATTCTCCTTATAGAACTTGCAAGCAGCTTTTATGTTTTATAAAGTTATTTATAACATATGTTTTATAAAGTTATTTCATTCTATAATTTAACAGTTATAAAAATTTCTCTGCTCAAACAGGCCAGAAATGTTTTGCTTGCTATAGGAATATTTTGTATGAACAACATACCTCTTGCTCCAAATTGTTCTTGAATGTAAAAGTGCTTGTAAACTGAAAAAACATTAAAATTATTTCTTAAGGAATTCTTGCATTTTCCAACATATTGAATTTCATTTTTATCTCTCTTCTATGGTTTAACTCTGGAGGTTTTACTACAGAACTATAGAAATGTTAAGAAACTAGATATTCAGTAACATCTTCAGAAACATATCTTTAGAAATATCAGAACCTACACATGGAATATCTTAAAATTACAAAAGTACTGTACCTGAAGGTGATGGACTGAGTTCTTTGATCTCTCCTCCTCTTTTTGCTTAAAGGGAAAAATCAGACACTTCAAATGTTCCAGTTTAGACCCAGGGGAAAAATAGAATGCTTGTTCTGTTATGTACTTGAAAAGTGGAAGATTTATTTTAAGAGAGGTTGATGGTTAACATAGTAAGGAAAGGGCAAGAATAATACCTAAAAATAATATGAAATAGTAACAGATTAAGATATTTTGTTTCAGATTTTTTACTGAGGGAAAGCGTGCCAATCTTTTTTAATTGTTTGTCTGTCCTTGTGTTTTCATTTTGTCCTACTGTACTGCTTAGGATCATTCCTATCAGCACTAAAATGCATGTATTGTTTAACAACACCCATAGACTATTTTTCCTATCCAGAACACATCTCCAAAACAAACAAGACACTCAATCAATGCAGAGACAATGCATCACAGAAATGCAATCTAGACAGTGAACAAGTTCATAGGAAAAAATAGGATCATCTTTCATTCCAGCTTTATAATCTCTGAATAACAATTTCTAATTCACATTTGCTGTGCTGCAGCTTCAACAAGGTAAAATAGCTTAAATTAAAAAAAAAAAAAAACAAATCAACCCCTCTGAAATTAAATACTTACATAATTTTGCTCAACATCAAATTTGAAAGAAACTGTTCCATAAAAGAATATACTACCTTGTAAACACCTGTCTTTTTCCTGAAAAATCAATCTGACAGAAAATCATAAAGAAGTCATAGAGGTCTTTTTCAATCAAAATACACAATTTTCTGTATTCGTGTTGTAATAATAGTCACAGTCACACCATGAGGCAGGGTTTCTCCTAAGACAGACCACCTCCTCCATATGTGATAGCACTCCAGTCATGTGGTGGCTACGCTCTGATCCAAGGTAGGGGCACACCAGTATAATTTTGCATATTCTTAAATGTTGATTTTGGCATATGCAAAATGGATATAATTTCTGTTTAATGAAATAAAAATATTACACGGGAAAAATATTAGTACTATTTATAAACTGGAGAACACTTGCTTCCATTCTTCATGGGTAGAAATAGACAAAGAATGCAGATTAATTAAATTTTTTTAGGCATCTAGGTCCAATAGGAAAGGAGCTATGGACAGGGTGACTAGGCTAAGAAACATTGCAACTTTATGAATGGCCAAGGGAATTCTATGTACTACTCCATAAAGTCAAGGTCAGAGAAAAAAAAATTTGTCCTGCAAAAACTGGTTATGGACTACATACAATATTTTGAGTATTTTTAAGAAGATTTTAAAAAATAAACCCATGTGGAAGCATGTAGCAAATTTATTTTGTATTATTTTAATCCCTCCTTTGTTGGTATGATTATTTTGCAATCCTGAGCTATCAATTTACTGAATGTTCAGTCTTGAATAGGGATTAAAGTATAATAAACTACTCAATGCAAGCACTGTGAGAACCAGATTTGGATTTTGTATTCAGGACTGTGCAGTATAATGAGACAAAGATTCCTCCTCTGACCTGTTCCAGTTCAGTCATCCTGCATGATATTGCTCAATTTTACACATGGTTGAGAAAAGACAATAGTTCTTCACAATGGCAATCATATACTATATTCTAAGTTACACTTGCGATAAAAATTATTTACTTTTCTTTGGTCACTCCATAGCTTTCTGACAGTGAAATCATACACTGAGTTTTAGATAGAATAGCTAAGCCACTTGGAGAAATACAATCCAACACCTGTGAATTTATAGTTGTAAAATTCTTGTACTTAAGATATGATTTTTTTTTAATTTAATTTATTATTGAATGTGTGTGCACTTTCTTTTCTTTATTATTTTTTTTATCTGCGTGATTTATAGTTTCAGACCCATAATCAATAGCAAGTGCCTGCCTGGAAAAAACGTCCTGCCATTGCTAACATTTTTGGAGGAAGAAAATTCTCTCTCACACAAACATTTTATTTAGATTTTTCTTGCTTTTGCTAATCTGAAATCAATAATCTATTTGAACCTGCAGCCAAAATTAGGATGCACTCACCAAGAGCGAGTGGCCCTCACTGCACAAAACAACATTTGTGCGCTTCCTGAGAAAACAGGAGGGTGTGACAGGACCTCCTCACAGCTCTTACCCACACAAGGAGCTGACAGGGAATCTGTCAGGAAATCCAGAAACACATTAATGCAGTTCACAGGCTGCTGGCAAGGCTCCACACAGGGGGCACTCGGCCCTTTGAGACTGTGGGCATGACTGCACCCCTGGCTGCTGCACACCATGTCAGTGAGAAAATCAAAGCTCACATTTTCAAAAAAAAAAAAAAAAAATCCTTTACTTTATCAAACAACTGGGAACTTGTCAGTAGGAGCAAGTCAAAACACATGAGCTGATTCCAGGTGGCCTCGTGCCATTTCCAGGCACACGGAACTTTTGCAGATATTTTGACTAATATAGCTAAAAATGATAACCACAATACAGCATTGCCATAACTAGGCTTTTTTGCATCCACATTTTTATTGTATCTGCTGGGTCAAATACACTGAACAATTGATTTCTAAATGCCCCCAAGTGATATCAAGCAAATTTCCTCATTTTGTTGGGAGAAGAAGAGATACAACAGAGAACTCACTTCATTTATACAGTAGCATGGCCAGATATATAAGCCAGAAATCTCTTTGGTTGTCTGCCAGTCTGAAACGAGCACTTGAAGATTTTCTATCATGTTAATGGCAACCAAAATAGCAGTGTCTCATCCTTATCAGAGTGATTCCAGATGAAACTATCCCATATAAACAACAGTGCTTGCTTAATAAGCTAGAAAATACTGTACTTCCCTACATTTTCTCTATATTCTTAAAAAGCTTGTCAGAAGCCATACTAATTTTTTTCAAATACATACATCAGGACTAGGCAATGAAGTCTCCCCAACAATGAAACCAAGACATGAAATAGTAGGTAAATGATCTACAAAATATTTCAACTATAAGAGTTTAAGACTTTGAAATAATCAAGATTTTCATTATTGCTGGCTCTAAACAAAATTGTTCTTCATTCATAGTTTGTCATCCCAAAACCCTGCTAATAAAACTGGTGCCTTAGGACATAGCAGAGCTAGTGCCAGCCGGGAAGGAACACAGTCAGTTTAATCCAGTACTGAAGCGGAGTTTTCAGCTGACTTGGAATACAAACAGATAAACCTTATACCTGAAAGGATGTGGGTCATATCTATATGAAGTGCCATGTAAGTCTGTCATCCTAGAATGTGTGCCATAGACATATTCTTCCTGAGGTGTACAGTCCATCCTCTTACATATTCTCAGACTTCGAATTTTTCCTAAGCTCTCTAATCTTCCACCCTGCTCCTTTTTAAATTCCTCCAAGTAAATTCTACATATGTTACATTCTTTCTTTCTTATCACATCACAGAGCTTATTTTATCCACGCTTTCTCATCTAGTATTCTTTGCTTCAGGCTGAAAATCCTGTGCCCTTCCTGCCAACTACAGCCTTGAAACACGTGGCTGCTTGCACATGCCTGCAATGAGGCAGGAGGAAACCATAAACAAAGAGGGATGTATTCTGACACCTTCAACAAATAAACAAGATATACAGAGACCAAAATTACACAGATGAGTATTTCATGGGGCATAAATCTGTGCCCACACTATAAAAGTTAAGGTTGAGTGCTCTTTAAAAATGTATTCAGAATCAATCTCAAAGCTGGAAAACAGTAAATGACTCCTTAATGTGTCATTAGAAATAAAGTCTTTAATACTTACAAAAATATATACTGTTATCAGGAGCACTCAACATAGCAAACTTAATCCATTTAGAGCTATATCTTCGTACTGTCTTCCTTTTTGCCCGTCTGTGCTTGCACAAATCTTTCCTGTAGGATTGCAGAAAGCACTGTGGGAAATTTTTCATTCTGGGAAAGGATAAGTGTCATTAATGCCAAGGCCACCCAGGTAGTATGTGTGCATAAATCGTAGAAATAGGTTTTCCCCTCTCATGCATTTAAGAAGTATCACATGCATTCTGAGTATGGAATCAGAGACACTGATCACTGTTAAAAATTGAGTCTTTAAAAGCATAGAAAACTGCTATAGACTAACTTATTAAAATAAATAATACTGTTCTCATTAACAAATTCTCATGTTATTGCCTATGTCTGAGTTTGGATTTGGGTTTTGAGGGGTTTTTTTGTATTTTTAAAATTATAATTATAGAAACTCATTTGTAACACACATTTTTAATTAGCTGTTAGGAGGACTTGACCATATATGCAGATAGTTCTGCTAAAAGAGCATGCAGGGACTGAATTCCATTTACATTCATATTAAATAGTTGTGCATTTCTATATTGGAAAACCATGATTGGAGTAACAAATTTCAATTATAGCCATATTTTGAACAAGATATCATCTGTGTTTTCAGATGAGCTGTTATTTCTCATAGTTCAATTTCCTGTAATGATACTTAATCTAACCCAAGTACTTTAAAAGTAGCTTTTTTGATGGATACCCACTAGTAATTGAAATAGCAACCATTTAGTTTAAAAATGAGAATTTTAAGTTCATTATCTGTCCACTGCAGAATATGCATGGATAATTTAGTCCTATCCATAATTCACTCCTTGAGCAACTCTCATTTGTACTATGAGAGACTATGAGAACCATATGCCCTGCTTTTATTTAGACTTCGATACAAAATACTTAATTTCTGGCACAATCAGTTATAGCCTCTTCAGAAATTAGATCTTCCTTCCTTTTCTTTCCATGTGACTTCATTTGTTCATGAGAAAAATGACTGTTCAGATCAATATTTGCTGAGTGGCATTTCTGTCTTTTTCAGTTCTCATTTAGAAGCTAAGCTGCTTACAGAATATTTGTTGTTAAAAAACACATTTAATGATCCCAACAATGTTGATCTGTGTGTACAAGAATAAATGGATATAAAAGCATCTGCCTACAGAATTTAATAGCTTTCAATAAGATTAGGTCCCCTGACTTTATGGATACCAAAGAAGATTATAAAATCCACTGAAACAAGCAGACATCTCAAGTCCATCATGTAGACAGAGAATTCCAGGCTCTGCATCTCAGAAGTCAATCAGAGCAAATAAACCAGAACTCAAGTGTCTGGAATTCCTTTTTTGTACATTTAAGTCTTGATATAATAAAACCAGGGCCATCTAATGAAATCATTGCATGTTTGGGGTTGAAAGAAACCCCTGGAGACCAGAAGTTTCTTTCCTCTGGAGAAAGAAACTCCAGAGGAGTTTCTGGAGAAACTCCAGAAACTGGAGAACATCTAGTACAACAGATGAACTGGAGATCATCTGCTGAAGCATAGGATGATCCTGCATAGGATGATCCTGCATAGGATCATACTCTGGCAGGTTTTTAATATCTTCAGAGGGGATCCAAAACTTCCTGGAGCATTTTCTAGCATCCTACCACCCTCACACAAGAGATGGCTGTCCTCACATCCCAACAGAACTTCCTCAGTTTCAGTCTGTGCCCTCTGTCCCTTGCCTTGTTGCTGGTCACCACTGAAAAGAGTGGTCTGTCCTCTTGACATCTGTCCTGAAGATATTTGTATGCATAAGATCCTCTCTCAGTCATCTCTTCTCCAGGCTAAAAAAGCTCAACTCTTTCATCCTTTTCTCATGAAAGAGATGCTCCAGTCCCCTCATCATCTTCAGAGCATTCTGCTAGAATCTCTCCAATAATTTCTTGCACTTCTTGTAGTGGAGAACCCAGAACTTGACACATGTCTCAGAAACAGCCTAACCAGGGCAGAGTAAAGAAGTAGGATTGCTTCCTTCAGCAGTACTCTTCCTAGTGCAGGCCAGGATACCATTTGCCTTCTTGGTCACAATGGTACGCAGCTCTTGGACAGCTTACAATCCACCAGGACACCCCAGCTCCTTTTCCAAAGAGCTGCTTTAATGGTCAGCTCTGAATTATGATGAGATTGTCTTGCATAAATTTAAATAAACATTAAACACTCAAGGGTGGGAGAGAACAACAGGATCATTCTGCCAATCACGGCAGAATTTCATTACAGTATGTATGTAGAGTTGCTATTTGAAACTTTTATTTCAAATTCTTGTATCATCAAGTTTTCAAGACCTGATTGAACAAAGCCCCAGGCAACCAGGTCTAATCCCAGACCTGGCTCTTTTCAAGCAGGCCTTGGAGGCCTCTTGTGAACTCTTCCAGCTGGTACTAACTGATGAGTATGTACACTGAAAACAGAATCTTGGAGCTTGCAGAATTTAGTGGAGGAAATTGCACAACCTCTTTTGCACTGGAGGGCAGTATAAAAATCCCCCTGAACCTGAACTTTAGTACTCTATGAATCTCAAGTGTTGGGTCTAAATTAGCACTTTGGTTCAGAGTACTGTAGTTTTGAACTTCATATCCTGAACATATCCCCCCTTACAGTGCCTTAGCTTGGTTCACTTGGGCAGTTTAAATTTATGCAAGCTAGATTCCTTTAGAAGGACGCTGGAAAGAAAACTCCATAACAGGCATGCACCAAATACAATCTAAGAAGTAATGGAATCATTAGTGTTCCAATCAGAGGTCAGTGCTTCAAATGACTTCAGACTGTATGTGGGGAGAAGACATTTGAATCAGGGAATCAGAGTAAATCTGCTAAAAATAATGCCCCAGAACAACAGACGAGACCACACCAGCTAATTTGATCTGATGATGTGTTTCTCCTTTGTACTTGCTGATGTAGACATAGCCAGTACTAGAAAAGTTAAGCTGCCTGGCAAATGTGCAGCTGGAAATCAGTGCATCAAAAGAAAGAGAAATTAAAGGAATACTAATGACCTGGGTGAAGACCATAGCAAAACTCCAAATTATTTGCCTAAGTTTAAAACTTCAGTTTTACAGAGTTTTAGGATAATAACTAATCTGCACATTGGAAACGGGAATTAGCTCTCTATTTTTCCAGAAATGTAAGACCAGCTAATAAAAGTTTTGGGTTTAATTTTTATGTCCTTTCTCTGTTGTATTTTCAGAAACTCCTCTTATATAAATAACAAACACTGAAAGCAAACCACTATAAAAATGCTCAGTTCTACAGGGAGAAAAATAAGCAGATAAACAAAGTCCCAATTATGATTTCAATACTACAGGTTTTAGGAGTATAGTAACCATTCATTTTAAGTTTCATGATAAAAAGTACTTAAGTTAGAATGTGGGCCAAGATTTGCCCTTATGTCATATCTATTTCATTTTCTGTTTATGGAGAGTATTTCAAATTAATACCAAAGCATATAAGCAAGCATACCATATAAATGTAATACAGCTTGCTAATAAATGTTATAAAGTAGTAGAAAAGGGGGCAGGGTGGGGGGGGGGGGAGAAGAGAGTGTGTCCAGGTTGTTTCTTAGGAGCAATAAGCAATCTTTCTAAAATTTCCAAAATTGTGTATATGTTATTTTAATGGGTTAAAAGATGTCACAATGAAATCTAAGTCACTTTATATATAATATTAAAATATGATGTATGGATTCTCTACCCTTATCTTGTCCAGAAACCAACAAAAACACCATTAGTGACTCCAGAGCAGCTTCTCCAAAAAAAATTGCTTGCATCTCCCTGTTGAATATTAATCCGCAGCAGAAAATACATTTGTACTTACTTCAGTATCAATTCACTTTCAATAATGCCTTGATTGAACAAAAATTATAAAAAATTTTCTTGACTTAAATTTTTTCAGGTGGCTGAGGTTGGACTCAGTGACAAAAACTGCATGGAATTTCCCATCCATCCAGCGTCTCAAACTAACATAACCCACAGTCCATGAACAATTAAGCAATTTCTGTCAGTAGTCATTCTAACAGTTTTTACAGCAGCTTTTCTAAAAACTTAATTTTTTACTTACCTTAAAGCTAAGGAGAGACTGATATACAAGTCAGAAACTTTGAGCAGCATTACAGTTCCTATCTCCACTTAGCATATCTTTATTAATTCTAGCATTTTCTACAACATAAAAAAAATCCCCAAAACAATTTCTTTGAAATTGTTTTTAAATATGAATTATGTTTTTTCAGCTTTCTGCACAGATTAGAGGTGTGCCTAATCAATATAAGAAGTTCCATTTCAGTAAAAAAATTTAAGCTACTGCATAGTCTTAAGCAAATCCTAAATAGTCAGTGAATTACTTTTCATGCTTAAAGTAAAATATGCTGATGGTGTTTTGCTGAATCAAGACTACATTTTTAGGCATTCAGTAGAGTTATGGCAGAGGAATTAGAGGCAGCATCTTATTTCTCGATGTAAACATCAGAAGAGGGAAGATGTTGTGCAACTGAGAATGAGGACACATGTTAAATCTTCAATAAATCAATATAAATAATACCGATTGTTATAATAATAATAATAGGAATCATCTTTACAGACCTATAAGAAGATAATTATTTTCTGCTCTAATGACTTAAAATTGTTTTTTATTTCTTTAATTTTCCTCCTTCCTTCTACCGATCCTTCTACAACACTGTTGACGTGAATCATCATGGTGCTGTTGAATATTGCCATTGCATATTTTAGGTTGAGACAAGCTAATGTGAGCCATCTTTGCTTTTAGAAAATAAATTAGATACAGTTTGTTAAAAAATAAGCTAAATGTGCAAAAACTTTATGAACATGCTAAAATTTGTAAGTCACAGCTTCACCATCCATGTGTCTTTCTAAGACAACTTGTTTAGCCATCAGAAGATCCTATGGGCTGCATGAAACACTGTGAACTGAGCGTGTGAGCACTGAGGATAGAGTGAACTTCACAGTCTTGAAGCTTAGTATATTCATTATTATCTTCAATGCAAAATTTATCAGTCAAAAATCCTTCCTTTTTCAGTTTAGTCAGCTTACAGCGACTGAAACATTTTTCAAACCTGAAACAAACTGGGCAGTTATTTCCTCTATACAACTAAATAGACTTTGGTGTTACTTATAGAAAAGTACCTTTATTTATTTTATGATTTATTAAAAATCATTTTGATAATATTTGTATTAAGAAAAGTTAAAATACTTCTTACCCAGCCAAATAAAATAATTTGACTTGAACATTTTGGTTTATCCCACTTGAAATCAAGTTTAAAAATTTCTTTAACTGAAACAATTTTTTCTTAACTTTTTAGTTTAATAAAAAACTGAAACATAATTTGTTCACACAACTGCAAAATCTTTTATACATGGTTATGAAAATGACATTCAATAATAGATATCTTTCAAATATATGTGATAGGTATAAGGTTGATAGCTCTGAGAAGTTACTGAGCACAGAATTTTTAAATTAATATATAGATGCAGATGGTAAGAATCATGTGATTTTAGAGTTTCAAAAATGTAATAGAAACCCAGAGACAGCAGAAAATGTCTCTTGACTAAATAATTCCTACATATTTTTACATTCTGCAGTCCTATAATACTCTACACTTGAAGTACAGATATGCTCAAAATCCTCAAAATACAGGTGGTCTTACTTGTGATCTTACTGAACCAGAACTTATTAATTCTGTAAATAGGAAATAAAAAGACAGCTTGTGTAGAATACTTCAGGCCTGCAGGTTTATTCAATTCTAAACCAAAAAAGTCAGTGACCTAATAAGTTCTTACTCACTTCCCCCCTTTTTTTATGGGTTTTTAACATCTGACATTGTAGAAAAACCTGTCCCAACCATTTTTTTGTCACCTGCAGTTCAGTGTTGGTATTTATATGAGAGTATTGTCTAGTGTTTATCACAACTAGCTAATATTGCTTCCTTGCCCAGATCATGGTTGGTGTTCATAACACTGTAATATCTTCTTCCCATTCATTCTTTCTTCAGTGGTAATATAAAACTGCAAATTTTTTTCCCCCAAAAAAGTCAAACTAGACTGTACTATACTTGTAATTCAACACAAGCCCAGGAAAATTAAAACCACCAGAATGAGGGTCTCATCAAGCTTCCTTCTTTCAATTAGAGCGGTTCAGAGCCCCTGGATCACTGCTTGATGCGATGCCTGACACACCCTGCAGTAACATGGACACTGCCAGGGAAACTCCCAGACAGACATAATAGCCATCTGAAATTCAATAATTCCCAAGAAGCTCCACCAACTATGAAAATAACATGTGTCATTAGTCTAGTCACGTTCCTTTTTGTCCTTGTTTATATTAAATTCCCAGAGAGACTTATGCTAACTGATACTATAAAATATGAGATTATAACAAAAATACTTCACACAAATGAATAACATTGTCTACACAGACTGACTACTGAAAAAGAAAGACATTTGTCTCTTTTCTCATTTTTTTTATTCTTGCACCTCTTTATAGCAAAATTCCCTCCTGAATCAGTCTTATTAAAATTTATTCCTTTCTTTTCTATTGTCATAGTGAAATAGAAGTATTACATTCTTACATAAGTTATTATCCACAAAACTCCCCATACACTGAAAATAAGCATTTCTATTGATGATTCAGTCCAATGCAAATGGTTTTGTACCAAATCTTTTATGTAGCACTAAAGATTTTTTTTAATGTGATAATTTTTTACAGGAGCTCAATATTTTGAATTCAGCTGAGGAATCACTTTGCTATTTATTCAATAGCTTTCTATTTTCTTTAAGAAACAAAAGCTTTCTCCTCTTTGCATGATTTACTACCAAAAAATTCATCTGCTACTAAGGACAGTATAATTCACAAAGCCCAGTAGTGAAAATATTTACTGTGTCCTGAAGACACAAATACACTCTCAAAAATTGTATTGCTTAATACCATTTTTTAGTCTCACAATAAAATCAGTTGATATCAGTTTATAAATTTCTAATTAGATATACTATCACTAAATCCAAATTAATTTTAGAATCTTTCCTGAAAATATTAAAAAATTAATCCTTTGTGCCTTATGCTGGACAGCATTGGCTTATCAAAATTTCAGCGTAAATCACTGAGAATTAAACTGCTTGGTCACTGCTCTGTTTGAAATGTAATTCAAATCAAGTAGCAAGAAGAGGATTGTCATGCTCCAAAGAGCATCAAGAAACTCCCACATTAATTTTCCCACATCTGGATTTTCAAGATATCTGAGTTTTTCAAAATTGCAATAATAGATATCATAGTAGATCTCAACAGCTTTTTTACAGCTTGATTAGGATAGAAATGAAAATGGGGCTGTAATATTTTAGGCTTACTATACCAGCAATCTTTGTACCTTTACAATTTTGTAAGAGGGAGAGTGAAGAATGAAGGAATAAAGCTGTTAAAACTGATATATTCCTTCAAGTTCAGTTTCAGATGAGATGTTTCTCAAAGAAATGCTTCCATCAAAATGCATATTTACACCCCATCCCTCCAAATTTTATGTATGTTTTCATTACATATGTCCATCATGAAATTTGTGAGTGGAAGCAATAAAAGCCTCTGAAGAGCCACTAGCCTGCTGTTTGGGGAATTCACTTGGACCATAGAGCAGCTCTTCTGAGAGAAGGGTATTGCATTACCAGAATCACTGTCATTTTCTGAATAACTCACAATCAGTCATAGTTTTTGCCTCAAGTCTTTAGTTAGATAATTTTCGCTTCAGAAAAGATTCCAAGACTATTAATGCAATGTTTTATTATGCTGCCAATTCTTGAATGGTTGCCCAACTGACAGGGGATCTTGCATCTCAAATTGTTTGGGAGAGGACTGGGAAGGGCAGTTGAAGACAGCAAGATCCGTGGAGGGAAGGGAATCCAAGTTAATACAGTTTGTTTATGCTCTTTCATAAAACCATTCTGCTGCACAGAGCTTGGGAAGAAACAGTTAAGTGCCGCAACATATTCGTGGATTTACATGCACTGCCTAACTCAATAGAGGATATAGCTGGATCTGCAGTCTAGAAAATATGTGGTCTGTTTCACACCAATAAATATAAATGAGCAAATTCACAGATACACCCATGGATAGTTCAGTGAAGTGGATTGGCACATGGGAAGAAATGAGCCTGGCAACAAAGGCTCTTGGGTAAATGAGAATTGAGTTATTGACCACATAGTAGGATGATATGTGGGGCTTCTTTGGCCATTTAGAAGGTCAGGCCTAGCACAAGTCAACTCTTCAAAAACATAACTGACTCATGGTCAAGGTCCCTTACACACAGGAACATCCTTTGAAAATGGCAGAGAAACTGTTCAGAAAGCAACTGAAAGAGATATGAGACGGCTAATCCAGGAAAAATCTCTTCTGTTTAAAAAAAAAAAAAAAAAAAGGGAAAGAGAGCTGTAGGTCCCAGATATCGGTTCAGAATTCAAAAGTATGCCTAAAGATAAAAATGAACCAAATTAAAATTGAATTTGATAATAACATCTTATCTGGGACATGGTCTAAACCACTGAATGACATCAATCCCCAAAACATCATTAATTGTCCCCCAGAGCAAAATCAGAAAAACATCAGAGAAGCAGGAAGGCGGAAATGAAGAATATTATTTGTTATATTGTAAATCACGTGAGACCTGAAAGAAAAATTCTAGGTGGAACAAATCCTTACATGAACATACATTAACTGCATGCAGCACATATGCTTGCATTCATATACATTTGTTCAAATTAGATTTCTCATATTAAATGCTATAGCTGTTTCTAAGAGGCTGGTTTACTGCTCTTTTTTTTTTTATATAATTTGTGCCTATTGTGTGCATATCTACTCCAGTGACTTCTACTATATAAGGGATGTTGTTGATATTCTCTGTATGCGTTATTCTGGTAAATTCCACTATAATACATTAAAATCTAAGACTTTGAGACCTTCAATTTCTTCTGAAACTGTAAATTTTTTATATTTAATAAAGGCTTCCATTTTCTCATTAAAACTTTCTTAATTTATTTTGCACCTAGATTACCTGAACTGATATTTTGCAGTCTGTAGCCATTTTTGTATCTCTTTCTTTCCTTCTCATTCCTTCTCTCTGTCTTCCAGCATGCCATAATTTGTTGGTCACATCTAGAGGCTAGATGACATTTGAAACTGAAAAGAGTAAAACTGGTCTTAGCTCAAAAATGAGCTGAAGTCATGTATAATTTGCAATTGTGAGCAAATATATGGTAAACTCATTCAAGATTGTATGGGGTAATAAACCATTGGTTTGAGAACCAATAACTTGCTCCATTCCCTCCATTCTATGCTTTCAACTGCATAGAATGTGCTCCTTTATACATGTGAAATCCTTAAAACAGATGTTGTGAAGGTACCACTGATTTAATAGAATTTAATTCCTTTTAAAACAAGTGTTACATTCTATTTCTCTACATTGATCACAGTTCTTTGTGGAACACTCTTTCCATTTTCCTGGATTTGATTTTTTCCACCCCATCCTTAAAAAATTGTTTAAAATCTCAAATGAGCTATTTTATTCTTCAACTCCTCCCTTCATTAATCTTTGCCTGTCAGCTGCCTTTGGATAGATATGCCCTGAATTTTGGTCACAACATCATTGTCTGTTGGTTCACCTCTTTCTTTGCAGGTTAGCATTTAATTTCAATACTTCACGTTTCTCTAACCAGCTTTCTCAGAAGACTTCTTATGATTTTTCCCCATGCTCAGAAAAAAACACACTGAAGAAAGTAGTACCTGTGGTGAGAAAGAATGGAGAATATCTCATTTAATGAGGTGAAATATGCTCCAATTATGATCTAGGTAACATGAAGAGGGCAAAATCTCTTTTATGAGGTAATAATCTCATTAAAAGATGCAAAATATGGAAAAATTATAGTACACATGGGGTTTTTACAGTGTTTAACCATGAAAGGCATTTTAGCAATCAGTAACAAGATTTTATGTGCCACCTATGGTGGTCTACATTTTCCAATCCACTTGAAACTAGTCCAGGACTATTAGACCCCTTGCTCCACAGTTTAACTGGACAATGACTACTTCATTTATTTCCAGTGATATTTCTTTAACCATTCTCATTTAGATTACAATTTGTCATAATTTTTAAATACCCCAGAGAAAGCAGGAAAAATGTTACTATCCCAGAGATTTAAACAAGCAGCATACTAGATTATGAGTGGGGCGGTTTTAAGAAAGCACCTTTTCATGTCTACAAAGAAAAAACTGTCAATGAAAAAACTGTTTTGTAATGTCAAAGCCCACTTCATAAATTACCAAAGTTAATGAGGTAAACATACTCCAGTGCATAAAGAATAGCATTTTCTTTCTGCTACCTTGCAAGGAGAACAGGTGTATTTTAGGGAAGAGTGGCAAATATGACTTCACAATATCAGTGATGAAGCGGTATGTTAAAATTTTACTTTCTTATTATAAATAATGGATATCCTAGAGCTATTGAATTTATTTAATTAATAAATTAAGAAAGACAATTGAAAATTATGGTGTGCTATCTGATCACACTGTTCAAGAAGCACTGGGGAATGGGGGAATATTTCATTTACCTGGGGCACAGACATTCATGGACTTTCTGAATGACACAGGATGGAGCAATTAATGGGTGACAGACCTTAAACTGGCATTTTAGAGTAATGCTAGGATGAAAGCTGAAATTTATGTACCGCTCTACCACCTACTCCTAATCACATACATACACAACCAATGCAAGTAAATAACAAAATTTTAAATTAAAGTTTCTAATGCCATATTACTTTAATAAGTGGAATCAGTATCAGGATGACACTATCTGAAATTATAAACCTGTATCTTGCTCAATTCCTTTGGCTCTGTTTTTTCCATCACTTCAAATTCCAGTTGCCTCCTGAAAACTGTTTTACATTTTTTTAACATTAATAAAAAGAAAATGTATCCATTTCAAAAGAAGAATTATGCGTGGAAATGAGAAAATAATTTTCTCTTAATATCTAAGCAACAGAAATCATACAAAATCTTTTTCCTGATTCATGTCAACTGACCTACCGAAGTCAATAGAATTGGCTGTGAAGGAAGGAAAGCAGATTTTTTTTATATCCTTGATAATCAGAACAGAAGCTTAAGAACAGAATATGGCCCCTCAAACTGAAGGTACAACATTAAATAATGTCAACATACTGAAAATTTGCTAAAAAATGCATAACCTGAGTTAACAACAATGGTTACATTAGGTTATAATTATTGACCTTTGCCATTAAGTTTTTGCTAGGACTTTTATGGTCACATGTATCTTTTTATAAATAATAAAAGATACACAAAATAATTGTGCTTTCCTTGTGTCCTAACAAGTTACCATTAATGTTCCCAGGTAACGATCCCCACCTACACTGGCTAAAGGATTTGATTCAGAGATGGATAATTTCTTTGTGGTGATTTGGTGGTTTTGATTCTCCTCTAGCTGGTTAGCATGAATGCATAAAGCTAAATAACGGTCATATTGCATTCATAGTTGGTGACTCATTCTTATTTTAAATATTTGTAACTACATTAATATCTGAGTATCACACAAATTTCCACATAGTTATTTTTACAACAGTCCTAAAACTGGAAAGTGTTTTTTCCCCTCTATTTTCCTTCTGGGAGAGGAAGACTAGAGATACTGAAAACTACATCCACAAAGGGTCTGTATTGCCAGTCAAAACTCACAGCCTGAAGTTGGACTAATTATCCTTTCTAGAAACATTGGCTTCACAAATGCCAGAGAGGTGACAGGGAGCTACTTGTACTAGCTGAGAAAGAAATGCCTGCAGGTGTTTGATTTTTGCTTGAGCAACCCAGTCATAGAACAAAATCACAGAAATGAAGATACTTGCCCCACGACCCAGGCAAGAGAGCACTTGTCTTGAGGATCATGCCAAGTGCTACCTTCCTGCCTGATGGGAAACATTTGATTTGATCTCTGAACAAGTATTTGATCTCAGCTTTTTTATGTCTGAAGAGAGTACCTCAGCACCAAATCTGCCACATAATTTATTCACATGAATAAATAGGTGATTTTATTGCTCAAATTAATCTCTTTAATGTAAAGCTCTGCAGTTATTTGTGTGCCTTTTTGTCTATGTACTCCAGTGAATGATTATTAATATAATGCAAAACATTTTCACTCAGGCTGAGGTAATATCTTTAGAGTCTGGGGCCAACTCCAAATAGAAAATGTTTAAATTAGGTCAATGGAGATCTCTCTGACCACATAGTTATTGACTCTCAAAGTTGGTGAGAGGCCTGAAGTGACACAAGACACCTTTAAGATTGACTTCTCCAGATAACATCTAGTTCTGGGAAAAAATTCATTAATTTCAGTGTAAGGAAGAGTTAAACAGATCAGTAGCAGCAGGTTGTTCAGTCACTTAGCCATCTAGGAATTCAGATTAATGAAAACCTGGAGTATATTTCCCCATAGTACAGTACTTCATGTCAGAAACAGCACCACTACCTCTGCAGGATCATTCAGCTCAGGCAGAGCAGTGAACAAGTATGGCTTTTCTCCAAGATTCCAGACAGCTGATTAGCAAGAAGCTGAAATACCTCTGCATGACCAGTAAGTGCACTTTTTCTCCTGTATTTATCTTCTGAAGAAGACAGTGAGCCACACTCAACAGTCAACCAACCATGGATCCATTTAACTCAACATCTGAAGAATCATGCTCATCAAAAAAGAACATGAAGAAACACTGTTCATTATGAAGTATTAAAAGTGACAGTGAAGCATACTGATTTGTTATCACAGAATCCCTCTTCACTCTTTAGTCTTCATATTACTGTGACTTAAAAACAGTGGTCAATTCAGCTTCTGAGGCAGTAGGCAACAATGGAAGTGTTCCTTTCTTACAACCAAGCAGCTGAACAGTTTTTTGTACATATGTTTCTTACCAAGCTTATAACTGGGAATAGAGAGACTAGGGATCTGCCAGTGCATGTTCACATTTCTGGAAATGAATTCACATGAAATAATAAAAAAAATTAAACATGCTGTTAAAGTAAATAATTCTATGTTTGACATTCCACCTGGAATGCCCTGTTTCATTTGACTGCCATCATTACTAGATACACTTCATATTTTTTCTCACTATTCCTCAATGGAAATACCTAATTGGAATTCAAAGTAGTGTTTATTGATAAAATGAAAAGGCATTAATCAAGGAATTAGATTATTATATCATGCAGAATAAATAAAGCCCCTAACCATTTAAAATCCTTACTGAGATTCACTAGCAGAAAGGGAGTTAAGAAACAGCTCTGCTTAGTCTTAGCGCTCAAGAGTGAAGACACATGCGCATGATTTATTAAGGCTTTGTAAAAACTTCTCCCAGAGGGCACAAACACAGAGACTCTTTTGACTAAATTCACAGGATGATCCATAAAAGTCACACATTTCTTCATTCTGAGCTTTATCTGAAGGGGAATGTCTAAGTCATCATGAGCACAAAGAAAAAACTTGCATACCTTTTACCTTTGTCCCCTCTGTAGATCTGTCATTCAAAACCATACAACTCATTGAAAAACAAGAAATTGAAGGAAGAAAGATATGTGAAAATTTCCTTTCTCTGTTAAAATTAATGGGAAGTATTTCTATTTCAAATGTTTCTCAGCACTCTGAATGTAAATAGTTTTGTAGGAAGGAAAATTTTTTTTTTTAACTTCAAGATATTCCAAAATGATGGCGCTCTCTGAACAAGTTCATGTATTTTTCCTTATCTTGACAAAGAAAAAATACCATTTGCAAGATCAGCCTGAAGAATTTATTACTTACTGTGGTACTCTGAGGAGACAGATTAATTGGTCTAAGTAGGGAAGGACCCCCATGTGAAAAAGAATAAGACAGAAGGGTATTTCACAGAGTACTGATTACATTCTCAGATCCCCAGTTTGAAACGTTCAGCACGTATTCCCCTCCCATGAGTGCAGGCCAATCTAGAACACAGCAGGAGCATCCTTTTTGAGTAAATTTGCCAGTGCCAGGCACATGTCAGAGATGATGAGTGAGGCAGAGATGCCAGCCACCTTCCCTGACCTCAGAGGTCAGACAAAGGAGAGTGCGACAAAAGCTAAAAAGCATCAACCCCATAATGATGATGTGGCTGACCTGGCACACCCACTATTCCCATCACTTCTCAGTACTCCTTTTATTGGCCTTACCTGCTGTGAGAAGAGTCTCTCTGAACTTAGCAGCTTGATTTTGGTCTTAGGAAAATAATAATAATATGGAAGGAGTCAATCAGACTGCCAACTTCTGCCTTTAAAGTGGTGAATTGCGTGAACTGTAAAAAGGCAGATAATGTTCAACTCACAAGTTTCTCAGATGGATCAAACATTCCAGATTGGTGTGAACCAGGCAGGTTCAGCCTGCTGCATTAAAAGCATGCATGTTCTGCCCCTCTTCGTGAGAAACAGTCTGCAAAACAGATGAGGAAAACAGATATCCTCCTTGGAGGCTAAGAATTCCATAAAAAATATATGGTGGGGCTTCTGGGCTACCAAGCTTTGCCAACAAATGAGGTTTTTTAATTTTATGGTATGAGAAAGCTGCTTCTTCTATTGTGGAAACCATCTTTTATACACGTGTTGTATAAGTCATGTGCACATAATTTATAATATTTTTCCTGGAAGTCCTTTTTCCTGGGTAGTCTTTCCTTTATTTCCTTTTCCATTAAAAGTCAATTCTTAGGCATCATAGAGTGGTGTTTTATCAATATTTGTGGTATATCAGAGCCTTTTTTTCCTATTTCCCTTCAGAAGGTCTGAACACACTGGGCCAAATGTCATTCTTGTGTACAAATCTGAACAGGCTTGTTTGCAAATCTGCAGTCTCAGGAAACAATGGCACTGAATAGGTATTCCAAAGGCCAACTTTACAGTTCAGGAGACATTTTCAAACTTTGCAATGATTAGAGAGGGGAGAAAGAGAAGGTCATTCCATCTTGAGTTTTGTGTGTGTGTTTGGGAAGTAATATGGTCATAACTTCCTGAAATGTCCTTTTCTACTTGTTTTTGAAAACTTAAGATTCAGGAGAGGTACCAAAAATGAAGTCACTTTAGGTATCCCTTTACTTTTCATATTCTTCAAAACTCACAGCATGAAAGTATTTTATTTGCAAACAGAACTCTAAGCAGAGATCATAACTAGCAATTGTTGAAATTCATCATCAATATATAATTTTCTTAACTCTATATTCATACCAGTTAGATTCCAGCAGCAGTATAAACCATTTAATCAACACATTTCTGTAAAGGTGTTGGTAATTTCAATATTATTTTGAAGTTACCAGAGAATGAGATGGAAGGAATTGGCTGGATATTGCATATCTATTTTTAATTAACCCACTGCAGAGGTTATTTAAACTGAGTAAGCCTTTCTTGCTATATATTGTTGAGCTCAGAGAAACAAGAAGTGCTTTGTGCTCTTTGCTGCCTCTGCAGAATTAGTCCATTAGCAAGCACTATTTCTTCAGACTGTGCCAACCTCACCGATGCTGTTGGTCAAAAATACCTTTTCACCATCTGTCTGTTCTGCTGTTTATGGAGGGAAATATTTTTATATCAGCTCCATTCAGATTAAAGAAATAGCTTAAAAATTAGTATCTCTTAAGTAGATAATGTGTTTTTTCTTGTACAGTAACTTAGTTTTCTCTGGGTTAAAAAAAAAAAAGAATCTGTAAAGTCCTAGCTTTCAGTTTCTAAGATGTGGTAAGTCCTCATAGTGACTCTATTGCAGTAAGCAAATGCAGGATGCATAACTCAATTTTAATTAAAATACTTATCTTATTTCAAAATAACTTGGTTTGCAGACCTTAGGCATATCCCCTGGATTTGGTTCTCAGGGCTGATCTTTCTCTTAAAAGCTTTTCTCTGGAATCATCTGAAAACACTGTGCTCATGATTACCTGTTAATTAGTTGTCCTATCACTTCCTTTCTCCATTCTGTCCTTTAGCAGTCTTAAAACTCCCTGAGGATGCAAATAACATCTAACATGGGGAACATTCATAGAACTTCAATAGTGCCTTTCAAATCCCTAACCACACTTTTACTTTAAGGTGCATTCTGAAAAATTAGTTCCAGTTTTCCACCTGCATACTGGCTCAAGTTCCTTAATGCTGCTGCTGAGACAGAGACAGCTTTATTTGAACTGTAAACATGAAACACACTGGCATAGGAAATAAAATTATGTTGATTGCACATGCTCAGCAGGAAGTCCCATTAGAACTCAGTAAAATTGCTTATATTTGCTTATATAGAAGAAAGATGATACCAGGTAAGATTGCTGCAAAATGTTCAGTAGGTGACTTTTTAAGGAAATATTATTATATTCCTATAATATATTGTAACAGCAGGTATAATGATAGGTATCTATAACAATAAGTATCTCACAGCATCTCTAATTATATATTATTTTAAAACGTTTTCATTTAGCTGCCTTTTTCCTTTGATTAAATTTATTTCAAAGAAGATGGTACTGACACAATAAAACTAAGGGCACACAGACAGAATAATCATAACTATCTTGATGTTATTATAACGTGGAATCTAGAGGTTATCATGAAGGAAATGCTAGGTTGCAGCTTATTTTCTCAGCACTATTTATAAGCATCAGTGCCTTTTCATGTTTTTCACTTCTGAGTGTCAGTAGACACAATTTACCTATTGAGAATAGTTTTGTGCAGGTTTCTCTTTTTTTGAGCATACATGATTGTGCATTTTTCTGCATGCACCAATATATTTATATATATTATATATCTATATATTTAATACATCTGCAGATAAATACTAAAAAATGAAAAAAGTTTTAAAAGCAAACAACATTAAGAAAAAGTCAAAGAGCATGTAAGTATGCAAAATTCATAACTTAAACAAGATAGAAGGGATTTTGAAGTTAGATAGTTTGTCTGTTTTGGAAACATCTGGAAAAATATATTCCTCCCTTAATCTTATCTTCTGACATGGATAAAGAATTTTGCAACAGTGAAAATAATAAGGAATATAATGACCAGATGAAAGACAGATGAAAGGACTTGTTTGGAAAATTCTTATTCAAGCATTAAATATGACGAAGCTATAGACCATTAAAATGGAATTTCATAATTCTCACCATATATCTAACTATATTTTTTACTACAATTGGCACTTGTAGCAATAACCAAGTGGAACTATTTCTTGTTTCAGTTCATCCGCAACTTCTCGGGCTGTCCAGAGAAGTTGTGGATGCACCATCACTAGAATTGTTCAAAGGCAGGCTGGGCAGGGATTTGAGTGACCTGATCTAGGGGAAGATGTCCCTGTCCATGACCAGGGGAGAGGATTGGCAGGGAGTGGGGTGGAGAGTGAGGGGGAATTTGGACTAGGTGATCTATGAAAGTCCCTTCCAACCCAAATAATTCTGTAAGTCAATGTTTACCGGTGGCTCCTTTCAGTGGAAAAGATGTAATGCACTCATAGAGTTCCTATCCAAAAGAAATTATAAACTTCCTGTTTGATATTCTATTGACATCTTGAAGCAGTGTCATAATTCACAAACAAGGGACTCTTGGATGTTACTACAATCTCTGCAAATAATCATGCTGTCTGCAAATGGTAAGAGCCCTATGATAGTTGTACAATGAAATGTCAAAAAAGACCCAACAGCAGCAGCACAAAACTCACCTTTTCCCTTCTTGCATAAGATAATAGAATTTTGGCTCTGGTTTTATAATTTTGAATATTTCATCCTGAATTAGGGACCCAAAATATTTTACAATGTTACTCCTTGTCTGTGTCCAATTCTAAATTTAATGTTGAACAAAGATTACCACTCAGAAATCTATTTATTCCTTGATGTGACCAGTAAGGACTTAAAATCCATAGAAAAACTGTTTTTGTGTGCTGATTTTTTCCTAGCCTTGCTGCCACCTCCACATAATTTCTTAATTACCGTGCACCCTCAACAAACCCTTATCACTCCTTGTTTCTGCTTACACAGATGCTGTGGATGTCTATTTTCATAGTCATTCTTATTTGGAGATTTGCTCACAATTAACAACTTTGGGTCTCTGTTTGTAACTGAAGGCATTTTCCGTGTCAAATTCTACATTTCTGAGCCTATAGCAAATGCCAGTTTGAGAAGGTTTTTAGTTGTGGACAGTAATGGTGATATTTAACACTGTAGAAGAAATTTCTTTTGTAATAAAAATGTGAGGGACCGAAGTGAAACTCCATCCAGCTTACATAGAGAAAAGTTTCCAGAGAATGCAACTTACTTTTGAGAAAACCTAAAATGCCAAGTGTCAGATAATCAATGCTACAGTGGAAAGAGATTCATCAGGGAGATAGCATGGCCTAACAAACTGAAGGCTTTATAAATCAATGCAAGAATCCTGCAGTAGACCTGGTAGTGCAAAGGGAATTAACAGTTCACCGAATAATGATGTAAAAGACTCTGCATGGGACACACTAAGCCAGCAGTCGGGTACATTGGTTGAACGAGATCAGCCCAACAGCATTTCCCTGAAGGGCAGGGAAATGTCAAGTTCAAAGATGAAATGCTCTGCCAAGAGCTCAATGGCTTCACACAGAAGCAGCAAGCATAGAGACAGAAGCTTTTGTCTCTCTCAGCAAATGAGAAGATGAGGATGTATATCACCATCTGGAATAGGGAAAAGGAGCAACCTCACTGTGGAGGGTTGACTTTGGCTGAATGCCAGGTGCTCACCAAGCCACTTTATCTCTCCCTCCCATCAACTGAACAGGGGAAAATATGGCAAAAGCCTTATAAGGGTTGCTGTCTGTTCATCATACCCTCTCTCTGCCACTCCTTGCCCCTCACTGTCTTCCACTTATGCAAGGTGGGGTTCCTCCCATGGGGGAGAGCGCACCATGAATTTCTCCAACATGAGTCCTTCCCCAGGCTACAGCTCCTCATTAACTGCTCCAGCTGTCCCTTCCACATGGTCCACTCCTCCAGGACCAGGCTGCTCCAGTGTGGATCCCCTCGAGGATCACAAGCCCTTCCAGAAAATCTACTCCTGTGTGAGCTCCTCTCTCCACAGGGCCACAGACCCTGCAAGGAGCCTGCTTCAGTCCAGGCTCCCCTTGGGCTCACAAACTCCTTTCAGGCATCCACATGCTCCAGTGTAGGGTCCTTCATGGGTTGCAGATAAATCTCTGCTCCACCATGGACCTCCATGGGCTGCAGGGGCACAGCTGCCCCACCATGGTCTGCACAACAGCCTGGGGAAATCTCTTCTCTGGTGCCTGGAGACCTCCTCCCCCTCTTTCTACCCTGGCCCTGGTATCCGCAGGACAATTTCTTGCACGTGTTCTTGCTCCTCTCTCCTGGCTGCTGTTGTACTGCATTTTTTTTTCTCTTCTTAAATATACCTATCCCAGAGGCTCTATCACCATCACAGATGGGCTCAGCCTTGGCCAGCAGCAGGTTCATCTCAGAACACGCTGGCATTGACTCTGTTGGAGAAGGGGGAGCCTTCTGGTATCTTCTCACAAAAGTCACCCCTGTAGCCCCCCACTACCAAAACCTTGACACACAAACCCAATGCAGTAGTCTAGCTTGCAACTACATCCAATTATAAAAACCTAACTAATGGATAGGGAATTGTGAAAAGGAAGAACTTTGCTGTTGTTGCTATGGCCGTGCAGTACAATAAACACTCAAGCTGACATCTAAATCTAAGCTACTCTGAATCAGATTTTCCATTCTCATAATTGAGGTCTATAATGAAAATAAGTAGATAGTTTCTTTAAAAGTATTCATTATTTTCACACAGCTCTGCTAATCATAATAAGAACAGTAATTGCTTGACATAGGACAAAGCTCTATGTCTCCCTCATGTGTAGATAATAAATACTGAACGGCTCCACTAAGACTTTACACTCCATCTCAGCTACTTCTCTAACTGCTGCTTAGTTTAGAAACTATCACAAAACACCCATTCCACATCTATATCATTATACAGGACATAAAATAGTTTCCTATTACCTGGTAACAAATTTAAGATGGGTCTTGTGCAAGCTGCTGTCTCCTGTACTAGACTTCTTCAAGAGAAAATTTTAGAAGAAATTCTCTAAAATGTACTATTGATACCACAGATAGATGAAAACCCATATGAAGAGGTGGGGACGGGGAAGGGGAGGGTGTGGGAAGGTTTACTGATACATATTTTTAAATTTAAAAAGTGCAACATAGAAAGCCAAGGACAAAGAAAACAAACTTGAGAAAACATTTTAAAATCTCCTCCATCTCAGCGTAATTTTGGGCAAGTTCAACATCTTACCAATGCCTCCAATTCTTAAGTGAAATAGCATAACAATTCTTGCAGCATGTTGATCAGAAACCAAGGAAAAACTAGGAAGTAAGACAGGCAGATTTGTAGGCATGGACAGAGATTTAACCTGAATGAGTTTAATGAGGTGTTAGATTCAGGTGTTTGTAAATCAAATTACTAATTTGCCTAAAATTAAATCTGATCCTGTAAGAATTAGTGGTGACCTCTCATTAATACTTTGAATATATGCAAGAGGACTTGAACTCTCAGAGACTATGAGCTGGAGACACTATATGAAACATCTGAATCCATCTCCAAGCAACTCCAGATGTAAGGAGGAAAAGGAAAAAAATCCATCATTTTTTTTAATCACAGTCACTGCTTTATTACAAGGCTAATATTTAATAAGGACTTAAAATACCATTGAGAATATGGAATCATCTACTTTGTATGCATTCAGAAGAAAGAATTTGCTTTAACAACTGTAATTACCCATGATGAATCCTTCTCCTGTTACTGTAATTTCTTTATAGGATTATAATGTACCTGTTGGCCTTTTCCTATGCAATAAACCTTTTCTGAGGAAACCTGTAGTTACAGTGGATTCATAATACTAAAATAAGCTTTGTTATCCAGCCCCTTTGGCCCCATTAAACCATCTAAAGTATCTGCATTGATCCCTTACTAAAATGGAGACTGTGGCATTCTCTGGAATCTGCTCCCTGCAGCAGACTCTTGGCTGCATGTCAAAGTAATTTCTCCTCTCACCCTTCCTTGACTTGGAGGTCACTTTTTCATCAGATTCAGCTGAGAAATTACTATGAGATATTCGTTTATTCAACAATCTGTATTGGCACATAGATCACAGGTGTAGTTCAATCCTTGTGCAAAACAAGACTCAAAACTTAAGTCTTCAGAGCTTGTCACTATGAAATAGATGGTAAGAAATATTTCTAGAAGAGTAAATATTTTATGAGAAGAGAAAAGGACAGGCAAAGAATGGGTAGATCTAAACTGTTCTTCAACCTAAAAGCTATCCTCTAATAACAAGGACACTTTTTAAATATGGAAAAATTATTTCTGCTCATATTTAAAAACATTAAAAACAGCTAATTTTAAACATAGGACAAAACTGACCTCAATACTTAAAAAACTCAGTGCAAATTGAGCCGCTACTCTCATTTTGCAAATTAAGATATCCTAAGAACACTTCATAATAGGAAGCCTTAATATGCATGAACTTTTCAACAACTATTTTTATTACTGATTATATTTTTTAATCCTGTTCCTGAATCATTTGAGAATTAAGTTTAAATGAAATGAAAAAACCCTATGCAAAGAACATGTCCCATCAAAGAAATATATAGCTAATCTCTCAGCAAAAGTATGCTTTTCACATTATTGGTATTAAAAGTATGCTTTTGTTTTTATGTAAACTAAGTGTGGTTTTAGTACATCATAGAATTAACTCATACATATTTTCAGAGTAGCAATTAAATGCATGGATTTCTTTTATTGAGTCTAAATCTATGGAGAATTCATATAACACATTCAAAAATAATCAACAATATTATAATTATAAATTAAGTTCTGCAGGGATAGCAGCTGGGTTATTTGGTGCATACAAGTGTGCAAATACCACCTGGCAGGAACTGAAGCACATATTTTTAAATATCTAGCGCACTTCAGAATTAGTTTTCCCCCAGGCCTTCTCTCTGTAATTTCCATGTTTAGACATAAATTGTCAGGGTAGGAGCCTTTGGGTTCACTAAGATGAAGTTTACTGTACTGAAAAAATAGTATGTTAAGTACTTCTATGTTAAAATTTTATTTAAATAGACATTATGAGGAAATGTCCTCAGATGGAAGAAATTCTGCCTACCTCAGGGACATCATGAAGCCTACTACAGCCTAAAGGTTAAAAACTTGACTCTAAATAGTAACTTCTCAAGTTCCAACTCATAAACAATGATCTTTTTTCAGAGTTATCTTCATCACAGCTGATTTTCAGGTGCCCCACTCTGTTCCCAATACATTCCCATACAAGTCAACGCTTAGAAAAGGACAGAGGTCTTCTTCAAAGATTTCAGTCATCTTCATTTCTTTCTTAAATTGACCACAGCTAGTCCCTTCTTTACCGGTCTGCACCTGAGTTGTTTTTTTTTTTTTTTTTCATTCCAGTTTAGATAAAACCCAGGCATTTTAGCACACGCTGCTTACCTTCTGAAGCCTTGTGTAGTGTTATGCGGCTCTGTTCATCCTGCACACTGCTTTCAAATGATCTTTAAAATAGTGCAGTGGAGAGCCTGATGGAAAAGGATAAAGCATAATTAGCTTTTCCTCTAACACATTTTGATGTAAAGAGCCTGTAGAGAACACCCAGCTCATGAGTAGCTATGTGGGATCAAGTGATCTCAAGGCATCAAGCTGAGGAGCAGCACAAATGTCAGCTCTCCAGCTGTTGTCACAAAACAGCCTCATGGACAGATTTTACAGTTTCTAGCACTGTGGCAAGGCAGAGAGCAATTTGAGAGCCCACTTTTCCATTTAAATGTGTGAAAATATCAATAACAACCTTGGTATTATCACAAATCCACGTAGTCCCTTAAAGATGGTTCCCTGCTTCAGGTTGCGCAGGGAGGTGGTGCAGTCATCGTCTCTGGAAGTAGAGAGGGGTCTGAATGTGGGGATATAGTTCAGAGGTAATCGTGGTGGTGCTGGGTTGATGCTTGGACTAGATGATCTTGAAGGTCTCTTTCTGCCTTGATGATTCTGTGATTCAGTGATTTGATGCTAAGTATCTGAACAGAACGCAAAGAAATCTAAGGAAACCCTTTATAGAAATGCACCCCGCTAGGGTTTTCACTAGAGTAATGTGTTCCACTGCAAAGGAAATTACAGATATTTGTAGTTTTCAGGATATAAAAATCAAGGTTTTCCCTTAGGACAGATGGGGAAAATAACAATTAATTTAAAAAGAAAGTTAAAGTGACGACAACAACAGAAAAAGAACAAAAACACTTTTACAGCTACATTAAAAAACAAGAAAAAAGAATGCTTAATAACCTAATTTTCAGGCTTAGACATCTACATTAGTATTTTAATTCTATAATGAGAAATGTACCCACAATGGGACCTTAATTACATGTATCTCTTGCTCCTAATTCCCTTTCATTTTACCCTACATTTTAAAGAGAATTGAAGGGTATTACAGAATTCCAGGGAACTAGAGACAATTCAAGAAATGGCAGTAAATCGGATTTTTACCTCTAAAAAGCTGAACTTAATCCAGCTTCATAACAATTACTGTAAGATAATGTGACATAAGAAAATATATCTGTCCAAATCCTCAGGGAAATAATTTTTAGAAGTTAACAGCCTAGATGGCAAGCATGACAGGAAAATCAGTGACTTAACTGGCTTGTCAATTGAACAATATCTTCAGCATTTTGGTTTACACACAGAGCAAGTGAGCAGAAAGAAGGTTTTACTATACTCATCTGTGCTGTTTTCACTCCACAGAATCACAGAAGATTTAGCCTCAAGTAGTCTATTTTCATTTCTACAAATCCTAAGCTGTTGAAAAAGTATACATTAACAATGAAAAATAAAAGAATATTATTCCTCTTTTTCAACTTTTAATAATATTTGTGCCTAGAGCCAGAGTGAAGGTCAGCATAGCACCAGGAGAGATTTTGTTTGAGAAGTACAGACACACTACAGCCGGGCAATGAAAAAAAAATCCAAATGTTAGGGTGACAAAGTGCATGGGGCAAAAGCACTGCATTATCCTCAACACTACATTCAATTTATTTTAAAAAAGGTACAGCAAAGAATGATGTTTCTTTTCCACAACAAAGAACACAAATACCAAACTATACAACTGGTAAAGCAAGTAAAGGAAAAATCAAAGTGGTGACAAAACCAACACAGAATTTTTTTTCCTGAAAAATGCTAAATCACTCTCAGGCTTTTTGGCAGCCTGAAAACTGAAATTAAAAATTGCTTGAGATACATCAGTGATTGTTTTTCAGGGAATGTGCCACACTTATTCAACAGGTGAAATGTTTGATTACCATAACAGTCTTAGACACTACTCTTTATTGACTCTGCTGTTCCATTTGAAAGTATAGGAATACCTAGCTTCATTAATACTTGGATTAAAAACTACTACATAAGTGGGTTCAGTAAAAGTAAGGAAGCACTAGAAACTTATTGCCATTTTTTCCTCCATTTTCTCTTCTTATGAATACCATAAAATCTAGATGATTTAGAAAAACAGAGCTCTTACTATTTGTCAAAACAAAACATTTGGAGTTAGAAGTGGTAGCCCCAGTTTTCTTTTTAAATTACATTCCAAGTCATTATATTCTGCTTAACTAAGATCTTATGGTAGTTTCAGTCAGGTAAGCTACTCCTTGATTTCCCTTCTGAGGCAGAGCTCAAAGCAATGCCCACAGATGAAGCCGCTCATACATACATAAATCATTTTTTCACTGGTCTGTAAGTAAAATAGGCATATTGATAGTATTTGGGCAATTATATTAAAAAGTTGAAATTCACAGGAGCTGTTTTACTTTTGGCAGCAGGGGTCTGCAGGAATGTCCGTGTGGGATGAAGATGGATGTCTGTCTGACATTACCACTTCCACAACAGAACCATGGCAGGACACAGCCAAGACCATTGATAAAGCTGGTGGCACTTCTAGGAAAAAACATTTAAGATCAAAAAAAGTTTCAGAGAGGACAGAGAAGAGTGAGAAAAAAGTAAGAGAAATCACCCTGAAAACACCAGAGGTGGGGAAGAAGGGAAATGAGGTTCCCCAGGCATCAAAGATATTTATGTGCAGCCCATGGAGGAGACCAGGGTGGGGAAGGCATTTCCCACCAGCGGATGGAGAGGATCCACACTGGAGCCCATGAAGTACCCCAGACCAGAACATGTGGATATTCCCTCAAGGAACTGGGGCCTGTAAAGTGCACACATTGGAGCAACTTCATCCTGAAAACTCCAACTTTTGTGAAGTATCCAAATACTTCAGGTTTATCTTCGAGAATTTTGGTGCATGAAAGCCCAAAACAGAGCAGGGCACTAGTGTCAGGAGGAAAGAGCAGCAGAGAGAAATTGTAAAAAACGGAACAATTGTTAAAAACTGCCCAAATTCTCCATTTTCCCCTGCATGGAGGAGGGAAAGGCAGAAGAGTCAGAAATGAGGGAGTTTGAGCCTAGGATGAAAAGGGGTTGGGGTGAACAAGTTTTAATTTTTGCCTCTGCTCCTCACTATTTAAATCTATTTTCATTGGCAATACATTAAACATATTTTCCCCAAACTATTTCTATTTTGCCTATGGTGGTAACCGGTAGGTCATCTCCTCATCTTCTTCCCTACCCATAGTTAATTCATCTCAATTTCTACCCCTGTCCCATTGAAGAGAAGGAGTGATTGATTTGGCAGCTGGCCCAATTCAACTCTCCTCAGCTTTAAACCTTTTGCTTCAAATTCAGTAGTGATTCAATCATCTTCATATTAAATTACACTTTTTTTATTAAGCAAAATTCCTATATACTTGCAATTATGTATATAGGAATTTACACTGTGAATGCCAGTCTTGTTCATTGAATGAAATTTATCACACTAAGTTTGTTTAAATGAACCATTCTGTTTGAAGTTGAAATCACGAAAAATGTCTTGAATTTTTTTCCCTTCCATGTTTTTCAGACCATGGTTGTGCTTTCAGTATGACAAGTGCTTGTCACAGATGTTTTTCATTTTGGCTCCAAATATATTCTAGTTAGGTAAATAGATACATACTCAGACCAGAAGTGTAAAAAATTAAGGTATCTACTGATTTACACATTAACAAAAGCAACACATTTTTGCAAGTAAATTTATAACATGTGTGCATACAGAAAATCTTTATATTTTGTGAAAAGTTACTATGGCAATTTAGCCTAATGTTCAGAAGGAATAACTTAAAATTTCCAGAAATTCAAGGAACATAGCATCATTTACCTCTTCTGCTTGGTCAAGAAGCAAATAGGGCTTCCATGTGACCTAATGTAGAGCCTACCTACCTGATTCTCTTGAAGTCATCATAAGTGTGCCCAGATTGTGACTTTGGAAAGAAGCATTTTAAAGGGTAGGGGAAGGGAAAAAACAAACATAAAAAAATTACTCCCCTAAGATGGTTAGAAGGCAGTGTCTCCCTGTGACATGAGAGAAGTAACTGCTAGTACTGGATACAGCCTGACTATTTGGATTCTGTTATTTGACTGCAAGGGGTGATGTTGGGTGGGTGAGAAGAAGTCAGTCAAGGAACTGATGGCTTCCTCTGGAATGCTTCTCATAGAATATAGAAAATGGTACTAAATTTTTGATTTGTGAAAACTTTTCTCTTATAGAAGTCTGTGTTTTTCCAAGTTTTCACTCACAATCCTTTCCCCAGTTTATTTCCCAGTTTATGGAGAGCATTTAAGCTAAGTTCATGCTTTTCAAGAAGCAGTAGGACATCATTGTTCTTGGCTCTTGCTGTGAAACAACTACCTGAAAGATTTTCAGTAATAAATACTTCGAATAGCATTCCCTATAAAAGGTCTCTATCAATGTGTATTAAAACATCCTGGAAATCTTGTGCTTTTTTTAGGTATCGTGTTTATAGAAGCAATTAATTTTTGTTAACTCTGGGGATGTAATTTCATCAAGAATGCAGAAGAACACCCTGAAGAAAATGCAGTCAAAAGCAAGAAAATCTACTGGATTCTCTGGAATAGTTATTAAAGAAATTCTTGCAGACCATTGCCTGCATGTTAGCTCTTCACATTTCCAAATTGCTCAGGGAAGCTAACAACTGGGATATAAAAAAAATACTAAAATAAGGCCTACATCTCTTGGAACTTTTTTCCTTACAGTTCTTTGCCTTTGATGAAAATGAGGAATACCCACAAACTCTCCGAATCAAAATTATTTGCCCTCTTTATTTCTTTTATTCCTTTTCCCCAAAGAGACCTATGGAATTTAAGTTATGCTATTTACACTTAAAAGAAAAAAAAAGGGCAAAGTAAAAAAAGCTAAAAGAAACTTACATGAAGCAGAGTCATGACAAATCTAAGAGAGTAGAAATAAATTGCTTCATTGCAATGATAAGCTCCTCTTGTATGTAATTTATGAAAAGTCAACTGTCATCAAAATTCTTAATTTATAGTGTTCAACAAAATGCTACTAACTGAAAAGCATTAATCAACATCACCAACCTAATGTGCTTTGTCAAACTTCTCAGTCTCTTCTGCCAAAGAAGAACATTTTTGACACGCAGATTGATTGGTGAGCTAACAGTGTTTGACTGAGGGGAGAGTATACAACAAGAACCTTGAAAAAATATGTTAGCAGTAATTCTATTTGCTCATAGAGAACCTGTGTACAATACTATTATTTTGCAAAATACATGTCAATAAGACTGGTAAATTATTATGTGGTTACAAGAAATTCTGTTTCAAATAGGATTTCATTCTCCTTGTGAAATAATTCATAAAAAGGGAAATGTGCAACTGATATGTAAGATTCCCATTAGACCTGAATAATAATCAACTACACAGTGTTTTGCTAGCTCAAGTGGTTAAAAAAAGTCATAGAGATTCTGGCATTAAAGTTTAAGTAAGCAAAGTGAAAAATCATATACTTGCTTCTACTTTGTTAAGTGTAATATATACTGAAGATAGAGAGCAGCTCCTTTTAAAAAGAAGGCTTAACTGGGAATGCCATACTTTCTCAGGAAAAAAAAACCACCATTACATCTTCTTTTTCCTAATTTTCAGGCATTCCATCTATTGCAACAAGATTTTTTTTTTTCTGAAAGCAGATAGTAAGAAGGAACTGAAATTTTAACACAAAAGTATTATAAAAGGATATATTTTCCATAGAAAGAGAATAAAAAGTGATAGAATTTTAGAAGCAATTTCCACAGGAAGATGAAATGCATATATTTGATTTTTTTCCCCACTGAAAGTGCAAGTAAGTTTAAATACTGCTAGACACTCAAGAGGAAGGCTTCCATTTATTCATGCGAAAGACTGCTGATTAAAGCCACACATACACCTAAAGAGAATAACAGTCCTCTAGCTTTCATAAGTAGGAATTCAAACTATTCTCCCTTTCCAAGATCAACTTAAAAATATTTGATTTTAAACACTTGGGAGAACATTTGTCTTCTGGTGTTTTCTACCTCTTGTTAACTTGAACAGTTTTTTTAACTTCTCTTCTGAGAATGTCCTTAGGCATTGGCTTTAGGAATGAGAGATTTCAAATTATTCATAATTGTGTAAGGCTTGCAATAATTGGTGACAGCAGAACTTAAGACAGAACACTCACATTTCTCACTTGCTACAACGGTCTCCTTTACTCTTTTCCAGTATTCTAAGCTTTCTAATAGCCACATAGTTGCCTAACATGATCTTCTGTGAGAGATGTTTCTGTTCCTCTTGGGTAACTTTGAGGTTTCCATTGTGAATATATGTCTCAATTTCTTAAAGAAACTCCCACCTCACTAAGCCCTTAAATCTGCCATAGAGGCTATGCCAGGTTTAGAATTACTCCCACCTCCATAGGGAGCTCAGCCAGGGTATTTTTATGTTTTGGTTTTGGTGTTGCTATATGTTGTACCTTTTAGGCCTTTGAATGTTTCTGAGGATTTTGTTAATTGCTTGTACATGGATCCTGTAGTGACTCAAGCTCTTGCTAGTATTGATACTTTACCTGATGAATTATTTCCTGAAATAAATGAATTAGTGTTGCATGGCCAAACTGTGTTACAGCCTTATGATTCTGATTCAAGGAGGAATGTGCATGTATTGTGGGCCCAGCAGTATGTGGAATTAATCAGAGACCTCCTGGCCACTACAACAGCTATAGGTAAATTAGCAGTTGCTGCTAGACAATTGGATTAGGACAACACACCAGTACCATCAGGTTTAGATGATGGTATTTAAACTTTTAAACTTACTTTTAAACAGTATTTAAACTTACTTGCACTTTCAGTGGGGAAAAAAATCAAATATATGCATTTCATCTTCCTGTGGAAATTGCTTCTAAAATTCTATCACTTTTTATTCTCTTTCTATGGAAAATATAACCCAGTATTTCTATGCATAAGAAGAAATGACAGGACAAGACCTCAAATATTAGGATATGGCAATAAGTCATATTGCCTTTTTAAGATAATTTTCTTAATTTCAATATGATAATTGTAAAAGTATTCACAGTGTAAGAGATAGCTCCATAAGCATAAGGAAAACATGTGCTTTACATACACTATTCAGCATTTTTAATGTGTCTTCTGAGCTGCATCAAAAGAAGCATGACCAGCAGCTCAAGGGAGGTGATTCTCCTTTCCACTCGACTGTTAGGAGATCCTTCCTGGAGTTCTGCATCCAGCTCTGGGGTCCCCAACATAAGAAGGTCTTGGACCTGTTGGAGGGCGTCCAGAGGACAGCTGTTGATCCAGATGATCTCAGGGGGTGGGATCATCTCTCCTGTGAAGACAAGCTGAGAGAGTTGAGGTTGTTCAGCCTGGAGAAGTAAAGGCTTCAAGGTGACCTTAGAGCATCGCCCTGTACCTAAGGGGTGATGACAGGAAAGCTGGGGAGGGACTTTTTACATGGGCCTGGAGTGATGGGAGAAGAGGGAAGGGCTTTAAAATGGAGGAGGGTAGGTTTAAATTAGATATTGGAAAGAAATTCTTTATTGCAAGGGTGGTGACGCACTGGAATAGGCTGCCCAGAGAAGCTGTGGATCTACCATCCCTGAAAGTGCATAAGGACAGGTTGGATGGGGCTTTGAGCAACCTTGTCTACTAATAGGTGTCTCTGTCCACCTAGGACAAGGAAGGTAGGTTGGAACTTTAAAACCCCTTCTAGCCAAAACTATTCTACAATTCTCTGATATAAAAACATACTGGGAAAATATGGCAATGACAGGAAACTCAGGAATTATTGTTTTACTTCACATTACCTGAAGCACTGTAAAAAGAAAATTTATTGAACTCTTTTGCCTGTAGCACTACATACATCTTATTACTCTACACATTTTATGTTTCATATAATACTTTAGGGGACTTGCTAACTATGAAAAACACATTATCCTTAATAACAAAGTTATGAAGTACTGAACATGTACAACTAAATATGGAGTTAAAAGTAGCAGCAAAGACTTCCTTCTTCAATCTTATATTTAAATAAGAACACCAAGTGGGCAGCAAGGAAGGATCCTGCAGTATCTTTAAAAGGGTAGAGCTTTCACAAAATTTTCGTGACTCACAAAATTACAGTATAGAAAAAAAGTAACCTTATGATTCAGACTGTAATTAGCAGCTTAGAAAATGCAGAAGAGAAAATGAGTCAAATACCACAGCCATTCAGGGCCTTAAAAATAAGGACAAGAACTTTAAAATCACTGCACTAAATTTACAGTAAGCCTGCAATGAAGAGAATTTTTAAAAAGGAGATATTTATGGAAAAGAAATCATATTGAAGTTAGACATGAGAGACTTTACATTGAACAAAAAAATTCTTTTTCTACAAATAATATGATCAGGAAATGCAGAAAATAAACCAATCCTTTCAACAGTTTCAATTTGTTGACATTAAGACAGCAAAATCAGATATCAATAGTTTTTCCAAAATCAGGATTTCTTATGCCAAACAAATACCATTAGGCTGCACAGAAAGTATGACACAAGAGTTTTATATTTGAACAAAAACAAATTGTTTATTAAGGAGTGCACCTGCCATTAAAAGTCTGCCCCACTAGCAAAACAAGGATTGAAAGCTAAAGCAGATCATTGAATTGTCCGACTGAAGACGAGAAATTGCTCAGCTCTACATCTGAGTCTGAGAGCATACACAGAAAATTACCTTGAATGCTGTTTTGAAATCCTCAGCACTGAGAGGAGATAGGAAACCAAGGCCTGATGCTCACCTCATTTAAGAGTAGCAATCTTTCTTCATTGCAAGGGAGCTGTTCCCTCAAGGCCCTTCAGAGCCAGGACACAGAAAGAGATTGTCAACAAACAAACTAATGAAAAGGTGTCCTGCAAGCTGTTCCCCACTGCTTTCTAGGGCTAAACCTAGACTTTTCTTTATAAGTAATCCAAGCAGCACACTTATGTGCCTGCAAAACTTCACACAGTCTTTCTGTATGGTTAGTTTGTCTGTCCCTGAGCTCATCTCCCAAAGCTTTGCTCTCCAACTTGTTTTCAGAGGGCATGAAAACCATTATCACATCAAATAAACAAGGGATGCTTTCAACTATGTAATCACTTAGCATACATCAATTAATACAAGAACATGTAGGTGTTTAGGGAAAAAGCATTTTCCACTAAGTCCTGATTCTCTATACTAACTTATTCTTTAATCTGTTTCCTGCATCATCTTGGGTACTAGATGAGCAGCAGAAATCTTTCCCTGGTTTGCTATGAGTTACTACCCTCTGCAACTAAAACCAACTATTAGTGACTACAAAATAAATAAAAAAAAAAGAATCACTTTTTTTTTACTTTTTTATTATCTCTTTTCTTTAAAGATGTTATTATAGGATATGCACTGAGCTAGGGGCAGCTGGTGATACTATTGCAATGCATTCCCTATAATGATGGATTTCTCTTCCTGAGACCAGAAATTTCTCAAAAATCTTAGTATATTTTTTATGGGTTTTTCCCAAATGTGACAATGCAAATTTAGCATAGCATCATTATATCAAAGAGAAATAAGAAACAGGGTTTTTTTGATACAACATCAGGCCTAGAAAATATTTCAAGAAAAGGAAGCTCATATACACAAACTACTCCAATTTTCAGTGGGAATTTCTAAAGATATAATACAAGATAAATCTAATTAGCTTCAAGGAAATGACAATAAGAGATCAGAGGAGAGAGTAGACTGGTTAAATCTACATGAACTTCAAAAGATTCTCAACAGAAAAACACAAGAAAAAGACTAATGAAGGAAATTAGCAACTGTGATATAGATAGTAAAATTCAAATTGGATTCCAGAATACCACTGTTAGGTTAATGATTTGTTGTATAGCCCATGCAGGGAACAAGGGTTTCTGAATATAAAAGGTCTAACATTTAGCTCAAAGCTGCTGCAATTACCTCATGTATATGCTGCTTTTCCCTTTTCTGTTCTGGTGGAACAGGGTTGTGAATTTACCTATCTTGGTTCCTGCACCTGCTTATTAGCTGTATGCTAGTAATTACTGGATCAAAACTGGAGCCTGGCATTTACAAAAAATATCCTGAGGAACCTGGAGAGCTCCAAGTTGAGACAGTGATGTGATGGCAGTTCTGAAAACTTGTTAGAGATGAATGGCTGAGAACGATACAGATTAGGGTAAAATGGAAGCTGGAACACAGTCAGCCAGGGAAGGAGTCCATAGAAAAGACAGAAGGATATAAAGGAAAGAAAAAAAAGGACATTTTTGCTTATTCTGCCTAAAGTAAAATATTAAAAAGTAAAACAAGTAACTAATAAAAATAGCAAGGAGAGGAGATAGTACATGGGCAAAAGATAAGATTGTTTGGCAAATCTTACTTCAAAATTTAAGAAAAACATGTCTGTTTCATTACAAAAGCTATAATGAGGACTGCTCTACAGCTATTATTTTGGGACATAGAGCCACTAATATAGGTCAGGCCATTCCATAGGAGCCCATAGCCATGCACTAAAATCTCATTGTGGTTTCTGCCTGAACAAAATGAAAAACTGGTCTTTCTTTTAAGTTTACAATTCATATCATCTTCAGTCCAAGTAGTGCCTGAAGAAAATTATTCAGTTGCCTGAATCTGAATTTACATACAAGAGCACCTGAGTTTCAAAGTGCTAAATAATGAAGTAGAGTTATACTAACATCAGCATTAGTCAACTCAAATTATGAAAATGGTTTTAGATTTTTGATAGTGGTCTGCAAGTAATATTAAATTATGTGCATTTTACATATTCTGGACCTATCACATTCCCAGCTTTCCAAGGTGGTGCTGCCTGTAGAGGCAACATGATCTAAGCAAAGGGGAGCACAGTGACAAAAGGAATGGCAAGGTGTGAGGAAAATGGATCCAAAATCCTACAGGGTGATCCCTGTCTTCAGCTCCTGGACAGGTTATGGCTGTAATTCGTCAAATCAATTTTTGATACCTGAAATCAATCCAACATTTATTTTACTAAAGTAAAAGACAACCAAAAAAGTAAATAGGACAAATTCTCTTCCAGGTGTAACCAAACAGTTAACCCAATGTGATTAACCAAATTAGTTGTAACTGAACACTTGGGTGGAAATTTCCACCTTTCACTGGTAGCACAGAGCAGCAAAATGTATCAGCTTATCCTGGAGAATGTCTCCTTTTAGCACCACAAAAGAGAAAGAAGCTCATCAGATGTACATTGGAAAATGCATATAATAAAGACTTGAAAAGTTCTTAAAAACTCTAAATAACAAATAAATAAGCAATGCCAATTCAAAACTGTTCTAGTAGACCATCATGGGAACAAAACAAAACAAAACAAAACAAAAAAAAAAAAAAAAAAAAAAAAAAACCCACACTTTTCTGGAGTGAGAAACATTTAATCTCTGATATATAGAGAGAACACTTTTTCCCCCTACTAAACCTTGTCATATAAAGACAGAAAATGTTAAAGACTCAAATATATGCTTAATTTTGATTGCACAATATTTAACAACATATAGACAATATTGATTCGGTGCATGAACCATGTAATATCCCATAAAGTCATAGCATAATTGTATGTGAGCTCTGTAGAAATGTCAATCAGCTGAATTCTGTGGAAGCTAACAGAGAAACTCTGTTGAATGTGCTATTAGAAGTCCTCAAGCATTAAAAAGTCTCTAAACCCCTCAGCTGAAAACCTGTCATGCTTGAATAACTGTAACAAGCACAAAAATAGGTGTATAGTCTCTGAGGCTGTTCAGAAAACTACAAGTTACTTTGTTATTCTTTACTGTGAATGATAAAATTCAAGTAATGTGTTGTAGGCTATTTTTACCACACACAAAACAAAGAAATCAGTTTAAGGAACCATGTTTTCCACACAAGTCCATTAGCAGAGAATAGATGGGGAAAAGACATAACAGATTTTTTATGACACTTTACCTGGAAGAAAAAAAGTAGTTATCTGGGGACAAGCAACTGTATTAAGCATTGAATAAGATACATACAGACTTTTATTGCAACATTCTGCATTTTCAGAACACCACACACTCTGACCTAACTAAGCTTCACAGTTACTTCTTCAATATCTTTGGGCATTTAATCATTAGTTTATAAACACAGAGCAGAGATATAATGCGGACAACACCAGTTTAGGAGTCTCAAATAAAAAAAAATTAAGATTTCATGAAGGATTCAGAAACACAAATCTCATTGAAAGCCAGACCCTTTCAGCAACCATACTGTGGGGTTTCTAGCTCATAGATATTTTATTGACATACTCTAGGCATGTTTTTTTGGATGCTGAAAGGTTTACAACAAAAGCAAGTAACTGTACCCTTTTGATTGCATGGTGTATTTAATTTTCATGTACCACATTAGTTATAATATTGGTCTTAATAAATCACACATACAGAATGACCAGGTTGGAAGAGACCTTTAAGACCCTTGAGTCCAACCCATGCCCTAACACCTCAAATAAACCATGGAACTGAGTGCCCCATCCAATCTTTTTTTAAACACATCCAGAGATGGTGACTCCACCACCTTCCCGGGCAGGCCATTCCATAGCTTTATCACCCTTTCTGTAAAAGCTTTTTCCTAATATCCAACCTAAATTTCCCCTGGTACAGCTTAAGACTGTATCCTCTCATTCTGTCAGTTGTGGCCTGGAAAAAGAGACCAACCCCTACCTGACTACATCCACCTTTCAGGAAGTTGTGGAGAGTGATAAGGCCACCTCTGAGTCTCCTTCGCTCCAGGCTAAACACCCCCAGCAGCTCCCTCAGCCATTCCTCACAGGACTCGTGTTCCCAGCCCCTCACCAGCCTTGTTTCATCCTCTGGATGCACTCAAGTGTCTCAACGTCCTTCCCAACCTGAGGGCCCCAAAACTGGACAGAGCACTCACATCTGTCACAAAACACAGTGCAACTGAACAAATACCTTTTACAGCTTCAGTCAAGTGCCCTGGATCATCAACACTGTGAATGAATTTAGAGGTTACTCAAATCTGTCTAGCCTTAACCAAGTTAGAACATCGCATCTAATAAACATTGGTTGTGTGTGTGAAGAGTGCTACAGAGGATATACAATCAATCTAGAAGCCGTGATTTTTCAGTTTATTGTTCCTCTTGCCATTATGTCAGCTGCTCTGCAATCACAGAAGTGAATCATGTCTGTCAGTGCAAGTGAAGTCTGAGCAATCATCTCAAAGCATCTGTCTGCAGCATTGCTTAAAGGTTGTTTATATATTTATACATATGATACCAGGATTAAAATTAGATTTTTGTCCTTTACAGATATTTCCTGTTGCATAACAACTTTTTCTCTAAGTATATCTCCCAGGATATAATGTGATGTGTTACAGCAACCAGCTGTAGAAACCAGAAGTTTGCATTGCTCCTGTCCCTAATGTGTTTTGTTCAGTAAATGAGAAAATTAACATTTCAGTAATAGTAATTTGACAAAACTTTTTATTGCTTCTATTACTGATTCATGTAGTCTGCAACTGTAGATATGGATTAATTACACATTTTGGAGAAGACAGATGCAGATACATAACCTCCCATGAATGAACACCCCACTATAAATGTTTAACATGATACAACCTTGTTCATAGTCAGGTTTTTAAATCAGGATTAAAATTCTGGTATGTCACCCACCTTAAGTAATTTTTTGGTCTTTTTCAAACTGTGGGTCACACATAATAAATAGTTAATTTGGAATAATCACATGTTGGATAATGGGCTGTCAGCAAGACGTGCTGGTTCCAAGTTTACATCTCAATGTTTTCATGCCTACATTAGCACTGAAATCAGCAAAAGAGATATCTAGCCTTGCATAACTGGGAATAGTTTAAATACTCAGTATCACTATTTTTCAGTACGCTTAGTTTCTTATATTTAAATATTTTCTTTTTGCATAAATATTTAGGTTTTTTGAATAAAATTTTTGCATATTAAGCTAGTGTCATGAGGGATGGAAAAGATATAAAACTTTGCTCAGCTTAATATCTACAATGTACAAGTGCAACAGGAAGCTAATAGCTTGTTAGCACAACGTTTAATGGGAGAGTAACAGATCTCATCCTTACAAGTGGTTTTATTCAGGTAGTACAGGGAATTCAGTCTCCCATGCCCTATAAAGACTTTCAAATTGCTGTATTTCGTCTCAATATGATTAATGGAAAGTGTTTCTTTCTAACAGAAATATCCCAAGATATAAATTACTGTGTTAACAGTTTTAATTACTATTCCCAAGCAAACAGTTAGGCCTATTTGGACTCAGTAAGTATATCAATTTCAGATTAGTTCTAACCCAACACAATAAAGAAATTCATCTGCTCAAAGCTACCAGAGACAACTGTAGCATTATAATAGAATGGACTCAATCCTACATTATTTCCTGCTCTGCATATCCAAGACTTCTCAAGCTGAATGAACAAATCTCTATTGACTTGAATGATTTTCAGGTTACCAATGGCAAAACCCCTGTGTTAGATAACAATATTAAATTTGCATCTAATCCTGTTTTCCTGGAACCATTGTCATCAATGCCATATTTCAGCCAAAGTTCATTTATAAGATTTTAAACTTTTAAAGATTAACGCTGATATTTCACTTGTTCAGATTTTATCCTATACAGTTCTTGCAAGCTTTAATCTAGAACATGATATGCCCTTATTTCCACTAATTCTTAACATTAGTGTGACAACAAGAAGAAGGAAAAAAACTACCAGTCCTGATTATACTTCACAATGTTTTAGAATGTAAGAAAAGAAGTAAAGTTTCCACACCACATTAAAACTCAGCTGGGAAGTATTGCAAGTCTGAACTAACTCATTTCACACACATACCAACAGTTTAGCACTTTCCTCTGATACATTACCTTTCATCAGAGTTTTTGCATGTAGAAAAGTCAGGGATGTACCCCAGCTGTACTCAAAGTTAATGTGAACGTTTATGGACTAAGGAAAGTCTACTGGGAACCAACCTACTGTATAATACATGCTACACCCTGAAAATCAAAAAATACTTCTATTTCCTCAGATCTGTGAAGCATTAATAACAGAGAATGAATAGCTTCACAACTTCAAAAAATTTATGTAGAAAGAAAAATAATTATATTAAACATGGGATATAGGAGTTTCAGAACATATGTTGAGTTCAGATTATATTAAAATGATCAGAATTAATTAATCAGAATAGCTATATCATATATTATATTATATATATTACATTACATATTTATATATATTTGGAAAATGAAATTGGATGAAATAAACATAGAGGACTTAGGAAAAAATTTTGGTGCAATTGAAGACTCCTGCATTTCTTTGACAGTCATATTCCCACTTTGAATAGCATTCAAAACACATCTATGTTGGTCACACTTGCTTTGCTCTTTACTGCTATTTACTTTAAAAGAATAAAAAAATTGTTTCCACTATACATTCTATTCCTTTTCTATTAATTTGCTTTTTTCAAAAGATTTTTACTGAATTTCACTTTTTCATGGTCATTTTTAATTGATATTCAAAATTATTCACTGATATTTTATTCTTTTATTATATGTACAAACATTTTCCATTTTAAAAATTATTCTTTGCAATACACTCAGAAGTATCAGGACTGAGCCATTGCCACATCAAATTTCTCATAATTTCAAACTAAAACCATTACTAGTCCATGTTTATTGTGGCCCTCCAGCAACTCTCATGGGAGGTCATACAGAACTGCATGACAGCCATGAAATTATGCTGTATCATTAATAAATAACTTACTATAAATGTCAAAATCCCTCAGCTTCTAAAGACTGCTTTAGTAATTATGCTACATTGATCTTAAAACAATGACATTCTGTCCTTTCTTTCTTCTTTCCTGTACCTCTATTTGGTGGAATATCTCCTACTTATCAGCAATTTATTTTGAATGAGACTACAGAGGTTTAAAATTGTTAATGCAAATCAAGTCACTTGATAGCTTCAGAGTGAAAAAACACTAATATTTTTTCTAATTGCCTAATACTTTCTCTTGAATAACTTGCAAACATTTGAAACAAGCTTCTATCATTAGCATAATATAATCATAATGCTCCCACTTAATTACAATTTATTTGAATGACTAATCATTGCTTTCATGTTTTAAAATAATAGAAACATTTTACAAACTGCAATGTAGTATCTGTCTATCAAGCATTAGTATAAAGACAAGTGCAATACACATAGGTTTTATTAGCCATTGTCTTTAAAAATGTTTTCTACTTCTTTTGCAACCTCTGTGATAGACTTTAAAAAAGAAAAAAAAAAGTAAGTTTGATGCATGCCCATGAATGATGCAAAGAGAACTGTCTCCCAAGAACAATTTATCCAAACTGCTGGGTTTTTTTCCAGCCTATGCCACTAATAACCTCAGTTACTGGCACCATCCCAGTAAGAATGAGTCATCTTAAATTTGAAGGATATCGACTGCTTTTTTATAGCCATGTTAAAAGTGAAGGACTTTATAGTCAAACACAGCATCATTTCAATTGCATCTTCACTAATTTATTTAAATAATAGAAGAGTAGAACATAAAAGGTCAGCTAGAAGAAATGAAGGAAAACTGTCAGGATCAAACCTTCCATACTTTTCATTCAAGCTTTCACTTCTGTCTCATCTTACATGTGTGTGCATCAATGCTTATTATTTGCTATTTGCCACATATTCCATATGCCTCTGTTTCCACATGCAAGTGAGAAAGCGCACTGCAAGTCAGCACTTTTTCCCCTACCCCCCCTTTCTGTCACGTCCTTCTCTCTTCTACATTCTCATCCTCTTCATTATCACATCTGTGGTGGGACATGCACCAAGGAACTGTCAGCAAGCTTCTTGCTAAGAGAAAATGCCACTCGTAGCCTTGTTGTCAAAGCCAGGCACAAAGTCTGTTCAGAGGAAAAGCTTACCACAGTGACTAAGGAAGCAAAGAATCATGTTTTTCTTATTTATCTAAAGATTTATGCATGTGAGAGAGAATATTAGAGTGGTGAAAAAACTCTCTCTCAGTAAGAGATTCAAGTCCAAATCTAAAATCTCAGTCAAATTATTTGCTAAAAGTGAATTATATGATTTGATAAAAGTTCAAAGTATTCTTTGAACAGTATTGAACAGAATACAAGCCAGAAGCCTGGCTGTTATTCAAGGATCTTCCAAAACCTACAGTTGAAAAAAGACATGTATCTACTATATCTTGTTTTAAAACTACTTAAGCAGTTAGTTGGTGATAAAGACTGTCCTTGCTGCTGGAAAATATGATTTCAATGTTCAACCTCTCAGCAATTTCTGCTACGCAAATGTCTTTCCTATTAAAAATTGAAATGAATAATGGGTGAACAGAGGGAAAATTAAAGCAATTTATATATCGGAATTATATAGGTCCTCAATCACTTTATGTTATCGTATTGTGAATTGCTCATTCATACAACAAAGTCTGTAGAATTACAAAATGGCTTGTTATAGTGCATTCTCCACTAGTAATTCAGACCATGTCCAAGCTGTAGCCATTACCATAAACTCTTTTAATAAATCTGCCAGTTCCATATGGCCATATGGCATCTATAGAGGAATAACGGTCTCCCCTTAAACACTACCTACCGAAAAGCTATTCCTCTCATTCTTTCTCATTCTTCTTATTAGAACTAAGATTTCTCCCTTTTTTTTTTTTTTTTGTGGACAGGAAAATTCTTCATAGACAATTTCTTTGCTGGGGTAAATTTTCATATTATGCTTATGTGATAAGCAAGGACAAACAGAGCTGGGGTTTTTGCTATCGATCTTTGTTCTGCTTCACTGACATAATTTATTTGCTTTTTTTCCCCATGCATATCCATATCCAAGCAAAAGCTGATCTGGACTTCTCACTTACTCTCACCCCTCCTCTGGTCCCTCTTTTGGTATATTTTTATTTTAAAGGCAAATACTAATCGTTCAGTAAATTAAAATTATACGAATGGAACAAGAAGTTCTTCTAAAATAATTGAAAGTATTATTGTATCTGTTAGAATATACAGGGGCATTGTCCATGTTCAAAGATATAAAACTAGAAAGAAAAATAAGCTAAAGCATGACAGCAAATGACGTGTTAGAAACAGCAAAACAAGCCACTCCAGGTTCTTCAGACTCAGCTTCCATTTACATAGACTCTAGCAGAGAAATCTTCCCATTTAGATCTGATTGCAACCAATACAACTGTCCTCTTTATGATCTTGTGGCAATCTAGAACAAGGAAGTTCTGGACTAAAACAATATTTTTTGTTGGAGGGACATCTGGATGTTAGCTTCCTGATCAAAGTAAGATTATTAAAAGATCAAAATTGGATCAGGTTGCTCGAGGCTTTGCCAGCTTCTGAAGATCTCCAAATACAGAGATTCAAGAATCTTTATGAGCAATTTTCCTACTCATAGCCAGTCTCATTTAAAAATAAAGGTAGGATGATTTAGCTAATTTTGAGCATGTTTCTGAAGTCTAGTGACGGTGTTCAAACAGTGTCTACTTTGGCACAGATATTTTGGTACTTACTATTTTTGTGGATAAATAAGAGTGCGAAGCCTGCAGCAGCTGGAAATACACAACTATAATAGAGAAAATGGTAAGAGAAGAACACAGAAAATTATACACAAAATAGATAAAAGAATAGGAAAGTAAAACCAACAAAGAACAGAAATACCATTATTCTGATAGGATAAACATATACAGAAAAAAATTTTTATAGTGTAAGAGAAAGTAACAGCTGAAATACATAATCCTACTCCGCAGCAAAAATATTTTATTTCCTGTGGAAACTTCCTGGAGCTTGGTTTTATATTCAGGATATTTTAAATGTGTTGGAACAATCTGTTATAATCCACTGTTTGAGTCCGTTTCCCTACACTGGCCACTCGAAGCCACGTTTTTTTCTGATCCGTTACAGAACCTTGCCCTGGTCAATGGTGTCACTCTCCCTACCAACACAGTCACAAAACTCAACACTTATTTCCTAAAAGCCTAATTTTGAACTGCATTTTTTGCAATCAAACTCATTTGATTCCAGTATTTATCCTTCTCCTCCAGGAAGCCTTAGCTTGACACAGGATGACTTTAAGTCTCTACCCTTAAAAGTGAAATGCAATGTATGGCAGTCAAAGTAGCAAAATGGTGACTTCTCTTTCTGAGTACCTATAGTACCTGTCCGAGGTGAGTGAGTATCTCTTTTGATGGCTTTGACAACTCTGATTTTTCTCTTCTGGCTGCTCAGAGATGCAAAAGCAAATCCATCTGATCACATTCTCCTTTGTAGTGCCATTGACTCTAATACCTTGTATCTATGTTTCTGCCATATTTGACTTCAAAAGACAATGACATTGTACAGATGAAAAGCTTCTACAAAGCTTCCCTCACACACCCTTTTTGAAGATCAAATCAAGCTCTAGGCATTAGTATTACAATTTTGATACACTCTACTTGCAAGAAATAATGGAAGAAAATCACCACTTCACTGTAATAGTTTTTTGACTTTAAGAAAAAAATAACAGGTCTTTTTTTCAAATGAACATGGTTGCTTTTAAGCTTAAAATGTCAAACAAAATCTGAAATAAATGTATACACATCATGACAGGTCTCTGCATTAGCAGAAACTCAAATATTCCAGCCAATTTTACTTTTTGTAGAATTTGGCTTTCATGTAGTCACTATAATGATTGTATTTCCATAGCTACCTCTGCAGCCTGTGGTTCTGCCTAGTTTTTCAGAACAAGAAAGAGCAGTTTACGTATTGTCCTGAATTCAGCCCCAGCAATAAATTACTAAGAGTAGGGTAAAATAGTGAAGATACCTACATATCTGGATTCTTTGAAGGAAAGGATCCTTTTGATTTTTGGTTTAAAAAAACTTGCTTTTAATTTTTCTCATAGCTGTGTTTTGCCTCCCATTCACCAGTCCTCATTTCTAATCTGCAACATTGCTGCTGCAACAGGGACAAGCAAATTGCAACATAAATGTATATTTCAATTGGTAAACTATTCAAGTTGCAAGTATTAATCAGTTTGTTAGTAGTGACATTTGAGGTAGAATCTCACTTTCGTGGATAAAAAATATTTGTCACAATGATTAGATAATAAGCAAAGTGTAAAAGTTTCTGATATATCTATTTTTGACATCTCATCCTTGTGTACAAAGGAGTACCCAAGATTCATAGATGCTCATGGTTGAAAGGAACAACATAAGTCAAAGGGCCTGCAAAAGCTTACAAAGTTTTATAAGTTAATTTCACATGTGGCATGGAAATTGGAATATTTGTTCCTGAACTCCTAGTATAAGCAAACTACAGTGGGTTGTGGATCAAAGGCTAGGGTGAAAGAGAAAAAAGAAAGAAAATATTAATTAAGATGGGAAAAGAGAGAGTCACTGTATGAGGGATAGAGAGCAGTGAAAAAGAGTATTGCCTGTACAGCTGTAAACCTACACAAGTAGAAGGGCTATTCAAAGATTCTTCTTTCTGTCCATTCAGACATGGACTACTGAAAAGATATTAAATGCCAAAGAACACTGGATGTACCATTCCCCTCACAAAATGTAGAACAGCAATGACCTCAAATAATCCTGGTCAAAAATAAACAGGCAATAATTGAGATCTAAGTGTCTTCAGTGGTTTGTCTTGTAAGAACATGAAAGCAGGATAATTCCCTCAAGAACAGGTAATGGGCTAAAAAAAATTGGTTAATCACTTTAGAAAGAGTAAAAGCCTGCCCAGCAATAAAATATTTAGAAATTAATGAAGAAAAGAAAAAACAAGTGCAATCTTAGAAGGCAGAGATTTACATTCTGAGGCCATTAGCACAAAGATCCTGTTTCCTGCCGTGTGATTTCACCACTGAACAGAACAGAAACCTGCCTTAGTCTATTCTGTTCAGATGAAGAAAAACAAAATATTGCAGGAATCAGATATCCTGTTTAAAAATTCTAATCAAAATAAAAAAAAAAAAACCAAAAACATGTGATAATGTTCTGCAATCATCAACATGCTTTTTTGGAGAAACCAGTCATCTTACTTTGGTGCTTTAAAAACTACTTCTATAGTACAGTCTCCTTCTAAGAGCTGGGACACAAATTAATCCTACTTTCAAAAACCTCTGTTGTTCTAACAATTTTGGGAACAAACCAAGAGAGGTCACCTGCCAGCAGACTTCCATCCTTGAAATTGCTGCCGAAGATAACCAACAGTGACACTTCCCTGTTATTGTCAATGACAAAGTCAAGGGTCCTGCTAGAAGATGACTCCAGGTCGTGCACCCTGTTACAGAATGACAATTCTTGCAGAACCCTGCTGCACATTGTAGATAAGTTCTGGATTTTTGCAAGTTGCTCCTCCTTTGTCAGTGTTAATTTCAGTTGAAGTAGCATTAGACGAGTAAGAAGGGCTTTTATAACTCTTGTACATCAATACCTCACAGTTTATCTTGCTCTTGGCTCTGATGAACCTTACAGAACTCTTGCGTTTTGTTATTTCTTTTCTTGTCCACTTCTCCTTCCATACACATTCTTGATTTCTGCCAACAGTACAAAACTGCTCTGACACTGGAGTCATAATTACAGAAATGTCCAAGTGACTCTATTCTTATGACCTCATGTGTATAATAAAATAGTAATGAAGTGTGCAATTTTTGTTCAGATGTGTTTATATTCAGCAGGATCTGCTGAATTGCATTCTATATACTTCATGTTTACTACAAGCAAAGTAGCTGGACTAAAACTGGATTTAAATTGCCCAATCAACTGCAGCACTTACCTGTCCATGGTGAAAACAAAAAATAGTTGTTTCTGGAAGCTGTTGAAGCAATGGAAAAGAAATCCTGCCATCTTGACCCCTGGTAACATTATGAAAAAAAGAATTCTTACACTGTGAAAAAAGATTCAGAGTTTGTTGGCTGTTCTGTCATCCATTACAGCTTCCTATACCCTTCTAAAAACTTGTCCATTCCCATCATCCTTCTTTCAGTCACAACATTTTACCAAGCCTTCATACTTCAGAAGTATCTCTCCCAGAAAAATAACAATGGCATATATAAAGGAGCAAAAAGCAGAGATTTGGTGTCTGTATAAATAAATGTAATGAAAAAATAGACCTTTTAGAATAAATAAATTTTAATTATTTTATCAACATAAGGGACATTGCATAATGCAATTTTCCCAGTTTTCACATTCTGAATTAGTTTATGAACACATATAATATCTCTCCATGTTTGTTGAGGCATAATCTACTTAATATTAGGAACATTTATTTTAATTAGACTCCACCCTCACAAAAATAGATTTTTTATGTCATGTATTCCATACCGCATTTACAATCTCTTCCAATTAAATATTTTTAACAAATCAGTGCTCTGATTTGTCATTATGAATAATATAATGCTGTCTGTAAAAGGCATAGATCAGATTTATCTGCAACTTTATACATTTTGTGCTTTAAAACTCAGATAATTGCTACTCGTATATGACAGAAAGATTGGTCTCAGACACCAAAATGCATATATCTTTCTCTTAGTTCAACCCCTTTGTGTTCCCAGGGAATAGAAACAAGTTCCAAATTACAATGGTCACCAGTACCGAAACTTCTTCTACAGATCACTGGAAAGTCCTCTCCAAATACCCTCTTCATTTCAGATACAAGACCAACAAAGTGACCAAACATGACTCCTGAATGACCTCGATGAATTTAATTTGAATGATCTCCACCTCCTTCATGTACAAGTTGCTTTCTATATCATTCAGATAGCAGAGCTGAAACTCTCCAGACAAAGGCTGGGATGCATCTCACATTTCCTACTCTATGGAGTAAACTGCAACTCCATAGGAATCTACTGCCATCTTCCTCTCCTTCAGTTGACTGCAATCACTGTATCTAATCCTGCTGTTCATGTAATGATGGTCATGTTTTCCATCCCATGAAGAAAACCAGAGTTTCTGGATTGCAATTAGACTAAGGCATTAAGCCAAAAGCTTTTCTATGCATCACTGCTAAGACTGGACTTGTTCTGCAAATTTTTACAGGAACAGCCCTTGGAATCTGGGAAACTGCTTGTGTCCAGCATTAAATGCCAACTGAGAAAACTCTTTGTAAAATTTGGCTTGAGGCATAGACATCTACATCCAGTAAAAATTCTAGCCCTTCTTATGCTATAGCAGAAGTCTGACTTGAAAGGCATGAATATGTGTTATACACATGATAATGTATTTGGGAGAACATGGCAAGCAAGTGGACAACAAATGCACAATGCCTGTATGGCAATATAACACTGAACAGGCTTTTTATTACCACTAAAGAATAAACCCTCTTCGTTAAGCTGTATTTACAAATACAATAAATAGGACCTAAGACATTCTTATAGGCACCCCTTTCCTAGGCATATATGTTGACATCCTCCAAGTAGTAAGTGTGCACATTTAAAAATGTTGAGGCTGAAACTTCACCAGAAAAAAAACATTTGAAATTAAATAGACATGATTGTTCACGCAACGTGTTCAGAATTAGGCATATTTACATCCATTATCATTCATTCACATATATTTAGTGAATATTTATGGTCTAATTAGTTGCATAACAATACTGAGCATTTAACTCCATTTACATGATCACTGAGCTGTAAAAATATTGACTCATTTTTATCAAGTAGATCTTAATGAATGGCAAGAAAATGATGTATCATGAATATCTGCTTAGGAGTCTGATATAACACCACCTGTCCATATTTATCTGATTTATACAACACTTCTGACACCTGGAACCATGAAGCAAAACCAGAGCACTGTAAAAGAAAAGTTTATGATGCATTACAAAAATTCTATTCCTACCATTGTCTACCATCTATAAATAATTTGCTGGCTCACTTGTGTTCAATTGTGAATCACTTCATCCACCAAGGTACATTGCAAAATAGACATATCTAGGAGGATGGCTGCAGATACTCTTATTCTTTATTCTATAAATTAAATTTGTATACATAATTTTCCCCCTCATTACACAAGAAGTTCTAAAATACAAGCAACGTGAGAAAAAGAAGTAATATTGTGGTCCACATATGCATTGCTAGAAATGCCAAGCTAAAATGAATGAAAATGCTGGGAAAAAATATGGAAAACTACATTTACAGAAGTAAACACCTTTATATTTGACACCCTCATTTTCAAGGAATAGTCTTCATTTTTCTTGGAAGGTGGAGAAGGATATAGAAAGGATAGGCTCATGTTTATATGCTTCATTTTAAATACCATTATCCAAGGCCTCTTTAAAATATATTAATTTTCTTCACAGCATGTTATTTCATATCCTCATTTATATCCTGCCAGTGTGACTGCAGTCATACTTGCTTTGCTTTAATCATGTGACATGTGACTAATGGAATTTTGTAGCTACTTAAGTAACTAAAAGAATAAAGAATAAAAAACTGAGTCTTACTAGACTGTCATGAGAAAGATAAAGGTGCTGAAAAAAAATACAGTTAACTACTTAATATTAACATGAGCAGAGTTGAGGCTCCAAATCTCATTATAATTCTACTTTGTCTTAAAGCAAAATAAATAAAGTCGATAAAAAATTCAGTCATATAAATAACCATCAAATAAGATGTAAAAAAAGCATGGGTGCTGGTACTAGAACTGATCTCCCACAAAAAAGCCATTCCCCTCTCCCACTATTCATATAGAGCATCAAAGGAAAGGCATTTCCAGGAAGCTTAGAGTTCAAGAAGTTCAAGCAATATTCTAAGTATTTTCTACTAATATGGTAGCACTTGCCCAGTTACTCATTTCACTTGAGTGTTTTGTGCTGCCTCAGAGCTTATTGTCCAGCTCTGGTCCCCTTCCTTTCTCTACCAAGAAACAGAGTGATTTGTTCAAGCAGCAACAGCAGCTAGGCTACTTCCACACTGCAACTAAAGGCAAAGTCTCAATTACCCAGCAATCACATAATTCTGCTCCCAGAGGGCTGTCAGTACCTTGCTTTTCCTGGAACTGTCAGGACAAATGCATTGCATGCCCAATATAAACCTAATTCGTAGATATAAACTCTGGAAACAACCCTCAAACAGAATGCAACTCTACATAAATAAATCTAATTAATTTTCCTACAGAGAACAAAAAATACCTCTAATTGCCAAAATGAAGTCTGTGAATTCAGAACATCCAATAAAATTATACATTCAAGAATTTTATTATACAGTCTTTGCACATATCAAAATGCAAAGAACAGCCTATCATAGGCAATCCTATTAAAATTAATTGGCATGTTGCCTCAAATACATTAGGTCACAAGGAAAAGCTCAGGCTATATGTAAAATGTTTGAGACATTCATACAACATACCATTTTCATTGACTTTTCAATTCCTAAGTGGCTTATGCTACTTAGGACACACACTAACATGCCAGTGAAATCATGGCTGCATTACTATTTATTGAGGCTAAAGTGTGATCAAAGGATTTTTTAAATGGTATAGACAGTGAAATTGTTCCATAATCCCAGGATACAGAAAGAATCTCTATCTTTAAATGCACTTTACACAGTCCAATTTGGAAGGACTGTCTGTTCACAGTTCAGCCATATTCCCTTCATATATCATGCATGAGAAAAATCAACAGAAGGAGAAAATAAATACTTGAATTTGAGCACTGAAGTGAATATGCAAAAAATTTCACTGTTGTACAATACAATAAACTTCAGAATTACTAACAAAAGTATAAGAAATTTGTTACTTCTGGGAAAATCTATTTTAAATATCATTGCATATCATAATTTAAATATCATTTCACATTATGTTTTGGTCTGTCATTTGAAAAATTGAATTGACTATCCAGTAAAGCATTAATGGGACTATTCTATCACTGTCTAAGTGTCTTTACTGATATAAAATGAATTTTGTACTGGATGCATAAACCTTAATTTAAAAGACTGGCAAAGATCTCAAATAATTAAACGGTCCAGACTTCATATAACATGTCTGGCATGCTTTCAATGAATCTTGCTTTGTTGTGCAGAGTGATGCATTTATCAAACACCACACACATATGTTTCACCAGTTCATTAAAAATTGATTTTGTCTCTTTGTTTTTGCTCCTAAGGATCTTCAGTGTATGCAGAATTAAAAGTTGGAAGAACCCAACCATAAAGACATATGCCTTGGAACTGAAAAGTAAGGAGCCAAATTGATTCTAATAAAAATCTAATTTTAAAAAATCTGCCGCAAAAATGTTATGCACTGTGCTTTTTAACTGCACAAGCTGAAGTTATCAACCATGGAAAGAAAAGGAGGGAGAAGCACAAAAGCAGAAACTGCCATTCACAAAACTTCTATGCCAGATATACTTTGCTGCTGAAATTTTGATGTTTACACCAGAGACTAATCTAAACCATATTACCTTTTTAAAACCTCTTTTATTGTATTTGCATTGCCCCTAGACGAAGGAAGGAATGATGAATCTTATTCTATGTTCTCAGAAGGCTAATTTATTATTTTATGATGCTATATTATAATTAAGAATACTGTACTAAAGAATACAGAAAGGATACTTACTGAATGTTAAAAAAGATAATAATGAAAACTCGTGACACTCTCCAGACTCCCAACACAGCTTGGCCCCAATTAGCCAATAAGTGAAAACAGCTCACAACAGAAACCAATGAAACAATCACCTGTTGGTAAACAATCTCCAAACACAATTCCAGATTGGCAAAACACAGGAGAATCAAATGAGATAATAATTGTTTTCATTTTTTTCTGAGGCTTCTCAGCTTCCCAGGAGAAAAATCCTGGGCAAAGCGGTTTTTCAGAAAATCTGAATGCCACATTATTTAAAAATTTTCTTTCAATTTCACCAATATATTTAAGCCTCCTAAAAATTATAGGCATCTGGAGAAGTTATCATCCTAAAATATTTTTAGTTAGTGAATTTCAGTAACAGAGTGCTGGACAGCTCAGACACCCACTAAATGCCCTTTAGTTTTAGTCTGTCTCTGAGCCTCTCTACTACTATGTCAGTTCAGAACAATGATTTGCCAGAGAGAGAGGGAGAAGAAAGGGAGAGGAAAAAGATTTTAGCTAAACAGGATATACAGTGATCATTTAGTTCAACTGTCTGTCAACTTCAGGTCAGACCAAAAGTTGAAGCATTTTGTTGAGGGCATTGTTCAAATGCCTCTTAAACACTGTCAGGCAAGCAGCATCAAACATCCCTCCAGCATTTCAACTCCTTCTCAGAAAAGGGGCAAAACCCACCAGTTCTGTAGAGTTTAAAAAAATGAAAGGACTGCTTGTGTAAAACTGCAGGCAGAATAGTGCATGATTGATTCTGAGCTACTGAGCTTGAAGCAATATAAAAGGTTTCACTTCAAGTGCCAGTGATGAATCATGCTGAGCCTGGCCTGGGCTCCCCATCTGCATGCAGGGGAGAGTTTGTGTTCCCTGTTCTGCAGAGCTCTTGTGTCATTTCAGCAGAGATCTGGCCTCAGAGATGGAGGAAAGACAGCGTTGTGAACCATGTCAGATTTGTGTCTCCTGATGCTGCACTCAGACACCACGTACTGTCTTGAGGCAGACAAGGCTTGTTGTTACACAAGAGGTGTCTGTCAGAGGACAAGAATGTTAAAACTCGCTCAGAGAAGTATCTTTCTCATTTCCTCTGATGTACTACAGTAATCTCAGATTTTCCTTCAGTGTTTCCATGTACATGCAGGAAAACACCTGTTCTGGGCTTTGGGGGTATTTGGGTAGATTTGTGTGGGAAGGTTTTGGTAGCACAGGGAGCTCTAGAGGTGGCTTCTGTGAAAAGCTGCCAGAAGCTTCCCGTGTGACCAACACAGCCAATGCCAGCCAACTTCAGGACTAGCCTGCTGCTGGCCAAGGCTGATCCCAGCAGCAACAGTGGTAACACCTCTGGGATACCGTGGCTATGAGGAGGCAAAACTGCTGTGCAGCAGCAATCGCAGCTGGAGAGAGGAGTGAGAATATGTGCAAGAGGCAGATTCCCCTGCAGGCCATGATGCAGATAATGGTGAGGTACTGGGATTCATAAAGTTAAAGGGTTTTAAGAAAATGGTTAGAAAGGACAGTCATTTGAGAGAAGTTTTGTGAACATTACTAATACAGCGAAAAGTTTTCTAAGCAGTAGAGCAGACGTGACAAATAGCACAATAGACTTCTGTAAAACTGGCCTCATAGATTGCAACAAGGTTATTTAATGTATATCTTTAGAAGGTTAGTATGAATGAGTCTCTGTGCTTTGTCTCTCATGAACGAGCCATTGTATTAGCCACCATTACGTGTGTTTCATACGATTGGATAGAATTCTTGTCAATATGTTTTGCCCTATGTGTGATTGGCTGAAATCTAGGCTGAGATGGTTTTATGCTATGCTGTAATGTAACAACCCCTTGGCATTTCCTTTGGATCAGAGAGCTGTTAACATCCTGTCTCCATTGTCCTAACAATGTGCTGAGACGTGACACTGGTTCGGATTTGCCCCGTCTCTGTTCGTTTGTAAATACCGGCCAGCGGCAGTGAGGCAGCTGTCCCACTGTGGTCCATGGAGGCCCATAGTGGAGCAAAGATCCACCTGCAGCCCATGGAGGATCCATACTGGGGCACATGAACCCCAAAGGAGTCTGTGACCCTGTGGGTAGCCCTGCTGCTGCAGCCTCCAGGCAGGAGTTAGAGTAAATGGGGAATAAAGTAGAGCCTGGGAAGAGGAGAGGGAAGGGGGAACTTGTTTCTAAGACTTGAGCTTTCTTCTCATTATGTTACTCTGATTTGATAGGTAATAAGTTAAATTATTTTTTCCCAAGTCAAGTCTGTTTTGCCTGTGATGGTAATTGATAAGTGATCTCTCCCTGTCCTTACCTCAGCCCTCATGGTTTCATGGACTTTTTGTCCCTGACATGTTGAGAAGAGGGAGTAATAGAGCAGCTTTGGTGGGCACCTGGCATTCAGCCAGCATCAACTCACCGCAATCCTGTTAGTTAAAGTAGCAACAGTTGCACAGGATTAGTATACAATACATTTTCTGGAGAACACACACACATACTCACAAAAACAGTACAGTCCCTATTCCTGGAAGACTTCAATTAAAGGTTCTAATCCTGCACTTAGCTTTATAGAGACAAATCTTAAAAAGGAAAAAGTAGAAAACCTCCTTGAATGCAGCAGTACTCCTTGCAGCTGTGCAATTCCAGCCACCTGAAAATTGCTGCAGGTTTAAGGGAGTAGGCTGAAGAGGCTTCAGGAGTCAATGAAACATCACAAAAGGAATTATATTTACAAATGTGACAAGGAACAACAGAATAGGATTGGAATGAGAGAGAAGACTGAGAATAATGTTGCATGTTAGAAGCCAAAAAAATACTGCACATAGGCAAAATGTAATGAGTCCAAGGAGAAAAGACAGAAGATGGAAACCCTAGGGCATAGGAGATTATCTTGATAAAGTGAACATGTAGAACATGCACTGAGACACTACAGCACTATGATGTCTGGAGTAGAAAGAGAAATGGAAAACTCAAGTTGACTGGTGAAGCTGTAAAGGGCCCAGAGGGGGTTAAGAAGAGAGCTACCAGTCTAGGCAGCAGGGAAACAAGTGATGGAGAAAGACTGCTAGTTACCCTTTACATAAGGATGCTGCTGTGATAAACTGTGGGAAAGGGGAGCCTGCAGGGGAACCCTGGCAACCCACATCAGGTTGTGATGATGTTTCTAATGTTTCCTTCATTTCTATGATAAAGCAGCTGCAACAGAGTCAGAACTGCTGAGAATGAACATGAAGAACAATAGCATGCCACTGAATCTGTAATGGATCTAATGGATCACTTTCATCACTGAAGGAAATAACCTCACAAGAGCCTTTTATCATTCTGTTGTTCCTCCAGCATCCTCTCTTGTATCAACCAAACTGCACTGCTCAACACATTTTTGATCTAGCCTTACACAGCTTAATCTCTTAAACTAAATACAAACATCATAGGCTAATTTTTGAACAACTAAAAGGTGCACAACATAGTAATGAGACAAATAAAAATAACAACAGTGATCAAAAGAAAGGTTTCAAAGTGGAGGAAAAAGTCAACCTCTCCCCCTCCGAATGCTTTTTGAAGCTGAAATTCATCAGCTAAGTTAATGTAATGATAAATGTTTTCAAAATACAGTTCATAGGGTGATGGAAATAAAAGAATGTTTGAAAAAGCACTTTAAAAGAAGCTAAGACATAAAATGCTAATGACTATTCTTTTACAATTTTACTCAGAATAGAAAAGGAATGAAGACTAAAACAGAAGAGACAAAAGAAGTATATTTTTCTTCAAAAGGTCATTATGGTATTTTGTTACATTTTTATACAGAAGCAATTTCCTGAGCAAATAATAAGTTCTTCTTGTCAACTCCTTAGCAAATTGAATTAAAGTTCTTTCTGTAAATGTAGTTATTCACATTAAGTCAACTCATTAAAAACACGGCTGAAGAGTTTCACTAGCAATGAAAACCATTTACAATGCCGAGTTTGTGAGCTGGGTTCAACCCAAAAATATGCTACCACCCTAACTCAGGTATTTGCATTGCTTTATTGACATGGACACTTCCCCATACTAGCTAATGTTCAGCGCCTGTGACACAGAATTTTACTTTTGCTATCAACTGTAGCTGAAAACATTTCCTTCATAATTCAAGAAATAATGAAAAAAAAAAGATCTAAATTTCATGAAGTGCAAGCAATGTCTAATGCCAGGACACTAACAGATGGTCAGATCTCATTACAGCAATGTAAGATGTTACTGCTCTCAGCTCTCTTTCCTTTGCTGTTGAACAGAGGCTAGATGGAGTTAAAGAATAAAGTAGGTGTTTATTAAGAAGCCTCAATGGATACACCTTGGGCAGCAGAAGAACCCAGCCAGGGCTACACCCAAGATGATCTCAAAATGGGCACAAAATGGACGACCGGTCACAAGGTCTCTCACTTTTATAAGTTCTGGTCCATTAGCATATTGGAGTTAATTTTCCAGTTATAACTTTAGCTTATTAAATCCCATCCTTCTTTTTTTTGTCCCTTCAGTTCATGTTGTTTATGCTCTTGGGATCAGTTGTCCTTGGTCCCAAGCTAGAGAAGGAATTGTTTTACCTACTCTGTGAAGAGATCTTACCATCCCTTAGTATAAAGCTCAGAACCACACACGAAAGCAGTACAGAATCTGAAAAATGTAAAACCTAAAACCCAAAGCATTGTCACAGCAGAAGCACACTGCAGCTGCTCAGCCTAGTCAACCACTCACAGGCTAAAGCAGCATCTAACCATCAAGCTGGAAACGGAAGGCCAAGAGGTGTTTTTGACCAGTGGACTTCACATGGCAAAAAGAATACTCAGCAGAGTGAACCAAAGTCCCTTCGTCAATCCTGAGTGAAGTAGACTGTACTGCAATGTTCTTGCACATGTATTCTATGACAGGATTATTCTCATGTTTAGACTAAAAATCCCAGTGCCAGCACATACAAAACAAGCAGGGTGCTTTCTGGGAGTAGATGGGCATTTGGGGAATGAAAGCCTTAGACAACTGAACCTTAGAAAACCAAAACTAGAGTTCAAAAACCTACTACCAGGAAATAAAAAAATTCTACAGAAACAGGAGGAGACAACTTGGCAGGAGGGCAGGATATGTGGAGGCAGTGTGTGACATGATTCATAAAAAACCTAAAGAAAGGTTTTAGTACATCCACAAAAGGAAGAGACCAAGATGTGGACTGCAGAGCTGCTAAGTTCATGGGGAATAACTCTCAGTTCATGATGCAACTTTGCCCACTTACTTTCTGCTGGATAATCCACTCCTTTGTTTCTACGCACTCTACATAAACCCTGTGCTGATGAAAATTGGTGTTATTCCAGTTGATGTAATCTGTTCTTGTTATTTGCTTCATTTTAGTACAATTGGCTATTCCTGTTCCTTTTGCTCAGATCAAATTTCTAGTCTTTATTCCAAGAAACTGTTACTTGCTGAACCATGTCTTTAGAAAGAAAAAGAGTTACTTTGATATTTTTCTGTTCCATTAGTGCAATAAGTCATCCTATAAACAGAAGCTTGTTGGGTGAAATTTGACAAATCATTCTGTCATTTTAATTTTAGTACAAGTTATTATACCATACTTATTACTGAATAGTTCACCCTCCATCTGTGTGATTTCTGTATTAGATATTGCCAATTTCACATGAATGTCACACAAAATTGTGCATTAAAACAATAATTTCTTCCACTTACTGATGCCTGCACTGGGATATTTTTCCTCCTTCCACACCCCTTTTACAAGACACAGATGCCCTAAATCCATCCAACTGTTTCTTCCCTTTTCCATTCCAACAATTTTTTCTCAAGGTCACCAATAAAGACATTAAGATTACTTTTTTGACTATAAACAAACCAGCAGCTTTCTACTGCTATCTGAAGGGGAATAAATAGGACCAAAAACAGTCGGGAATTACTTATTACATTCAGCAACTCTGGATTATTTTACTTCCACTATATTTAATATAAGTGTTACCTTTTTTTTTTTTTAGCTTGCTTAAATTAATGGTTTTATGCTTCTGCTGTAGGTTTTGGTTTTAAGGGTTATTGTGGGGTCTTTTGTATTGTTTTAATAAGGTAGTTATGACAATCCACATTTATAAAGTAGCATACTCTTTCATCATGGCCTTCTTAAACAACAATTTTTCTATTGATTTATCATAGAAATTACTGGGAAAAAATTCTAGGCTTTTAGCAGAAAATGTCAGGTACTGTATTAATACTAAGTGCTCAAAGTTCACTTCCTGACTGCAAAGTTTCTGTTGGTTTATTCTTAGCCATTGACTTCATCTGATTGAGTTTGAGTTTATTTTATGGAGTACTATTCATCCTTGAACTTCTGTTTATGATATCGAGAGTTCTTTATAGAAATGACCACAGGAGGATACAACAGCGCTGATGCATATTATTGGACTGTGGCTCCCTCTGGACATGCCATTTGTTTTGCAAGCAGCTAAGTAAGCCATATATTCTTTTCATGCCCCTTTAAGCCCACAGGTGCTCAAAATATTTGAAGAATTCTCAGGGCTCAGATCCCTATGCAAAGAAGCTATTTATATATATATAATTTCTATTGGATAGATGATAACATAAAGCACTGTGGCTAAATCCTTACAGACACTGGGTTAAAACGGCTTTTTGCCAACTTCTTTGAATAAGCACTCAGGCTGAAGCTCACATTTTCCTTTGCACTGTGAAAGCAGCACACAAAGAAATTCACTAACAGGCCTCAATAAGGTAGAAGAGCAGTCTCCAAGGACAGAGAGAAAATACTTACTTTTATTTCTTACTTTTATTTATTAAATACCACATTTAAATACCCCATTTTCAGGTTACGCAGCAGGAACACCAAATCAGCAGCAATGTATGTTGGGTGTCTAATTGTCATCCAGAGGTTAGCTTTATTCTGAAGTCCCTGGAAGAGCTCCCCAGATCTCCTCCTCTCCTCTAGCAAGTGGTTCCCTGTCAGAGGACTCTGCAAACAGAGATAAAAAGAGGAAGAATCAGGAGTGGTCCTGCTGTACTAAGTAAATTAACTCAGGAGAATATTGATGAGATTACTAATTTATTTAACATATGAACTGAATTCAGAATTGGAATAAAATTTCATCTCTTACCATTCATCAGTTACATATTGCCTAGGGCCATGAGCCTGTTCATAGGCTACATAATTTCACTTTTCTTTTTCTCTCCTTTCTTATACTTCATTTTGGACTGAAATACTTCAAAGAATGAATGCTCTGGTTTGTAACAGCCAATATACTGTCACCACAACCTTTACAATGACAGATGCCACTTTTTTTAAAAGTAGAAACAGGTTTTTTATTAGTAGCTCTAAAAGTCCTCTACACTGTTCAAAGAACTCCTTTCTGAAAAACAACTGTGAGAAAATTTTCACTAGCAGCTGATCTTCTTGACTGCCTAGATAACCTTCCTCAAGGAGGAGAGGTACTGAAGTGAGTACTTGTGCTACAACTGACCATCCATCCCGGGATTTTCATCAGGAAGACTGGAAATGCCTGAAGAGAACCATGCCTACAAAGACAAAACAACAGACTTTCACCCCTAATTCCTGCAGCTTTCCATGTCCTTTTTCTGTTCAGAGGTCTGAAGAATTAACGATCACCTGGATATGTAAATCAGTCCTCAGCTACAGGTTTTAATTGATAAATTATTTAGTTCCCTCAAGAACTTTGGTAGAGGAATCTTCAATGTTGTTCAGCTTGGGAGTCCTGGAGGGCATTCAGTATGCAGACAAAGTGGCAAAATTCACAGAGGATTGTCATATTCAGGGAAAACAAGGGAAACCAACTCAGACCCACCTCCTGCTGTGTCAGACCAGACATCATTCTACAGGCACAGTTGCCATACCAAGTGGGATCACACTTCTGCACAGAAACTTTTGTGCTTCCCTCACCTGTTATTGTTACTCTAGTAAGTCAAATTACAGAAGAAATCGTTTATCAACAAGTGCCTCTACTGAAAATAACAGTTTTCTGTTGAATGAAAAAGGGACTTCAAAGTGCAGAGAAGAAAGGAAACAAGTCTGAAGACTAAAAAGTAGAAAAATAATTTTCAAAAAAGATATGTAAAGGGACATAAACTAGAAAACAAATGGGTAAAATAAATAGCAAGCAAATGAATAGGGTCAGGACAGAGCGAGGAAGGGAACACAGCTACCTGCCCACATTGTCAGGCATGCTGAGAAAGGGCAGACCTGATCAACCTGGCCCTTCTTCTGCCATATGCAACCTCCCTTAACCAGGAGCTGAAGGAAATGAACTTTTCTCCCTAGTATTATTGCTTTCAGCAAATCAATGTGAACGCAATACCACTCTTTCTAAGATAGCACTTCACTCTGAGCGTTTATTATATCTTCCTTGTGCTCAACAGCTGCAAAGTTTCAATTTCTTTGAAGACAGTCATTTTCTGATCAACTTTTCAATGTTTTCTTTCCCTCTGTTCCTTTTACAGCTGCTCCCTTTCAGTCCCTCCTTGCCTTCTTCCTTTCCCCTATCTTCTTGTGTTTATTCCTGAAATCCCAGGTCTTTTCCATGCTGCTTCAAGACAGTATTATCAACTTATCTTGAAACACACACACTTGTGACAGCAACAAGAATTAACTGCCTGTTCTACCACACGGAACAAATTTTTATGTAGTACTAAATTTAAAAGGAAATCAGAACACAGGCAATTCATTGAGAAGTTTACTTTTCCAATTAAATGGAAGGTTAATGAAGATAACATTAGAAGGAAACATGCTGAAGACAAAAAACAGTTCACTGAGTTCTGGTTATTGCTTTTTATGCAGCCTGCCACTTCACAGCAGAGCAATTAAGCCTAAGAGGTCTATGGCTAATATGTGCTTATGTGGTCTATGTGATTCAGTTCAAGAAAAACCAATGTAAAGGACAAGGCTTTTGCTTTCACTCTTCATTCACTGGAGTGAGGTATTTTTGCATGTGGGATTTGAAAAAGGGAATAGATTAAATCATTAACACAAAGCTTATTTTTAAAGTCTTGTCACTGCAAATTGCAAAAATTTAAAATTCAGCTTGAATGAATATTCACCTAAAACCTGTTTCTGAGGGCAGTAGAAAAGCTTTTGAAAATTGTGAAGGATTTCTTTTTTTTAAAAATGTTTTAATATAAAGTACCTTAAATCAAACAGCAATAAAGTGACTTTGGTGACTTCACCCAAACCCTTTCACTTCTATTCAATATTGGCAGAAAAAATTGGATTGCCATCATCTCTACATTTCCATAAATATACATAATTTCAATGATGGTGGCTTGTTTGTAATTTCCTTGAGTTTGCATTATTTTTTGACAACTTCATGAGGAAAAAACAATAGATTCCCGAATTTAAAAAAAAGAAAAAAGACAAAACAAAAAAAACCAACAAAATCACCTACATTTCTCAGTTGGAACTCATTACAGAGAATGCATTTATTTTTACCCAAGAGCTCTAACTTTAGTCCTCATCCCTGGGTCTGACATAACATACAATTTATGAAGTCCTCTTTATCCATCTGAGGAACCTGCACAGAAACAGATTGTTTCAGTTGGTGATAGAGAACATGTCCCTCTCTTTCTCCATTAGCTGTAGAGAGCCAAATAAATGTAGGCTAGGGAGACTACACTGAGACTCCCCTAGCTGGATAATATGTGTACACATGCTTCTCTACCCATTGAATCAGAACGTTTTGTCTACCTCGTCTATTTACATCTGCAATATTCTGAACTGAAAGATGTCTTAATACAGAAGTCTGCAGTCCTGCAGATAAATACACCCCTAACTCCATGCTTGGTATGCCTGGTAACCAGTGCAACTTCTAAAGACGGGAAAAACACAATGGGCCAATACAGAGAATTCCTGATCTTGGTTGCTGCTTTTAATACTTTATCTCAACTGACTAACACAGCTCCTACCCCAAGTTTAACGTGGGAATTTCTGTCACAATGGCTGTATGTAACTGTATTGTTACCACATCATCATTTTGATTACTTCAGTTATTCTAGAATTGTCACAAGCATTTACTCACTCAACGATATTTAGTTTTTGCCTTTGTGATTTCAGAAAAGAAGCCATGCTCTACTCGAGTACAGTAAATTATTAAAAAGTAATTCCTCCCCTTCCTCCCAAGATATTAAATGTTATTTTGCATTTGACAAGACCTCAGGCTAGCTCAGTGATTGCCTTTGTACCTGCCCATGACTGGGAGAACAGAAGATCTTCTGATTGTTTTCTCTACCAGTACTTACACTGCCAAGGTGGGAACACTTTAAGTTTGGCAAAGAGACAGCAGGCAAGCATCTGTATAGAGTCCCAGAACAGATGCACTGTTGAATATAAAGTGATACCAAAAGATAAATTTATAATAAAAATATTAAACCATCAGATTAAGACCTCTTTCACCTGCCAAGGTTTTGATATATAAATGGAATGTTTAATGGGCTGCATTAATGTAATTAATTTACCATCATTATAAAAGTACACTTAGTTTGTAGCTCCATTTTCTAATCTGATTTTTCCTAATAAATTGACATCCCCAGCTGACTTTCACGTTCCCAGTTGTAATAACTAACTTCTTCAGGCTTTTAACCTTTAAAATCTTAAAGCAAATTAAATTCTTCATAATCCCATAACCCCCAAAATTATTTTTTCTTCAGTAAGCGTATGAACAGGTGGAGAAAAAGGAAATGTCACTTTGCTTTTCACTGCAAGAACTAGAATAAAAAGTTTAGTAACATATGTAACCTGAAAGGCTTTCATCATGCTGTTAAAACAGTTAATTCAAGTGGATCTCATGCATGCATTACCCCTAGATAGATTTCCCTCATTAACTTAAATAACAGCAGATATAAATCTTGACATAATCTTCTCTCTGAACTTTACTGTCCGTAAAACATATGGAGTCTTCTTTGCCAGAGAGAAACTCAGTCATTTTTACACTCCTGGTGTGGAGCCAGGTTTTTGTATCAGTGTGGCTGGCAGGATGAATCAGCGAAATAACTCTACCTCTCTGTCTTTTATTGAATCCTATCAGATAACCAAGTTTTTAAAGGCCTCATGAAAGGTTCACTAACTAAGCCATTAATTTGTAATTGAGGATAAACACACTGTCAGTCACCATCAGTGGCAAACCCATACTTGGGTACCAGTGTGAACACGACATGATGACCATCATCAAGATCTAATAGTCCCTCTCTTGAGATTCTTACATAACCTGAATCAGGGATACCAGAGGGGCTGCAGCCAAAACATTAATTTCTTATTGTATAACCTTTCGCTGCATTGTGTACCTGAACATGTCACTCATCATTTCCCTGTCATGTAATTTGGGGCAAGAAACAAAGCTTTCTCATTTGGAAGAGGTAAGGAATTCTGCTTTCAACATGAGTGAAGGAAAGTTGTAGCTTTTACTGTAGTCATCAGCTAGTTGCACTGTGGGGGAGTTAAGTCAAGAGTCCACAAGTAAAAGGCATTTAGAAGAGTAGGGGAAAGGCTGGAAAAAAACAAGTTCAGAAAAAAGTAAATTTTAAGGCTTAGAGACACTATCTGGAAAATACTAAGAAGATACTCAAAGCAATTGAGGATTTCAGTAATATGGTACACTTGGAAGTCAGCCAGAAGCCAGTCTTCAAGCAAAAACAGGGGCTGACAGACACTCACTGAGGGCAGCCCTTCATTATCAGTTCCAATGCATTACCTTTCTCATTGATTGGATGGCCAATCTGAATTTTCCACAGGTTAAACCATCAGAATCCTGAGGACATCTGAATTTCTTTAATCTGTGACATCCTCTAGATATAGTTCTAAATTTTTTAAGATTCCAGACAATGATTGAGACTCTTGAGTATCATTACCATTTGGTGGGAAAGACTGTCATAATCCTGTTACCTCATATAAATAGACAGATATATGGGGAGACATTTATATCAATTGCAGTTTTCCTTCCACGTCCCCACAGACCACCTCTTAAGAAAACTGTAAACTATATAGAAGCAGTAGATAGGCAGATTTGTAAAGAAAACAAAATAGACAAATCTTTTGTTCATGTCTTCTGCAGCTCAAGGATGCTCACATCATCAGTGCTCTAGGTAAAACATGTAGACAAGATAATTTTTAATTTAGTTTATACCCTAAGCCCTCTGGAGACGCAGAGAATAAACAGTAATAAATGAGGATTTCTCTTCTCAGTAAGACACAGACGCACAACAAATCACAGGAGGAAAGTTCCTTTGCAAAAATTGGAAGGTTAATAGGTTTTCTCAATGTCCTGCTTGAAAATTAATCTTCCACTTAATCAAACCTTATGGATAGATAATACTTTTCCTGTCAACAAGACCAGATTAAATAAGATTTCTTATCTGGAAATGGCAATCTGGAAAATGAAGGCACTTTTTTTCTATTTTTATTGCAATTTAAACTTTTTTGTGTTCTTGGTCCAATACTTTGGCCTCTTGCATGGCTTGAAAAGTCTTGTTTCTTTTCTTCCTGTCCAACTTTCTGTGGATCAAACTGCCTTCATTTGCTTCCTCGCAGATTTCTACATCTCCAAATATGCTTTTTGTGGTTTCACAAGGTTGAAAGAGGAAAGCTAATTTGATTTCTCAGATCCATGGGGTGGGGATTCACCCCATCATATTTTTGAAGCTGGAATAATCAAAAGTGCTTTCACTCAAGGATATGGTTCTGAATAAAAGCAGACTGTGTGCTTACATGATAAAAATACTTAAATATAAATGCCATCTGTGTGAATGTAGAATGTTAGAATTTAGTTCAAAATATAATTTTAGACTACAAAATGTTTCTCAAATTGCTGACTATACTCCTTAAATATAGAGAATAAAGGGATCAGGAACAAAAAGCATGAGCATGACATTGATTCAAATAATTTTCCTCCTAAAATTTTTCTCTATATGATATGATGAAATGATGAATATGATAAATACCACAGATATGATAAAACCTTGAGAGAAAAAAAAATCAACTGACTAGCAAACTGAAATACTTCTAACCCTATCTAATAAAATACATTACAGCAGCATCCCAGTAGATATTTGTTTTCCACCAGCAGTTTATAGATAAGACACCAGTCTCTAAAGTGAAACAGTGGAACAGAACTGTAAGTCAGGAACAGATTAATGCTAACAACGGTGATGGAGGAAATACAGTAAAGCTCCCACTGAAAGGGCTTTCTATATTAGTTTTCTTGGCTGTAATTGTTTGTTGTCATACTCACCAAGTTCCCAACCAGAACTTTTCTATTCAGAAAAAGAATAGATTGAAAACTTTAGCTTTGGTCTCATGATAGCCACTTAAAATTTCCGATAAATATTGCAGAATTGAACTTAGATTTTTTTCTTTTTTTTACCAGAATGCCTCATAGTTTTCCAGATATTTTACCTTCTACATAGACAAGCAATCTTCAGATATGAACTCACATATAATTTCCTCTCATTTCCTCATTTCTGTCTCATTTAGTATACAGGGGTTGGATTATAAATCAGCTCAAGTTTTACAGATGTCATTTAATATTCCTCAAATTTTATCTGTTTGGTACTATAACCAAAGCAGTATTCTTTCAAATGGCTCATACATATGTATCATAATTTGTATTTTCCAGTAAATGTTCATCTTGAAAGAAAGGGATTTTTAAAATTTTTTCATGAACATTCAACTTAAACATATTATCTTCATATGTGGAGAAAATTTTCATTTTACAATACTCTTCAGTTACTTGTTGAATTATTACAATCACAATATTTCATATTTCACATACAATCCTGGAACTCTCTATTCCTTTATCAAAAAACACTTGGAGTGATTTACAGAAACTTCTGAAAGCACCTGTCATGGGAAAAAACAAGCTAACTATGAATTAAAAGTGAAAAATGAACAAAAATAGTAATATTCAAGAAAAACACATCTCAGCTTTTATCAGCTCACTTAGACTGAGGCTTCACCGGAAAAAAAATCTTTTTAATTGCAGCTCAGAAGACAAGTTCTTTTCAACAGAATTGAAAGAAACTCTGAATCAAACAATTATCTAAATTTCTGTAGCAGGTCAGCATTTGATTTTGTCTTTTATTTCCCCAAGATGAGCAGAATAAACTTTAAAAAGGAGGCTTTCTGAATTCAACATTAAAATGCATGACAGTCCAAACTGTATGCAGCAATTTCACTCACTTTAATATTTAATACAGCAGCAGAACTACATTGCTAACTGAGTTCATTCTGCCACATAAATTTCTATTCACTGTGGCATTTATCTTGGACTATACTTCATTCCTCTACAGCACTCATCCAAATGCAGGAGGAAGTCACAGAATCCCTGCAATAGGCAGGATATTGAGTTTGTGCCACAAGAGCAGGAATTATCCGTGATTTATTTATTCCTGTGTTGGTAAATTAGAGAGAGGACTGCTCATGTGGATCTCCACTGGGGAGACAGCCGAGTAAGACCACGGAGGTTTGGAATGAAATATTTTACATGGAACACATCTCCTCTGCACTTGAGCAAACCATCTATTTCCCTCTGTCTTGACTCTACTCTCATAAAGACAGCGTAAGCGGTCCCAAGTAACTTCCAATGCTACAAGGACTTTAAAAATAGAAAAAAAAAAAAAAAAACAACCTCATGGTTCTTTCTAACAGAGATAAGAACAATATACAGCTTGAAAATAGCAACAATTGTTTATATCACACAGAAAGATAAACAGTGCCACTGTGAGCTGTTCCAGGCAAAATATTTTCCATCCCCTCTGCACTACTTTTTACTCCAAAGTCCTTCACATGTAAAGGAGCAGCTTCAATCATGCAGCTTCTTTTATGGCTGTTGAATTAAGAATTTCATTTAGTGTAAACTAGAAAAAATGACAAGAGGATGTGAGCTGATGGGGTTAATATGTGGGAGGTACCATGTCCTTTTGTTTCTTCTTCTTCTTGGGACTAAAACCCCTACCTATCTATTCTCCTTCTCCCCTTTTCTTTTCTTTTCTTTTCTTTTCTTTTCTTTTCTTTTCTTTTCTCTTCTCTTCTCTTCTCTTCCTTTCTTTCTTCCTCCTTATCACCTGAAACCCTTCAAAAAGGCAATTTTCAAGCCTTCTTGTTTAAATTTGCATTCATTTTGGTCAGGCAACCCTGGCCTCTGCTCTCAGGTGCAGCTCAAAGCACTCTGCAGACACTCCATGTGCCAGTGTGCCTGCCCCAGGGCTGGGAGCCTTGCAGCTGCCTCAGCACCACTCCACACTTGTGTTCATTAACCCAGGCACACGCTGGCTGATGAAGCTGTAATGCCTTCAGAGCCTGACAAGTATCTCTGCTGCCCTGTGCAGTTAGAGCTGTTATAGTCTGTTACTCCTCATTGTCACAAATATCTTATGCTTTCATTGATTAGTTGCTACATGACCCACTTGGTTTTATCTTTATTTTTGTTATATCAGTCTTCCTATTTTTTCTGACTTCACCATTAAATTTCTTTTACTTACCCACAGTCTTCCTTCTCTAGTTTTGGTTTTTCTTTTCTATTGACAGCTCACTTTTTTTTTTTCTTCATTCAGCATTTTAAAAAATGAATTTATTTTATAATTACTAGTTTTATCCTTCTCTACACTGGCCTTTCTGAGGAAAAGGCTGAGTGCAGAAGCACGACTGACAAAAGCAGCAGTGTTTTTCAAGAGGAAGTCAGCACTTGAGCTCTATAGAGCCATGAACCACTGCAACACTTATGAGTTGACTGTAACCTTTTTTTCTCATTTTATATTTATGAAACTCAGTTTCTGCTTTCCTGAAAAGTGAATCTTAAGGCAAGAGGAAGAGAGGAAGTTCTAACACTAGACCTGCTTCCTTCCACAATTTGAAGTATTTATAGGCTAAGAAGACAAAACATTCCTATTCCCTGGTACCTTTTGGTCACAGACAGAGAGAAGGCTTCTGGCAGCTGCTTCCTGTGTTTGCACCAGCTCTAGGCAGTTCTCTGCTCCCACAGAGTGTTAGTTCATGTATCACTCTCCACACACTCTCTGATGATGGAAGAGCACTGCTAAAAGCATAGCAAAGAGAGCTGTCTCTAAGGGCCCTGTACATCCCACAGCTAAAGGACTGTCTGCAGCTCCTTTTATGGCTGTTGAATTAAGATTTTCAGAGAAATTCTTAATCTCTCCTAGCAATTTCCATTTTCCTTTTGCTCTACCCTCTACCTATCTTTCTCTTCATGGTTCATGGACCACAAACCAGGCAAATCAATAATTTCTTCTTTTTCTGCACAGGTATTTGTAATCAATATGTCAAAATTGCTAGGAAGGGAGAGTGCATGGATGTGGAGGCCCCAGAAGGAACAAGAAGAGAAAGGGATAAAAGGATAACAAGTTTGGATGACACAGCCCATCATGAAGATCCCAGAACATCTATCTACACATGATTTCTCAATAACACACAGTGGGAAAGCAAAGGCAACTCTAAGAGAAAGGATAGACCACTGCCATTGGAGAGGATGGCAGGAGACACCAAGAGAAACAAGAGTTTTTCAGCAGTGCTGCATAAAGATTCTCAGGGGTCAAACATAATGGAGACACACCATCCACAATTCACATCCAGCCCATGTCTGCCAAGCACACAAACCAAACATTTCTTCTCTCTTCCTCCTTATCCAGCCTGCTGCACACAAAAGGAGCGCAGTCATCTCCAAAGAGACTGCCCGGCCCAATGTGTTCACCATCTTAAACACATGAAAAAAATGTTTTAAGGAAAGCAATCTATCCAGACACAAATCCAGAGACAGCAATTTAAACCAATACACTTCCACAGGCACTGGCACTTTCCAAATCTTAGTCCCCTTGGAGCAAATACAAAAATTATAATAGGAAGTCTGAAGTAAAACTAACCAAAACTTTGTTTACAAAAAGCTGTAACATTAACTGGGACAGCACAATGAGAAATAAGTCCAACTCTGAATATGGCTAAAACAGTTTCAAATAGGGAAAAGATTTCTACCAGACATTTATAGAGTCTCTGTAAAAGTCAGGACTCAGTCAACCATTTACACAAATATGCTACAGTTTCAGAAAAGCAAAGATGGCTGGCCAATAACTTCTGGCACAGCTCTTACACTGCAATGAAAACATTTCCAAATGGGTGTTTACATGGTAAATATTCCTCTGTGCAAATATAATGCAGGATATTTTTTTCCTTAATCAACCCTTTCGGCTGATTTCAATAATTAATATCAGGCTGAAAGACAGGTTCAAACTTCAGTGCAAGTCTGAATGCAAGGTTTTTAACAAATTTACAGCTCTAAACTAATGGTGAACCTATATCTAATGACAAAGGTATTCATTAATTAACTCCTCTGCTTCTCATTTTAGGCAAAACCTTTTATGTGATGCTCTGATGATGAATGGATGCCTTGTTTCAGGATACTGACTGGGTCTGTTTCACAGATACCATTGCAACTCTAGTTGCAATTGTTCAGAAAACTTCCCTGAAAATGGGTTACAAATAACAGAATTTGGAGAGCAGGGCAGGGGTGGGTGGGTGTACTTTTGACCTGCATTTAAGTAAACTCTTCCACAACAGTGCAAGTTTTTGATGGGACTAAAGAAAACATGCATTACATAATGCTGTGAGATGCCTGGGTATTGGAGTAGCCTCCTGAAAAACATCTGTAAACATGTATCCCCCAAAAGACCAATTATTGGTCATCTTCAGAACCAAAATTAATTCCTTCATATTTTGGCCAGCTCACTAGCTGCTTTGGAGGTTAGAACCAAGACCCAAAATTATCATCAGAACCTTGAAATTAGTGACGAATAAAAGAAAATGAAAATTATAAATATACCATTGTAGGGAAATATGCAGAATAATTCTGGATTAGGGAATTCTTAAAGACTTGAATATTTATCAATACTCTAAAGTTGTGGTTATAGGGAAATGAAGCCAGAAAAGGACATATAGACATCAGTAACAGAATTATGTAAAGTGGAGGAAAATTTCAAAGTACTGAAATCTTATAATTAGACCAGGGAAACTAGAATTCAGCTTCCTAAACTACTTCTGTGAGACAAGAAAATTTTAAAAAAAACCGCAACACAAAAGAGATTATACAGATTAGTAGTCAAATATTTAAGTACAGTAATGAATTACTTTCCCATTACCAGGGAGAAGGTTGTGCATCTTGCACCTCTTCAGGTTAAAAATCAGTTTGCTTTTCCTGAAGTTTTGCAACCAGAACCACCAAATAAACGTTGAGAAAAAGTCATTCACCACCACCACCTCCATCCTCAGTTCCCAAGGATGGCACTACCACCATGAGGACTCCATAAAGAAAGCTTCCTTACATGTGTGTTGTTTAAGGGTACAAAGCCTCCTACTCTACACGCTTCGCACAGGACCTTGATGATCTGTGGAGGCACTGGGTCACAAACTGCTGCAGAGCAAAAAGAAAAGTTGCTAAATGGAACCCACTCCCCCACAACATTTAATACAAGATTTACACCCCATTGGGTTCTCCCTCTTTCTATAACAACAGAGCCTGGTACTTCTGAAGAAAACATTTCCAACACAATTGGAAAAGGGCTTCTATCAGCCATGTTACACAGGAGTGCTGTTCCATTTGAGCTCCTTGCCTCAATCTACCAGTGAGCAAGTCACAGCTGTGGGACTGCACATATGGGTGCTTCAGACTATGCTGAAACTGGAATATACACCCTGGCTCACTAGGTATACAGTGTTAAAGAGGAAAATATCCTTAATCCCATTTGCAATAAAGTGTTCCCAAGAGACAAGTTATGGTTGAAATGTTGACTGATGGCCCAAATCTTAGGCTTTTGGGAAATTTGGAGAGGGTACTGCTTCTGAATTCAAAGGAGAGAATGTTTTTACTTTTTTTCTCCTGAAACTGATGAGTCAAAGGGAAGTAGAAGATATATTAACTCAACTGAGTTTTTATTGATTTACGCCTCACAGCTGACCCTAAAAGGTGGATATCTCCAAGTGGATTTGGCAGCCTCAGGCTGAAATAGTATGAATTCATCTGGAAAGAGCATTTTGAAAAATATTGGTTAACAAGAAATCACCTTCAAAGAGAGTTTTCTTATTCTCTGTCTCTGTAGAAACAGAAACAATATTTACAGGTTCTAGTGGTAAAGTGATATAAAATATAAATATTCAAGCAGTCATATTTATTATGGCTGATTTATTAATATGAAAACTTCCCAATACCTCTATGTTTCTTCCTCTAAGAGAAACATTTAATACTAGCATTTCCAATAGTTTTCTAAAACACTATCTCCTGTATAAATCTACCAGATTGACAGAAAAGGCAACTCTTCAATTTGTTTCAGGAACTGTAGACACGTTTGAAATTTTAATATGTACTTAAGGTTTCTTTTTTTATCCTCTGTGTAATTCTCTGATATTTCCCTTGCTTGTTTAAAATCCATTAGCTCCCAGAACTACCAGAATCTTCACAGAGAGATTCTTTTGTTTTGGTCTGATGTTTTTTTTTGTTTGAAGTCAGTACACTCCAAATCAGTTGGAATACCAAGGGGGAAAAAAGGTAATTGCATATAGCCCAATATTTTAGGATTTATTTCTAGTAGGCTGGATCCCTGAAAGATTAGCTTTCATTAAAGACTGCTACAGCAGAAATTTAAACTCAAAACAAATTATGCAATACATAGTAGTGAAACCATTTAATAAGCTTAAGTTCAGTTTCTTTCAGTATACTTTCCTGCCCTAAAATCAGGCAGAAATATGCAATATCATCAGTAGATAGTAAAATACACATGACAACATTTTACAAAATTTTCATGCATACTTTGCATGGCAATATTAATGGAGAGAAAAGGTCAAATTCAAATCTATTTCCCACTGCATATTCTGTTGATATTTATCTCCCTTTAATATTTAGGCTAAATTACATAGTTGGTTATCTTACACCATGGAATCTTTGATAGCACGAGTTATTTTCCTGCATAAATACTGACTACAATGACAATGTACCTGCAGTCATCCCACACAAGTCATTGTGTGTTCTGAATTATTGAACATACTGTTCTCCTTGCAAGTGTTCTGTCAGTAGTTTTAACAGGAGAACTTATCCTGAAAGGGAAGAAACACCCTCTGAATAAGGAAAAACTAAGCCAGGGCTGAAAGAGGCCTCAAGATTCACAAGCCTGACCTTTAGTGAGAAAGGAAATTCATGTAGGTCATCTCTGACCAATATAATATTTTTTTACTCTATACAGCATGAAGTGAAGGAGGTTCCACACTCTTCCTTGGTAGACTATTCCATAAACTCATTGGTTTATGAGCCTCACCATTTAAAAGTGGCTTCCTCCTTTCCTCCTTTGTCAGCAACATCTACAGATTATTTCTATTTTCTCCTAGTACTACAGGGCTGTGGGGAAGAATTTCCATCTTTTTATTAGGGATTTGCATATGTTTCAAAAGTTATCATCTCTTTTTAAACTTGCCAGAGTGGAACTCTTTCATTATTTTCATTGTTTTCGAAACCTGTCCGATTCTTTTCTTCTGGATATCCTTCACTTTAGCAATGCATTCATTCAAGGATGGTACTTAGACCTTCACACTCTGTTCCAGCTGAGAATTTTATTCACATCAGAGAATAGCAATTAATCCCATGTATTACAAGCAAAACTCTTGTTACTTCATTTCAATATGAGACCTGTGATTTTACTCCTACAAGAAAAGGAAAAAAGTTTGTTTGACCTTTTCATTTTTCCAGACATGTGGCTGACCATCTGCTGCAATCCTCCACTGCAGTACCAGTGATTAGCTGGTTCATCACTTCTCAAAGATTATTCTGGTGTTTTCCTGCCATATTTAATACATACCCAACACAGTTAAATCCAGAAATGTTCTAACTATATGTCGTATTCTAAAAACAAACCTAAATTTTAAAGCATTAGATAGAGCTGTACCGAGGAAGGCCCTTTTGGTATGAGAGAAAACCACAGAGTGTGGGGTGGGGAGACAGAGGATTAGCCAGTTGCACATGTACTCATCGGCAGTTTCATCTGGACCATGTCACTGGTCATTTTGCTCATATCACATAAGGGGATATCAGAATTCTTACAGGCTAAAACAACGCAGGCTGCTCTATTTCTTTATCCACTAGATGAGCGCTTTCCACTGAAGAAAAGGAATAGATTTTTTTTACACACTTAGCTCTTGTCAAATTCATCGAGTTGTTTTCTTCCTATTTCATGATCCTCTAGGTTCTATAAATTGTTTTGTAATTCATTTAGAGCATGAATTTTTTTCCCCTAGTGCTGCACAGTCTGCTCATTTTCTCTTCACTCTAAACTACATTTTCTAGATACTGTTTATTCTTCTTCAGTCCCCTAGGATCTAACCTGTCCTACATCATTTCTCAAAAGTAATTAATGATTCAAAAAGTATCTCTTTCTTATTTTTAAGTCCTGGAACATAAAAAGACAATGCAGTTTCCCAATTAAAAACCGCCACTTTAATGAAAGAATCTCCACACTGTTCTTTCTCTGCCTGCATTAAAAATTAATGTATTAGAAATCTAATTACAGTGTATCTTTGTTCTTCCAAAACAAATGCTATCATTTGTTTGAAGAGTGATGGATGTTTTCCTTTATTTCTCTAATTTTGCCATGAATCTTTTCATCTTTTTGGCCAATTAGGCAGTTTACATGCTAGTTTGGATCTCTGCATTATGTATTCACTTATACTATTCCTTTCTATTGTCTTAAGCACTTCTTCTCCTCAGATACAAACACAATTTTTGAGTACACAAAAAGTAAAGTACCTTCTCAGTCATTACTGATTTAATTTGAAAAGCAATGGAAGAAGGGTGAATGGCCACAAACTAAAAGAGTACACAAAATATATTGAAAGTATAATCAAGAAAAGAAGACCACATGAAGCACTGCAGAAATATTGAAAATACCAAAGTAAAACCAAACAACCAAGCAGAAAAGCCATAAAATAAAAGAGAACAAAGCAAATTCAAAATAATAAAAAAAACCAACCTCTCCGTATGCTTTCATATCCCTACTTCTGCATTAGTACAGATTGCCACTGTTTTTTAAACATATTCCATTTTCTCATAACATGTTTAGTGAAGGTATGAAGGGAGAGCCTTATTACTTAGCCTTTTTTCCCAAGAGACCCTGCCTGTCATTTCCAAAAGACTGATTTTCCCAAGTTTATTAACTTTACTCTGCTACACTGTTCCTTTCTGTGGGCTTGTGAACACTGTCATTTCAGAAACCCTTCCAACACCTTGATAGGTCACTTTAACTTCTCCCTGCATTCTCCCTGTGGAGTGAGAATATAACCTAAAATAGTCACATTCTGTACCTCCTCCACCTTCTGAAACAAAAGCCTAGCTGTCAGTGTGGCTTTACAGTGCCACTCAGGCTGTTTTCCCTCTATAATTGCAGTCTAACATTGTCATTAGCTTCTGTGCTTTGGATAGCTCTTTGTATTTCTCAGGATCAGACATATGAAAAATAGAGAAACTTCTTGTTCATCTAATGATTAACCAGTGACATTGTGCATTTGAGTAAGTTTGAAAAGCAGCCAAAGTCTTGATGAGCTATTGAATATAGCAAGTGGGAAAACTTGTAGTTTAGTTAGACAGACTTTTCCATTTTTGCTCATGCTGAGAGTACTTTATTTCATAAGCAATTGCATTAATTTAGCTCATTACTCCAGGTTTAAGGATAAACATTGCCAAAAAGAAAACTTTGGCTGAAATAACAGGGGGAGGGAGGAGCGTGTGAAATCAGTGACATGGCACTTTACATTTCTTAATTAAACAATTCTCTCTGTAGCTACAATTATGGGACTTGCAATTAAAGACTGTAAAGCCACATTAATGATTTATTCATGTCCAATGAGTAATTTAAACTGCTTAGATTAAGTATTTTTAATAAAATACAAATAGAGGATGAAAACACATCAGATAAAGCAAACCAAGATGGATAGCTACTGCTATTTACATAAAAGTATGCAGCAGCACAGTTGATAAACGTGTAACAGACAATATTTAATTACAATTTAATTGTGGAATACAAATGTACACTAGAGAATTCAAAGGTAGGATTTTCTTCAGTGTGACTTGGCTCTCATAAAGTATAAGAGAATAGAGATCAGCTAGGTACCAGAATGACATATACATTAGGATACATTGGAGACACTTTTGTCCTTCACTGCCCAATTCTTACAAATAGAAAAGAAATAGAACACTGTCTAAAATGTTTATCTAAAATGAAAAAATAATTTTGAAGTGTTCTTTTCTCTCTATTCACTATAAAAGAAATCTAAACTAGTTTCAGTGTGGACATGAAAGTCCTCCAAATTATAGTGAAATCAATCCTCTACAAATTAGCAGTTTTACAGGTGTCTTCCTCAAAGCTCACACATAACTCAAATACTAATTTCAACACATAATTTCAATTGCCTACATGATATAAAAAAATAGAAGAAGAAGACCGTGTAATCTTAGGAGTATAAAGACTCCCACTGGGTGAGCAGCAGTGAAGCAGCATGAAGTAAAAAAGCTAAGGTGCAGATGTCAGTGTAGGCAGGTGGTTGAGAAAAAGAAAAGAACAAGAAAAAGCTGCTGATAAATGAAGAACACTTGGTCTGAAGCCATATCTATGCATCAAGTCTAACTAGGACAGTCTGCAGTTTACTTCAGTGTTTGTTGCCACGATCTGAGGGGCAGCGCCCTCCATCTGTGCGCAGATCCTATCGCACTACAGCTGCACGTGAAGATTTTGCTCACAGAGAACAGATCTTCTCTGCTGCCAGGACATGGCAACAGCCACCTCCTGGTTGCTCTCTTGCCTGAGGGCACAGCTGACATGTGAAAAACCTCAACAGAGTAAATGCATGCATCATACCATGAAGAGGAACCATGGGTACACCAGGAATGTTGGAAGCAACATTCGTAACTTGCTCCTGAGACTTATCTGGAGCACCACGGAAAAGCAGCACAAACAAGCTGAGTCAAACATTTTGGGCTAGAAATAGCCCATGGGCTAATGACTGCTTCCCCCCGTTCTCCAGATTCTATAACACATTAAATCAACTTAAACAACCTACTTTGAGAGACTGAAATGTTATGATTAATCACTTAAACATTGTTATAAAGGACTTTTTGCCCATTATGACAAAACTTTATAAGCTGCAAGCACCAAAGTCTATCCTTGCCCGGATCCGCTTCCTTTTTGGAACTTTGGACTGTGAATTAAGCCACCTAAGGGAACTTGAGGTGGTAAGATAAAAGTGACACTATTGTCCAATTATTTCAGCTCTAGGGAGAAGTAAACAAGACTGAGGGAGTAGAATGCATTCACAAGAAAGCCACAACCAGCAGCGTTCCTCAATATCATCTCCAGCTGGGTTCAAAGTGGGGGAGCCCCACGGGCTCCTCTGCTGAGGCCAGGTTTGCATGCACTTCCCCCCAACCCAGATGGGGGAGAAGATGTTGCGTAGGGGACTGTTTGAACTGTCTATCAGAAGTTAATAATATTTTCTTCTTTTCAGTCCTGGACAGCAGAATATAGAACAGATAACGTTCAGAGCATAAAGTAGTGAACTAACCATCATTAAGATGGTCATTAACAAAACTCAGACACAGGGCAAGGGACCAAAGCAATTGTGTCAGAATTTATAAACATCTTCCATAGGTTAATGGAGCTGTTGGAACTTGTTGCATATGAGAGAAGCAAGGGCCAAGCTAAATCCTTTTTAATTTTTTAAGGTCTTAGAAGTAGGGAACATTAATATTGACTGACATTTGAAGAACAATAGGGCTATTTAAGAAAATGTTTCCCTTAGATTCATACACACAGGCTTTGAGTTGTGCATAATACATAAAGGCAGAACACATTAATGAGCTAAGCTGATAGATTGATATTTATGACAGCTTATATCAGCTTTCATTGATATAACGACACTGTTACATCTCAATTTCAATAAAAACCGGAAAACCACACTCAGCCCATACTGTAGTAAGTCATCATATTTTCACTGCATGATCAAGCATAGTGCAGAGATCCCTGACTTAGCAGAGTCAAAGTGTTGACAGTGATTCAAACAGACATTCTTAGCTTGTACTGAAGATAATTATCCCTTTAAGAGCCAATAGCACTTATGACTCTTTAGAATTCTAGGATGCGTATTTCTACAACCTGTTTTGGAGAAAACTTCAAACCAGGCATCTACAACATCCATAACATGGAAAATTTGAATGGGCAAAATTAGGAGATCCATAGAGAACAAGAAGCTTAAACACCTTTTTCCTACTACTATCAGCTAAATTCAGAGCATGTTTAAAATGCAGACTGCTTTTTGAGTCTCAGCTAACTTCCACCTCAAATGCAGACTGCTTTTTAAGTCTCAGATAAATTCAACCTTATAGTAGAATTATATTAAGAGACCTACCAAAATAAAACACTCCATTTCCAAGTGAACTTAAATAGTCTGAATTTAGAATTCTATGAATTTAAATTGCTGACAGAACTTTCAAAATAAGAATAAAAAAGAAAAAAAAAACTTATAATGGACATCAGTGCAGTTACTTTGCGTACTCTACTACCAGACATAAATGTATTCTTTCAAATTTACTAATAATCAAACCTGAACTGGGGTATCAGTACAGGCTGAGGGATGGAGGGATGGAGAGCAGCGCTAGGAAGAAGGACACAGGATTAATAATGGATAAAAAGCTGGACATGGGCCAGCAATAGGCACTATCATCCCAGAAGACCAACATTCCCTGAGCTGCATCCAAAGCAGTGTGGCCATCAGGGCAAGGGAGGTGATTCTGCCCCTCTGCTCTTCTCTGGTGAGACCCTACCTGGAACACTACATCCAGCTCTGAAGTCCCACCACAAGAAAGATATGGAATTGTTGGAGTCCAGAGGAGAGCCAGAAAACTAATCAGAGGAGTTGAACACTTCTCCTTGTGAAGAATACCTCTCTGTGCTGAGACAGTGGAGGCTGTTCATCCTGGAGAAGAGAAGGCTCTGGGGAGACCTCATTGCAGCCTTTCAGTGCTTAATAAGAATTTAGAAAGATAGAGACAAATTTTTAGCAGGGTCTGTGGAGATAGATTAAAATTCATTACAAGAGGTAATGAATTTTAAAAAAGAGGTGATTTAGACTACATATAAGGAAGAAGTTGTTTACTGTGGGAGTGATAAAACACTGGAACAGGTTTGCCCAGAGAGGTGGTAGATGTCCTAACCCTGAAAACATTCAAGGTCAGGTTGGACAGGGCTTTTAGAAACTTGATGAAGTGGACCATGTCAGTGCCCATGGCAGGGAGGTTGGACTAGATGATCTCTAAAGGTCCCTTCCAACCCAGACTATGCTGTGATTCTGTAGTCTGGTAATAGTTAACTTCCTCATTGCTGGCCTTTGCTCAAGTCCTCACACTCTGAAAACTGATTGCTCTCGATGTCTTTTGTGCCATGAGAGTTCTATGGTTCTGCCATACTGTTTCAGAGGATACCATAAGTCAGTGGATTTTGTAAAAACATGACAGTGCTGTTTACTTGTATTTTTTGGTGTGATTGGTTGTAATAGAGATCTGCCTGGTCCACCCTGTGTTTATTCTTTGTCTGCCTTACCTAAGAAGCTGAGGACAAAAAAACAAGATGGGTGAACAACAACTAACATTCATGTTAATCTCCATGAGCCTTCTACTTCCCATAAGGTCTCTCCAAACTTTCTTGAGGCTTGGCAGCAGTACAAAAAACCTGAAATACATACATTAGTGTCTACACTACTTCAGTAACCAAATGAAGAAAAATTCTGTACCATTTCTGTTGCCTCTGAGGTGTTATTTCAGCACTCCAGAGCAGGGTACTACAGCGACTTAGCTAACGACCCTGTTGGTCTCAGTGACTCTGTGACTCTTTGTGTCACTACTCTTCCCAGGCTTTCACCAGTGTGAATGGATGTGCCAGACTCTGCAGCAAAAGCAGCCATCATTCCCTGTTTACCTACAAAGGTTTTTGTGCATTTGGCTGTTCACACATAGACCATACTATTCTTAAACCATATTTTTGATGGCAGGCTATAAGTCAACATAAGGGTATCATTTATATTTTTCAGAGTTTGCTAGCTATGAAAATATTCATACATCAAATTTCTCATTTAGCATCCTCCAGAGATGTTCAAAAATGTTGTCCTTTGCTGCTGGGTATGTCAGAGTTTAATGGTAGTATGTACTCATTAGTAAAATTGCTACCTACCAAAAACATTAATAAACCTTCAATCAGACATCACACTTCTCTAACAAAAAGCATACTTCAAAGACTTAGTTGTTAGTTAAAAACCTTACAATTACAAAATATACAATGAGTTTTGCAGTACAGCAATGCAATTTGATTGTTTTCCTACCTCTGTGGTCTCCTCATGAATTGCCTAGCATTTGAGAAAGACCATAATGGTAGCAACAGCAGGAACACATTTTGTTTTGTTCTTTTTCTGAAAGCTATTCATTCCTCAGACACAGATTCACAGCTAAGTTTCTATTTTACTCATAACACTATCAAATGGCAAAAAAACATGACATTGTTCCACCAAATTTGAGAAAAATTTGCCAAGACACAAAAAAAGTTGTAGACAATCCTGTATTTCAGGAGAACACAACATACACAAGTTTTTGTATGTTCTGGAGCAGTTTGGATGTGCTACAGTGATGCACCAACAGTTTAACATATTAAACATGAATAGTTTGTATATTACATATTAATAACAGAAAAAAACAAGGGAGACCTTTGTATGCTTAGCAAATCTAGTAAATATGAGTAAAATAATTGGGTCCTTGGAACATACTTGGCAAGGTAATTAAAATAAGTAATGTTACTTGGTATTTCTATATTTTAACTTACCAGCCATACCAATAAGTGTGTACCATATTGCCTTAGGGACATCTTTTAGACAGAAATTTTTAGATACCCAAAGTGTACATGCCTACCTTCTGTGACTCTACCTTCTTCACATGTCATTCTGTGTTCAACATCCAGCTCTAACTGCATTAATCTAAATTATCCCAGAAGTATTATTTAGTGACAGAAGGACTGGAAATTTTCGTTAAATCCACCTTCCTTTCCTAAAGTGTCAATGAAGATAGTTGAAAGATAAATGGCTCAGTTAAATCATCCCTAATGGATATAAATACATTTAACTTTTTGTATTTCCTGCTGAAGAAGAATATTAATTTAAATGAACCAAGAAATATTAATTTAAATATGCTGAATGTTCATTGAAATATAAAATATTAAAATTAAAATCTGACTTCATTTTTTAAAATGTTAGTGTAAAAGACCTTTCTAAAACTAAATTATGATAGTGTCCAAATCAGTTCCAAAATGTTACTGAGATTAATAGTGAAACCATTCATCAGTGTCTGTGTCCCTAAACAGTTCCTTCCCAGACTTGTTCAAATACAGTAGAATTGAATGGAAAATTGTTCCTCTGCCATGCTTACACTTACTAGGAGTTACGTATGGTATCTCAGAGTGACAAACCTCTCTTAAAATATTAATTAGATAGAAATGCCAAAGGAACATTTGCTCTCCTTAGAAAAGATGAATCTCTTAGCTAAATGCGCATCTTTTGGCATCCTTTAAAAACTTCCTTCTTTTCCAATATTTCTTTTTATTAACTTTTGAATCTTGTCAGTCAAGTCTGTCTTTATGGTCCCCACAGCATTCATGGATTATTACGAGTGCGATTTGATGCAAAAAGGCATTGAAAACGTGTGCACCTCAGACTGTTTCTGTGCTGTTGATATCGTAATGACATTATTACCTTTTTCAGAAGTCACTGATGTTTAGGATGCAATTGATCAATTTTATTTTTAGGTCATATTCATCTGCAGAGAAAAAGAATAGGAAAAAGCCCTAAAGAGTCATTTGAGTGTTTCTTGCAAATAACAAGGTGAAACAGACACAGTTAATCATGCAAAAACTATATCTCATACTCCAAGAAGTTCATTGGAGAGGAAACTATAAGCCCTGGTTTAAAATTAAGCTGAAATCTTCATGGTCACTGCAGCATATTAAATATGGGTTTCTGAGATACCAAGAAATAGATAAAGAATGATGAGTTTGGCAAAAACACCCCAAACATATAACTCATTTTCATTCCTTCTCTGAACACTCTTAAATAGGCAGAGAATATCTAAATCTATCATTTCTGTAAATCACTGTGATTAGTGATTATGCAGTGAAATACACAGATATACAGCCATGTTTTTTCTTCTTTTCCCTCCACAAAAATAAAATACAAAACATTACCAAAAACAACAATAAAACAAAAAAACTGCCACCCACACCAAAAAAAAAAAAAACACCAAAAAACCTCTGACCTCAAATGACAAAAGAATGTTAGACTACACACAAAAGAGAACTGTGTTTATTTTGTAACATATTTTCATCATACAAGTAAGCTGAGAGAGCTGCCCAGGTAAAGTTTGTAGAAGAGTTAATTGCACACTATTAGCAAGCCGTCTCAGTCTAACAGAAAAATTACTGAAATATTGGAAAACTTTAACAAGAAGACAGGATTCAATAGGTTTTCTCCGAGGCTATGAAAGACACATTCATGGATGAACTGCTAATATTTCCTCCATGGATTTCAACTGTTATTCTCACCATATTCCCATTTTCTCTCCCCTTGTCTTTCTCCCTAGAGGATTTTCTGCATCATTCTCATTCCTCCATGGACCTCATGCTTCCATGTGAAACAGAAAGACATTGTTCTTACTGCTGCACCAAGCAATTCTTCAGTGTAAGCTTCATTTCCAGCTCAAATCTTAACCCAGATTTATCAGCATGCTATCCAAAGCTAATGATTTTTACATTTTAACATCTCCAGACCCAGCCGGGATTTGAGTGTCAGTGCAAAAAGCATGCAAGAACCAAGAAGGAAGCTGGACTGTTAATGAGACTTGAGTAATTTCTGAATTGTACTTCCCTCATCTTTCTGGACAGGATCTGTTTCTCACTCAAAGATTTATTTATCTTAAAAATAAAAATGAATTTTTTAAAAAAGTAGCGATATTGTCTCTTATTTAGTAGGCATCATAAATCATTCAGCTGTCAGCACATCACATAGTAAGAAGAAAGCACTGAACTAGTCAACCTGTATCAAAAGCCTTCTTTGTCTAGTGCTCAATTGTCACTGCTATTGTAAAGTCAGGACAAGTCCCTAACAGAGACCTTTTAACAGAAAATGTTTTACTTTTCCACTAGCTGCCACAAAGAATCAGATGATTGTTCTGAACACTCACAAGATTACTCTACCATGGCTTTTCTAAAAGGGCATTTCCAGTCACAGAACAATAAAAAAAAGTTTATAATTTTAGGGTGTGTACATGAGCAAGCTTTTTTGAATTTATCTGAGTCGCATTAATGTTGACTCTTTCAGAATATCAACGTATATGAGAAATCCAAAAGTATTTACTTAGACATTATATAACTTCACTGTGTACTTTGGGTATCTATTTAAAGTAAATAATAGTGCTCCCTCTAAAAAGAAAATTGGTATAAATATAGACCTCAAAAATTCAAACATAATAAGTTCTACTAAATATTCCCAACAATTTAAAAAAGCTGCAGAAAGGAATGAAACCACACAAACTTACATTCACAAACATAGATATGCAGCCTGAGGGGGAACTATCCCCTCAGGGAATGCACTCCTAAACAACATAACATTTCCATACAAGAAATAGATCACTCCTTGCAAGCCTTCCCAAAAATACCATTTTGGCTCATTTCAGAATTAAATTAGATAAGTATGCTTAAAGTATTTGCCTTGACATTGGAGTTTGTTAAGTGTACCTTTTATGAGACAGTTATCAGAAAAAAAGACTCTAATTTTAAAAAGTGAATCTTTAGAAAAATATTTGACTCCTGATATTGGGAATTATAAACTAAGAATGACTAGGGTTTACTTCTTAGCATGGGAAGGAGCTCCTCCTGCTTATTTAGTCTGACCATGAATGCTGTGATCTGGCTGCTAAGCAGTGCCAAATGCAGTCTTTTGCTTCTGGAGGACTTCCAATGAATACGATACAATACAATATCCTTTCCTGTAATTTCCTTAAAAGTATTTATTAATCTTGTGCCGAGAGGTGCCAGTATCAAAGAGCTAAGTGGCAACATGCACCGGTATCAAGCTGTATGAAGTCAATCTCCAGTGCTGAGTTATAAAACCCTTCTAATACACAGGATGAAGAGACTATTCTTTGAGATTACTATTGACACATTATTTCCAAAAAAAGGGATGATAGATCACGTCCATAATTATAGAGACACCTGACTTTAATCAATAGCAGGCAAATTTCATCCAGACTACTGCTGAAGTTCCCATTCAATCATAAGAGCTGTCATTTCACTTGAAAATTACTATGGATTCCATGATAAATAAAGCATCGTGGAGAAGATCCATTAAACTTGACAAATTCAAGAGGAGTGCCAAGAAAACAACACAAATCAATATTTGATATTTATCAGTTTGACAAAAAGCATGTGATAGAAGGTACAGAAGAGTCTCATGAACACTCATTGCTTGATCCATTTTTTTCTTAAAAACAGAGCCATATAATAACTCATCCTCAAATGTCATGTACAAAAAGATAATACTTGAGAAGAAAATCTAAACTACATGGCCTGCTCTCAGCAGTGTCAGGTATGTCTGTGTTTTTGCCCTATGTTTAATATCTTTTCAGTTTTGGCAAATGGCAGTGAGATCAGACCTCAGTGCATCTGCTGTCTATGATTCAGATGGCAGACTGTGTGAACTTTGCAAAGGGCAAGTCAAAGCCAAACACTACAGCATCTATTAGGAGTGTTTTGCTGATGACTGTGAAGTACAAATAGCCTATTCGTCGACAGAGTGCTCTTAATCATTCCTCTGAAAGCGCAAAGCACTGAGCAATTTATGGGCCAAATCGTGACTGGCTTGTAAGTAGCATGAGGGCACAAAAGCCCCTAAGGCTAAATAAACCAGCTTTGCTTTCAGCTTTGTGATCCTGAATATAGCCAGTATCCATAAACAAAGTTCTAGATATAAAATTTAAAGCTGATCAGAAGCCAAAGATTTTATACAAATAACCTTCTCCTTCATCAATGTCCCCTTTCTCTTCCTACCAATGTCCCAAGCCCCCCACAGTTAAACCTCCTGTGGCTGCTTTAAAAAGAGGAAAGAACAGAGATCCTCTTAGAATCATAGTATTGTTTAGGTTGGGAAAGACCTCTAAGACCATTCCATACACCCTTTAATCCAGCACTGCTGTATTCACCACTAAACCATGTCTCCAAGTGCTACATCCACATGTTTTTTAAACACTCCCAGGCATGATGTTTCTACCCTGAGCATCTTGCTGCAATGCCTCGTCAATCTTTTTGTTCAGGAGTTTTTCCTAATATCCAAGTTATCTCCTCCTGGCCTGTCACTTGTTACCTAGGAGAAGAGACCAGGCCCCACTTTGCTATAGCCTCCCTTTCTGTGATTATAGAGGATGATTAAATCTTCCCTGAGCCTCCTTCTCTCCAGGCTAAAAAACCCCAGCTCCTTTAGCCACTCCTCAGGAGACCTCCTCCAAAAGCACAATGAAGGAGGAAACTTTGGTGTGATGGACTCCTCCACTGGGCCTGATAACCACTTTGACATCTCATGCCTTGGGACGCTCTAAGATCCAACAAAATGCAATGCTCTGCACACAGCAGGTCCTCATGACTCAGCTGCTGTGGTCAGCAGTCCACTTCTGCAGAGTGGCAGAAATGTGAAGGACAGGCACTGCTGTGCCTATCATCAGTCTTTCTCCTTCCTCTTCAGGGTGTAAAATGACCTACACCACTTCATACTTTATACGACAGTATGATGTGGAATTAAAAGTGTCCAGTAAAGGCTGGGTGCACGGGTAATTTATGCACATGATGGTTTGATATAAATATGCTGATGGTCTGATGGAGTTTCATGTACTTAGGCCAGGAGTTACACTTAAGCACTTAAGCTTAGTAGCTGCACAGCCCTACTCACCCCAGTGCAACTCCTCAGTACCACAGCTTAGGTGCAGAGAAGGGACCACATTGCAGTGTTGTGAGAGAAAAACTCTTGTTTGCCACATGGACTTCTTGGAGTTCTCAGTCAGACATGGGCAAAGATATTAGCAGTAAAATTTCAGAAAAATGTTAAAGAAATACTCATATACATTTGATTTTTCATAAAGTTATAGACAGTGTTACGGTGGCTGAAAAATAAAAATGTGCAGATATTTTGAAAAACTATACAGAAATATGGAATGCCTTCCATTACACAGTAAATGACCCCAAGACTGGAATCTGAGCCGAAACAGGAGATGATCATTTTGAAACAGACAGCATGAGAAACGGATTATTCTGACAGACAAATAGGCTGAAGCTAAAAGTGCTAGGAAATTTCAAGACTTCCTGGAAAAGTCCAGGTGTGGCATCAGTGAAAGTTATGCCATTGATTTCTTTTTAGTCAGGATTTTTTCCAGGGAATTTATGGAGGAAGAACATTTTCTTAGAGGAGATGAGAATACTAACAGAAAATGTAAACAAAACAAATAAAAAAGCCAGGGAACAATCAGAAAAACAGATAGTATATTAACAGTGTGGAATTAGGGCATTGCCTATAGCAATTGCATGTAGTGTTATTGATAGTCTTCTCTGAGTTCCACTAATTTCTGATTTTCAAGTCTTTTAGCAGAGTCAACATCTCAGTAAAAGTTTTCCATTTACCTAAGTTTCTTACTTTGTCTGGTCCAGTTAACAAAAAGGCAAAAGATGAGGAAAATCCCATGCAACTTCACAGAGTGTGAACTTGGAGACTCAGAAATGGGACTATCCTGTTGTGGGTGGGTTTCTCACTCATGAGTTTCTCCAAGGCCTTTGTCAGTACAAAAGGGTCAGATCAGTGAGACAAAGTGAAAACTTGGAAACCAGGATGCTTTTAAATTTAAAAACAATAAAAAATAATAAAAAACTAGAGGCATAAAGGATGACACAGAAGGGTTAGAGAAGGAAACCATCTTCCAGCAAACTGAAAAAGTCTGGAGCTTAAAAACCCTTATTCTGCTATAGGCCAAACGTATATTTAAACCAAAATGTCAATTTCAATTAAATTCAATAATTCTTCTTTCACTATTTTCATGTTTAATTTCAAATTTTATAAATTTTTATTATGAAGGAACAACTAGAATGATTTTCCATTTTCAAAGCAAAAGTATGAAATCTTTAATTTTTTTTCTAAAACAAGTATTTCTTCTAAACTAAGGATTTCTCAAAAGCAAAGGGTTTTGTAATAAGTTTTAGTCTCTGAGTCAGTGTTGTCCAAGAGGTGCATAGCAAAATGTCTTGCCAGCTCCACTTGGTTATGAAGGTTGCTTTCTAAGAAACCTCTAGTTTTACTGACTAAAGGCTAGATGAATTCTCTTGCTCTTTCTATGTTGGGGGAAAAAAAGACTTCATACCAAACTGTGTGTTGTAAGAGTGGTAAAAATTCAATTTTCATCCCACACACAGCCCCATTTATGCAAGATCTCTGAATCACAGCAGTGCTTCTCAAAACTGAGCATGAGCACAGGATTCTTTGCTGAGCTTAAAACCCACAGATGGATCCAAAGGTCAGGAAGTTGCAATTATAGAGGTTTGAGCTGTCCATCAGCCCAAAGCTTCACAGTTTCACTGAGATACAGCACATACCCTGTTTCAAAATGCTGCATTCTGAAATTAACACTGACAGTATTATTCTTTGCATATTTTTGATTAGCAAACAGTTAAGTGAATGTCTGAGGGATGAAATTTTTCCTTATTCTTGTCTGACTCCCTTTAACTTTTCCACTATTCTTCACTCTTTTCCTTTATCCATTGTAAATGGGGGAAAGTAGTGAAAGAAAGAAAATACAACTCTTTTAAACTACCAGTGAATCTCCAAGAATACAAGCAAGCCTTTTGCACGAGTTAAAGATATCCAACTGATTTTTAGTTATGCATGTATATATATAAATTTATATACATATATATATCTCAAAGACGTCCCATGAAAATAATCTTATTTTAATATGTTGCAAGATTATGCATTGTGTATAGTTCCTGGAAGATATACTGTTCTTGATTGTGACAGAGATTTTACTGTGTCAGCAGCCAACAGAAATCATTGAGTTCAAGCAGGCATAGTGGCAATACCATACTGACAAACCCTGCCTCCTTCTCCAAAGCCATATCACAGGAAGATCAATCACCTTGCCAAAATGTTGCTTTTTGTGAATAGCACGAGTTTCATATAGAGCAAGGTGGTTTACGCATCACTCTTGTAATTTAGCACAGAATATTTGATAAACTTGTAATTTAGGACAGAATAGCAGTATTCACCTTCTGCAGAGCAGCAAATCTGTAGTCAAAATTTTACTTTGAAATTTTCCTCTGGAGAAACCATAACAAACTTTGTGTAACCATAGGAACACTGGAAACTAATTTAGGGATGGATTTGTTATTTGACACTCAAATGTTTTGGGGTTGAAAATGAAGCAGAATATAGATCTGAGGTTGGCTTCTGTCTCATCAGCATGATTCTCTTCAGCATTTTCTCATGGTTTCCTCAGGCAGCCAGGACGGGATGTTCTTCTACTAAAAATGATATACTACATGTCACTCTAAGTATCCTTGTAAGAGCTTCTGTTGGAAGAATTTCCAGCAATATCTGCAATTCTTTCATGTTCTCAAAGTCATTAATTGCCCATGACTTTCCAGTCCTCCAAGTTCCCTAGAAAGTGTAATATCAGCATATCTTGACCTTGAACTTCATAGCAAGTCAAGAAGGTAAATGATTGTTCATCACTATTTGAGTAACCTCAGAGTTTGACTTAAGAAGTGAATCTTGCATATTTCCTACCTCTTCTGGTATCCTGGCTTACAAAACCAAAATATTTATTGCAGCATTACAAAAAAAATAAAATTAAACCAACTAGGTAAGGCAGAAGAGCATTCCAGTGTGCATTGTGAGACAGCATTCCAGACTTTGGTTGAACATTGCTTTATCACCCATATGAAGAGAATGTTTTAAACAATCTTGGCAATTAGTTTTTTTGCACCTTGAATTGAAAAAATATTTGAAGAAAATGGGTCACATAGACGAACTCGAACTTTTAGGCAGAAGAAACCTGCCACACGCAACATTCTCCTGGGTATAACCTGCATTACAAGCTTCTATTGCTTCATTCTTTCATCCAAAAAGTGTATATCTATATCAGACAAAGGAATAATTGATGCCAAATCAATTCTACTATTTCCTATCTTATACAATACAAACTCAAATCTAAAATGCTCTAATGCTCAATGGTCCAACTTGAAAACAGGAATTCTGCCTAGGAAAACCTATCTGAAAATTCCCATTACAGTGTAGAGAAGGCTTTGCTATCCTTCACTACTTTTATCTTCTCCCTGTCCTGTGCAGTCACCTCTTAGAAGAAATGCTGAGGATTCTGTGCTGGCTTAAAATGAAGTGTGAAATTAAGAGAAAGTGTTGCTATAGCAAAAATCTATTATTTTTTTTTTTTCCTGACAGTACCAGAGACAAACTCAAATTTGATTCTTGGATAAAGAAAAATCTTAATATACCTTTTTACTTAACTCAGTACATTAATAAAAAAATTTAAAACCACTTTGATGGTTAATTTGCAGCTACCTCAAATTATCAAGTTTTCCTTTCTATCAAGTTTTTTGGTGTCATGAACCTTCTTAAACACCTTAAGAGCATTTAGAGGAAATGTCTAGTAGATTCATTAAACCCAGGTACTCCATAATTGTGAATCTCTTCACATTAATTGTTCCTTTCAGATGGATGATATTCTACAAGCCTTTGAAGTAAATTAACACTCATGATGCAAGGTTTAAAAATTATTATGCTTTTCATAACTGAAAAATTCATATTTTAATGAGACAATTCTGCTTGTACTCCCTCATAGTGTTTAGTTAAAACATGAAAAGAGGAAGATGGCCTTACAGAAAACCGTCATGCATGTAATGACACATCAGTTAGTTAATCTTGAGGTGCTTTGGGTAGAAAAATGCCTTGTTTTCACTATAAATAACACTAAAGTTTTCACACAGAAGTTCTTGGTATATTTGATATTGATAACTAAAAACAAACAAAGAAAACAACACAGCATTTACAGCAGCTGATAAGACTTTTGTAAGCTTTATAGTGAAAAGACACTCACACAAAGCATTCCCTGTATGGAGCAACATTTTTTTGATAAACTCTATTTTCAAAAGTGAAAATGTGCATGCATGCATCTCACAGCATTTTGTGACAGTAAAGATATTTCCAAACTAAGCACTTTTGTCCAGAGTTCCAAAAATCATCACTTCATATTAGTACCTTTTATCACAAAATTGAACAAAATTCAGGATATGCAGCGCTACCATAAAGAGAAGCCAAGCATCTTACCACAAGGCTCTGTTTACACAAAGACAACAGTCATGATTTAGAGAGCAAATGAATGAATGTTCTGAAAACTTTCACATGTAAAGGACTCTGAGAAATAAGTGCTTATTAGTTCTTTAAGTTCCGAAAACCTGCGTAGCACGTCTGAAAACCTAAAAATCTGCCTAGCAAATTTTGAATAGATTTGCCAGGTGGCATACTTTCAGCTTTAACTTTTTCATTCTGATTTTAATATTTTTATAAAGTTTAAATTTCATTTATTTGAAATTTTACTCTCTGGCATTTTTAGAAAAATTCTATGTCAGTGCAAAAGAACATTAAGCCACAAAAACTGCATGCAGCTAAAAATAAATTGGAATCAAGTTTTGAAAGAAACAAGCCTATTAGCAGCCTAGTGATGCCCAGTATCATGTATTTAAAGCGTAAATTTTATAAAGATGTGAAAGTAATTTAGATAATATCCATATAAATCTTCCTTTGTGAAGCCTACTCAAAAATCCTAATATTTAACACTGAAATGTCTCAAAGAGCTTTTTTGAACTCCATAAAACCAAAGCTAATACAAAAGTTCAGTGTCTTGGCACATTTATGGACGGACGGACGGATGAATGGATGGACAAACATTTAAAAGTGATAACTGCAGATGTAAATAAAGATGTAAAGGTTTGTTAAACTTTGGAACAGCTGCCCATAGAGGTGGTGGAGACACAATCTCTGGAGGTGTTCGAGAAACCAGTGGATGTGGCGCCCAGTGCTATTCTCTAGTTAATAACATGGTGATCATTTAAAGATTGGACTTGATGGTCTTTTCCACCATACAGATTCTGTGATTGGGATCTCCTGTATTCACATGCTGGTTAATGGTAAAGCTGCATAATATTAAATTTCCAGAACTCCTTGTGTACTTTCTCCAACATCAAACTAATCCAAACTCTTACCTTTGCTTCTAAAGAATTTCCAGAAGTCTGCTCTACGACTTTGATCTTCTGTACCTTTACAAATATTGGCAGGTACTTTTTCTTGTCCATCCAACCAAAGCAGAACTTAAATTAGCCTCTTCCATAACATTTCTTCACAGATGGTGCTACAATGTCTCTGGGGACCAGCAGCACATTCATTCTCACTGCTCTGGCACACACATACCCTGTGGTTGACCAAGGAAACTGGAAACTTTCCAGATAGCATCCCACAGTGTAAACTGGATACAGAGTGGACAAGTCAGACATGCCTGAGACTGCAAAAGAAAGTTAACATTGTCACCTTTTAAAGGGAGAATGAGGTCAAGGAATGGTACGTTTTGTGGGAATCACACTCAGAAATCTTCAGAACAAGAAGATTTTTGTTGCTTTAAAATTATTAGAAAAGTTAATGGAGTAGAATATGTGTGGGGATTTCATCCTGCTTATCAGCAGAGACAATATTGTCACTTTGGGATTAAGCCCTAATAATGAGTAAATACGCAGAGCACATTAACTAGGTATCTAATTATCACTAGCTAGAGAAAAATGCTGCTTGCAGAGTGGCAGACATTAAAAAGCTGAATAGAAGAGATACTAATTTAGTGATCTGAAAGACAGTGAGTAATTTTGAAAGCTGCTCATGATATGACCATGTAGACACAGCATCTGTTCAACCTAAGCAAAACAACAGTAATAGCATGTGTGACAAGGTGAGAAAAATCCATTCGGCAAGGGCTAGACCTATCCTGAGGAAGTTATTGGACAACATCCAAGGATAGCAAGTTAACAGCTTCACACTTATTTTCTTCATGGTACAGAAGCACTACAATAATTCATTAGACAGATGGTTTCAAAGCAGAACAATTAGAGGGGAGAGAGAGCAGCCCTGTCTCTCACAGGTTTGACTATGCAAGCCAGAAGAAGGGCTGGCAAGAAGAGCTAGAGAGGATGGAAGCTATTTGCCAAAATGCAGGTAACAAACTGCTAAGAAAGCATGAAACCTACACAAGAGGCTTCTATCACTTGTTTGCAGCCAAAGCCAGTAACATATCTTTCCCATCATTAGCTCTTCTATATTTTTCTGCAAGACAAATTTCATAAGGGAATTTATCAGGCTGGCAGACTCACCTAATCAGCTCTGAACCACCTATTGATCCCAGGTTTTCAAGGGAAGCACTTTTAGCTCTCTCTGGCATATCACTAAAGATAGGTAAGGAAATCTTGGCAAGAAATTGCAGAGGCTGTTTACATATCAGAAACTATATGTGAAGAAAATCAGAATTAACATAGATTTTATTGTTTTTTAAATAAATATAAGAATTGATTTGACCTAATGGAAAAAATCCCAGCACAAAGATCCATAAAGAACATTTTTCAAAGACGGGGAAAAGGATTTTTCAACTTTTTTCCTCCCTTCCCTCTAATTAGCAGAGAAATCCCTAATAAAAACAAGTCAGAAATTGATGTTGGCTAACCCTGGCCACTGGCTTTAACTAGACAAGTTGGTTGTCTCTTCCTTCTTACAAAGGAAGCACAACATATTGATCATGTCATTGATTAGATTATCTTTATAATCTCTCCTAGAGGTAAAATCTACATCATTATATGAGGGTTTTAAAAACACTGACATGAATGTAACAAGAATATAGACAGAATGGAAGAGACAATCCTCCAGAAACTTAATGACTTTTTATAATTGTTACTCTAAGATTACTCAGTGTAATATCCTATGAGTGTATTATTTGATTTTTTTTCCCAGCTTTATAGCCATTCAAAGAAGTAGCTAATTTCTGTACTGACTTAGGAAACAACACAAAGTGGGACACGAAGTTTTACATATTTTTGTTTGCTTGTCTTACTCTTTCATGATGCTGGGGAAACATACAGTAGCTTAGATTTCAAGAAGAAATATCAATTTTGCAAAGTAGTTCTAGAAACCAAGAAAAGTTTGAGATTACTCAGAAGCTTCTTGAAGAAACTTCTGAGATTTTTTTACAAAGTTTACTAAGATCAAGCTGGCCTAAAGATTCAAAGCCTGAGTTTTCTTCAGTGCTTTTCTTAGTAGGCTTCTTTGTGTTTGAAGTTATAGACATTCAGGATATAACCAGTTGTTCTGGTGACTGGCATTTAACATCACTGGCACCATCTCTCTAAATTAACCTGTCAAAAAACTCCAAAACCAAACCAAAAAAAAAGGAATTATTCTCAGTAAATACCAAGCAGATATGATTTAACTCATAATTGTAAATGGCTTTATTAAAGATAAAGATATCAAAAACATGCAGCAGCACATTCAGTAGAGTTTAGTGCTATTTCATAGAGTCATAGAATCCTTTATGTTGGAAAGCCGTTCCAAAGGTGCATAGACAATGCATTGCCTTGCTCAATAAGGGACACAACACACCTGGACAGCACTAGGTACAGGGTTGCTGCAGCTCTGCCCACAAGTTGTAAATTATGTTATGTAAACTCGGGCTCTGGGCTGATACTCAGGGATATTCATGTATTTCATGAGAGAGAAGGGAAATAACCCACAAAAGTGGGAACAAGAGAAAATTCTTTAGTTTGAACAGGTGAATTAGTGCACATTCTGGATGAGAAGCAGAAAGGTGTTTCTGTTTTTTGGCTGAGGCAGAATGAGGAAGGAAAATGCAAGGGAGTAAAACCAGTTTATTGCATCTAAGACAGCAGGAAACCTATGCCCACCTATGCTGCTATAGATCTTAGAATCACAAAGTTGGATTTCATTCAAAGTTCCCTTCTTAACTTGTATCCATTAAAATTCTGTGGTTTTAACTAGGCTCATTCCCACATAAATACAGTACAAATTAAACATTACAAAAATATTGGTTATCTACCTTTTCACGTAACACAGCTTCTCCTTCCTTCCATATTACCCAACAATAGTAAAAAAATTTATGAAAAAGGTCAAAGGAATCAATTCAGAAGATGAAAGTAATGTCAATAATTTTTTTTTTTAGGAATAAATTTTACTCTGAACACAACTCATTTTTCTCTGATGTTTAAGGTTAAAACTACAGTTTAAGTAATTTTGAATCAGATGTTAGAAATCCATGCCAATCTGCAAAAGAAAATTAAAAAATAAATCTAAAGCAATTTTAGAGGCTTTGGATTCTAAGATTAGAGGTAAGCCCTGATATATATGGAAGAAAAATAGAAGGATTATTTCTCAATAAAAATCAATCCCATGGGGAAAAAACAGACAAACAAACAAAAAAGCCCACACATGGACATGTTTTCTACATCTTTCTTTGAATATTTAATATTTTCCTATGAGAATCAGTCAGAAGCACAGAGGAAAGTCTTCAAGATTGTTAAAAAAATGGAAAGAAACAAACTAAGCATATGAACACTATTATATTAAAGCTCAAATCCTTACATTTACACTGAGAGATTTAAAACTAAGAAAAAAAAGAAGCTGAATAAAAGATCAAATAAGGGATTTAAATAGACAGTAGGTTATGTATACAAATTATGACTTTGTCCATTCATATAGTCTTAGGATCAAGGGCAGATTAGTTCATTGAAAATCCAAACCAACAAAACAGAAAACCTCTAGTGAATTGTAAGTAGAGGTACTAAGATTTCCTTGCAGGGCTTCGTCCCCATCCTCTCCCCTTTTTCCCTAGGGATAAGACAATATTCTGAATATAGATTTCACAGCACTGAAACAAAAGTAAATTACTCAAGGCACCATGTGCCCTTTGATATGCTACTGCACATTGCAATTGATAGTCACAGAAAATGTCACAGACTGTTGAGGGCAATTTAAGGAATCTAAAGAACAGTATTTGGTTCTTATCACACTTTCCTGCTCTCCTCCTAATATAAAACATAGTGAGACATCCTGATATACCAACTTCATTTTTTTTAATGCCAAAAGAAAGAAGATGGCAGCAGTTAAAAGCTGAGAAAAGGGGAACAGTTTGGAGAAGGGTCTTACCCACCAGAACTCCACAATCCATTGCCCATTCAACTTAGCCACTGTGATTTCAGGTCCATTTTTATGAAAAGAGTTTTTCTTCACCTATGTATTCATCATAAAGAAATAAATATATTTTACTATTGCACATAGTCCATAATCAGAAGGATATTTTTCTGTATATAAGGTAAATTCATCAAAGATTAAACTTGAAAAAAGCTTGATTTGGTGTCTTGATGCACTGTTTACCTCGATTTTATTAATGAATGTCCCTCCCTCTTTTTACAATTTCCTTTCTTTTGCCAGACACATTACAGCATTCACAAGAGATGCTCTTCCACTAATTAATAACAGAAATTCCTTCGCCTATCACTCATAAAAATCTTAATTAAAATTAGTAGTAACAGAAGAGTTGTGTATGTGCTTGTATTTCATTAGTTGTACTGGAAGGAGCTAATTAGTGCCAGATAAAGTACATCCAGTAAGGTCCTCCACATGCTTAGATTGATCTCTTTGACCAACAACAGATGCACAGGAAGCCAGAAGGTCAGTGGTCAGACACATAGCGGTTGTTAAAGGAGCAGCTGTCAAGGTCCAGTGATTATGCCATTTTGAGAAAGCTGGAAAACCTCTCCCAAGAGAATGAAGTGTTGAAGAAAGGGCTGCAAGCAGGGACACAGTGCCTTAAATTTGGAAGTTAGAACTGTAACTCGACAGCTGGTAGAGCAGGCTGTGCACCAGCCATGGTGCCTGCCTGTGGAGAGCTCCTAACCGGCCTCTTGGCCTTACAACATGTCAAGAGTGTGCTTCTGCTTCAGGAGAGACTGGAATTTTCTCCAGAGGCATTCAGGGCATTCATTAGAGGGGAAATTTTAGTATAAACTACTGCTTATAAAGTGGGGAGAAAACAAACAAACAAACAAACAAAAACGCAAAAACAAAGAAAAAAAAAGAGCTGAAGTTGACTGTGGAGTGCCAGTGTAAAAGGTAATCAAACATGCTGGGCAGTCATATGAAGGGATTTCCGAGATTTCCACTCACTGCTCGTGCCTACTGCCAGCACTTCATACTTCTGGTGGTGATGGTCTGTCATGACTGCATGGATTCCTGGCAGTCTGTCAGCAAATGGTAGGACACCTCAGGAAAATAGCATTATATCAACAACAACAAAAACAACAACAACAAAAAAACAAAAACCCAAACAAACAAAGAGAAAAAAAATTCCCTTCAAAAACAGTAGGAAAAATCTGCATTCATTTACCATAGAAGATTACATCATCCTTACCCATATCACTCTAAATCAGTCTCCAATAATCTCTCTGTTGATACAATCTATATACAGCTATATTTGTCAAGAAACATAAATATTCAGGGTAATGAAGGTACATTTCCTTCTGCATCATGATTCCAGCATAAGTGATCAAATAAAAACACAATTCCAGAATATAAGTAACATATGTTGTTATGCTGTTTTTGGCAGGAGTAGACTTTATCTTCTTCCCAGTGGCTAATATGGGGCTGTATTTTTTGAGTTTGTGCTGAACACAATAGTAATAAGGTAGAGATATTTTTGTTATTTCCGAGCAGGGCTTACAGAGAGCCAAGCCCTGTTCTGGATTTTTGTACTGCCAAACTGTCACAGAAGTTGGGAGTGCATGGGAGGTTGGGAGGAGACAAAGCCAGGCCAGGTGACCCAAAATAACCAAAGGGATATTCCAGACCACATGGCATCATGTCAGTGTATAAGGTGGGAAAGAAGGAATAAAGGGGAGTGACATTTGGAGTGATGGCATTTGTCTTCCCAAGTCACCATTACACTTGATGGGGCTGTGCTCTCCTGGAGATGGTTGAACACCAGCTTGCTCATGGGAAGCAGTGAGTGAATTCCTTGTTTTGTTTTGTACGTGTGGTTTTAATTTACCAATTAAGTTGTCTTTATCTCAACCCACAGGTTTTCCAGCTTTTACCTTTCTGATTCTCTCCTTGGTCATGCTGGTGGGGGAGTGAGTGAGGGAACAGCTGTGTAGGGCTTGGTGAAGGGCTGGGGTTAAAGCAAGACAGCAGTAAAAAGCATTCAAGGATAAGGCCGTAGATTTAGCATCATTTTAATACTGTCTGGGTGTTGACAAATATGAAATTCACACTGACTCACCTCTGCTTTTCTTCTCTCTGTAGCTTGCACAGTTTAAAAATGAAGGAAAATAACACATTCAACTCACTAAAATCTAACATTTCTTTCTATTCTGATAAAACTTATTATTGTATTTGTTGATCTATTTCTATGCAACCTTATAAAGAAGCAAAGTGGCAGAAGTGGCAGAAATGGCAGAAATACCTTTTTGGAACTTGATCAAACTGAAATCTCCTTAAAGTAATCAGAAGGCTTCAGCATTGTAATATAAATTTTAGAAATGTTAGTGGGATTTTAACATCTGAATTTATTTTGAATTGTTTATGTATGTGCACTGACTCTATGTTAACATATGCATTGCATATATATTCCAAAATATCTTGCAGCCTTCTATGTATTTAAAAATCATTATATTTACATTAGTTCAAGTAAATAAAATATAATTTGGCCCATGATGAAACTAATTTACATCCTTTATAATTATATGTGAAATTACAGCTCAAAACAGCAGGAAGGAATATGGAGAAATACACATTTGAAAGATTTTAGACAGTGAAATATCTGTATAAATATTTCTGTGGAGAATCCACAGCAGCATTCTCTCTCCAAACAATTTAAGCGAAAGCAGAAACATGCCAAAGACACCACAGATCTTAATCTTCCAATGCATTTATGAACCACATTTGGAAGAGCTAAGAAGTCTCTGTTTTTTCAGTCATAGATTTCAAAAGCAGAGCTAAAAAGGAATTGTTCTCATTACAGCAAATATATCAAACTTTGACGTGAAAATGTGCCTTTGATAATTTCTTGCTGCTTGTGAAAAATTCCTCAGGAAGGAAATGGAGGAGGAAAGGTTAAAAAAAAATTAACTACCACTGGGAAACATCTTAGATTGAACAGAAAACTGTTTTCAAATGAAAAATTACAACCAAATGTAAAAATAGTGTAAAATCTTTCATTAAGATAAGAGCTAGAATGAAAATACTGTTTGGACAAACCTAAAATAAAAGTTCACTTCAATTCTCTGTGAAAGTCAGGTTAATGTAAAGCTTTTAATATCAGTCTAGCTTTGGCAGCCTTCAAATACTTTTCAAAAATTGATACATTTATGTCAAAAGAAAGTAAATTATTTTTGCTATTGGTTGGTCCATTCTTGTCAAAATCCAGCTAGCTTTCCTTTTCCCTTCATTCTTGGAATGTCATTTCTGCAGTTGTCAAAAGTTAAGTTATATGGAAAGAATGAAGTTACTAGAGTACAAAGCACATTTTTTTTAAAAAAAAAGAGATAAAAAAATCCCACAAAAAAACATAAAACCATACCCACACACAGACACAGAAAATTAAACTGTTCACAAAATCATTACATAATATTGGAAATAATAATCTTCAAGAAAAACATGAGGAGTTTTGATGAAATCCCTATTATAAAAAATCAATGACTAAAAGAGTGACAAAGAGAATAACAAAGGACGAATCAAAACCAAAGGGAATTTTATGTACATGCTGGAATTGTATTTTGTATTGTCTACTAAGTCTTCCTGTCTCTCGGGTTGGCCAAGAGAAGTATCAGGAGAAAAATGGATCCATCACCCTTTCTTCTACTCACTTTCAATAGAGCTATCAGCTGTGAGGAGATGATTCTCTATTAGCACAGCTATAACCTGTTGGGGGGATGGAGACAATAAAATTTAATCCTAATAATGGACATGTAACTAGAGTCTCCTGCAGGAAAATTATTAATAAAAAACATGCAATAATTGTGTTGCACTGAATGGCTACTACTACTAAAAACAGCTAAAACCTTTATATGCATAAAGCTAGTTCCTTTGTAGCACAAAAGACATAAGGTAATGGAAAGAATTTTCAGCTTGTACAGAAAGTGAATTTATTACATATTTCATGCCATCTTCTACATCTTTAGCAAAGATTAATATTAGTAATAATGATTATTATTATTATTATTGCTATTATTATTTTATTTAGAATCAAATTTTCCAGTGGAATAAAATACTTTGCCTTTAAACATATTGGCAATATTGTTTTAAGTGTTGTAGTATCTGGCCTTTTTTAGCAGCCTTGAACTTATTGTGGCATCATACACCAAGCTGGATTTGAGCCTGTTCCCCAGAAGTTTGAATTCTATCAGACTAGACTAAACTGGTGCATGTCTAGCCTGGGATCTTCTTCAAGAGCCCAGATATCCCCATAGAAACATTACCTCTAAACATCTTTGTCTGAGAGACTTACCTTAGGTCAGAGCTTCTTCACAGGTATTAAAAATCAGAATGTCTTCACTCAGATTAGGAATGGAGTCCATTATCTTCCTCCAGAAGCCCTGTCCCCCATTCACACTCCATTTAGCTGACCTATTTTGAAGTCTTTAAAAAAGAAATCGCTGGATCCCCAATAAGGCTAGATGTTTTTTCCCTAAAAGGACCAGCAATTTAATAACAAATGTGAAATCATCTTTTACAGCCTAAAGGAAAGAGAAACTTATGAGGTTAGACCCGTATTGTATAATTTGACACATCAAATTTATGTACAGCAGTTACCCTTAGATAAAATGCAACAAGTTAAAATAAGAAATCACTGCAGCACTCCACAGTAAACCGCAATGCAACATGCCATGAAGGTAATAATCCTTTCTTCACAAGAAAAAAGGGTTTGAGATATATAAACAGTCTCCTAGCTGCAAAGGTTTCAAGCTTGTTGCCTACTGCTGTTTTCTGAGCATGATAAATAGCTTGTTGTGCGCAGGAGTGAGATATAATTCCACTTCCCATGGCAAAACACAGGCATCCTTATCCTTCTAGCATATATCTGGCCTCCACATATTGCTGTTTTCAATATCCTCTAAATCCTGAGAGGTCTGAGCTAACAACATGTTAGGTAAACAGATATGATTCTCTCCCAAAGGGACAATCAAGGAAATGGTTGCAAAGTATCTTCAGTTCCAGTGACTTGCTGTATGCTAATAATCTTTTAATTCCCTCTCACACCTTCCTCCTTGCCTTCAATACCATATTATGATCTTTCATTTGGGTCAGTTAAAGAAATATAGCAGAGGTGATCCATTAAAATGGAACAGAAAAGGACATTAAGTTAAAGGAAAAGCAAGAATCTGCTTTGCTTGTCTTTCCAAAGAAAATGAATGATTCTCAAAACAAATACATCATTTTAAAAGCTGGGCAGAATAGTGCAATTATTCATTAAGATCTTCACCACATATTCAAGATCTTAGCTAAATATTTAGTTCTATAACTGAAACTAATGCAAGAAGTCATCAGCGGTGACAACATAACTTCAAAACAAATAGGAGAGAAGCAAATTAATTCCTTTTAAACATTATCAGAAGCTGCATAGCTGAATTGATTTAATTAGTCTGATTGAGTACCAGAAGCAGAGTACCAGAAAAACACTGCCTTCTAACAATTTTTTCATGCTTTCTCACCAGGAACTGATTTCTAGCTACAAATTATAAATTACCATTTCAGCACTTAAGTAAACCACTCAAAGTACCTAAAATGAAGCCAAATCAGAGTTTGCCTGTATGATCTGAGAAAATAATTTTCATCCCATGTGTCTAAGAGATCTTTGGATGCTTTTTCTTTTCCTGGTAAAGCATCAGAGCCACCAGCGTCTCTTCCTGGAAGTGCTGCCACCTTGCCAGAGGGACACACATCTCAGTGTCTGCTTCCCAGCCACTGCCATGAGAAACTCATAAACTGCATGACAACATTGCAAAATTCCCTATCTGCACATGCATTTTAAAAGGATCCCTTCCAAACCAAAGGTATTCTAGAATTCTGTGATTGTAAGGGTGGGCTCAACAGCTCTGTGTTTTAAAACTGGCATCAGTCAGTTTATCCATAAAACCAAAATAAAGGGGAGCTTTCTTCCCCAAAAGTCCAGAAATCTAAGCATTTTCTCAAAGTGCAGATTCTGTGCCATCATTGAAAGAAGATTTAAGCCATATCTTTTATTTGCAAGATGAAGCCATAATAATTAGGCTTTGTTCCAAAGTGTTTGCTTTCTCCCAGATTTGTTTTCATCTATGATGAAAATCCAACATTTCACTTTCATACTCAAAGGAACTGGAAAGATGATTAATTTGGATAAAAACTAACAAAATTACCATCCTTTAAAAAAAAAGTTAACCAACAATAACAAGGCATGTCAAAGGAAAGCAGGGAAACTCATAACAAAAACAGCCTGGTCATTGAAATTATTTCCTTCTAGTCTGCTAAGTCCCAACTACATACATAATAAAACCAAGCACTGCCACAAAATTCACTAGCACAACATAAGTGGCAGCACTGATAGCTGCAAAGGCCAGTGCTGACTAGGCTTAAGATCTTTTTGATGTCTCCTTAAACCCCATCTTCTAAATTCACTACTTTCTTTCTTCCACCAGTTGGTCTCACAGTATTAATTCAAACATTATGGAATTTTAAATTATAGAAGTAAAAAGCAGTAGTATAAAAGCATACTAGTCATTTTGGGCTTCAGTTTGTTTTTCTTCATCTTTCTAAAAAGAGAGCCCATTTCCATACACACATATGAGAGCATTTATAAGAGACTAGGGAGAGCAAAAAGCAGAGAGAGAAGGCACATCTAAGGGCTACCCTAAAGCAAGATTTTCCTTTGAGACATTTGCTGCATTGGCCTTGCTGAGGCATGCAAGTGAAGGCTGAACATTTCATAACTTCTAAAAAAAGATAATTTCTTAAATTACAAAAATATCCAAAATTTTAAATTGACTCCTGTCAATTTATAAATAAAAGTATCATAGAGATGCATAGAATGGACTTTTAACCAACAGTGAAATTCAGTATTACTGCACTCAGCACAACAGAAAATAAATTATACCCATTGGCAAAAATTTGCACATCCCCCATAAATCAAAATATTTTTAATATTTTTTATAAAGTTAACCCTTTTATCATGTAACATCTTATACTTGGTTAGTTTATGAGGAAAAATATGGCAAGAAAATTCTGGGAATTACTTTTAAGGTAAGCACAAATTAAAGCTGGGGCAAGGGAGAAGGTGGAGTCTGTTAAACTGTGATAATAAGTAGGGATCAAGGCCTTTAGTTTTTCTCTGAAAAAAAATACCTCTGTGGATCCTCTCAGGATGTATAGTGTTACTGGGCCCAGAGAAAACTGTTTCTGATTATTTGAAAAAAAAGCAGTTTGCTATGCCACAGTTTGAGTTTACCTGCTATAGAGTATGCGAGGAGGATCCTTCATTTTAGCACTCATCCTGTTTTTAGAGTGTTACTAAATTTTGCTTCTGCATGACCCATGCATCTTAACAGGGTCCTCTAAGGAATTAGACAGACACTGGAAATGAGCAGACAGCTCCTAATAGGAGCACACCAGGCAGTGTGGGAGTCTGCACCGAGAGAAACCGGAGCAGGCTGTGTAGGAAGCCCCACCACTTTTCCTCACAGTCTCTCCTCTTGCAGAAACCCGCCTGTGACAGACTGTCTTCTCCTCCTCCTCCTCCTCTTCCACACCTGGCAGAAGGGAATGATGCAGAGAACACAGTGCTGCTGTTGATACCATTAATGCCACTGCTCCATCAGACGCAGATACACGTGTTTGCATTATGCACTTCGCCTACAGCAGCACAGCATCAGAAGGAACCAATAACTCTGCATCCTTACAAACCATTTCCAGACAGTCAAATGAGAAGACTGAATTAAGGCAGGTCAAAGGAAAAAGTGCCTTTAGCAATGCTCCTTCTAAAAATGCCTTCTAAACTTGCACATAGCCTACTACACTCTAAAAGACAAATTTTCTGATCTCCAGTTTCCTACTAGGTTATTTAAAAAGATATTCTAAAATAGGTTTCACTTCAAAGAGCAAGCACAAACACACACAAAAATAAAAAAATCTACAAATTTTCTTTTTGTTGTTTTAAAAATATGAAACAGTACCAAATAACTTCATCATTATTATCATTATTATTGTTATCATTATTATTATATTTTCCTTCACATATCTTGCCACAAAATGAATGTAGAAATGGAACTCACTGCATTTACCTGCATTTTTTTTTTCCTCTTGGTGGGCTACAGTTTCAAACAGATTCCAAGGATAAGCCAATTTCACACAATTAATCAGAAGAATACCTGCAAGAGAACTTGAACAGTTTTTTGCTGAGGTAACTTCCTGTAAATGACTTCATATGGGATCAGACAAGAATCTGAATATTTGCAGAGTGGCTGGTAGTAGGAGGGCAGCAAGGTAAGACCACCACCTTCACAAGTCACAAAGAGTCTCATTGTCCTGACTGTGTCACAAAACCACAAACTCCAGCTATGTATGTGTCCTGGCTTGGGACAGATTTGGGAGGGAACTTTCCAAAGGGATCTCCTCTAGAAATCGAATTTCAGCAGCCTCTTCCCCAACCAGTTTAGGAGAAAAAGCGCTGGGAAGGAAGCACATGAACCATTCATCCACAAAAAATAAAAGCTCAGAGAGGGTGAGGACTGGTGTCCAGTTAAACTTGCCCTGATCTATCAGGGAACTGAAAAGCACTTCCAGGTTCACCAGTCTAGAGGTAAAAATACCAAAAGTATGTCTTTATCCTCTTTTTGTCTCCCAACAAATACCAGATTTACAACAGAAACATAACTGTGGGATAGCAATTTTTTTTACAGGTACTTGTTTAAATGTAATAAATTGTAGAAATAGTAATATCTACATCTCAATATAGACTTTTCATATGTAAATACTATCTTTAGAAGGTAATTCACATATCAATACATAAAGTCTTAATAACTTATAAAAAAATGTGGCATAGACTGATGATGAATGACTTTAGCAAATCTGCCAGTGCCTCAGATAAGCTTCAGGGGTGCATTTGCCAATCCCAACCCAGAGCTTTATCAAGAAAGCATACTTGCTCAGTGAGACTTTGAAAATTATACTGACATCAAGAAACATGCTCCTTGGGCCTAAATCACAACAATATTGATGAAGGCTGATAGATATAATGTTTTCCAGCTTCTTCTCTGGCATTTCCTATTCTTCTGATATTTGAATTCTCTTGTCCAAACAAGCAGCAGACCTTCTAACACTAAGGTCTCACAAAGGGCAGCTTTGTGACCATCAGTACAAGAATGACTTTTCTTTGAATGACACAGGGCACTAACATGAGGCAAAAGTGTGAGATTATTTTTACAATGGGCATGCTGCCTCTTTACATATGGAGGTAAAGAGGGGAGGAGGGAGAGAGAGACATTGATCCTCAGGAGTTTATTGACTTGGTTCCATGAATCCTGGCAGTTACACCTACTCTGATTCTCCAGGGAGCTGAACAGAGCTTGTACATGATATTTCTTCTCAAAAAAGCAGTGCTTTTTGCACCCCATTCCCTTCATGCATTCATCCAAATAAATCCACCTGATTAAATAAAATTATCCTCTTCCTTTTCATCCAGTGAAAGAAAACAGAAAATTGGCAGTATTTGTCCCATTACACTAAGAGCACAGGCATTATTTAACTGCTATTAGTAGAACTGTACTATATTCTATCTGTCTTTTCATTTCTACAGTCAAAGCTAACACAAAGCCTTCTCTAGCCTTTCAGGAGTAATTTTATTTCAAAAACTGGAGGACTAGCTACCTCATAATGCATTTGTCTTTAGAACTTTCCATTGATCATAGCAGGCATCACCCAGCAATGAAAAAACATTTACGCAAGCATTGAACATTTTCTTTCACACTCTCAGAGAAGTTAAAGAAAAACAAAGGATACATTAAAGACATAATTCTTAACAGTAAATGGCATTTAGGATCCTCAACTCTTCCATTTTTCTTTACTACAGAATCATTTACTGCACAAAAGTTTAACTTGACTGAAGCTTCTTCTTCTGCAACAACAACAAAAAAGCTTATTTATTGCAGAAAAATGGGGTTTTTTTGTCATTTTTTTCTAAAGTCAAAGTTGTAATCATGTATTCTATTACAGTTCTTCCTGAAGTGTCACTCAGCAGCTGCCACTATGATCTCTGAACATCAGTATCTGTAAACAAGATAACTTGCTTGATGAGGCCATACTTCTCTCTTGCCATTCCCAGGAACCCAGTGTAAAGTGACTTCCAATTTAATTGGATTAGCCTGCAAAAATATCACTTGACACATCCTTTTTAGCCTTCCCACCAGAAAATTCATAACTAAGTAGATTAATTTTAAAGAGGAAACTTCTCACAAAGATTTACAGGCTGAGAAAACAAGGGGCTCAGTAGCCCAGTGTAAGGAATCAATAGCATAGACTTTGCAACTGAAAAACTGGATTAACTGAGTTATTTTTCCTTCTATTTACCAAATACAGAGACTGATAAATCCCACAGATGCATATTCCTAGGGAAAATGTGAAATTTCAAGGCTTTACCACTTCACCAGAGCAGATAATTAAGTAATTAGAACAATTAAACGTTGACAGAGCACCAGCGACCCCCAGGTGAATTACAGCCATGAATTATGAAAGCATGAGCAAGGGAAGAGTGAAGGCTTTGGCACATATGTAGGATAGACTGAATAAAGTTATAGCACCAGGTTTATAATTTCTGCACTTATCTTCCAGATGTGTTTAGCTGTCCACAACTTTTGTTGTCAAACTGCTTATTTAGATGTCAGGGGCAAACTCATCTGGGTACATTTTCTCTCTGAAAAAAACAGTGAATCAGAAAGCAGAGTATATATTAATCTACTCTCTCAACCTTTTACACTACATGAAAGGGCTGAAAAAGTAAAGAGTGCTTTGACAAATCTGCATCCATCTCAGTAAATTACATCCACCAGTTGAGGCGCCTGGGAAAGGGAATGTCAAAGGAGCCCTTTGCACAAAGCATGCACAAATTATCAATCACTAAATTATGCCAGAGGCTTATAACCTCCATCACACCTTTTGCTGGGGATTGTGTCCTCATCAGTAACTGCTCATGTGTGACATGCAGAAACACCCTATTTGCTAAATAGGAAATATAAGCAACACAACCATCATAGCATGAAGTTCAGGAATAATTTGCTTCTCTCACTTCTAGGGCAGGTTTGCTTTACCAAGTTTTTTGGTATAAGGAATTTGGTTTAAAATACATTGGACTGCCTGCTGTGATGAACCAACTCCAGGGAGAATAAGCTGGCCCTAGGGACTGGAAGCATTTTGTAGATGGAAAGCAGGGATAGAAGCACAACTGGTGAGCAGGCTCAGCTGCAGAGTGCAGGGGAGATGGGCAACACACGTAATTCCCAGCAGCTGTGAAAACTTCAACTAGCAGATTTGTTGCAAATAAGAGTGTGTGAACATCTCATATACTGCAATTCTTTTTAGGTGGAAAGTTGTTTTAAAAATGAAGTGAGAACAGGGCAAAAAAGGAGACTCACCAAAAAGCCAATACAAAACATGTCACACACAGGCGATTTCACACTTTTGTTTCTCAAAAGCACATCTAATAGTCTCCTGCTCTGAAATTGTTCATACTTCATTTCATTGCCTTTACCAAATGGAAAGAATCAGTCTAGAGAAAATAAGATTAAAGAATATTAACTATTTTTTTCTAAAATGAATGAAATGATTTTATAATAAAAATATAATAAGAAAACAGTTTTTCAATAATTGAAATATTAATGTGAACTATGTGAAAAGTTCAATGTGAGATTAAAAACCTTATTATAATCTCTCACAGCAATATACAATCCATATATATATATAAATAATCCATATTTTATTTATAAAATGCCTGTTGCAATATCTATATTTATTTACTTAATTATGATTTTTTTAATTTTACAGCTTCAAGTCAAACCCTATATTGATATAGTTTAACATATATGACTTAATTTAAAAAATACTCTAAATTAGCTGATGACAAAAAGGGTAAAAAGTAGAAAAGATTATAGGGTAAGGAACAAACCTTTCAGAATGGTTTCTGTAAATTAACCATGTGGGTGGATAAGTAACGCTCAGAGTTCAGAGAAGAGAACAGAGCAGTGTCAATGTAATGAACAAAAGTAGGTGGATGGTTCCAGTTCCAATCAGAACATCTCCCACTTCATCAAGGCTGCTGAAAATGATTCATTCTATGGTACATTTTACTTGCCATGGACATTCTGTAGGTTTTCTTTCCTACTTGTCTGAGACACGTACATATTCAGAGGTGGTGGCAAAGAAAATGCCCTTTTGATTACCTTCCAGCATTCTTTTCTTTCAAAAGCAAACAAACAAATAAACAAAACACATACATTTGGAAACAAGGAAGAATAGGGAAACTCAAACCTAAACTGAATTCAAGTAAAAAGAGAAGAAAATAAAAATCTAATATATGAAATTGGCAAAAACAGATTTGGAGGGAATGTGGGGAAAAAATAGCAACAGAAAAGGAAATTCAGGAAAGGAAGTATTACTGAGCACACTTACCTTGAGTTTATATATCAGTCCTTAATATCCTGGTATTCAGCTGCATTATACCTAAGTGAACATTCTTCTACAGGTTTCCACGGGAGAACAGACCAGCATCCATTCCTCAGAAACAGCTAGAAGGAAAAAAAAAAATCAGCCCTCCACTATTAGCCCCCAGAATCTATGTAGCTCCCAAAAAAGACAAGAGTTCTTTGTATTATACTTTACTAACAGTGCCATTAATGCTCCAACACAGATCATTAGTTTAAAAGAAACTAAAAAAGAGATGGAAAGCACAAATCGGTAATTCCTAGCTCTGTGAAAGAGACCTCTCTGAACTTGCAATGACCACTGAGAGTGCTGAGCTATAACCCAATTATATGACTGAACTGACCATATTCTGCCTCTCATTAAACCTCCCATTATACCTAAAAACCATACTGAAACCGATTTTCACTGAACTAGGAACCTAAACATGTGTTCAATTCTGAGCACATGCTCTGCTAAATGCTGCAGAACAAAAACCCATATCCTGTGTAGTAAAGGAGGTTAAATAGAGTTAAGAGCTTTTTCAGATCATTATGTTCCACCATGCTCATCTGCTGAATGAATTATGAATAGGAAAGTTTAATTAGTACCTTCCAGGTACTACCTGTGTTGCTAACAAAGTTATCCTAGGTTTAATGCAGAAGGCTTGTGATGCTCTTTTGGAATAATTGCAAAAATTAATTTTCAGGAGGAAAAAACATCTCTGTTATCTTTTAGTTGTCCTACAAACTAAGAAGAAAAAAAAGAAGGCATGTCCTTATTAAGTGGAACTGAAAACCAAAAGTATGCTAGTGGCTATGGAGAATGCCCACTGACACTCCAGTTTTCTCAAAGCTGTAAATACAGGGAGTGGATAAAAATTAGTAGCAGTCACTACAATCTTCCAACAGAGCAAGTCTTCTATTCATCAGAGCAATACAGTCATGCCATTGCTTATTAGAATAAAACATATAGGGAGTACAAGAAGTCACTTGAAATTAAAAAAAAACCCTAACCATACAATAACATGCAGGAATATGCATTTCCTTTTTGTGACAATCCCACTGAATTACTGGTTTCAGCAGAAAAACAACAGATGCATAATTTTAATGGCCAGGTAGACCAAAAGACAATTTTCAGTTTTACTTTCTTCCTCTTCACCCAATACTGATAATGTGCACAAGCTACTCCTTAGTGTTTTATAAATTAAAATGTAGCCTTTCTTTTTGTGCATGCATATGACTTCAGTATATGTTTAATTTTGTCTTTTGTGGACTCCTCACATGTACTGTAGCCAAAAAAAATTCAGTCCATAGGCCAATTTTACAGTTGGATCTAAATTTATTTACAAGATAAAAACTCCACATTCTTAAACTAAAGCATATGGTTTCTGCTTATCAGTTCTCTAGTCTCTTTTTTTTTCCTCAACTCTGTCAATTTACAGGCCTCAAACTCCACAAATGTTTTGCATAAATCAAATTAACTGATTTGATTTAGCTATCTATGTAACATGAATCTTTACAGAAGATTCCCTCTTTTAAGGATTGATCTGAGCCTCCTACAGGTACTTGTAAAGCTTCCTAGCAAGGGTCCTGTGTGTTTCACTTGTAATTTTTCAGTTTTTTCAGACCACCATTCACATCTTCCCAACTTTCTGAAAAGTGTACTCTGAAAGGGTTCTTAGCGATAACTAGTTAGGAATATGGAATACCATAAATAGCCGGAAGGAAAAGCTGATATTTTAAAGTATGATTTTTAATTTTTTTTTTTTAATTTTACATTTGCCAGGTGAAAAAGGCATATTCTACCATGAAACTAAATAACTTTTGCTTTTTTTGAGCTTTCTCCAGGGCAGGTTTAAATCTCTGGCATTAAATCTGAAAGGAACTAAGAACTTTTGCAAACTTTACTGCCTTTTAAATGCAAAGTGTCCTCTTTGATGTAGCCTACCTGAAAGACACAGCAGGATATTTGTTTTCTAAAGGACTTGTGTCAAAATGAAACCTACTACAAAAAAAAACCTCTCCTTACATGAAGAAGATAAGGAAAGAGTAAACAACATATGAAAGATAGGAGTTGCATTAGTAATATACCTCTAGAAGACTTTGGCATATTCCAGAGAAAAATATAAGTATAAATCTTGGGAGGGGAGGAGGAGGTAATTAACCCAGGGGGATAAGGGGGATACATTTGGTGTATACAAAGATACACACAATAAATAAATAAACAAAACCCAAGTATCCTCTCCAGCCAACCTGTATCCTTTTAGTCAGTGTCAGCTCTGGTGCCCTTTAGCTGATGATAGTCTCAAGAGAAAGTTTTACAGCAGCTAATGCAGGTAAGGCTCTAACTGTAAAATCAGTGTCAGCTCTTCCCTTGGGAAGATCCTACCCTACCAAAAGTCAATAGCCCTTGGTAAAATGTTTGAGGATTTTTTTTTCCCTCTTGCATTAGGGAAGGATCCCAATGTGCTGCCAAGCTGGGCAGTCCAAGACAGAAGCACAAGAAGCATTCTGTGCCTGCACAATGGCCCTCAGTTGGGAGCTCCCTGACTGCCCACGTGGCCACAGAGTGTGGCAAGTGATAACTCAGGATAATTAAGAGAAAATGAAATAGTTATTCACAAGCTAACAGGCAAATTCTTCTGCGTGCCAAAAAGGTATTTCCAACTCATTATTATTATTTTTTCACAATTAATAGCTCATATTGATCTTATGCAATGAACGCTGTACTCTTAAAACTCTTTTACAAGACTACTACAAAATTTTCTCTAGAGATATCCACCAGCTGAAGACATTACAGACAACACTGGTTAAAAGGATCCTTAAAAGGATCTCATGATAAGGGAGGATGTAGGGCTATAGGGACTTAATATCTCTGCTTCATTTCCCTCCATTAGTTAATCAAATTTCACTTAATAGAGGATAGGAAATTTCTTAGTCATGTCTCCTGTGTTGAGCACAATAGAGGGAACTTGGTATTCCCAAACACTGCGCTGGGAAACTCACACTAAAAAGAAAGTATACAGCAGGAAAAGGAAGCATTTGTCAGAGCAGCCATGTTTATGCAATTTTTGTTATGTGGATTAAATATATTTTCCTGCTACATGTTTTGGAAACTGTATTTGGTGCTTAAACACTGAAGAAACAGAAGATGCCAAAATTATACATACCATTTGCACAAAGCTAAAAAGTTGCCCTTTCCCATCTGAAAGCAGCTATCACCATCTTTTTTGAAGCAGTGCAAGCATATTTTATATAAGGCTAGACCTTACAATCATTTAAAAATATAGATATTATCTAAAACATTTTCACTTTCATCAAGTTTTATTCATGTAGGAAATAAATAAGTAGACTTTCAGTGCATAGAAATGCATTGGCTTGTCCAGGTTCTCTTATAAAGAGATTTTTCTGGTTGGCTTGCAACTCCCTTAGAAACTGTACTTTTACACTGTGCAAAATGAGATGCAATAAACCAAGCACTCAGGATAACATCTACCTACTTCAGCAGGATAGGGACAATAACAAATGCAGCTTTTGTTATGATTGCAGGCTATTTTTCTTTGAAGGGCCCTCTCTCAGAGCATAAGATAAGTACATTGTAAGAATAAGTAAAGATCATGAAAAAAGCTTCCATTTTTAGAGCTCCTGTTCCTTTGTAAGAATTAGAAAGCAAAAGTGAATAAAGGGAAACTGGAAGAATTTACACTCAGTTGCTGTAATTTTGTGCTCTCTGGAAAATCAGATCCCACTCTAGCACCTTCCAAAAAGATCCTGGGTGGTGCTAAGCAAATCACTTAGCTGATTTCACTTTTCACCACGGGTAATTACCAGTGCAGTCTTCACAGCTGACCGATCTCTAGAAAGTCATCCACAGCTAGAGCACACTGTCAATTGATTTTGTGAACTCACTGTGAAGAGTTCCTGTGATTTGTAAGAGAGATCAGGCTGTTCTAGCTGGTGACTTTCAACAGCACAGCAGGGCTCCTTAGAGATCTTTGGCAATGTTATTAGCCATGTTACTGTGCTCAGTCTCCTGCAAGAGACACCTGAACTAATTCTCCCACCTGATGGGAACAGAAGTAAACTGTAGTCCTCAAAGAAATCTGTCCCAGGAGACTCAGCTTCACCCCTTCATCGTCAATATCAGCCAGCTGAAAAAAAATTGTAACTAAAATGTATAGTCTAGATACACTGCAAACTCTTCTGTATTTGTCACAAGGTTCACAGGATATCCTGAGTTGGAAGGGACCCACAATGGTCATTACCTAGCCTGTGTTAAAAACTTCTGTGCTTGGAACTTTTGGATGAGGTAGCTGAAAACAGAGTTCTTATCTGGTAGCTACGGAAGATTCAAAATGCTGAGAATTAGTCTTTCTTAACTGCAATATGTGTTCTGCTTGATAATGAAGAGTCAATTTGCTCCTTAGAACATGTACAGCTGCCTGTTCTTCTCACTACTCTCAGCTGCAGCAGAAACTTATGAAGAAAAGCAACACCAATTCAAAAGCACCATTCAAAAGTTTGAAAAGTGACAGTTCAAAAAACTGATTCAAAACACAACAATGCAGACACTCAGACTTCATGAGGGTGTACCAAGATGTTTAAACAGCACCATGCACTTGTATGAACTATTTCCTGTTGGAACAAGCAACATCTTGGGAAAATACCAAGCCTTTAAGCTCAGTGATGGCTGTAAATGCAGCTCCTTCTAAGCTGTACATAAACTTGGGGTGAAATTGGAAGAGATACAGGTAGACAAATCCAACTACCCACCTTTCTTGAAAGGTAGAGAAGTCCAATCCCATCAATCACTTCTCCTCTTGAACCAATCCACAAGCCTGTACAACACTCCCATATAGTAGGAAGTTTACCCAGGGAGAAAGAAATAAAAATAGTTTTCTACATCACAAACTGAAATGACTCACAAAAGGGTTTAACAAGTTAAAAAAAAAAAAAAGAGCATCAGCTTACTTTCTTGTGAAAAATGCAGTCTAAGCTTCCATGTATCTCAGTTTCTTCTCAGTACAACAGGAATATTCATAACATTGTACCTCAGAGGAGTTCGTTGGAAATGTATTCAAACACATGTCTCAGAAGCACTGAGAAAAGTATGATGCACTATACTGAGTACTGAAGCAAAATCCATGAGGAAATTAATAATTCCACCTTCAGTGCATGTTCTTATAATTTGAAATAAATAAAATATAAGGCCGAATACTGAATGAAGAAGATAAAAGTGAAAAATTAAATAGATGGTCATGAATGGTGAGCACCATTCATCCTGTATGCTAAACAATTCACTGGTCCTATTAAGCTAACAAACCAAAAAAACAAAACCCAGATAAGACTATTTAATTAAAACTTATATTAAAACCCAATTGTATTCACTGTTTTTCTACAGAAAATATGAAAAGACAACAATAGTTAAATTCTGCAAGTGGTGCCAAAGCTCACTCTAAAGCTGAGAACACTAGCTGGTGATTCTCAAACTGGCCAGCCAAGAAACTCTATAAGGTGGGGCTTAGCTGAAAAATAAGCTCTTGGGGACTCCCAAAACACAAAACTAGGCAGTGTGAAATGAACAATACATTGCAGGTATATATACCACTGTCGGTATAGAGACATACAGTGCAGATGTAATGCAATGGGGTGGTAAATAATGAAACCAGATTGAGAATAATGCCACATAACCAACAGAGAACTAGTCCCAAGTGGGGACTAAGGCTGTAGCTAAGAGGCTAAAAGTGAGGTTTTGGTGCACAAACAAGGGAAGTACAGCAAGGAGATGATACTGCAGAGGATGGCACAGAGCAGGGAGATGACATTGCATAAGAACAATGTTTTACTGACCTGGTCCTTCTCAACAACAAGTAAATTCCTTGGGTACTCCATGCCAGCAAAAGACTTTTATGAGCTTCTGCAGCTGAGCCCTCCCACCTCTGCCAAAGAAACTGGTGGTCCCAGCTATAAAGTTCCTGCTTATCAGCTATGAGGGCCATCAGAACAGAAGACTGACTCAGTCTGATTTGTTACTGTTGGTGTTCTGCTTCCTACATCAGCAAGGTTGAGTCTGGATAGCTGGTTGGCAAAACTAAAATTTAAAGAAAGAGAAAGGCAGTTGTTAAATTCAAAAATATTCAGCGAGTGATGGTTAAAGTAGTTTGATGCGTGATCCCACTGCAACAGGGATGTTATAATCTGACAGGCTCTACAGAAAGCAAATCTGCAATGACACATAATACTAGTGTCCAGGCAAGGAGATGGCTGAAGAAAATCTTCTCAATCCTCAGCTTTTTCATCTGCAGGGTTTGGAAATACCTTTGTTTCTGCATGTACATTTGTGATAATATACTGTTTGGTCTTTCTCTTTTTTTCTTGGGCAACCTCACCAATATATTCTTATTTTTCCTGTTTAACAAAAACTAGAAGTCATATGTTTTTGCAGGCCTATGCTGATTTGCACAGGAGTAAGAAATTCACAGTCCATTTACATTTTTGGAATAAAAAGATAAAAAAATATTTCCCCAATTATAGAAATTCTACCAGGTGCCATTAAAAACAGATTATGTATTCTGGTTCTAAATGTATCAATAAAGACAAATCAAGACAATTTTTACCCCAGAGGAACATATAATAAATAAATTTTTAATTGAAAAATAATTTGAACTAGAGAAAAAGTGGTAGAACCAATTACAAAAAAAATTAACCCTATATCAAATGCTATTTTATATTGCCCTAGCAGAGGAAATGTTGGCAAGATATAAAAACTCCTTAAGGAACTAAGCTATCTTAGTTGACCAAGAGAGAAAAAAAGAAAAAAATATTAAACCCATTACATCCTGTGTCAATACCATGCCAGAAAGAATTTTGCAGGCAGGCAATCTTTTTTTTTTTTTCCCCAGAAAACAAGCATGTGGCATGTAAGAATGTTGACTTGGACTGAAATTCCTACTTGGAAACATTGCAGCTATGGAGAAATTATCTGTCAGAATAAGAAAAAAACCCATATTTTGCCATTTAGAATAGTGGGTTTCAGAAGCAAAAGAAACATTCAAGACGGAAAATTTCACTCTTTGCATCAGTCTGAGCTTGATTGAACAGACAAAATCTTGGTTTGGGATGTGTGTTTGCTGTTTTTATATTGACCTACATGTTATTTTCCACTTTTTACAGCTCAGATGCTTTTATTTGAAGTATTAAGTCCCGAGAAAAGTTCTAACAATTACCGTATCAGCTTAAAACTTCTTACTCACCCTTAGTTTTTCCTTTCATGAGTAAAAGCACAAGGTTTTAAAAAGAAACCAAATTAACAACTTTTTGAACTCTTGAGGAACTCTGATAATCAGAGTACAGTTGTTTCCAGTAGCATTATTATGCAAAAAGACTAAGAGATAGTAAATCCAATCCAAATCCGAGTACATACTAGTAAAAGGGTCAGGCTCTAGACTGAGTGAAGTGCTTAAATGTCCCTAAGTGTCATCCTATCAGCAAAAATTCTTTAGAAGCTCTAGGGAAATCAGACTGAGTTGATTGGTGCAGGTAGAGCAAGTGCCTGGACAAATTGAAGAAAAAAAGACACCATGTCTGACAAGGTGACAATTTACAAAAAAACATGTTGCACACAGAAGAGCACATGCCCCAGCAAGCCTGTTGTGCATTTTCAAATACACACACTGGTGTCTTTCTGGAAACAGAGTGAGCAGAAGGACATCAGGTCATTCCTGTTTCCACGGTATGGCACGGAAACTCTACTGTCATCACTATATAGATGTATATGTCAAACATAACATTAAAAAATTGCCTATATTGCAATAGATTGTTTATTAAAAAATTAAATAACACATTGTACATTTTGCGGAGACCCTTTTGCCTCCAAGCCTGATCTGTTCTCAGTACCCTCCTGAAGCCAGAGAAATAACTTGATAATACAAGTAGAATTTCATCAAAAACATCTTATTTTCAAAGAACAAAGAGGAATCCTTGTTTCCTTAAGCAACAGAAGACTTAGGAAATAACCCTACTTCAAAGTTTCAGTTCCAAAGATGCCTTTCAGCCAACACAACTCTCTGCATAACTCACAGCTGTTCCTTTCTGGCCTAAAACCTTGCAGATGGGATTCCTGCTCAGATATCCACCAGTTGTGTCAGAAGTTGAACCCCTGTGGTGACGTATTTGGAGGTCCTGACTGGGGAGCTGTGGGAATGGGCTGCCAGAGAATCAGGGCAATGGTGGCCATGGGTCAGGAAATGGCCAACAGTGAGAGTCAAGCAGAGTGGAATGTGGTGACTGATCTTACATGGCCCTTACACAGATCAAAAAACCAGGCCCCTCAGAAAATGCTTAATTTTTATATTTATTTTTAATGTTTTTAGATAATAGATAATACTTTGGTTAGTCAAATATTTACCCAGAATGGTGAAGTTTGGTTTCATGTCTTGCTCATCTTCCATCTCTTAGAAAAAAGGTCACCACCCACCAAGGCCATCAGTTTAAGTTTGGTGAATTCACTTTCCATTTTGAACTGCGTCTCTCACAAAGAGGAAAAAAAAACCAAAAACAAAAAACCCAAAACCAAAAAACCCCATAAAACAAAAAAAACCCAAAAGAAAACAAAACAAAAAAAAAACCCAAAAAACCAACCAAAAACAAACAAGAAACCCCCACAAAAACAAAACAGACAAACAAACAAAAAAACAGAGGAAAAAAGGAAGATAAATAGGCCTAGAACTAAAAAAGTAGAATGAATAAACCCAGTCCAAGTTGTCATGGTGGGACACCAACTGGAATAGCAATATAGGATGAGGAAACTCAGATTCTGATTCATGCTTACAGAACAATCTCCATCAATGTTTGTGAAAGCAGAACTGATAGATAAGATTCCCCGCACTCATTCTCCACAAAGTAAGGGTCCTAACTGCTGGGCTACTCTGCCTGTCCTACTCTCCTCCCTTCTGCACCTCCCACAGATCATTAGATTAAAACATGCCACTTGGCAGAATAGTTGTATTTCCTAAGTCTGTCTTGATGGATAGAAGGACGATCTGCCCCACTCTTTCAAAATTAATGCCAAAATGTGTCTGTCTTAGGATGGTTTTTAGTCTCCATACCTCAAAGCAGATAAGTTTTTGACATGTGGAAAGATATGAGCTCTGAGACATAGTCCTGCACTTGGCATTTTCTCTGGCTTTTTGCCCAGCATTCGGGATTTTATGATTGTTTTTCTGAGCCTTTCAAATACCACAATGCTGTTTGTGAATCTGGGTTCACAGGATCACAGAACGGGTAAGGTTGGAAGGGATCACAGTGGGTCACCTGGCCTAACTTCCCTGCTTAAGCAGGGTCATCCTAGAGCACAGGATTGTATCCAGATGGTTCTTGAATATCTCCAGTGAGAGAGACTCCACAAAATCTTTGAAAAATCTGTTCCAGTGCTCAGTCACTCACATCACACAGTAAAGAAGTTCTTCCTCAAATTCGGGTGGAAATTCCTCTGCATCAATTTCTTTCCCATTGTCCCTTGTCCTATTGCTTGGCGCCACCAAGAGCCTGGATCCATCCTTTTGGTACCCTCCCTTCGTATACTGGTATACATTGATGAGATCCTGCCTCAGTCGTCCCTTCTCAAGACTGGAAAGGCCCAGCTCCCTCACTTTGGCTTTTGTCCTTTCTTTGCCTTTCAAACAATACCTTAAGTGTGGGTAATGTCTAATACATTAGCATTTTAGGCCATTTTTTTTAAATTCTAGTTCCCAGCATAGCAAAGGATAGCTTCTACTGTCTCCAGGTCTCCTATTAATTGTTTATTTTTCACTCCCATGATCTTTAGCAAGATCTGAAGACACTCTGTAAATAAAAGTCAGTCACATTTTTCTGGTATAATGGAGTACATTAGCCCTCTTCACCAGGAAAAGGATTGAAATGCTCATCAGTAGCAAAATGAAAGTAAAAACTAATAGAACTGGACAGCCAATACAATCCAAATAATATCCATAATAAATTCTCCTCTCTGAAGACTTTGGTGCCTTTTTCTATCAAGTCCAAGTGAATTTGCCAAAATATCTGAATTTACCATTTATGCAGTATTCACCATGCAATATCTATCTGAAAGTGAAACAAAAGAATTCTCCAATTTAGTTTAGTTTGTAAACAGCTGGTGTTACCTTGATTAAATTTAGCTTTTCAAACTTTATCAGATCTGTCCTGCTTGAGATATGTTATCCTTCCAAAACAGTCTCCAATATCAATAAACTGAGTTATTCTGTCATCAGCAAGAGAATCATACTGATGACTGCATGTTGGGTTAAGGCAATTGTTAAGCATTCACTCTGCAAGGGAATAGGGAACTAATGGTGGAAATCTGCAGCTTGCAAAAATTTTCTGCTTGCAAAAAAGCTCTTAATATATTTATAAACAATATTTTCCATTTTTCCCCTCTTCATTCTGTTTTAGCTCTAATGTCTTATTTGTAAGATAACTAGAGACATCGAGAAAATTGTGGTTTTACTTCCATGATAAGCATACCATAGAGGAGAATAATAAATCCAATTTAACTTAACTTAGTTTAGCATATAAATTGAACTGTATAGTTTATCATTAGACCCTTATCTGTATCCATTCTTCCATTCATGTGTTTATGAAATTAATCAGATTTACAACTACTGAAACTATCACAGCTCATAAAGTGCCATCAAACTACCAGCAAAGGAAGCTTTGCCAGCTTTGGGACACAGAAGCACTGACTGTGCAAAAAACAGAGGTTCTAGTGTGCGGCTCTAGTGTGTCCTCCCTCTGTCAGAACTAACACTCCACTCTGATGTGCTAAGCAGCCCCCAGGATGCTGTGTAGCTGAGCCACTCCAGTTGCCTGCCTGCTGAGACTCTCCTAGGGGCTTTCACAGGCCAAGAGGATATTTTACAGCTGCATTAGAAAAGCAGACTGGCACAGCAAACAGCTCTGACCCATTCTCACAATATCCCTTAAACTGTAGAGCAACCTGTTCTTGATGTCACTGGTTTTTTCAGATACAAAGGACTCTTGGGCATATAAAAGCAAATTACATCAGTAAGCTACAAATTACTTTATCTTCCTGGAAAGGAATGTAAAAGAAGTAAGAAAATGCATTTTTTTAAATGGATGGAGAAAAACATTAATGTAAATTTTGTTTAAAAGAAAATAAATTTATTTTAATGTGATTGATAATAAGCCTCAGCAACTGACAAACGACAGACAAGACACGTAAATTTATGAAATCAGAATCAAGTGAATTTCTATTTCTAAGCGAAACTAAATCAACCAGTTATGACAGGTGTGAAATGACCCCCTTAACTGCATGCATTTAGTTCCTGCTAGATAGAACACTGATGTTAACATAAAGAAGAGAAATATTATTATGAAGGAAACTAGAAAAGTTAGAATGCTGGAAATATATTGAGGAGACTGTCAAGTAAATTGTCAGTGGGAAATGAAATTCCATTTTATATTTCTTATGCAAAATTATTTGTATAGTGAAAGGAGAAGAAATGCTGGGGAGAAATAGTATTGACAGTAATTTATACACATGTAGGACTTGACAGAATGAGAAAACCAGAGGAAGGAAATGCCTTTTAATGGCTAGGAATAAACACTGCCACGAAAGTCATCACAATCAGACCACCTAAGAAAAGAGAAACATGTTATTACTGAGACAGGATGATCTTCTGTTGTTAACCTGTTACTTCTCCTCCCTCTACCTCCCAGAAAACCTGCTGACTACCTGTTGCAATTGTGTTTAACACTACCTCTTGAAACAGAAGTCCTGGTCTCATTACAAAAAGCTCCTGCTCACATTTGGCATCAGGGACACCAGGCAGGAAGGCCCAGGTTGGCCAGTTAATATTCCAGCAGCGAGAAGAGTCCTTAGATATTCATTACCATGCATTATGTAAATACTTTGAAGTAGAGACAAACAAAAAGAAACCACAAAAAAAGATTCTGATTAAGAGACAACATTAAGATAAGTGCTTGTTTTTAAGATATAATGATCAAAGAGAAAATCACTTGTTTACAATTACAGGAACAGAAGTTAGAAAATCAAGTAAATTTCCTAGCTTATAGGTAATTAGAAGTAGCTCAGTTAGAGAACAAAATTGATACAATATGTGCACAGTGTAAATTTCAGCAGTTCATAATATGCTCCCTGAAGAAAAAAATCAAATTGGAAAATTCAATCTTAGACAAATCTAAAAGGTGTAGTCCAAAAAGATTTTCTGTTTCTAAATCATATGGTTCACAATTGTACAAATACTGGTTTAATGACATTCTTTCTCTGATCTTTTGCAGTATAAAGGCAGACATCACTGGTTATCTTTAGAGTGGATATGAGTACTGTGCACAATTAAATGGTTAATAGACAACTTCGTTAATTAGATCCTTTTCTATTTAATGAGTGGTTGATAATAAGAATGACCCTGTGACTTTTTGATTCTAAGGAAAAGAAAGGACTCCACTTTGAGATTTTTTTTTTCTTCGGCAAATTATCTGCTGTGCAACTTCAATCAGGATGCCTGTGTACCACTGGAAGGCAGACACTAATAACAAAGATGGGAAAATACAGGCAGCAGTGTAGCCTCCTATCAACTCTCACTAGTCATGACAGCTTTTGCTACAATGAAAAATGTAATAGGATACACAGATAATACTGGATTTCTTGTTTTGATTTTATATTGTTTACTTGTTCAGTGAAGTTCAATAAAGCCAAGAAGACACAAAATGACTGACAAGGAGAGTTCAAATTCAACTAGTTATTTCAAAGTCCTGATTTCTCTCAAATATCTACAAATAGGGAAAGCAGAGAAGGAAAATTAGACAATGTTGTTTCTCTGCCAAGAGGCAGTTCCCAGGTTAGAGAATTTTTCTTTATGAGGCAGTATATGGTGCAATAAGAAAAGTAATTTCTAAAGGCACTTTCAGGGATTCAGGTTAAGTTTTGTAATACCCACTGTGGGAACAGAAGTCACACTAATAAAGCTCAATAATGTACATTGGAAAACAGGAAAGAAAAACCTAGAACTCCAGTTTTAAAAAGCCAAAATACCACTGTTTCTGTGACCCAAGGGATATGCAAACTGTGACCCTTATCACACACCCATGCCCAAAGCTCCAATCCACAGAAGAGATTAAAAGTGACGGGTTTTTATGAGAAGGAGAGTGTAAAAAGCAAATGTGGACCCTCCTGTGAAATAGAGGAAATTAAAAGCGATGTGTTTTTCTAAATCAGCCCTGAGAAAAATAACTTCATACAATTGATTCTCTTATGATCTACAACTACACAGGAGGTTGAGCAAGGAAAGGAGTAGAAGAGCATTTAGTCAGCTCTGTACTACATTTGGTAAGCCTCTTCATAACGCAGTATGCTCCTGCTGTAAACCAGTAGCTTCCCAGACATCTTTCCAAGTCACAATTTTATACATTACCTGACACCTGTCCTTCCCTAGATCATGTGCTGCTGCCTCTCATGACATTTCAGGCACACATTGAACATACTGCCCATTGCCAAGTTAATTCAATTTAACTCAGCAAACTCATTTTCCCTAAGGAAAAGGAAACCCTGTCCTACAGAGACAACAAACTGAACTGGTTCAGTGAGTTATCACTGGAAGGGAGAGGGGTTGTCCCTTTTGGCAGTGAGGAATCATGAGCTTAGCTCAGCTGTATATGCCTTCAGCTGGTAGTGAACTCAGCAGCAATGCCTGTTGCAGAGAAAGCAATTTAAGGGCCTTTTCATTCGCTTTAAAGAACCTTTACTCAAAGAAATAGAGAAAAAGCAGTAAATCAAACCAAGTCCAAATAGCTTCCAGAAGCTCTAACCAAAAGACTTACAAGGGCAATCTCTCCTGCTGCTGACCGCAGACAGATGACAGCCTGCAGCTCGAGCCCTTGTTCTTGGTCTGTAAAAAAGGAAAACGCACTGGATGCTACTTTGCTTTTAGTTTAGAACAACACTCCAGAATCTTGCTGGACCACAGCTACTGAAATAAGGACTAAAAAAGTAGCTTACACTGTTAAGTTTCCTCTTTACAATCAATGAAATCACCAGCCTCTCCATTTAGTAAATTCTGCAGTAAACACAGGTGTGTCCTATATATTAAGCTCTAGATATTTTTAAGTAAAATGCCTCAAAACAATTCAGATTCAAACCAGGAGAAATTCAGATTCAAACCAGGAACAAAACAAAATGCTAATTTTTCCTCAAAGCTCTCCTTGAAGATAATCATACTAAAATCTCTTAGCATCACATCAATAAAAATGTTTAAAGTGCAGATATTCAATGTCATTGCTATGTAAAAATCTTATTACTGAGAAAAGATTTTTCATAAAAACTGGGAAAGAAACCAGAAGGTAAAGGGCTATCAATGTTATTTTGAAGAAGAAGCATGTAAATGTAGACTTTGAAGATAAAAAAACATCTTTTAAACTGACTCATCAGGATAAGTTAAAGCCTAGCATCCAATATGTTTACAGTTTCACATAAATCAGTGAGGCAGCATTTCCTTCTGTAGCAACATCAAAACAGACAAAATTGGCCACGTGTAGAAAATAACCCCATGTGGCACCAGTAAGACTGGTGCCATTTGCTTGCATGTCTCTATTCCATGAAACCACTTCTTTTCATTCCTGTTAATGCCAGCACTTATGCATGTACACAGTGCCTATGAAATGACTTGAAAGGTAGAATCACTTTCCTGTCACCCTGTAAAGATCATTACAGAGAATTATGGAGGGTTTCAGCACTATATATATATATATACAAACATTTCATACATTTAAAATCTCCACAAATCTCACTGAAGTAACACCCTATGGGTACTCGAAGTCATATGCACATGCAGCCAAGTGGAGAAAGCCCAAATTCAAACCAGCAGACAAGCGAGTGGAATGACCTAAAATTGCTGCCATAAGAATCATCCTGTCAATGCTCTTCTTAAAAGTCATGCTCTGAGTAGCCTGTAACAGCTGCAGAGAGGTAATCAAATTGTTCAATCTAAAATAAGTTGGTCCTGTACAGTGAGAAACGCTTTTTATGAAAAGGTGTATATGGGAATGGAGCATAAAATCCAGAATGGCCCTGGAAAGTGCAAGCAGAGTTCCACATCATTATGGGGAAAATGGCCCAAACAGCAGGGACTTTAGATCCTGCAGTACTCAAATGCATCTCCTTTCTATTCCTTCTCATGCAGCACTATCACTGCCAAGGGCAGAGTGGGTCATGGACGAAAGACATCCACTTGAAGGACAAGATAAAATTTTTGCCAGTGGATAAGGAAAAACACATGCTGAAGCACTTCAGGCACCTTTTTGTAGTTTACTGCCATTGAAACACCTTCCAAATCTGGAGTTTAGAAGTGCTCCCAGATTTCTCTCCCACACTGAGCTAACACATCCCCCAGCTACACTTTTCTTTGGCTGAAAAATCCATTCTGTACTAACTTATCACCCTTTAAACATGTGACAACAGGAGGGCTCTTTCTCCTCAATTTTGCATTTGATCAATACCACAAATTGTTTGAGACTTTTATCTACAGGATTTTTACCCTACAATTACACAGAAGTATGGAGACATAAAGAAAAGTGTTGCAAGTAACAGTGGCAATCCCAAGGTGAAACAGGATGAAGAAGATGTGGATTCCATTGTTGCAGCATTTTAATGGACCAGATAAGGACGTCACTTATTCTGGATTTTTCCCACATGGTCAGTAACAGCGCATTATTTTATGGAAGTTGAGGCATTAAAATGTGATTAATTGCTTAATATCCCAAAGTATGAACTGAGTAAAATTAGGATAACAAATAAAAAGTGGTGGATATCCAACCTGGGCTTCAGATGCTCCATGTTCCCATTGTGGTTTTGTGCGCATAAGCCTAGATGAGAATTTTGTTTGAATTCCAGCTTCACCACTTTAAGAGCTGTGAAGTTTCTAGAACACAGAGTCTTGACAACCTCCAGTTACCAGAGGGAAGCCATCCCACTGCCCCAATCACTTATATGAAGGGAAGCAAAAGAAAGCGCTTTAGGGAGCTGATGCTTATTGCTATTGAGATCTTAGTTGTTGTTTTTCAGCTCTAGTCCTTCTTCACACTATGCCTCTGGGCAATAGCAGACTTTCTTGACAGTCATGTGCAATTGCTGCCTTCTCCCAGAGTCCCCAGCACTTCAAAGCAGCATACTGGAACAAAAGACTACTATGGAAAGATACATATATTTTTACATGACACCAATGCTTTAAAACATTCCAAACAGTACTTCTGAAGTCCCATTTCAGCTACTGATTGCATATTCATTATGATAAATATATTCATTCTGGTTGTAGTATGTTCCTCAAAGTTTTAAATTTTTTTTTAATAAATCCACTGTTGCTCTGATTTTTTTTAGTTTTTCTAAACCTTCCAATATTTACATTCTTGTAAGGAACTTTCTCACAAACTTTATGTAAATAACCTATTGTTTTGCATTCTTTTATGGAAGAGAAGAAATTTGATGGACTGTTGGTTTGTTCAGTGTCATTGGAGAGGTGGCACTGTCACCCTCCAATCCACTGTCACTTTTGGAAATCTATAAATGTTGAAGTCAGAAATTTAAAAATTCTCTTTTACCCTTGAGAGAGCTGCACGTCCACATCGTGTTATTTCATATTCTATAGTAACAATCCAGTTATATTATACTAGAGATAATTAACATAATTTTTCTTTTTCCAAATTTATGAGAGGTGTTACTATGAAAAACGAGCTCATTGAGCAGTCCCTGTCCCTGATCCTTCCACACAGCGTCTAACTTAATATCAGAAATACTAACATAGATATAGTGCTGCCAGAGTCCAGATAAGGCAATGTTTTCCTGATCCTCAAAGTCATGGTTTGATTGATAAACTGATAGATTTCAGAGATTTTTTTCTTCATGCAAACTTGAAAAAAATATTTGACAAAAAGAACTGAATGGACCACACTTCTTTATCTTCCTGGATCTTTCTCACACAATCTCCAAAATTCTGATCTAAAGTTCTATTCAAATACCAGAGGGGTTACAGATCCAGCAGCGCATGCTGCTGAATTACACTTCACAAATGTTCTCTTTGTTGATATTCACATCCACTTCACTTTTGGCTCCAGATGCCTCAGGATAAGTCAGGCTGTGTTAAGTAATTGCAGATATGGAGACAACTGACTTTCTACTAAGATAAGAAGGTCCTGTGATTATGGTGTAGGAACGTGATCAGGAAATGTGCTTCAACGGGCATCAGTGCTATAGATTTTCAGTCAATTACATTCCAAGCTCTTGAAAGATAAGCTCAGAAAGCTGCTTAAAGATAGGTACTTGCTTTAACATTTCCTTCATGTCAGTTCCCCTTGTCTGTCAAATGGAGGCAATGTAATTTCATTGCAGAGACTTACAAAGGCAATTTTTCAAGCTAGTTCTTTTCATACAGTCATTATGCTCCTTCAGGTAACCTGAGGGTATGCATGTAATCTCCACTTTAAGAGTGCAGCATCTTGCATTCAGGAAACTATTGTTGTACAGATAATGGGATTCTAACAAATAGGGTCTCATAATTTCTTCATAAATAAAAAATATGGTTTTCATTTCCACAAGGAACATGCATCTCCAGACTGTTAGGCCAGGGTCTTTGAAAAGCCTTAAGTAAGGCTCACTTATTCTTCTAATCCTATCTCAGAACATCCTCTAAAGTTTTCAAAATCCTAATATTCTGTTAGACTGTGCAGAAGAATTTTAGAACTGAAATGCTTGGATGTGATATGTTCTTACAATAGGCATGAATCTGGACTGCATTTTAACTACCACCTTTGCCATCTACAAATATGGGCTCCCATATACAGATACACAGAGTTTATAAATATGGCCAAGGTATGTGTCTGAATAATGCACAGGCACAAACCATGTTGTCACCCCAAATTGCCCCAGGGGGTGAGAAGCAAGTAGGTAGATTCTTTTTCACATATTGGCATCAGCTGGAATTATGAGGAAAATTTGTGATAGTGCTGGTGATTCTGAGTCCATTCCTTTCCAGCTTACACACTAATTGTGAGCTGGGGAGGTTTTCAGCTACTTAAATATCACCACATAGTACATCACAGGTTTAATTTAACATTTCAAAAGTCCCAGCAAGATTATTTAAAGATAAGGACTGAAGAAATGTACATCCCAAGTCTTTCTTTAAACAGGCACATTATAAACCAACAGTTTCTGTAGAAGATTTGTATCTGAGCTATATATACCTATGTATTTCTATGTGTACTTCTTCTATTTGTTATGATGTCCATTAATCCAAAGCAAGGGAACATGAAAGAAAACCTGAGATCTTAATCTCAGGGCTCCAAATCACAGGCATGACATTGATATTTATTATTTAGAGGCTATGGAGAACCTCTTTCGTCTCCATAACTCTTTCCATCATTCAAAAAATAGCATAAAATTCATAATAGATGACAAAGATACATTTACTACAGGAATATGCCACGAAAGATCACAGGTAATTTTGTGTTTTCCAACCCCACAGCAGAGCAAAAGGACATAAACTTAGACACTATTCATGCTCCTGTAGACTACTGACAAGAAGGAGGAACAAGAATTTCCTATGTTCTTTCCTTCTAGCCAGGTCCTAATAAGTTTTCATAAGCCTTTACAGACATGGAAAACTATGGTCCAAATATCAAATTAACTAAGGAAGACTCTACCAACCCATAATAAAATCAATTACGTCACAAAAAAAGATTTGCTTTGCAGTCACACTCCGTACTTAACTGCCTAAATCTGTGCAGTACAAAGTATTCAAGTAAAGCTGCTGTAAAGAAGGAGGCTGGATGCACTTCCTTCTTCCATCTCATTTCTCCTTCACTGCACAGAAATCACTCTCCTTAGATGTCAGACATCTTTTTTTCACTATTCAGTCAAATTTACTGCATATTTCAGTTTTACTCATAAGAAATTCACCTACAAATTTGAGCTCTCATTTTTCTTCCTGCACCTGTGTGGGAAGTGAAGAAAAGATTAAAAGAAATCTAAACCATTTCCCAGGCCCTGATGGGCAATCACCTCTGAGGTCAAACAATAACTGTTGAGACAACACAAAGTACATCCTTGCACATGAATTTATTCTGAATAGAAGATCTCTAGAACAAACTACAATTGTAGTGAGAATAAGTTATGTATAACATTATTATCTATAATTAATGCCCTGAGAAGTAACAACAGCTTTACTTCATCTTTGATATCCCTTCTGACACAAACCATTCTATGATTCTGTGATCATCTATGGGAAACTCGCTGTATAGCACAATTCTAAGTGATGTGACAAAACTTGTCATTTTCAGCTCTACTTCAAATATAAAAAATAAACTTGGCTGAAACTCTTATTGTTTTTTGATCTGAGAACTTTCCAATTTTGTCAGCTGTGGAAATATGGATCAATCTGGACATTTAAAGGATATAGAGATATTGGGGCATCCTAAAATTACCCTATATCTGAAAATCCAACTCAGATATTATGACTTATATTAAAAAATAGTTTAACATGGAAAATTATGTGTCACCATTGATGTATAACAGCCAAATGATGAAATGCTTGAGCTCAAGTCTCAAGGGAATGCTTCCCATAGGCTCCACATAACACAGCTGCTTCACCACTGCCTTTTAACTTCATTTTTTATATTCCATGCTAGCAAAAAAAAGAAAAATTATTTCCTTTTATTATTCCACTGATACTATTGGGCTATCCTATAACCCAAATCCTGTAGCTTTAAATCCAGCAGTGTGTACAATCACTATGAGGAAAATTTCATTTTGTCATAATATTATATGACAAACATAGTGATGTAAGTCGAAATAGGGAAACATCACAGTTATGCTGTAAAGAAAGGATTATTCTCCCTTGCAGATACAGAATTCCTGAGTCTCTGATGAGTGGTGAGGGATTAAACTGCACTGTCTTCCAAAAGATCCCATCCTAAGTAATGTTATTCCTCTGCAACAGAGAAAATACATAATCTGAAAGAGTAATAATTTCTCTGTTTAAGTGTTCTTCTTTATACCACTTCAAGTAGTAGTTAAATATTGGAATATAAGATAATATAGGATAAATTTATATAAGATTATATAAGATATAAAATATACACATTGAAATGTGTATACTCTAAGAATTGAGGAACATCTTCCCTGTTCTAAGATGTTGCAGAATCATTTTCTATACAAAAAACACACAACAAAACCAAACCAAACAAATACAAATAAGTAAATAAATAGTACCATAAATTCATTTTAGATTGATAGGAGGGCTTAGTTTTAAAGGAGATAGAAAATGCCTGAATAAAGATTTACCAATTTTTATTTTCATTTATCAGTACAGATACAGCCATCTTGTTGAATCAATATATACAGAATATTCCAATAATACTTACCTATAAGATGACTGCACAGAAATCAGAATAGGATATGAATAAAAGTGGACCAAAATTATTCAAGTAATGATTGGAGTTGTGAATGTTGCATTGAAATTAAAAAGACAAAATGAACCACCTCAAGCAAATGAAAGAACTTTATCTATTGTTAGTATATTGCATATGAAGTATGTTCTATGATAGAGGAAAACATTGTGGCACAGCTCACTTGAGAAAATAACCCCAGAATGCAGCTAGATGCCCAAGCCAATGGCATCTGGCCATAGTGAGTGAGTTCTGCCAATGTTGTCTGTTTATTTTTTTTAACCTAACCACAACACAAAGTAATTAAATGTTCCTCTTATCTCACTCTGACAACACAGCTAAACAACAAAACCAAAAATTGTCTCAAAAATCAGTCTTTGCCTTCTCTTATATTCTAGAAACTTCAGGTAAAACTGCAGGTTCATGACATATGGAAGAATGGTCTACAGAGAAGTGCCAAACCATCCTTCTTTAGTACTGTAATTTCAAGAATGATTTGTAATATTCTGATGATACTCATCGAATTATTTCTGCCTTGAAAAATACATCATCTTTTTCACATAGTTGTTTGGAGTTATCCATTCACAGGGAACATAAATTGAGAAGGAAAAAAGCAGACCAAGCAAACAAGCCAAACTCCACTTTCTTAAATCCAACTAACAGGCAATCCATCATTATCAAGTTAAATTCCCTCACTGGAAAATAAAAACTTTATTATCTGGTGTAGCCCATATAAATTAATTTTTAAATTGCTGATTTAGAGATATCAGTTTAAACACACTGAAATATTTATGGACCCATTACAAAGCAAACAATTTACTTGGAGTTCCTTTCACTGGAAATAGGAGAGCCTTTATATCCGTTGGACCCTCTAATGCTGTCTTTTATTACCATATCCTTCATTCTTTTCATTTTTTACATCTTCTTTTCAGATTATTTCTATGTTTTCTCTAACCATCAGAGTATTAAAACATTTCCTAGTCATCAACAACTTTGTAAGCAGAGCTACTCACTTGTAGGACAGAATCTAGAGATTTAAATGAGCCAGAAACATGCTTGGAAATCATATGAGAGTCTTCAGTTAACAAAAGAATAGATGGTATTTATTAACATATGTCCTCCTACAAGCCTCTTTTCTGGAACAGTCACAAAAGATATGCTAAGAAAAATGATGGATGCACTGCAGGGACTAAGGGAACAGTTTTCATCACTGTGTTCTTAAACTGTTTTTCAATGTTACACGGAATTGAACTTGCCTATCAGAGTTTTGACCTTCCTCTGTGGTAGGATGTGCATTTCTGTCAAGCAGTGCTACCAAAGAAGATGGTCACCAGAGAGATCATTCACATTATTTTTCCACAGATGAGTCTGAATTTCTATTTCTGTAAGTGAAAAGATGGAGCTGCATAACAATTTTGTGTATGCCCAGCATACATACTTGGAACTCATTATCTCTCACATGTTGATACAGAGAGAAGAAAGGAAAAAATGTGAAAAGATAAAAGCTTGACTTTTTGCAGTACAAGCATCCAAAAATCAGAATGTTAGGATGCAGAGAGGAGTCTAACTAGCAAAAAAAAATAGAGCTACTGGCTGTAGCTCAGGTTGCTGACACAGACACCAAGAAGTATAAAAAACACAACAAAACCAACAAAAATAAAAGTAACAAACAAAACAAGAAAAAAAAACAGTATTTATTCACATGGAAACACTACTGGATCCCTCTTTCTGCCCATTCTTGCTGCATCAATTTCAATACCAAGAGTTTGATTCAACCCTCAATTCTGAAAGCTCTCTATATATGCAGAATCTCTGTACATGTCAAAACATGGTTTGAAGAACATGGCTTGAGACTGCCTTGTTTGTAAAACAGCCCACTTCAGAACAGCCAAGTGGAATTCCCTGGTTACTCAGGTTTTTCACAAACAGGGTGTTGCTCAGATGCTCCAATTCATCAATTAAAAGGAGTTGGTGCCGTCAGCCTGTGTGTTACTTGGAGATGTGTGAGCAGCAGCTCTGCCCTAGCTGATTACAAAAAAGGAGGCTTTTGCCACCACATTGATGCTCCAATTGCAGCATTTCAGTCTGAAGTGCATATTGAGTCATGTCTCAGGAACTGTAAGAAACAGCCAAGCAGATGCGCTCAGTCAGCCCTGTCAGCTTTTCCCTTGTGCAAATCCAAACATATCAAAGTTTGATTAGCACTGTAGAGAAAAAAGACCATCTGCTAACAAACCAAATGCATGTCCCACTGCAGAAAAGGAGCAAAGAGCTATTAGATACCAGCAGTGCTGAAATGCAAAAGAAGCAAGAAATTGTCATGTCTCTCAAACAACTGTGTGCCCAGAATAATATGGTAAACCACGAAACTGACACAGAAAAGGTAAAACCACACAATCAGAGCGCTTATTCTTAGTCTCTTTTTGCTTTATGCCAAAACACAGGAAGCACTGCTGCTGCATCCAGTTTTCTAATCAGATTAAGGAAATCCATTATTCACTGGATAAAATGATCATGATTATTTTTTAGTTAATCCTAAACAATTTAGATTGAATTCCTAAGCCTGCATCTGCTTAAATTCCTGCTGAAAAACTCTTGGAACACCCTTTATAGCCATATGCTTAAATGGATAATATAAGGTCACATTCAGTAGAATTCTTCAATGAAAGGCATAAAATCTTTTTACAACTCTGATGCTTTGGAAACATTGGCTTGGGGTTAACAGGAAAAAGAAAAAAGGTCTTCACATCAATTTTGTTTCTGTTTATCCAATAGCAATTGCTCCATAAAGATTGTTAGGAAAACACAGAATTTGGAGTGATATTTCCTTCATCCCTGCAATATCTATTACTTCATGAAACAAATGACCCTGCAAAACTGTCAGTTTATATGTTTTGAAACAAGTTTTAATTTAGGCCTCTTGTCACAGTACAGAGCAATATCATAATTAATGATGTGAAACTGGTAGCTAAGATGTCATTACACGTGGGAATGTCACATTGAATCAAGTTAAACTAGCCACTAAAAAATTCAGCACTGGAATATTAGTTTTTATACGCACAGTATATCAAATAAATCTTTGGCAAGCCACAAAAAAATGGTATGGATTAAATATGATATGGGATGAGCAGATATGGAACATAGCTGACCTGAAATCTCAAAGTGCCAGCAAATCAAGGCCTGTGGGTAAGTCAGGCTATTTATTTGCCAAGCTGACCTACTTCTATTACCCTTATCATTCTTCTGAATACCATTTACAAGTCTTTCTGTCACAGCCAAAGACAATGTTAATTCATCAGAGCTCTCATGTAGTTTCTAAGAAGGCTGCATGCCTCCTGAAGCAGTTTTTACAAGGATTTCTAGGAAGTGCTCTGAGCTGCTCAAAACACCTTTATCCTGTTACCAGCAAGCTTTTTTTAGATCAAATTAGCATTATACCTAAAATTTAGACATAAAATCTAATTATGCCAGATTTAAAAATCCTTTCAGTTGTTTTTTTTTTATTAAAGAAATACACTTGCTAGTGCGGTAAGTTACTCCTCATCTAAATAGTCACTACCAAATTTTTAATATACCATAACATAATTGAATCTGCCTAATATTCTGGAAGTATGGAATCTGCTAGAACTAGTTAGGAGCCACATAGTCCATTCCCCTTGTGGCTGTGTCCTTGGGGTTCCTATGGGTAGGCAGAGGTGTTGGGACATGCCTATCCAACAAAATTCCCAGGCCTAGGGACAGAAGTGGAAACCACACTGTAATCTGAGCTGTTGCTTTTAGTAAAAGTAATTTGTGGCTTACTTTTATTCCATTGTATTCAGTACATCTTCCCTCAAACAGCACACATTATTCATTGACTGACTGGAACAGAACAAAGTCATTAAAAAACAAACAACTACAAAATCTCCAAGTTTCACTTATTGTATATGCATCAGCTTATGGCAGGAGACAATTATGTGCCTGCTATTAGCATGCTCTGATATATAGCCATTCTTATAGCAACAAATGAGCACACATAAGAGCTATTGCAGCACTTATACATGTTGGTGGTTTTTTGTTCCATTTTTTAGATTAATTTTTTCCCCTTTAATAATCTTCCTTTATTAATCTTCTTTTGTTTGAAGGTTATTTGTATGTTTGAATCAAAATTTCCCTCACAAGTGTGGACTGCACTCCTGTGAAGAGTTTCTCTAGCCACTCATGCTTATGCAATCAGACATTGCAGCTACTGGAAGGCCTGGCTGCTACCTGGGGGTGGAACCAGGCTCATTTTGAACTGTTTTTTTGGATAAAAACTTCAGTGAGGATTCAATCTCATGGGCTTCCTCCTGACTCTCGCCTCATATTATCCAAACATTTCCACAGGCTTATATTTAGAAGCCCACACTGCTCCCACTGCAATCATCAGCTGCTTTAACCAGAAAGAGCTGCTGGCTGCAAAGCCAGCCATACAGCAGTTGCTTCTCCACTGGTTTATGGATTCACCTTTAGGCAGTATAAATATTTAACAAGGATGTTTTGGAAGCACCCGTATGGAGAGTGCTTTCTCACCTCTCTCTTCCCCAACAGATATTTGACTTTCCTCTCACGCCACCCCAGCTCTCTGCATCTTGCACCCATCACTTAGCTCTAATGAGCTCTTTGGTACAAACACACTCAGGCAGGACTTGTGGCTCAGGGAACATCTGAGAGTCCATCTGCTCCATATCACTCTTTGCTGCCTTGATACACATTTCAGCTCCTGAGTTTGTGGTGTGATCATAGCTTTGTGTGGGAACTTTGTGTAAAAAGTCCCATTAATGGAATGCACAAAAGTGCTAACTGATGGCGTGCAAATAAATGTACAAACAGATACTTTTTATTCTGTCAAAAAGGTTAATTGCTGCTTTCAGCAGCAATTGCATTTTGGTTTACATATTGTCCCATTGTGTTATGATCAGAAACGTTTAAACACTATGCATACAGTCCTGTAGATGACTGAAAAGAGACGAGAAGTGAGAATTTCCTTTGCTTTTCTTCTAGCCAGCTCTTAATGTTTTCACAAGCCTTTAGAGACATCACTGCTATAAAAGGTAAAATAAGAACAGTTGTATGCATACTTGAAAAAGGTATTTCATGCTGTGCATGCTGTCTCAGGTCACCAGTTATCTTACTTGTACTCCAGGGGACTTTTCTTTTATTCTTTGTTTCTATAGGAAGGAGCAGTTAAAATTAATTAATCACAATTTTCTCTGGTTTTAGCATACTAGCACCAAAGGAGAGGTGTAAAGAAAGGCAAGTGATTGGGATGGAACACATATCACCACTGATATCATCTCTGGGGAAGACTTGGTGCACTCCTGTTGCTTTGCTCTTACCTCTATGAATATGGGAAATGTACATTTGTAGGAAAAGGACACACCCAAATGTAAGGCATATCCCTTTGTTCACAGATAGGATGCCAAACTCGGTTGATGTTCCTCTTCATATCCCACAGTCCTTATTCCTTAAGTGTGTAAGGAGAGGATGAAGCCATTGCTTCTTTCTGAATACCTTTTCTGTAACCTTTCAAACAGGGGAGGCCAGGAGGAGGACTGGGGAGATTGGCAAGAGAAATGAGCCATGATTTGCACTATAATGGTTTTCATTCCTCAAAGTAGTGCTGGGCAGATATTGGACAGGAAGGCTTTTAGTGTAGCCATTCATTCTGTACCTAAAATATCTCACTATGGAGCAGGAAAATGCAAAAAAACAAAGAACCTCACTGCTCACTGCAGTAAAGATACCACAGAGAGTCTCAAAAATCAGCAAAATTTTTAGGGCATGCAAGGGATAACAGATCATAAGAGTGTGCTATGCATTATGCAGTGTGCCTTCTCCTCAAGTACTATACAATTGCCAACTCTAACAAAGGGCATTCTGTTCAAGTGACTAGATGAAAGTGAGGCAGGTCACCTTGCCAATCTGGAGGCGTTTATGGTAAAGCAGAACAATTTTGAAGGTGGGAGAGGAAAAGGAAGTGAACATATTCCCTTTGAAATTCAATCTTATTCAATTCAAATACCCAAGAGAACATGGACAATGTATAGAGGTCAGCTCTGTGCCAACCACTGCAAACTGGAAAAGGCTCAGAGACAAAATTGTTCTCTTTGTCTGCTGAGATGCAGAAGCTATGAGGAAATATTTAAGTTATAAATAGGGAATAAGATAATATTGTATCAAAATATTAACTCTTTCAAAGGGCATCTGTTGGCCAAAATAGGCAAGTTTGAATAACACCCTACAAAAAAAAAAAATACCAGCAAACAAAAAAACCCCCCATCAAACACAGGAAATCATTCTACCATGGTAGTTTGTAGAGAGACAGAGGAACAAGATCTGAGCCTCCAGTCTCAGCTGATAGTTATACAAATCTATAGGACAAGGAAATGGAAGAACAAAGAGGTGTGAGGATACACATTAAGTATAATTTCAAAAAACAGGAGAAGCCCAAATATCAGTTAACTGTTACTGAATGGCAAAGTGCTTCTCTACCTCCTCTCCTCCACAATTTTTGGCTCACATCCTTACAACCAATCACCCCTCCTGCATAAAATTCTCTTCTGCCAGAATCAGAAAACTTGGAAGGGACCTTTAGAGGTCATCTGGTCCAGCCAATAAATCTCTCTCCCCTCCTCCCTCCAAGCTGATTTGGCATATTGCAATACATAAAAACGACCTTTAAAAACCCACAAGTGTTTTTTTATCATCTTAATGAGTCAGACCACATCCCAAAAGGAATCTCTGTGGTTCCTGCATCTTGCAAGGGTAGGACTCCAAAACTTGGAGAGGAAAAACACAAGCAAGATTCCTCCTTCCTTAGGCAGCAAGGCATTGCTTAATTTCAACTACACACACATTCATCCCATTCTCTCTAATCCAACCCTTATGGAATGTTACTACATTAATTTTAATTTTGTATTTTTCTTCTGTTTCAAATAAACTAGCTGAGTAGGTTCAGGGAGAGAGTGCATTGTGTGTCTCTCTGAAAGTGTGTTGTCAGAAGAATTTTTATTTTGCTCTGCCTTAGGAACTCTTCTCTAGCAAGGCAAACAGACATTTACTGATGCTGCTAAGACAACTGCAAATGAGAGATTAGAGATCCATGAGACTTGTCCCCCTAAATCTCACAGGTATAGTTCAAAAACCCTACTGTATGACTCTTGAGGTTATTTTCCTCCAGCACACGTTTCTATATCTAAGCTCACTGCTCTTTGAATGACCTCACTAGAAGCACTTCAAGGGATTTTCTCTGGTGCTACACTTCTGATGTAGCCAACCATGAGGGATTGCACTGGGAGCCAAGCCAAAGTAGGTGCTACAACCAGCACTGCTACATGCTGCGGACTGCATGACTCTTATCTGCTGTGAGCATTGCTTTCCTTTTGATTCCTCTGCTTTAAAGATGTGTGGGTGTTTGCTGGCTCATTGTTGTTGTTGTTTTTATCAACACCCACTGCTATCATACTTTTTCCATAACCAAAATGTATTTTAAAAGAAAGTGGAATTTTAGGCAAACAAATTTAATTCTGCCTTGCCCCTGATTTAACATTTATTTTTCCCTTTTTTTAAGGGCATCACTCTGGGCTCTCAATTCCATTTTCAAGCCAATCTCAGACAAGTACCAGTTCCTACCCTTTCCCAGACAGGTGGCCAGCCAAGAGATTTTGAAGCATTAATGCTCAACTCATTTAGACTTCCTTCAAGACTGAGTGATTTCTGGGAGGGAACTCAACCTCTATGACCTCCCACTACACTGTACTTTGCTGCTAATCACTCTGCCTTCGGTCCTTGAAACGCAATTTTACATAATCTGCACTGGGCAAAAGGAATTGCAAATATTCCAACAAACCTTTGCTCTACTTCTACAATCAAGTTAAAATGTTACTTATGTTTTAACCAAGTATTTTCATCTGCCTTCATATACAGATAAAGCTCTATGTATTTATACATTTTTATCTGCATATATATACATATGCATTTTTATGTGCCCGAAAAGACAACTTGTTTAAAAACTATGGTGATAAATTCAGAAGCTTAAAGAAAATCTATTAAAACATCCAAGGCATGCAATAATATCTAATGGGAAGGTAAAATTAGAATTGAAAATATTTACACTTTCTTCAGTATGTCACATACACAATATGTGTAATAGTAATATAATACAATATGTGGAATCGTACATAAAATACCTAGAATAATACTAAAATCACAAGATAAGAATGACATTAGTGGTTTGAATGAATACTGGCCTCTGACTCCTACTTTCATAAATCCCAGTTATCAACTGCATGCTGGAAGTTCTGCAGGCTCCAGCTGCAGCAGCTGTCTGAAACCTATGGCTCTCCCCCTTCAAATTGCCAGCAGTCCCTCGCAGAAGGGATCACACCAGTGCCTCAGTTGCCTCCAGCATGTGGGGCACTGCCACCTGGTAAGAGGCCAGCACAGCCACACAAACACTGCCAGCTCTAAACTGGAGCAGCTGAAAAAGGAATACATATTACTTCAGCTGCTCCTGCCAGGGAGATGGTAGCTTTAAGCTAAGAGCTGTTTGTCTCAAACTACCACAGCTGGATTTCTCTAGCTGCAGGAAAAGTGACTGCAGTTTTTGGTGGTGTTACTTTACAGTGGGTGACTGGCGATACTCAGGCCTGTCAAATAAGATTTTAAAGACAGCATATACAGTAGCTGTGCTGTATTTGAGGATACTTTACAATTTAAAATCAAATATGGGAAGCACTTCTCTGGCAGAAGAGCTCAAGGGTCAAATAGGATCACGCCTTTCTTGAAAGCTTTACATATCCCTCTCCTGTGTGCATTACACTTCAGCAGAACTGAGCAGAGTCTTGCATGCAGGTGTCAGGGCTGAAATTGGGGTTGCCCAAGACAATTTGGAAAGGAACTGAAGGAGCAGATGTGGTCTGTAAAGTAAAAAGCAAATGACTAAGGAAAAAATGAGAAAGCATCAATGGGAAAGTGCAAGTCAACAGGGAAGAACAAGCTGTCAAAGGATTGTTTTGGGCTTTTTTGTGGATGCTTCTGTTTCCACTAGTTTCACCACAATGAGTCATAAATGGTCAGCAAGAATGGTTCTCTCTCAGGTTTTGGCACCTGAATTCAGAAATCCAGACCAGTGCTACAGCAAAGAAAGCAAACTCACCCTCAGGCTAAGCATTGCATTCATATTCCAGCCACCTCCTTTCACAAGGAAAAAAAAATGGTGTCTGTCTTGAGTTCAGGAGTTCAACAGTAAAACTTAAATGCTCTACAACTAACATACTGTGCAGTTAGAGCTGCAAAGGAAATATGGGGACCCTCACACAGCTTTGGACTGATAATGGCAGCACCCTGGCATTTTACAAACCTAATGGAGAAAGGTAAAGTAGAGAGAACCTCTTGCTTTTTTTGGAAAGGCACAGAGAGAAGGGGTTACCACGCAAGAGAAAATAATAAAAAAAGTGTTTGTAATATATGCTGGTAATTGAAGAACTGCTTAATCCTGCTCATAGGTCTCATAGCTTCTAAGGGAATTTAAATAAGCTGGTGAGGTTTAAAATTCTTCTGAGAGATGAGCCTGTGTATAACCTTGTATTTAATAATTAAAAGTCTTTTTGATACGTAGGACCCAGAGAACTGATTATAGTAAATTGCAATCTGAACAAGCAACCACTTGATGCTATGAATAATGTAGGAAAACTTCAAGACCAGACTTCTCATGTCTGGACGGTCCACTGAGGATATGGGGCAATGGAGGTCTTGGTAGAATAAATGAGAACCATATGCTTTTGAAGAAGAGCTTCCTCCTCCTCCTCATTAGCACTAACCACAGAGTTGCAAAATGTGCATAAATTTAGCAATAATGTGAATGGTATAACAATAATAAAAGAAACTTAATCTGTGAACTGGGCTGAAAGTCTAAAGAAGAAAAAACCTGCCAGCAAACTGAGACAAAAAAAATTGACAAGGAGCTGGACAAAAACAGGAGGTTAAATAGGTAGAATGAACTGGCTTTATTGTGTCTAAGAAGTATCAACTGGGTCAAAGGAAGGGTAATTCAAATAAAATAATAGCTCAACCTAAGACACATTGACATGAGCTATTTTTCTTCAATAACATATTAATTTATTTAGATTAAATATTGTGTATGTTATTTCAGCAACTGAGCTAGCTATAAACAAATATAAGTGTATGGAACTAGAAAGAATATTAACATTTAAACATAAAAACCTTGAATCGCCACCTTTCTATCCCTCATCACTCCTCTTCCAGAAACCAATCCCTTTATTCTAGAATATATTATTTCAAATTAGCAAGCCAAGAGTTTGCCAGTAAAGCCAAAGCTGAACAAAGGGAAACATTATTGGGGACTACAGAAAATAGAATTTCAAAAGTAATAGCAGTGTAAAACTATTTTAGAGGAATAACATCTCAGTATTATGTCATATGAAGGAAAGCATTTCTACATCTCAGGCCACTCTGAAGTCTACCAGCACAATAGTTATCCTTTATCCTCAAGCCCTATTTGCACAGAAAATACCACATTCTCAGCCTTTTTGTGTTATTGAGCTCCAAACCAGAGAGGCATGCCATAATTCCCTTCATACAGGGAAGTGATAAAACAAAATTACTCCATCCAGCCCTCTTTCCATTACCAAGAAGCTTTTCTATGAACCATCATGGACAATGTACACTACAAACCCAAAAAATACACGTAGACAATCAAGGCAAGGTGTAAAAAGTATTATGGACAGAAGTCACACTCTTGCTAGATTTTATTTCTTAGGCAGGTTCTATTTAAGGATCTGTCACAGTTTAACCCCAGCTGTCAACTAAACGCCACTCAGCTGCTCACTCACTCCCTCCAGCAGGATGGGACAACAGAACTGGAAACACAAAAGTGAGAAGACTCATTGGTTTCCAGTGCAAATACAAAACGTAATCCCAGATTAGGTACTATGAAAAATTTAATTCTACTCCAGCCCAAACCAGTCCAGGTTGTTTACAGGTGATTTTTCTGTACAAAGATGAATCCCTGAAAGATAACCTATTTGATCTTAGACCTAATTTATAAATAGAAAGCGTGAGAAACACCTTGGTCTAAGTGACTAAAAGCATTAACTGTTGGTTTAAATTTTGTCAGCAGTTGAATATTGACTGACTAATTTGTAAGAGATTTTTTCCCATAAGTTACTTTTATAGGCATTTAACTGAATTTTCCCAAAATTTTTGACATGTTTTGGGAATTTGCGTTTTTTTTTAAGTAAAGGTAAAACAAGCAGGAGACTTGTTTTACCTTTACTAAAAAAAAAATCTTAAAAACCAAATATGAAAAGTCACCCCCATGTTTTCTTCAATTGTAATTTTATACTTTGACAAATGTTTCCAGTTGGCTTTCTCAAAAGAAACTGTCTTTAGCAGTGAAGATATGGCTATTTTATTAAGCAGTTCAGTTTACAGAATAAGTTCCATAATCTCTACAGCAACTTATATATAAGGAGTCATAAATCTCTTTCTGTACATGTCATTTTAATGTTGACTCCAGTAATAATACCAGATGAAAAATCTTTCAAAGGTCTTGTGATGTCCCACCTCCAAGGGGAAGGGAGTACTGAGGACTCATAGATGTCCATAGTTGAAAAGGAATGTCATAACCTCACAGGGTCTAGAGAAAGTTATAGCGTTTTATTAGTAAATGATATATGCAGAATGGAAATTGGAATAAGCTAGTTCCTTGTCTTCTACTGTAAACACATGATGGTGGATTTTGAATAAGTGCTAGGGTGAAAGAAGAGAAAGAAATTAAAGACAGAGGGACAGGAACTAAAGCCAGCACTGGACTCAAAAAAATACTAAAATGAATTATAGGTAATTTTTGTCTGGTAAATCATATCCTGTGTTTGATGATTACATAAATATTCTGTATATGTGACCAGAACTTTCCATCATAAGGGATAGCAAGGTCAAACTTCTACTGCAGCCCTGCATTTTTTAAGTATCTGTTACAGTAACTTGACTGCTGCATACACAGCACACAGACAAATAAATAAGAAGAGCATTAAACAAAAGCTGGGTAAGAGGTGATTACTGAGAGCTGTGAACTAATGATAATGCTTTTTTTCTGGTTTTCAGTTGTGTACTCAGCAGCATACCTGCAATGACTAAAGTAGCAGATAATCCCCCTATCTTCTTGTAGAATCCCAAGGATCCCAATTACTGTCAGAGGGCTACATTTTTAGCCCTACAAATAGCATTCACTGACTTCAATTTTTCCTTCTTAAAAGGGCTGAAAATAGTGGCATCTCTTTTATACTTTTGTTGTCATTGCAAATCTATGTCTGCCCATACTACATCAATATGATGGCTTTTCTAATTGGATCTATTTGTGGGAGGAAGAAGAATCAGTAGCAGAGAGAGACACAGAGATACATTTTCAGAGTTGAGCTAGGAAAAATATTGAAGCTGAAGTTTCATCAGTATGACAGGAGTTCTGCATCTGATTTCCATGAATATGGAAATACAGACAATCATTCCTTATCAGAGCATATTTTTAGAAAGAGATGAACATTTAACTAAATCAGATGCTGTAATTATTTTTTAACCAAAAAAAAGTCTCAAAGCACCCACTTAGAACATTTAACTAAATCTTGAAGATTGACTAATTTTATTATGAAGAACAATGGAGAGACAGAGATAAAGCCCATGATGGCCAGCAGAGAACAATCCAGGTGACCAGAGGCTGAGCTCTTCATAGCCTACAAGTCTCTTCACCCTCAGTACCATGACAGTGAAAAGTAGTAGTAACTTTGATAGAAATACAGATTCTGTGCTAGCTTATTGCACCAGCCATTTTACAAATGCTAATGTCCAAGTATACAAAATGTCTTGAACTCATCATCTTATTTTAATGCAGTAGAATAAAATCTATAGCCTTTTCCTCACTTGTGAATTCACATGAATTACAGGTATTTGGTAAGGAACCATAGAAATGGTTCAGCTTGTGACTCACTGACTCTATTACTCATGGATCTGGAATTCTGCCAGTCCCTTAAAAAGAAAAATGGTATATTTTTTTTTTTTTTTTTTTTTTGTCTAGCATCAAGACAGAAAGATATTGGTACCAGAAGTTGTCAAAACAAAACCCCAAACGACTCCCTTCCCTACATCAAAAAAATAAAATATTATGGGGCAGGGTGGTGTATTTGTCAAAAGTACAGTTGACTTGAAATGGCTCATTGTTTCAACCCAGACATAAGGTTCAAGTTATCAAAAAAAACAAATCTACCTTTTGAAATTATTTTGCTCAATGAATTAGCAATTAATGGTTTGGAAATTATAGTTTTACATCAGGTTATGGGAGACAAGGATCCTATTTACTCCTCAGCCTGAGGGATGGAGAATTCAAAGCTCATACTTTTCACTGCCCAAGTATCTTGACCATTGGCTAAAAGAGGATGATCACAAGCTCCTGCTGTGAAACCTAATCCATTCTGTAAAAGCTACAAGTTCAGTGGCAGCAGGAATAGTGCCCAAGTGGCCCAGCTTCCAAGCAAGATATTTTTAGCTCACAGCACCTCTCAGATTGCATAACACGAATTTTGACTACAAAACTCCATAGTTTTCACCCTATCATCTCAAAATGGCAGAACTTTAATTAAGTCTTGGGAAGTCAGAGAAGAAAAAATTAAGTTAAAATGTCTTCCCTTTTTCCACCAAAATACATAAACAAAAAATTTTAAAATCTGTCTATTGTTTACCATAGTGAATAGGAAAAAGGTAATTTTCAAAATTTCTGTATAATATTTTTCAGCGCATGGCAGAGGGTTGGGAATGATGTTAATAATTTGTGAGTGACCTTTACAGTTGCTGCTGCTATTTTCAAACAACAGTTATATTTGGTTCAGGTGTTTGAAACACAGAGGCTTTGTAAGGTCAGTCTGAACACAGAGCTATTGCCTCCTTGTAATAGCCTTTCCATGACACTATCATTTAGTTCCCCCAAGTGACTTCACAGGGGGATATGTTAAAATTCTTGTCTCACTGTCTGTAGTTCTGCTTCATGCTAAAATGGGTCTTGCACTGCGGCATTCCTCCAATACTGCTTTTTGTTACAACAAACATCTCCATACTTACAAGATAAAGTCTGGCTGCTGCTGTGGTGCCCCCCGAGTCTCTGCTTCGGACAAAAAAAACTTCTGTATCAGCAAAAAAAAACTTTATGTAATTACTGAAGTCAAGATTTGGGGTAATATCTTTCACAGAATTATATTTATTGCTTTGATTTTTGCAGATTTTTACCTTCTATTAAGAATGTGAATTCTGGGGAAAAACTTATTAGGACCTGTTGCAATAGGACAAGGGGTAATGGCTTCAAAGTGAAGGAGGGTCTATTAGATTATATATAAGAAAGAAGTTTCGTACAGTGAGGATGGTGGTGAAAACAGGAGCAGGTTGCCTAGACAGGTGGCAAATGCCCTGTCACTAGAAAAATTCAAGGTCAAGTTGGATAGAGCAACCTGATATAGTCAATAATAACTCTCCCTGCTCAGAGTTTGAAGGACATGACCTTGGGAAGGTAGTGACATCTTTGTGTCCCTGGCTGGGTACAGAGGCTGCTGAGAATGGGAAAGTGAGAGTTGAGGTTTAGCAGTTCCTTTCAAACATGTTTTCCAGTATACATACATAAGTCCATGGGTCCTAATGGGATGCACTCACATGTGATGAAAAAGCTGGCAGCTGTCATTGCAAGGCCATTTTTGTTAATCTTATTGATTATGTTGACTGGAAGAAATATCCAAAGACTGGAGGAAAGCCAGTTGTCATGTTTCTAAGGAGGGCAAGAAGAACAATTAAGGGAACTACAGGCCAGTCAACCTCATCTAACTCCCTGGAAAGGTGCCAGAGCTGCTAATCCTGGAAAATATTTCTAGATAGATGAAGGACAAAAAACTCATCAGGACTAGTCAGCAGGGGAATACCCCCAAGGGGAAATCATGCTTTACCAATTTGATTAACTTCTGTAACAAAAAGCCTAGGTTTGTAGACAAGGAGAGAGCAGTAGATATTGGCTACCTGGACCTCAGAAAGGTCTCCTGTAAGATGCTCACAGAAAAGCTTTTGGAGTATGGACTGGGGAAATAGACAGGAGGTGGGTAGAAATGGCCAGGCCCAGAGGATGGAGATCAGAGGCATGAACTCCTGTGACAGATTTTATTAGTGCACACAGATACCTAAAAGGAGCTTGTAAAGAAGATGGAGCCAGGCTCTTCTAAGTGGAGCCCAATAACAGGGCCACAGGCAATGGACACAAACTGAATTACAGTTTGGGGAATTTTTAGCAAAGTCAATGGAAAGAAGGAGAATCAAGAAGAATTATTTCTCATTATACTTTATTTAATTGCTTATTTGTTTTCCTCTAGGTACAGGGGAAGGGAAAAGATAAGCAGTTTACTTTAATCAAGTGAATTACCTTGAAAGTCTGAAATTATCAGATTACTTCCCTGATGATTAAGGCAAAACTATTGTCAGTATCACTACTAATAGGTTTTAAACTGTTCTTGGATATGTTTCTAAACTAAATGTAGGACTAGTGCTTCAACTCCAAGGTTTATCTCAGCACAATTTATAAATCATTGCTGTCTCACCCAAGTTAGATCTCTGACTGGGTTTCTCCTCAGCTGCATCAGTGGTCATCAGATTTCTCTTTAAAGCAGTGGCATTTATAAGATTTATACAAAACCTTTGTTTTCTTTGCTGCTCTGCTCCAATGCGCAATCAAATGGTGAGAACAGAGAATGGAACACAGAGGTCCAAAGTTGAGCTAAACATTACCACAGAAGAAAACAGTACTTCTCTTAATTAGACAAGGACCTGTCTTAGGCAGGGAACACCCCAGAAGGAAACACAGTGCCTAGAAAAGCTCATTGAAGAGGCATTTACAGCCTCTAAGCAGAACATGTGCTTCTCACTGCAGAAGTCACAAACACAGTAATAGTGGGTAATTCAAACCCAGGTGAGGTAAACCATGGTACACCCATGGACTGCTTACAGGAATCATCGGTCTCATTGGTGCTTCCACAAGCCCCTTTGCTGAAGGACTGATGATTCAAGTCAGCAACCTTAGCATCAAGGGAGATGAGAATGAGCAGGTTTATATGTACAAAAGGAATTTTAAATCATTCTAGCTTGATCAAGTCACATACATTTATGCCTTCTTAATCTGAACTGATAAAGTCCCTCTTTATCTTAACACCAGTCAAGGTAACAAATATTTTCCTATTTATTTTTCATTAATGATTTCAAATTGAGCATTCATCTATTTTCTTCTTTGTCAGGACCACATACCAACTTTTTTTTTTTAAACAGAAACTGTCATCCTGCAATTCAAAAGCTCAAGTGCCATGTTTTCAGGCAAAGTATCATTATAATTAGTGATTAGAGATTGTTAAAAACAAATGTGACAGAGATCAAATTATAAACTTTAGGAAAATCACATTTACTAACCCAAGTAAGTTCAATCACAACAGTCACAATTCACATTATAGCAGACTTAATATACAAGAAAATGTACTTAAAATAAAAAATGCCAAGTTTCAGCCAAGCTTCTAAATCCCCCAAAGTAAAAAGCTTAGCTGTGTCCATGTAGAGAAATAAAAATTGCAGGGTCTAAAATATCTTCATTTGATCTGTACAATCTCAGCAATTCTAGAAAAGCATGGACCCCTTTTACGTCTCATATAGACCTTGACTACCAACAGTGTTTGGACAGGATCTTTGAAATTTCTCAAAGAAATAGAAATAATATCAAAAGACTTTTAGGCAAAAGTTTCAAATGCAGGCATTTCCTATGACATCCCTAGATAAATGACGTAATCTTAATTTCTTTTCTTGGTACTTAAATTTTTGGGGGTTTACTATTAGAAAATAACTTAGAGCTGAAATTTTCAATATATTAATTTCCTGTAGCATGAGGCTTCAAATAATAATATTTTATAAATAATTTTCACACCAAGAAAAGGTTTGCTCCCATTTGTCTCAAGATTAATTTTTCATCTTCTAGCTCACCATCCTTAACCGCTTTCCTGCTCTTCCCCAACCTTGCATGCTTACCAAATATCAGTATTTGTGGAAATGTTTTCATGCCTCTTAAACCTTTAAATCCTCTTGTCTATTATTGCACCAATCTATTGCAGTTGTGTATACAATAAGTCCACAAAGGAGCTTTCCAAAAGTAAAACATTTCTCTAAGAGGACAGGGGGCCTTCCAACTAGTAAATTTTGTTTCTCTCACCACATTCTTCCTTCTTTAAAACCCTTTATGTCCCCTACGACTCGAAGGAGATCATTTAGACCATTATCCAATGTCCTGCATAGTTCTCAATGATACAAACAGGAAATGGTACCTAATCTCAACACCCTTAAATCCTTTTCCGATAGATCTTAGAAGGCTAAATCTAAAATGCTATGTTTTCTTAGTAATAAATATCAACAAAATTATTTCATAACATTTCTCTCGCACAAGAAATAATCGGGATTTGAATTTTCTGTCTTCACAACACATTTTACCAGTGTCTGAAAACTAACATGATAACAGCTGCAGGCTTACCCGGCCTGTAGATTTTGTTTTTCAGCCAGCACAAAGAACTACAGATACTGTTAATATGAGAAAAGAAAAATACAAAATTTGAATAAAACACTTTGAATCCCAATTCCATCTCTTCCAGCTACTGCAGGGAGGATACACTCTCATGATTATCAATAATGTGAATAGCAAAGAAATTCAATGGTACATATTTCTTCTCACGTTTGGCATCAGTACGTGTGAGATTTTATTTGGTTTTTCATATGATTTGTAAGATTTTTTTTTTCGTCTAGATAAGAAACAGGAATCCTGGACCAATTAGAAGCATTAACACAATAGAATAAAGGAAGACTTGACCCACTCAGCAGTTACAAATCACGTGGAGAAATGCCAATACTGTGGAGAAAGCTGAAGTCTTCATGAACTACAGGACAACAAACACAAGATCTCACGCCCTCTGAAGAGGAAAATTCTCAGGAAGGGAATTCACATAGCAGCTCAAACTTTTTAATGAAGGTGATCTGCAGTCTTTGAAATCTTTGTTGCTATAAAGTCTCCCAACTATTTGCTCTGCCAGAGCATTTATGCAATAAATACTGATATCTCTAAGGGTTTCTTACAGTATACAGAAGCCATTTTTTACTACCTTTCTGCACAGAACCACTACTATTTATGATTCTCTATTCAAATAAGAGACGTATTTTTTTATTTTACATAGCTAAGCTACCAATCAAATGAAATTCTAGTAATAAAAAGTTAGAAATGTTTAGTAATTTGTATTTGCTTTGACCTCAGCATGATCTATCTTAACTACCCATGTTTACAATACTTTCTGTTTGGGCACCTACTGATTTCACTGATTTCCTAAATTATGCAGTTTAAAAAAAAAAATCTTCTATTTTGTAGCTCATTCTACCTGCAGTCTTTTTAACCTCCTTTAACCCTGAGACGCCAAAGACATCAAGAAAATACAAAACCCCCAGGAATTGAATTCTGAAGGAAATATCTGAACTGAACAAAACAGAGAAGTGATTTCCAGTTCTTGAATGAAGGAACAGTGAAAGCTCCAGAAAGCAAAGAGCTCAGTTAAAAAAATTTCAAGAGAAAATATTATTTCAGGTTGTTTTGCATTAGAAATACTGGTTTACAAATAATTTACAGTCATCTATCATGTTTTTATTTCTCTGATGAATATCTCAAAAGTATTGCTAATTTTTCACGGACATTGAACAGTTCACAACAGGAACCAGTCAAAATACTCTTTGAAGCATAACCAAACTCTGCCTCCAGGAGCTCTGCTGCATTCTGTCTGGCAAATGATCTCAAAGTGGAGAAATAAGAATAATGCACAAACACCAAATAAAACCTAAACATCATTCATATCAACTGTCTCTCACTTGGCCTAAGAAGCAAATAAGACCCTCTAAACACCAACTGGGGACTAATTTATAGCTATCAGCACTTTGCTTTTGGTAGAAAAATGCTTGATATTTTTTGATACGGCACCATTAAAATATTATAGCATATCCATACTTTAAATTCACAACCCCAAAAGAGCTTGCCATTATGCTCAAACAGAAGTCATTAACACACTAACAAGGCAGCAAGAATACTACAGGGAAAATAAAATTTGACATTGTTATCAGCTTCATAAAGTACATCAAAGAGCACAGATGGAATGGCTGCTCCTGTCAGTGCATTCACATGTCCCCATTTATTACTCTTTTCATAGCCTTTCCTACAGTATTTCTTCTATAGTTCTTTGCTCAAATCAGAGATCAGCAAGCAAGGTGCACCATGAATTCACAAATTTATTTCTCTGTTGATGCAAGAATGATATTGCAGAGAGTCTGCCTGGCTTGAAGTCATGATTCTTCATGGCAGCTTGTACAGTGCTATGCTTTGCATCTGCATCAGTGCTAGTGCTATACCAGCATTTTGACTGCTGTTTAGCAGTGCTCACACACCATCAGGGCTCTCCCTCCAGCTCCACACTATTCAAATCCAGGAGGCTGGGATTGTATCTATAGTGTGCTTGCTGCTGTTGTGATGATGTTAGGTTGATTTTGGTGTGAGGAAATTTTTGTTGTTGCTGCAAACATAATTCACGAAAAGCATGTAATGAATTTAAATATTGTTGATTATTCGTAAATGTGTGTTTCTAAGAGATGAGAAGTAGAATGAACTGGATACAGGTGAGGTGGGGGGGCACATATGGGAAACCATATTTTAAAAAAGGCACAGGAGGTGTGGGAGACAGGAGTGAGGCAAAATGTGGGAGAAACAACTCTGCAGATACCAAGGTCAGCGAAGAAGTAGGAGGAGGTGCTTCAAGTTCAGCAGCAGAAATTCCCTCCCAGACCAAGATGAGACCACATGGATCTTTTCTGAAGGACAGAAGCCTGTGGAAAAGACCAACACAGGAACAGTTAGTGAAGAACTGAGCATCCCAGGAAGGACTCCATCCTGAAGAAGGGGAAAATTTTCCCCAAATCAAGACTGTTTTGCCCATGATGGTAATGGTAAGGGACCTTCCTGCCTTTATCTCAACCCACAAGCTTTTCCATCTTATTTTCTTCCTCTGTGTGATTGAGGATGTGGAATGAGAGAGAGGCTGGATGGGTATCTGACAACAAGCCAAGATCAACCCAACACAATTTATTAGGGTATAGACTTCTCAATCCCAAATCTGCACTGTGACATTAGTCCATGTAGCCTGTGTGCATATTATCTGACTATAAACAGCTATGAGAAATATAACAGCAAGAAACTGTTGCCATTCCACATTTATTTTCCACTCACAGTTTGAATAATAATTTCACTCTGCCATGAACATAGTTTCAAAGGTCTAAATGTCACCAGTGTTCTTTAGAAATAGTGACATTGAATTTCAGTATCTTTCACTTCATCCATCAGTAGAAAGTAATATTTTGTCAGTAATTTAAGCAATTCTAATTTACAAAATCTGTGTTCTTAATGTGTGTCAGTCAGGCATCATAATTGTAAAATCAGTTTTCACCAGAACCATCAGTTAAATGTAATGAATAATATTGAAGAAAGGCAGCATAAGGCACAGAAGGAAATTGAGTGGTAAAGGTGAGGAAAATTTTGAGATTCCCAACTTACTGAAAGACAAGTGAATGTTTAGTACCATATCAGTTATGGAAATATTTGGGCACATACAATACATATACTGTTTATTGTACCTGTTTTGTACTTCATCAAATGTCCTAAAAGACGAAAATTAAAAAGAGAAAAAAAATGCTGAAATTAGTACTGTATTTCTAGCCTGTATATGTTATATTATTATAGTATATGATGCAATACATGTCATTTAAATTCTAACTTATAATTTATAGAAACAACACAGAAGTAAGCATACATAGTTCAATAAGAGCAATCATTACCTTATTGTACAAAATTTATTTAGTGTTCAAACTAAAGTTCAAGAGAATTGCAGGAGGATAAGAAGGCTCTGGGAAAGCACCCAGCATATGCAACTTTCTCAATGTGTTTTTTGTTGCTTTATGTGCAGGAAAAGTAACTGAAATATGTCACCAAAATGTTCTTCACCCAGATCAAGCCATTATATGTATTCACCTTGTATTCAGAGGTATCTGTACTGAAGTAAATTTATGGTAAGTTTAAATAGTTTTAAAATAAAGCCTCACCTTCAAATTGAAAAGTATCTCAAAACAGATATGAGAGCATTACATATTAAATGAGAGTTTAAAAAAGATGGGAAAAGTCATCTTTATGGTATTATAATAGCAATTTTCTTTCAGTGGATTAATATGTCTTGCAAATACATGTTTGTGCACTCAAAACTGGTGCCTTAATAAATGAGCATAATGTAGTTTGGAATGGGATTTTGCATCTCTATAGTATCATCCTAGGGCTAATCCTAAATCTTATAACTGCTTAAAATACTGTACGTGGTTTTAATAGAAAATAGCCACTTAACTCACTTTAATAGCTGACAGCCCAAAAAGGTTCTTGCTTATCTCCTGAGAAATTGAAACAGTGACAGTATATGGAAGCTCCTTTTCTATATCTCCTAGGTGACTCAATATGAATTCAATTCAGATCATCCTTGTTGTCAGTCAAACAGGAAAGTAAAAAAAGTGTCTATACCCAGTAAAGAAAAAACATTTCCACAGAAATCAGTAAGTGATCTGCTCCCAATTCCTAAAAGTTATGGTGAAAGCAAGAAGACCAAACACACACACAAAAATACTCAATGGCTAATACTAATGTACTAAATAAAGTAGAAACTATATAATCAGGTGAACATCTTGGCTTGCATTATTTATTACTGCCAGGAGAGTACTGCCTGGAAAATCCCTGATTGGACAATATATTCTTTCCTGCAGACAGATCTGGCAGTTTATGACCACGCTTTAGTGAAGTTCTTCTTTTCTAAGACCTCTCCCTTTTTTAAATAGGAACAGTTCTTTTGCATGCCTCAATTTACTCAATTTATTGGTCTGAAGAAAACAGAATATGGGAAGCATAGCTTTTTATGTGTTTCAGTCTTACCTTGGAAATTATAGTGACAAACTTTCATAAACAATGACGCAGAATGTCATCGGACTAAGTTATCATTGAGTTGCATATTTTATTATACGTGCATCTATTTTACATTGGCTTAATTAGGTCTTCAAAAGAAAGTTATTCTCTACCTTCAGAATTGAAGAGAACTCATTAAAATACAGTGCATATCATTAGCCTGTATGGAGCAAAATCACTAATCTAGAAAACACTTCTCTTTTGCTATTCACTTTGACATTTTGATCACAAATGTGGAAAGTAACCATAACTTATTTTTTCTTCTCGTTCCTTATTTAAAAGCAACACAAAAAGTACAATACTTCGTCAAGAAGGACTACTTTTACATGAACTCTAATATGTGGTATATTTATCATATTTTACTTGCTTAAAAACTGAAAGAACAAACCCAGAATATTTCATCACTGATTGAGGAAATCTGTTGTATAGTCTCCCTCCTTGCAATACCTTATTTAGTTCTGTCATTATTTCTCTGTGAAGTTATTACACAAAGGTAATTGTACAAATACCAGTAAGTTCATTAAAAAAAAAAAAATAAAACCAAAAACAAAAAAACACACAACACATTTCCAAGTACAACAGAAAGCTATGCATTACTATAAACTGCAAATTTGTTTTTAGGTATATTTAGCAAGTTCCTGAAAATCATTCCCAGTATATGTCCACCGTAGCCATTTATCCAAACTGTCAAAATATTACAAGAGTTAAGAAGATAAGAAAAATTTATTTAATTTCAAAAAAAATTACATTGATTTTAGTCATAGATTCTTTTCTATCAATTCTACATGCTCAAATCTTTATCAGAAAATAGTACAAACTTAATGAAAGATTGTTTCAAAGCTATAGTTTTTAAGACTTTCTTCTTAATTGTATAAAACCTGTAAATCTATTTATAGTTTTCCCCCACTTAAAAAATGTGTAATTCCTGCATCAACATTAACCCAAAACATTGAAAATATTAACCAAGCAGACAAAATGTATTTTTAATACAGATACTCTTTTGTCCCCTCTGAACCCTGGACTACATCTGGGACAAGTTCCTCCCATGTAAAGAAAGACCAGAAACCTTTTTGAATCTCTTGGGCTAAGCTTTAGGCTATGTCCAGGAGCATGCTTGCACACATCACCTACACACTCTCCTCCAGGTGAAACAGGACCCAGCCCTGCTTCAGCATCTGTGTCATAGTAGCAGAGTGCCATGTTGCTAAAGCTCTAGAAGAAATGGAGAATACTAGCCTGATCATGCCTGTCTTTAATGTAGCTTCTTAGTTTCTGAATAAAAAAGTTCTTTTGAAGCATCTTCTTTCACTCTCTCTGTCAAAATGCCTGGTAATTAGGCAAAAAATTTAAAAATCAAAAATCTTTAAAACACATGCTCAAATTTCTAGTTTAAAATAAACAAATTTTACTGTCAGACTGCAAATTTTTATACTTTTAAGTCCACTCCTCTATCAAACAGTTATCAAAAATAGTGTCTATTTTATGTCTTTTTGACTGATAATCAAATGCAAAATTTCATATTGAGCATGTGGATTAGAATTTGTGTTGTTGCTGTGTCTCTTGCCTAGGGATGACAGATGAGATGAGCCCTCAGGGGCCAAGAGGGAAAATGCATCAGACTTTAGTCAAAACTCCAGGCAACTCACTTGAACTCTGAGTATCTCAGCTTAATGAGTAGCTAAAACAGAGTTAAAGCTCCCAAAAATATACAACAAAAATAATATATAAGAATCAAAACATATTTACTTTTCATGACAGATCAAATTATTACAGTCTGTTAAAAGTATGTTTCCTCAGTCAGTGAAATTTGGTTGAAGTTTCATTGACAGCTGCACCAAACTGGGACAACAAAAAAATGTTATAGCCACATGTGGTCTTCGAGCAGACCTAATGGGTTATTTTGAATGCATACTGGAACTGGAAAACAAGGTTTTCAACTATTTTTGGAATGCATTTGAGTTAACCTTTTTGTTCCACTTGCTGACTATTATTGTCCTTCTCATGGTAATGCAAAGTGCCCTACGCGGCAAAAATACTCACATAATAAATATAGACTACCTATGACCCTAATATATCTATTAGACTGCAAAATGGCCTTTTCTGTCAGTTTGGCTGAAAGTATTTGGGTCAAGTGCACTGTGGCAAAACAGGAAATATATTTTCTTTTTTCCTTGCTCTATCAGGAAGCTGAAAGTTATATTGCTACTTTTTGCCCTGGAACAGGCCTTTTTCCCTGTCAATCTAGTATAAACTTCAGCAAAAAAGAAAATGGAACTACACATTTAAAAGAGAAAAAAAGTCAAGGACAGATTTATTTTGTATCACTTAAAGCATGACAGGAATAATTGAGTGAGTTATTTTTCTCTTTGGTGAGAAGAAAAAAATGTATAAAATCCATCATTCAGAGTGAAACACTACCCCCACTCAACTGCTTACAGATGTTATTAGAAACCATAAAGTCAAAACCACATGCCTGAAAATCTATTTTTAAAAAATTGTGAACTTGTGAAGAGCATATATTAATTACACAACTTGCCTTGGCAAGACTGAAATTTTATATTAGTCTATCAAGAGCAATTTTTTTTTGTTTGGCCTAAAACTTGTTTTAGACTTCTTTAGTTAGTAATTATATATAACACTAACCAACCAGAATTGTGTAATGAAATGTTATTGAAGAAAATCAAAGGAATTATAGCATTGTATTTTACTTGTGTGAAGAGGTATAATACATAAAAAAGAATTCTGAAATACTTGCTTCAAAAATGAACAATTTACAACTTGTTGATGAATAATTTGGAAAGTACATTATAGATGCATTTCGTAAAGTGCATTTATACCTAGCTAATTTAAAAGCCATTGCTTAAAGCAGTCCCAAGATGCCCATCACCATCAACACATGAATACTAAATAGCCAGGCACTTTTGTTCATAGCTGGAGTTTTGTACATCAGGCAAGAAAAGCTTTTTAATAAAGCAATCCTGTCTGATTCAGAATGGCCCCCACATGCTATCCAAAATGATGGCTCAGCCTTCATTACATTAGGAAAATACAAGAACTCACACACAGAATATTGCAGTCTGACATCTTAATGCAGCTGATTCCTGCACAGTGCCACAGCTGTAGCTCCAGGGACTGAATTCCCCCATTGTTGGCACCGAGTCCTTTGCTAGACTGGCACAGTGCTGGCCAGCTGGTGACACAGGAGCTGGAGCAGAGCCCACAGGATGCTCCCAGCTGCCAGCTCCCTGGAGGACACTGCCAGAGAAGCCAGCTCGGGAGAATGGAGCTGCCACCGCAGCCCAGACCCTCAGCCCGTGGCACAGCAGTGACCTGGCAGCAGGAGCTGCCTCCTCCCTTTCATCCCCTTCGACAGTGGCAGCCCACCTGCCCGGGCCAGACAGAGCTCACAGGGACAGACACTGGCAGTGGGAAGGGAGACTGAAGGGAGACAAAGGCAAGGGAAACCTTAATGAAGTGTTTGTAACATTCTTGTTCAAACAAGGTTGCAGCATCAGGCAGGAAACAATGCTGCATGGCAAAGTCTGTATCTTCCCTCTGCTCCAGGAGAATCATCAATATAAGACAGACTCTTAAAAGCCTTTATATGGAGGCTGGCCTTTCCTGCAAAATTTGCTCAAAATTCCTCAGATCTGAAGTATAGGCATATATATATACACCTATATATATACACACACATATATGTGTATACATATATTCATATACATACCCACACCCCTGTAGGTACAGGTATACACAGAGAGTGTTCCTATTCCTGCAGAACAAGGGAAGAAAGATCAAATTTTTCATCCATCAGTGAAAGAGACCATTGGAAGTACTTACATTGGATGCATATACATTTCTATATGGGGACGAGTTTTCTTAATCCAGCTTCACTGCCCTGGATTACCAGCAACAAATTCAGATCAGGGACAGAGCATAACTATTAGAAAAAAAAAAAAAAAAAGTATTTAAATGGCTCACCTGAAGGGCTAAAGAAGCCAAGTTAGATAGTCTCTAACCTTGCAGAAGTTTGAGGCACTTTGCCTGCCCTAGCATCTCAGTCTTGAGCCATCTCATGAGACTGACAAGCCCTCCTTTCTCTCTCAGTTAGACATAATTCAAGGTTTTGTGCTTAATAGTTTGCTGTATCCAAGCTCAGGATAAGTAATAACCAGTCAATCTCAAAAGGTTTCAAGGTTTAATTCAGAGAAACATCTGAAGGGCCTAATGTCCCTTCCAGCCTAATGAGCTGAGTAGCTCCTGAGAATCAGGTCTCTGTTGACATTTCCAGTAACTTGTTTTTAACAAGGATTGAAACAGTACAACAGCTTCTCCTGTTGTTTCAATATTTCTTTATATTTTCCTAAGGAAATTCAGACAAAATACACAAGGGATTTGAAGGGGGGCATAGGGAACAGAGGGGGAGGATGGACATGATGAATAGCGGAGAATTAAATTAAAGGAGCAAAATTTAAAAGTACCTCAAAGTTTTAATCAAAATATTCAAAGGTTTTTAGGTAGCTAGCTAGTTATCCATGGTTTCCAATTTTGTTGTCAATTTTTTTCTCCAAACGTTTTAACCAAGAGAGAAGAAACCATCTGACATGATATCATAAAAATAACACACTTTCGCAAAGATGTGTGATCGCTTCTTCAGTATCGTTTTACTTGAAATGTGCTTGTTTAAGCTACCAAGCCAGGCTAAATCTGAGTAATTGACCTGGGGTAACACAATCCTTGTCTACAAAGAGTATTTATTTTCCATAGGTCACAGCCTGATACCTAAGTTCTGCTGTAGTTTCAAGTACGGACAGAAAACAAGACAGCCAGATGTGTCACTCATTTGCTATATGCAACCTTGAAATTCAGTCACAGGTTCTTATAATAAGCAAAGATTCTGTTCAAATACACATGTAAGCTTTTTAGAACAATATTTCTTAATGTAAAATTTTCTTAAGTTTTAGGTCTTTGCAAAGTGTCATCCTGAGTGATTTCCGAATCATGTGATAGAATTGCTCATTGCCCACATACCTGCATCTTTGATAACTTCCGTTTAATAACCAGTTTTATTCCTGTTCTCTGTGCAGTGGTTGTCCTCTGCAGCCATGGCATTACATCACCCTCTGAGACAGTTAAGGTAAAAACACATTCTGGAACAGACTGTTCGCTGCTGCAACTCCTCTAAAGCCAAGTCATTTTCATCAAGGGTGAACTCAGATCACAGTCTTTTAAGATGAACTCTTCGGTATTTATTGAAGGAAATCCAATTTTCAAAAAAATTCTCATGAAAAATTTTAATGTACTGTTTCAAGACAGGAATGGTGTATTTACAGTATTAGCTTGATCTAAATCATACAACAGCTTCTCAACTTTCCAAGACACAATTATCTTTTAAGTACCTGAAGCGAAAAGGTCATAGCAAAGACTTCCTGAGTGGATGTAATAAACCAATAATAGATCTAGGTCTCCAGTTCTTAAGTAAGGCTTGGATTTGGTTTTTACCTGTAGTTTAGAGAGTATAGAAAATTTACAAGTATTACTTTATCAAACGTTAAACTAGTTATTCTTACTTTTCTCTTAAGCATAATATCCTTTTTTCATTACTTTTCACTTTGCCTTGTGTTGCTTATTTTTTTTTGACATCTGAATACAGAGGACAGTAGCTATTCCAATTGTATTTTAATATTTTATGATTTGGAGGTTTTCTCTGTGCCTTAATCTGTCTCTATCTAGGCTAGGGGATTGCATTAGTCTCAAGAACACAGAAACAGCTAAAGTTCTGTGAGTGTCACGTGAAATATAATACCAATAGCTGAATATAACACAAATCTAATACCAATAGCCAAAAATGTTTTGACATTTTATGTAATGTCAAAAAATGAGCCATGCTGCTCCACTTGAATTAGAAGGGGTATGCATGTAGTCTCATAACATCCACCATCTTTTGATCCACAATACATTTAGTATTTCAATGAACCAACAAGGAGGTGATAATCACACAAATTGTAAACAGACACAAGATTGTATTCTTCTCTGACAGAATATAAAAATAACAAGACAAGTATTAAAACCCAAGGAAGGACTAGCATGACACAGTCAAAATTATGTATATAAACTTGGAATGGTTTTCATCTTTAAAGCCAGATGGTCTATCCCCAATAAGGCAGAAATTTTTTTTGAAATATTCTCTTTAATATTGGTGTGGCCTCACTTTGAATGTTGTGTACAGTACTGGGGCCCACAATTAAGAAACCACATCAAGGTACCTGAACTCATGCAGAAGAGGGCAACAAAGTTAATGAAAGAGTGAGAAGGAATGACCAAGCAGGCTGAAGACACTGGCTTTGCTGGCTTTGGAGAAAAGGAGGGTGAGGGGTGACCTCTGTTCTCCCTACAGCTTACTGAGGAGGGGAAGTGGACAGGAGGGTCCTGAGCACTTTGTCTGGTATCAAGACACATGGGAAGGGTTCAAAGCAATGTCAGGGGAGGTTCAGACTTGACATTATGAAACATTTTTCACTGAGAGTGTGGTCAAACTGTGGAGCAGGCTTCCTAGTGTGGTGATCAATACCTCAAACCTGTTAGTGTAGGAGAAGTATTTGGACAATATCCTTAATATACTTTAGCTTTTGGTCAGCCCTGAAGTGGTCAGGCAGATGGAGTAGATGATACTGTATGTCCCTTCCAACTGGAACTATTTTACACTTTTCAATTCTGGATCTTAAAATTTTCAAAACCACATAGAACAAGACAGCCATCTCCTGCTAACCTACGTTCAAAAAGGGTTTTACCCATTAAACGGGTAGGACTTGACCCATTTTTATGAAGCAAAGAATATTACAAATTCCTTTACACACAATAAAACTGCAAGAGCTGAATATTACCTTTTCACCTCAGTCATTTTCCCAAACATGCTGCAATGCTGGGTCTGCCAAATTTGTCTTCTCCTTGTACTGTTCCCAATGCAACTTGCCCCAGAAGATGGACACAAGATTCAATGTATTGGTACTGGTCTGGCAGAGGAGTGGGGACTGTGAGGCAAAATCCCCTTTACTCTCTCAGCTAATTCTACTTCTTAGTCATGTTGCAAAGGGTATGAATCAACTTTAAACAGAAAAGGTCCTTACACTTTGGAAAAACATCCTGGTGATATCCACTACTTGTGTCCCACACTCTTTAAAACAAAGACTTGAATAAAACACCACTATTTCGAAAAGCTCCATTTTGGCCACCTGTTCCTGTCCTTGGTGATTATCAACAGTAAGCACCTCAGTACAAAAATTGAGCAAACATAAAAATACATTTCTGGATCTCCATAGCTTATGTTTACATTAAATCAGGAACCCAACAGAATTGCATACACATTGTAACAACTGATTGTTTCATTTATTTGTATAATTCAGTGGAAGAAAATATAATTTTTAGCACATCTGAGTAAGGTTAAAAATTTTTAAGAACACATCAAAATATGGTTTTTTCCTTGAAAAGAACACACCACTAATAGAAAACACTCTGCAATTAGGGATAGATTAGGTATTTAATTATTTGGTACAACCTTAAAAGCGAACACTCTCCAGGAAGAGAAATGACTCCCTGATACTAAGTCACATGCATCTTAGGAACTTGGCTTGAATTTTGTACTTAGGTTGCACAAGTAATTATCATAGATCTTAACAAGGCTACCACTTCGTATGTATAAATAAAATATTCAGACTCGCTACACATAGCATTATTTGGGCATATGTCAAAGTTCCTGATTGCAAATGGCAGATTACTATATGATTTTAGATACTATAGCATCAGTTTTTAATTTTGCCACTTGTCTGCTGCGCCAAAATCACTCACAGGAGAAGAATTACAATTAAAACTTCTGCAATATGTAACAAGTAGGAAGAATGTTAATAATGTGTATGTGACAGAGTAGACTAGGTCAGCATTTGGATTATATTTTTCCTGAATTTAATTGCTCTGCAACAAGGTTTCATTGCTTTCCTCCCACAACATCTAAATGCAGTCACCTGTGACAAAGAATGAGTTCACTCCCACAGAAAAAGAAAGAAAAGGAAGGAAATAAAATTAATGTTGCTGTATACACAAGACACTTGTACACGGTCATGAAATCAAGGTAATGAAAATGCAAAAAGCCTGGCATTGTCCCTGCCTTGTACCTTAAATATTCCACAGCGTGCTTTTACGCTTCTTCATCTGACACCCAGCCTAGCAGGAGTTACGGAACTGTATGAGAACAACAACACTCAGTAATTTCTGAAGTGTCTGCCTTCATAGCTGAAAAAACCACTTCAATACACCACAGGAGAATAGTTTAAGAAGTCGAAGTCAGAATGCTTATTACCCTTTAACCCACACAGCAGATTTCCTCTCTACATATCTCTTTCATGGCACTACCACTCCTGAAGGGGCAAAAGAGTTTGCGAACCCAGAAAGGCCAGAATACTTTTGTGATTTGTGCTTACTCAAGGTACTTGTAGCTTTGCTCTTGAAGAGGCTGCATGGCAGAGTTTATCAGCATCGAGAGAAGTCCATGTGTTCAGGCCAATTGAAAGCAAAGATATTTTTGAAAATATAAAGTTACAATTCCTTTAGAGATGCTTGAATATTTCCATCTCTGCTTAATAAAGTGTCAATTACAGGCAGCGACAGCATCTCCTGAGCATGTTTTGATAATGCAGAAACATCAGAACATGCCACAATACACTCCTGTAACAATATTTAAACATATACCTTGAGAACAGGTTGTTCTATTCATTCCAGGCTCCAGCCTGAGGATCCGTCTTTTTCTCTAAGGACTGCATGCTTAATTGAAGTAGCAGCAAAACTCACAGGAAGAAAATGTGACCCAAGGTCTCAGTCTTAAGTATGACACTGGCTCTGATCAATCACTAGATCTGAAGAGGAATCCCCAGGGCAATGACTCTCCAGATGTACCATTAATTGCTTGTTGAAAGAGAAGATAGACACCAAAATGTCTCTAACTGAGCTGGTGACAAACAAGCAGAACAAAAGCATGCATATGAGAAAATCCTCCATATTAAGAGAATTTGAAGTGCTTTTTTTCTGGCTTGTCATGCTACAACCTGAAAATAATGCACCTTTACAAGCCCTGATTTATACACAAAAAAAAAAAAAAAAACAAAATAAAAAACCAAAAAAAACCCACACCACATATTTCAAAAGAGTATTTCTAGGATTAAAGTGCATGTAATGAATGTCTGAATTTGTGGTGATGGTATCTCCTTTCCACAATTACTAATTCTCTTGTTCTACTTCAGCTTTTTGATACTTAGGTAAACAAAAGCAGTGTTGCCCTTCCTTTTTTTTCACTAGGTTATTTATAAGTTAAACCAGAAATGCCATAAGAATCTTTGCTAATAAATTATTTGATATTCAAAGAGTTAGACCATCTTGGGTACTCAGGCAGCAATGGAAAATACTTCAGGCATTGTGATTAGATTTTCTAGAAAGCATTCTTATTACCCTTAGATTTGCCCCATTTTTATTTTTATATCTTTAAAAGAAATAACTTTGTTTTAAAGTCCCTGGTTATGAGTAAGATAGGAGGAGAAGCCAGCCAAGAGCTTATGGGTCAGGATTTAAGGAAGGACAGGAGGGAGTGGGGGGACTGCTACAGGCTGACTGCACATGGAGACTGAGCAGGTGATGCTGCTGTGGCAGATAGGAACAGCATCACACTCACAGTCCCTGGTCCAAATGGGGGACTTCAGCCACATCAACATTTACTGGAAGGACAACACAGCAGGACACAAGCAATCCAGTAAAGAAGAAATTCTTTACTGGGATGGTGGTGTGGCCATGGAGGCCCAGAGGAGTGGTGAATGACACATCTGTGCAAAGGTAGCAGGGTTAGAACTAGATGACCTTTAAGGGCACCTCCAACCCAAGCCTTTCTATGATTCTGTGACACATAAAAAAGTCACTGGTGGGTATAGCTGCTGTGGAATAACAACAGAATTTAATGCTTATGAGAAAGACATCTCAGTACCAGCAGGTCAACAGGTCACTACCATTGCTAGAAATAATGTTTTTGAAAAAATTGTTCATTTTCTTTTTCATTGATCATCACCTTATTATCATAGTAGAAAAGCAGATGGCAATACCCTTGAAGAGATCTCTTGTGATCCTGATGAAAAAGACTTGAAATAGTAAAGGAGAAATCAACATTAAGAATTGTATGTGCTAAAAGCCAACTTCTAGTACTCTATACTATTCTTCACTAGACTTAGAAGAGCTAATTTCCATTGTCAAGTATTTTTAATGTCATTCATTATCATTTTGGGATATCATAACTACAGCTAACACTGCATGAGAAACATAAAATGAAAACATAATATTTTCTTTTCTAACTAAAACAATAAGAAGAATTGTTCTTCCATTGCTGTAGTATCCAAAGTCATGAAAAAATAATAGGTTCCAAAAGCTGAGATGCACCAGGAGCAAACTTCTCATTTTAAGTTCTAACTTTCACTGAGGTTGAATTCCCTCTGAGAAATTCAGCTCTACCCATATTTTCCTATTGAGCTCTATCTTGAAAATGTTCAATTTTGTCATCTTATCATAAAAGTTATATACCTTCTTGGTGATTTCTCATGGTCATCTCCTCACAGCACTGAATCCTCCTTCACAGCACAGCCAACAAAGTCCAGCTCTCTTCTCGACCCGCTCTTTTATAGCACTCGTCCTCACTGGACACAGCTGTGGCCTATTAAGGGCAGGCCTGTTCTTAATCTTTGGTGATTAGTACAGCTGCAACTCCTTGGGGTGAGACTGCCTTCTGCACTATCGCTATTCTCTTGCATTCTTTCCCCCCACAATTCAACAGATTACTTTGCATAAAAATACCTTCAGATTGTCTCCTAACCAGCTTCTCAGTATTTAATCATCAAGTAGTTAGTCATTTACTTAATGTTTTGCCATGATAAAAGTTAACTTTTTTCATTAGATTCCATTATTTTTTTATACCTACTGCACCTGGAAAACCCACTAAAATGAGCTTAATTCTCCTTACTATAAAACTGAGCTGTCTGCTAAACCTGTTTCAGAGATAATAATTTGCTAGATTTATAGTGAGTCTGTTCTAAATCGATCTAATTTGAGTATCTTGAGAATAAAGGTTGGAATACCTTTTATGATTAAAGCACCAATTTTAACAATTTATGTGGGGAGTCTTTTTTTTAAATAAACTCCTTTGGAACTGCAGCTGTTTATTGGTTTGCATCAGCTCCATAACTTGGGGAAGGGGATGGTACAGTATCAGTTATCCTTACATTTGTCTTTGGAAATTATTATAACCACTACAACTTTTTTTGTGATATTCTAAATATTCCTAATAAGTGTAGAAAAAAAAGCTTCTATTTCATAACAATAGTATGTAGTACATAGGAAAAGTACATAGTACATGGGGAGGAAAAATTACTTATAGTTGCTTTTTAAGAAAGAGATCTCCAAATTGCATAAGAACTGCTACAGGTCAGTTCTTTTCTTCAGTTTTGGAAAGGCAACAGTTCTTTTTTTTATTGCTGCTGTAGAGTGACAGCTAAGCAGACAATGCCATGTGCCTGTGGTAAAATTGAGAGAAGTTGTTTGGCAGGGAGTGGTTTAGGAAACAGGAATGATACTACAAAGCGATAGCACTCTGGGTGAATTATCTTCCCAGGATTGCTGTGCTGCCTCACTTTGTCAGGGACTTAATTCTGCAAGGTACTGAGGATTTCAGGGGCTGATTCAGCAAAATACTGTGTCATCAAATATGTCTTTAAATGTATCTACACAAAATGCCCAATTGTAATATTATGCAAATCTTTAAACCAGCTTAATTACTAGAAAGCGTCTACAAAAGTCATACTGTTGCACATAATCTCAGTACACAAAGGCACCAGACTGTAAGATCATGACACCTGCACAAATTTTCAAAAAACCACTCTGCAGGACAAAGTAGTCTGAACTATTTTCCACACTGTGTCTGAAAATACCACCACAATGAGGTCAAGTACTCTTATACTATACTCCACTGTCCACTATAAGCAAGACATGAGGTAACAACATCAACTAGTCAAGAGAAAAATGAAACAAAGCAAAACAAACTCTTGAAGTGTGCAAATCAAGGCTTTGCCTTGCCTTGATGCTTAGATCCTTGCTCCACAACCACAGTCATATTGCAGTGAAGGACGCCTGCAGGCATGTTAACTATGCCCCAGGGCCCTTCAGGATCACTAACCATTAAAATTCAACAGACTGCATCAGCAGCCACTCAACAGAGAAAGAAGGCACCAAATGCAGATGCCCTGAATGCTGACCATATGTAGGGTTGATGATGTACACAATCCCAGAAAAAGCAAAGCAGTTGTGGGGTTTGTGTGAGCAGCCACATTACAAGGCTACTCTTGCGAGTGTACATGGCTTAGTTGAACAGAAGGCTGCTTAATTTTCTATTCTAAAAAGCAAAATACTTACTAATCATTGGTGACATATCATCTGCCACTATATAAGAGCATCCTGCATAAATGAGGATATACATTCACTTGCATGTGGAGAGACAGAGGATAGACTCATAGCATTTAAGGGTTTCAGACAGGGCCAGGATAGTGAGCAAGTTATCTGTAATGAAGAAACTGAAGTTCATGGAGGTTTTAAGAACAGGCAGAACTAGAAAATAATTTTTATGTTTCTCTTTTTTTCCCCTCATCTCCTGTTCATAAGCAAAGAAATAAAAATCCTTAACTCTTCCCCATGTATTTCACTGAGGAATGGGTGAAATGTAACAGACCAACTTTAGAGAAAATCTGTTGCAAAATAAATCACCTTGAACAGAGAGGATGCAAACAAGAGGCTTCAGTATGAAACACTGATAACAGGATCGTGGTACTTGTTTACTCTTAAAGCTTATCAAAATTATTCAGGGTCTCCAGCTCTTACTGAAAATTGAATTATTTCTTCTCAGAAAGTATAAACAGGAATGAAATCTGTCAAACAATTTGCTCATTTACATTTCAACAGTTCTTCAGTAATTACTTTCTAACTCAAAATAAAAGGGCTTTTAGGTCATGACTTGAGCAAGTTTTTTGTTGGCTGAAGAGATGATGGATGGATGGATGGATGAAGCTCTTGTACAATGATCTGCTGTTGGAAAATCTAAACCAAAATACCTAATTTAAGAGTGGCAAAATTGCTGTGCATTCTCCATATTTCCAGACTCAGTCAGTGCTCAAGATATGGTGACAGACATGTTTGACTGTCTTCAGGTGTATCAACCTGTTCTTTACGTCAGAGGTATAAATCTTGGTAATATGGACACATAATACCCTGGTAGCTGTTCAAAAAGTTTTCTTAAATTTCAAAAACCAGAAAAATTTGCCACGAGGCCTCAGTCAAAATGGTTCCCACAACCCACACTGTACCACAACATCTACAGTACCAATATATCCCATGTAAAGTCAACCAAGATACACCTATATGACCTCCAGCCAGACCTTGCAGCCTGAGCAGGGATGGGTTATTATTATTTATCCTACATTTGTTTTGTACTATGGGAGGTATTTTTACAAAGATCCTTCAGATAGTCTACTAAGATCTTTCTTCTAAAACAGGTATAAGAAAGACCTAGCAAAAAACCTAGAAAGACAGAGAGTGCATCCCTAATGATGTAAAACATTACCACTTTCATTTTGTTAGATAAACATAACCAGCAATTTCTAATATCAAACCACTCAGCACATACTTCTATCACTGTTTCCTTTCACTCAGATGGCCTTTTTTAAAATAAAAATTTCACATATAGCAGGTCTACAAGGGAAGAAACAAGAAAATAAATATCTCATTTTTACCAACCAGATTTGTTAGTTCATGAATAGTTCATGACACTACTCACCTTCCAATGTCAATAGTAGAAGACGAGTGTATGTTTTTCAGAGTCATATGATATACTTTTTTTTCCTAGAGCATAACTCATAAGAAGCCCTACTAATAAATAATTTGGAGCTGAATTTCCCTCCAGTGAAATTGTGTTCTGAATACTGAGTGTATCAGAAATTGGGGTTTATTTCTTTTCATTTAAGAAACATGTCATTTTTCAGAAGGCAAAAATTCATCTCTTCACCTTGCAATCTTTTAAAAACACAAGACTACAGAGGAGAAAGAAAATGCTCTTGGGTGACTTCACATTCTGGTGCATTAACAGTGAGCACAGTCAATACAGGGAACTATTCTTAGTTAGCAGCAAATTTGCAAGCATCAGCTGAGGAACAAAGAGACATGCTCCTCTTTAACAGAGGCACTGGGGCATAATTGGAACAAAATATTACTTTGCTCTAAGAAAAATCATAGGTTATAGCTGCATTACTGTTTTGAGTCACCGGTTAGACCCTAATAAAAGGGGTGAGTTTTAGACCTCAATTGATTTCTGGGTGCTGTGCTGAAAAGAAGGTATTGGAGCACAGTCCACCCACAGTGCATTTAAAGTGATTCAGAGCTGACAGGCAATAAAAGAAATATTGTTCCTCTTCTCATTTAGTAGAGCAAGAATAGCTGTATGCAATTTTATTTCTGAACTTGATAAGTGAAAAATGACTCATTTTATTAGATAAAGACCATTTTAAAAGCTTGTTCCTATAATTTGCATATTTTTAAAATGAAATTAGTTCATCACGAAATGGTTAAATATAGTATTATGAGATAGGTGAAAGCCTGTAGAATATAAAAAAATGGGTACACACAGGAATTAAATAAAAAGGGAATGTACTAAAAAGGAGAACCTGTCTTGAATTTTATGTCCCTTCCCTGCATTTACAAATGGATACGCCAATCAAAACTGCAACTGTAAATTACTTTATCATACATGCAGCTCACAAAGCTCGTAAACAAATGACCTTGTAGCTGTATTGCTTTGCTAGTTCTGTGCACAAATCAGGCAGGTAATGCAGATTTTACAGGTTGAGAGGATGCATGGAATGGATATACTGTTATCTCTCTCACATACACACACACACACTTTCAATTAATGTATATTGGCTGTATAGCTGTCTTTCTTCCTTCCATCCTTTTCCCAGCTTTGCCATCAAAAAAGAATGAGTGGTGAATAGGTAAAATATGATTACACACCCAAGCCAAAAACAGTTCTGTCAGGCTGTTTGCCTGGCAGCTAACAGATATGTAATGTAAGGTAGATTTTGAAAAATCACATTGACACCGTAAAAAACTCACAATAGAACTACCACTTTGCTATGTACAGTCAAATAATGAATATCCTCTCTGTTGCCAGTTGTTTATTTTAAAAGTTTAATTTAAAGGGAATACTGGGGAAAAAAAATAACTTCTGTGTTTCAGAGTAGGAGTCAGAAAAGATGACTTAGTTTTTAAGTCACCAAACTAGAATTCGGGACATGCAGTTTAACCATGCTCATTGCAGAATTTTTCACGTATTTTTAAAACAATCTAATTGAATCTCTGCATAGATATCTTTTGTCTACAGCTTATTCAGGCTATATACAGCTTGTTGGGATCTCTTTGGGGAAAGAAGCACAGGTTTATGGGCATGAATTCTGCACGTAGCTCACAGGGCTTCTCAATGGCCACTCCTACCTGGAAAATGTATAATGAGGTTGTATGACCTTTCTTTTCTCCATTACTCATGCCTGAGAGAAGACCCCAGTGAACATCTGCAAAGCAAATTGATTATTCTTCTCCCCAAACATTCATCCCTCCAGGTGCTTACAAATAAACACAACAGCATCCAGAAATGGCGTGCTCAGAAACCGGTGTTACACCAACCAGTGTCATCTTCTGTTTTGTTTTACTTTCCCACTTTCCTCTTGCTTTTAAAAGTAGATGTTCTATCTTTGTCCTGTGTTTTAACAATGTCTACAGCAAAGGCAATCCTGATCCCCTGGGATTATGGTACTCCTCTGTTACCAAAAAAGCCCAGGTCCAGCACAGCACCCTGCAGGTCCCTGGAGAGCTCCTGTCCCTCCCCACCCTACAGAGCCCCCAGATTATGCAGCTCCTGGCTGTGATTTTGGTACACCACATTGCCCAGAGAAGTTATGGATACCCCATTGCTGAAGGTGCTCAAGGCCAGGCTGGATGGAGCTCTGGACAGTCTGGTCTGTGGAAAGTGTCCATGACCATGGTCAGGGGGTTGGAACTAGATGATCTTTAAGATCCCTTCAAATCCAAACCATTCTGTGATTCTGTGATTTTTTACTAATTTGAAAAAAAAGCAGTACAATGGAATCGTGTTTGAGCCTCATAGCTTTACAGTAGTTTACATGAAAATAATTTTACATTCTATATAAAAATGGTAATAATAAGCACTAAAACCGGAAGCAATTGGCTTCAAATTATTTGACAGTATTATTTCTCCGAGTTTTTCTTGATATGCAACCTCTGCTTCTATTGAGTCTCTCATGGGAACTTAACTCAAAGTACACCTATCCCTACTTCTCTTTGAGTGTGGCAGGAGAGAGGGAATTATAATCAAAATAATTAGAAATTCCTAAAATTTAACTTTATATTTCTTTCTAAATAAAAATCATTTTAGTGCTGTTTAAGCTAGCTGACAAAGTTAAAATTAGTGCAAAAGTATAATGGAAGGAAATGAGCACATCAAGAAATGAGAAACAGTGAACTAAGACAAAAAAACTTTTGAACAAGAACTGAAAGGAAATAAATTAATTTTTTAAAAGAAGCTCATTTGCCCTTTCACACATTTTGAATCATTACTACATTGAGAATCATTTTCATTAAAATATTAGTAACTTTTTTGCTGCCTAAGTGATGCAACATTCTAAACTTATAATTATGGAAAGGAGAAAGTACTGTTAAATTTTGTAATGCAAAATCCTTTTCATAAAAAAATAAACTTAGATAAAATAAATTTATTTTAATAAATTTAATAAATAAAAATAATATTTATATTAAAATTAATACATTTAATTTGTTTTGTTTTCATTTGGGGAATCTTACATATATTAAACCAAGTCAGTGGCCCAAATGTCCATAAAACTTCTATAAAGGAAAGAGCAAAACTGTAACACCCTGAAAGCCAATCTAGCTTTTCCCAATGAGATCTTGGTAATCTGAGTAATTTTAGGAACATCTTGGCCTATGTAAGAAGTTGGACAATAGTTATTGAATTGATGTGGAGTCCAATTATTTTGTGTAATTTCACGTGTGATCTCTTACATCCACTTAATGACATATAAAACATGTAAATTTGTACACCAGCTCAGAGTGAGGTGGAGTTCTGTATCCAGCACAATAACCCACAAGTTAAGAGTTCTGTTCAGAATATTTCTTTCTCCTTACAAGACTTACAGAAAGTGCAGAAGATCTGAAAATAGTCCCATTCAAATTTGGAGTACGGATGTGTGGTGATATAGGTTTTGTCTGTACAGTTTCCATTTTAAAGGTTGGAAATGAAGGCTTCTGATTGGCACAAATTATTTCAGTAGTATAACAAATAATTCTGATTGTTAATTCCAGCTCAGTAGATGATAAGAATTTGACTTTAAACATCACACAAGGATTGAAGGTGGTCAGTAGATAATTAAAGTTCCTATTTACAGAAAAGAAAACATCTTAGTACTGATGAAGTGATCTTTACCTTAAATTAAGAAGTAGTAGGGTTCTTTATTTATTGTGATAGTCCAGAAAATCCTCTTGTGGTGTTAGAGATTCAGTATTGGGTTAGAGCAAACACTGCTGAGAAAACCTCGAAGGAACCCTGCAAGTTGTTCTGGAAATGCACAGCCATGCCTCTGGCAGTCTTGCTCTGGGTATTTGACTGCTGTCAAGGACAGCTCTGGGCATGGATGAAATCACAAGCTGCCCAAGGCAGGGCACTGCAGAAGGCAGCAGAGTGCCATGGGTGCTCTCTCTCATCAGTCTGTGACAGCCCCACACTGTGCCAGGCTATTCCACTTACCTAACAAAGAGGTAGAAGGTCTTTCTTTTGTAGGGGAAAAATAATATAAACACGTACATATTTCCACTTCTTCCTCATTTTTCACTTTGACAGTATTTTTACATCAAGGGAAAATGTTCAAAGATTGCTAAACATATATATATATGTCAATAAAAAGGAAAAAAATCAACCAAACAGAAACCCTCAAATTATGAGATACAATTTTTGATCTCCACATTAGGGTCACAAGCTATAATTAGCACTTCTCAGTGAGGAAGATGTTAAAATATCTGACTTGATCAGAAATAATGTCATTTAAATGTGTATGTCCAAGATACAGGTCATACATATCTCTTTTTTCCTCTAATATAGTCAAGATGTTTTTGAAACACTAAGTTCTGTGAAAACTTCTCCACCAAAGGTCATCTCATTTTAGATTAAACCTATCTTTATTAAATCAAGTTCTTTTAAGGACAAATTGTTCACTATTGACCCAATTATCTAACTTGTGTGTGTACTTACCTGCCCACATGTACTCTGGCAAGTGCTATAATTATCCTGATGAATCACAAATAGAATTTACATTTTACCTTGCAAATACCGGAAGGCGGTGACTAGAGCATGACTTGATTATATAAATGGTACCTTATTCCCAGGAATGACGAAAGAGCTGGTAAAAAGTGTCGTTAAATATAGCTCTAAACGAGCCTCTCCATTTGGCAGATAGAGAGAAAACAAAAATCAGAAAAACACAGTCAAAGAAAATAACAAAAGAGGAAAGACTCTAAAAAAAGTCACCATGGTCTGATGCAAAACCTGGAAGACAAAGAAAACACCAATAAGCTGAAATTTTTAAAAGCTTCTGTAGGAAGAATTTAAAAGCGGGAAGACAGAAAAAATGTTACATAATATAGTACTGAAAGGGCAGGAAACACAACTGTGACTCTTCCCCTGCAGTTTTCTAATGTACTTACAGCCACTCATTTCCACACAACCTATACATATGAAGCTCCTGGAAAGCCCCAGCATTTTCTGCCAGTGTTCATTGAAATTTACACTCGACAGATTACCCTTGCAGAGCCCTGAAGGGCTCTTTTTCAATTCCCTGTGGCTGAAGGACACTAAATATTTTTTCTTATAAATATGTAGTGTCATGGCAAAATTGAGCTATGTTATGTCTTCTGACAACTCTTCAACTTGTGGAAACAAAAATGCTAGAAGGAGATGAAATGTTTGCAAAGCTATTAAGAGAAGTGTATGAGAACTGCCCTTGAGTTCTGTGAAGGAGGATCCAGTGGATAACACCAGCCTTGCTTTCCTTTGGCTTTTCTTTTTTTGAAAGAGATGCAAGAAAATACTACGTTTTAGAAATTGATCAGTGAGCTTCCATCTCTGGCTTAACTGTGGCTACACCTCCATACAGTGCCATCATAATTTATGAAGGCATGTTTATTTAGAAAGATGTTTAGGCAAATACTTCATAGGAATTTTTCAGGGAAATAAACATTTTTTCTGAAACAGCTACTGATGACCATAAAAATTTCTAAACCACCTCCGGGTTATTAGGTTACCAATCAAAATCTTTATTTTTTTTTTCTTGATACAGGTGCACATCTTCTAATTATAAAATTCAAAAACATCTAGAAAAATAATATATATTTGAACATAGTTTAGGATACAATGCATGGGATTTAACTGAAGTTCTGTTTCTCACTTTTTAAATGTTGATTCGCTCTTTCTTAATATTCCTTAGAATATATTAGTGGGGAGAAGAGCATGTTTTGGAGGGATTCTTTGTTTTTTAAATTCTTTATTTTTTTAGGGGAAGAGGGTACTATTCTATCTGGGACAAATCCAAGCCTGGATTTGGTAAGAACAAAAGCAAACAAAAGAACAAGTTCTGAAAATTAAAAAGGCTGGAGCAGCAACTAATGTCGCTTTGGCAAGAACTAACCTTGTTAAACACATCTAAATGCCTTTAGAGCAGGGTAGCAGGCCTTACAAAGAAAGGAGGTGCTGTAGGTGCCATGCAGCTCAGACTCTGCCATTGTTTCATGTGGCATTTTCAAAGCAAGCTACAGAAAACCAGTCAAGCTAAAATTGATGGTAGGTGGGAGCAAAATAAAGGAACAAAATCACTTGCAGAATATCAGCAGTTCACAGCAAAGCCATGATGAACTGTGTGTTAGCCCACAGTGGTTTCTGGTGCTGCTCACTACAGACTATGGTAAAGGTAATGGGCTTATGAGTTTGAAAGAAGTGAAGATGGAACAGACTGCAAAATTCACTGAGGAAAAGATTTCAATACCAGAGAAATTAGAACAATGACCTGAAAAAGAGGAATATAAAAATCACTAATGATGCACGCTTGTGGGAATAAACCAACTAGCACAAATAGAGAATGGCAAAACTGATGTTGAAATTTAGTCTCGAGTGAACTCTGACCTGAAAAAAGTCAACAGGGTGGTGTAAAACAACTGCAAAACACAGTGCAGTGTGCATTAAAAGGCGTCTAACAGACAAGTAATGCATCTTCTCCAGTCCATACTATTAAGTCTTTAAAAATAAGATCTTACCCATTCAGGATCCACAGCTCAGGAAGGGCACAATTGATGGCAGAGTCCAGAGAATGATCCAATATCTCAAACCCATTCTCTGAAAAAAAGCTGATAGGAACGCTGCAGAAAATGGGAAATACATAAAATCTTACTTCTTCCATATCTTTGTTCAAAACATCTGAAAGCTGATTTTCTTTGGGATTCTTCCCACCTGACTTTACCATTATCTATTCTTCACCTGTAGTAAGGTCATATTTTTGTAATGAAAATAGTTTTTATTAAATGCATTAGAAAAATCCAACTCTTGCTGAATGCAAAACAGACTGAGAATACAAGATGAGCAAGAGGACAAAAAATCCAATGTTAATAGTTGCTCTAAAGTATCTATCCACAAATCATAACAGAAAAGGTCAGCAAAATGTAAAAAGAAATTTAGTTTAGTCATATTTCTATTCAACAGTGAGAACACCACATTCACAAAAAAAAGCTTGAAACCCTGATGATAATTGCATTTAAAATACAGCCAAATGTTCTAATTTACTTTCGAAACCTGGAGAGATTTTCTTTACAGTCAAAGCCAATTAACGTTTTTGTCATCATCTGATATTAATTAATGACTTTTTACTGACCTCAGTGAGCACAGATGTTTTGTAAGGTGCATTCTGTTAAAAGCGATTGATGATCTAAACAGTTCTTAGTAACTACCTCTGTCTTCCTCCTCCCTGTCTTTTACATACCTTGAACTAATTAAATCTAGGAGTTTTTACTAGTAATTTAATCAAAAACTCAATAATCTTCACATTCACTGAAATTGCTTTGACTTAGCACAACACTTGAGTTTTCCAAGATAATCGGTGACTTAAACAATAAAGAGCGCTCGATGTGAGCAAGCTTGAAATGTGAATTCCAGAGTGAATACAATCAGAGGAGGTGTAATCATTCACAGGTATGAAGAGAGGCTGTGGGAAATTGAGATGGACCTGTGAATTAGGCAGTTCCATTTCATGAAAGGAAATGAAATCTTGGAACTGCAATGAGGATCAATTCGGCAAGGATTGGTCCATTTCCCTGCACTTCATGCAATCTCATGCAATTTTATTGTTTTTACTTCAATCCAGAACATTCCCTTTCTATTTTAGTACTTCATGACACCAATTCCTTCTCCTATCTCTTGCTTTCCCTTTCTTCCCTGATTTCAGGATTCCAAGGAGTATCATTTTTGGGTAGGTTTAGTGCATTTCACTTAAAAAAGGAACACCCACTGCCCAAAGATTGCTCCTGCACTCCTTTCTTCTTAGCATCACTCATGTGCTGGGCCTAACAGCAAAAGCTGGTTTTACTGGTATGCTTAGGGTTAGGCTTGAATAATCCACAAAGCCTAGAGTTTCAGGGACATTGGCACTACAAAAGGCATGCCAAGAGGGGCATGGCACTGCCCCAACATTGCTCCCTCCACACATTTCTCCTACGAAACACCCTTGTGTTTCGCACCTCAGCAAAAGGCTATTTTTAGGGCCATGACTAGGGACGGCTAAGCCTAAAGATCAAAAAAGAAAAAAACACTAGACCATCAAAGATATTGAACCTAGAAAAGCCATGCAAAAGTGGAGTACTTAAGGTCATCTCAATACATTTGATTACAACCACTTATTTTCTGAAAGTTTTTTATTTAATTCTCTCAAATTTAAATTCCTTTAAAGTCCACCCCAGATAGTTTGTTTCATTTTCTTCTATGATTTCAAGTTTTCATTCCCTTTCGTGAATTCTTCTTTTTTATTTTTTTAATTGCTTCTCCTGTCTCTTTGTTTACATTTCTTCATTGATTTTGGGATTTCAATGCCAATAATTTTAACGAATTTCAGTCCTTTTCCCTACACAACATTTCATCTCAGTCAATATTCAAGTCAATGCATTGCCAAATAAAAATTGCCTTTTTTTCTAATTGCACTTGATATTATCATGAATCCTAGCTAGAGTGTTTGTTCCACATTCTTCTCAGATTCCAAGATTTCATTCCCTTTTTTGAAAGGAAAAAATTACTATCAGGACAGGGAATGATATCTTCAGATTTCAGTGAGGATGAGCTCAGCAAGCTTTGGTCCATTTCCCTTCACTTCATGACATCTGAGTTGCTTTTAAAAGTTTTCACTCTGTTTCAGAACTTACCCTTTTATCTAGTCAGCATTTTCTTTCTTCAACTCCTTCTTCTGTCTCTCAGTTTAACTGTCTTCCTGGATTTCAATGGCAAAAAAATATTTGCAAGCTTCAGTCCATTTTGGGGCATCGTATTTCAAATCAGTGCATTTGGTTGAAGTCAGTCCAATGACAAATTTACTTTCTATATTACAATTGTATTTCATTTAATCATATCTCCATTCCAGAGAGTTTGTTCAAATTTGTTTCTCTTTTCATAATTTCATTCAATTTCCTGAAAGAAAGAAATTTTGAAATCTGAGAAGAAAGTGGCACAAACATTCTGGCAAGGAGATATGAGCAAATAAAATGAAATTGAAAAAAAAAAAAACCAGAAAATTTGCAAATGGACTGAAGAAAACCAAGTGTACTGAGATGAAATGAGGTACAGTGAAAAGCATCAAAGCTTGCCAAAATTATTCTGATCAAAACCCCAAAATCAGGAAAGAAAAGTAAGAAAAGAGACCAGAGATGAAATTGAAGAAATAAAGTGCTAAAAGAAAAAAGAGAAAATTCCAAAATAAAGGGAAAAGAAAAAAAGTGACTGGGATGACATGAACTGCAGGGAAATGGACCATAGCTTCCCTAATTGATCATAATTGAAATCACAAGATTTCATTCCCTTTCCTGAAAGGAAATTCTTCCTTTCAGGAAAGGGAATAAAATCTTGAAATCAGAGAATAAAGTGGAACAAACACTCTCACAAGGAGATATGATCAAATCAAATGCAATTGTGAAAAATAAAAAAAATAAAAATAAAAAGGAAATTTAGAAATGGAGTGACTACCAAAAAATGTACTCAGATGAAATGTGGCACAGTGAAAAGGAACAAAGCTTGCCAATTTTCTGGTTTATTTCAATTACTTCAAGACTGCCAATTCTTGAAGCCAGCTGAACAGGGAACAGGCTGCTTCTATGCTGGTTAATTCTTTTATACTCTGAACCAAACTGGCTACATAGTAAAATGTCATTAGTGGGCCCTTGATACTTTTTTTTACTCTATACAAGGTAATGTTTCAGAGTGATCCAGTCCAGTGTCCAACGTCCTTCCTAGGGAATAAGTTCAAAGTACCTTTTCATCCTTAAAGATCAAACACCAGAGTTTTAAAAAAATAACAAATTTTCATTCTGCATCCTTAAGCAATTAATCTTAATTCGTTTGCTCTGAAGATCAACATTTCAAAATGTCCAATTCTTCCTGCATACACCTTTTTCCCCCCTATAACTCAAGTTTGTTTATACTTTTTAGAGTACTTGGATCGAGTGGCATCTTATATGAAACAAGTCAGGTAATCCAAAACCAGGTCACAGGACTAATACTATTTTCCCCCCAGAGGAGCTTCAGCAGAACACAGTGTCACAGAACTCTGGGTTTCAATCAAAGAAGGGCTGAAAATGCCACAAACATAAACAAGAGATGGTGGATATTTCCAGAGGAACATGTTCAGGAGTTTTCTAACTTGACTATAGTTACCTTTTATTTCTCCAAATAACATTTTGATCGCCAGCTACAATGAAACTCTGAAGCTGGAGCACAGCACCTGTACTCTTTCCTCTCCTCAGCTTGTGAGCAGCTTACTGAAAACCACCTGTATTCATGCCAGGTTTTTTTAATGGCAGACAGCTTTGGCAATCAGGCAGCTGAATGAGATGTTCCAATGCCATTTCTGGAAACTGAAAATAATAATATAGCTATTTAGAATCCTGATAGAAAAGGACTAGTACACAGGTTTCCTCTAGGAAGAGGTTTGGTGTTTTCTGTAACTCAGGGTCCTATCAGTGATCCTAATATTTAATAGAATCCACACGCAGCTGCATCTGCACAGCAGAAAATATCCTGAACCACAGCAAGCAAAGAAGCCTCTGGGAGAAGAAGATTGTGCAGATGAAAACAAGCTCACTACAAGTCTAGGCAATGACACTGAGCTCAGGGTTTTCTGTAAAACCCGTCCATTTGTTTTAGTGATAACTTGTTAAAAAATGCATACAAAACATCTCTCATTTTGCAATCAATAACACCTACAACAAAAATGCTGTTCCTTCCCAAGATTTCTAAATACTTTAGCACTCACTAAACATTAAACAAGCTTACATCAGTCAGTGGAAAGTCTTTTAGTAATGCTAAAGAGCTTTGTATCAAAACAAATAAAGGTTCCTGCCATTAACACCTGTTATCACCTTCTAACTATAGATTTACATGCAGACATTCAAAACAGAGTATAATGAGTTTCCTGACTTATGATCACAATCACCTTTGTTCCTAAGGGAATCATAAGAAATACTTGATTCATTGGGTGGGTTTTTTCAACTCTCACACATTTTTATTTCTTTTCGGTTTTTTTTTTTTAACATGAGATAAGATTTTTATAGAGTAGTACATTTGCCATTGGCACTGATGGAAAAGGGTGTTTAATTACAACATGCGTTGATTTTTTCCAGTCTCCCAGCTCCAGGTAGCAATTTCATCCATTGCTGCCTGTAGCTAAATAATTAGCTTTTCAATAGCTCAGCTTCTGGTGGAGACAGAATTGAAGAATTAGTAATTTGCCTGCACACCTTCCGTGCAAATGTTGCTTCTCAGGGGAATATCACTTCTGTTTCCCAAGTGTAGCTAAAAGTATGCATCCAGCAAAATAAATGTTTACAGAAATACTGGGTACCAAAATCAGACCAGATGTTGCAGCAAACTCAGCTTAAACCATTGTCTCAACAGTGTTTTGATGGTTTTAATTATTTTATAAATAAAAAATGGATCAATAGAGAACAAAAAGCTGCAGCATGTCAATGATAAGCATAAACAATAATAACAGATAGCAGATAAATTGATGAATGATACATAAACATTTTAAACATGCTATTTTGCTGATAAACACAGAACTAAAGCAGCATATATTAATTCTAAGTTGGAAAGAAGCTGTCAATCTTACTTCACCACTGTTTAGGGATAGGATCACTTTTACAAGCCTCAAGTCACTAAAGCCTCATATAACTTTTTTTTAAATCTTATGAGTGTGAATGCTCATTTGTTTGAAATTTATCAGAATGCCAACATCCAAGGATATTTACAGAAGTCAGCTCTCAGAGAACTATGTAAGACAAAAGACAGCCTCAGACCTCTCAGAAATTGCACTTTCACTTGCATTTTTGAGTTAGGTTTTTGTCATGTATTTAGATCTAGAAGTGAGAGACTGTAACCACAATACATAAACAATGAAAAGAGATGAAACTTGAAAGCACCATAGGACTAACTACAAGAATTAGAATCAGTAAGATGTAAGCAAGAGTGAAGAACCTGAGTGGTTTATTTTTCATTCATATATACTTTTGGGTTCAGAAATTAACGTGTATAATTTTCTAGCACAGCCATCATTAGGTGCTTAAAGGGACGCAGTAGAGCAGCTGCCCATTTGTTGTGAGCACATTTTGCTGTCAGGCTACAAACACCTGCAACTTCAAGGGTACCAAATGCCTTTGTGGATGTGGGCACAAACTCCTGGGAGCTGGTGTAAGCACAGACATCAAGAAAAGCCAAAATTTTAGAGGAACTTCTTCCACTCTTCATACTGAACCTGAAACCCTCACCATATACCCCTCAGGAAGACAGGTGCCCCATGCTCACCTCACGAGTACATTTGCTGGAGACTTCCATCTAGGGCAGCATTCATCCTTTTCTGCTTCCTTGAAGTTCAGCCATTGGTGAGTACTTGGAAACCACTCCTTACCCTGAGCTACTGGGAACATGATCAAATTCAGCATAAAACTTTGCAGTTATGTATTAGAGCTCATTTGGATTAAGTCTGTGTCATTCCAAGAGTTTTACTGCTAATTTTAATTTCATTTTGGAACCAGCTTCTTTCCCTCCCATAGTGGTACTCAAATTGTATAAAAGAAATAGTTTGACATACCACACAGGGATAATTAAAGCTCTGATACACATGAGGATCTTGATAGTGATTTAATTCTGCATAAAAATATTTGTGAATGGTAAGTTAAAAATTACTACCATACTAGTAAGATTTTGTCTACTCTTAAAAAGTATTAAAGTATTTTTAAAAGTAAATACTCCTGTCCCCCTCCTTCAAAAAAGTAATTAAGATAGCAGCATACATAGTCTAAGGAATCTTCATTATATTAAAAACCCAAATAACATACTAGCTAAAATCCAGAACCGAAGTTAGAATAACATGCAACTGCAAAAATGGGAGCATTTTCATCTTGAAATGAAGATCACACTATATATGTCATAGGCAGGAGGGGCAGGAGGATAAAATACTTTATTAGTAGGTGCTAGATTTAAATTTAGTGCTAGATTCAGACATCATGAAGATAATACTTGTGCACTATGAAAAAAAATGAAAATTTCAGTTTTATACCCCACAGTACTGATGTTCAATGTTACAGCCAGCATAGCTTTAAATATATTTTTATCCACATCATACCTCATTGTGTTTCCAGAGATGCTCATATCTAACTTTTAAAAAAAATGGTGTTCACTATGGCTTCTCAAAAAAAAAAAAAACAAACAAAACAGTGATTAAAAAAAATCAGGATTTAAAAATTGAATTAATATGATAACATTTATCTGAGTGTTCTAAAGGATTACCCAGGTGACTTAAGCTACAAAAGTAACTCTGGCCATGTCATTTTATGCAAGGCTTACTATTACAACCAGAAGATCAAATTAAAAAAAAAAAACAAAAAAAAAAACTATACTTTTTAAAAAGTGGAATACATTTAAATACATCCACTGGTAAAGATGGCCAGGTAAACATGAGAGAAATTTTGCATCAGGCAAATGTTTTGGTGCTTTTGGGGGATTTATTAGAAATATTAGGGATAGGGTCAATATAGACAGCAGGAGAAAGCCCCAGCACAGGCCTGCCAAATCTTAGTGAGAACTTCAAAAACATTTTTTCCAGAAAAATTTGTGGATACTATCAAGGTAGAGAAGAAGAAAAAGGATAGATCTGCAAGTGCATTGAGCCTGGGAAGCATCAGCTGAGAAAAAGAGCTGGCTGCAAAGGCACCTGTTCCAGGAGAAAGTTTGCATCAGGGCCATGCATCCCAGGCTCTTTGGAGTTTTTGGGATTATTTTTAGAATGTGATTTGAGGCAAAATGAAAGCCTTCATTCTGCTGTGAGTGAAGCTATCAAGCACTTGCACTCTTAGGTGTGTGCTTCCATGGCTTCTGAGCTGAAGGAAGCTTTCCTTCACTTATTGAATTATGGTGGGAGGAAGTCTGAATTTAAGGTAAGGTTGTTCTCATGTTCCACCAGGTCAAGCTCAGCTATATCAGCTGTATCCTCAGAAGAGCCCAGTCATCACAATCTTGGTGGACTTCACCTTTCCTCTGCTGCCCTTTAATACCAATATTCAGCTGTCAACAACAAAAAAAAAGCCAATGGCCATTTGACTTAATATTCATCCATCTGGTTTGCATTTTCAGCAGTTAAATTTGCTGCCTTTGGTAATTTTATTCTATAAATTTTGTCCTAGGACAGCAACAGAAAGGGAGTTAGGAAGCCCTATTTGTTCTTTGCAGTTAAATCCTCATTTTAGTTACAGTGGCATCAATCTGGTACATTAAGTAAAATAGTGAAGTTATTACAGTGAGTAATGGCTGAAAACTAATTCACATTGCCTGAACCATAGCAAATGACAAGATGCTTCAAACAGTACTTAAATCAACTCTCCTCTGTCCTGAGAGGCATTTTAACCTGTATCATTATGACACTGCCTATTAATTGGTTCAGCACCAGTAAGAAGCAGCACTACTGGAAGATAGATTGTAAGGGATCTTCCTAACAGCAGCCATGCTTGTTACAGCCAGGTCTTTCCAAAACCATGATTCCCTTGTTGCCTCTTCCTGGGGTTCTCTGCTGGATGCTACACAAGCACTTTCTTCAGTAACCATGGGAACCAAACCCAGAGCATCATTTGGAATGCAAAAGCTTGACCAATGTTTTTAACTCACAGTGATGCTTTGTTTTAAGGATCCAGGCCTATTAACAAAGGTTTTTACAGATTAGAGGTTTGCCCACTTGAAAAACACAGTAAAGGTCAGCTGTTGAAAATATTAATTCTGCATTCAAGCAGAGATTTATAGTTCTGTGTAGGAAACTGTCCTTTTCAGTGAATAACTGCAGCAGTGAAAAAATAAAACCATGTATCATGAACACATGAATTTTTTAGTAATCCCATGATCAATTTGAACAATGCATCCCTGAAAATGGAAATCTTGAGTTCTCTCCCTGTCTAACAATTGGCTGTTAATGTTGTTTGAGCAAGCCAAACCACCTGTGCCTCAGTTTCTGTGCATTAACCTACATATCAAATACAAAAAATCTGGTTGCTGAGCCATTTCATCCATTCAGGTTTTTCAAGCTCATTTCCCACACAGAAGCAATACAGAAAATATTAATATTAAAAGTTATGGTTGCTCATAGTGAGATGTCATGGCAAAGACAACTTGAACATAAAACATCCTGTAACCTACAAAACCTCCTGAGTAGACACAACTGGGTATCTAAGAAAACTGTGGCATCATCTGAAATTTATTCCATACACTCCAGTTTGTTTTTACTGTAAATATTCCAAGCACAGTCTCTTCCTTCATTTGAGTCTCCATTGCTTGATTTCCAAAAATATTTGATTTTTATGTTCACATTTAAAGAAGTTTTGCTTATGTTCAATTTCTTGAGAGTGACTCGGGACTAGTAGATTACATTTAAATGACTTATCCATACTTAACATGAATAGATGTTACATAGATGTTTTCACCAATACACAAGCATAATATATCATATGAAATCTGGGGTCATTTCGGCAAATTTCTAGTTTATATTATTGTTTTCTGGTTTTCAACAAATGTTTAACTTACAAAAGGTGATGTAGACACCTTGGCATTAAAAAACAGTAGTATCTTGCTGTTAACACAAACTATAAATTTATTTGTTACGGTGATAAAATCCTACTTTTACTCTGTGAAAACCTAAACCAAGCCTTTTAAAATAGGGTTATACCACTATACACTTATTGCATGGCATTTTATAATTGTTGATGGTGTTACAACGTCAAGGTTAACTTCTTACATGCCAGTAGCTTTCAGGCTTACATTTACTTTGATTCTAAAGCTGCCTTCTAATCAAGAAGCCAAATCAAAGTTCACAGGACCAAGGTAAGAAATCAGGCAGCAAGTATTTAAAATTAAGTTGATGGGGCAAAAATGCAAGCTCCTCCATGGTGGCCTTTATCCCAGAGAATGAGCTGTATTGATACCTGATGCCCTTTAACAACCCACAGAGAATTTCAGAGATGAAGGGTTTTATTTTCCTAAAATCAAAACCACTGGATAACATCTTTATCCAAATGTTGGGGCTAAGTAAATATAATGAACACAAATACTCTGTTTCTTGTTTCCAACATCTTATTTCTGTTATATTTATAAACTATCTATCTGGCATTGCTATTGGGTATTTGAATCTCCTTCTACCCTCAAGCATTACCTACCCCATGACACACACCTCCCCCTTTAGTCAGATCCAATCTTGAAAATCATATATAACTGACAAACATTCTCCACCATGTTGAAATAAATGGTAATAAAATCATAGGCATCATTGTAAAGTAACATACGGTGTAACAAAGAACCTCAAGATTATTCTGTGGAATCCCTACAGGAAAAAATACTAATTTCCTTGTGGAAAACATTTGTGAATTCTGTGTACAAAGCACAAACTAGGACTTTAAGAACACAAGTAGATTCTACCTTCTAGTGCTGGAGAAGAGAGGAAAGAGGGGAAAAAATAAAAAAGCTTTCTAGATGCAGACCCCAAAATCAGAATTCACCCCTAATCCCCATACCTGTGCCTTCTTTATACAGAGGTATAATATGGGATACACACTATGATGTACCACACCATCCAAGCAGCCCTTGTCTCTAGCTAGATACTTCAACCAGCATCAAGACAACAATATGATTTGGGTGTTTCTCCAGCTGAAAATCAAGCCAGCATGAAGCCATACTGCTTTTCCTGTAAATCCTGCAGTGCAGATTCCAGGATGCACACCTGTGTGCAGGCAGACCTGGTCTGGGGTAATTGTCAAGAAGTGTCAACCCATCCACCTGTAATGACAGTAAAAAGGTCATGAAAGTCTCATTTCTTTCAATTGTATTATTGTTCCAGTATTTTTAACCAGTCTTTCCTCCTAGTCAGGCAACTATATAGCTTTATATTTTTTGATTCCTTTCAAGGAATCAAATTTGATTTTTTTAATATACCTTTCAAGAGAGGAGATGTCATCTTTGCTATGGATCCTAAACACCAAGTCTGGACATCCAAGGACAGGCTCTCACAATGTTTGGGTCCAAAGCAGTTCATGAGAATTACTCATCTTGAAAGTATCAATAACATTCTAAATCTCTGAAGAAAATAGAGCCAGGTTCACTTGGATTTTTTTTCCAAACAGATCAGTGATGGAAACAGACAACTGACTGCAGACCTAATTTGTTCTCTGTGTGCTTTTCTTTCTTTTTCTGTCAGAGAACAACTTAAACTCCACAGGTTGCTTGTGTTCACCAATTCACCTCCAAGCAAGGCACAGGAAAGCTCAGGAGAACAGTTCACAGACTTAATGCAAGGTCAGCAACAAAATATCTGATCACAAAGCAGTGCTGTTAGGGAAAACTGTTTATCCCATTTGACTTGTGTTCAGTACCATCATTTAAGTCATTTTGTTTTGCAAGCTGGTCTCCAAAGGAACCACTTTCCTCCACACAGGGATTGCACATTCAACTCCTGTCACTCCCATTGTACCTGTGCATCCTCTTTCACATGTTAAGTGCCATCAGCTGTCACCATCAGCAGTTTCAAACAGCTTCCCTATGAAAACTACAGTTTTATAATACATAGACTCTAAATTTATTAGCTTATCATGAATGTCACTAGAAAATGTTTCTAAAATGAGTGGTAAAAACAACATAACTGCAAGTAAAACAGCCCAACTACCACTTAATATTTTTGACAAAGTTTTTTAAATTACAAAATTAGTTTTTACTGTCTAACCTATTGTTATAGATTAGATGTTGAGTTGCATTCTAAGGTTCTTCCATTGTTATGAATTCACATAATGGTGCACACAGACATTTAAAAATCTGTCCCACATGCAAACTGTGAACATCACAATACTCATTTTTAGCTGCACAAAAAAAAAAAAAAAAAGAAAAAGTTATGACAATATACACACTGCTAATGGTTGGCTCAATTTGGTGAAAATGAGCTGGCATCAGGATATTATGTCCTCAAACAACAGAGTTGCTTACTCAAAGGGACATAACTTCCATATGCTTAGTAAGAAACAAATATCAGATATGCTACACAGGAGGAAGACCACTGTGGTTTTTTCCTTCTCTATATCAGGGAGATAGAAAGTCTTTACAACTGTTTTGAAAAAAAAAATCAGCATTAGAAAATACAACAAAAACAAAATAACTCTCTTCTTATGAGAGCATACTGTGCAGGTTATAAATATTTCCCAAAAAGGAATGATACTTGCATGGATTTTGATTTTGCAAGATTTTGTCTTCACAAGGAAGACAAAAATCATAGAATATTTAATGTTGAAAAGACATCTTAGATCATGAAGTGTAAATGTTGTTGGAAAATGTTCATCCAAGGACTAGACTCCAAAGGTATACCATTTACCACATCTCTTATACTGTGGTGATACAGTCTCATCTTCAAAATTTACTTCCACTAAATTCTCCTGTTATATTTTTATCATTTGTTCTCATAATAACATTTTTAAACTAATTTCAGATAATATGTGCAGAGTAGCCATTTGCACAAAATTACATGTAAAACAAAGTTATTATTTGCAGATTAAATATTTTAAACCAGTGCAATTAATTAATTTTTTCCACAGGCTTGAAATTCCTTCTGCCTATGGCAAGTGTGTGGTGAATCACAGGCTTTCCTCAGGTTTTGCATTTCAACTCCTCATTTAGGCAAAATTTCCTAAAACCTTAATAACAGAGTTTTCAGTTGCCTTCATAATCTGTTTGATTTTAAAACATCTATTACTTCTAGTTTTGACAAAGTCATTCAGCACTTAGATACCAAAGTTAATTTTGAGTAGCTGGTGTTTCAAATATCCCTAATAATGAGGCAGAACTTTTTGAAATTTGGCATTTATGACAGGTATATTTCTTCCAAATACTATTAAATACCAGACATATTTTTCTTCTTAAGTATACTCAGCATTGACAACAAAGTGAATGAAGGCTCAGTTTATAAATTTAACACATAATTCAGTCACTGGTCCAGTGTCAGAGCACAATTGTTTCAACAAATGCAACAAAAAAATTGACTCCCTTTCTTCCAAACTTCTAAAGACACAAAGTAAAAAAAAAAAATCATTACAAATCAATCCACTGAAATGTTTATTTTTTCTGGAAGACTAGATTTTTAGTGTAGTAGTATTGTATGTATGGTTGGTTTGCACTTGGTTAATATTTGTTTGTTTAGGTAGCATAAAAGAAAGGGCAAGACAAGCTTTTGGACTCACGAACTCTCTCTGTCTGAAAGGGAAGCAGCAAAGTACAAAACAAAATACATTTAAAGTATAATTCCATTGATTTTCTGGAGTCACAGACTAACCACTTTAAAGAAAAGCAAGCTGGACGCAGTGGACATAGAGAGGCCATGCCATGGTCAGATAACTCTTGAAATCATGGAACACACAAAAGGCAGTAGGTGAAGAAGACCATACTGTGATACAAAATTTCGGATCCAGCAGAATCATTAATTTGATGTTCCATGCTTAGTTTTGGATTCTGTTCTTCCTTTGAGGATCAAGAGACCACATCTGTTCTGTGAAGCATTCTCCCATTAGTAACTTCATTTTTGCTTGAGTGTGATGGTTTACTTTGGTGAAAAATTTTTGTGCAGACCCATCCACATTTTTTTAAATTATGAAAATCACCCTAATCCTAAAACTAGAAGATTCTGGATTCAGTGACTGACTCAGAGTATTCTCAAGATACTTTCCAGTGTGGTTCTAATAGCCATATTGTTCATTGCTTCTTTATAAGGTCAAAAATATACTTTTAAAAAGCCCAGTTTTCAATTGATCCACATGAATACAGTTTTAACATTTATGGGGGGAAAAAACTCATGTTTAAAAAAAATAATAATTATGCAGCATTTCTAAATATCTTTCAAGGACAAAGATTTTGCCCAGATAACCACAACCAGTAAAACATCTGTTACTGAAGAGATAAGAGCTAAATTTTATCACTACATTTTTGATCCACAGCTAGAGAGTTTTGCAGTATATAGCATATGTTCTTTGCTTCCTATTAACACTAAAATAACAAATTTGCATATCTGAAGGAAGTGACACCATGTCTTGCAATAGGACACATTGACTTTCTTTCCCCTCTCCCAGACAAAAATGAGAGGAAAGGAAAATTTGGACTCTGTAGACAGCTTCACAAAAGAAAAGAGCAGAGGGAAATTATTATAGATTATTCTTGATTATAGAAACGGAAAAGAGAAAGAATTAAATAGATGAAAAAGAGAGGGAAAGACAGAAAGCTTTCCAGACTCAGTACTCCATTCACTTTCCTCCTAAAGGGAGATTAAACCCCTGGTAGTTAGCCTCACATCAAACATACCAGAAGTTCAACTTGGTAAAAAGTCATGGGGTCAGATCCTTTTCTATAGCATACAAATCTTTTCCAAGATGTGTGTTGGGCTCATATACTGCATAATTTTATTTTCCATGCAGCAGCAATCTCTTTGCCAAAACCCTTCTTGCACTGACCAGTAAATTTCACAGCAAGGAAAAATGTTTGCAGCATAGATTGGAAGTAAAACATTATAGTCCTCTAACACGCTGGGGGAATTTTTAGGCTTTAAGTCAAAGAAAATGGGCAGAAAAGAAATAGTAATTCTAAAGGAAAATACCATTGGTCAGCATATGAGTTCATTTATTTTCTGCTTTTGAATTTCCCACTGCTTACCAAACAGAAACACAGGGGTTTGTTGTCCGAAGAAGAAAATACATTTGTGGGAAAATGAAGGCTGCAGCCTTTTAGCAGATGTCAGGTTGTTTTGATATATCTTGGTCATAAAGGCAACAAAATAAATGTTTATATAGAAACAGTCCTCACACTCCTAAGTCTGCAGAAAAATGTGCACACAAGAAAATGATTCAGCACATTCATTGCCAGGTTTTAAAATTGCTTTACATAATTTAATGAAATTTAAATAAAATTAACAGGTAAATATTTGATGTTCAAACTCTTGTTTCAGTATTTTCTCTTTCATGGACTAAGCAGAATACCTTAAAAGAGAGCAGCCTTAATTAGCTTTATTCAGATTTAGAAATTAGACAAATAGGTGGCTCAGAACGTACCTATTTAGTTTAGATTAAAAATCATTCCACAACTTAATAAAAATAACAATTCCATAATGCAAATAGTGAAGTCTTTGTGTCAGGAGGCCTTATATTAAAATAATCTAGTAAAGATTACCAAAACAGAGATGTTAAGGAGGTTAGATTTTTCTCACATCCCATTTTTTTTTCCTTCACTTTTGAGCAAGCTAAGTAATGCAGATCTCCTATCAAGCAATGCCAAAGAAATTTACTTCTCCTGAAAACCACGATTTGCAATAAGTCCATTTGTGGACTTGAGCTTCTCTCCCCGAGTAGCTCTTCCTCTCTGTGCTGTATTGCCTTTTTAATGGGAAACCTAAATAATATTAAGCAAGCCTGGGGCAGGAAAAATGGGGTTTTTACATCCAATTTAAAGCCCTAAGTAGAACAGAGCTAGAATTCTGGTTCAGGGTTACTTAAAAGTAGTAAATGCCTCCACATTTATTCCCATTTCAGGAATGGGAGCAATGACTCTTCTGATCTCAGTTTAAAAAAAAAAAAAATGGACAACTGTCACAGACTTCTTCTATGAGAAATCCTTTCCTTAGGATTTTTCCTCCTGAGAAGCTGAGAGGCCTCAGGGGCAAAATGTAAACAATGGTTACCTGCTGCTGAGGAATGCAACAGGTGCATCTGTGATTGGCCCATGTTGGTTATTCCTAATTAATGGCCAATCATGGTCAGCTGCCTCAGACTCTGTCCGAGACACAAGCCTTTGTTGTTCATTCCTTCTTTTGCTATTCTTAGCTAGCCTTCTGATGAAATCCATTCTTCTATTCTTTTAGTATAGTTTTGATATAATATATATCATAAAATAATAAATCAGCCTTCTGAAACATGGAGTCAGATCCTCATCTCTTCCCTCATCCTCGGACCCCTGTGAACAGTGTCACAGACGTCTTTGGGAAGTGTCTCAGTATCAATTGTTCAGAGCTGCAGGTTCCTGTTCCTGGCTATGGTGTTCCTTGTTGAGATGCACCAACCCCCACGTTGAAGCACATCTCCTCAGAACTAACTCAGGCTGGAGCTGCTCACCACGCTAACTCCGCTGCAGCTGGGCAACGCACAGGAGCAAGGAGTGTGGCATGCCCAGGGACTCCAGCCTGGACATCACTGAAACAGTTCAACTCTCTTTAATTGCATTAGAGTCATTAGCATCAGTTTTAAATAATGACAATAGGTATTTCCTTTCCTGATCTTTCCAGGGCACCACACAGGCTCTGCTCCTGTCTCTATTGCAATTGAGTGAGTGGCAATTTAAAGTGAGTGACAGATTAGCCATACAGTGGGTTTTGCAGCACCTTTAATATTTTTTTCTGTGCACTGTCAGTGATGAACAAGACATCATACAAGCCTTGATTCAGAAAAGCACTTGAGCTGACCATTTAATCTTACAAAAGCAGATACTGGCTTGAAATAAAAAGCACATTCCACTACTTTGCTATTTACAAGTGTGATTGTTTACCACCACGCAAGGAGAAACACAACCCAGTAAAACATATCCCTGCTTTGTGTAGAAAAATTATGTTCTCAGATGTAATCCTTGGAGTATTCTTGAACTTAGTTCCAATTTTCACATTTTCCCTGAAGATGTTTTTGATAACAGGTCTTATTCTCAACTGCACTGGGGAAAATCAAGTCAAAGATTTCTTCAGGCAGCTCTTCATAGTAATTTCTTTAAGTATATAGAACCCAGCAGATTCATTTAACTCAAATGTCCTCTCTATTATCCTAAAATCCACTAATCTCATTCTTCTGCTCTCAGTTTCAGGAGCAATTTTGTACTGCATCTCATTATGCTAATAAAAGGGAAATCTTGTTTAACATAGAAAAATTTAAACTTATCAATCACATCAGCCCCAAGTAAATTGATGTTGCAATCAAAATGCTCTACCGCCCCAGAGGCTTACCAAAAGAAACACACAGAAATCAAGATTTTGGCAACAGATGTACAATATGAGTATTTTAAAAATCATCTACCCCTTAAAATTTATTTTATCCACTTGTTAGACTACTAAACCTAAACTGTTCTTGTGAAAAAGCTACTTAGAGGGGTCTCATGTAAGGAATATTCTTGAAATATTTCCAACCAATTCTTTTCAGCAAAGATTAGCATTGACTCGTAAGGCCTGTAAATGCCTTACGTGTCAGTGCTAATCTGAAATTATGGAGATTAGACAAATATTCTATGCCTGCAGTTTAAAAAAACTCTCAAAAAATAAACAAACAAGAAAACCTACTAGAACTTATATTAGAGACTAGAACAGAACATTGGAAAATGCCATAAAGGAACAAAATAGTGGTAATGACTTTGAGATGAGGTGCTTGACAGCCTGTCCAACTCACAAGTACTAAATGCCACTTAATTTCACAGATCACTGGTAACCAGACTGGTAACTTGAATCTCCACTGAAACAGATAAATTTGAAATATCTGCAAACCTGAAACATCTGGGTAGGTTTTTGCCCATCTCCCAGTTTCTTCGTCCCAGCCATGCATTACAGATCCTGCCTTAAAAAAGGAAATATTATTTTTATTATCTTATTACAGTTCAAAAAATGCAGTTCTAAATTGGACAGCGCCAATTTAACAAGCCAAAAGATGTCTGTACCGTTTGTGCCCATCCTTTCTAGAAACAGCCAATGAAGATCCCAGGTCAGTATCCCCACACAGTAATAAATAGCATTAACAAGTGGCTGTGTGAACTGCATTCTGATGACTGTACCAATGTGTCACAGCCCATAACTCTGCCCTATAAATATCCATTTCCTGCAATGAACAGAACAAAACTAGAAACAGACCAAATGAGACCAACGTGGGACTTCACACAGGCCAGTGCAAACTTTGACTAAAGAATGTTCTGTTCATCACATTTTCTTCCTTATCCCACCACTAGCATCCTTTCACGGAAGGTATTTGACAACAATCTCCATTTTCAGCCTCTACAAACAGATTCAAATTGAGAGAAACTTGGTAAGGCATAAAGCTGGGAGAAACTAATATAGTTTGAAAAGTAAAGCTGCTTATACACTTTTGCAGATGCCTTTATGCTCACCAGCTTTAGAGGAAACACGAGAAGGCAGAAAAGAGAGCAGCAGCTAGCTACAGAGCTCCAAGAATTTCATCCAGCCAATACTGGCTCTGGGAAGAACATGACAACACCATCCTCTGCCTCAGCAAGTGTCCCTTTCCCTCACACCACCCACAATATGAGGGCAGAGGGAGGAGGAAGGAGACCAAGTGCAGCAGACAAGATTTCATGGAAATAAAATATACGCAATTTAACATTTTACACCAAGATGCACACCCTAGAACATCCACCAAACTGTAAACGTTGTCAGCTGGCTAGGACATCTTTTTTTAAACAATATAGAAAAAAATGTTACTCAGAATATTTCAAGATTATTATTGCTGTTTTCACCATTCCCCTGCCTGCCAAACCTTACCACTTGGGAGCTGGTATGCACTCAGAGATGCTGCAAGGAATCTATTATAGTTGTTCTTGGTTTTTCCTTCTAAAGTATATGAATCCCCCATAAAAGAAATATTTTCACTCTGTCTCTGTAAGAGAAAGTTTAAAAAGTGATTTCAGAAACAGAGAAAAATTTATGTAACAAAATGCAGAAAATTATATACTTGGAAGTAAAAATGGGAAACATTCAGCTGTATACTTTTATACATTGTACTTTAAAGCATCATTCTAATTATCTTTTTCTTTTGGAATTGTGCAAGTGCTAGCTGGGAAAAATTACACTCTTATTGGGCTATCAGCTACAAAATAGAAAAACAAATTGCAAAAATAATTGAGCTTTTGAAGTTTGGAATGATTGAGACCTAGTTAAAGAAAGATGTACACAACTTTGATTACATAGCAGCCTCTATTCCATGTACTCAAGTAGGAATATACTGTAAAACAAGAGTTCAGACAACATACTAAAAAATTAAATACAGGATTCCTGCATCTTATCTGATTATGCTACTATATCCCATGTTATGGTCCATGGAATCTTTATGCGTTATGTCATCTACAGAAAATATTGTGATATTTTATGTGTCATGAAGGCAGAGACACATGGAAAAATGATAGATCCATTGCAATGCCTTCAATGCATAACTAGCTTATCTAAGTGTTTACAACAAACATGAGCTATTACAGTAAGCTCATCAGTTTTTCAAACCTCAATATCATACAGTCAGGGAGGGTTTTACCAGACCAGAGAAGCTTTAAAGCCCAACTAAGTGAAAATAAGCCTTTATGGTCAAGCCACAGTCTCACCATCACCATTCAACGCCTTCAATCCAGGCTGGACTGCTTGACTGGAAGAAGCATTAATCAAAAGTCTTGGAACTGGAAGGAGTATGCCTAACTTTAAAAACCTGTTCTGTGATCCACAAAGCTCCTTTAAGTATCATTACATGCATGCAGAGTAATTATATTAATTTTACTAATTAGTCAGTATGGGTAAGTCTGCTTCCCATCCCTTTCCCCACTATAAGCTGTTTGAAACTCCAGAAAAAGACTTAACAGCTCTTGGTAAAATTTGTTTCTCTTTGGACTCCATCCAAGCCATTTTACACAATTGCATTAAAGCACAGCAAACAAGGCTATGCACTAATGCATAACTGCAGTAGGCTTTATGCTGTCAACATGGATCAGATTCAGACTGGCTCCTTCCCAGAATTATGCTTTTAAAAGCTTATTTAGTAACAAATTATACAGAAGATAAACACACAATTAACCAATCCCCCAAGAAGCTAACAATCAAAATACTCTGTGCTGAAATATTAAACATATTATGCTGTTGCCTTCCATCACCATCTATCACTATGGTTCCTCTCTATCTATGCTGTGTGACTTTCTGCCAAAGCCAGGGTTAATTAATCTAAGTGCATGCAACCATTTCTCAATTTTCAACTCCATTTGGAATATGTTCTCCATCTTGCATTCCACAGCATTATGGAATGTAATATGGAAAACAGATCAAGGAATGCTCCATATGTATGTTGTCATTTTCACAGTGCTCAGAAGGGGGGTCCCCAAGTGCAGGAATCACAAGTGGGAAAGCTGTGGTATATTAATGACTCCCAGTGTAGTACCTACATCTGTCACCTTCACACTGCTACTACTTACTCAAAATTAATTCAAGGCCAAACTCCAACTGTTTTACTCTTATGTTAAAATCAAAGAGATGAGGCAGCTTGAGTTCAGACACACCTCTGTAAATTTTCATTAGATTAGACAGATAGATATTGGATCTGTCCTGATTTAGGGCAAATTTGTTTAAGAATCTGCAAAGGAGGGCCCCTTTAGAAAGCAAACCCACACGGCCCCCCCCCCAACTGGTTCGGGAATAATTCCTCGGAGACAAGTGGAAAGAACCTGTTTATTTGACTGGCACAGCACCCCCAGCACACAAAATGAACAATACCAGATGACACCGCTCTGAGAAAGATGGCAAAATCACAAAGTCTCTTTCGGGGGTGGTTGCTCTGTTCTCAGTCCCTCCGGCGCTGGGCCAGCTGCTGCAGCCAAACCTTCGGTGTTCCCAGTCCCAGTCCGGAGCAGGTTTAGATGGTCACAGAAACAGGAGAGGAGAAACAGTCCAGGAAGGAATTTGGACTGTTTAGCTAACCTAGCTAATAAGCAGAAGCAAAAGCGAGAGCAGAGAGACAGCAAGCAAAGCAGAAAAGCCAAAAGCAAAAAGTGAAAACAGCCCTATGTACTGCCCGTCTCTGTGTCCCTGATAAGAGAAACCCAAACAAAACTTTCACTCCTCAGAGACAGTCTTAAAGGCACAGAACAGATTAATGGGGATACAAGCATCATAATGTCACCCCAGGACAGATCCTATTTTCTTGTTTCTGATGAAGTTCAGGAATGAAATAGGTAGATTTTAAGGTAGTAATTTCTTGTAAGGCTCAGGCTTTATAAATCCAAAGTCAGTGGGCAAATCTGAAGCAATTGTTCAGTCCTTATTGTGAATGCTTTTAAGCTTAGCAGGAGACCATATAGGAAAAGTAATGATAGAAAATGGAATAAGTCACATAAACCTGTCTGTATGGCCACATAAGAAGGATTTCTCAAGTTTGGGCTCCTGTGTCAGGTTAAGATTAACAGGTAGCTGCCCTAGTCAGAAAATACATTTGTCATATAATGTCAGAGAGGTGATGTTTTATATTTCTCTGACTTCTCATTACAAAGGATCAGCTATCTCAGCCTATATAATTTCAATGCATTTTTGTACATCTACCTCCTTCTACTGGACATCTTGCTTTTTCCTTTCCACAGCTGTGCCATGACTGATTTTTCCAAAAATCCTTTATGTATAGTTTCAAGACATGAACTTGTCTTTTCCTCTTTCAAAATCATACGACACTGAGCTACCGGAATTTTTTTGATACACCTTTACTTGCCTTTTTGACCAAACTCTTGTTCACAGATGCATGCTATTATAGCTCTGGATTTTCAATTTATCAACAAATTTCTACATCTTGTTTTGAAAAGCCCAGTGAAGCCACCCACATGCTTGTTGCATTAACCTGACATTGTTTCTATTCTTCCTATGGAATGAAAATTATTATGCACACACAAAATTATTACCTATATTTATTGAGGCTGCAGTTACCAAACTAAAGCTATTGGTATTGGGATAAATGACATACTGCTTAAAGGCAGAACCCTATCCAAGGGGTCTTTAACCAGCCAAATTAAGAAATTCCACTGTCAGAGGATAATCAGGAGTTGTATTCACCCTTTGAGAGAAACTACTACCCGTGGTAGTTTCTCTCTTTTTGTCCCTAAAAGGCACACCCCTCCAAGCATATTTTCTTTGCAATATACTTTTCATGCTATTCCAACTTCTGAAAAAATACCAGTGGAGAACATGTCAGCACTAAAAAAAAAAAATACCCCAAACATGTAGTCTCAAACCACTAAGGAAATTAATTTACCTTAGTTTCCATTTAATGTTGCATATTCTTAATACAGGAGAGGAAGAATTTACTACAAGGTTAGAATAACAATAGTAAGAATGAGACAACGAAAATAACAAATGGCTCTTACAATCAGGCTTCTCTTCAGACACTTCAGTTTACCATTCTTATGAAGGAGTTTTGGTGGAAAGATTCAAAACAGCTTCAAGGCACAAAGAAAGTGACCAGATTTGCAGGACTTGGGGAACGAAAATAGAGACAACACGTGGATGGATGGGTGTACACCACAACAGCAGGAGCAAGAAATTTCTAAAAATCCACCTTGAAAGAAGATCAAGAGCCCTCTGACCTAAAACTATCAGACCTTGATAGAATGTTCCCACCAGTTTCTTTCAAGCTAAGATCTCTGTCCATCTATGCAGTTCCTAATTTTTAGGAGCTCTCTGAATTACCCTAAAAAAATATCACCTCACACTAAATAAAGAAAACAGAATTTGGAAAGGAGAGATGCAGTCTCCTCCCACACCAACATTTCCTCTGGCTTTCATGTAAAAATATTTCTTTTCAACTTTCACTGGGCATTGTAAGTGACAGAGAATAAAATCAACAGTGGATCCAAATCTGTTTCATATGTGACTCCATCCAAAGACAGCAGCAACTGCCATCCTGCATATAAACTACTGCTACTTCACCAGCGTCTCACCTACTTGTCACTCAGCAGCTGAATTTGACACTGGACAAATTTTGCTGGAAGGCAGTGAAGTCTGGCGGGTTTGGACATGACCAAAGTGACTGTTGTACTAAGCACAGACATACATCAGAGCCAATGCATGGAAACACCTGCCTAGGACCACATTCCAAGAAAACTTCATCCACCGAGACAATCTAAGAGCCTCAGATCTGAAAACAATTACCAGGATCATGAATCCACAAGGAGTCTGGGTACAGTTCTGTTTCCTTGAGGCTTCCCCTTTGGTGCTCCACATAGTCTTATCCTCCAAGTCAGCTGTAACATCTCTCTCCTTATTTAACAGCCCCTCTAGATGGAGAGATCTGCCTGTCTTCTTTCTCCAGGCTCTGGACCAAGCTGACCTCTTCTTTCTGCCTGATTCTCTCAGTTCAGACAGAGGCCAACTGTTGAAGAGGCAAGCAAGCACAGCTGACAGTACTCTCTGACCCATGTGCCACACTGTGCCCTGAGAAGAAGCCTAATCCCACCCACTTCCAGATACATCCACCACCTTCAGGATGGGTCCATACTCTCTTCCAGGTGCTTCATGTAAGCATAAACTAGTAATCTTTGCTAGAAAGTCTTAAACCTCCCTTCCTAAAGCAGAAATGCAGACTGTCAACACAAAGAAGTTCTGGGACAGGGACAAACAGTCAGAAAATATTATGCCTTAGCCCTAAGTGTTGGGAACAGGGCATCCTGCTCTGTGAAAGCTTTCAGCTCTTATACAGCAGGAAAACCAGGGAGTGAGGAAACAGGGCTGACCAGCATGGTCTATTTGAGTTGTCGTGTTTGACAGCAAGTATGTGCTCTAGGGGAGCATGCAGAAGGTTGCCAGCTGACATCTTTGGGCTGTTTCAAGGACAGTTTTCTGCTAAGGTTGTGCTGGTAGCAAATAATAGAATCCCTGCATCAAAATAAGCAGTATAGGTTGGTCACAGCACACCTATGGTACAAAACTCAGAAGAAGGACAAATGTTGAAAGGACCTACATGGTACTTTGACCCTGTCTGGTTGTGAGGTGCCCACTAAAGTCATTCTATCACTCCCCTCCGTATTACTGGACAGGAGAGAGACACCATAATGGAACTCAAGTGTTGAGACAAGGGCAGGGAGAGATCACTCACCAGGAACCACCATGGGTGAAACAGACCTAGCTTGAGGAAATTAACTGAATTTATTAGCAACCAAGATCAGAGTAGGATAATTAGAAGTATAACAAATATTCCCCCTTCCCAGGCTTAGCTGTATTTCTGATTCTCTACCTATTTCCCTTCAACAGCTCAAGGAGACAGGAAATGGGGGTTACAGTTAGTTCATCACCTTTTGTTTCTGCCACAGCTTCCTCCTTAGAGGGAGGAGTCCATCCTCTGCTCCAGCATGGGGATTGGCTACATGTAAGGCAGTTGGCAGAGGGAGTAATCCATACACTGTTATTTTTTGGTAATGTTTTTTTCCATTGACCTTTCCTGCCTGCAAAATTCTTTGAGGCAAAGAGTAGCACCATGCATACACTAAGATTATTGGGGAAAATCCAGCTATTCATCCTAAATGGCTGAAGTACAAAAGCAGCATGCAGGCAGCTACTTTTTTAACCTCCCCTTTCAGATACAAATTTTATATATACCCTAGGACAACACACATCCTGAAAATTCAGGTTACATCCATCTGCAAAGTCAGAATGACACTAGTGTGCAGGGATACTACAAGAATAATGGTCTGATGTATGCAGAACAACTTAAGTTCTGCTATAAGGGCGTCACACCTTAAAGTAAATGGGAAGGCAGTGCTTGTGTATGTTCATACGCATCCAAGTGAATGACAAGACAATTTGTTCAGCAGCTCTACAGCAGTGTCATTTGCCCATGCTTTTCCTCACATATATCTTTGCCCTGTATTATCACTGACAAGCATGACAGCTGAAGAAACAGCCTAGGTGCAGCAAATGCAAAAGAATGCCTGTGAGAAGCTGAAGGGCTCCAAGACAGCAACAAAACAGCAATCATTCAAGGATCTGTTACACTCACTCTGTCAGGAAGGAGCAGGAGCACAATTAAGCAAATCTTCAGAGGTGTCCTTATCATGGCCACTTGGAGCAAACACAGAGACTTTGTTCTCTCTCTACCAGGTATTACCCAAGCTTTCTACAGAAACAATGCACCGTGCCTGCATGTAAGAATTCAATTGTATAATATAGATAAAAACAGAAAACGCAAACTTTTAAACCTCGCTAAATGTAAAGGTTTTTTTCCCATGCGCTAATGTTGGCCTCAGCAGCAGTAAGGTAGCAAATTTTATATGGTAACAAATTTTTCTTTGATACAAAGCACTCCTTCAAAAACAGGCATGCAAGTCATATCTTTATCCTATTGACCTTTTCCTCAGGAAAATTCATGCTATTGTCTATAACTAAATAACTAAAAGGGTCTGAATTTAGGATAAAGCTATTTTTATTGCTTACTCTGTAACCAAGCACAGTGCCTTTTGAAAATCTGTTTCTGTCCTCTTATTAAGTAAAGTAGCACAGACCATTTGGCCAAGGTGCTACGTATAAAAGGGGAGACCTTCTGAATGTATCCACAAGAACCAGTGGCACACCAGGTTCCTCACTTCAAAAGACAGATAAGGGCATGCAGGCTGCAGGAAAGCACATTTCACTGGAATCATCAACAAAACCTTGACAATATGTACAGGGCTTGAATTTCTACTTTAAGGATATCCGTTTGCTTCTGTAAAAAGTTGTTCTGACAAGAGTCTGACTTACTAACAGGGGGCTGTTCTTGTCATTACCAAGCACACAACTGAACAAGACAATCTATTTTTGCAGAACATTTCCAAAGATGAAAAGTTTGATCTTGCATTCTTGCAGCTGTAAATCATTAGATTCTGCAATATGATGGCCATATTTCCACAAGTCTCAAATTGGAGTGATAAAATTTTTCAAAAACACGTCAAAATATTTTTTTCTTAATGCTTTCCCATGAATCTGTTTGGCCATCTTTAAAGCAGCTCTACCACATTACACTGTACAAACAGAACTAAGATATGGACCCCATTTGCAATTCTTGCTTTTAGAATTCCTTAAATTACTTCACGATAGAAACTGAACCTCTCCTGCTTCCAGCTGCCTCTGCTCTACTAGATATCCTGTACTGGTCATGGCCCCATACATTGCCCCAGTTGTTGCTCACTCCTGCTGTTCCTTAGTATTCCAATAGCAAAAAAACCAAACCAAACCCAGCCCCATATTTACATACTAAATACACGTAAGGGAGCAAGTTTGCATAAGTTAATATTTGCACCAAATGCTTCACACTTTTGTCAATACCAAGAATTGAATCCTTGCTGCTAACTGCATGTCATCTTAAACATTTTTATTATGTTACCTGTTGATTACTCTGATACTTCCTCTCCTCTAAAGACAAAGAAAAGCATTTTGTTTCTGTTTTTAGTTTCACAGGAAAAAAAAAAACCTCTGTATGTTAGACCCCCATCCCCTTAGCAGCTACCACCACTCCATGCTGGGAGAGCACAGCCAGTTTTAAAATTGCTCCTGCTGTAAAAAATTGCAGGAAACTGCCTTTTGGTGAATAGAAAAGGAACTCAATACATTGCACAGTCAGGGTTAACTCTTAAACACAATTTCACCCACATAATTAATACCATTTTTTTTATACTTTTCCATAAAAGTAGAACAAAAACTTCTAAAGTTTCATATATTAGTTTCATAAGAGCAGGAATCCTACAAAAATACATTCATATATATTCAAATAGGTTAAATAAACAAACCTGTATAAACCAGTAGAAGAAAACCATTTGGTAGAAGAGAATTATCAGCTGGTCATAGGATATGAGAATACAGCTATATATTAATCTGGTTTTTGCCAACCACACATACAAATTTCTATAAATAGTTTGTGTCTTTGCACACAAATTAATATGTACATGGCAATGGCATTGTTTATTAAAACTTCTGAATTTTATATTCTGACCTATTTGCACAGTTAGAGGTCAATCACATGAACTTGGCCCAGCCACAGTGTTGCCCTAGTTCCTCTTTTACAGCCTTTGAACTAGCAAATGGATAAGCAGGGACTTTCCTCTTCTACTAATTTACTGTAGCAGGTACTTTCCCTTTCCTTCCCTGACACACTTATGCTCAGACATTGCTATCAGGTGCCAACAACCTTTTCTTAAAATAAAATAAATAAATAAAAGCTTAAGCTTTTAATATTTGCAAATCCCCCATATTTCCAAACAATGTATTTCTAAAACATATTGTGCACCCAGCAAAAGAAAAAAATAATGCTGACAAGTACTTTTTGCATTCCAGAACATTAAAATAAGATTTAATGCAGTGTCACTTCACTGTAAGAAAACACAGAAGAAAATAAATCATGACAGCCTTTTAAAATATGTTAAATTTATGTTTTGTATTGTGTATTCAGACCTTACCAGTTGCCATAATCCATGAATTTTCAGAACTGCTAGGGACCTGCAGAGAAATGCTCCAGTGGCAGCCACTTTCTTTGGAAAGGCTCTTTTCTCAGTAAACAAGTCACAAAGCTGCTATTGCTGATAAGAGGTAGTCTGATCTATCAAACCTCCTAGCAGCAAAGCCAATTTTCCCTTCCTCCTCTCATCCAGAAGTTTGAAAGCCTTTGATCTCAGAGCTAGGAAGATGTTTTCTACTTTTCCCAGGTAGCCAATTTCTCCCCTGCCCTTGGCTGTGCCAAGAGAAGTGGTGTCCACGGCAATGACTGCACCAGCAGCTGACCACTGAGGTTGGCTTCAGGGATCCCAGCCAAGTTCTGCAGCTCTCCTGCCCCCAACAACACCTGCTCTCCTAGAGACCCCATGCTGCTCGTGTCCTCACGTGTTGTCCCTGTTCTTACTTGTTTCCCTGCTTCTCAGGTCTCACTGCCTCTTTCTTCCTTCCTTATCATCACACCTCCAAAGCTCCGAGATGCCAGTTTTACTGGTGACTTCTAAGGACGTGAGGAGACATCAGTGGAATATTCTTATCTCCAGCCCTTCTAAAGCGCTTCTTCCTTTATCTCATGCGTGGCTGATGGGAATGTTTCTCCAGAAGTTCTCTTGCATTAGTACAACTGATGATAGCAAAAAGTGAGTTTGAGTATAGGCTTCGCTATGAGCGAGGTCAATATTTAATAACAACATTTCTCCTAGTTTTAGTGACATTGACAATGTCAAAACCCAATATTCAAGAACTGACAAATGCCTCCTGGTTTTGAAGCAAGACTCTTTCCCTTCATACACACATTATTTCCTTCTTTCACAGACTGAAATAAGAAGTTTTGAAATAGGCTTCTGTGGGTGACGGGAGAATGTACCTACTGACTCCAACTACAAAAAAGGTTGATATGTACCTAGACCAATAAAAATATCTCTGCAATTAACAAAAAGAAATATAGGTGCTCCTTATGTCAACAGAAATTTAGCTATTTGAATATCATTAGAATTAAGATAAACTGCAAACACCCACCTGGGACAATGGTTAAATAAATACCACTTATCTGGGACTTTTCATCCCGAAAAATGCCATCTCTTTGGTACCATCAACAGAAATTAAAATATAATGACAAGACCATAATACCATGAATACTTTTCTTTGTGGAAAGAAAGATGATCAAGTATTTAACATGTATTTAAGATGTAAACCTTATTTCTGTGCTTTACACAAAGTACAATCCAGTTCAGAGTAACCTTGCCAAACAGCAACATAACTCCCCACAGAGGAAATTAAGTAGGATGCAAGGACTGGCACCTAATTTTCACCAGCTTTTCAATAGGTTCCAAAATGTTTTGAAGTATTATAGATATTATTTTCTCTACTGAAAAGGAAGTCTCATCCCTTAACCTCTCATCACTTCTGGGTGTCTCAGATGTGATTTCTGAAAGACTGCCTGTGCCTATATTTAGATAGCTGTGAAGATCAAATGGTCTAAATGCCATGAAAAGTGGCTTGCTTAGGTTTTTATCTAGTAATCTGGCAACTGGGACAAAAGCATCTTTCAATTTAGAACTCAAAATGTTATGATCTGGTTCTCAGAATTATTAAAAATATACAGCTGTCACTGAAGAAAAGCCCAGTTTAAAGGGTCATGGAGCAGGAGAAGTGGTGTCCCTTTACAGTGTGTTATCAAACTTTGCTTCCTCTCACTTCAGAGTCTACTAAACACATACTTCATCTTTAAAGTAAAGTTCATAAAATCAGAGGGGAAAAAAAAGCAACCTTCAAGTTTCACAGTTCTTTTCTCGTGGCATCACTTGAGAGAGTGTTTTCGTTTCAGAAGAGATTATATTATTTTCTAAAAATGTCTTCAACTCCTACAGTACTATAAATACTCAGTTCCCATTGGGTAATAACACAAGAAAAAAAAAAAGGTTTAATTTAACATTTTCTACATTCCTGAAGATTTCTCAGAACACCATGACTTTTCTCCACAAACTTGGATTGCATTTCATAATATGAAATTTCAATACAGAAAAAAATTAGTCTGACTGTTACCATTGAGATTTACCTCTCTCTCAAATGCTGTTAATAGCCTAAAGTATATTCTAAATAATTTCATTTAATGTAATACATTTTTTGTTATTCTCTTCTGTTGTATTACAATCTCAAATTTCCATGGAGATTGCCTTGGGTATATCAAGACATGTTTCTCCATCAGTGCTGCAGAGGACTGTCACTTGCTACTGATATTACATGTTTCTTTGCTAAGTTATAACTGGAAAATCAACAGGAGATATCTGAGAATAACACAGGAAAGTTATTATAAAGAAGCTCAACTTAGCAGGAAGATGTCTAGAAGTGTCTTGTTGGTTCAACTGAAGTAAATATTACTGATTTTTAGAGGGGCGTTACTTCAGAGAAGTCTCTAGCTAGAACAACCCATTAATTCCAAACCAAAGCCACAAATAAAGCTTCTGTTTGAAAGAAATGGACTTTATTTTTGTAAAACATTTTACCAACTGTATATTCATCAAAAAAAATGGGTAACAGAAAGCCTTATTGGTAGATTTTAATAAAACTAATCATGCACATAGTACCCCTGCATGATTAAAGCCTACATCACTGTAGCTGAGAGGTTTATGTTTCATTTAAAGCAATAATGTAATAGTTGTGGTTTTACACCTCTACAGTCCATACAAGTATGTTATTTAATTCAGATTTTTATATTAAGATACAAACTGCTCAAAAGACTGTTCAAAAGCTTAATGAGCAAAGCTCAGTTTGATGCATTTTTTCCTTCTTAAAAAAAACCAACCAGAATAATGCATACACCAATGAGAATTTTATCAAGAAATATCGTAAGAACTTTTATGCCAATATTTATCTACAAAGCACAGTATAGATTGGATTTCTCAAACTGGAGAGCAAAACTGGCTACAATCTTACAATCACTCTCTGGTTTGCTGCTTTTGGTATCATATAGTTGGACTCTTTGGAGATACCACTACAAAAACAAAATCACATATGCCACTTAAACACGAAGAGTTTCACTGTTGTTTAAAAAAAGAAAAAAAATTAAAAATATAAATCTCAGAGGTAACTATGTGCTTGTGTGTATCCTTAAACATCCCAGCTAAAATTCTGACATCAATAATGGCCAAATCCATGCTATTGTTTCAGATCTACTTGAAACTAAATTCCAGACAGTATATCTATATCATTCAGAACTAATCCTAGTAAAGTTCCCATGCAAACACACCCAGTTGAAAAGCTACCACTGAAAATATGCCAGAAATTGCAAGGAGTAAGGTGATAAGCAGAATTATAAATAAATAAATAAACCTAAACACAGACTCAAAGAGGTAGGAAGATTTTAACACGTTCCATTTCCTAGATGTGTGTTCATCATTTGCAGCAGAACAATCTTTGCTTGCAAGTCAAGTGAACTGCAGAGAAAACAAGGTTTATTGTCAGACTTAACCAATTAGCTATTTCAAGTTCAAAGGTAATGCTTTGTGCAAGCTTGGCTCCACGGGTTTCTATTAACAGTATTGATAAGAACAATTGTCTTTATCTGCAAAACTTCAGAAGCAGTTTTCTGAAATCTCATTTTAGTAACAGCCCATGGCCTTGGCCAGCACAAAAGACTCAGTTTAAGGGAGAAAAGAAATCAGACACATCTAAAAGAAGTAACTACTCACATCTCCGTGTAAATACTAAGTAAAAATGAAAAACATTTCATAAACAGCTTTGTAATCTGACCCTAACCTTTCATTTATGCTGTTCATCTCACTTGTTTTAGTCTTTTCAGAATCCAGTTTGTTTTGTAGAGCCCTGCACATTTAAGTTAAGGTATACTGCCACTGGAGGAGGATTTTGATAGATATGAGGACATGTGAGGAGAAAAGGATTAATGACAGAAAAGAATCAAGAGACTTATTGAATTTGATTTGGAATTTTTGATAAAACCAGATTAAATCTAAGCCAAATTTAAAAACATAAAAATATATAAGGTAAAGTATTTAAAATCTGAAAACTTTATTGTTCTACATTAGCTTCCTTCATGTGACTTATAAAGTGTTCAAATAATATAAAAAAAAGATGTGCACAAAGACTTTTAGTTTACCAGTTAATTCCAATAAGTCTTTTTAAAGATCTGTGAAGAAAACCTTGTAATACAAAGGTTACTGCCACTCTGCTAAACATAAGAGAAATGGGACTCCCCTTAGGAACCAAGCAGAAGAGCACAGCTTGGTACATACCTGCATGGCTCACTGTCCTCTGCTCAAAACATCCCAAAATAGCCACAGCCCAGCTTCATGCTGGAAACAGCTCTCAAGGACTGTGCCCAGGCAGCAGCTGGAAGAGAGCTCGCTGGCAGGAGCCAGCATGCTGATGAGCAGTGTAAGCACTGATGCTCCAAGGCCATCCCTTTCTTTAGCAGCAAAGGCACAATTAAAGATTCTTTGCAGCATTCAGTGTTAGTGCAAGACTCCAGATAACACTAATACAATCCATGCAATGAGTTGAGAATAATGTCCATTAGCAGCTTATTCATCTACTTACTGTTTCAAAGCTACTTGATGTTTAAAAAACTGTATCAAATTACATTTTACTAGTTTTTATTAGATGTTCTTTTGGCACAGTCAAAACCCAGATGATGATATATTTTAATTTTTAAATGCACTTATTTCATGGAGAGTCTTTTAATCTTTTCACTTTTAATCAGTCATTCTATATTATCCGCTCCAGATGGAATTTTTAAAATTCATAATTAGCATGAAATAAGCTCTCCATAATGGAATAATATTTGAATGAAAATTGAAGTTCAGTGGGAGGGATCTTAAGAATGAGCAGTGAACTCGGAGGACTGGCATTGCATTATTTCTGACAGTCTCCTATACTACGTCTAGAACACTGCTATAGGTCAAGCATTCACTTAATTAGGAATTAAACAAAGGAGGGAAAGGAGGCAAGAAGGCAGGTGACAAGCCAAAAGCTGCCAAAATCTCCATAATCAGAAAATTTTGGCCAACAAGATGCTTTTGCCATCCTCTGTTAAGATGACTTTGATGTCCTATTGCTGAGTATTCACACTTAAATTAGCAGTGGGGAGATCAATAAAAAGTAAACCAGTCATGGAAAAGCGAAATATTTTCCTCTTTTTCTCCCCATGAAGAACAGCCATTTGAAAACTCTAAACAGCACTGGCAGCAGTAACTTTTAGCATGTCACAAGAAGGTCAATATGGTACCAACTTTCTAATTCTTTGTGTAATACATGAGACATGTTGAAGCAGCTTTTGGTTCATTTGCTATTATCCTCATTATAGCTTTATCTGGCATGAGGGATCAATATTTCTGAACATTACACTACTCCTGAACAGACAGAAGGACATATTGTTTATTTGGCTGCCTGGTGATTTCTGACAAAAGACGCTATCAATTATATTATGATATGAAAACCAGTGCCAACTAAAAGGACTCCTAACAGAGCACCATGATGTGGTTACTTATGAGCTGATTATTCAGGAGCAAACAAAATATTAAACCTAGAGAATATTTAATCTGAGGCTGGCTCTACAGCAATCTCTGCTTCTTTTAACCTTGCAGGCTTGCTTGTCACTGACTTCAAATATTCATTTATGAGGTGGTGCAGGATTCCCCACAATCTACTTGATTTCAGCTGCCAACAGTTAAAGCCTTTGGCAAAAATTACCCATTTAAGCAAATACAAGAGCAAGGCAGGAGATGCAATTACATTACTTTCCTATAGTTAGTTATGTTCCTGCCCAGTGTGTCCATTATTGTCCAGAAGATTTTGCAAGCACCATTACCCTAGATCCTTTAAAATCTGTCTGTGATGCAAGGTTAAATATCTCAACTGCATTAAATGTAATTTCAAACAAGCTCATCACTATTACACATGCATCACTATTACAGACGCTCAACTGTGCATCTATAGTTGAAAGTAAGTTCTGGCTTTATAGCAAATATCAGGTGCAGAAATCTGATCTGAGTCCAAAAGTGGGATCATCTGGATCATACTGGGATCATCTGGATCAGGAGCAGACACCACAGTTCATTAAAATGAAAGGATGTTTTGCAAATATCTGCTTTTCCCTACTGCCCAATCCCTTGCAATGAAAACCATGCTCACTCACCAGCTGAGATAGAGAGAATATTCTGAAGTGACTTTAAAAAGAAACCTTAATGTACATAAGGCAAAAGCAAAGAGACAGGATGAAACAGCCTAATACATGTGATATCCTTTTAGGAGTGAGACCATCTGTATTGCAGTGCTTCCCTCAATATCAAGTCCTTCCTCTGCATCTCTTGTGACATTTGAAGATCTTTTAATTCATTTATGATATATAATGAGCTGCATCTCATGCATTCTAAAATATGTTACAAAGGCCAATTAAGGCTTCCTACATATGGAAAAAGTGTAAAATTTAATTAAGACATCTATCTTTAGAGTATAGAAATTGCATGAGGAGTCAATACAATGAACATAATCTGTTTTGTTTCTTCGCTTGAAACAATTATCCACTCAAAATGGGACAGATAGAATCACAGAAAGCCCTCATCATGAAGTAATAAATTACTTCTACTTTACAGAGGATGCTAAGACATAAAAGCTTTTTAGATCAGGATGAGGCACACTGATTTTGAGATGGGAAAAGGCAGAGTATGAGTCTAAGGATGGATAAAGTCTACAGCACTGTAAATGTCACAGACATCTTTTGTGAAAAATCCTCTCTTTTGGACTTTTCTCCCTTCTGAGAAGCTATGGCGTCAGCAACAAAGTGTAAACAACGGTTATCTGCTGCAGTGGAATGCAACAGGTGGATCCGTGATTGGTCTCCTGTGGATGTTTGGATTTACTGACCACTCACGGCAGAGCTGGGACTCACTCTGTGCTGAGACACAGATCTTTGTTATTCATTCCTTTTCTATTCTTAGGTTAGCTAGCCTTCTGAGAACTTTCCCTTCTATTTCTTTTTAGTATAGTCATAATGTAATTATATATATTCTAAAATAATAAATCAAGCCTTCTGAACATGAGGTCAACATTCTCACCTCTCTCTTCATCCTGCAACCCTTGTGACCACTGTCACACTGTAAAGAAACCAAGGCATTTCTGAGTGGTACAGGAAGAAAACACAACACAGTCCTTCCTGGTGGACTACACGCCATATGAACACACAGGTTTTGCTGGAAGACAGGAGACATTAAACCTTGCAGGCAAGTCTAGACACAGGAGACAGGACAGATAAAATTATTTATAAAACTTTTTGGGTTTCTTCCTAACTTTCTATTTTAAAATTAACTATCAAATTGTTCCTCCCAGTAAAAACTTTCCTAGAATTTATAGATAGAGTTATACAATCCAGGTTGGAAGGACCACAGAGAGGTTTTGGGAATCCTCGCTGTAAGGAAAAATAAATCCACTTCACTTCAAAGTGTAAATGTGGATTCTCAATCAGAAAAAAAACATAAGCCTAAGATCCAGATGCTTTAACCTAATGCTTGATTCAGATGAACTAAACGTGAACTCATTAACTTTGTTTACCAAACAGGCTGGAGGAAGACTCCTGTTAAAAAAATATCAGAATCATTAGATGCTAAACTTGATGCAGTAACATCATTTTTCCTGTAAAAGCAATACACAGTTGTTAGGCAAGGTTTCCTTATTCTTGGTATAAGCTTATTTTCCCCCTCTATTAGCATCATACCAGAAATTTTTATCACATATTACCTATTGTGTCAGTCACACATAATTTAATGCAAGCCTTCCTGTTTCTGTCTGAGAACTCTCTATTTGACCATGATTCTCACCAAGCTGGGCAGAAGAGTGGGCAAGGACCCACTGTTGTTTCACTATAATTTTACAGTGTAGAAGCAGATGCAATGCTGTACTTTACAACTGCTTTCTTTTACAGAACCTTTTGTTGCAACACATTTACAACTTTGGCTCAAACTGCCAGATTTATTCCTCCAACAATCAAAGCATGCTTTTGGAAAGGTTAAAAAAAACTGGTCAAGGAGTTTTTGAATTAAAAGCATAGACTTACAGTGCTTTGCAAGTTTACACTTTCTACACAGAAATAAAAATTAAGTGTTATTGAAGCATGCATAAATTTTTGAACACATCTTCAAAGCAGACAACAAGGGTGCAGGGACATTTTAATATAAAGGCATTGCTCCTTGTAACAGCAGAATTCAGCACAGCATGCTAGAAAAAGAGAACAATCTTTGTAATTAAGTTCTGAGGCACATTTTCCATAGATACGCTTTCTGCCACAATCACCATCATCCATGTTTATCTACACTACTTAAAAATAATATTTACCCTGGGTTGTTTGCTGTTATTCCTTAGGTTATGCAAACAGAATAAATAAGCAGCTACAGAAATGCACAGGAGCAACCTTCACTCCCATTCTTTTGTCAACACAGTGACAGCTAAGCAGGTGCAGAAACCTCAGTGCAAATTATTACATCCACATGTCTTGGAATCACAGCAGGAGTTTTTGTTAAGGTGATAGCTGTTCAAAACACAGACTTGAGAAAATTTTTCTGTCATACTGCTTGTTTTAGACAGCAATTAACAGAGCTGCCAAACAAATTAGAATACGCATCCCTTGGACAAACAAGTGCAAACTTTGGATTTTGCTAGCTTCTAATAAGGTTATTGTGAACAACAATAAAAAAAACCAAAATCAGCCCACTTGCAAGTTTCTCAACAATTGATTTTTCTTAGCTTGGAAACTACCAGGATTACTCCAAACTACATAAATACAAATTTTGCTGTCCTATTTTCTTGTCTAGTACTTCAGAGCGCCCCTTTCTCAGGGTATTTATGGGATAAGACAAAACAGATATCAAGAGTGGCAAGACAAGTTTGTTGCTGTCTAAAATAAACAAACACTCTCCAAAGCACCAAAGCACCATTCCTGTTTCTGCAGAGATCAGACAGATTTTACAGATCTGCTAATTGTTTCCACCAGGCCTTCACTTCTGGTTGCCACAGCCCTCTGTCCCTTTCCATTGACAGGAAGGTCATTGTGAGGATTTCATGTATTCCCTTTTTTCCTGTCTCACATCTTAAGGACGGCAGAAGCAGAGCAGCTAGGACGTAGATGGCACACTAAATAGAACAGCAGGAAGGTAAATGGAGCCACAGTCAACAAAGAACAAAGATGAGGGGGAAAAAAATCTAGTGAATCACTTCTTCCTCTGCTTACCACTGAACTACACAAAGGTGACCACAAAAGTACTTGTTTATTACAACCCACACGGCACACTGGACGTGGGTGCTGCTGGAGAGCAGTCTCTTAAGATTTGGCAAAAATAGTCTAGACCAAGGGCATTAATAAATTCTAACTAAACTTTAAAATGTACTTGAGATGATCTGGAATCAAGGGGAAAAAAAATCATCATCCACACTGTTATTTCACAGAGTCTCTATCCAACTATGTAAAATTTCTCCTGTTTCTCTTTTCCCAAGATGGGAATTAATGACTGTTTCAAGGTACAAAACCTGACAAACAACACAGCCAAATAAATAACTTGCAACAAATTATGTAGCCAATTCACTTGCAATGAAGACTTTATTATAAATATACATAAAGATATATATATGAAGTAATTTTAACAGCAATACATTCTGACTTTTTGATATTGCCAAAAAGCTTTCAAAACAGGTAGGTGAGTGTAGTATATTTTTATAATTCTCTTTGGACTTTATATCAAAGTTGAGGGGTTTAAAAATAAACAAAAGGCTTAAAATTACAACTTTTAAGTTCCTATGTACAGTTGTTACTGTAATCTTTGTATACATCATTACGTATGTAAATCTCTTTATCTAGATGCCACCAACACATCTCCTATCTCTTCCTTCATCATTTTCACTGATGCTTTCATACTGAAGCATTTTTATTTGTTCTTTCTTTACACCATCAGTAACATTTCTATTGCATATTGGTATTGTCCTTTCAACTGAAACTTAGTCTAATGTCATTTCTGCTTCAACTATACAACTCTACTGACAATCAATGTCATTCTTTCCAGAATAAACCCTTGAAGGAAAAAATAAAGTACGTCATGAGCTACCTAGAGACTTTCACTTCCTCAGAGTGGTACTAAATCCAACTGTAGCTTTTAACAAAATAACCTCATTCAAGATCAACTTGGTAAACTATAATAAATGAAGGCCAGTAGTTGGCATACAAGAAGGCAGAGATGTTTTTCAGAGACCCTGAAAATACCTAGATGCTAAAAAAATGACCCTACAGAAACCTCATGAAGTTTGACAAATACAGAACCCTACATATCTGGAAGCAACAGAACAAAGCTGAAGGGCAGCACTGTAGAAAAACACCCTGGAGACTTGGTGGACAAAAAGTTGAGCATGGGTCTATACATGGCGTTGCAGCAAGGACAGTCATACTGATCTGTCTTAGGAAGAACATACCCAGTCAATGGAATTCCTCCCCATTCAGACTGCATTTGGAGCACTGTGCCCACCATGGAGTTACAGCCAAGGAAATCTTTGGTGTTCTGTAGCAGGTCCAGGGCACACTCTAGTGGAAAGCACCCCTGAAGATGCTTGGAGTCAGCCTCCTCTCAGAAGAGCATAGTGACAGAATGAGAGGCAAAACACAAACTGTGACATGGAAAATTCCAATCAGGATTCAGGTAAAAACTTTTTAACCATAACACTACTCAAAAATTGAACACGAACCCAAAGCAGCAATGTTATTTCCATCCTTGGAGATGTTCAGCATTCAACTGGAGAGAGCATCAAATAACCCAATAAAATTTGACCCTGTTTGGAGCTTTCCAGCTTAAGTTATCCTATGAATACTAAGGAACTCTCTAAAATCAAATCACTCTCTGTAGTTTTATTCATATGAATGAATACTGACATAAGAATACAAGTAGAAAGCTTTGGTTAAAAACAGTAATTATATTGTAGTGGGGGGGAAAAAATCAAGTTACCTAATTTGTGTCAAACACATCTGGATGCATGATCATCCTACTTTTGATGTCATTCAACAATTTTTCAGATATTTTCCAAAGTCTGCATTTCAGTTTCAACTATCTTATTCTACACAGTTACAAGATGTTTTCCTTCTAAAGAAACAGAGGGGGAAAAAGTCTCATTTAATGAAAACTTCAAAGTTACATTCAAGTTCCAGGGGAGAAAAACAAAACTTCTTAATTTTCTAAATATATCCATTTTAAATTCTGAGGATGTATATGATCGTTCCTGTGCACATGTGGCAGGTTCCAGGAGGGAGAAGTAATTTTTATCTTACTACTACAGTCTCAAATCTGGCTTCTAAACATTGTCTTATTGGTATTGATAATTAATGTGAATTCTGACTAGTCACCTATTTGGCTAAAATGTCAAAAGTCCTCATTACGAGAATCTGGAATTGTAAATTTTCCCAGCAGGGCAACAGTTACTCATAGGCAACAGATTTCTGACTCTAATAATCTTGGTTTTTTCAGACAGCATTGGCAAACAACCAACCCTGACTTCGCTGCTGTGTTTTGAATTTTTAATACCCTGAGCTCTAGTTTAAGATAGAGTAAGTACCTTCAGGGGCTATTTTAATTTACGCAACTTGTACCAATTTTAATGGTAAATTGTTTTCTCTTGTTTTTAAACAACCTAATCAAGGGTGTAAATCAGACACTTCAAGGGTGTAAATCAGACACTTTCCACTTTCCTAGTCAGGGGACTTTTCCTAACTACCCCAAATGATGATTCCTCCTCTTTTAAAGAGGTACTTATTCAAGAGCTGCCCTAGGTTGCTAAAGAGGAAACCCAGATGACTAGATCTTCTCAGATAACATTAAAAGATCCCATTCTCTGGGCCTCCCTGGAGGGAAGACATGCAAGGTAGTAATTACCTGAATTAATGTTGGGACAGAAGTTAGACACCATCTTTCTCACCAGCAACAAACATTCCTATACCATACCACAATCGCAGCAGAGTCCATTAATGAAAATGCTCCATGAGGGTTTTAATGTAGATTAGTTTTCCTCATGTCTGAAAGAGTCAAATCCTACTGCAAATATCTGATTTTCATCTAAGTCATTTCATAATATTTTTCAATGCCACGTCACCCTCATACTACTCTTTGAGTTACTGTTATTAAACAGAAGCAAAAATCACTAAATGGTTCTTTGTTTCTTTAGAAAAAGAGCTTTCACTTATAGACCAAAGTCTTAACTACAGTGTATTTCAACGTTCAATTATACCCACTCTACCTAAAAACATAGAAGTGTAAAGCCAGGATCTGTACATTTTTTAGCAAATATATCTCGCTTCTTAGTATTCAGATGAATACATATACCTACATACAATAGATAATTTTTCATGTGTTTTTTAGTCCAGTTCTCTCAAAAGCTTATCTAAGGCTTTGTGAATTTTACATGCATGAGATACTAGGCTGAGTAGTTACAACTGACCCTGTTTAGTAAGAGCAGTGTCAAAAGTTCTTTTCCTTTGCTTTTCAGTTTTGCAGCTGTGAAAACTGAAATTTACACAAAATCAACACAAGGTGTGATATAGCATCAACAACGTCCAGCAAATACTTGCTATTGCCCCTATTTTTCTAGTTCTATACAGCAAAATCTAATCTTTATTAAATACCTACTCTGGGACTACTCAATTGGTTGGAAATATCTTTACTCGAATAAACACAAAAAATGTGGGAAAATTTATTTGTAAAGCCTTCAAAAAGTTAAGATGAAAAAGCAAAGTTAAAATGCTTGAGGTCCTACAGAAGAATTTTTAAAAATACTCAAGTAAATGACATGTCTACTTGTCACTGAAGTTCACTGAATCTGGGAACCTCTTTACCACCCTTTGAAAAAGCCAAATGTGTGGTCCCCTGCAAAGGTACTCAGCTTCCAGAAAAAAATGAACAGCCTTCATGAAATGAGAACAGCTGCTGTCTACTTTTGAAGTACTTTCTCAAGTTCAAAAAATTGACTAAGTAAAGGTCTAAATGAAGGTTCTTTCTCATTTTATGAGGAACACAAATGTCATTACCTGTATGCTGCCCATAGGTATTTGGAACAGATTTACAGAATAGCAGGAAAACTTTATTTGAAATCATGTGGAGATCAAATTTATCTTTTACAAATTAGGTACATACCCTCTACCTCTATATTTTAACAGAGGTAAAAACTGTATTTCAAATTGACACCTGAAAGCAGACAAAAGGGAGCAGAATAAGGAAATAAGAGGTTTCTTGTCCCTCATTCTTTCCCATTTCATTTTTTCTGCTATATGGGTGATTTTTCATCTGTCATTACTGTGTTCTGGCTCTAAGGCTCTGTCAAGGGCTGCCATCCAACTCTCTAAGCAAAGGTCATCAGTGGCAGGGATTGGGAAGTATTAGAGAGCTTACAAGGAGACAGAGATAATGACAAAAATCCAGTGTTTTAAGCCCCCTGCCATACCCCTCCCACAAAATCCTCATAATGAACCTTCTATGCCATGAGGGTTTGGGGTTTTTTTAATCAACACTCTGTTGTAAGTTTCACTGAAAATATATTATACATTTCGCTACATCTCTTCATAACCTGGTTCAACCTTTTGGATTTTAGCTACCAATGCACAGAACAGATTAAAGAATAAGCAAGCCCCAATCTCTAAAATAATCTTTATACAGGGCACCTCATGTACAAACATGCCTTAGCCTCAGAATGGAAAATCAGGTCAATAGTGAATTATGGTTTAACTTATTAGCATCCCAACACACCTAATAACCAACAGAGTACCCAATGACCCTACAACCATATGTGTAGATCAAAAGTTAAAACAGTTTTTCACAGTGCATTGCAACAAAAATCCCTAACAGCTTTGCAATAGGAACAAAGGTGAGGCAAAAGCAGCTGAAGGGGAAGATGCCAAATTATAAGCTTGAAACCTCCAAAATTCAAAGTGTTAGAAGAGAAACCACAGCAGCATTTGATGAGTTACTCGGTTGACTCAACAATAACAATTATTGTGGAAATTATTCAGGTGACATGCAGTTAATTTGGCTTGCTTCCCACCTGTAGTGTATTAGCTCCCTGATGTAAGGCTCTACAGTTATTATGCTAATGATAAATAATACAATTATTAAATTAGTGATGAATAATTTTGCATATGGTTATACAGGCTATTATCAAGGTGAATTAATAAAAGAAATACGCAAAACTTGCATCTTGGTGATTTTCTTGGGAAAAATGGATTAATCATCCTGATGAAAAATAATAGTGATGGGCAGTGACAGAGTGCAGAGCTGGAGCCTCCACAATTCCGAACATCAGCCTGGACCACCAACTGAAAAGAGGCTCTGGACCATCAGGATGAACCAGGGGGCCAATCCACATCCAGCCATTGGCAACAAGAGAACATCACACACACAAAGTAGGAAAGACAGATATGGACCAGGTTTGATTGCTTTCTGTTTTTTTCTTGGAAGACAACCTCAGTCACCTCCTCACCAGAGCTTGTGCCAAGTAGAGTTAACAAGCAAGAAAAAATACTTCTCCAGCCACCTCAAATCACATCCTTAAAGAGGAAGGCAATTTGTTTTCAAATCCATCTTAACCTTATCTCAGATTGTTTTTATCAGAGTGCCTTAATTGAAACCATATTGTTATTTATATAGCAAAATTAGACATATGTTATGAATATTTTATCCATCCAAACCTCAGAACTTTAACACAAACTTTTGCCCTTTTTGAAGTTAATGCTACATTTTCTGCACTTGTAATTGATTTCCTTAATGCAATCATGAAGCCCCAAAATAATTTCTCCTGTCAAAATATTGAAAGGTGTCTTCATCTTAGCCATTCCGCCATATGTCTGCAGCATAATCCCATGCCAGGCTATAATCGGTAAGAAGAAAAGCAAAATTAAGGCTATCGATGTTGCTGCATATCTCATTAGGTAGAAGCTGGCACAGAATACTGCACAGGAATTTTTCACTCCTAATTTTCCATCTATCTACCTCTCTACAAAGCAGGCTTCCCATGGCATAGCAAAAAGTGCAATTGAAAACTTTTACTTTTGTCATAATTCTCAGTTTCTCCTTAAGTGGCAGTGTGACCACGTGCCAAGGACTTTGGGGTATACTTGATTTAGTCTCTGCAGTAATATTCAAATTAAGGACTCCACATAGAGAAGAAAAATATTTCCTGAACAACCAGCCTCATAAGTATACTGTTTGCAATTTTTGTATTTTGTTTCCATCAATATATTAGTATTAACTTTGCTAACAAGTGTTCATAAAAATCTGTATTACTTTGCTTACAAAAAAAAAGACTTTAGGATAGTACCATATCTTTTTTAAGTAAAACTTGGCTTTTACAAATATGTACTGTATCAGTCCATTGCCTCCCATTCCACTGATTGGGTCCTAAAACTAATTAGTACAGCATGAATGGCAAAGTTAACCTACCAAATATGTTCATTCAAAATATAAACTACCCTTATAATGGACTGGATGTTACTTAATCTGCTATCCCACATGAGATCCTCAGTGTGTTTCTGCCTAAAGCAGTCAATCTTACCACCACAATTCCTGAAACAGCCAAAGCATAGCTGTACAGCTGACTCTGCTAGACAAAGAGGAATACGAACAGAAATGTGATAACGTCAACTGAAGGTGTCACAAATTACTCAAACTTTTTTTTTGTGTTGATGGTAGTTCAAGGCTATTTTAAATATTATTTGGAAAATGCAGGAAAATAAAGAGGAGAAAATGAGACTATTAAGTTGAAAAGACAAGAGAGAGCAGAAAGAAGATCATCAGGTCTAATATTTCAGATGTTACTGAACAGTTGCTCAACAGTAGCACTGGGAACAGAGTTGTAGAGTTTTTGTTCCAAGAGTCAGCAAAACTCCAGCACAAGCAAATGGTGCTGCCTCTTCAGGCAGTTCTAAATCAGCTTAATGAGTGACAGCAGAGACTACACGGGCTCTCTGATATCTTACTGCATTCTTGAAAGCTGGGAAAAATTCTAGATCAGAGATGCACAGACTTGCTTGAAATGAAAGCAAATTATTTATCCAATGATAATTTAAATGACTCGGAGCTTTTAATTCCAAGCATTTTCTTTAATTCAATCCAAATAAATATTTCTATTTGCACAAAATTATTCAAGTCACCATAGCATAAAAAACATCTAAACCAATGAGAAAAATTTTTTTTTTAAATCAAAGCACCAGTTTAATACTTTAATAAATTGTAAAATAACAAGATTACAAAGAAACACTAGTGACCTTAAGGAACCTCTTTATGGATGCTGTTATTCTAATCTATTATTCCACCAGCTCTAACTTATTATTCTACTAAAGCTAATTCCAGCAAAGGGATGAAAGACATGCCAAGTGTCACCTGTTTTTTTCATATCCATTTTGCAGTATCCACCTTTCTCACAAATTCAGCCTGCTCGTGCAGGGTTCTGTCTCAGTAAGACCAAGAGATACTTACAGATATTTCAAAGGATTTACCACAGTACACCTCAGAAGGTATGAGTGCAGTGTAATTCTCAGGGGAGCACAGAGCAGGGACCTAACCCTGAAGAGAAAATTTCATTACAGGACATTTCTTCCTTTCTGCTGTAGCATTGAGCATCTCTTCTTGCTTCCAGATTAAAACCACAGATTCTATTTTCCTGCTCTTAAGATCAATTACCTTTCATGCTGCAGCCAGCTCTTACATTTGTCATTTTCATATAATTCTCACAGTCATTTTTGTTAGAAGAAAACAAATTCACACAAATGTCTTCAACATTAGCATTAGCAGTTGTAGACAGGTTATGTTAGGCTGAAGTTATTCACATTGATATCTTAAGTTGGTTCTTCAGAGGAAGAGAATTATTAGAGAGATGATCTGGTCTTGGCTTCCAGAAATACACTATACAACAACTCAAGTTTTCTCATTTATGACACTAAAAATCTATAATTAATTGTTTCAAGTCAAGAAAGAGTGTACTGATTCTTGGGCCTTTAACCCCAAAGTCTAAGAGAAAATAAATATTTATTTATAGATTTATGTCTCAAATTCACCTAACACCTGCAAACAACAAGAAGGATGCCTTATTCTATCCATCAAGTGTGGTGACAGATTAATAGGAAAAGATATAATGTGAACAAAACACCAAAAATAAATCAGTAGTGTCAAAAACTGTGATTGCATTCTCAAGTGAATTTTTGCCTCCACAAAGTGACAAGATTAGCATGTCACAAAATATTTTGTGTGTAGAGAACCAGAAGGACACTTGTACCTAATGCTCAGTGCTCATAAAGAATGAAAATGTCCTCATTCCAGAATATCTCAAAATGCCTAAAGGTGACATCAAAGAACAGGTAATAGGGGAATCACATGAAATGTTGTAGGCAGCCAGCTGCAGGGGGTAAGAGAGCCTGGAAACACAGATACCATGTCAGATTGTGGATTTTTTTGCACACCACCAGCGAATCCACATTTCAAAAATGAAAACATTTTTGTAGATTTGCTGGTACTGTGGAAACAATGGCACCAATATTCTTCAGGGTGCACAGTGCCCACACAACCACAGAGTTTGATACCTCTGATTTAACTTGGTGATTTAGCACTTGACCTACATCCCTCCAAAGAATGCTTCCTTTGAGCTTGGAAGGTTTACATTAAGACTTTACATAACTACCACATGGCAGACATGACATTTTTCACATAATTTTTACAGATTTACTAAAAATTATCAGAATGGACTCACTCATACTATCACAACTATACATCTAAATACACCTCCAAATAAAAATTGCATTAAAGTTGATATTAACTGGACACTAAGTTGAAAAAAATTAAATTATTAATTTTAAAATAATTAAATAACTTTTAGCATCTCAATTACATCTGTCTAAATAAGAGAATTTTGCTGGATTTTAGATATGTTAGTCATGAAAATGTGTTGCTACTCTGCCTCTACAATGTCGTGTTACTTGCCACTGAAATTTTCCATGAAAGAGTACTGTCTTCCTCTATCTAGGCCAGCTTATAAACTATAACTTAAAGGACAGGATTATTCCAAAATAAAATATAATCATCTGCAAATGAAGCTGAACAAAGACCTAGCATGTTTAAAAAGTTTCTGATGCTCCATTAAGACCACTAGAAGCATAAAAATGGTCTGACAAACACTAATGTTCTAAAAGGGATTGTGTTTAAATTGATTTTAGGTCAAAATAATAAATTACTTTTCTTGTAAGTTCTAGGAAGACCAATGAATCTAAGAGCACATTATGCGATCTTGAGTAGGAAACTCTACATTCTTGGAACGTGAAAGAATTGAATTCGTGCTTAAAGGGAGTTAGAGATCATTATTACAACACTGAATACAATTATTTACTTTGGTTTTACATCCTTTTCTCCTCAATATTATGGTTATGCCAGATTGTGCTTTGAAACTACAGAATTACGTAGACAATAGAAAATTACAGAAACAAAAGGACAAGACAGGATAAAAGGAATAAAATCACGTAAACTTCAAAGATTTTTTCATCCAGAATTATTTCTGATATTTGTCCAGATTTTTGAGATCCTTGTCAGTGCCATTTCTGAACTTCTTACATATAATAATGGATTTGTTCTCCCCAAATTGGTCCAAGACAGGAATAGAAAACTGCCACTTTACCAGATGATCAAAATGTTTTCTTCACCCAAAATCACTCAAAAACACTTTGGGCAACACTGGAAGCTGAACCTACATTCATATGTACATATCTCATTTATCAAGCCATTTTTTCTTCATAGCAATGATGGATGTGGCAGCAGTGATAAAATAATCAACACTCTACATGCATTAAGTCTCATTAATAAGCAAGGAATGGCCTCAGAAAAGGCCAAATCTATTTCCAGCCAGGCACTTGAATCACCATCAGAACTGGAAATAAACTCCATGAGAACTTGCATTTATGATATGCACAAGTGTTTACAAGATCGCTGCATTTATGCATTTTTTTAGAATTACCTGACCCAAAAAAAAAAAAAAACAAACACAAAAAAAAACCCCTTAAGGAATATATACAGCAAAAAAAAAAAAAAATTCATTTTGCTGCTATTTGAAATAGAGGCTTAGCCCAAAAGAAGGCAAGAAGATGGAAGTAGCAGCCACATTTGCATGTTTTATCAAAGATACATTTCTGCTGTTGAAAACTGGGGAAACAGAGGAGATGAGCCCTGAAGGTGATGTACTCTGCAGCTATGCCCCATATTTTTATGCTGGCTTGCATGCTTAAAATGCCTATAATCCTGAAGTTCTAACAGCAACAAAGGAGTTCAAGAATGAAAGCTTGCTTGTGCTATTGCCTCTGTGAACTGCGGCCACGGCTGCTTTTGAGAAATATCCTTTTAACCTTGAAAAGGATTGATGTCTTCATGCAGTGATGTAGGGGGATATATGCTCAGTAGTTATGAGCAATCACTTCACCTTGCAGGCTACAGCTATCTGTAGAGATCTATGCAGTTGCAGGATGTAGTTAATCACTGCATAGTTTGGCCATTGGCTGGATTTATAACCACTGCTCTAACAGCGCAGTTGAATCCTGTTTTCATGTTTGGGGAAGCTGTATCACAGCTGTGACCCAATTAGAAGTTTCAGGAAGAAAAGAATCTGATTATGTTGTTTTGTTAACATGATAATGGAATTCTGATACCATGACCAATTTTGTTGCATACAATATTAATCCAAATAACAGTTTAAAAATGCTACCATAAGATTAAAAGAAACACCTGACAAACTCTACTATACCCATGACTCAGACGTAAAACATCAGGCTACCTTTCCATCCAGCAATGACCCAAATTACTCAAAATGCCATTCTGACTCCTTTTTTACACAGCTTCTAACTTTTGCATGCCACCTAATAATGAGCTATTCAGGACAGCAAGAAGGCAGCTCAAGAAATGTATTGCAGGAAGAACACAGATGTCACTAGCAATGAAAAAGCAACAGAAATTATATTAATGCTCTAAGATGGATAACATGTATTTTAGTCTTTATTCACTATATCAAATCCTGAAGTCCTCAAGTTTTTCAGCTATTCATCTGCAAAAACAAAATTAAAACCACTAACAGCATACCCCCTCTTCCCCAAAAAGCAAACAACCAAGCCCAAATCCTAACAAAATAATACTCCAACAACCACCTTGAATTTTCTGTAGTATCAACACACAGGGATAAGTTCACATTCTGCTAGGTTAGTTCATGGTCTGTTTATCAAAAACTGATGCAATTATTCCTTCCTCTTCTACATACCCAATATAAAATACAAGTTATGGATTGAGTTGCCTTTGTCCCCTATTTTTTACTGATTTATTCAGTATTCTTAAAGCTTTCTGTCGCACCTCAGAAGGGGTTGACACATATTTGGAATTTCCTGGGTATATTTTGTCTTCCCACTCGGATATTTTTACTCCATACATTACATGTGTTCGACACATCTCACGTATCTGAGACACGACATTATCACTGTTCACTGTAAAAGTATGAATGTGTATTTATTTCCAGCCAAGAAATCCCAAAGAACAAGATGCCATCATAGAGAATTAGGAATGGGCTGATATTTTTCTTGCTACAATGAACCATATTTACAGAGCAACATATTACAATTTATATTAAAATAACATCAGCAGAGAGCTGAGCCATTTGTGCCAAGCAATTCTCCAGCCGAGTAGAGCTGGAGAGAGTGAAGAAAACCATGTAAATCTCTACCCAGAAAGCCTTCAAAGAGGAGCACAAGTACAGGTTGCCCTGATTGCTCAGGTTCCAAGTAGCAAGGCACAACAAGGTGAGTGAAACGGACAGGTTGGAAAGAAAGTGCCTAATAAAGTCAATAATGTTCAATAATGCTCAAGAGTAGTCTGTGTCCATATGTATGTGTTTGTCTGTCTACACATGGTGTACGATCCTCTCTGTTGTGAAAAAAGTAATAACTCCACCAGCCCTAGGGAATCTCAGTCGAACAATAAGGGAAAAACAATCACTTTTCCCCAGTATAGATGGCACCATCAGCTTGAAGGAAGGCAATAATTTTGTCATCACCTCAGCAGAATCCAAATTTTCCTCTGACTCTCGGTATGGGGTCAGTGATTGCCTTAACGTCAGTCTCAAAGAGCAGAGGGGAAGCTGTAGAACTGTTGAAAATACATGAGCCAGAGACAGGGACCAAATGAATGAGTTCTATGTATAAAGCATGAGATTTGACAGATCTATAGACACTGCTGCTAAATGATTCACAGCCCTAAGAGAACCAAACTGACAACTTCAGCAGTCTTCCTAAAAAATACTACTTTTGCCAGCCAAATTTCAAGAATTTCTAAAGCCTTCCTAGAGAAAATGAGTGGAGTTCCTCAAGACCAAGCAATAGTGAGAGCAACACAAGGAGCACTTCGGGATTAGAAAGGTAAAAAACAAATTTAAAAGTAAAATCTTTAGCATGACAGATTTAAATCCACTTAGCCAATAACCAGAGGGCAATAATAAACATAAACAGAAAAACATAAACAAAAAAGCTCCATCCCTATGGCTCTTTGGGTTTAAGCTTAGTAAAACCGAGATGACAGCAGAACTGGAACATTGCTAAAGGCAAAGTTATGTATGTTAAAACAACAGTCAAAATGCCATCACCTAAAAGGTGTCACAAACAATGTTCCTCAGCAACTGGTTTTATAATCCGCTCTACTGAAAGGAGCTTCTCTGAGTGCAGCAATGCATAAAACATCTCCTAAATTCTGAGCTAGCATGACAGCTTTGTTACCACAGGCAGTATTTCCTTGCATATGAGGGTAAGGGCTGTAGATACTGAAGCACATGGTTTCTTTAGATACCTGCTTTTGAAAGAGTGTTGCAGTCATTTGCTGTCTCAAGGCAGAAAGCTTCACGAATATATTTGCCAATATTAATAAAATAAAAATAGGAAAAAATTCTTTCATACCATGTTTAAGTACTGTTACCTTTCCCTAAAACAGAATATAAACATGTGAGAGTCCCAGCTACTGTTGTGTTTACAAATGTGCATGGAAATATGCATGCCTTTGAAATCCAGATTGCCTCTCCTTCCTTCAACATCACAAGCAGAAACCAAGCCTTAATTCAGCATTGGATTTGATGCATTTATATGCATTATTTATACTTGCTATTCCTGGGAATCAATGTCACTCCGTCAGCCAACCAAACATCCAAATCACTTTCCAGTGCCACCTTCTTGCAATGATTCAGCTGACAAGAACACAGATGCATTCAAATTTAAGGGACTTTCAAGGTAAACACTTGCTTGAAGACCTATGCAGAGAGCTGGGGAAATTATACTAATTGCACTCACAGCAACTACTTCTGCCCATCTACAACTTTAAGTAAAACAGTCTAACACTTGCATTTTAAATAAAAAAAAAAAAAAAAGAGAAAACAAGGCAAGAGAACAGAACAACAAGAATTAATTCCTAGAGTATAACTAAACCCATAAAATTTCATAGTCTTTCCCTCTGGAGAAGCAAATGTTCATCCAGCTGGTTGCTTTGCCTTCACTGCAGTAACCACCATGCAGAATTTGACCCAAAATTGTTCTAAAGATAGCAAGGCTTGATTTCAGCAGCACTGATCTGTTGGTACAACTCGCCTCAGCCATTTGCCCATCAGTTTGCAAGCCATCCTCATGCCACGTTTAGCAGCTTCCACCAGTTATGCCTTGCATACAAAGCTTCTCCAAACTGCACACAGTCCCAATCTGCATTTCTTCTTTTTCTAGATTGTTTCCTTTTCATATTTTTCATTTTTCTACAATTTTTCATTTTCCTTTTTGCTAGTAATGCATCTTAAATATGACACCACATCTTGAGAAACTCAATAACACTGCAGGTCTGTTTGCCAATCCTTTCACTGTATCTCCTCCTCTCCCCCAGATTCATCAACTGGATCTTCCACCACCACTCCTCTTCCAGCCTCCTTGGGAGGGCTGAAAATGGATTTTGCTTTTTGCTCCATCAGCTTGGTTCCAAGTCTTTCAGCCATTGCTCTTAAAACATTTATCCTTCTTTTTGTTACCCAGGGCTTCCACGTGAAGGAGACCAATGTGCTGCAGAAAAAACATCCCGTTCAACAATCCACATGCATTTGCACTTGCATCCACATTCCTAAATATTTTTCTAGACTAAAAAGACTATTTTTATTAGGTATGAACGGGCTAATACCTGACTGGCCCATGATGCACTTAGAATTCTTCTTTCACCCACTCAGTCTGTATTTTTCACATTTTTCAAAATACAATAGGTGTACATAAGTGTCTTCTTTGTGTGATAACTTGTTTGGTGTGATAACTGCTTAAAACAGTGACATCTGTTTCTATCACTAATATGATAATTCCTGTTTTATTGAGGAAAAAAATACTTTAAAGTCCTATTGCAAAAGGCAATAACATTGTGAAAGGCAAAGAAGCAGCACTGTTCAATCTGTAAAAGCATTTAGGTGTGTTAAAACATGTTCTTTTGCATAATAGAATTCCTGTTCAGTATAAGGAAAAAGCAGGTATTTCTGTCATTTTTATCATTAATCAGTATTTCCCAGTTATAATATAAACAGGCAGTTTCCCAGTTAAACATAAACAGCAAGATTTCTGAGAAAATTGTGTATTAATAACCACTCATTACATACTTCCAAGGCAAGAGTAAATATTTTGGCTTAAGTTCCTAAAACAGAGAGATGGGGTAGGTAAACACTGGAGAAAAAAACAGCCAAAACCAAAAATTTAAGACAAAAAGGAGGGTTTGAGGGGGGAAGAAAGGATAAGATCATTGCTACCTAAACTGCAATAAAAAATAAAAGCCAACTTTTGCAGTTGTTGACCCTGCAATGATATGGAATAGTCACTTTGGTAAACATTCTTTGATATTTACCATCAGAGTCTCAAAGGAAAAGTCTGCATGGATGTTTGAATCTCCCCTTTTTTTCTCTTAAACTTGTCAGTGAAGAAACATCTCATGCTTTTTGCCACCATCAACACAAAAATATAAAATTTCATACATCCAATTCATTCCTAGTAAATGCAATCTTGAGAACAAATGCTCCTTCTCTTCCATACCTGCACATTTATCCCTGCAGACGGCAATAAAAAAAAAACACATTTGAGCATACTTACATAGGCAAAGACAAATTGTTTGGTAAGCAAAGTTAAATGTTGACTAATATGCAAAATTGCCTTGTCTGAATCACATACAAAAGCCTTTTAAAAAACTAACAATGCAAATTATGGCTAGGTTTCCACATTTAAGCACAAACAGGAGCACTGGCTAGCTGTGCATATACATATTTATCTTTTATTCAACCGTGGCATAGTTGGTAACAAGGACTACAGTAGAACTGTACCTTGCACACTGAAGTTATGAGTAACGCAAAATTGCAATTTGCTAAGTTGAAAAAGACATAGCAAAAATTGGTGTGTGGGTTTGGTTTTTTTTTACAGCTATGTGAAGGAAGCACCAAACAGATTTATTTGCTAATAAATAAATGATTTACTGATGGGGAGGAAAAAGAGTGTTGACTTAAAGAACATTACTAACAGGAGTCATTCCTTTTTTCTTTGACAATGGCAGAATTTCATACCCTTAGTCTTGCACAAAGTCCAAGACTCAAACCAGTTCCCAAAATTATTTATTCCAAATAGAAAATTGTTTCACTACAGCCAAATTTCATAAAAATGGAAATTTAAAAATAACAATTTGAGATGTACTGTTTTCAATAAAAAGTACAGTAACCTGAGATGTTAAAAAATATGTTTTTTAAAATAAAGTACGATAACTTGAGATACTAAAAAATCTTTTTTTTTAATATAGGGACATAAAAATTCATTGTTACAAATTTGCAGGACAAAATAAGGACAGTTTTACATTTCCCCAGCTGGAAAACTACAAGCAAAATACAAGTATGTATCTGTGAAAAGTTGACACGTGTTTCCCATTTTCTACTTCAATTTAAGACAAACTTTCTGCACAAAGCTCTATCCACCAGCTTATTATTTCATTTTGCACCCCCATATATAAACCAACATCCTTGGCCTTATTGGTTAGGTCCTGTCCAATTTTCTAAGCCAGTGGTCTGGAACGGGGAGCTGGATCCTTTCTTACTCTGTAAAAACTTCCTAACTAATAGGTGAATCAAGTAATAGTAACTCATTAGGTGAGTTAATTCCACACCTTATAGAAATCTGTTAGAAGAATCCTGTAAATTATGTTGCCATGTAAATTAATATATATCATCCTGAGCTTAATCCTTATCAACTGAGAAACAGGAATATGGGCCCTGGAGTTTGGAGCAACCCTGTTCCAGTGGTCACGCAGGACTAAATGCTCTTCACAGCTCTCTAGATTTATTTTGAGGATTAAATCTAAATAAGCAATTTAATCTGAGAAGCACACACAATGTATGTTTCATGTACACTTCAAGAATTAAGCATTTAAAACATTAGACACAAATACTTCTGTTTCCCAGTAGCTGGAGTACTTTTATCCAATAGCCCAGTGGCTAAATCACTTTTTCAGGAAAGCACTGAACAGTGTTGTCTCCTCAGCCTGAGGAGGCTGAAATATGTACATTTCCCTGCAGAAAGTGCATCCCTGGCATACAACAGGGTGTCTGGTGTGACATAATTCACCTTCCCACTAAAGTCACACCACCGAGCAAACCATGATTTGTGACTTACTGGACCACAAAGAGGACTGATTCATTGCATGACTCTGACCCTCTCCCCTGGGGATAAAGATGTTCTCTTGGGAGAATACCTCAACCTCTTCACCCAGGCTTTCTGCACAATCTCATTCAATTGAACGAGCATATGACAGTCTGCTGTCAACATATACTTGATCTTACTTAGGTCTATATGAAGCCAAGAGCTAACTAAGCTTGATCTTCCCAGTCAAAAATAGAAGCTGAGTCTGTGACACCATAGCTAATAATACAGTTATAAGAAAGAAAGATGAAGGATTCCTAAGGTGATACTGACCACTGAGCATTAAATGTAAAAGGATCCTCACTAGTTCTCAAGACACAGTGCTTGTGGTAGATTGACCACAGCTAGCAGGAAAAATCACTTAACCCCCAAGCAGAACAGGGGAGAGAATTAGAAGGGCAAAAAGTACAAAACAGATCAAGATACAGACAGTTCAATGAGTGATGAAAAAGAAAAAAAAAAAAAAAACAGCCTCTCATCACCAGTGGGCTCATGCTCAGCCAGAGAGATGCCCCAGCAACAGCTCTCCTGGAAAAATCTCTCCCCCTCTTCCCACAGCCCCCACCCAAACATACACATTTCATTGCTAAGCATAACACCATATGCCATGTGACATCCATTTGGTCAGTTGGGGTCAACTGTCCCAGCTCCATCCTCTCCTAGCATCTTGCCCAGAGTTCTCACTGAAGTGGCAAAATGAGAAAGAGAGAAAGCCTTGATGATGTGCAAGGACTGTTCATCAATAGCAAAAACATTGGTGTGTTAAAAACATTGGTTTGGTCACCAGCCTAAAATACAGCACTGTGTGCACAGTTTTTGTTCTTCATTTTTCTGATGAAGAAAATCAGCCAAATTTTCCACCCTCACCTGAACCTAGAACATGCTGAATCAGCTCGGACTGTCTTCACACTCCTTCTAATTTCCAGGCCCCTACATTTGTCTTCTTTCACAAAACTAAATGTGCAAACATGCAGAAATACCTTAGAATCCTCAGCTCAGGAAACAGATTTGTCTCTCCCACTCATGAAGATTTGGATGTTTAGGAGCTGGCTTGAGATGCTGCATCCAGCTGCTATAAATCAAGATTTCCTTTTAGTCATTTCCCCTGTTATTCAGCCAGTACCCACAGGAGCCCAGGGATGCCATGAGATGAGAAATACTAAAGTGGAAAAGCTGAAAGTGCATTAACACATCTGCTGCTATCACTGCAGCACATGGAGAGCAAATGAACTCAATTCTTCACTTTGGTATGGGTATTGGGGTAAAAAAAAAAAAAAAAAAAAACTTCTATCTCTTAACAGAAGATTAATATGTTATAGAAGGGCTATGCTTTATAGGAGGGACAAGGAAAGGTCTCATTCTGATGTAAATGAATACCTAGAGAAAAATCACTCATTATCTCCAGACTTTGAGAGTATTTACAGTTGGAGACAAACAGTGCACCTTCCAACATCCAACTTATTTGTAGGGTGCCCCAAGACCTACAGCTGCAAAATATTACAAGTCATTTACACCATTGCAAAACATTCAGCAGCAGTTGCAGCTTAACAGCAGTGACTCAAATCTGTCAGCACAGGCTGCAGAGCAAATGCTCACCCTGGCTCAGTTCCTTCAGTGGCATTTTGGCACTGCCATCAGGCTGACTGCTGCTCTGGCTGGTGCTTCATAGCGCATAAGGAACCCTTGCATGGGATCACCACAACCCAATGGGAGCAGGGACAGCCCTCCTCCCTGGAGGAGGGAGCATTGTCACACCTCTGGGTCTCAGCTGATCTCTGCTTGCTCCACCAGCCCCAAGGGGCTTTTAATACCAGAGGGAAAGGCATCCCAGCCTGTGACACAAGTTATTTACAGTGGGATTGTCCCATGGCTGCAGCCAGACACAGACAAGCACAGCACAGATCTGCTGCTTGCTTGTCATTCCTGAGCAAGCTGTGTCTGGATTAGATCTACAAGTGAATTCTATCTCCATAAAAAAATAAGCCCCCTTTCACCTCTCGCCAAAGAGGTGAACCAGGAAGACTGAAGTTAGCATTAATTCTGGCACACATCTGCAGAAGAGAGTTCTCCTTTCCACCTAGAAAGCTTTCCCGCATTTCAGTATCTTTTTTATAGAAGACGTGACATAGACTGCAACCCACATGATGCTACTGTGGCATTCAAGTAAATTTGAATTTTTCAAGTAGGATTTCCTGCTACATGCTACCCTGTATTTCAAAATATACTGAGGATGTTCTCATCACTCCTTGTTGCTGCCATCAATAAAATGAAATTTTTCTTGGCAGAAATTTTCTGTCTATATTCTAGAGCATATTGATTAAATACATGATGTAGAAAATTAAATGAAAGTTAAATATAGATGGCTCTTTTTTAGAATGAAATGTTTTCAAAAGGCTTTATTCTGTGCTGATTTAACTTAGTTATAAAAACAAAAATTTGCAAATTTTCTTAGGAGGACTGGTTCCTCCTAAGCTATGTTAATAATGACATTTTCATCATTACTTATGGGATGCATCTATGAACAGAAGGTAGGATGCACAAAACACCCTCTTTGAGATGATACACTCCTAGCTGAGTGAAATTTTATTGAAGAATTTTGGATTTTTCCAACTACAGAAACAAGCTGGGTTTCTTGAGCACATGAGTGCTATATACAAGTGCCTAGATCTAACCCCCAACACACACTTTGGTTGGATTTCTGTGCCAGGTGCCCAAATCTCTGCTGCACCCTTTACTAAGTGAATACCAGCTGCCTGCATGCAGCACACAGGAGGAGAGGACACACACAGGCATGGTGCAGAGGTGTTTGTGAGGAGAGCACATATCCCCTTTTATTCTTCTCGCCCCAAAGTGTGAGGCAGAGCTGACTGTGCAACCACCATCCCCAGGGCCTGATTGTCCACTCCATTTCACATGTCATGGCTGTGCAGTGGAAATCAATGAAGTTATACAGGCAGAAAATTGGTGAAACAGAGAGTGGCCCTCACCCCCTGAAGGGGTTTCAGTTCACTAGCAGGAGAAACAACCCTTGTACATACATTTGTCAATCTGGTCCCATCTACGTCAATTAAAAGTATTGCTTTTGACTTCAAGGGAGTCTAGTCACATTTGTGCACTGTTCAGAACACGCTCTGGAGAAAGGGAAAGCCCTTTTCAAGAGAAAGGCCTTTTTTCAGGTAGAGGTTAAAACCTGTATACACTAATGATGAATGGTATTTAAATAAAGTTAGCAATATTCTTTCCATTTGAAGGCGCAAGGTATTCAAGTGTTCAACACAAAACAGCAGATTTCTGATCAATACTATTTTTTAAATGGCTATCATTAATTCTCTGCCTCTGACAGAAATAAAGAGAAGATCTTTAATCTAGGGTTGATAATTTATAGAGAGTTAAACTATAGGTTGTGTGCAAATTCACACATTCTCTTTTAGAAAAATTCATAAATTCACATGAAAGAGAAGATGCCATGCAGCGAGCTGCAGTTTAACAGCAGGGAGTAGGACCCAATGAAATGATGGCCACTGACCCACACAGTAACCTTTGCTTACAGTCTCACCAAAAAATCACTGCTGATGTCTGTTACATAAAGGACAGAGAAATAACAGATACACTCTAGGCGAGATGGCAACCTCTCCCTCCACTTAAAGTTATTTTCAATTTTTCACACTGATGCAATCAAAAACTTAATAGACTGCAGGTTTTTTTTCATGCAAAATAGGAAATGCCTATTACTTTAATAAAGATTATGATAATTAAGTAAGATGATAATTATTTTTTTCCCCTCTTGATTTAAAATACAATAGGCAGGCAAACTCAACCTAGGAACTCAGTTAACTGAAGAACACAGCATGGGAGTAACATTAAAAATACATAATGTGATTCACCCAAAAACAAAGAAAGTTACACGTTTTGTAAAAAAAATTTTAAAAGAGAGAGACACATGTAGATTGAGATTAAGTTTTGGATTATAAAAGGGTATGAAAAATTAGACAATAGGTAGAGCACACAAATGCAAGAACAACAACAAAAAAAAACCACAATACACTGAGTGCTGTTCATTATGTCATTATTTCAGGTTCTTCCTACAAAGAGAATCAGTCCTGTCAGAAGAAGGACATGGTGGGTTTTTATTCAGGGGAAAAAACCCTGCTACAACAGCATCATAACTCTTTTAAGCATAGAAATATTCTAATTAGAATGTGTGCTAACTACACTAAAAGTCCCTCTTTGATTGCCAAAAATAACTATTTCTCTAGCATGGAGAGAGTTTTAAAATTAATCTAAGTACTACAGCATTCCCATTTTGAAAATAAATCCTTCTGTGTCAAAACATAAGACTCCATTCTACCTTTGCGAAGCGAATCGTTTTTCTGTGTATTAAACAAGATTTTGATGTTATAAGAGCCCGGGGAATATTTTGTGGGTTTTTTACATTCATCTGTCATGGTTTAGGAATGGTATCCCTCAATTTAGTACTCCCACTAGAAAGAAAGCCACAAGCCACCCCCCTCTCCTTCCCCTGGGACACAAAGGGCAGAGATGGCAGGTTGAAATAAGAAGACTACTGGAAACAGAATGAAATAATCACAACATCTTTTTTTAAAGGTGCCTAAGATAAGAAAAGTTACTTCAATAAAAACTGGGTGTTCAGACCCCTGCTGGCCAAAGTTGTATCCCCTATTAGCCACATCCAGCCTGAAGCAAAGTTAGACTAGGCCACAAAGCTTGAGAAGTTAAAATAGTTTCGAATGCGAAGTGAATCGCCTTTTTTTTAAAGTGCATATGTATTTTGCAAGACTCCAGCATATTACAGAAATTCTTAGAAGTAAACCTTTAGCAGCTAATTAACCACAGAAGTTTATCCTTTTCAGGAGGACAGAGCATCTGCTGAGCAGAAGTAGCTTACAAAGACCATGAAGAAAATAAAAATACCCCAGAATGCAATAGGTGAAGAGAAGCCACATTCACTTAAACAAGTTAGTAGGTACTACTGCTAGATTCTTTTTTTTTTTTTTTTCTTGGATACACTTGTTTGGGTACCAAATGCCTTCTGCTTCCCCTGACTGGAACATCAGCAGCACCCAGCCTGCATCCCAAAAGAGAGCTCAATGCAGGTCTGAGTGCCCAGTGACTTACTGCCTTCATCTAATGAAGCACAAGCACTCTCACATCCTGTTTACAGGCACATTATGGTGATCCACAGACCTTGCTAAAGGCAGAATTATATAGCAAAACACTTTAAAGAAACTCAGATGAAAATATAGGTCTTATAAAAAATTGGGCATCTATTCCTTGTGATTCTTCCACTAACTGATTCAACTACAGTTGACAGAGCTTTAGTAAAATATTAAATCTCTATATGGGTCTTTATGCATTTCTCTCTATTTGGCTTCATAAATGAATGAAAGACTTTGATTAAATGTAAGAAATAAATAACATAAAACAGCTTCTGGTCTCTCTCACACAGGAAGGATTACAAACAAGTTGTGTCTGAGCTTGCACTGTAACCTCCCACCTTGGAGCACCACCCCAGGGACATGTTCATCAATGTAACCACTGCCCTCCTCTGAGCACCAAGGGAGATCAGGGCACACATGCCACAGGCAGCCTTCTCCTGTGATCACTGAACTCAAAATGTTTTAGAGTCAGACATGAAAGAGGGAAGATGGATAAAATCCAGCCTGACTTCCTCAACATTCATGGGGAGACTCAGGAGCTGCATGCCATCAGAGCAAGGCAGGACTGCAATACAGATGCTGTAATGAAACTGCACAGTTGGTGGCAAAGTCTCAGCCTGATTTTTGATGGGAAAAAATCCACTCACTGGAAAAGAAAAAAACAGATGACCTGAGCCAGTGAAGTCTTATTTCTCTTCACATTTTTCCAGGGCAAAGAGGATAATCTGTTCTCACTCCTGATGCAATCCTATGAACAGAGGATAACAATTTATGTAGAATTCAGTGTCATTTTCAACAAGGCAAAGGAATTCAGATTTCTCTTCGCTGTTATTAAGTACAATTTGGCTTGTTAGGAATGCTGGATAAGTAACAACAGCCTGATGAAGTCCATTGTTTATGCTAGGAAATGCATCCTTGTCAGAGACTTATTCAGGGGTGCACTGATTCCAGTTTGTGGGAAGAGAAACGCTGTGCACTGGCTCTGTGCTAACATGAAGGAAAACCACCTTAAAAACTAACTTTTCTGACAACTCTCAGAACTTCTGAAAACTCTTCTAACTACGCTGCGGAAAAAAAAATGAAAACTATGAAAAAGTTCAGAACATGGAGTATTGCCAATATGCCTGACACTTCATGCAGTGGGTTCCAGCTTTGTGGAAGATATATGCATCCCAGCTTCCTTCCACCATGGTGAGTAAAGCTGAGATTTTCACACAACAGCCCTCTTTTTTCCTTTCCAAACAAAGCACTTCTACTCAAAACACTGATTAACACTCTCCTTTTCAACAATAAAAAAAAAACACTTTACCTGGAAGCATGCCAGTTTTTCATCTTGTAGATCTATCACCCGTCTCATTCTTTGAGCTTCTTTGCTCTGAGGCATTTCAGAAGATGCACTTACATAAAAGCCTACTCCAGCATAAAAATGCTACCTCAATAAAAGGCAGGCAGGCAGCATCAGCACCTGGGCACCAACACTGCAGCAAGCCCCATGCTCCATTGTAACAAGGAGCCCAGGCTGCCGAAGATGATTTGACCAACTGATGTTTTGAATGCCTGAAAATCCTATGGTGACAATTCCAAGAGCAGCCCTACTTTATTAATATGCCATTACAAGAATTTTTATATTCTTTTTCTCTCCATGCAGCCTTTACAATCACATATCAATTGCACCACTCCAGGGGCACAGCCCAGTGCTGTCTCAGTGGGAATAGTGTTGATTGCCCCACTGTACATCACCTGTTAGCTTTTCTTTAAAAGGTTCTCACTTCAAATCCCGCTGTTTTATAGTTCAACTTAGGTCCTGCTGTTTTGTAATTCAGATATAGCACGCAGAAGGGTTTGGGTTTACCCCAGGATATGTTTTACAGAACTGCATTTAAAACCAACATTCACTTTTATTGAAATCGTTCATCCTGTAAGTTTTAGTCTGCTTGAGTGAAAAAGAACATAACATTTCTACAGTGATGAAATACAGGATCTTTTTCTATGAAGAAAAAAAAAGTTGTTCCACAATAAAAAAATTCTATTTAAATGCTCATTTGATTTTTTTTCTCTTTGTACATGTAGAGTATATCCCTTTTCTGGTGTTCAATACACACATCATACATTTTGTAAAAGTTACGTATGACCCAAACCACCCACACACAGATTAATGTTACTGAGCAGCCTCACTTGGAGAGTGGAGGATTTGCTTTGTTCAACTGGGATCTCATTTCAAGCCTGGCCTTCACTACAGAAAATTAGGAGCTGTGAAAAAAAAAAAATAAAATCAGTGGGCTATTATCACATTTCACCCTATGTTCTTAGAGAATTTCATCCAATCCTTTTGCCATCCAAGACATTTTGATCCACAGCCTTGTCTAAGTCCACTTAACATTTCCCAAGGTCTGCCTGAGAAAGGTGCAGTGACTCTGCCTCTGCTGATCCACCCAGGCACAGCTGGGCCACGGAGCTGAGCTGCAGCTGGCCCTGGGAGCCCCACGCTGTATTGCTCTTGCTTCTAGTGCTAGCTAAATCTCTGCCAAGAAAAAGCCATTTGAGGGAAATTTAAATGCCTTCTGCTATTTCTGGCACAGAGAAGGACTGCAAGGCATTGTTGCATCCATCTGCATTTTCAGCACTGAACAGCGTGCTGTTTATTCCAGGTCAAGCCTCAGATTTCCCCATATGAAAAGCAGGAAATACCTATGCAGCCACAGAGACCCTTTTGGATTGGGGAAATTAAAAAAAAATCACAATAAGAACTCTGAGAGGAACCATGCTAGGTCCCATCCCTTGACAGTTGTCTACAGTCTACAATGAGCTGATCACAGAGTAGTTTCCAGTCTACTGACAGCAGGAGTTACCATAGCAAATTCCATAAAAATAAAGAAACAAAACAGCAGTAATGGTAACACTGATAAATCCATTAGCCTCCTACCAATACATTATGCCTATGGAACACTGAAGAACTTGATGAAGGCACTGTCACTGCCAGAAAGATTTTCTATCTGAAATAAATGAACTAATTCATGAGATGCAACACAAATGGACATTGCTTTTGCTAACTTGTAAAACTCCACCAAATCTATGACTGTATTTCAGCTCCTTCTACCTTCTGGGTGACTGCTTCTCACATGTTTTAATGCATTTTGCAAAAACTTATTTTCCAAAATCCTGAACTTCTACACAGAACATCAATATAGGGGCACTTACATTAACTTAGATTTCCTAGTCTCCAGTTAGTAGCTTGTACTCTATGGATTCAAAATTAAACTGACTACACATGTTTTAGTTTCCTAGGCAGGAAACTAGACAGAAATCCTTGGACACTTTAATTACCCAATATCCTACTACTTGAATTGGAAGGAGCTGCTACTTTACATACATTAAATTTACACATTTAGACATCATATACATGCAACTCATGTTTTTTGTGTGTATGTGTGCACATACACACAGAACATGTGCATGCAGTAAATGTCAGATCAGTGCACAACCTACTCTTTATAGAAATTACATTAATATATTTTACTGCTCCTTTACATTCATTAAGCCATGTCCATGAAACTCCAGAGCCTAAACAGAACTAGTCTGGACCTCATGCAGAGATGGCTGCGCCAAAATCCATTCAACCACTTCACCCTCTCTGTCTCTTCTCCCTTCATTGATATGGATTGATACATAAACAGGGAGGATGTATGCAAGCAAAGTGGCACATTACTAATTGCACCATCTTCATTAATATTGCATTATGTTTCTCTGTGCTGTAGAGAATTGACAATGCAAAAAGATGTCAAGAGCTTATCAAAATGTGCATATAAATATTTGGTCCCATTTTTAACATGAACATCCTAGCAGTCTCTGCTGCAACAGCCCAAGCTGGAGAAAGGGTCATTTATCAGCTGCTAACCAGGAACAAAAGAAAAATAGCCTTAATTTCCCAAACACTCAGAGCTACTTGCATCTTTCCTGTGCCCCTTGGATAATTAGGCATCACTGCAGAATAAGAAATCCTCACTGTGCTCCAGAGATATCTGTCTGTAAACAAAGCACTTCCAATTGTAAAAAAAAAAGTCTTAACAGAAAGACAGATAAGAAGAGGTCTTTATCAGAGTCACACAGAACTTTAGGACAATCACTGCATAAGGACCAGTCAAAAAGGAACATTTCTAGACAGGAAACACCAAAATAAATAGAAAGCCATCTTTTAGCCCAAGTATAAGACAAAGACTGTATCTTGTATTTGGTTTGCTTGTAACTGTATAGTGTGTGCCCACAATCAGTGTGGATTTAAATGAAAACATTTGTGGACTTTTTTCACAAGGGCAAGAGATCAGGATTAAATAAAGAGGCATTGTAGTGCTGCAGAATCTGCAAAGGATCATTCATTTCAGCAAGTGCAGAATGTTAAGTTCCGCCCCATGTACTGATTAACACTTTTGATTTCCAAGCAAAGCTTTATGTTTTTAGCAACACATAACTGCAAAGAGAACAAATACAAGGAGAACATCCAAAATCTCTTTTGTTCTTTCCATCTTCCTCTGCTTCTCTCAGAGGCTAAGAATTTGGGCAGCTCAGCACTGGCAGAACCTACACTGTTACAAGTCGCATGTAAATCTGAGACCAGGCACAATAAACCAAATAAACAAACATACAACTAAGCACAGTATTCTTCTTCCAAGTTTAACTCTGCAACTGTCTCAGAACCAGCTGCTTACAGAACAGAGAAAAGTTTTTCCAGAGTCAGGAATGGATTTTTTTTCTGCCTGTACTTCAAGCCTTTCTTTCTACTTTGCCACTTTGTGAGAAGCCTCACTGAGTACTTCTTATACAGAACTGAGATCCCAGATGGCATCCTACTCTAATTTGGGTAATATTTTTGTCAGAACTAGAGTTAATAATTAAAAATTAATAACTCAAGAGACATATTGTCCTGAGAAACCTGTCAAGCTATCTTTTAATCTTGTAATTAAAGTTCAAACACTTTCTGTCATGTAAAAATCTATGCATTCTAAGAAATATTTCAGTCATTAGGGCATAATTTCATTCATTTACAGACAGCAGTATACTAATTGAAGTCAGCATGGAATTGGGAGGTCACCTAGTAGATTTTTTTGCTTCTTCTTCTTCACTTATCTCTGATGGATATCTTTTATGCTGATAAGATGCAAATATAGACTCATGCAATTAATGTTTGCTAAAAGCTATTTATTTTCACTGAGTTTTCTTGGGAAGAAGTTTGCTTTCTTCATAGAAACCTGTGTAAACCTGTTCTCTGCATTTGAAGGTGAAACAGTGCTTGTATCACACCAACCTCCCATACACTGAGAGGGCAGCAGGTCAGAGGTGGGGAAAAGGCTGGAAGGGGACACAGCTGGGACTGCTGCCTCCACTGACTGAACAGACCCTCCATTCCATTCCACACCATGCTTAGCAATAAAATCTCAAGGAAATGGATGGGGTGTGAGGATGTTCGTGATGGCATTTGTCTTCCCAGGAAATCATTACATGTGTTTGATAGGAGAGGGAGAGATGATTAGAGCTGGAGTTTTGCTGTAGGCTGGGGTCAGCCCACCACATCATTCTTTCTGAATATTTTCTGGGGCTATTATTTATCTTGCCTCCTGTGCACTTCACTCACAGCATTCAAATCACAACTTAAATGATCCCGCTAGAGCAATACCCTGCATGCCTTCCTCAGTAAAAATAGGCCACATCTTCTTCCAAACTGACCTTGGTAATCAAGCAAAGTCATCAAAACCTCAAAACTGAGCAAATAATCTGGAACAAGGTGATAGAGAGTCATAGAATATTCTGTGTTGGAAGGGTGATCCACAAGGATTATCAAAGTCCAGCTCCTGACCCTGTACAGGGCAGCCCTAAAAATCACACCATGTGCCTGAGAGTATTGTCCAAACACTTCTTGAGCTCTCTCAGGTTGGTGATGTGACCACTTCCCTGAGGAGCCTGTTCGAATGCCCAGTCACCTCTGGGTAAAACAAAAATTTCCTAATATCCAACCTAAATGTCCCCTGACACAGCTTCAGGCAATTCCCTCAGTTCCTATCTGTGGTCACCACAGAGAGGAGATCAGTCCTACCCCTCTGCTTCCCCCATGAGGGAGCTCTAGACCACTTTATGTATATAAATATAGATAAAATGTCTTTCAAATAGTGATTTTTGAGTGGTTTTATTTTTAAACAAAACTTACATGAGAAAAATCATGCATTCTATTGAGGGTACCAATATCACCCAGCAATTTTGGTGCAAACTGATCAAATCCTCCTGCTGATCGCCAATTGATTAACATTTACTGGAAGAGTATGAAGAATTACTGAACAATTTCAGTGGTATTAAACAATTTGAAGCACTACCAGACAATGTATTCCTACATAGACAAGGCTTTCACAGTACAACTGCTTAATATTCCAGAAATACCCATGTAGTGATAATTCTGTTTAAACATTTACATAAGTGAGGACCTTGCTCCATCAGAGCACAATACATTTGGAAACAAAGCCTCTCACATGATAATAGTCTGCTTCTGCCCTACATCCCTCTGGCACAGGAACAACAGCTTTCTTTATTTACAAGGCACCCAAGTAACCAGGCAAGATCTTGAATCCCAGTGCCCAGTCTTGCAATTTTGATAAGCAGACTAAGGAGGGAGCAACCAATTTCCATTTGTACACAACAAAACAGGCTGAAGAGAGAAGAAAGTTCATAACTAAGCAGAATGTGCCAAATATTGAGCTATCATTAATTGAAGGCAAATCTTCAAATGTTTTTAAATGCCAAGCCTTCCCTCTTAACAGCTGCAAGTAAGCCATTTTCTCCCAGTTCCACAACAAGCCCCAACACCACTGAAAAATCAATATGCATGTTTCAATAGCCAAATACTCACAGAAACAAGTAGAATTATAATACAAGTCCTTGTGCAAAGCAAATAAGTGGGTCTGAAATGATTTAACCACCAAACATGCAACTATCATTGAGAAAAACTGACAGCACAGGAAATGCTTCTTTGAAATTGAAGTGAGGTACAGGAAAAGGACTTGTGCAAAACCAATGGTTGGATCAGTCATGGCAATTGTGGCTCAGTTTTTCTTCTCTATACTTCAGGCCTCAAAGCCTAAACAAAGAATAACAAGACCTATTTGGTGGGCTCCCATCAGAGAAAGGCAATATAAGAGCTACAGAGGAACTTGTGAATAGCTTTGCCCGTTATTGTTCTCTATCAGTATGGAGCATGGCATGCTAAATCCAATGCATGTGAACAAGGGAGTGGAGTCAATTTCCATGCAAAAAAACTCAATTCATTATACTGACTGCAAACTGTATGGGATGGAGGGGAGCAAGAATCAATGAAAAGCAAGGTTATTTGTGTGTATGCAGAGATTTAACTGCTGACACACACATGTACTCTGCAAAATCAGGTGTACAAAAGGCTTCCATTAATCTTTTGAATCTTTTAGTGACTAACAACAATAAAAACAGCAGTGTCTGGCTACATGGAGGTTATAAAGGAGCAACTAGAAACACATTTCAAGAGCAAAGAAAGTCTTATCAGTGTTCCTTTACTAGCAAAGAACACAGGAAAATAAAATTACAAAGATCTTTACATAACCAAACTGCTTCATACTTGATGGCAATAGCTTCCACCTTTACCATATTTTCAATGCATCCCAGAGACAGGGAGAGAAGTGGTGGTCTAACACCTTAAAGACAGAATAGAGATAAGTAACAGACACTTGTCTTCTGCATCCATTTATTGCTGCAGTAATGTACTAGATGACACCACAGAAGCCATAAAGTTGCAAGATCTCCTCCAGGAAAAAAATGCATAATGCCATAGGAAAACTCATTCACAGTATATTATTTACATCACAGTTATTCTTAGAGCCCCCAAATACCACTAGTTCAGGTATATGCAGAAGTGCATCACTGGACTCTGATTCACCTGGTGAATGGTGGAAAGGGGAAAACCACACCTATATGGCCTTTTCCCAGTGATAAAGATTCTTCATCCTTTGAAAAATCCTAAAAGTAATCCATTCGGTTCCAGCATATCTACTCCTGCCTAGACAGAGAAAAGAGTGTCAAACTGAAGTTTCTGCAGTCCAAATAACATCTCACATCTCTCACCCTAGTCCTACAATCTGCAGCAGAGATAGGAAGGCAACAAACCCGAAGAGCATAGACAAAAAAAATCCCAAATTGCACATTTATCAAATATCAGCCCTACTCTTCCCTTGTCTTTCATGTGGAGAATAGTTAAAAGCCCATACTAATTAAATTATAAGCATTTGCTCCAAAGAATGAGGTGGACAGTGTAAATACGGCTTCACTTGTTTTCTTAATGTCTGTCTCCCAAACAGGAACAGGGGCTCCTTACTAAGGAACAGTCATCATTTTGCAAGCAGAGACACATATTGAAAAGGTTACTTTGGAGGCTGGTCCCTTTTGGAAGAACAAAACCATTACTTGAGTAGAAACTCAGTGTCTCATTCACATTTCTTAACATTTTGTACCTAATAGTGAAAAATCTTCCATCTCATTAAAATCTGAATAAAAATGTATTAAGCAAATGAGCTTCATATTTGTTTTCTAACACAGCTGAAGTGTTTTCAGATTGGCTTCAGCCCAACAGAAACACATCAAAAGTGAAGAAGCCATGCAGAACAGTCATTTATTGAGCAATTTTTGAGTAATAAATAATACCACAACACTTTGATTTTGGGGTGTTCTGAAACAAGCAACTGCCAAGAACTGAGAAATACCTTGTTCAAACCAACAGGACTTCTAGGCTGAGTTACATCTGGCCAAGCTCTGACTACAGCTCTTCTTCTCAGGGTCCTCAGGTCTAATCCTTTGCACACTTTATCTTTGTTGGCTCAGATTTGCTAGCAGTTTTCTGCTTTGTTCTGGTTTTAAAAGAGTCTGAAGCTGGAACAAGCATTAATTGCACCATTTCCAGTGAAACAGGTTAAAGTTTTCACCTGGAAGATATCCAAGATACAGTGGTATTAGTTTCTAGCCAAAGCAGCTGAAATTAAAATCTTGGCCCTTCGAAATAGAAAATGGGCAACTTCTGTGCAATTTTGTTGTGCAGTATCATCAAAATGCTCCAGGTTTTTTCTAATGTGGAAAAATAAACCGACAAAATCTGTAATCCCAAAAAACTGCTGAGAATCAGAACTGTTCTCTCTGTTCACTTATCGTAAAATACTCAAGATGCTCAATACCCAAGTGTATGTGGTATGAAATTAAACTGCTTTGTTATTATAATTTTGAGAGGGGGAAAAAAATGAAGGAACTCACTAAAAAGTTACTTTCAACAGCTATTAAATTCTAAATCCTTGGATAACATTTTGAAGTAGAACCTGCAGGACCACATGGCCTGATCTCATCTGAAAGCATGGCACCAGCACGTTGTGAGGATGCAGCAGAGGTGGGCTCACACCAGCACACAGATGTTCTCATGCCAGAGACATCACCAGGCTCATGTGCTGTAACAAAATAAGTATGAAAGAAAAAACTAACTTGGGACCTTCCTTTGTTTCTTCCTGCTTTACCAAGATATCTTCCTCTATAATTTGCATAAAACTAATTATGGGCTTTTTGAAGTAGAAGATCTTTTTGAATCCGGTCTTATGGGCTTTGCCATATATCCATTTCTTCAGACTCTAAGCCAGGCTCCACATTAGCTCAGTCACCACTTAAGCGTAATTACTTAACAATCTGGAAAAGCACCAACTATATGCAATAAAAGTATGAGCATAAGAAATATTATTACTTCTAAACATAAATCAAACACCAGTGATAATTCCCCATAGTGCTGAAAGGCTATGTGTAAGGAATCCCTTAAAATTAATCCCTTAAAAATTACTGTCCTCATTTATTAAATCCTCCAGATGGGTTTCCCAGACCTTGTCTGTCCCTAAACATCTTCTTTCATATTCCTTAATGTAACCCTGCCAGATAGTCAAGGTTTCCAGTGGGAGCAGTGGCATGCTTTTGTACCTAATGTACCAAACCCATCAGAGATTCACAAATCCCATGGAGGCACTTACTTTTGAAAACCAAACTCAGAGTCTGGAGATCAAAACAAGTAGTGAGTACATATGACAGTGCCTTTGCCACATTAAGTGATTTTATCACATCCTTTGATTAAAAAAAAAGTGAGATCTGACACTGCAGGCATTTTGCAGCACATCACCTGCAAAAAGTGGTTTAAAAAGCCGCATTTAGAAAAACATGCCAGATTTTGCAACTTTTTTGAATTAATGCTGCTTTTAGAAATTCTTTATAATCTATACATACAGCTAGTACCACAGACATGGGTAGGAATGGATCATAATATACCGAGACTTGCAATAAAAAGACCAAAGACACAACTTTAATTTGACTCAGGAAAAAGAAAAAAAATCCGTAGCACTGCCAGTGCCTTGGCCCTGCAGGAGTGCAAAGAACTTGCTAATTGGAATTCCCAGGTGCTCCCAAGCAGCTGCCCAAGCTGCACATTACAACACAAGCTACAGCTCCCCCATGGTCTCTGCCAGACCTAGCAAATGGAACAGGTAAGCAAAAAGGGTTTTCCCTCCTCATCTCCATATCTGGTAAAAGATGTTAACATACCAATACACCCAAGCATGCTCACAAACAAACCCATCTCTATTAATAGCTAAGTTTGAAGCTTCACAAAAAGATGAACACAGTCATCCTGACCTCACTGTGTCTGAAGGGGGACACCCTTGCTCTGGCTGGATACAGGTGATAGAACCCTTACACTTTTATTCCATTACTGACTTGTGATATGATAAACACAGACTGTCAGAGTTCAGGTGAGGATTTCACTGCTTTTCACCTCTCATTTCCCCTCAAGTCCTCACCCTCTCAGGACATTATAACTGCTGACAAGACTTTGTTCTGCACTTTCTACTAGACATACAAAGTTTATTAAATACTTGTATATTCTCAGACATTTATTCTCCTGTTTTCACTTATTGATTTCCACTCTTCTCTACTATTATTGTCTTCTCACAAATGAGTTATTGGTATGAAGAACTTTAAATTCATCTGTGTGAAAGAGCCGTGGAAAAGCAAAATACATTGCCTTAAAGCTTTGATAGTTTTATGTAGTCACAAATTAATTCTATAAAAAAAAAAAAAAGAAAAACATCCACTATAAGTAGTGCTGGGAAAATTCATCTCATGCCACTGAAAATAACAGATTCAAAAGCTAAAAAATAAAGTCTTCCAAGAAAAATAATCTAATTAGGGGTACAACTTCCCCCCTCTCCCTTGTATTCATGAAGTTTAAACTTTCTCTGTAGGTTTAAATCGCTTCCCACTTGACTTTTGTTTTTCAGCCCAAAAACCAACAGCACTGAGGTCCCAGTGATGAGGAATGACTCACCAGCAAGTGCTGAGTCACAATCATACCAAATACAGTCTTACATCTTGATGGAGCATCAAATTCAATAGCTTTGCTTAGTCACTTCAGCTTGTCCTAATTCCTATGATTCACTCAATTTCAAAACTCTGATTTCTGATTTCTTGTTTTTTCCTTGCAATATATATTCCATTTTATAACTCTTATACAACTCTTAAAGTAGAATTGTTGCAAGCCATCACTAACCCTCAATCAGATCCTGGGCTTCAGACACAAGATGTGTCACTTATCAAATCCAAGTGGCCAATACGCCGCAGCACACATTGCATTAATTTGGAAGTGCTGATCTCCCACTCCTTGCACACCTACAAAGAATTCCAGCTGACAGCAGAAGATACGTGCAGCAGGATTTCATCTTGCCTTGACTCATGCCAGCAAGAACCTACCATCAGCTAAAAGTGTGACCTTTCTCTGGGAGGGCTCCTCAGCCTGACAAGGTAAGGCACAAGAAGCGAGCGCTCAGCAGTTCATGCAGAGGGTGAGGTATTGGACCACGATTAAACAAGCCAGCGTTGGAGTGACAGATTTCCGATTCCTTAGTCATTTCAGTGTGTTACCTTTTTTCCTGTAGGTAGATAAAGCAAAATTACTCTACCCAGCTGTTTATCTGTTCATCCAACTACTTATATATGGAAGAGGCTAAGTTTGGCCTGAATTCAACTAAGGTAATAAATTTATTTCTCTTCACAGAAATTGACAGCAGTGTTTTACCTAATTACTGCTGGCATTTCAGCCAGGATCCAGAGAACTTCTCTAAAAGGTTGCAGGCAGGCTAGCATGGGGGGATGAAGGAAATTCATCATGGAGAGGGGGAAAGGCAGATGCAGTGAATAGGTTTCTGATGACTGCCACACTGCAGTGTGGCAGGAGGCAATTATCACTACACTGTTATTTATTTTTCTGTCTTCGGGCAGTTTTTGTGCTTCCTCACAGTGCATTTCTGCAGCAGCTGCACTAACAATTGTTGTGCTGGATTAGTGGTTAATAAGCTTGTTAATGCTGAAGGCACCCAGCCAGTTATGTACATTCAGAAAAGTTTCCCTTATGAAAAGATACTGTGAGGAAGGCAGGGGTCATCTCTGGGGAATTCTGGGAATAAAACAGACCGCACAAAATCATATGGAGTTCACAGAAATCCTGCAATAATGGTTTTATGTCTTTACCCTTGCTGAAGGAACTACAGCTTTGAAGCTTCTTTGGCCAGCTATTCTGACTTCAACAATAGTCAATAATAGTATGATTTAAAAACTAAGCCAAGAGAAAAAAATAAATATTTAAACTTTTGTCATAACATGAATGAAGTGTGGGTCAACATTCTCCATAGGCTGCAAGTTTTCAAGTCCTCCTCCAGGTGTTCGCTACAATACTTCATTTTTTAAAAAAGCTCACCCTAGTTGCAAGCTCTTTTCTCTGAAATATTGTCCTTCTCCATTATATATTCCAATGTAAGTTAATTAAAAGCATACCTTGATCAGTCTAAAGAACTCTTCAAGAGGTAGCTTTCCTACAGCTACCTGAGATTCATAAAGCTATCCTGACACTATTGTTCTAGACATCCAAGATCTACCCCTAAAACAGAAAGCAAAGACAGGCATGACCAAGTTAATTCTACCTCTACCTCCCCACTTCCACCTAGGCTGAAGTACTGAATGTCTATATCCATCTGAAAGTGAAATATGCTTCAAGAGAAGAAATAAGAGACCCACCCCAAAGCAAATCCTGTCTTGGTGTCTTAACACTCACCTGGTTCTGTGACTGGTCTAATGTACATAGGGGATAGGCTTGAATCCAGGCCTCACACTATGGTGGAAAGCATGCTGTGGTGGGTATAGTAAAAGCAACCTTGGCACCTGCATGTCCTTTTAAAATTCTACTTTACTCAAAAGCTGAAAAAAATTAGTTCAAACATGACTGTCTTGAAGCTTTAGACAGAAAGAAGTCAATTTTTGACATGCTGATTTTGTTTCTGCTGAGAACAATACTTCACCAGGAAAATGCCAAGCAACTTCATCAAAAATTACCACCTCCTTTTTATAGAAGTACAAAACACTACCCCGCTCAAAAGATATGTACTTGTATTTCTAATTACCAGTGTCAGCAGCTGTGGGGTAGCCAATACCTCTCTTCAGATGTTTGACATGATAAATGTTGGAGAGCTGCTAGTGATATCAAAACTGACTAGCAGGACCACAGCTGAAGAGAAAAAGAGGCAAAAGATCAGGAAAAAAATAGCAAATTATATATGTATGCATGCTTTTATATGCCTTATATATTCAAACTGTTAAAAGACACCTTCTAAAAGCCTCAAATCCTGTTTTTAACACAGCTGTCTGCTCATGCAGCTCAGTGACCTTGGTGCACTATAAAAACCAATACAGTTACTCAAGACTGATTTCAATAACTTTCTGGAAAGGGTCCAAAGCAGCTTCTGCAGTCTCTGCATCAAAGACAACACAGAAAAAGAAAGGCAGAAAATAGCTGGTCTTAAATCTGGTGTAAGACTTGCACAGTTTTCTGCAACAACTTAAACATATTTTCCATGGGCAGATGTCCTGGTTCCAGCCAGGAAGGGGTTAAGTTTTTCCAGTGTCCAGGAAGGGGCATGGCCAGGACAGAGTTTATTCTGTACCACCTCACATCACTGCCAGGGCACAGGAAAAGGCTCTCTTCCAGGGAGAAGTGGTTCCTTCCCTGGCACAGGGAGCTGTCCAGTATTGTCCATTACTGGTTCAGTTTTCCATGTGAATCATTTATGTTCTTGCACCCTCTGTCATTAGGATTGCTGTTACTGTTTATTTTCGTGTCCCATTGCTGTTTCCAGTAAATTGCTCTTGTCTCAACCAGTGATCTTTGCCTTTGGGCCTCCAAATCTGCTCTCCATTGAAAAGTGGGGAAGGGGAGGGCAAAAGTGGGGGCAACAAGCAGCAGTGTGGTTGTGATGGGAGCACTTAATTGGAGAATACCATTCCTAAACCATGCCAAGACCATCAGGCAACTACACCCCACCTACACGCTGGGGTCAGCAAAGAGCTACCACATTTCTATTCTTGCATCAAGCAGCACAATGTTTGCTTAACTACAATTTTTTCTAATCAATGGTAGAATTTTACTTCTGAACTGCAGCATTTTGTCCATTATTGCCAAGGGCTGTACTGTCAAGACACCAGTAATGGTGTTTTGCTTTTTGAAACATTCCATTGCTAAGTATTTGCTAGTTTAAATATAGTTATCCATTCAGCTACCAAAATATTTTATTCTACCACTGGACCCATCAAAGCAAAGAAAAAAAAAAAAAAAGAAACAACCTATGCCAACCAACACTGATAATCTAAGCAGTAGCCAAGTGTACCAGAATATCAGTTTATACACAGAAAATGAGGATCTGCTTATTCAGAATGCAAATCTCTTGAATCCTTAAGTGTTCCATCAGGAGTCTTGGACTGCACCTCTCTGCACAAAATTAAGGCTGCTTTCTGCAGGATACCAAATATACATTCACTGAGACAGAGCATCACTAAAACAAATATCAAGGCACAAACAAAACCAGACTTGAACCAATGATTGAACAGAGCCAGTTCAGCCTCTTCAGTGATAGAAATGGTCTTGATGTCTTTTCATATCTCATTGGAAACTATTTAAACAACAGCCTTTCCAAATCTTTACTCACACAGATCTTTCTGTGAAATATTTACCCATGACCAAATGGACTGTATTGCTTATTTGCAATTGGTCAAGTACTGCTTTTTGTGTTCACTGGATGTGCAATGTTTGCAATGAGCTTGAGGAAAAGAAGCTTCTCAAAACTCTAGAGAATAAAATCTGGAAAGATCAAGGTTCACCAGTCTGTTAGCAGGGGGAGAAAGAAAATACATTAAAAAACCCCAACAATACAGCTTTTTAAGGTTTCAGTCCTGGCTTCAGAGTGAACTCCTTCAGAATGATGGCTAAGGCCACCCTCAGGTCCCTTAAGGGACCAGCATGACCTTAGAACACGTCTGAGAGATGTGACAAATCAAGAATTCATTATGATGCTGATGTCAGACCCCTCATCAGATGTGCCCATCTAGGAGAAAAGCCAGCTTGGTTACAGATAAGGTCTAAAACCTGTAGTTCATTCCCTTAAAAACTGTTAGAATTACAGTACTAAGTACTCATCATTATACCTGCGGGCTTTCTGTACTGCATTTATTTTAAAAAAAGCAAACAAAAACACCAAGGAAAAAAAATAAAAACCCAAATTAAAGAAAATAGCTTAAGGGGAGCCTGTATTTCTGAATCAAATCACAGCTTTAAATGCTGTAAAAAGGAATCAATTTCCTTCTATATCGCCTTTTAATGTGTTACCAACTTTTCTCTTTTTGTCATCAGACATTTCCTTTTCAGGCTTTCATGAGCCAGAGGGAAAAAGACATTTCTCAAGCAGAGACAGAACGATGTCTAACCATGTCAGCTGATTGGCAGAATTCTGACAGATGTCATATACATATTAGCAGGTAGGAGATAGGAATTAGTGGGGGAAACAAAAGTCTGGATCTTCTTGTGGAAGTAATTAAGAAGTATGTTGCCACCAAAACTAACATTTTTTTTTTTAATCTGCCAGTTTATCACTTCCCTCAAGTTTCCTGTCAAGAGAGACTCCGTTGCACATTCTGCAAATTTGCTGTTTGGTTTAGATTTTACATAAATGGGAAGCAAATGCCACACTTGAAGAGATATCTCAGAAAAACAGACAAGATGTTTCTACTCTTTTATTCTTCAAGTTGTATCTTGACTATGTCCTTTGACCTGCTGATATGAGGCAGAGAAGGGTAATCTGTGAAGTGAGCATTGCTGAAAAACTGAGGTCTTCTCAAAACAATCATTGCTGCATTGCTGGTTAGACAAGTTTTATCAATTCTGAGTCCATAGTTTCTCTTCTGCCTCACCTTTTCCAAATAAAAATGAATACTAGCTAATTATAAATTGCTACACGTCTTGCACAACAACAAAGATAAAAAAACCTTAAATAAAAAGTCAGATATGCTTAATGGCATGCTGTAAGCACAAAGTGGCCAAGGCCAGGGTTTTCAATATGATTTTGCAAGTATAAGATCACATATCGCTGATCACATTTGCTCATGCACACTCATCTTTCCCAACAGAAGTATTTTTGAGACCAGCATTTGCTACAAAAACTCAAACATTACTACATTTTCCAACATGGACTTCACTTTTCCACCTTCTAATAATATTAAAACAACATCCTGCCATCCTTCAAGATAAAATAACATAATATTGCTCTTATTTTCTGCAACAATGATAAAACCTTACTTCTTTGACTCTGTGCTTGTTCCCTTTTATGCTCCAGATAACTCATTAAAACTTGTAAACTGAGTACATGTTCTGTACTCAGTATATCCCTAATAGTCCAACTTTTCTTATTTTCCTACCTTCACTGAAGGTTAAAATATTAAGCAGTTAAACTCCTAAATACACTCTGGGCAACATCTAACTCATTTTTACAACAGTGCCAATGAATCCAACTGCAGCCACACTGCAAATTCAGAATCCTTTCAATCCAGCTAATAAGAAGGGTGTTCTTCCACAAACAGTTCTAGAAAGAGGCAAAAGAACCCAAAACTTGCATCATCACCATCATGAAATAACTTTTTCCTGGAATCAACCTAAACAATACCTAGAGGGCACTTGAGATTAAAAATATTTTTTTAATAATTAAAATTATCCATTGAGAAGGAAAAAAAAAAACCCAAGTGCTTTGGGACTAAAAAAACTTAACAAATAGACAAAAGAAAAAAACCCCAGCAACCAGCAAAAGTGACAGTCTTTTATAATGGAAAAAGTCCTAGACAGAGTGAAGCATTACTCAAATACTTTTCCCAGTGCTGAAGATGCAACAAAAACCAAACACAGCCACAAAAAAAAACAAATCCACAAGGGAAAAAGAAAAATAGATAGTAACCCAGTATTTTACATTCCTTCTAAAATTTTAATATTATAGAGGCTCTATTTTTCTGCCCCAACTGAAATAAGAAATACAAGAAGGCATTTTATTTAGGTAGTCTGCATGAAACACCCAACTCAGCTTTGTACATGTTAAAGAAAAGAGGTATTTACGTAAATATTGAAAATAAAACTGATTTGAAAACCATTTATGGGCTAATTGCAGGTCTTCTATCACCCTAGCAGGATCCATTGCTGTTTATGTCACCACATTACTGCTCCCAACACAAAAGAGCAGCAACTCTCCGAGCCACCACCCAAAGCTGCGGTGGATACATTTTGTAAGCAAGCAGGACAAAATCTGATGAATAGCCAAGTACAGCAACCTGAAAGAGCAGTAATGATGACAATTCAGATGACAAGGAGACATCACTGGCAGGAAGAAATGTGCCATCATGTCACTTTCCAGCTGGGCTCCTCAGACAGTGATGCTCCCAGATTTTCTCTAGTGCACAAGGTGCCATTGACTTCCCTGATCTAATTGCTCAACCTAAGTAAAAAAGATGATGGAGTATTTCAGCTTTTCTGTTATACAAGTTATCATTGAAGCATTTCAATATGCTTCAATAACAGTACGTTATTTGGGCTATTCCTGTTTCTTGTGCATCCCCAGATGTAACTGTTGTTCTGAAATCTATTCTGTAAGTATAAAAAATGCCCAGTTATGTTGATGTAGGGGATAAAACAAGGCCTCCTACTCAGAAGTTGCTGTAAACACACCAGTACAGCATGTAAAGCATTCATAAAACCATAGAATCATGACAGCTGGAAAAGACCTTTAGGTTCACTGAGTCAAACTTAACTCAGCACTACCAAGCCCACCATTAAACAATGCCCCCAAGTACCACACCTAGGTATTACTGAAATATTCCAGGGATGGTGATCCCACCATTCCAATGCTTGACCAATATCTCATCCAAGAAGCTGATATCAAAAACAAGCTGTCTTTCTTCTAAAGAAAAACCGATGAACTACATTGTGTAAACAAAACCCTGACAGTGTTTTCTCATGCCCACAACAGAAACACAGTGCTAGAAAAGTTTCCAGAGACCATCCAGCCTGTTTTAAAGACGGATTATTCATATCTAGAGCAGTATGTACCAAATGGCTAGTTCAACCCACTTACAGAAAGCATTTCACATAATTCAGAATATAGTTACACAGTATATGAGTGATAGTGAGAGGAAGGCAGCAAAGCCCTAACAGAAATGGGGCTTCAGAGTTAGACTAGCAGGTGATATTCTGGGACAGGATTAATGCTTGCATTTCTGGAGGCTGAGGAGAAGAGCTGATAGAGGTGACAGGTAGTTTCCATTCCAAAACAGTTCTTTTTTTTTTTCCTCTTTCAGTGCTGCTCCTTTATTCTCTAACTTACTCATTGAAAAAACAGAACTTTCTGAGGTGACTAAGAGATCAGTCTGATACTTCTGGCACTCCAGCCTCCTCCTGAGTTCTATCTGGAGTGGGAGGACCAGCTTGGGATGGTGATAAGGAAGACAAGCAGGAGTAGCAAATTAGGTACAGAAAACTAAATGTTCTGCTAAAATAGCAAAGTCTACGCACAAAACTTTGTTCAAAGAAAAGCAGAAAATGTACTTACTCTAGAAGGACTTGAAATTCTTAGGTTTATTTTTCATTTACAGGAAACAATCATCGAAGGCAATATGATTTGAAAATACACAGATCAGAAAGCTCCAACTTGTATTTCATAAAGCTGTTGGGGAAAGAGACAGAAAGAGACAAAAGGAAGTGGATTGTCCCTTCTCACATAATTTTCCCTCATTTTCCCCATCCCAGTCAAAAATCTACAGCCAGACAAGTCACTTGGATTTAGATGAGTTCTAACACTGCTAAATGCAACAAAGCAAGAGGCTTGGATTGTCTCAAGAGTTTAGAGATGGACATTAGGACACTAACTTTCCCCAGTGGCATATAGATATCATTGCTGAAAAACAAAGTGGACTAGCTTTGGAGAAGAACCAAACCATCCTACATAGATGGGGCTGCAGATGAACTTTTGTCAGCAGCACCAGAGGGGCACTCTCACAGCTGCTGAAGGAAATGGATCTCTCCTCATTTTGTGTCACAGAAGAAGCAGCCGTTGAAAGTCAGCCTATGCCAGCCCAGCCCATCTGCCCAGCACTCCCTGCAGAAGGGCACACACAGTGAAACACAGAGAGGGAAAGCAGGGGATCCACACAGGCCATCCCTTGCACAGCAGAGGTTACAATAGAGACTTGTCTCTGGGCCACAAAGCAGGTCAAAAATCACTTCAGATCCTTTAAGGCAATATGACTATTGCCATACAAGTCATTATGTTCTTACAGAGATTTTGCTGTCCATGCAACCCCAGACTAAGGGACATTCTCAGCAAACACCTCTTGTTATTCAAGGTAGCATCAGAGCTTGGGAGAGAGCACAGCCCATGAAAACATGTTTTTCTGCTGTCACCTTCCCAAGGTGATCTCTACCTCTCACCAGGATCAGCAGGGTAAGCAATATTTGAGAAAATCCACACAGAGCTCTGGATCCTGAGCAGCCTCTCCCCAGCTCCTCCTTTAGGCTCTGCCACCATCCAGCATCTCTCCTGAGGTGTGTAGCAAACATCCACACAGAGGGACCCCATTCTCAGGATACTCCAAGGAGCCAGCTGGGTCCACAGGATGACAGTCCATCCTCCCTCCCAGAAACGTGGCATGGAGTACACTTTCCTAGTGAGACAAACAGAGATGGTTTTCCCTGGAGATGATGATTCTGAAGACATGACCTCACACTACAGTGAATGACTTTGCACAAGGTGTCATGCAAGCAGTCCAGAGGCTTAGTTTGCAGATGAACGCAGAATTAAGTCTCCTGTATACATATAGAATTGATGCTTCCCATTGCCAAGTAGTCCAATATCTCCTAAACAGCAAACATGATTCATTACATGGAGCTGCTTTTTCTCTCATGCCTCTCTCAGAAATGCTGGGTTTCCTTCAAACTTTACTTCTAAAATACACAAACTATATTGTAAGCCAAAACCAATATATTTTTCTCTCCACACCCCCAATAAATTTAGTCTCTATCAGATAAAGAGGACTCTTTTCAGAGTCCTATCTTCCAGCATGAGCAATTAATCATCTGAGTAACAGGAGGCTGGAGAAAGTCAAAGAACACATAGCATAAAGGAAAATCCTATGTTTTACCACTTCTCCCTTTGGAAAACAAAGGAAAAAAACTAAAAAAAAAAAAAAAAAAATCCAAGCCAAACCAATGAACTCAAACGAGGCATCAAAGATTTTCTCAGCTATCAAAATACCAGAAATGTACTGAATGATTAATAAATGTGTTCTGTGGCCAGAAGGATGAACTGCTAAAACCAGCTCACATTTTGTGCACCAGTTTTTTAAAAAGTCATGATGAGTAAGGAGGAATTTTTGACCCAGTACACTTACATAAAGATACAACTATTGCTTGAATTGATACTGAATATTAAATTATCAAGAACTCCAACCAGCAATCAAAAAAAAAAAAAAAACCCTTCATCACTCCTGTTGCACCAGGGAAGCTCACTGAAATGAGCTGTTTGCTAAAAGGCTGCTCAGGGAAGACCATTGTCAGTACTTAATAGCTGACACGGACCATTGAGTAGGCAAAGCATCTATGCTCTGCAGAGTGAAAACTGCTTACCTGGGACAGATCTATTAGGCTGTGCAGCTTCATTGATGGGAATAAAGTTATAGACATGACAGTACCACTGAGGATATTAGTTGATAAGGGAATGAGGCTAAAAGATTACTCTAGTAACAGAGAGACTGTTAAGGCCCCAAAAGTCTATTATTTTTCCCACTCCTGATTTCTTAGCATTGTCTTTCTAGTGCTAATTACCTAATTAAAGGAGCTGTGTGATATTAACAGCACATCTACTTCTTGTGAAGAGCTGAGAAGGCTGAAGATTAAAAACACACTGCCTCTTACCATCTTTGGAATAATGACAAAGCAACATTTGCAAAAGAAATAACACTCTTTGTTTAAAAAGACACTAAATTCTCCAAGAACATCAAGCTCATAACCCACTGACAAGCAGAGCATCTGTCATTTATCCCCAGCCTCACAACACCAAGCAAATGGCATTTATAGTGAAACACTAAGTGTTAGAAGAGAAGAGGCAACACTTCATGGGGAAACAGGCAATTCCCCTGTCCTTTTGGGTATTGCATGCCACAGTTCACAGTGTCAGCACACCAGGGCAAGTTCTTAGTTAGCAGCTTGCAAACAACAGTTAGGAAAGTCTTGGGGAGTACATAGTGTTCTCTGCTGGCAGCAGGGGACCATGAATCCTGGCAGAAAGGTTATTTCACAGCTGTAAGACAACATCAGAACTTGGTGCACTGCTTGGATTTGAAACATGACATTCATTAACTGGAGATCTGCATGAGACAATTCCATGCAGAGGAAGCATGAAAAGCTTTCTACTTTGAACAAATCACTGGCAGTGTGACTGGGTCAAAAAGTGGGTTGATTCTTCTAAAGCAGTTAAATTTTCTAAAATATAAAACAGAAAAAGCAAATCCTGGATCAGTGTTTTACAAGCACTTTACTCCTATCCACTTTGTGCCAAAATGATCAATACCAGCTTATTTCTCAAGCTCGGCCTAATTCACCAGATTCTACTAGTGATAGTGAGTAGCTTAATTTTCAGATGTTCAATTAGCATTATCTTGAAAGAATAGATTTTTTTTTATAATAGGCAAAGCAGTAATTGAGCATTTATAGAGAGCAAAGAATGTAATACAGGTGCCCTGATGCATAAAATTGATGTATGCAACTGTTATAATTGCTTTTTAAAATCTTGTCCTTGGTGTTGAGAAATTTAAGCAACCATCAAGACAGTTGAACACATTCTTTTAGCCAAACTTACAAAAATTCATCTCACTTTATACTCTACCATTCCTTTCTGCTCAGTCTTCCTTTGCCTTGTCAACAGTCCTTCCAAAGCATGTAGTCAACATTACCCACAAAGCTATTCAAACAAACAAAATCACAGCACTTGGACAGCTATTGATCCCATCTTTTTAATTTTTAGATTGTGCTCAAGGACCGAGAAATGGTTTTCCTTTGATTGTTCCATGGCCAGTAGCACCCTACACAGGCTAAAGGACTGAGGCAGGTCATCATAAAATATTTCCTTGAATTTTTTAAATACTATGTAATTTTTCATTTTTTAATCACAAAAACAATTTGAGTACATAACCAATGGAATAAATAGTCAGTTCACAGCAAAGAATTATACTTTCAGTTTTATACCAATTCAGAGCTATACATTCTGCCTTTATGAATGTCAACTTAAAACTACAAATCAAATCCTTCCAACTACAGAATAATAATGCTCTTTATTATCAGTATCAAGCCCAGATTCTGGAAAACTAACCAAGATTTTCATAGTGCCCCCTAATATTTTTAAAACATATTGCAGTAGCTGATCCTTCACACCAAATATTACCAAGCACAGCATCTAAAAGCTGCTTTAAAAATCTGCAACTTATCAATTTAGCCATGGTGAAGAATGTTTTCAGAGCAATTATTCACAGTACCCCAAGGAAAATAGCATTTCTCAGACAAAATTCAGATTAACCAGAGACTCTTAGTCCTTAAAGTATGAAGGCCTCCGGTTTAAAAGACAACTGAATTGGAGGACACTGATGTCTTAAAAGGTCCAGCTGCAGGTCACCTTAAAAAGCTCCAAAACATTTTGGCCAAGCACAAAAGACTAGGTTTGTCATAGTATTAGTCTGCACTCTATAGGGTAGACAGGATTTAATCTAGCAGCATATTCAACCACTGAGCAGAATAGCTGCATATTTACTCCCAAACTCATCGTTTTGAGCATTACAGCAGCTACAGTTGGCTCCAAATTCCACGGCTGAGACTGCCAGGCTGCAACATCCACTTTCACAGAAGGAAATATTAAATCACACCAGGCAGGTAATTTGTCTCGGGAGCCCAAGACCTGGCTAGAAGTCCCAAACCCCAAAATCTCCCTGTTCAAACCGAGGTCTCGGCAGGATAGTTTTTCTGCCTGCGCCATCTGCCGGCCCAATCCCACAACTGTGATTGTTATGGTAAAATCCCAATCGATTTCCCCCGACACACCGATCGTGACACTTCAGCGGTTCTCAGCCATAAAACAACCCTTCAAAGATCACAGACAGGTTCTGTGAAGATCATAAAAAGCAATAGGAAAAAGGAAATCTATTTTCAGGCTTAAATCAGCTGCTAGCGTGCTTTCACCTCAACTGCAAAAGGGTACTTAAACGAAAGGAAATTGAAACTACTTAGTTCAACTATTACAATAGTAGTGTTTCCTAACTCTAGCCCCTGGCTGCAGTCCCAACAAACAAACAAAAAAAGAAAAAAATAACAGTAATAAAAATAATAGTACATGGTTTGTGGAAAATATTATCATTCCTATTTTGCTTTTTCTTGCATTATCACTCATATTCATACCAAATAAAAGCAAGTAAAGAAGTCCTCACAGTACTATCAAGCTGATAAACATCAGCCTGTACATACATGGTATCGGCAGCACCAGTAAGCAATGACTAGAGGTCCATAGCAGAAACAGATCACTGGTAGGCTTTCCCCAAACAAAACATTACATATTTCCCCTCTACCTTGCTGATTTAAAAAATAAAAAAAGTTTAAACTCCATCTGTCTTAAAGCGAATAGCAATAAGAACAGCAAAAAATATGCAGTTCATCTTCAGGAAGAGTCACTGAAACAGTAAGCTTCTTTTATCTTTATCAGGTCATTTACACCCATATCTGTCCTTGCCTACATTTTCCTGGGCTCAAAGTCCTCCCACACTCTTGTCTGTAATGTCCCTGTCATTCCTCATTGGAAAGAAAGAAACCAAAACACTAGACCAGTTCTCTGCCTGCTTCTCTCTGACACATCACAAGATCTCATCACTTCTACTTGGAAAGGACATTAGTTCAAAAGGGACAGCTTCAGAAACAAAGTGAAGCTTCTCAAAATAAAGAAGCTCATATAGAATTTAACATAGTAATTTAGAAAGCAATCCTACATCTTGCATGTATCTAAGAGCTTGGTTTCCAACTTCAAGATAGCAAAAAACATGATTCAACTGGATAGCACCAACAGAACCATTACATTTTTTGATACTAGGAAGAAATATAAGGATCTGTTGATTCAGTGAAACACATGGTTGCATTCAACACCTTTGGTAGTCTTCCCTAACTCCTAACTAGGCAGAATAAATTAACACAAAGTGGCTCTGTCAAGTGCACAAAGACACTTTCCTGTATCTAAAATGAGGGACCTAGAAATGCTTTTGAACTTACAGTAACAACCCACACTGTAACAGAACAGACTGGGGGGGGGGGGGAAGAGTTCGATTCTCCCCCACCTTAGAGCCTCATTTTTCTTATGATGAGAAGCACAGAGAAGAGGTGCCATATGCTCTGGCCCAGCCCTTGATCTGGAATAGTTTGGGTCAGAACACACCACAAGACAAGACACTGAACAGCTGCACTGTGGCACAACAGCGTGCAGGGAGGAGAACACAGTCACACCACCCAGAAGGATCACACAGCTTTTTGCTGGCACACAGGAAATGCTGAATTCTGAGCGTCAGTGTGCTGCATTGTTTCCTTTCTGGGTACCCAGAGAGAGCTTTGTGAATACTTTGCTCCCTCTCTACAAACCATCCATACCAGCAGCTGATCACAGGGACCAGAACTTTGCTCATGGTAAAGGGACAAAACATAACACTCATAATACAGATGCAAAGAGAAGCTAGTCCAGGCCATCCATATGGGCTCAAATTTTAAAAGGACTTCATCTTCCTCTGTTGTTTTGGCCACTGATCCAAGCAAAATACAGAGTTAGATAAATTTCTGGCCCTCTTCAGGAGGGCAACATCCATATTCCTCAAGATCGACATTACAAATGGACTGTTTTTACCTCAGAACAAGGGACTAAATAGTCTTCCTACACACACCAATTGCCACTAAATTACCATGAGATCTACTCCAACCCACACAAAAATCTATTTGTATCCTCACTGCAGTTTTGGCAGTACATCAATTACTTTGACAACCCTCACAACTGTAAGAATATGCATAAACCTTGATCCAAGGATGAAATACTGCTTTCATTAGCTTAAAATAGCACTAGATAAGCAAACCTGCCAGCCATATTAGAACATTTTGCTGTTCTATTATGTTCTAGGGGAATCATCTCCTCCCTTTTATCTGTTTTTCTTGTAGTTTGCAGTAATACACCAGAGAATACAAAAAGCCTAAGACCTGCAGTGGCCTTCTGGTGCCAACCATACTAACTACTCACTCCAAAAGGCTTTTATTCAAATTTAGCAGCTTACAAATACTCCCTGACCATTTGTTAGGTGAAGGTAAAGTGATGATCTCTTGTTTGGAACAGTTTTAAAAGGCAAGTAAATGCAGACAGATAACCATAGGTAAAGCCTGTACCCTACCATCATGCCAGAAGAACTCCCTGCTGATCTGTAAAGAGACAGGAATCAGTGTCACAAAGATGATGTCTTATGGATGTAAAAGGCTCCAGGGGTGCAGGAAAGGAGGCACAATATACCTCTCCATTTTGACTATTAGTGATTATTTCTGATGCTTCTCTAGTTTGAAATACTCAATGAATGAATACATGTCCTTGCCCCTCCTATCTGTGCAGCCCAGTAATTTGATTCCCTACAAAAAGTATTGCTGTCTTAAGGATTCTCAAAATAATACATGAAAAGCTACACATTCACTAGTTGATGTGCCCTTAGAGAGCAGCTCAATGTTTGGGTTCACAGCTTCTACCCACTGCCACCTTTTCCAAACTTTCTAAAATTATCCCTACTAAAATCAACAACCCTGCAGCTCCTACTGTCCTGAAAATGTTCCCCCTGCTGTAAGGAGCAGCAAACCCTCAGACCAGAATGACACACAGCTCTTCAACTTTCCAGAGTTGGAAACAATTATCTAACAGACCGAGGTATGAGTCTCTCTGTTTTCATCTCTGCTTCTTCACCATCATGTTGTCCAGGCATTTCTTCTTCCCTGCCTCTCCAGCCTTTTATTTTGCCAGCACTCTTCCTTCCTTCAAAGTAGGCCTGCCTAGAGCGTATCATAGCTAGCTGTAAAGTCACAAAAATAAGAGGGTCAATTGAAAGTTGAGGATTTCAGAAAGTGAAAGTTTTCTCCCTCTGACATTTTCAAACAATCCAATTTGGAAGGCAGGCAAATACAGTAATTCAAAATAGCATTAAAAATAGTTCATCTTCTTGTTTTTCAATGACTTGTGCAGGATTTTAAAAACAAACAAATAACAAAATTAAAAAAGCTTTTCTACCTCTTTCTATTGATATTACACCATGAACACTGTAAAAAAGTTAATCATTGATGCTGGAGTAAGACTGCTAAATATCATGGAAAAATGCAGAAAATAAATATCAAAGATTATTCAAGAATAAAAGATAAATGGAATGAAAGAGGCAACAGCAAAAAAAGGAGGGGAAAATATTAGTAGCAGTTCCTGTGATACAGAAGTATTTCATTCAACAGTTTAAAAAAACTGGCATTGTCACAATGCAATTATGCCACAGAGTAGGAAAGGTTTTACTAGAAATTCACAGCTTGCTAGGCTTGAGCAGACAGAACTTTTATCTCCACCCACCTTGACTCAATATTGCTACACAAGATAACACCTTCAAACCTTTTTAATTAGTTCCAAAAGCAATTCCGCACACATCTAGAAATTAGGAACAAAAAGAATGTATTTTTCCCTACAGTCTTGAAAGAAGAAAACAATTTTGTAAAGTTCATCTCTAAGTAAAGGAGACATGGTCTCACCTAACCTCCACTGGTCTTAGGAAGAAGATACTGAGTTTTCCTCCTCATAAAAATCAAGAAATAAGAAAACTTGCAGAAAAGAAAAAAATAGTAGGTCTAGATAGATTGAAGTTACACTAAAACATTAGCAGTCACTCGTTATTTTATATAGATATTCAGATTATTACAGCATAACAAGCCTTCTGCCAGTGTTCCTGCCATTATGGTTTCAGTAGAACACAACATCCATCCTGGATGGGCTCCCATTCCCAGCAAGCATTTTTGCCTTTTGGAGGGTGTCCCTGCCCATGGCAGGGGGATTGGAACTAGATGATCTTTAAGGTCCTTTCCAACCCAAACCATTCTATGGCTCTATGAAGGATGACAATAAACATTAACAGCTGCCTCTTTCACTTGCCAGTCCATCAAAAAGAGGCAACGTTCCAACTGGAAAGACTTGCACAGATATATTGTGGAGCACATGAAAGCACAAAAGGCAGTATGGTAGCTTTACTTTAGATATTTCCTGCAGAATCTATTTGACAATACAGAAGCCTCTTCACAAAAAAAAAAAATCCTTAACTTTATTGTTTTTGAGGAAGTACATAAGTTTTGAAACCTTCCTCCCTGGCTCTTTCCTTTCCCTACTAATATAAATCAACAGAATTAACTTAAGGCTAAACTAGCTGGGGGGCAGGGGTGGGGCTATGGAATTCTATTAGATTGCCATTTGCATGCATCTCTAATTCTCTTTGAATACACATGTATATATTTACATGTGTGTATTTCCCCATAGAGGTGGAACAGCCCAATTTTTGTGAGCACTCTAGAGAAGATTCAATGTGTTCTAGCACCTATAACTCACAGAGATCCTAGCAACCAGCTAGAGTTTCTCTACAAGTGGATAATACAGTTATAAAAACACTACTTCTATGCAGAAGTGTTCAAAGTCAGCAATCTAGTTTAACATTGCTCCTATCCTATCCATGGCTGTCCACACATTTCTAACATCCTCTTCAGCTCTGTAAACACACTAGCAGAAAAGCACTTTCCACTGGGAATATTATAGTCTCTTCAATTCCCAGTTTGTACTGAGAAATTTCTAAGAAATTTCAAACAGCCATAGCTGATACATGTTTTCAGTGATAACCAGTGAAAAGCCTTGAGCTCAAAAATCTCCAAAGGAAAAAAAATCTCCTGTGCCCTGTTAAGTGATTTTACTGCAGGAACAGAATTATTCTCATGAAGTGCAAGCTTTGCCACTTCTAACATGTAGTCTTATGTCCTCCTCCTCCCATCCCAAACCTGTTTGCTCTTTGCCATCTTAGCCTGTTCTAAATCCAGAAGAATAAAGTACTAACTCACTTGAGTTATGATCCACAAATGTTGTAATACAAGTGATCCATATCCAGCCTACAAAACCAGACTGGAACAGCAGTTAATAGTAGTTTTAAGACTCTCAAATTCACATTACAGGCTGAGAAGCTTATTTAGCACAGTGCTTTTCCTTTGAGGTTGAAGTACTCTGTCTGCAGGAACTAACTGTCCTATCTTGGTACCTCAGCAACTTAAAATGCCCTGAATCTGTGTCAGTTCATGGAAACTAGAAAAATAAAATAAAAATTCCTGGGACATTTCTATTGCTTGTGCACCACCAGTCAAGTGTTAAGCCCTTGTAAAACCAGTCTACAGCTCTATTTGCAGTAAAGTAGTGCCAAAAGCAGATACAGCTCTGGCAGGGAGATGACCTACTAACCAGCATCCATCATGGGTGACAGAACAAAATGCTGCCATTAGCAGCCAGCACAGTGCTCAGCGAGCTCTTGGAGTGTCCCCAGGACACTTCATGCCAGGGCCAGCACAGAACTGCAGCAGTCTATTGCAGCAGCTCTGAATGTGCATTATGTTTTGGAGCAATATTATTTCCATACAGATACCTTTTCATATCATGCCAGAGAAAGGAAGAAGAATATGGTGAGGCAATGGATGCACAGACTCTTCTGCAGTAAGGAAGAACAGATGGGGAGCAGCTTTCCTGAACACAGTAAACCTGCTTGGGAAGGGATCTCACAGTAGGTGCAGTTTGGCCACTACACCACAAGCTGATGTCCTCTCCCAGTTATTCCTGAGACACACCAACCAACAAAAAATTTCCCAAGATTTAGGAAGATTAATGGTAGCAAAGCAAGCATGGGACATATGGTAGTAATTAACCATGGTGAGCAATATCCTTTCCTCTTCACTCATTAAGTCATTAATTCAGATATCTTTGCTCAAGGAACAGAAACAGTATGAGCAACATGCAAAGCTCTTTTCTGCTAAAAGTTGTCAAATTTCAAATAACATATCTGAAATACCAATCATCTTAAAACAATGCAGAACATTGAATTAATCACTAGACATCTGAATGTTTCATAAGCTATTAAGAAAGCAAAACACTCTTTCACAAATAAGCTTTCAGTAAGCTTTGAAACAAGTTCCAAAATCATTAATACATGGGAAAATTATCTATGCTCAATCATTCCTACTCAATTACTCAGAATTCAGGAGCTGCCTCAAGAAAAAAAATTCTCCAGCAGGAAAACTCCACAGCAAAACTCTGTGCTTGGTTTTGATCTGCATGGTCTATGTGTTTGGATTGCTAGGTCAAAGTACAGCACTTAGGTGATACAATACAGCAAGTTCTACATGTCAGAGTGATGCTCAATCAAGTTTTCAGTAAAAGTCTATGAGTTCCTTAAAAGACAAATGCAGATAGATACTAATGCCTCCCACCAAGAAAGCACTGGTGTTCTGCATTCAAAGAAAATTAGCTGCACCATGAAAGATTAATTTTATATACTTGCAGTGCTTTCTGCAGGTATTGTAGCTTTGGAACATTGATACTCAGTTGGAAGCAATTTGACAAGTCATGAGAAGGCAAAAAAGGAGCCATAAACCAAGCACAGTAATCTGTTGATAAAATGGATAATAGCTGCTCTGCTGGATATTAATAAACTTAGCAGCACATCAGCAAGTCATCTTTCATCCAAAGAATCTTCAGTCAGCTGCAGGCAAACTGTAATCCAGCCCTCTGGATCAAATTACACACACAAATCACATGTGCGTACGTGCAGACCCTCCTTCATTAAATTACAACTGCTGAAACAGTCACAAGTGTAGCTACTGCTTAATAGCATTAAGCATTAATGGCACTCTTTTCCTGCACAGTCAATCCACAGACCTTCTTCAGCAGCAGCCAAATTCACCCCACGTCCACCCAGCAGGATGAGAGCCTTGCTGTTTAAATGGCTTAGAGTGAGTCAGAAAATAATCTGTCCAGTTACAGTTATGCTCCAAATATAGCACCAGGCTCATTCCCAAACATTTCAGCAAGAGATGGGCCAGGTGTCTTCCAAGTCTCATCTGCATCAAAAAGCCATAACTAATTGGTATTTATCACATCCATTTCATTTCGTTCCAGCTGCAGGCAGAGACAGAGCAAACCAAGGAGACACAGTTTTACCAGCAGCAACATTTTCTCTGATTCAGGAGGGCCCTGGTATTTTAATAGATACAGGTGGCTATGCAAGTCAGGAAAATAAGGAGCATATTTACCATATTATTTTAACTGTAAAGGTCTGATATTAATCTAACCCATCTAGAACATAGATTCAAGATTTCTCAGCACTTTTAACTAAGTTAGATGCAGTTGCTTTCTTGCCTCATAGAAGTATCACCAATGCAGCATTTTAATGCTTTGAAAGTCTCCCACCCGACTTTGAACAAATCCAATGAGGTCACATGTCACAGCACTTGATTTTTGTTATTTTTTTCTTTATAGTCACTATTTAAAAGCTTGTGACTATATTTAGATACTTGGGCAAGGAAAGAACACATGAAATTTGAAAACTTGACCTACCAGAGTGAACACTGAAATGGAAGTCAGTCAACATGGTACTGAAAAGAAATATTTTCAAAAGCGGATTCCTACAGGTCAATTAATGGATGGAATCGCCTACAGATAAATAACTATAAATAAGCTCTCCCCTGAAGAAACTCCAAGTCAAGACACCAAGACTGCATACTAGGGTGAAGAAAAAGATTTGCAAGTTTTCTGGGTTTTGAAACAGAAATAGATGTATTGGAAACATTTATCAAGTGTAAAAACTAATCAAATAGCTGTTGTCAGACTTCTGCTCTCTGAGCAATCAGAATAAACCATATGTAGCAACCAAAAATCTCTCCTGAACTCACTTAATTCCAGTTATGTTCCTCTCTTTCTTTTATGACAGAATATCACTGAAGAAAACATCTAATTTTTTCAAGAAAAATCTTAAGAAAGGACTAGCTGACAAAAACAAAAGACTTTCATTGCTGTAAATCAATATATAAAACTTATTGAAATCCAAGCTCAAGGTGTACAGAAGTATCAACTTTTGCATCTATGAGGACCAAAAATACATAAAAGTAGATAAGGCATAAACTTGGGGACAAAAGCAGATAGTTTTACATTCAATTGAGCAAGCCCTCTGTAATTTATTGAGTTGAGGTACAAGAGCTTTAAAAAAGTAATCAAACATACTGCTGAGATACAAATACAATATTCTTTCCTAAACAGTTTAGAATCTTTATTATGTTCTGTGGGGAAAAAAAAAGAGGGTAACACTAAGCAAGCCAGTCAAACTCTGCATGTACTCAGGAGAAGGGGCTGGGTGATCCAGCACATGACAGCATGTCCAGTCTGTGCAGCAGGTCAACAGTGGGAAAATAACCCTCTTGCTCACTCTGCCATCAATATCAGCAAGGCAACCAACACTTGGGAAACCCCAAGGTCAAAGACAGTGCACTACCTAACTGTGCTTTAGAGTAAATTTCACATTCTTCCAATGCTCTCCAGACAATTCATCAGCATGGCTTATGTGAAAGATGATTCCCTTGCTTGCCAGGAAATAAAGAGCACATGTACTCAATAGGTATCTCAGATGGAATCACAGGTATTCCAAGCAATAAATTCCATGGTAGCATGCCAGCTCTGATAGAAAAGCAGTTTCCTGCAGGTCTTGCCACTGAGACACAATAAAAACAAATTTCCCCACAGACACTCATAAAAGCCAGCCCTCCCTAACCTTGTATCTTTTATCTTTTTAATCACAAGATCAACTTTCAGAAAACCACCTCAGTTTTTGGTTTAATGTTTTGAAGTTCAAGGTAAGGCAGTGAGGTGTATCTTGGTCTTGTACAAGACTGAACACAATTCAGCACTTACAGGTTTGGTAGAATTTACCGCTGCTCAGGGGAGCATTTCACTTCAGCACCTACTAGTAATTCTGAAAGACTGGCAAGATGTCATGATCCAGATCACTGCTCAGGCTATGCACCTTGAAATTGCCAAAATAATATGACCTCTCCTTAAGCCTGATTTCAAGGTTCTTCTGTATCCAGAGATTGATGGGTGGTACCATTCCTGTGCCTAAAGGCTTGTGGATGATCATTGCCCATTGAACCTGGACAATTCTGCTGCACCACTCCAACAGAAGGCTGGGACTAGAATTTCTATCATACAAATATCAACAAAATCAATCAGAATTTCTATCATACAAGTATCAACAAAGTTCTCAATAACTAACAAATCTGTGCCCTCCTACGCCTTGCAGCTTTCTGTCTTCAGCACTCTTCAAACAGCACAGGTAGTGAGGAAATATCCATTTAATGACAAACCTCTCAGAGAAAGTAGAATGAGCCCCATTCTCCAAGACCAGAACTGTAGCCACTGAGGCATGCCTTGTGTTCCCATCTGCTGAAATCTCCTGCCCTAGAAGAAAGTCTTTCACCAGCAGTTAATTTACTTGCCTTGGATTTTGCTCTGTCAAAGTATTTTCTTCACACAAAGGAAAACATCACAAAACTGCTCATTAAACAGAAAAAAAGATATAATTTTCTGCTCTTCTCACTCTGAAACTCTGCCTGCCTCATTGGGATACTGCCATAGGGGAATGCCATGTTTTAACACTGAAGCCAACGCTGAATGTCACTTACTCCCTTGGCAGTGACAACTGCAAATGCAAAAAAGGCCAAATCTGTGCTGACATTTTGTGTCCTATTCACACATTTATACACCTCATTTGCTGAACTCACTGTTTGCATTCTTTCAAAATGAGACTGTAAAGGGCTTTTTTTTTATTTGGGGAAAATGGAATTTAAACAGAAATACATGCAGTTGACTCAAGAGGAAAAAAAGTAGAAAGAGTCTATTCTCAAAATTTCAAGACTACTTAACTGCTTTTAAACTTCTTGGCTTACAAATTTCCCCTAAGACTAAGTCAAAACCTGTATCAACATTCCTGTCAAGTCACATATTTTATGAAAGCAAATAGTTACTTAATATCACGCTATCACTCCCCATGAAAACAGATAAAAAGCCATTTGTGGCCAAAGGGAGTCATTAAAGTTAGATTGTACCCTGTAATGGCACTGGAGAGTCTGTAAACTCACATGATGCTGAAATCCTGTCATAGTGCCTGACACAGCAAAGTTCCAACATTGTGTCTTTGCCAGAGGCAGAAAGATCTACACTTTGACTGAAGCTGAGCAAGAACTTGAGCCTGTGCATCCCAAATCCCAACAGCCAATCACCAGACTTCTGTTTATATCTCCATTGTTTGAAATCTCTATTCTTCATGCCTTCTCAATATAACCTGTTATTCTCCCCAGATCAAGTCTAACTTCAAGATCCCAGGAATAAATATAGTGTCTTCTACCCCATGGTTATAAAGATGCCACCATTTTCTCAGATGAGCACAGTGAAAGGAGAAGGACAATAGTCACTAGTTGAGACACTGCAAATTACTGCTAGCTATAAAAGGGAATAAAGGTTCACAGTGAGCATGGATAAGCACTGGAACAGGTTGTCCTGAAAGGTCTGGGGATCTACATTCTTGGAGCTATTGAAAATTAAGCAGGACAATGCCTAAGTACCCTGACTTAACTCTGAAGCTAGTTCAGCCCCTATTTCAAGCAGGGACTAGATGACCTTCATTGGCTCCTTATCATTCCATAGTTCAAGATTTATGGTCTTTAATTTTAAATATGGCTGCCAATATTATTCTCTAGGTAAAGCTAGACAAGTTATTATTTTGTGTTGACATGTGCTGAGAATGATTCTACATCCAGCAGGTAGGAAGAAAATCAAGGCAATTCCCACTCAGGGCCTCACATTCTGGTGTGCTCATGAACCAGAGCAATGAGAGTAGTGACAGCTGTCACACAAACAGGCAGAAGAAACAGAGCAATGCCTTATGTCAAGCAAAAGCCCTTTATGCTAACAGTTGTTGGAAAATGCATCCTGTCACTATAGGCTCAGCTTTGTAGCTGATATCAAAAGGATTTTTTTCCTCCCATGCAGATCCATTGTCTAGAGCCAGGTTGCTTCCTCCCATGTCAGCTACACATGAATAGCTCACATTCCAGTCATGAGTTATCACACACAATATGAAGAACAGCCTGCACCAATTTCTCCATCTTTCTATAGGTTAAGTGCACCTACCAAACTGTTTTTTAAAAGTTCAACTTCCTCGGTGCCCCTTGATTTTTGTAATAGACTTCAAACAATAGCTTTTGTTTGAAAGCCAGTTAGAGAGTAGGGTCATTCTTAATTTGGTAAAATAAGAATTTAATTATTTCAAGAGACTCAAAAATGGAAAACATAAAAGAAATTATGGAACTGCCTTTTGCAGCGAAGATATTCTGTGTCTCTAAATTCAGTCTGTTCTACCTTACCTGGGATGATACTAAATACTTTATATCCCCTGAGCATCATCTGATTTTGGCAAACAAAAGACCTCCTTTTCATTAATTAAAAACAAAGAAGCTGAACTAAACCTATTGTCTAGTAGCAGAGGTCCTATATCTTAAAAAGAGCTATGGGGATACTGTGTCATCATCTAATTAGAGCAATATTCAGGCAAGTGGAAACCATGTCCTGAGGGAATAACAAAATTGCCTGAAAAACTCATTTATCTAAGTTAGTAAGAAATATATCTATTAATGGTTTTAGTCATCAGAATTAAACATTAATCCAGTGTTTCAGTGAAGTATTAAAAAAAACCCTTGAGTCTGCATTTGCATCCAGCTAACATTTATCCTATTTAACATAGTATTGGTTCACACTTCCTTTCAACAAAGAAAATTGTTTACTGATAAAAACTTAGTTATAAAAATGTATCTCTCTCTCTTGTCCTATCCCTAGACCAACTTACTTCTTGTGAAAGTCTAGACACTTCAATACATTTCTTGTCTCATTAGAAAGTAACGCACACCTAGCAGTCACAGCAAGCCCTCTTGTCCCACAAAAACTTCCATGATTACTTCAGAGCTTTCTTCCTGTCCTTCTACTTTTTGAGAAAGTGTTCTGACAGCACTCTGCTGGAAGAAAAGAGAGACTTGCCAGCCCTCTGTCGAAAGAAATATCATTATTGAGAAAGTAAAGAACAAGCAGGAGACCAGTTTTCAGGCTCAAGAACAAGTGACCATAAAAAGAGAAGCCAGAGCTACAGACCACATTCTTAAGAGGGCATTGCTCCCCTGCTCCCTGGCCCTTGATGCATTTTGAAGGCCTAATTAAAAATCAGGCAACACTTATCTTGCCCTGTGCCCACATTCACAGCAACATGCACAAGGTTCAAATAAAGAAGAAACATTTATCCCTTGCCATCTATGCAATAATTAATTTCTTTAAATGAGTAAATGATGAAAGCTGATATTTAACTCCCTCTTCTGTTGATAAGGAGCACACCTTCTCCTGTGTGAGACAAACAAAGAAGAATATTACAGACTATTTTTGTTGTCATCATATTGCAGGAGGTCAATACTATTCTCCTTATCACAAAACTTTCATGCCTTATTAGTATTTCTTGTGGGCATCTCCTCAGGGCACTGACTCCTTCTTCACAAAGCAGCCAACAGACTCCAGTTCCCTTCTCACCCAGCCACCCCACTCTTTTATAGCACTCTTCTTCTCATTGGTTACAGACCTGTTAAAGTCAGCTCTGCTCCTAATCTTTGCTAATTGGCCCAGCTGCAACTCCTTAGGGGTAGGATTACTTTCTATGCTATCTTTATTTTCTTATATTCTATCCCCCTACAATTTTTCCTACCATTTTTGACATGTAAACCCAAATCTGTCCAGACACAACAGGTATAATGTGAGACTGAACTTTCATGGAAATAAGACATTTTACATAGGATATAACTGAGCTCCCAGAAAAACCAGAGGCAAATAAGATCTTCTGTTTAAGGTAGATCCTGACATGAAAAGTTAAGGAAAAAAAAAGGTAGACTTCCTATAAAAACCAAGTTCAAGTCTGACAAAGTAAAAATGCAGAGAAAAGCAACAGGCCTAGAACATTTTGGGTTCAATATTGGAGAGAAGGTGAAGGAAAGGATTGTCTCACCCCTACTGAACCATGAAAAGCCCCATAAAGTGGATGCCTGATCCCTTTTTTACACATAGCTGCAGAACCAGTAATATTATAGACCACCATGGCAAAGACTTTTCAAGAAAAAAATTATGGTAGCAAGATGGACATTCTTTATCCAGTCAGGATTACGAGAGCTCATCATTCAAGTTTGCTATATTTCTCCACAGAAAAAGGAGGAAAAACAAAAGCAGCTGCCAGAGCTCTGAACACAGCACTGTTTCCCTCATCTAGAGGTCTTTGGATTTGGAAAGGCTCATCCAACAGAATACTTCACCAGCTTCCTGACAGACCCAGGAATTTATGTTATCAGTACATTTCCACTTCCAGCTTTTGTTAGCCAAAGAGATAATAAACAAAAAGTATCATATAATTTCCTAAGCAGAGGGAAAATTAAACCAATACTTACATCTGTGAAAGTATTATCATTTCTATGGAGAATCAGCTGCTGGTGGCCAGTGGGAGCTCACCACTGCTGTTCAACAAAGAGTTCATTACCCTGTAATAGGACAGAGAACAAAGACACTATTCCTAATGACTTCCATCCTCATTTCCATGAGCTACTTGTGAAAGGCCTATGACGGAGAAGCAAGAAAAAGAATCTTTGTTCTAAAATTTTATGTACAAACTCATCAAATAGAATTTTGAAATGAATGCAATAAATTTCTGCAATAGAAAATAGGTGAAACCTTCTGCACACACCATCTTGCTCTAAGGTGGTATAGCACTAAAATGTGTAATTTCTCTACTGAAGGAAGACATCCCACATGGAAGACCACACTCACATCTGCATAATTGCCCATTTGTAATAAGGCTGTGTTCTGCAACTTGTACATGCTTCAAACACTTTTCTGCAGCTGTAGCCTCATCAGAATCAAACATGACCTTCTAAATTTGCTCTAACTCTTCTAACAGTATTCAGAAACAACACCATTTAAATCAGCAGATCTGCTTGCAGACCAGCATGCTGCTGTGCTGAATAAAGAAAGATCTTTGCATATATAATTGTTTAGCACTTCTTACTTTAGAATGAGAAAAGGATAGAGGCTCACGTATTAATTATGCCTCCCAACAGGAAAAACAATATTGTGACTCAAACATGTACAGTTCTTTTAAAAGAAAACACCAAAACAAAACGACTTTTTTTTTTATAAAAGCATTATGACTTCAAGGAATGTAAAATTACTTTATATTTGTCCTCTACATGTAGAAATATGCAGAACTGATGGACTGAATGCCAAAAACCTTGAGTCACTAACCTCAAGCAAGCTAGCTATAAATTCTTAGGGACTCTTGAAAATATTTACTTAGAAGGCTTCCTCTTCTCTCCACCCATTCATATTACAAATTGAGAGGAATAATAGCTTGATCTCATCAATGATGAGTCAACAATCCTAAAGAATGACTGGTCAAAAGACAGCCTGAACTTCTCATTCAGCTTCCAGCTAGGGGAGAGAGGGAAGAAATCTAGGCATGCATCTGCAAATCTTACGAAAGCATTTGCAATGCAAGGATTTACTGGTGGTTCACATTCTACCAAGGCTCACCCTCACATAGTCAGTTGAGAAATTGAATAAAAACCTAGAAACTTGCTGGACCACAAACATACTCTTTGAATAAAGAATAAATTTCTATTTAAAAATGTTTATAAAGGGCCAGATTTAAATGGAACAATGAAGTTAGTCTGGTTTTAGCTCTTATATAAGCAAAATGGAAAGCTCAGATGAGACACAACAGCAGGTTCTATGTGAAGCAGGTACAATATGACCTAGGTGCAATGTCAGCAAGTGTTGTCAAGGGAGGACTCACAAGTCTGTAAACTGTTTATAATTAACACCAAATTAGTTTTTTGGAATTTTCAAATTGCTTTACCTACTCACATTCACCTCCCCAGGAACATTGATGCAGCACAGCTTGAGCAGGCTGAGCAGCTGAGATTCAGATGAACGATCTGAGGATTTCTTTTTGTTTCCAAGTGACACATCAAGTGTGTGAAGAGGGAGTAAATATACCAGCAAAGGCAAGGTTGTTTGTACTTCAGCATACATACATAAAGTGGCTTCAGATTCCATTTGTTCTAGTCCTTGTTAGCCCTATGTCTCACACCTCAGAAATCTCTTCCCAAACACCAATGTGAAACAAGGAACTGGTCTAGTCAACCAATATTGCTTTCCTGTTTTGGGTTGGAATAGAGTTGCTTTTCTTCTTAGTCACTGGTGCAGTGCTGTACTTTGGATTTAGCATGAAAACCATGATGACAACACACTGATGTTTTGTTTGTTGCTAGCTGGGGCTTACCTTAAGTCAGGAACTGCTGAGTTTACCAAGCTCTGCCAGCAAGCTGGTGCAAAAGAAGCTGGGAGGGAGGAAAGCCAGGACTGCTCTTCAGAGAGAGTCAAGACTTGCAGTTTTTTCATAAATTCCTTTTCTAGTGTGAGAGATCATCACTAACCCCCTGCAATATCATTATAAAAGTATGAAGCCTCATACAGAAAACAGCTAATGGCTTTAAGATCAGGTAAAGTAAGTAGGAGTTGCAGATTACAGTTCCACATTTTCCCTTCTGCTTTTCAATATGTATCTCTTCTCCTAACTCTCATGAATTCCATAAACCCTTCATTTAGAAAGCAGCACATCTAAGCCAGCTCTTTTCCCACTTTTAACACCAGGCAAAAAGGAAAGGAGTACAGTAAGCATCTGCTGCTTCTTCCAAGCTGTTTCTGGTAGAATAGATTAAAAGCAAACACTCACACCAAGATTTCTCAGCAAGCCATTCTCACAGAACATGAATTAAAATGATTACTTGGTGGATGGAATGCCATCCTCACTCAAAACCAACAAACACAAATATGAGACATCACTCAGTTATCAAATATTTATTCCTGTTAGACCTCAGTGAGGCTACACATCACTGAAAATGATCCCAGCTATTAGTCATCCAGATTTTCCCCCTTCAAAAGCAACTCACTGATCATCAAAAGGCTTCTGGCCACCTGTCAGGCAGACCCTAGAACACCCAGCACAGTAAGACACCAGATCTCTTCTTTTTTTAGAAGGGGTAAGGGACTTTCAAAGAGGAGGATTAGAAGAAATTTTGCTCTGGACACTTCCTCTTCCCAGCCTCTTTTTTTTTTTCTCCAAAAACTTGTAGCCAAAACAACCCTTTGACATAATTTTCATATTCATGCAAAGACTTGAGGTTTTCAATCATTTCTCCTAACAAATCAACTTTAATATCACTTTTTTTTCCTTCTGATATCAGCACTTGGCTTAAATTAAAAATAGTGACTCAAAAATGTTACCATGCAAAAACATGGGTTTAAAAACCAAATTGTTTCAATATACTTGAAATGCTCTACTGGAGAATTTATTCTTCCTCCTTCCATAAATCAGTAAGGTCAAAACCAACTGTCCTAGATAGCGATTATTACAAATAATAACTAAATCTGTTTTATTTTCATGAGGAGAAAACTGCATTCTTGCTACCTCTCTGCCAAAGGCAAAAGAAAGAACTTCAGAGTCCTGCTCTAAAAGCCAAGCTGAATTCTCTGCAAGCTCTACACCCTTCACCAGCAACCAGCAACTCATGGCTTGTGCCTGTTGTTTGAAGCCCAGGGAAATCCATCACTACAAAGGGGAACATATTTAACCAACAGCAGCAGAAATTGAAGGGTATCTGTCAGGCCAGAGAGAAAGTGCTGAAGTGTAATTTTCCCTTTGCCTGTCCTACATTAATGATTAATTTTGTGACAACCGCAGTAATTGCTGCTCAGCTCCTCATATTTTCATTACAGCTGGAGTAGAACAAATTCAGAACTAAATAGTCACATTAAACAATCAAAACCTTAGATTTCTCTTGCATACACAAGAGTTACTAATTCAACTGCACTTTAGTTAGAACATAGAATAGAACATAGAATACTTTGAACTAAACTTTAGGCTTGCAACCATTCCATACATAAGTATATTTTCAAAATATACTTATAACCCCACACTTTTTAAAATATTTATCCTAATTTTAAAAATCCTCTTTCCTCCATTACTAGAAGTTCAGCTTTCAAATATCTATCTTAAATTTCTAAAACTGCAAATTAAAAGCCAACCTTGTACTTTAGGACACATATCTGTGTTTTCTAAAGCCTTCACCAGGAAAAAAACCCTCTAGTTCAAAACAGTAGTTTCCTAAGACATTATGTTCCCTTAAAACAAAAGGTAACTGGAATAATATTTCTTTAAAATCCCTTATTCTATGACCATTTTGTGGTGTTTTGAAATATACAAGGCTAATTGTTACAACTATAACTCAGTGCAGAAACACTTGAGACTCAAACAAGGACAGGCTTAGTATCTCTCCTCTAATAAACTCTTTTATTTAAAATACTTTAGTTTGACACAGCAGCCCTCCCACATCCCAAAGAAAAGCAGAATTCCTGCAGTAACATACCACAATTTGTCCCCTGGTCTCTCACTGAGGTACTAGCAGCTTAATAGCCTTTGGGAAAGTCAAACACCCTGATTGAGGGCAAGTCTCTCCCTCCAAATACAGCTTTTTTTTAGCATTCAGAGAACTTTCATAAAAGCACTGGTACAAGAGCCAGTAGAAGTGTGGTATCTCACACTTTCTCCAAGAGAGCCTTTGAACTCGATAGCGAGTAACTTGGAACTATTTTCACAGAATCTAAAATTTATTGCAAGAAATAAAGAGGAAGGAGACAGCTTCAAAAAAAAAGAAAATCATTCATCTTCTGCTTCTGATCCCTCTTAAGTGACATGAAAAAGTATTACAAACACACTGTTCCCTGAACCCCCAGTGCCAATTGCAGGCACTCATGTTAGGGGCTGTTCCTTCAGCTTCCTGCTCAAAAACCAAGTACAAGTGAAATCCCATGGGAGCAGCCAGACAATTGTAGAACAATGCTGTTTTAATATGGCATATCCACTCTGCCTTCTGCATGAATTTATTATCCAAGAGTACAGATCAGAAGCAAAGCTGCTGCACAGCCCAGCTGCAGAGGGAGAGTCCCTGGAGCACCCACCCAGACACAGACAACCTGCAGGCACTAAGGCTCATGCTCTGTCTCCCTGCATATCCAAAAATATCATGCTTTACTAGATGAGAGCCATGAGGACCCAGTGCCCTAGCAGTACACAGCTGATCAGAAAAGTGACCTGTTTCCCAGAAGGAAATTGTGAAGTTTATAAAGGATTCAAAACTTGGTCTGCCCAGGGAAACTTCCAACACCAGCAGCACTGCCCCTGGCATGCAGCTGCATGGCAAGAACCAGGCCAACAGCGTTATGTCAGGCTTAGAAACTGAGAGGCAGCAACAGAAATATGTTTTCAGTCTTTTCCAGCTAAGGATTTTGTTTCCATTGGAAAGAAAAACCAAACTGTTCAATGGTGAACAACAGAGCCAATTAGCAGGCATGTAGTTCTGTAATGCAGTGTGTTACTTGCCAATCACAAATTGAATCAAAAGCTGAATGACTTAGTCATAAATCAATACAACTAACCCAGCTGGCCTTACTCATACATAAACATTCCAGATGATTCAAAACATGGCACAAGATTTACTTTGTCAGGGCAGTGTTTTGGGAACAGCTGAAGTCAGGGCAGTGCTCAAGCTCTCTGAGCAATATCTGCAAATGTGGAAACCATGCAAAGCTGGTTGTCTAGAGGTCTTTGCAAGCTCCAGTATGAGAGATTAATATTTCCCTCACCTTATTTATCAAGTAAACTAACGGCTATCAGCTTAGAAGTTGAAGGCCATCTTTGCCCTGTCCAGCTGTGCAGGTAAAAAAAAAAAAAAAAAAAAAAAAGCATTCATCAAGGACCAAAAGCTGCTCCACATTTTTCCACAATTACAGAAGTTATTCAAGGACATGCCTAACTTCTCACCAGTCCTAAGAAAGTGAAGAAACTCATATGCCTGCCAAATTCAGCAAGGTACATACTCATGTTTATGTTCTGACCAAAAATATCTTCAGCCATCTAATTAAAATATCAAGGTAGCTGAGCAATCAGTGTGATAGCAAACTCCTGAAAAACACTGATTTTAGTTCTTGAGTCTAACATTTAAACTACAGTCTCATCAGGCTTTAGCCAAGGCAAAAAATATCTATTATGCATGACTCTTTGCACATTCAAATCTGAACAGGGCTCACACTTAAACCATGAAGCCAAAATACACTCAGAGTTCCAAATTCCTTTTGGGGATTAAGTCTGTAAAGCACCTTGATTACACAAATGTTGGGTTCACTTTTCATTGACTTTTTAACAATCTCATTATATAATTGGCTCTTTTTGTCCTCCAAAGCCTTTTTGTTACAATTACCAGATACAAGTCTCAAATACTAAAGCTAAAATTATTGAATGTGTGACTAAACTCTTTCATTTTCAGGGTAGTCTACACAGAGCAGAAGAAAGTGGCCCAGGACAGATCTTCAGCATTTTGCCAACAGTGTTTGGAGCTTCAGATCTTCAGTCTCATGGATGCTCCAGTTTTGAATTCTTTAGCAATATGTTATAGCTTAATAAAGAGACTAGCTCAATGGTAAATCAGTGACCTTACTGCATGTAACATTTTCCATGTTCCAGTACATAAAAACCAGAATATGATAATCTGGTCACCCCAAACTAAGCAGAGGATACATGCAACTGCCTATGTGGGGGTGTGCAGATTTCATACCAAGACTAAAAATACAAACCCAGTCTAAAACCCAAATAGATTCATAAAAAGAAATTATGTGTGAACTGCCCTGTGAATCCCTTTGGAAACAGTACTCACCTCTATGCATTACTCTAGACAGAGTACAAGAATACTTACCACTTATAAGACATGACTTAGAGACTGCCACAAGAAGTAGAAAAACACAGATTTTTTTATTTTTTTTTAAAACAAAGACATGGTGCAAGCTACATGAAAAGAGGGCCATATTCCATAAGTTTGCTTCAGATTTTTCCCTAGTATCAAATATCTAACTCTATTGTCAAACAAGCAATTAGCAACTAAACCTCTGCAAGATGAGCTCAAGAACAAGAACACATCCCAAGGACAAATCAAGCTAGTGAGGATGTCAAGAAACAGGTCTGCAAAAACTGATGCTGTACTGTAGAGAAATGGATTGGAATATATACAAAATTATTCACCACTGAAATAAGGTCCCATCTTTCGGAGATAACTGAATCAGCATTCTATTACACTAACTTTCCTGTGAGGAAACAGATGAACTTTTATTAAATCCCCTGGCTCACTGGCTGGTGTAACCCAAAAAATCCAAGGCAAATTCATCAGTATGTGCAGAACAGCAGCAAATTTTATTTGTAATGTAGAAGGTAAGTTTAAGATCTTTCTGAAACCTCTATTCCTGTGAAATGAATTTGAATTTATACTTGAGAAAAGCAAAAAGTACTGTGGGAGGATGGGATATGATTGAAGGAGCCTGATATGCCCATCCTATAATCTCTTACTTTGAATGCCCTACATAGCTTCTACAAATTGAGCTGCAACATCACAAGCTCTTAAATTAGAGCTTTAGGCAGAGGCCTAAAGCCAGACTGGCAGAATTTATCTGTACTGAAGTTTTATTTTGTATAGAACTGTCACATCTCTAATATTTAAATGGAATTGTCTAAATAATTTATGACATGCTAAGCATGTGAAGTGCGTGATCAAGGCCCTGTTCCCAGAACAAGGAATATAGGTTTCACTTACTGAAAAATCAAAATATTGTATTTAGGATGGTGAAATCCCTGCATCTGCAGATTCAGATATTTGAGCAAAAGTAATTTGGATGTTCTACACCTATGGTTAGAAAATGAAAAAGACCAGATTAGTAACCAAATTATAACTGCAGAGATCTGTATGCTGAACTACCTTCCCCAGACTTCTACAAGCATAGTCCTCCTATAATCCGCCTTCTAAAACAGAAAAATGGAACATTTCTAAGGTATTAAGAGGCCAGCATATCCACTGAGTTTGTGAATTTGTGAACAGAAAAGACACAGCCTCAGAAAGACCCGCATTACATTCCCTGACAATTTTGCATAGGACTAAGAGTGTAACAATGGAGCATAGAGCAGTTGGTGGCATTATTCCCCAAAGCCCATGAGATGACATGGCACATTTGATCCATGCATGAAGATAAGATCAGCTAGGCACATGTCAATCACTCCTGACTCTCCTGAGATTACCAAGGCAGAACTGCGATAAAGTGCAGCTAGTCCAATTTCTAAGTAGAATGCACCAGAGCAAGCACAGCCTGCTTCCCTGGGCTGTGCTTATGGGGAAGCCTTTGTTCCTCACATGCAGGCTGGACCCTCTATTTCAGCTTCTGCAAGCTGCCTTTCACATCCTGCCCGTGCATGGCTGATCCTGTTCCCCACTAACCTCTCCACCAGCATGCAGGGCTGCTGCTGAGAACCCCAAAGTACATCCCTGCTCCAAGCCCTGGTCCCTCAGCCTCTTCCTACAGGACAAGGGCTCCCATCCTGATGGTCTCTGCTGAATGTGTGTCTTGCACTGAAAAGGGGGCTGGTCCAAAGCTGCATGCAGCAGCCTAGGTATGACCTGAAAAGTGACAAGTCAAGAGAGTTAATCAATCCCCTACTTGGCAAGTGATGCAGCTCAACTGTAGATTTTGCAGCACAACCAGAGTGATTGTTACTCCCATTTGTTTTCCAGGCCCCATGCATCCATATTACATACATTTTATACAGGTGTATTTTTGCCTTGTTTTATTGTTTCTGAGCTGTCTCATGTAACTGCCAGTTTGCACCATCACATATGGTGTCTTTACTTCCCAAGTTGTCCCTTATTAAAGCTGTCCTCATCAGGCTGGCCAGCCTGTTGGCAAAGGTGCTGTTATCCCATTTGTTCAGGTAGATCCTACTCTCTACAGCAATCCTTCATTTTTAAAAAGGGTGTTGTAGCTGTAAAAGCCAGTTTGCCACTTAAAACGCCAGGTCTATACACAGAAATATCACTACTTTCCATCTTTCCTGATTCTACACAGATGGTTCCCCTCCTACAGGCAGGTCATCGCATCCTCCTCCCCTGCCCCAGCCCAAGCTCCAGCATTCTCCTTAAGGTCTGTGAGGTACCAAGGAAGATCCTGGAAGAGAGACCCTGCCCTGCAGAGTAGGGCCACACAACAGTAGCCACCTCTTGCATCCTCAGCTGAATATGGCCAGTTTCTAGTTGCTTCAAGATTAACACTATTTCCTTAACACAGATTCTTCCTCCAAAAATGACCAATATTTATCCCCTCACTAAACAGCCCTAGGAAGAAATGGGACAGATTCTGACTCAACAGAGCAATCCCCAAGAGGCATTTTGCTCATAGGAGGGCTAGTAAATAAATCACGAAGGTCTCTTCCCTTTATACACTTGTCTCCTCAACAAACTGTCACTAACCAGTTTCTTCTCTACACTTAGCTGTAACACAGGCCTCATAATTTCTGAATTTTTCAGTTCAATAATAACAAATAGAAAGGGAAGGCCAAACAACTTGTAGAAGGTTCAGAGCAGCATCATGAGTGGAAGGACACAAATAGGCTTTGGGCATAGAACAGGTACACTTGTCATAAGCACTGAGAGTAATTATTGCACAAAATTACTCGAGAGTATCAAGCAAAAAATAGATTTCTTATAAAGGGAGGTTTGTCACCCCCTGTGGTGACAGTCAGTGCTGGTTTGAGTTGTAACAGCTCTCAAGAGATGGCAAATGTATAGATGCACTTTTAATCACTTCAAAATGCTGACAAGTTGGTTCTTTCCCAAATCCTACTGGAAGGCATTTTTCATATATTGACTCTAACAGTCACTCTCTCAATTATCTTAGACACAAACTGTTATTATATATCAATGTTAATATAATTATGTTAGCTATCAAAAGGGGCTTTTTTTAGAAATGGCTTCCTGCAAAATACTTCAAATTGAACTTGAATAAGCACTTCTCAGCAGAAAAGTGCTCTACTGGGATTCCAAAAGCAACTCTGAATTCAATTCCTCTCATAACAAACTGATGTTCCCTGCTACCTGAATTGGCTCAGCTCACTTGCAGACACTCTGGTTATTGTCATTCCTGCACCGTTCTCAAGCCCTACCAAAGAGCATCCAAAATATCAGTATTGGGCAGAATTAGTAACAGAAAAATGCCAGCATTATGCAGTTGTCAATGCAATAGAAAATAAGCTGCAGCCTTACTTCAGAGGAGTTAATTTTCTAGGTAAATCCTTTGGTTGATAAATCCTGTTGAAGAGTGTCTCCACAATGCAAAGTAGAGGCTCTCTCTGAGCTGCCCTTGGGATCCCCTGGGAAGTTGGAAAGCCAGGCTAGGGGCCAATAAATGTGCTCAATGGGACTTCAGTGCTTGAATTATTCCTTGAGTTTTTCTGCTCAAAAATTCCAAGGTAAAACCAAGCTTATATGGCTTTGGTATGAAATCAGACCCTAGAAGTCTTCAAAGCCAGAACTGAATTAATCAAAGTTATTTGTGATTATTTGGAGAATTTTGCTTTATGTGGCTTAAGATAACATACTATGAGAGAAAGGAGGCTTCTGCTGTGAGTGAGCAGAATAATAATAGGCATTAATAATAAATAATAGAAATAAAAGAATAAAGGCATTTGAAGAATCCTGCCAGCCTACTGAGGGACAAGATCCTTCCCCTTTTTTCAGCACTGACTTTTACCTCTCCAGCAAGAGCTGATCTCTCCTGTGCTGCACAGTAACATGAGTTACTGACTGCCACAGAAAACGTTTACAAAGTCCCAGGTATTCATTAGGGCAATAACATTTTGAAAAGTGTAAAAAGGTAGTCAGAACATAGGAAGTCTCCCTTAAATTGTGAGTATTATTTAATTATGTTCTTAAATATTGAGTTCCTGCTGCTCTCTCAACAGCAGAAAACAAGCTGGCAGCTTGCTAGTGCAGGAACCAGTCTGAATAAACATGGGTGGGTGTCAAACCAATCTATTTACCAACTAATAACTGCTTCTTTCTAGAGAGTGAAAATTCAGTACTTCCAGAAATCACATTAGATATTTTCCTAGTATTAAATTCATATTTACACCTGAGTCCACCACTAAACACTTATATAATAAAAAAAGTCAATCCATTTTATCACATATAGAAAGTATTTAATTTTATGCTGGATGCAAAGGCAAATGTAAAGATTTTGAAAGAGTAAGTTTTTAAATATTTACTCTGAAACAAAGCATAGTAGACAGAAGTTGTGAATACATAATTAAAGGAACAGCATGCCATCCTATTAGTCTGGAAATTAACTTCCATCAAACATCATCACTTGTTTAAAAAGAATGAAAAAACCCACAGGAGTTAATTTATTTAAAAAAAAAATCAAACAAAGAAAACAAATAATATACTGTTTTCTTAAATTTATACACTCAGGTCAGCTTTGTAGTGCAGAGTAGTGTATAAACACAAATCACTCTTGCCCATTCCACACAGGTCTTAGTGGAAAGGCTGTCAAAATAAGTGGAAAATCATATACATATCTGATGATACAGACTACAGATAAGAGAGTCAGGAAAACCTGATCTTCTAAAGACCTGAATTCCCAAAGTATTTTCCCAATTTAATAGAAAATAAAGCAAAAATGCAAGTTGATGTCAATCAGTTTTAGAACCACATACGGTAAGGACACTAATTCAAAGTTGACATGCTACAGTCAAAGAAAATTAGTTCCATTTGAAGGCAATAAAAGAGTCAGTTATGAGCTAGAGATTGAACTCATTTGAACTGAGACTCTCAGTCATACATAATTGTGCACCACTGCATGCAGGTGTTGCTTTACTGCCACAGTGCTATGGAAGAGTAATAAACACATCTGCTGGGAACTCTTAATTATAGATGACAAACCATAAATCACCAGCTTGTTGCAACATCAGAAGGCTCAAGATGTGATCCATCATGTCTGCATCCCAAGAAATAAATTAACCCCTCTGCTTTGTTTAATAGACCAAGTAGATTTATTATATTTATTCATGAGCATGATACTACTTCAAGAAATAATTAGGGCCATGTTGTCTTGAGTATTGCTTTTGTCCACTCCTCTACCATTGCCTGTACTGGTTTGCACAGATAATATTTGATACCCCCTCCTATGCAAGCATAAAACAGTGTAAAGGTGCAAGGCAGTGGAGAAGCGAGTACTGTATCTCAAGACACATGGAATCCTATAGGACATTCTGTCTCTTTAAGAACAGTCCTATTCATTAACTTCCATGAACTAAAAAAAAAAACACCAATATAATCCAGGCAAATAAATAAACATTCCCTGAGAAAGCACCAAGTACATATCTGTGTGTGTAAGTATCTGTATATATTCACAATTTGTCCAAGTGACTACTATTGTAATTTAGGCAAGTGGCTTTTCAGATGTTTGCTCTTAGATACTAAAAACAAACCTGAAACATACTTGGAAATTTATCTGCTTTAAGTGAACAGTGACAATCCCTGCTCTATGACAATGAGAAGAAAATCAATTTGACAGGTGGAGGGGAGAAACACTGACAGCTGAAATAAGTTTAAATCCTGGGGTACTGGATAAGGACGTCTCTCAATTATTATATTTCACTACTCTCTAAGTGCACCCATGTTGTTTTACATTATAATGGTAATAAAAGTCAGACATGCAGGCAGGAACTTTTTAATGAAAGGAAAAACTGGCTGTGCTACAGGAAAACTGTCAGGGGGAACAGCAGGTGAACATATAAGTCTTATGTGTGTCATAGGGTACTCTAACCACAGCAGGACTAAATTACTCTTCAGAAACACATCTTGACCATCATTACTGCGATCACGTACATACTATTTAATGATATAAACACAGACCTTTATAGACCATCTGAGCAGAAAAAGCCAGAATTCTAGAGTAAATCTATGCAAATTAAATAGGCAACCAAGAAATGCTTTGTTTTCTCTTATAAGAAACACATTTATTATTGTTGGGGCAATCTTTAATTGTAGCAAATAGTGCTTAAGTCTTATAAATGCCTTCAGCTTTAAATGACAGTGCTTAGTCCTGTATTAATATGTTCAAGTGGTTATCTTAGCCTTGAAGACTGTGGGCCTAAGAAACATTTTCCAGAAGGTATTTATTGGCCAAACCACATCCCTGGGATGGACCCAAAGAGAAGAAAGTTTTTTTGGAAGCCTACAACCAATAAAGAGTAATTTGAGGAACAGCATGTTTACCAAACAACCACCAAAAACTCACAAAGGACCCCTACTCTGATGTAAATAAGCTTTGAGAAGTGTTTTAAATGTGCCAAAAAATTGCAGGAACGTTTAGCATATATGCACAAGTTTAGGGAAATGTAATGAATATGTATAAGTTAAAAAGATTTACGTATAAGTTATATAGATTTCAACTATCTGTTAGGTAGCCGCTCAGTGGGGATTAGGGGCAAATGTTCCCCTCACACCCAATGTTGAAATTAAAAGAGATGCTGCTCTCTAATACTGAGATTAGTGTTTGAAAGTCTCATTCCCAACTTTCAGTGACAGTATGAAGAACATGTTCTGTCCTTCCTTTTTCAGAAGACTTTAATTGCCAGTTATGTGTAGCATCGTTCCAAATAGCACAGAGTTGTGGGTTCACGATAAACCAAAAGCCCTACAAACACAAGTACAGATAGATATATTCTGGTATTCCAGCATTCCACCAAAAAACTCCTGCTGCTTGACATAACACAGGTATAACATATTTGAACAAAGCTGCCATAGCATAAGAACACTGTGAAAAGCAAACAGCAATAACCCAACAGCTACTTACAAAACAAACAAAAAAGCTCTCTCTCAAGAAATCTGATACTGCTATAGGTAGCAAAGAATTCTCACTGAAAAGGATCAGCAAAAATACACAATTTAGGAAATTAATCCTCTATAAGGTATCAGGTAGGGGTTTTGGTTTCTCATACATCTTGTGAAGAAATAAGCTCCTGATTGGGTGAGTTTATAATCACTCAGTAATTAAATTATAAAGTACAAGTTAAGCTTTACTGCTTAATAGATTAGGTATTTCCAATACAGGGCTCAGGTCACTGCTGCCTTAAAGCCAAGGCCAATGAAAAGAAAAGGGGAAAAAAAAAAATCAATTACAACAGCAGTAACACTTACCTTTGCTCCCAGAGAACTAGAGTCTGCTGGCTAACTCACAGAATAAATACCCCCAGTGCTACGCCCAGGTGCACTGGCCTGCATTCCCAATTAAGGTTTGCCCCATGCTATGGGAGGCAGCAGCTGACTGCCCTGTGTCAATCACCTACACCCTGCCAGTTTTGAGAGGAGTGCTACAGAGGAGACAAGCACCATTGTGCTGATCCTTGCACTAAGCCCAAGGAGATTGGAATGGAGACAGGGTCTAATGCAATTGCAAAAGGCATCAACAGCTTATCCACTGCATTAAGCTCATGTAAACAGCCAGTGTACTAAAAGCTGTTTTAACTTTCCTCAAATTGTTTGCACAATTGATCCACAATCATCTGAGTGCTCACTGAAGCTTAGCACCCTACTTTTTTCCATTGATTGCAAATGGCCTGTTTGGTTCTGTAATATGTGTTACAGTGAACATCGTGCTCAGTAGAAATGGCTGTTTGTTGGCAGTGCCTAGCTACCCTAGAAACTGTAATTCAATCACACAGGGTGTGCTGGTTCTGTGTTTTCTTCCAAACCCTGGGGGAATATATAAATGAAAAGCTTAAACTGAGCCCATGCCAGGAATCTATGAGATAGCAGGAGAGCTTGAAAACTGATATGAAACAAGAATTATGAACTTCCTACAATTAAATATCAAACTTGGAAAAAATTGTCAAATCAGCTAGAAAACCTGATAAAGAAGCCATGGATGTAAAGGCCAAAGAGAGAACTTCTCTTCCAAACAGTGGTAAGGCCAGAGGCAGAGAACAGTCATTGTGGAGAAATGTCTGCTATCACCATCAATGCCTTTGCTTCATTTACTAGTTTCAAATACTCTTCAAATACTTCAGCAAAATCCTTTTTCCTTAGAAGGCAAGAAAAATAGTAGCTGCAAGTTTGTAATTCACCTCCTGATGAGGAGCATATCCAGGTAGATAAAAGCCAAAAAGTCCTTTGAATTTGTATTTAATTGCAATTAATTTGCAAGGAAAAAACAGGTCTGTATGATTCTGTTAGTGGTGATCAGGGGAAGAAACAAGGTAAATATCAGATCTGTCTGAACTAAAATATTTTTTGAAACATTTAAACCATGTCCAAAAGAGAAACATAAAGTTTAAAAAAACCTGTGTAAATTGCAGCAACAGTTTCAACACATATTTTAATACCCCTTCCAATGACATTACTTCCCCCAAATCAGTAAGCAAGTAAGCAACTGTCTAGCCTTTGAGGTAAAGTTTTTATTTGTTTTTAACAAAAAAGATTCAGTAACCATTAATTCCTCTCAGGTAAGAGGTTTCTTTATAGATAAGCCTAAGCAAGGAGTGGCCAGAATTTACTACAATCAATGTTGTTCTTGGAAATATTTGAACTCAAACTGCTTGAGGTAAAACTTGCAGATTACTTCTAATAAACAGACATAGCACCCTAGAATGACACTAATAATAAGAAAATAGAAAAGCATGGTCTAAAAAGTTGATTCAGCAGGGTTTGGGATAGTTAGAAAGTACATTGTTACCTTGTATTTTCCCTAACAACTGCAGTGATCTGCAGAATAATGAATCCAAGTGAAAAAAAGGTTTCATTTATTTCTTGACTGGCAAATGCAGTGTTTTCTTGAGCTCTTGCAAAAACGTTTTCAAAGAAAATCTCAATAAAGTGGAACATATGTTATTGTTCTTATTTCTAGCAGAACAACAACCTGAAATTCTGAGTTTAAGTAAGCTTAAAAACACAATGCTTTAAAACAATCTACACGTACTTCTCATTCTTCCTTCTTCCATCTCTCACAGCTTGTTTTGTAAGGCTAAGAAAACCGTACACTCAGAGAAGACAGAAAACTTGTAAATCATTGCTAACCTGTAAGTGAGGCTATCTACAACTGCTTTCAAAAGAAGCTAAATAAAGTGTCTGCCTTTTGCAAGGAACATTTCCATTTCATTGTATATGCATGTAACTTCAGAAAATGAGTAGTGCATTAACACTTTAACAAATAGCATGTGTGCTTAGGCATGGTGAGTACATGTTGCAAAATCAGATCACCAGTTTACTACTATCATTTAAAAGTAGTAAAACTACTTTTATATATATGCATATAAGCCTCCTCACTTAGGAGGAGGCAAAGACAAAAAAAGTCACTGCAGTAGTGATACATTTATGGCACTTACTATTTAGAGTAGGAAACTTTGGAAGACTTCAATTCCAAAGCAATTCAGGTTCCTATTCACTTTCCTAAATTAAAGTATTTTTGCAATTCTTTTTTCCTCCAGAAAAAGAATTAAATTCACTAACTCAACAGTGTTCATTCTTCTTGAAACTGCAGACATTGGGTACATTTGTATTTCAACCTTGTTCTACTTGCATATGGCACAAAATTATCTACTACAATGAGAATGACAGAACACAAGCAGAATATTCTACTGTGTGCAAACACTGAATAATACATTGTTTCACTGTTCATCCACTGTAATGATGCTTTTGAGGATGTTTATTCTTGTCTCTTTTCATCCATTCAGTGGTGTATGAATTGGTATCAGAGGACTTACAGGGGAGGATTTAAATATCAGAGGAAATCAGGTTAGTGCCGTTCTCCTCAGAGCAGCCCTGAAATCAGAGGTGTTGAGAAGTGTTGCTTGAGAGACTCAAAAAGAAATCTGCAACAGAAGGCACAGTGACAGTAGATCCTCCACAGACAGCTCCCTGACAACAAAACGAGCTATTAAATGAATAGAAACCAAATTCAGCTTTAGAAGTCCTACAGTGAAAATGGTTAGCGAGAGGGAGAATATTCTGTCAAATAATCATTACAGGCTTGCTCTAGCCTTCTGCTCCCCCTAAAACTCATCCTTTTAGCCACTGTCAAGGGAGAAAAGTAGAAGAAAAAAAGACTTCTCAAAGACAGCCTGCTGAAAAAGACTTGGACTATAGTCAAACAATTCATTTCATGACCATGACCCTAATGTCTAAACGCACATCATCTCATTTTCATTTTCTTATTACCAGAAATTATTACTTTTGGAATAAATGCTGTGCAGGAATACAAATTCTGCCTTTGGCTGATGCATTCTAAGGCATAGACTGTTGCCTTAAATATCATGACACAGCTTTATTAAAATGGTAACTTAGCTCAAAGAGTTCATTACAATTTAACGGGTATTACAGTAAAAGCTGAATAAACAAGAAACATTAGTACTGCATGATAAAATATTGTGATGTATGAACAAGATCCTACTAATAAGATCAATCGGATAAAGGGCTTTTGCCTTAAGCTGTTTAATACCCACACTACACTCTTTAGCTCAAGTCTACATAAACTGATGGAAAAAACTCAAACAAACCAAACAGGAAAGGAATAAAATCAAGCAGCAGCAATGAAGTTTATGAAGATCTGAGAGAAATGAGGAAAAAGTAAGTATGTATAAGCTCCAAGTATTATACGCTCTAAAATAAAAATTTGTGGGCTCTATGATCAGACTCTGACTAAAATCCAGCCCAAACAAGGTCTTGCAGCAAGTCATGCAGTTCCACTTTTATTATTGAGAACAGCTGAGAGTCTCACCTAAAACTTAAAAAGTGGCAATTCTGCAGTCCTTTTCCACCTCAGAAGGCAGTTCTGCCACACTTTCAAAGAAACTTCAGAACTACCTGTGTGTCTGCTCACATATCCCTTTCACTCCAATGGTTCTCCTGCATTTGAGCAGCATTGGAGGACTCTAAACTCAGCAGAAGTGCTGCCACCACAGTGACTACTTTACAAGGGCTGCAGGAGGTAACAATTTAAGATATGCAAGGCCATCAATTGATTGTTTTACATTTAGCTCCAGTAGGCCATTGTAGCTACATGCTGAGTCACAGCAGTTACTTTCCAAGCAAGTACTTTCTTAACATTCCTACACTTTCAAAAGTAATAATCTCTTTTTTAAATAATGTCATAAAAGAAAAAGTGGTTTCTTTTTCAAAAACTACTTCCAGCTGTGAGGATGTGTCATGAATTATAAATTCACTAGGTAGCTATAGCACACAAACCAGCCCATATATATTCTTTCCCTTCTTGTTTGAAAATGCATCACCAGCTTATCTGTAGGTACCTTCCAACTTACTCCCTGCTCTCCTCTTTCCCATAACTAAACCAAATTCACAAGACAGATATTTTGTGCTATGGAAAAAACTTCACCTCCCATGTAAGTCAAAGTAGAGCTTTCTCTTTGCAGCTCTGTAAGGGCTCATTGCAGTGGGCCAGGATATCTCTAATTCCTTTTAACTTATCTAAAGTGTAATATTCCATTCCAATGATAAAAATCTTAGTAGATCAATATAGACCAAGTGTTCGTCCAAAAAATCCCACATTCTGGTAGTATTATTTTGACTTTAATTTTTTATTCCAATCTTGCTAATTTTAGAAATATCTCCCTAAAGCATTCCACAACTGACGTCTCATGAAAGTTTGTGAGAAATTCGCATGCTGTGACTTTGGAATTAACAACCGTTATAAATAGTACATTTCCATCACCTCTACATCTGCAGCATCCTGGCATGCCCAACTTGTCACTCAGAATGCCTTCACTTCTAATTAATTTTACTCTGACACAAAGCAAGCCAAGCCAACAGAAACTCAACTGGTCAAGTTCACAGAAGAAAAATACATGCATTTTTAAACAGCCACCATACTGCTTGGCATGTAGAAAATTTCTTAGTTTTAGAAATTTCAAATGAACTATTATAGTACTTGAATATCTGTAAGAAAAAGGCGGAAATAGAGTACTTGAATATCTGTATATAGGCCTTGCCCTGATAAGCTCCAGTTGTTCTTGATGGGCTGCAGCTGCAATGTCCTTAATTGGGCTGCAGCCGTAGGTAGTGAAGATAACTGGGATAAAAAGGGGCTGGGCTTGGCTAGTCCGGGAGAGCCTGGAAGGAGCCCTGACTAAGATGCAGCAACAAGCAGAGGAAGAAGTCTGTGCTGTGAAGAACTGCCCCCAAGGAATATAGCTGAGAAGGTATGGGACTCTAGAAACATGAATACAATAGGTGGTGACCCTGATGTGATAGAAGATAGGACAGCCGAGAGCTGTGGCAGCCTGAGAGCTGGTATTCTAGAAATATAACAACAACAAGTGGTGATAGAAGATAGGACAGCCAGACCTGTGGCAGCCTGAGAGCTGTGAAGAAACATGGCCCTTGAGTTGAGGAGCTATGGCAGCCAGGAGCTGTGAGAAATATGGCCTTTGAGCAAGGAGCTGCGTGTGTTGTACATGGCCTTTGAGTTGTGGGGAAATGTATGTATTGTACTTGAGTATCTGTAAGTAAAAGAAAAGGGAGGCATATAGTACTTGAATATCTGTAAGTAAAAGAAAAGGGGGAAATATAGTACTAGAATATCTGTATATAGGCCTTGCCCTGATAAGCCCCAGTTGTTCTTGATGGGCTGCAGCTGTAGCTAGTGAAGATAATTGTGATAAAAGGGGGTGGGCTTGGCCAGTCAGGGAGAGCCTGGAAGGAGCCCTGACTAAGAAGCAGCAAGCAGAAGAAGAAGTCTGTGCTGTGAAGAACTGCCCCCAAGAAATATCACCAACAGAAGGTACGGGATGTTAGAAATATGATTGCGACAGTATGGGACTCTAGAAATATAACAACAACAAACTATAACATGGGTTTCCACCTAATAAAGAAAATAACAGACTACAGATGTTTAATGGAATTAAACCAGGGAATTTTGTCAGAGAGAGATTTTGCAAGTTCTGTCATGACCTAATGATGAAAAATTGGGGTCTTCTCCTCTCGTTACCCATTCAGGTGCTGGGGGGGGCTTCCTCTAGCCATTGGAGATGGGATTAAAAGAAGGCTCTAGGGAGCAGGCAAACAGGGGCATGGCAGTTTGTGCAGGCAGGACAAGCAAGCAGAGTTACAGTCATCCTCCTGCTACTGGGATATTTATTTTGTGTTGGCTTTTTTTGTTTGTTTCTTTTCTTTAACAGCAATGGTCCCCAAACAATCAAAAGCCATACCTAGTAAAAGTACCAACCTAAACAGAACCCCCCAAGAAGGACACATCTGCCCAGACCCCTTCCTGTAAGGAGTGTTTGAGCTTGTCACTAGTACCATGGGATGGTGCAAAGGATGCCTGCCTGTGGTACATCCAGGTGAATGACCTCCTCTATCTGCTGGCTGAGCTTAAGGAGGAAGTATTAAGGAAATAGGTAAGAGGTATTAGACTAGGAGGTATTAGGGAAAGTGAAAGGAAAACAGTTTTGCCCTTCCAATACCTGAGAGAAGCCTACCAGGAGGCAGAGGACTCTCATACCACCTACCATCAGGCAAAAAGAGGAGACCTAGTAGATGAAGGGGAGTGAAAATGGGTCCCTACTGAGGGAGGTAATGAAAATTCCTCCTGATCTCCATCACCTATCTAGGTGCCACTTCAGAATAGGTATGAGGCCTGGATCCAGAGGGTCAGGCAGAAGACATAAAAGAAAATAAACTGCCCAGAGAGCCTCCCAGTTAGACTTGGTCAGCCAGATGGATCACTGCCTCTAGCATTAACAAGAAGGGTTGTCAGCAGGTGACTCCCTTCTGACGGAAACAGAGGGCCCCATATGTCAACCAGACCCATCCCACAGGGAGGTCTTCTGCCTCCCTCAGGCTCAGGTGGGATGTCACCAGGAGACTCCCTGAGCTGATTCAGCTCTCTGATTATTACCCACTGCTGATACTCCAGGCTGGTAGTGATGAGATTGGAAAGAAGGACACTTAAAGGGACTTTGGGGCTCTGGGTCGAGTGGTTGATGGGGCAGGAGCACAGGTGATGTTCTGCTCAGTCCCTTCAGTGGCAGGGACAAATGATGATAGGAACAAGAGACCCTGCATTATCAACAAGTGGCTCAAAGGTTGGTGGCATCAGCAGAATTGTGGGTTTTTTGATCATTTTATGATCACCTGGCCTGGTGAAGCCAGATGGACTCCATCTGTCTATCAAGGGCAAAAGGATTCTAGCCCATAAATTGGTGGGACTGAATTGGGAGGGCTTTAAACTAGGTTCAAAGAGGGAAGGGGATGCAACTAGGCTCTCCATAAACAAGCCCAGAGGTCATAAGCCAGAGTCAGGGATGAAATCAGCAGCCCAGTTGAAGTGCATGTACACTAATGCACACAGCATGGGTAACAAAGAAGATGAGGTGGAAGCCATGGTACAGCAAGAAACTATGACACAGTCACCATCATGAAAATGTTGTGGCATGACTCACATAACTGGAATGCTGTAATGGATGGCTACAAGCTCTTCAGAAGAGAAAGACAAGGGAGAAAAGGTGGAGAGATGGCCCTTTATGTTAGGGAGACTCTCAATGCCATAGAAATTGCGATTAATGATGATAAAGTTGAGTGCCTATGGGTAAGAATCAGGTGGAAGGCCAACAAGACTGACATCCTGGCTGGAGTCTGTTATAGACCACCCAACCAGGAAGAAGAGGTGGATAACTTATTCTACAAGCAGCTGCAGGATGTTTCAGGATCATCAGCCCTTGTTCTTGTAGGTGACTTTAACTTGCCAAATATATGATGGGAACTCAACACAGCAGAGAAGAGACACTCTAGGAGCTTGGTGGAGTAAATGGAGGAGAGTTTCTTGTCACAGCTGGTGAGCGAGTCCATCAAGGGAGGGACTACACCAGACCTGCTGTTTGCAAACAGAGTTGGGCTGGTGGGAAATGTGGTGGTTGGGGGCCATCTGGCCTTCCAGAGGACAGAATTTGGCCTATTCAGGAGACTTATTTGGAGAGTACCTTGGGAAGCAGCCCGCAAAAACAAAGGAGTGCAGGAAGGATGGGTGTGCTTCAAAACAGAAATCTTAAAGGCACAGCAAGAGACTGTCCCTATGTGCTGAAAGATGAGCTGATGGGGAAAATGACTAGCCTGTTTGGGCACGGAGCTTCTGAAGGAGCTAAGGAAAAGAAAGAGGGTGTATCACCTTTGGAGGGAGGGTCAGGTGTATTAGAAAATGTGTAAGGGATGCTTTTCTCCAACAATGCATGTTGGAAAAAAATTAAAAGAGCCAAAAGCCTAGTTAAACTCAATCTGGCCACTTGTGTGGAAGACAATAAAAATATTTTTATAAATACATTAATGGCAAAAGGACAAGGACAACCTCCATCCTTTATCAGATGCAGGAGGGAATTCAGTAACTAAAGATGAGGAAAAGGCAGAGGTACTTAACACTTCCTTTGCCTCAATACTCATCAAAAAGACAGGTTGTCCTCAGAACAACTGTCCTCCTGGGTCAGGAGATAGTGTCAGGGAGCAGAATAGCCCCCCTGTTATCCAGGAGGAAACAGTCAGAGATCTGCTGAGCCACTTAGATGCTCACAAATCTATGGGACCAGACGGGATCCATCCTAGTGTGATGAGGGAGCTGGCAGACGAGCTTGTGAAGCCACTCTCATCATTTACCAGCAGTCCTGGCTCATCAGGGAGGTCCCAGATGACTGTCAGGCTGGCCAGTGTTATACCCAGCCATAAGAAGGGCCAGAAGGTGTCACATACATGTTTTATGGAAAATCCTTTATTTAGAATTTTTTTTCTCCTGAGAAGCCTCAGGAACAAAATGTAAACAATGATCATCTGCTGCTGTGGAATGCAACAGGTGCATCTGTGATTGGTCCATGTTGATTGTTTCTAATTAATGACCAATCATAGTCCAGCAGTCTCTGACTCTGGGTCAGACACAAGCCTTTGTTATCATTCCATTTTCTTCTTGCTTGCTTGCTAGCCCTCTGATGGAATTCTTTCAGTATAGTTTTAATAGGTCACTTTAATATAATATGTTGGGGAGGATGGAACAGGAAAACCTTATAAATATGATTGCCTGGCAAAAGATTTTGAGAATATAGAAACTATAAGCGAGATTGAAATGAATGCAAGTTTTGAGATCCCTTAGTTACTGAACAACTGGAAAACAATGGTGTGGCCAGCCAAATGTAATCCCCTCTTGATGAAACAATACCCTCTGCAAGCAAGCAGGTCCAAGGGTCAGAGCAGACCCTGCAGCTTGGCAGATGGGGCCCAAAGAGTAAGATTTAGGGTTTAAAATGTAACACAGTATGGTAATGTAGTGATTCTTATAGGTTGTATGGAAATGTTATAGGATATGCATGCTGTAGTAGATTGGTTGATGAGAATCTGAATATTCAACACTGAAGATGATTTATTGTATTGTAACGGGAACTTCGTGCTCTTTCCTCGCTCTCTTTTCGTGTGCTTTTCCTCTTCTCTTCTCCCCTCTTTTTCGTGCTCTCTTCTCTCTTTTCTTGCTCACTTCTTCGTCTTCTCCTCTGCACTTCTTCACCCCCTCCTTTCCACATGCTCTCCGCTCTTAAACGTTTGTCTTTAACTCTCTTACACTTTAAGCCTCCCTTTTCTGGGGCCTGCTCTGAGCTGTGGCTGGCAGCTCCCAGCAGGGCCCTGCACCCACGCCCTTTGTAGTAAACCGGTAGTTCCACGACTTGGCTGCAGAGATCTCTCATCTCCGTCCGTTCCGACCGTGCATGACCCCCGTCACTCCTACAGACGCTCTTACAATAATATATATCATAAAATAATAAATCAAGCCTTCTGAAACATGGAGTCAGATCCTCATCTCCTCCCTCTTCCTGGGACCCCTGTGAACACCACCACAAGAAGGAGGATCCAGGAAACTACAGGCCTGTCAGCCTGACCTCAGTGCCCAGCAAGATTATGAAACACATCATCTTGAGTGCCATCACACAGCACCTAGAGGATGGCCAGGTGTCATCATCTAGTTATTAGTTATTAGAAATGCCTCTGCCTGAATTAAGGTGCAAATAAAACCATACACCAATGGCAATAGTATGGTTTTTTATTTGATAGTAAATATGAGAGAAAGAGAGAAGCAAGAGGAAGAAATAGAAAAGAGGTCAGGAAGACAGAAAGAAGGTGACACAGAGCAAGGAAAATATCACCACTCCATGGATCCCAACAATGTTCTGTTGACCCTCTCCAGCTGGTCTTCTTGGTGAAGGTACCCTCAGAAAACAGAGAATCCAATGGTTAATATACACTCAGACTAGGCAGGAAAATCCAGGCACTTCCCTAGGCAGGGGGAGTTTGCCCTTGTCTCTTACAACAGATTCTGGGTTTGCTGCATCATGTGCAGTCCTGTGGTGCAAGGCTTCAGGAATGATGTGGGGGGGGAGCCTTTGATGGATTGTGACGCCCCCTCAGCTGCCTCTCACATGAATGTCCTGTGGATGTGGCCTACCTGGGGATTCAGAGCTGGGCCAGTTTATGTAAGGGAGGATGGGTCACTGCCTCTAACCAGAGATTACACCTGAAACCTCCTCCTCCATCACTGTTTCAGGAGGAGGCTGTGTCGACCTGCATTCTGTGGACTGTGGTCTCCCCCACCCCAAACCCAGACAGGAGAGAGTTTCTGTAGTGTTTGACACTCTTGTGGATGCATTCCTTTCCCTCAGCCTTCTTGGTTTCTCCCCAGGCCTGAGATCATTGATGAATGGGTTTCTCTTTATCTAATCTCAGCAGTTTGATTTACAGCCCAAAGTTCTTCAAGGGGTTTTCTGTGGTTGTAGCTTCTTTATACAGTTTTTACTATAATGAGCAAAATTTTGTATCAATGTTTAAGGCATTAACTATTTCAGTCTCTTACACCAGGGATCACACCCAGCCAGCGTGGGTTTAGGAGGGGCAGGCTGTGCTTGAACGAACCTGATCTCCTTTTATGACCAGGTCATCCTTCTGGTGGATGTGGGAAATTCTGTGGATGTTGTCCACTTGGACTCCAGCAAAACTTTTGACACTGTCTCCCACAGCACACTTCTGGAAAAGCCTGGCTGCCCACAGCTTGGACAGGAGTACTCCTTGCTGGGTTCAGAACTGGCTGGGCCCAGAGAGGGGTGGTGAATGGTGCTGCATCCAGCTGGGGCTAGTCACCAGTGGTGTCCCTCAGGGGTCTGTGCTGGGACCAGTTCTGTTCAATATCTTAATTGATGATCTGGATGAGAGGATTGAGTTCACCATCAGTAAATTTGCAGATGACACCAAGCTGTTGATCTGATGGAAGGTAGGAGGGCACTGCAAAGGGACCTGGAATGGTTGGATGGATGGGCAGAATCCATCACCACAAAGTTTAACAAGTCCAAATGCTGATTCCTCCACCTTGGCCACAACAACCCCCTGCGGTGGGACGGCGTGGCTGGAGAGTGCCCAGGCAGAAAGGGACCTGAGGGTGCTGGTGACAGCCAGCTGAACATGAGCCAGCAGTGTGCCCTGGTGGCCAAGAAGGCCAAGGGCATCCTGGCCTGTGTCAGGGATAGTGCGGCCAGCAGGAGTAGGGAGGTCATCCTTCCCCTGTACTCGGCACTGGTGAGGCCGCACCTTGAGTCTTGTGTCCAGTTCTGGGCTCTCAGTTTGGGAAGGATGTTGAGACACTTGAGTGCGTCCAGAGGAGGACAACAAGGCTGGTGAGGGGCTTGGAACACAAGTCCAATGAGGAATGGCTGAGGGAGCAGGGGGTGTTTAGCCTGGAGAGAAGGAGACTCAGATGCGACCTTATCACTCTCCACAACTGCCTGAAAGGTGGATGTGGTCACGGGTGGTTGGTCTCTTCTCTAAGGGAACCACTGGCACAAAGAGAGGACACAGTCTTAAGCTGCACCAGGGAAAGTTTAGATTAGACATCAGGAAAAAATTCCTCACTAGTGACTGGGCACTAGAATCATCTACACAGGGAGGTGGTAGAGTCACCATCCCTGGACATGTTTAGAACAAGACTGGACATAGCACTTAGTGCCATGGTTTAGTTCATGAGTAGGTGTTAGGTCATAGGTTGGATTTGATGATCTCAAAGGTCTTTTGCAACCTAGTTCATTCTGTGATTGCCAAGGAAAAGACAAAGCTTGTCATGCTCTCATTATAAAGTATGAGATTACAATCAAAGTAACAAATAGTTAAATGGCAGCTATAGTATATTGTTTTCAGCAAAACTTTATATAAAACAGGAAGTCTGTTAGAAATCCTAGCTCTGCTAATGCTCTCATTTAAAAATGAAAGTTCTTTCCACTTTCCTCAGAGTAAAGTTTAGTATTTTCCTGAGGACACTTGGTGTTTATTTCCCACCCCAACTTTATTAATGAACCATATCTAATAAGGCCAAAGTAAGCAATGTAGCTTCTCTATTATCAGCTGTGACTGATGGAACCTGTTATATAAACTGTTGTGTATAGAACCTGATGCAGTAGGAATGTTGCAAATACCATGGCACTGCAGAGCCTGGTTGCAGTATAGCTTTTTTTGTTAAATCCCGGGTAAGTCTTATTTGTGAGATTTCACATCAGCTCTTCTGTAAAATGCAAAATCATCCTTCAAGTGAGATCAAATATTTTGTATTAGCAATCAAGTGAAAAAGCAAGAATGTGGAAGCAGCAGCTCTCCCCACAGGAGACACTTTGAAATGTGCTATAACCACAGATTAGAAGAAGTAATAAACAACAAATTAGAAAGGGCAGCAATCTTCTTTTCTAATGCAATGTTTTAATTGGGAAGGAGAGGAGGGAAGAAAGGGATATTGGGAAACAGGACTGGTTTCAACACTCAAAGTTTTAATTGAATATATCTTAAAACCTTAAAACATTTATGCACTACTGTATTTTTAGTATAAACTAAGGATTTTTGAAGGAAGAGGTCTTTTGAAGGAAGATGCCTAAATGATGAACCTGCTCAGAAATCACAGCTTCTAGAATTAGCACAGCATTTTTGAGACTGAAATCCTGGTTTGCACTGGAAGATTTTGAGTCCTAAACGACAACAATTTTATTTTGCTTGGCCTGTTCAAGACAAACTTTAAGCAGACCTTCACTTCTTGCTCATACTTAGCAAGAACTTTTGTTGGTTAAACATCAAATATTCTGTGAGTCTTGGTAGCGTGAGCAAGTGAATACTATCAGAAATTGAAAGAATTGCAAAAAAAAGTAGTTCTTACTAAAAACACTAAAGAAACTCCATTTGCATATAAATAAGATAATGCAGGAACACATATCAATATTGAGATCAAAATTCTAATTCTGCAGAAATATTCTGCTGAAACAATATGATCTGACAGGAAAGGTCAGAGAGTTAATGAACTCCTATTTGAAAGACTTAGTATAACTCAAGTATTTCCTGTTATACTGTTATAAGGACACCATAACATCTTGAAGGCATCAGAAGCAGTCACACAGGAAAAGTCAGGTTACAATAGAGCCTGGCCACTAGATAGATTGACTGGATACAAGCACTGCAGTTCTCACAGCCCTGAATCAATTGCCATTTACAACCATGGGTAACAACTTTCTTAGGAGTTAACTTCATATTAGCTTTCATAAATTTCAACCAATTCAAACAATTCAAGTTGTTTGAACAAATTCAAACAATTTCCAGTCACCGGCAGTTTCATCATTCCTCTTAAAGGGATGATTTCCTCCCATGGATCCCAGAACAGTGATATACCTGAGGAAGTGGCAAAATAATTATCTGTATGTATGACATAACAGCATATTCGCTTTGCTTTTAGAAGTAAACATTACTAAACACAGCTACCTAGGCAAATAAAGCTTTCCAGCAAGTGGTAAAGGGATATTATTAATGTAAAACGAACAGGCAGTTCCTCCTCCCCTCTCTAGATTTTTTCCAGGTAGGAAAAAGACTACAAAGTACACTGAGAAAGATGCACTATGCAGTCACATTCTAAAACATGATGACTGCATAAGAGATTTACATGATTCGATTATCTCCTTTAGAGCAGTAGGTTTTGGCTGACAGATGACTGTATTTTCATTGAGTCATCCCTCTAACTCTGATGCAGTTTTTTGTTCTCTACAAGTACACCTCTTCCCCGCTGGCCAAAGGCAGACTGTTTTGTGCTGCAGTTTTATCTTCATTCCCTGCAGTGCCTGACAATGGGGTTTTGAGACAATATTGTTTAAAACATTTCATGTAGTGCAGATAATTATGCGTTTGCACGAGTCTGTGTTGCCCATATTGATCCATTTATTCCAACACATACCAAAACCAGTAGGGTGCACTAACAAGATCCAACTGAGTGTGTAAGAATGTTATTATGCCTCCCCTAGAATAAACATCTACTGCTGTGAACAATTCAAAGTCTTTAAATGCCATCAGCATGCAAGAAAATAGAAAATTACAAATCAATGTATACCACAGATTTAAGTGTATTTTCCAGCTGCCAAAATAAATTACTCTCATAGGCACAACAGAGAACATCTGAAACAAATCAAGCCATGCAAATGTCTGATTGAGTGAAGTATACAGCATGCAACGACTCCCTAACACTACAACACTGAGTGTGCCATTTTTCAGAAGCAGTGCAGCCAAACAGCTATTGAAATTTAGTAATACTACTACTACTAATATTTACAATAATATTTATAATCTATTCTTCAGAGCATTTTCTCTACCACCATATTAATTTATCATTTTTCTGTCTTATCAGAAATTTGCTGCTGAAATGTACATCTTGCTTTTTATTTCAGAAAATCATTTATTTCCTACTACCTGCTAGAATAATCTTTAAGCTATGCACTGGCATTGCATAGTACTTAAGGTTAATCTACTTACTGCAGGTTACATCCATTATGCCACATTACTGGGCTACAACATAAACGGGACAATTATTGTCTATCATGTATAAAAAATATTGTGTAATTCTGTCATATTACAGCTGGGCCTCATTTAACCTCATCACATACATAACAGATTGTCCCTTAGCTACCTTCAGGTGCAGCACATCAATTTCAGAATCAGTGTAGCCTGCAGATTTACTTCCTTTTTTTTTAATTCTGGAGGAGGACTTTCTAATATCTCAGAATGCTTGCAATTTTTCAGCCTTGGGGCTGTTTTTTAAATCAAATTATTTAACATTTCATTGTGTGCTGTGCAGAATAGTTAGAAGCAGACCCATGCTAACACTTTGCTTCCAGTTCCTAAATTGTATCAACAGAGACCTATGCAAACACATTAGTTCTGTGTTGCCACAGCTATATTTTTCCTCAAACCTAAACACAGTTCTACAAATCTACACTAAAGAACCACTTTGCCAAAGGTTGCACTGCCAAAAGCTTAATACAAATTATGAAGTTTTCTAAACCCTATAATAAAAATAATATTTGGGATGACTCCCCCAAAACTTTGCCTTTTTGAGGTTTTCCAGTGAAGCAGAACATTTTCTGAATTTATCCAGCTTCATGTGGTACAGAAAAAGGAGCAGTTCTAAGGGAAAACTAGACAAAAACATTGTTATGATACCAAAGACAAATATCTAAGTCATTTGCAGAGCTGGGACAATGAAGAGTTTTAAAATCTATACAAATTCTTGGTCGACTAATGAACATCTGCTGGCAAAAGAAACACTTCAAAGCGATCTCTTGCTTCAAATTAGCTGAGCAATTGTTACAAACATAGTAAGGGAACAACAGGAAGTGAAATACAAACAACTTTCTATGCAATCCTTAGAAGCAAAGTTCAACTCTGACCCCACTTAAATATTTTACAGTGGAACCACCCCAGCTCTTCCACCCAAAGTTTCTTTATATATCCTGTAAAAATTGATGCAGCAGGATATAGAAACACTGGGATTGGCTCAGGTATAATGAAAATAAGGAGCCTGGAATAGAATTCACTGAGGAGATGGGAGCTGCTAGAGGGTAGATGGATTGCTGTTGAAAAAGCTGTTTAGAGCACGGTGCTAAGTAACACCAAGATCACAGGTTCAATCCCTGCACAGGCCATTCACTTAAAAGTTGGACTTGATGATCCATGTGAGTCCCTTCTAACTCAGAATATTCTGTGAAATCTGTGAGGGCATTATTCAAGACAAAAATGCAGAATCCCCAGGGTCCACAATGACTGAACTAGAACTGCACACTCAGTAACTGGCTCTTCAATGAGTGACTCTAGGGCAGTGATAACCAAGCACATATCACCAAATAATCCTGACCTACAAACTAAAGACTGTTCATCAGTGCAACCCTATGGGGAGAGCAGTTATGTAACCACATGGGGAGAGCAGATATCCAGAAAGGACATTTGCCTGACTAACCCTGGGTTTACTGCTGCAGTTTCAGGATACATTGACTAGAAAAAGGAAAATGGAAAAGGACATCAATGCTTTGCTTTGCTCAGCTAACCCAGCAAAATTGGAGCAGCAGTTCAGCTACTTTTAGAATTCCTCTCAGCATCCATTTCCAATCATTAAACTTCACTTCTCAGGAAAAAAAGTGGTTTTCAGAGAGACCTCATAAAATTACTCTTTCACAATAATCTGATTGTGAACTGTTACAAGGAGATGCATTTCACCATTCACTATATTACACGACCGCACTGCTTCCTACGTAATGCTACAAAGATAAAGAAATTTTCCAATGAACACATTGATACACCTTCTCAAAAAGTCAATGAGGGAAATGTGAACACAGAACGTAAATTATGTATTGAGTGAACTTCAGACATTTCAAATGTATGCTCACATGTTTAACTATGCTTATCACTTAAGTCCTGCTGGGATCAAACCCCTTTCCACAGATATTCTTCTGTCAATATTCTCACCGAAAAAAAACCCCAGGACCCGGGGAAAAGCAGATGATGAATTCATTCATAAAAATCTACACGAGACATATGCATAGATACTCAAAGATATTTTGTGGAAAGCACCTTTCAAGTCACTGGTTCAGTCAAAGAAATTCAACACACATTTCTTTCATTATCAGATAAGATATGCTACCTTATAAACTTCAAGGCAGCAGAGTAAGACAGGCCACGTTACTGAAAAGCAGGCAACAGAGGCATGAACTGCTTGCCTGTCAAAACCTATTTCTCCCCATAGTTACCTGAAGAAATGTGAAAGTAATGAAACTGCAGGTTTCTACTACTGTGGGGTGGAATTTCTGGATGACAATGATGATGCTAACTTGCTGCATCATCCTTACTATCCCTGGAAGAAGCAAAGCTGAAGGGACATGACTGGGAAGCTACTTGCCTGTGTCTGAAAGTGACATTCCCAGGGTGAAGTTGCTGATGCACCCTGCACCATTCTTGATCCACTCAGAATATCTCTGCCTAAAGGAAGCACTTTCCACAGCCTTATACTCTCTTAAAATGCAAACTAGGAAAAGCACCACCTATAACATCAACAGGAGTTTTCTAAATCTAATGCATAAAATTAACCAATTTCAGTGTCAATTACAAAATTCCTTTTAAGCTAACTCATTAAACTCATTTACATGCTTTCATTTAATTCCCCTTCATGCTAATGTTCTTTAGTGACAGAACACAGACACACACACAGACACACTGAGGCTCAGAGAAGTTTATTGACTGTTACCCTGCATGACCACAAGCCCCAACCTGACCAAGTTACACACACCCTGCCAGAAACCTTCCTACAATGGGGTTTTCCTGGGAGTAGTGGGTCTCTGAGGGGAAGCCCTACCCTTGGCACTGGGATGCCAGGCAAGGACACTTCCTGGGACTGAGTGCCTTCAACACTCCTCTTGTAGGAGTGATTTTTCTACTGGATACCCTTTAGTGACCATTTGGGCAAAGCAAACCCAGGCACCCCCGAGTGAGAGGGGCTTGGTGAAGGGGGGGTGTTGTTGCTTTTGTGTACCTCCATAGCAATCAGTGCCACAGAAGTTAAATTGAACTTCTTCACAAAAGCACCCCATCTTTTCTTTGCTCCCTGTTTTATATCCCATTCTTCTAGATGAGACAAATCTCACATGCCTGGGCGACTTCTCTTGCTGCCTCTCAAAGTTTAGGGAGTAAAATGTGAAAATGAGCATTAGTGAAAGTTTCAGTGGGGAAGTTCTGATTTATGATTTATATCCTTTAGAGAATAGATGACTAGAAAGTTCACTATGTCCCTGTTGCCAGATTGCAGCTACATATTAAATTAATGCTTCAGTTCACATATTCCTTAAAAATGGCTGAAATCTGTTCTATTACCTGTTCAATTCTACCAGTAGTAAAAATATGGTACTTAAGTGACATACTCTGTATAAACTTTACTGTTTTATAAGTTTATACTACCCTGCAATCTTCTGTTTCTCAGTTGCTGAAATCCACTGGGCAGCTACCATTGTTTTCATCAAGGACATCAGGAATTGCCCCCATGACTGCTTAAGATAGTTCCATGCTTGTGGGAAGAGATCAAACAAGATTTATGGTAGTCACTATATGTCAAGACAATTTGCCTGACACTGATGAGGCTAAAAAAGATAAGGTAGCTCCCAGCAGCAAACCTGCCAAATAATTCAGCAGATAAATGAATCCTTCTATGATCCCTCTACAAATATCACTAGGATTATGATATGACCAAGGCAGAAGTTGACGCAAGTGTAGGAAGAAACTGGTAAAGAAGCAAAAGCAGTAAACAAAATAAGAGAAAAGAGATAAAGATTCAAGTACAAAACTTTTTTCCACTTTCAGCTGCAGCCCTTATGCATGTTGTTACACATGGTGACCTGTATCTTGCAGATTCCCACTGCAGTTCCCAAGCTGCAAAGAGTAGCATATGTTGGCTACATTTGTTGTACCTATCCTATACCACATTCCCTGAATCCTTAACAGTAGCCCACAGCAAAGGAGACAGGTCGGTAGTAACACAATTAAATCATAGAAAGGCTTGTCAAAAACTCCAGCAAATTACTCAGTAAACTGCTCATGGGCAAACTTTGCATTCTGAGAGTTATGCTGAAAATAAAAGAAATTCACCTCCCCATAAGGATTACAACAGACCAATGGGTTCCATGGGCTATCCAAAATGACTTTCTGCTTCTACTGGAACTCCATCACTCTTTTGGGACTTGTCCCATGACAAGCTCTTTACTCTAATTTGGTCCAAGAAAGTTCACGTCTAAGGTTCAAAGGCCTTAGATTTATCTCACCTGTTTCCATGAACCTCAGTGAATTCCCTGTTACTGCAGTTGTTTGCTACCTTCATGGGAAAGAAAGAGGTACCTGAAGGAAGCCAATGAGGGGGAAACATTCATTTTCCTCCAAGAGACCAGAACCTTAGAACTTGAGCTCTTCAGATGAAGTCTTAGCATGCTATGTGGGAAACACTGGTAGCAACCCACACCTAAAAGTTATTAGGCTTTGTCTACACTATAACCCCTCCGTAATAACAAAGGTCTTTGATTCTCATACCAACATCTTCACAGGAAATAGCAAGAAATGAAAGTAGCAGGCAAGCATCTGCAAGACAAAGTTATTCACTGGAAAGAGTTACAAAGATGGCCAGACCATCTTATCTTAGACCATTTATTTGGGAGTCTTACAAAGCACCCTAACAGTAGAAAAAATGAATGCTTAAGCTGCAGGTGACCTCGCACAGAAACAGAGTGAATGCCATGGGCCATTCTCTATGAGCAAGGCTTGGTGTGCACATTAGTGTATGTTACACATCACATTGAAACAAGAAAAAGGGAATGAAGGGATTAGGCTGCTTTACATGAGACATGCTGGGAATGCCTAATGCTTGGTGCTTCTACAGGACTAGAAGAAAAAATCATTAAGGCAATAAAACAAGAATTATTTGCTACAATGATGTGGCATAGACCTCTAGAGAGAGAACAAAACAAAACCAAAACCAAACAAGCAAACAAAACAAAACAAAACAAAACAAAACAAAACAAAAAAAAAAAAAAAAAAAGAGAGAAAGAAAAAAAAATGGGGGTGGTAGGTAGGAGACATAGACATCTTGTAGTTTAAAATCATATTGGAGTCTTGAAAAAAAACTACTTCCAAAATCTCAGTCCTTGGAAAAAGATTTGAATTGCAGATTTAAAGAAGGCAGCAAATTATTTAGAGATAGAAAATGCTATAATTACCTGTTTATCAGTTTTCAAAAACAGATACACATACATGCTCTACCTAGGTAGGAATGTCTACATTATGACAATATAAGTTTAACTAGAGCCTGATAAAAAATATTTTATAATTACTAATTAGGGGTAAATCAATTTCTGTTATTCTTTTCTTTAAAACAGAATAAATTACTCTTTTGAAGAGGAATCTCCGAGAAAGCCATAGTAGTTGCTACAACATTTGGATGGTATGCAATGCTTTCAGTTGACTAAGTCATAAATTTGAGGTAGTCTGGTAAGTTTCTATAGAGATTTTGGCCAAAAAAGCAAGAATCAAGACTGTTTTTATGTGACTATCCAAGTATTAGTTGGAAACAAGCCATTTGCTTAAATAGAATTTTCAACAGTCAAGACAAAACTACCAACACAAATCAAAAATTTAAAGCTTCTTCTTCTTCTTTTTACTGAATGTAATTCTCTCCAGTTTCACTGCAAGACAATTTATTTGAGCTCTCGCAGAGATAGGCCATTATAAAGGACATCTACACTGGAAATCCTTACTGCTGGATTAGTAGGAATAAACATAAAGAGTTGAGCTAAAGCTCCAACCAAAACTCCAGCTTTAATAAATCCTGGAATAAATGTCCAATGCAACACAAATAGGGATGTACAGTCTGATTTGCAGATGGGGCTCTCTTTGGATTTCAAAATTTGCAGACATTTTCCACTTTGCACTGTAATATTATAGTACACAATTTCCACAAAATTACTGCACATGCAAAATGAGGGATCAAGGCATAGCAGAAGAAATAAAGGAAAGCTCTGCGACAGTAAATTTAAATTTCACATATAAGTGCACCAAGCAGCTGAAATGGAAGGCCCCATGTACATTAGCAATTACGCTGTACTTGCCAACAGTGATTGTGGGGAGATGCCAGAAAAAAGCCTCTGTCTCTCAAAAGCAATAAACTTTGTGACAGTTTTTTTACAGTTCTGCTTGCTGGCTAAGGAGAATTAGGCAGCGTATTTATCAGTAATGGATACATTTGGAATTTTTTAGAAAGAATTTAGTTTTTTAGAAAGAATTCACTGCAGGTTGGCTCTTAACAGAACAGAGCTGCATAAAACAATGCAAACTTTTTCATATACTGTTCAACAATCAACAGTTTAACTACCACCTCAATCCAAAAGAATACCCTAAATCCACAGACAGAGGTCTCCAGCTGCATGAAAGTAGAGTTTCAATCCTTACGACAGTTATGATCCTACAGAAATAATGAAGTATAAGGGCAAGAATCCTCATGTTCCACAAATTCTTACATAGTTACAAAAAATAGTGAAAATTGAAGGCCAAAATAGCTGCCTTTGGCTCATGCTTTGAATATATAAGTTGTAAACATGAAATTATGAGTTTCTAAAAAAGAGTATGCTATCAATTACTTCTACTACTTCCTAAAGACAGTGTTTTTCCAGTTCAGTCTTTACAATGTCTTCTACAACATTGAAAGCAGGTGCAAAACTAGAAATTAAAAAATTACTAAGTAATTCTAGTACACCATTAGTTGTTCATTAAATGTCTCTACAGGATGGATGAATGCTAGTCTTACAAAGTTCTGTCTTTCCTCACACACAAATATTCCATTCATTACTCCACAGTAGCATCAAAACTGAAATTTTAAGATCCTTACATACATGTGTCATTAGAACAAAACATGGTGGACATGTGGTATAGTTATATTATGAGGGTTTTTTCTCAAAAATATTGTTTTATTTACTATCTCATCCAGGTAGCAAACCCAGAATAAAATTATTTAGTTACAGAGTACTTTACTTCACTTTCAAGGTTTTTGTTAAACATTTTCACTAGGTACACAAGTGTGCCTCTCTTTGCACATTTCTATCAGAAAAGGCAAAGTTGCAAATCAAGGTGTTAAAAACAAATGAGAAAAAAAATGAACAAAGAACCGCTGATAATCACAAGTAAGAATAGCTTTATTCATTATTTCCAGATTTTTCCAAACATGGAGAGCTTTCAGTATACTTTCTAAGGTTTTAGGGTTTTGTTAGGGTTTTTTAAATCTATAATCTTTATTTTCAGATTCTTCTAAACAAGGGTTTTCTGCCCTATTTCTAAGTATATTTTTTGCTTGATACAGGAAGGGATATTGATGATTCTGAGCTCTGATAATCTAAGCATTTGCATTAGCTTGAGGGGTTTGGTGGTGGTATTTTTTGTTGAATGCTTAAATAGTTTCTAACCCCTACAGATTAAACTGCTTTGTAGTATTTCAGCGAATAAACAGGGCATAGCAGAGCTATTACACATTTTTCTCTACCTTGCATTTTTTGCATAACATTTCATCAAGACAGCTGAATTTAACTTTATGACTGATTCAGGACAGAAATAACAGTTAACATATATTCTAAGTGGCCTATAAGCAGAACAGAAGTACTTCTACCTACCAACAGATGATCAGTGTCTGACTCAGAAGTGCATCTCCCTTCAAAAGGTTCATCATTCTTCAAAAGGAGATTAGCAACTTAAATCCAGAAAAAATAACTCCCATTTTAGTTTTTTCAATACATTTAAAAACCTTGGTTTTCAACTTCATTATAAACCTTCCACAACTGAAGTGCATTAACAAAGTATCATTACTCCTTTTTCACCAACATTTTTAGAGGCACAGCATGAGAAAAAATTTTAAACCATTTAAGAGTCAGAAAGAATAAAATAAGCACTGCTTTGACATTCAGAATGATAAATTCCTCACCACACTCTAGTTATCCCTGTTGCCACCATTTCCCCCTCTGATTTATGATGCTTGCAAGAGACAGGCTTTAACTTTTCATACTAACGTCCTTCCAACTCACTACACACAGAGTATAAAACCCATCACTTGTTCTCATTTTAACTTCTTGAAGCACCTTTTTCTCTGTACAGTTTCTAATGCAATTATGTTTGAGTTCAATTTCAGTTATCTCAACTAACTTAGACACAGCAAATCAGCTGAGCCACAGTAGTACACAAAAAAGGCAAAAAAGCAAATGCTTTTACCTAAATCTCCTCCTAATTGTTTGAATACATGGAACAGTCTGGTAAATACAGCATAGGCTACTACGTAACTGTTGCCAGGCAGTAAATCATTCAGATATACCTAACATATAAAACTTGATCACTTGCCTAAATTCTTAATCTGAAACAGAATTAATCCATTTCAGCTGATGGCATCCTATCCATAAACTTCTGCTAAGCACTCAATCCCTAGTATCGGGTAGCCATGTACCTGGGGGGGGGGGGGTGGGAAATAAAGAAAAAAAGGAAGATGGTCCTTGTTTCTAAAAGCAAGCACATGACAATGAGAACAGTTTCAACAAAACCAAAACCATACCTAAACAACCTAGTGGATGAACACAAATCAAAACATATTTGATAAACAGGGAAAGAGGCCAGACAGAGAAGAGCAAAGTCAATGAGTCATTCACATACATATGGAAGCATATAATTGCTTTCCATATTAAATCAGAGATACCAAAAAGCACATTGCAACTGAAATGTATTATAAAAGCAATTGCAAAAAGAAGGGAAGAAAAACTAAAGCAACTGACAGGCCAGTTGGAAGAAAAATAATGTCATTACTTGCCTGTGCTACAAAGACTTCAGAATCTATAGCTGCTATTAGCTTCCCACTATGGTAAGCCAACTGCAGTAAAGAGCTAGGATTCCATAGTGGCACTGGTAAAATTAAAGACAATTGTTCAGATGATGTAAACCAACAGTTCTAGCTTGTATCAATGGAAGATCACATTAAATACCCAAAAATATTAATGAATTGCTCATTGAAGATATTTTCCCTTTAGAAATACCTCCTAAAAATATTTTTTAAAAAAATAAAAAAGACACAATACAGAAACATTTAGGTACACAGCAGACATCTATCAAAACAAGGATAAATACCAGGATTAACATTTAGATGTAGTTCTATTAGATGACAACTCCTCTACTGCTACAACAATCTCATGAAAGCCCTTTCACTAAATCACCTTCACACTGATTCCTTTTCAATGCAATTTAAACTCATTATGTTAAATGAGCACTATTATATCTGCACTAAAATAAGCATAAGTACTGTTTTTATGCTTGCCTACCATGTAAATCACCCTCTAAAAATACCATAGTTCTGTCTGTTGCAGAGTACTTAAACATATACATTTGGAAGTTGGTAAGGGTTGCTCTATTTTTAATTGGATGAGTTGGTACCTGAAGTTCACAAGCAAAATCTTTAACTTACAAGTGTTTATACTTCTCACAGAAACTGTCTTACAACTTGTATAAAGCATAAAATTACAACAAACACATTGTTCTATCTTCAGTATGTAACACAAAATTATTAAAAACAGCTGCAAGAAAAATCTTGAGTCATTAAGAGAAAAATGTGCTGGTAAGGCTTATTGTCACAACCAGTTGTGACATGACAAGATTTCAACTGGTACCTCCATCTTTCCTGTTTGTTCTAATAATTGTCTTTTATATAACAAGAATCTTTTACTGTAAAATGGTACATGCAACTCACTCTACCACCTTTTGCACCAGGTATATAAAAGGGGACTTAGAAGACTAGGAGATGATTTTATCAAAGCATCAGTTTTTGGAACAGATGGGATCTTTCATGAAATAGACCAGTGCAAACACAAACCCTTTCCTTCCTGGAAGTTCAGTCTGTGTCCTTACTTATATAAAGAAAAGAAGATGAGAGTTGAAGAAATGGAAGCTTGAGTTAAGGCATATGTAACTTACCAGGTTTGATCATACAGCTGGTGGCTACTGAATTTACTTCTGTTGTGTAAGTTAAAAGCAACTGTCAGCTGAAATCAAAGGAGTGGCATAAGCATGAGATAAAGTTTAGGTCCATCTGAGGCCTATTTCAGGACATATCCTTCACATCTTCAGAAAGGACACAATTATAGCCAGTGAATATACAGGAGAACAGCTCTGCAATATTTGGGTCCATTTTTTAAGATATTGGGACAGTTTGCTTGGGTTTGCTGAATACATGTTTATGCACAGCAGAAATAAGCCAGCAATAACCTGACAAAACTGCTCTGCCTTGTATCACCTTTTAGGTTGACAGTGCTTCTAAAGCCTTACTCTCATCCTAATCAATTCAGATAGTAAACTTTCAGGCTACTAGATTAGCATGTCAGGGGTAGGGACAGCATACTCTCCTGTTCCACTTCCAACAGCAATGCCAGCATTTTCTATCAAGCAATTCAATTGTATAAAATAATCAAATTAATCAAATAAATGTATAAAATAATCAAATTAATTAGAAATTGAAATTGCTTATTAAAGGAAGTATTTTATTTTTATTAAAAAACACTAAACCCAGAAATATTGGAATACAATAAAAATTCAGCTGGAATGAACAGTGACAGACCTTTCAACATTTGATGGCTGCTGGGTGCCCATTGTCCCTGGTGCCTTCACAGCAGGGAAGAGAACATACTTGCACATTTCAAAGGAACAATGTATCCCGAATAACTCTACATTTTTGTTTACAAGCTTAGCAGTAAGGCCAACAACTAAGAAAACTTTGGGATTGAGCCACTATTTCCTTTCTAAAACTAGTAACTCAAAAACTAAATCTGGGGAAAAACAAAAATATAGACTGGCCACTTGTCTGCACAGATCACTTTCAGCGTCTGTCATTCTGGCATTCATCACACCCAGTCCACATGTTAAAACCTTTATATCACTTCAAGGGATCCCTGTCCCCATCAGCAGTCAGTAAGAAAGAAGACAAAATGCAGCTGATCACTCTTGTTAGTCTGCCTAATGACAAAATGCAGAAACATTTCCACTGCTTCTTTAGGTAAGGTTAACAAGGTGAACTACAACCGTGTCAGCCTCAGCTTGTTGTCTTTGAAACTTAAATTAAAAAACAACTTTATGGCTGTAATATCTATCTACCTCTGTAGCACAGAAGACAAGTGCTTACATATGAACATTGTCTGCACAAACCAATTAATGTATATAAATAAATAAAGAGAGAATTTATTTTTAAGGAAATCACTACCATAATAAAGTCAGAGCAGGCAGCAATGTAATTGTCCTTGCTAGGTAATGACACTAGACTCACAATATCTTGTAATTTAGAAAAAACTATTTTAATACAGAAAATAGAAAATTTGATTCTAAAGTTAGTCCATGGAACTGGAAAGATTGGACACATATATTCAATTTTTATATGGATTCATATTGTTAGATAAACAGCATCAGATATGCATTGTTTCCAAAACAACTGAATGTTCCATACATTCCGTAAGAGCTGACATCAGCTCAGGTTGGCTGATAATTGGGACACTTATTCATAGGCCAGTATGTAAGGCAAGTATCTAGTCTCAATCAGACAAGGTTAGAACATGGGAAAACAGAACAAACAAGAATTTAGAGAAACATCATAAACAGATTTTACACAACTTTCTTAACAAATGCCTTGACTGACACATTTTCAGATCTGGCTTCCCATCTAGCCTTTCAATCTTTTACTAAAATATATTTCAGTGAAGTTTTTCTGGAAAAAGCGTTTAACAAAATGTGTTTAACAAAACTTCTCATTTACCAATTACACTCCAACAAACCTGGAGGGAACAGCACACATGCTGTTTTATTACTAAGCATAAAAGTCAATGTTCTCAAAACCAGTGTAGCTTATGGAAGGTAAGGCATCTTCACAGCATGGCTCTCAAAAGAAGCAATTCCTTAACCATAGTAACAAGTGTCTATAAAGAAGTCTTCCTGAAAATAATTTCAATATAGCCAGTGAGAAACAAGACTAACCATGTAATGTTCAACAGAGAAGAAAACCTCTCACTTATGTCAATATGTCTCTTTGATTCCTCAACTGCCTATTAAAAAATTTAGGCAATTGCATTTGTTACAGCAAACCTTGCAGGACCAGTCTTGCTTGTTGGTGTCAATCTTAAACATCACTAGTTTATTGTGGTTTTTGTTGTAGCAGGGTTGTTTGTTTGGTTCTCAAAACAAGGAAATTAGGGACCTAATTAGGTCAGTAGTTTGTTCCATACCAGCTATTTACCTTTTTGGTGCTTACATAAAGCACCAAACTGACTATAATATATTCCTTGGTTTCTTCCAACCATACAAACTCAACACAGACTTTACCCTCTGAATCTGCATAGTCTGCAGTATAGACATGACCCATGTAGTCATAAAGGCCGGATGACTTGGTAGACAATTCCATGCGGACCGGATCACTAAAACACCAGAAGGGCATTCCAGTTTCATCCAATAGAGTCAGATCCATCACAAAGCAGTCCTACAAACACAAGCAGAAGAGATTATTTCCCTATGTCATGGCAAAGTAAGTAGAGGTTCAGAGAGTTTTGTACAAAGGCTAAAACCTCAAAATACAATTGATAGTGCTTCACTGACGTACTGCAGCAAATACTTACTTAGAGGTTTCCTGTAGAAATCGAAACTGCAGCCTACACACATCAAATGCTGTGCTACAGAAGGTACCACTGCCAAACCAAATCAAACATTACTTCTTGAACATTTTTAAGCCTTTTACATCTGTTTTTCTCAACTATTAGTTACTTTACCACTCAAATAATGATGGTTCCTTCAATATGAGAAAGTAACCTAAGTTTAAAGTCAGCTGCTAAACTTGTGTGAATGCAGCAATGCTTGCAAAGATACTCAGGGACCACCCAAGGCAGTGCACAGAATTACCCTTCCAAGCCAGCTGTATACAGTACTCTCTTTTTGGGAACTGAAGGCTCACAGCTTCAGTTCCCAAAAAGGTAATATAAAGAATCTTGATGTAATTCCTCTGCTTACAAATTCTTGAAAATATTTCTTTACAAGATTACACAACTAGATAATTTAAAAATGTTAATGCCAATTCCTTGGTCTTGGCAAACTGATAGTTTCACATATCCCTTGGAAGCATAGGAGTGATGTGTCATTGTTAGTATCAGCTGTTCCTTATTCTCATGAGTTCTGAATCATTAAATGAATCAAATTATCTTAATTATGTTGTATCTGTGCTCCAAAAGCATAAACAAACCAACACCACATATTCCATGCCAAAAAAATTCATTTGGAATGCTTTATTTCTCTGTACTACATAGTTGTGCTTCTGTTGCTCTAACATTGCTTTCACTATTACTTTACTTCAATCAAACAACACACGGGCAGATGGCACAAACATGAGGCAATATGATACACATAGTTTCCCTAAGCTTTTTACTGTAGACTATGCTGAAAATACAAAATTCAAACTGAACCTAATGATGGTGTAATAAACTTATATGAGTGACAGAATCACTGGAAACATGAAAGAATCACTATTTTCTGGTCTGACAGCTTGCATATAAAAAGCTAATTATGAATAGTAAAGTGGGATGGCATTGGGATGGTGGGGTCTTCCCATGCATTTCTGTCCTGGTTCTGGTCAGGATCTGGTTAATTTCTGCAGTAGCCAGGAGGGAGCATGGCTAAGATGCTGGTTTTTCTACACCACCTCACCCCATTTCCAGGGCCAAGGAAAGGGCTTTCTTCTCCTTAGGGGTATTGCACCATGGTCAGGTTTGTGCTCCATGGTGAGCATTTGCACATGAATCACTCCCCTCTCTTGTACATTCTTGTTGTTAATATTATTGCTGTTACTCTCAGTTTTCTTATCTCATTGCTGCTCTTATCTCAACCTTGATCTTTACCTTTTGCACCTCCACCTCTCCACTCCAGCACAACACAGGGGAGAGGAAGGGGAAAGCAAGCCAGTGGAGTGTGATTTGGAGTGGTTACAGTAAGAATACATAATTGGAAAATACCATTCCTATGACAATTTCCAACTATCTGTACTTCGGCAATTAATTTTTTTCGAAAAACCCAGAAGTGCCACGGAAGTTTTTAGGGGTTTTTTGTTTCTTTAAAGTATTAGCTAAAATTCAAATAAATTCAAAGTAATGGAATGTCCTACTTTTGTGGCTGATGTCATCTGGCCTTCACATGCTTCAAGAATTTTAGAGACTTTTGGTAAAAACTACACTGAATTTGACCCACAGCTATATGCTGACATATTCTATCTCTCATCACAAAATGAGGTTTAAAAAAAATACTGTACTCTTTATTTTGTCCTAGAAACAAACATTAAATATAATTTATGCTGTAAGCACATAGAAAAATGATTAAAATTGAAAAAACTCAAGACTACAGCCATAGCTCTCTGTTTCCTCTGACAGATAACGTAAATTCTTATGTACTACTCAGGATTTTTTTCATTAAAACAAAAAAAGACTCTGTCAAGCAGCTGTTAATCCTATAAAATCATAGAATTATTTGGGTTAGAAAGGGCCTTTATAAGTCATCTAATTCCAGCTCTCCTGCCTCACCATGCGCAGCATGGAGTGTCCACTTTAAATCTACTCTCTTTCAGTTTAAAAACATTGTTCCTTGTTTTGTCACTACATGTCTTGGTAAAAAAAGTCTCATCAAAGAGTATTCCATTCCAAATTTATACAGGATTGGCAGAAACAACATTTTTATTAATTCTGAGGGTTTTTTCCAAAAGAAGTGCCGAAATTGAAATCAAATGTTGAACTACATGATTTTTCAGTAGTGCTTAAGTCATATTTATCAGAATCTTCACAGCTTCTGAAATATTCATGCTGATAAAGTAGATTTAAAAATATGTGCCCTCACCACTATTGCAAAAGCTACAGAACCACTCTGAAACTTTGTTTGAAATAATTCTTTTAGGAATTTTATCCAATAGAATGTGTGAGCATTCCTCTAAAATAAAGAGTTAATCTAGCTGACTGATGTACCTGACTGGAGCTAGGTGCTGACTGTGTGGATGTGGACTGTAGTTTCCTATGTCCACTGGCATTTTAATACTCCCCAGCAGTTCCTAACTTTCACTGCACATACAGCACAGACCTGCAGAGTATTTCCCCAGAGGTTCAAGGCTTATTGCTCACAAAAAAACCCCAATCAACCAACCAAAAAACCAAACCAAAAGAAATAAAAAGCACAAAACAACAAATAACACTCTCACACCAAATTAAAAAAAAAATCCTCACAAAAAGTACACCTGCAGTACATTTTTTTGTCCAGCATTTCCATGGGCTGGTCAGTCACAGTATCTTTGCTGAGAGGAAAGCAATCACACACAGATAATGGGTCTATCTGCAATCCAGAGTCTATGAGAGAAAGGAGAAAACTCTTTTCCTAAAAATTCAGGTTTTTTTGAATATTGGAATAGAGGTTTTGTCCAGTTACAGACAGCTTCTACAAACCAAAAGGTTGTTTAAAAATTAGCCTATTTAGGATGCACAAACACAACTCTGTTTTGAGGTAAGCATTTCCAGAAACAAAGAATATTTCTGACCTTTACATTGCCTTTAAATACATCTGTTTCCCAGCATATGCCAAGTGTCCCAATAATAGGCAAGTGCTTCCTGTTATCCTTTAAGTTTACAACTACGAGCCTCACGTATCCATTTTCAATGTCACCTGAAAATATAAACAATATACAACATTACAGCAGCATAAATCAAATTGAGCTCAAGTACACTGTAAATGTTCTCTTATCTCCTTTCCATGTCTTTTTCTTCCCACTCACCAATAAGAAACCCTGGCATACACCAACAGCTAAATATCAAGCACTTTATAGAGGAATCAAATTGCAGTTTGGAGTTTTGATTCTGTGATTCACAGTAGAAACTGCAGATAAAAAAATCTTTTGTATTTTTTAGTACAAAAATAGGAATGCTACCTAAAGAACTTACACAAGGGTGCAAGGAGTAAATTTCACACCCAGCATTTCAATTTCATGCCACCAGTGCCTCCATAACTTCCCACTCCCCAGAAGTCAAGCTCAACACTACCACACAAAATAAAACAATGAGATACCTCCCCAACCTTTTTTTTTCAAGTTATTTAAATATCTCTTATGTCTGACTGGAAACTCAAATAACCCAATACAAAAGGCACACAGATAACTATTCCTCCTTAGAAAGGATAATGCATCATTTGAATTGACATGAAGTATGATTTGATTTGAATCAAGTTTTTAAATTATGGATTTTTTCATTTTTTAAATAGCTTTCCAAGGCCCCTGGGGTTTTTGTGGCAGAATAACTATGATTTGTGATTTTTTTTATTACTACATATAACCATATTTCTTTGGAATCTCTTCCTCTCCTCTCAAAAGAGATTGGCATTTTTTTAAATTTTTTTTTTCTTTTGCTGTCAGAGAAGGAAAGTTAACCCGGGAATCCAACAGTCTAATTATAACTTGGGGTACATCATAGTGAACATGATCTGACTACAAAGAAAAGTAAAAATAAAAGCATCACATCATGACACAAGCAGATTTCTTGGTAAGACATCCCTTAAACAAGTTTCCTTGAACAAGAGATAATCTCTCAAAAGAGCAAACCAAAAGCACTAGAGACCTCAGTAGAAAAAATAAAGTATCTAGCACATGCAGGAGACAGATACAAAGGGAGAGAAGAATTCCCAGGAACATAATGCTTGTCAGGATCCAGCAGTAGGTCCTGGATGGTAAGGTAACAAGTGAAGGGATTTGCAGAGATTTAAGATGTAAGTGACAGAAGTAAAAAAGGCAGAAGTGTTTTGCCTGTGATTCTCCTTCAATCAAGCCCAAGCAGCAGCATGAGGCTACAGAAGCAGCAACATCAGGAAGGCTGGCTGTGAGTTCAGTGGCTGCATCCAGCATGCAGCGGCAGCAAAACCTCTGCGTGGTGGCTACTTGAAGCAGACAGTTGGAGGCAGTGATGGAGAAAGAAAGCCCACACTTGAACACAGAGGCCAAAAACTTCTCTGAATTGTTACTGTAGAGCCAAGCAACTCCCAAGATAAAGCTGGCCACAAACCAATGCTGGAAAGGCATCGCTCACCAGTGGGGAGTCCAAAGAACAGTTATTACAGAAAGGAAGCTGCCCAGCACATGACAGAGAAGAGAGCTGCAGGTTTTTCGGTACAGACACTGTTTGGAATGGGAGTGTGAATACAATGAAACCAACATGACTATGCCCAGGAAATGTTTTGTAGGAAATACTTCGTTATAGTTGAAGGAAAATGCAATCCTCCAAACTGCGATACCCACTTTCAGTGAAGTGCAAAAGAAGTCAGTGAGAAAAATGTAAGCAGAATTCATTGCCAGGATCCAGCTCAAAGTAGAAAAAGGCCATAAGTTACCACCTGTCCAAATGGTCCAGTTCCAAAACCTCAGTAAATAAAATTCAATGACAAAATTTCATTCAAGGTAAAAGTATCTTATTGAAATAGTTTACTGACTAACCACTGAAAGTCCACATTTAAAGCTGAGCTTTTATACAAGAAGCTTGAAAACATCAGTCAACAAGCATTTTTTCCAAAAGGACTACTTGGTTATGCACAATCCCAATCTGAATGGAAGTGTCTATTTCTCTTATTCAGATCAAATGAAGTTTGAATGGAATAAAAAAGGATTGAAAAAAGCCTTCTTCTGCTAATAAATTCCTATTGCATGGCATTAATACACATTGCTAGATAGATCATCTGGCTATGATGTGTTGCAGTTACTTCTTAACTTTAGCCAGAATGGAAACAGGCAACAGATCAGGAATGTGAAGGCTAATTCTTAATGGGTTGGTTAATCCAGACTTTATATATCTTTTTTTTTAATATAAAAGCTCTATTTCAGTCCTCACATTCAGGAGGAAGGAAAAGCCTGGCTAGAAACAAGCAAGAAACTGAAGGCTAAGTAATGAAATCTCCCCTTCCTCACCCCAGTCAGATGAGAAAATGAAATTAAAGGGCAGGATAACCTATGTTAAACATACAAAGAGAAACATAGAGGAAGCAAATTGGACAGGGCTTTCTTCAGGCTGAACCAGACTTTGTTTCATTGTCCCCTTATAACATCTCTAGTCCTTGATTCATGCAAGACACGCATAGCAACTGCAAGCAAAGCAGCAGAGTAAATTATAGGGAACAAATATTTCCAAATACAGGTAATACCAACAAAGGGAACATATAACATGCAGACAAACCTCAGGGGAATGAAACAAACAGACTAATTGTTCCAAAGCACTTATTTTAGCTAAAAGCCAAGAAGTTTGTTTTGCTAACCAAGCATTTGTTGCAAGTTGTCATTTGATTGGTATTTTCAGAGGAAAAGCTATGCTTAACACTAATTTGGGTGCCAACAACCAGCCTTTTCACACTAAAATCATTATTCAAACTTGCAAATCAATCTTCAAGGCCAAGCAAAACATTTCAAATGCCTGATATGAAATTTTACAAACAAAGCTTAACAGTTCTCTAAATACACCAAAATCAACCCTTACATTTTGCAAGCACAACACATCATTTTACATCAACAAGAAACGACATTGAAAAGCAAAAGCTTAAACTACCATGAGGCTACAAAGCTGTGCTTAAAAAGTTGAAAACCTAGGTAAATACATTTCAAAAATATTTATGAAGAAGTTGGATCCATGTCTTCTGGGAGTCATATGAAAAGCCTGTCATAACTTCCTGAAAACAACGAAAATTTTCTAAATATTTTCAATTCAGTTACAATATATTTAATATATTCATCCTACAGTACCTGTCAATTCTGTTTACATGAAAAGGAGCATAAAATAAAATGCTAAACCCCAACCAAAACAGTGAAAAAACAGCTAGTTACTGCAATGCAAATATAATAACAGGAAAAAAATCTGTAGCCATACACATTCCATCTGCTTGGTCCAATGCAGTGTGACATAACATTTTTTAATTTAATATTAAGAATTCAGCAAAATGAATTGAAAATGGAGTAGCAAAGTGCAACACAATATTAATATATACTAACAAAAAGCAGACAAAAATTAATCTTGAACAAATCAGTTATTCTGCAAAATACAAATGGGCATTCTCCGGTAACCTAGGAATGCCTAAAGCTTCTTAGTGAAAAACAATAAATAAGTAAAACAACAGAACTAGCTCACAACTGGTATGTGCCTCAAGTTGTGGAAACTACCAGGGGTATGTTGCATCTATAATTTAAAATAAAACTGGACTGGGTAGAGAATTTTCAGAAATAGCAAGACTTCCCAGTATGTTGCAGGACTTCCACGCTTCAGAGTCCTCCCAGAGGATGGGATAGAGTGCATTATTAAAATGGATCCTAAAAATAAAACACAAACCATCCAACACAATCAGTGTGGATAAACCTGGCCACATTGAGCAACACCATGTTCACCAGAATGAGAAAAATGAATAACAAATCACAATGAAAAATGTGACAGCAGACAGCCATATGCTGCCTCACCACACCTTTTTGGAGGAAGTCAAGCATTTTCCAAAAGGAATTATTGTGCAAGCACATGGAAGGGATTAGATGACAAATGAGCTTATTGTATGCAGAACCATGGCTTCAGCTGTCTGATGTCCTTTGAGACCAGAATCTGATGGCTGCCACATTGCTGAAGGTCACAAAACCAAAGCAATTCAGAAAACACTTGTGAACATAAAACATTCTGTAACTTGCAAAGTGAGATGGCATCACAACTGTAGCTCATGGACATTTGCTTCAATTTGCATAAACTTCAGCTTGATCTTTTGTGGAAGTAGCTTCCAAGCAGCAAGAAAGTGATACCAAGAAAGGAAGTATGTCACATAGTACTTTTTCTTGTGCAACTGTATTGCTAGAAGTATAACATTTTCATTTTAGAAAAATGTGATATTCAGCTAAACAAGAAAAACCCACTCCTCTGGCCAATTTTGAGAATATTTTTTTTCTGAGAACATAAAGAGGACTCTTGTACTACATAACACTTCAGGTAAGATTTCTTGCTACATGCATAGACTTTCGCTGTAATTTTATCCTTAGAAGTATATTTCAGGTTCAAGGACAACACTCCACACCGCATAAGGCTGCAATCTAAAGCACAGTTCTTGGAATCACCAAACACAAATGAGAAAAACCAAACCAAATCACGGGGAAATTCCGCAGCTCTGTAAAAGAACTCACGCCTGACAACAGTGCCCTCTACTGACAGAAAAACAACATGTTCTGAAACCCACACCGCTCAGGAGTGCCGGTATCTAACAAAAATACTGGGGAGCAATAATTAATTTACAATACTTAATTCTAAATTAAATTAATGGCAGTGTACAATTTTAATATTTTAACCTATCTCTGATTACAGAAAGACAGCTGTGTAGCTTAGGAAGTTATGCTGAAGTTAAGTCAAAAGAGAGATCCCCCATGTACTTTTCAAAACCTCAGTAAAATTATGAATTTGGGCTGTATGAGAAGAACAGGGATGGCCAATCATGTCTCATGGAAAGAAGCGCTGAGAACAGAATGCAGCAGCAGAAAAAGACTGAAGCTGTTTTCCACACAATGAAAGGATGTCAAAACAGGCAACCTTAAGCTCACCAAAATGGAAACTCTAAATCTTAAAGTTCACAATAACTTGTACAAATGTATCTATACATATAATCTGTCTGCGCACCCAAAGTATACTTGAAGAGAATTCTACAGAAACAAGATTCTAATATGTATCCCTCTCTCCTTTACAAAATATATGTGAAAGAAACATCAACCTGCACCAAGAATTGTGCCAGTGTATTATTAATGTAGCACAGAACTAAAAGAAAAGACCCAGAATATCTGCAGAATTTGTGTGCCAGGCTGACAGTGTCAATTAACAGCAGGCAGACTTCTTACAGACGAGGCTTAGGATGCCACACAAAGTACCATGCAGATACAAAGAAACCACATCACAAATAGAAAGATAGCTTACTCTTAAAATTCCATTTCAGTTTCACCCCTTAAAACAGAGAAACTGGATATAAGAAGGAAAGATGCAACAGCAGGGATCATTTTTAAAACAGACATTATTGCTCCATCAACTTTACGTTTTCTGCAGAAGAGGCACTTGAAGGATCCACACAGGTACATGCAGTTTCTGCCATGCAGATCAAGATGCAGCCTGTAGTCATGCAGTCCATATTCTGAGTCAATATCATCCAGTAAAGGTCTATTAGGTGGAGGAGAATATTGACTTGAAAAAAAAAAAGATAGAATTTAGCAAGGGAGGATGACTTAGTAAAGATATAACACATAGGCCAACATTGAGACTATCATCTTAAGACAGTTTCAAAATCAAACATCTCTAGTTCATCATAAGATACTACAGTGTCTAATATTGCTGATCAGCTGTTCAGCCTACCCAAAGGCAGAAAATACAGCAGTCAACTTTAAAAGGTACATCTGGTAAACTTCAAAACATGGACTTGTCTACAAAAAAGAAAAAAGCATCAGCTCAACTACACATATAAAAGTCCACTAGCTCTAGAGACTTCTCTGAAATAGCAAATATTGAAATAATTTTGTCTGAGGCTAGCTAAATAAGTACTGCACAGAAGTGACCTAAAGAGAACACATGCCAGGGGCAACTGAGCAACTTCTACATAGGATTCAATTTGGTACTAAGGGAGATGGTGTTAAATCTTACATTCTGTGTGAGAAGAGCCACACTAAGTTATAGTGGGCATTTAAGACTACTGGTAGATACAACAGTATCTGACCAGAAAGCTGAGTGGGAAATAAATTCCCCAAATACTATTCTAAAGCTAAAAAATCATGCAAACACTTCATAGGAAACCCAGCTATTTTCTCAAAAGGATTAAAAGATTAATGCAGGCACCTCACCAGTTTACCAGAGTTTCCCCCCTCTTACACAGCCAAAGGATACTTCCCTACTTCCTGAAATGTCTCTCTCTTTTCTTTCTGTTTCAGATAGAAAGAGGAAATAAGAAGACTGCTTGTGGAAAGGGAGAAAGTGTGTGCAGTGTATTTCTATCTTTCTCAATATGGCAAGTACCAGTACACTTGTATAACTAAATTATCTTCTTAATAGCATAACAATGGCCATATTTTAGCATGAAAATGCTTCTACAGTTTTTTATTTAGTTACTGTAACTGTTGTTTATATTAAACAAGAATAGTTAATTACTGCCTAAATATAAACCTCTTACCAGCAGCCAATTTTAACTGTAAAATTCAAAGCTTTATTCAAAAGGTTATCTTTATTACCCACAAAGGAAAACTTACACAGTAGCAGAACCCAAAATGCTTCTACTTACACGGTAGCAGAACCCAAAATGCTTCTCTCAAGAAGGTGATTATAATGAAGATTCGCCATAACAAAAGCAATTTCATTTTTCCCCTGAAAAGTTAATTAAAGTAGATGTATTTTCATCTGGAAATTCTTTTTTTCACAAGGTCTTTCTGAGCATTAAAATTCATAGATAAATGCTGCTGCTTATTACTCTGTCAATTACTATAATAATGTTAGTAATGGCTTGCTTTTACACTTGGACTCATAAAATCTTTACTGTCTTTTCACAAGAACACAGAATAGTTATAAAAGACTGCAACACTTTTATATTACGGGGAAAGAGAGAGAAGCCAGCTATGGCAAGGCAAAAATTATGAGAGCAATCCAAGATTTGTACTTCCCTAGCTTCTACTGACCACTTTAAAAAAGATACCTAAACAGAATCAAACAGCACCTATTCCCGACTACCGAAGCATCAAGTTTATTTTCATGTCTAAGAAACTATTTCCAAAGAGGGCTAACATCAGTGAGGAACACAGAATTATTCAATAGAAATTGTGAATTTCAAAGTAAAAATTGTGTCTTCACCAGATTATTTACTCCTGGGAAAACATTAAAAACATAACCTTCTATAGTCAAAAAAAATCTGTGTGAAAACTAAATAGAAACAGAGGCACGTATTTACTTCAACAACACAGAATGCTAGGATCTCAGGTTTTTTTCTTTAAATGCATTCTTTAAATCCTACATTTACAAACACCCAAGTCAATAGGAAAATTATTCACTGCCATACTTTCCTGAAATATGGGCAACTACTGTTTTCATCTCTCTGGGTTACAAGAAAATTACATCCTCTATTCAAACTTTTGGCTTTTTAACTACTCCTGTATGTTCATAGTACAAAATTACTGCTATAAAGGATTTAACCTGGGAGGTCTATCAATCACATAATTTCTCAGTCTTTCTCTATCCAAATACCAGGAGGCCCACATAACCTGCCCTTGGTTTCTGTTATGCAGCTATGTACTAAAAAACAAGATGTGTGGCATTTACAATTATTACACCCACTGACACATAACTACCTCGCATTACTCTGCCTACCCAGAGAGTGAGAACTGCTGTTCAGAAAAACAAGCAGGGACAATATACTAGATTGAGGCACTCCATTTTTAACAACTATGTGGAACTTGGTTATGACTGAACCATTTCCAGGTGCTGAAAGAGCTCTCTTTCCAAGCATGGATGGGGCCGATGCATAAGCAAGACCACAGAGCCAACAATACAGGGACACCAGTCTATAAAACTTCTGAAGATACAAGAGAAATGGTTGCTCATTTAGCAGAGCTTTTCACAGACTGAAACAACCTGTAACAGGTTTATGCTGGTCAGGCAGTCTCAAGTTTTCTAGGAAATGGACTTTCACTATTAAGAGTGAAAGGAATAGTCCTTCTGCAGTTTCAAACGTTGCCTCTGGTGATCGTGCACATTTGAGGCAACATGCTTGCAGACAGAATTTAGACAACTTCCAAGAATTGTTCACAGCCTCCCCATGGAAAGTTCCTTGCCAGTGCCAAACAACCTAAGTCAATGTCAACAGCATGACTGAGGGGAGGAAAAAAGAGCTGCCACCTCTGAATTGAGATCAAGAGCAGAACACCTGAGATAGGCTTCCATTGCACGCAGCCCTGCATAGCAACAGGCAGACACAGAGGTCCCCGTGCACCCCATGCAAAGATGCAGACTCCTTTTGTGTAGAAATGTACTTTAGATGTTCTGCACTGCCTTCTAAAGAGACTCATATGTACACCCACCCTACAGAGGCTAACTGCTTAACTTAGACTCTTAATACAAGAATTTAATACCCCCAAAAGGGCACGATTTACAGCATTCCTACTGGTGGAGCAGGATACAGCTATCTGGTGATGTAAACCAAAGTTAAGTCACTATGTGGGAACTCATCACTTTGAGTGATATGGACAGGCAATGGCATGAATCACAGGAAGAAGCACTTCTCAAACCATTCTATTGAAAATTACTCTAGGATATTGAACTTGGGCATGTGAAGACTGCAAAATAAGTAAAACTGAACACAGTATCTAGTATAGAATGATACATAACTGATCTTTTAATTAGAAGTAGATTTCTTTATGCATATATACTCCAATGACAGCTCTTTAGGATACAATAAATCATCCACTTACAGTCCCTACATGTGTTGCGTGGTTACTAGTTTAGACAACATCTTTCAAAATCCAAACGGAAAAAAAAAAAAAAAGAAAGATTTTTTTAAAAAAACCCTCCCCAAACCAAAAAAAAAACCCCAACTCTTTTCCTTCAAATAATAAAATAGTGAAACAAAATGTTATCTTACCTTCCACATTCCTACTAACAGTCCTGGACTCAGACTGAAGAGCTGGACAAGCTCATCAGCACCAACCACTACACTATTTTCAGTCAGGTTAGCAAGATGGTATTCAGCAATCAAGGAAAATCGACGAGGTCTTTGAAAAGAACATACAGAATGTAGCAAAAGTTTATGTCTCCTTAATCATGTAAAAGTTCAGCCTAATTACATTTTTAACTCTGAAGTCTGACCAGCAAACATGATGAAAATGGTTTTGAAAGCATTTGGCATGCAGAGTCATAAACTATACATTTGAACAACTACAGTGTACTAGCAGGATCTGAACCTTTAACAAGATGAGAAACAAAAAACACTATATGACCTTCTAAAATACTCTTTTAAAAAACTTATGCGCTTGCCCAACTTTTCAAAATACAGAATTACTTTACAATTTGTTTTTGATACTTTATTTGTTCTATACGGAATCACTGAACATTTATCACTGTGAAGCAAAATTCAAAGGAAAGGATCAAATTGTATATATAATGAATTAAAAGTCTGTGTTATTCGAAGCTTTCCTTTTTTAGATTTTTTTTATTTTTTACCTATAATTAAAGCCATTTAGCTCCAAAACACTCTTAAATATAAGTTCATGGACACTCTTATTAACTAATGACACATTTAAAAAAGAGCAGAAAGTAGAGTTTGCATTACCTATTCAGAATGAAGAAAGTCTTTCTAAAATCCTTCTCAGACTTAGGCTCTTATTGTATTCAAAACAGTTCCTAGATTTCCACTGGTATCACCTACAACTACACACTGAACACAACTACACACTGAACATGCCTGGGATGGGGCATCCACAACCTTCCTGGACAACCTGCTCCAGTGTCCCACCACCCTCACAGTAAAAAATTTCATCCTAATCAACATCAACCCTTTCCCTGCACTTACAATCTTAACAGTCATCAGGCCTGTCCCTGCACTTACAGTTTTAGCAATGACCAATACTGAAACTGGTGAATCCACTGCCTTCATCTATAATCACAATTTGTAAAAACCTGTAACTCTGTGAAATAAGTACATCAATTGCCTGCAAGCTTTCCTTTTTATTTTCTACATATGAATCATCATCTTGGCAAAACAACTACACTTCCTATATAAACTGACTGCAAGACTTGGTCAGCTAACTTTATACATAAGTTTCTCTTGATTTATTTCTTTTTTAAGTAAATACTTTTCTTCTGGTTGAGGAACCCAGGGTTTTGTAGGTGAATAATTCTCTCTCTTTTCAGAGCTCTATGGCTAGGGGCTTTGTGTAAGAAGCGTGTACTTGACACTGCACTTACTACACAGCCCAGATGTGTGCTAAGCTCCTTGACAGGAAACAAATACCTCAAATAGACACTTTTCATTTAAAGATATTCTTAGACTGTAACAAGAAAAACCACTGTACACATTTAAGTTAAAAAACAAGGGACAGGCTGTGGACTGTGTGCTTTATATGCATATGCTGAAGATTGCATGCATAGTTAAACAACAAGTTCTCTAAATTCACACACACACCTACCAGACAGAAAATAAACTTTAACAACATAGATTACCTGACTGTAGCCACATAAATACTGATGAACTTTTCCAAGATAAATTTCTCACAATAAATTCTCCTAGATTTACAGTTTTCTTTCATGCTCATTTGTGTCTATACCTTAGATTAAGCTTTCCAAGTCAGGACCTATCAGTTTGCATATCACATGCCAATAGCTACATTAACCTATGAATTAATTTCATAGCTTGCTGAATTATACTATTTCTTGCTGAAAAGCTCTACCAAAGAAGATAAGAACATAAAAAGAAAATTGCAAGGAGGCTTTCAAATGAAGAGTTAACTTCTTGATTAAAACAAATGTCAGATAGCTCATACAGACACATTATCACCCAGTTGCACCCAAAAAAATCCTCAAAACTCCTATGTCAAAACTCACCCATTGTTGTTGGGAGGTATGCTTTGGTCAGGAAGCAACGGTGTAACTCCAAATAGCTTCAGGGTTGATAGGATGTCTAAGCATGGCCAGTCTGTACCATGCCAAAGTACAGTAAGAGATGTGTCCTTAAATGATAGGTTTGGCTTCTCTACTACATGTTCTTTTCCATTTTTGTCCTTTAAGACAATTATCCAACTCAACCCAGAGACTCTGTTATTTAGGAATTGAGAGAGGAGAGGGGTGTTTAAAAACAAATTCCCAAAATGATGAAGCTTAAACTATGCTTTCAATAGAATTTTTTAATTTCTACTAGCTGCTTATGTTCCTCAGTTTCAGTCACTTATAATTATCATTGTATCTTCCCATTATGATATACATTTTTTAGCTCTAATTCTATACCCCCTCCAAGTCATTAATATTTTATACATTGTTCTCAAGTAAATCTTTGTGACAAGACATTGCTTACTTCATAGCTTCTTTGTTTTTGCATGGAAGACCTGTATAAGGATCTAGAAATTTAACGAGCCGCATTACTCTAGTTTTGAAGGCAGATGTTTTTTTTAAGATGTATTCTTTCTTCCAGTACCCAGGCCCTTTATCGTGTAAAGCAGCACAGCCCAAAGAAACAGTTTCTGTTTGTTTAGACTTCATTTTCCAAATTGTCCGTTTTGGGTGCAAAGAGCTGGAATAGAGTTTCAGCCAAATTCCACTGAAAATAAAAACAGAATAAAGAGGAATAAATTTCAAGAATAGTTACTTCATTTTTTATATGCACATCTCAGCTACCACCGAGCATAGTGTTAGCACAAAACAAGTCTTGTCCGTCTTCCCAAAGATATGGGAGCCAGGATGAAGCTCTATGATAGCACAGTCATAGTCAGCAAAGTAAGTGAAAACTGGTAAAGGTTAAGCAGAAAATTTTGAAAATTCTACCCCAAAACAATGATTCATCCTCCTCATAGAAAATCAGCTAGTGGGAAAAGTGGTTTAATACCTCCTATTCAACAAATAATCTGTACACTTCAAGTTTCACAGATCCAGCTGAAAGTGGTGTGGAGGAGGACAATTCAGAATCACCTTTGTTTGGTGGTGTCAATGTCATGTTGATCCCTTCTGCACTCTCTTTGGGAAAGCCCACAGAAGACATGACTCACTGAAGTCAAAGAAATGTGACTGTAATGATGGGCTCATCTCTTTCACACCAGGGAAACTATGAGGTCACATTTCAGCCTCTCATGCCCCAGTATCTCTAGGACAGTTCACAGAATATTGAGTACAGGAACCTACAAGAACTCAAACAATAATCTTGAGAATACAGGCTGCCAGTAAGTTTTCTCATTCTGAAGTGAGCTAGACACGTAGTGTACATAACTGCACTAAAAAAATAAATAGCAAGGGCAACAAATTCTTAAGAGACATTTTCTACCACTTATCAGCAAGATTACCTTCACCAGTTCTCACTTATCCTCAGGCAAACTTACACTAGTGAGTATTGTATGGCATCTTCCCCTCTCCTCAAAGCATTCAAGGACTAGATCCATCCCACACTGCCTCCTACCCATCAAAACTATTCTCAATTCATCAGCCACTGAGAGTAAGCTCCCACATGCTGAGAGCCAGGCTCTGCTTATTGATGCAAACCTATTCAGGGATTTTGCAAAAGCCTTCCAGCCTGCTGCTCTGCAGATATATACAGAATTCCCCACTGCCATTTTTTGAGATGAAAGTGTCTAAAACACACAGACCAATAAACTACTGTGACTTGTAAAAGTGGGGTCACAGTCAACATGAGTTTTCAACCTTCCTTTCAGCAAAAGCAGGGTGGAAAGGGTAACATAAAGGATAATCCCATAACTGAAACAAAATTTTAAGATACTTCTATTTTAAGACCATAAAAGGCAGCCAAGTTACCAGACAGTATATGATGGAGAAGGAAAATTCTTCTTTAACTACAAAGCTGCTTAGAATTGTCCAGTGATGAAAAAAAAGAGGGATGTCCTTAATACAACACCACCAGGGGAATTTGAGCTGTGTATCATCCAACTGATCTTCATCAGCCTAAAAAGTCCAGTAAAATAACCTCCTATAAAACTCTCCTGTTAACTAGAAACCCCTTCCCAAGAGAGACATCCTTTGATGGAGGGTGATACTCTGCTGAATTATGCTGAAAAAACAGGGCTTAGTAGTAGGCATTTCCTGCATTTTGGAGTCGCAGACTCAAGCAATTTGGTTGACTGAAAACAGACTATAACAAATACCTAACATCCTCATACTCACTCTCAGTAATATATTGCTTCTTCCTTTCCCAAAACAGTGTTGTGCAAGCAAAGAAATTAGTTCAAGAAACTCAAAAATTCAGCTAGGGCAGAGAGACAGAGAGCAAGATGAAGGAGGACTAGAATCACAAGTGTTTAGGAAGGTATCACTGCCCCTTTATCCTCAACTTCTGAAGAATTCAGGACAAATAAATCAAAAAGGCATCCAACAGGGAAGCACAAGTTTGCCTCTTTCACAACAGAATATAAGCCCTTTTTTGCCTCAAATTTTAATATTCATCTCAAGACCTCTCACTGGACATTAATTACTACAACAAGCCTTTAACTGAAATGCCAGAATCAGGCACATCATCATCAGCCATCACTTGACCACAATGCCCAAAAGACCCTGTGCTCTCGCTTCCTCTCACACAGGCACGTTCTTCTGGTGATCAGAATCCTCAAGTTTTTGCAGGCAGACCGTATCTGTGAACTTCCCACACTGCATGATAGGAAGGCTGGAATACCCCATGCTGGGGCACAGAGGGGGCAGAAAGGGGGGGGCATAAACTTCTTGTCTTCGACAGCTATATTGGAGACATCAGTGCTAAGAACTGCTCAAGCACACTCATTATATGAAAAGCCAAAAGAAAAATCACTGCGTTAGGCAGCACAGACATACCACAATGAAAGACTGATGGTCCTGTTGCATCAAAGACAGCAGAAATATCCTAAAAAAGACACTCAGTCTAAAAACCAAGGTCAGATTTGTCAGAGAAATATGCAGGGACTCCAATTAAAACTTCTGTTCATACACTGCAAGACTCAGGGTCTTAAGAAGGTCCATTAAAATCCACCAGGAAGAAATGACGTGGGTCCCACTGAACCAGTCAGGCTCCTAGATAAGGGAAAGTAACTCTTCCCCAAGTCCTATTTGTGCCCACTCACTAATCTCTGTTGAGATTAGAAAACGGAAACACAGATCGTCGAGATGGAGACAGATGAATCATCTTCCCCTGGACAGCCACAGTGATTTTATCTTGCCTTACCACCCTGAAGTGGAAAACACATGCCAAGACTGGTAATTTGTGTCAACTATGCAATTTTTATCTACTCTTACCTGCTGACAGCCTCAAAACCTTAATCTGGACTACAGATCTTCCCTTTAAATTCATCAGTTCTAAAGGTATCAATGCCAAGGTAAAGAAATTGATTCACCATACAAGTTTCAGTAAATAAGGGAGAAATAGATTAATACCAGGTACAGCAACCTCCTATAGAGGAAGACATTTTCTCATTCAGACAACACTAATGCAGTAGAATCCTAGAAAGAAAAGGATGCCCAGATCCTAGTTACCACATAACAACCTGGGTGCCTCCTCTTTACCCTTTGACAAAATTATCATCATATTGGAGCAATTTATGAACTCTGAATAAGCAATCCTTATAAAAAAATGTGTCAGTATTTATCTTCGTCTCTTTTGTCTCATTAAAAATCACCAAAATTTCACAAACAGAGCAACAGATAAAAACCACTAGTGGATCACTTGATTGAATCAATCCCTCTGCAAAAAGCTGATGAAAGAATTAAGTAAGTAGGACCCCAAAATTGTGAAAGCTATGACAATTTCATAAAGCTGCTGGAGACACACCATTAAGGATCACCTGAACTGAGAAGTTTGTGCAGGTCCATGTGAATTCAGACAGAAATTTTAAAACAAAAAAAAAGTGCTAACAGCAACATTTCAAAGTACTAGATTTAGTTTTTACCTCATAACTCCCATTAAACAACAGGCCCTGCACAGCTAGAATTCCATGCAACACATGCTGCGGGCTGTGCAGGGCAATTTCAGCAGAGTAAGTGCCCATAGGTGCATGCATCAGCGCTCTGGCATCAGAGGAACTAAATTAGAAGGACTCATAATTCAGGCAAACACATCTACTGCACAACTGAGACCCTCCCTCTTCCTTACTTATCATTGGCCAGCTCATGGAAGCGCTTATTCACACAGCCAACAGCCAACAGGGACACAGCATCCAGATAGGAAAATATCTTCAGCAGCATTTCTGATGGCATGCTGGAAAAGAAAAGAAAAATGAATACTGTTAGACATGCCAGCAAACTCCAGAAATGACAATGGCAGAGAATTTAAATTTCAAACCAGACAAAAACAAAAGAGGTGAAAACCAGCAGGTTGTAAACAGATGAATCAAAAATCACCTGAAGAGTTAAACTGTGGAGTTTGGGTTCTAATTTCATTCTCTGGTACGTGGCATTTGCCTAAAATAATTCATGACAACTTATTCAAGTGGCACAGCATAATTACCTGAAAAGTTTTGTGTTTGCACTTTCATTAAATTTTGTTAACTTTAACTATGTTTGACATGAAACTACCTTGTTTTGCTTCAGTTTCTTGCTGCTTGTACTATTACTTTAACATTTATTCCATAACCAGCATTTGCAAAACTGCAGATATATTCACCCTCCCTTTTGACTGCTGTGTCAGGTGCCAGGAAACACCAGGACAGAAATGTCCTGGTCTAACAGAAAGATCATGCTCTACCTCATCATAATCTTCAAACTGTACATGCTCAGGGGGCCTGTGCAATTTTTATTTATGTCACCAGAAAGATGTGAACTTCAAAGTAAGAACCAAGTGACATCTTGAAAATGTCAATGTCTCTGTGCATCTGGAATGCTGCACGAAATGCAGGTGCCAGTCTAAGCATGGCAAGCAGAATATACCCTGGAGATGAGCCAATGTGATTTCTGCAGTAACAGACAGGAACCCTATACCATCTGAGCAGTACCTCATAACTGCACAGAGTTTAAAATACATGCATTTTATACTCTGATTTCCTTAAGCATTGAGTATGGTCACATCAAAATCACCACTGAAAATAAAAGGTGCTTTGAAAGTCAATGCTCCAGGTGTGCCTCTTGTCCTTTTACTACTGGGTTATTTGCAACACTTGTTGATTTATAACACTATTTCAGAAGCAGAGAGCTTTAAAGGGTAGCATGATAATGCCAATATCTCAGTGTTTGTATTAAACTCAGAATCTTAGTTGCATTGACATAGAAGCAACATGCCAAAACTGCACTGTTATTATGTGAAATAACTTATACACTGTAAGCCCAAAGCAGTTAGTGCACTCATTCCAGAGATAATTTAGACATGATACCTTAAAAGGCTGCAGATTAGCTAAAATAATACACTTGATCCAGAATTTTCAACCATATTCTTTTTCTTCTGAAGGAAGCTGAAAGGATTTTTTTCTTTTTTCTCTATTACACCCATCTGACAGCACTGAAATATTAGACTGGCCATCCAATGCAAAACAGAGAAAGCAATACACAGAAAGCCATTATATTTTCTGAAAAATCCTTTCCTTAGGATTTTTTCTCCTGAGAAGCTGAGAGGCCTCAGGAACAAAAGGTAAACAATGGTTATCTGCTGCTGTGGAATGCAACAGGTGGATCTGTGATTGGTGTCATAGAGTTGTTTCTAATTAATGGCCAATCACAGTTATCTGGCTCGGACTCTCTGTCTGAGACACAAGCCTTTGTTACCATTCTTTCTTTTTCTATTCTTAGCTAGCCTTCTGATGAAATCCTTTCTTCTATTCTTTTAGTATAGTTTTAATATAATATATATCATAAAATAATAAATCAAGCCTTCTGAAACATGGAGTCAGATCCTCGTCTCTTCCCTCTTCCTCGGACCCCTGTGAACACCGTCACAATATCAAATGTATAAAACAAGGAAACTAATTAGTTTCTCAGGTAATATATTCTTAGAAATTTTTTTTGTGAAAAAATGTAACTAATTTTCAAAAAGAAAACTCACAATTATACTGAAAGTGCCTTTTTACCATCAAACAGGAAGAGAAACATTTACCTTGTAGCAAATATGCAGCAGCCACTTATTCCTCCTCCCTCATCCCAATCCACCATTCTCAGCCTCTCTATACACTAAGATCCACTTGATGACTACCAATAACCAAGAGAAACAGAAGTAGTTTAATTCTGAACTGGCTTTCATTGAAGGAATAAAATACCAGTTTTTATTCTCAAGGAACAACATTGCCCATGACTTGCAAAGGAGTTGCTGAAGGCTTCACATGGCTTGGAAAACGTACATATTCCTTATGAACTTAGAAAAGAACACAAAGGAAAACTACAACAGAAAAGATTAGAACGTGGATACAGGATCCTAAAGTAGGCCAGGAAAGCAAATCTTTTCAACTCAGAGTACCTGACCTAGAAATCGCTAAGATATGAAAATAATTACTGCAAGCAGTCAAAAGACAGCTCACAGGGAGACCTCCACTCTTACTCCTAAAAACATACTCACCTCTCAATGCGCACACTTGGTTTCGGTTTTACGGGAGGTGTCAAGTACAGACTTTTAATTCCAGCATTTACAGTTTCAGAACATTCCCTAGGCCTGGCAGCAAAGGTCCTTAACCTACTTGTAAGAAGGAAAAGCTGTTAAGAGTCACAGATTCACAAAATGAAGAAATACACATACTGTGCACACTTAGACACAATATTTCAACCAATGCAGGACGCAGGGAATACATCACATGACAACCATTATTATTTGAACAATTACACCCAAGTTAAAATACCTGGCATGAGGAAGATTCAGTTTTAAACTCACAGCTGTCAATCCTGTGACAGATCTCTCACAGTAGGCAAAGGGAATAACAGTGTTCCCTCAAATCAGTTTGAATCCTGTGGAGATCTATTATCCTTAGACAGCAGCACCACTGCTTGGCCACCACAAACAAGCTCCCACTGAGGCCCCTGCAGTAAGTCAAACTCACTGATTAATCTTCTGTTTCACAACATTAATCCAGAGACATTTTTGAGCCACCCAACTCTGTTAAATTATTAAAAGATACCAGATAAAAACAATACATTGAAACTTCCTCAGAAACCGTTGCGGTTCAAAAAGAATTTGTATACTTTCATACTATACCATCTTCTTTACTTGCTTGAGCAGCAAGAAAGGAGATTTAATCCATGAAACAGAGGGCAGCTAGCAAGCTCCAAGGGATGTCCAGATGTTAGACAGATAAATTACTTGTGGGTAGAATTACTTTGTTAAGGTTTAGAGCTTGACATGCTTCACTGATTTCAGACCTAGGGGGAGGCTAACAAAGCTTGGGAAGAAGGATGGCCACTGCTAGTGGCAGAAAGAATGCAGAATTTACAGGCCACAGGATACCTGGAACAACTCCCAAGATAAGGAGGAAACTATTACAGCCAACTCAGCAATTGTGCTGAAATCAGCTCCAGCTTCCAGAAACGTGAGATTGCAATCACTGACCCAAGAAACTCACTGGCTCAAAAAAGATAAAGACTGAACATGCAAAGTAATTAGCATGAGAAGGAAGAGAATCATTATCCAATAGAAGATAGAAAACTAATTAATAAGAGAATTATGGAACTGGTAGCCAATGAAAACTAATTCCTTCCTCAGCTAAAATGTATAAAATAGTAAAATGTTTTGACAGCTGGTGTGCCAGCTTTGTGGATTCGCCACCCAGCATCCCTTCCGTGCAGAACTGTAAATATATCAACTACCTCAACCCTGTGTCTGAATTGGCCTCTTGCACATCACACTGAAAGAACCTATTCTGGAAACACTTCCACATCACAATTTGGATAGAAAATAAAGGAACTTTGCATCTTTCTAACACAAATTCTCAAAATCCAACTGCTCATACATTTTTCCAAGTTTTCTGATAGGAAGGACTTCATAAGCTGTAATTGCAAACACATACTATCATTAATCCATAGAGAAAAATGGAGACAGAGTTTCAATCTTAAACCAAATACACCAAGCAGGCACAGCTCCCCATTCACTGCATTACTGATGTTTTAAATTGCCAGCAGATTTCTAACACCTGGCAAAACCAGCTCTGGGTTTCTAGGAAACCAATCCATATGGGGGAGGGTGGAATAGCTATTTTTAAACTATATGGCTACCATATAAATTTAATACCTACTGATGTTGATTTAAGATTGATTTAAGCTCAAAGAAAAATAAAATAAAAAGAAATTAACAACTCTGGTCTACATTGTCAACTACACCATGCAAAACAAACAAACAAACAAAAAAAAACAATACAAGACATTTTACTGAGAATTGTTATAAGCTTAACAAAAAGACATGCACATTTCAGCCTGGGTGCCAATCACTGACAGACCAACTAAATTAACAACTACAAAAAAGTAGTCTGATAATAAAGATAATAGAACCTGGAGATCAAACAAGGGTTTTACTCATGTATCGTTATCAAGAACTCCTAGATGATGAGGCACTAACAAACTGCCATTAGAGGGATTTAGGAACACAAGTTGTGATCAACAGCAGCAGAGCTATCACTTCTGTATGTTTCAGGGCAGCATATCCCAGGCTATTCTGCCCTGAATCCATGCTGAAAGCAGAGAGTTTGGACATACTCTATAGGGACACAACTTCACAGACTCCAGCCATGGGACTAATTCTGATAAGAAGCTGGATTCTGGATTTTAAAACACACTAACTTGGACAAGCATAACCTGGATAGCCTGTATTCAGTCTGTCTTGCTCATTTAAACCACCCCCCCTTCCTTTACCCCAGGGAGAAATATCTGAGGAAAGAAACATTTTGCCCACACATGCCTTGAAAAGTTTAATGTAACAGCTATTGTTTTTGTAAACTTCAATTTAAAAAATAAACTGCAGAACTTTTGCATCTTCCAAAACAAAAATATTCTCAAGGTGTGAAGAAACAAACAGCAAACCCAATCCATAAATTACTTTTCAAGTACTGTGTGTGCTAAGATTTTAAATTAGCATTAACAGAATGCTTTTACATTGCATTGACACAGCTTGGGCAGATAAGCCTAAGATAAAATCAATGACAGCTGTTACACCCCCTCTTTAGAAACTTCTAGAACCACTGAGATGATCTTATGTAAGAAGCACAACAACTTCAATTGCTTTTTCATTAGCTTTCAACCTGTGTGGCTCAGTTTCATACCAGTATTTCACTTTCACACTTTCACATAATACTTGCAATGTGCCCTGGTTTTTTGATGGTCAGCAAACCATTGTCTTTCCAGTAACATTTCAAATAACATAAAGTTTTAAGTAGTGATAACACCTGTCTCCTCCACGTGTTAGAGTGTATCTGGGGATAAACAAAAATAACAATAATGTTTTGACATGGGTTGGTTGGGTTTTGTTCCCTCAGCTAACAATTTCAGTCTTTTTGAAAGGTGGGTATTACCTCAATCCATTTGCAGGTTAAAAAAAAAAAAAAAACACAAGCAAACAAACAAAAAACAGCAGGGGGAATGAAACTGCTCTGAAACTCAAGGTTGAAGAAATGGGTTAGCAGAAAAATCTGCTTTCTCAACTCTGCCTCTCAGACTGATGCTTTAAAATTTTGAAAGCTAAACCTGCACTGTAAGAATTAAGGTAATCACACCTTCCCCAGTGAAATCCTCCTACTTATTACACAGACCTAACCACATAAAGTAGACATTAAACTAATTTTGTATATTCTCATTATAACATCTCCTCCAAGCTGAAGCACATATCGAAGTTTAGGCTCCCTTTTCCAGGCAGAAAAAAAAAAAAAGTGTTAAACTCAGGCCACCATGCACCTGCAACACCAGCGTTTTCCCGCTGCAAGGCGTCCATAGGGCCAGGGGAAGGGAGGGGAGAGCACTACGCCCACAGCCGTAGCCGTGAAGAGTAAAGAGCTAGAAACCAGAGCCGTGGAGCAGGTGAACTAACTTTCCCAGAGGAGCAACGGGAGCTGAGGGAAAACAGCAAGCCACCCTCCCCGGAAAAGGTGAAGAAGGCCGAGCAGGCAGCCCCGGGCCGGCCGGCCCCGCTCGGCGCGCCCGCGGTTACCTGCCACGGCCCGTCGCCATGGCCGCTGCGCCGCGGGACAGCGGCGGCCTCGCACCCCCGGCGGGGAGGGCAGGGGAGGAACAAGCGCTGCCGCCTCCCGTGGTACGCCCTGGGGCGGGGTGGGACGGCGGCAGCTCGAGGGAGGCGGTGCCCGGAGCGCGGGCGGGGGAAGGCGGGGCTGGAGCACGGCAGTGCGGGGATTCGCGAAGCGTTAACGCTCCGGGAATGGCGGTGTTGCCGCCATGAGCATGGTAGCACCTACCCCGGCCCACAGGGAGCTCGGGGCTCTCGGGCACTGTGTTCTCGGGTCTCAGAAACACAGAACTGATTAGGTTGGAAAATACCTCTGAGATTACTTAGTCCAACCTGTGACTGAGCACCACCATGTCAATTACACCACAGCACTGTGTCAATTCCACTATGTGTCAATACCAGTTTTTCCTTAAACATCTCCAGGGTTGGTGGTTCCACCACCTCCCTGAGCAGCCCATCCCAATGCCTAATCAACTTTTCTGTGAAGAAATTCTTAATGTCCAACCTAAACCTCCCCTGGAACAACTTGAGGCCATTTCCTCTTGTCGGAGAGCAGGCCGTCTCCCACCTGGCCACAGCCTCCTTCCAGGGATTTGTACAGAGTGATAAAAAAGTCCCCCTGAGCCTCATTTTCTCCAAGCTAAACATCCCCAGCTCCCTCAGCCACTCCTCATAAAACTTGTGCTACAGCTTCACCAGCTCCATTGCCCTTCTCTGGACCTGCTCCAGCAGCTCAATGTCGTTCTTAAATCGAGGGCTTCAAAACTCAACACAGTACTCAAGGTGCGGCCTCAACAGTGCCAACTACAGTGGGACAATCTCCTCCCTAGTCCTGCTCACAACACAGCTTTTGATACAGGCCAGGAAGCCATTGGCTTTGGCCACCTGGGCACACACTGGCTCACGTCCTTTTCCACCAGCACTTTTCCAGCCACTCTGTCCCCAGCGCTGCCTGGGGTTCTTGTGAGCAGGACCAAACACTTGGCCTTGTTGAACTTCATGCCGTCCATCTCAGCCCATCGATTTAGCCTGCCCAGATCCCTGGAGCCGTCTCCATCCGCGGAAACCTCAATGCATCGCTTTAACAAATATATGTGGGCAAGACGAAGAAAAACATGTATGAAAACACAACTTCACAAGGGTGACCGGCACCGCATGCGCGGCGAGCAGCCCGCCGCCTTCCCACCCCCGAAAGGAGCCGGGGGTCCCCGCCTGCGGAGGGCGGGCTGTGCCGGCGGCAGCGGCGGCGGCGGCGCTGGGCATGGCGGGCGCTGTAGTGACCTCGCTGCGAGCCGCTCCCGGCGGCGGGCGGGAGAGGGAGCCTGCTCAAACTACGGCTCCCAGCGCCCGCCGCCGCCGCTCGCTGCTCCGCTGTCCCAAACATTTCCGCCGGGGCAGAGGCCAGCGGGGGCTGTCGGCGGTAAAGGTTCAGGTGGGCTCCTGAGCTAGAGCAGCGGCCATCGGGGCGGGAGGCTGCCCGGGCACTTCCCCGGCGAGCGGCACGAACTCTCCGTTCGTGCCCCGGCCGTGCCCTGTGCGGGCGGCGAGAGCCATGCCCGGCGTGCTGCCCCGGACGCTGCCCGCGGCCCTCGGGCGGGGCTGCCTGGGCCGCTGGCTGCTCGCCACTCGCGGGTGGGCGCTCCTGGGGCCCGGCACCCCGTCCTGCTCCTGCTCCTGCCCGGGGTGGCGGCACCAGCCCCCGCTGCTGCTCGGGGCCGCCCGGCAGAGCTTCGGAACGCGGGCGGGAGGGCTGAAAGCTGCAAAACCGGGAGGTAATAGCAAGGATGTGTCCGTGCAAAGGGCGCTGAACGAGGAAACGCTGGTGTCGGCGGCTCGGAAAGGTAAGGCGGAAGATGCTGTGTGCTGCTCCGAAGGGCTGGAGACGGTTCCTTCTGCAGCTAAAGTTTTGTAGTTCCAAACATCAAGTATCTAGAAAAAAAACGATCTCAGCACACCAAGGTGGTTTCCTTTCCCATCGTATTGTTTGGAGCAGATGTTACATTTCTCTGTATGCATTGCATAATCAGAATAAATTATAGGACTTCTTCTAAACAGCCTGTTGATCTAAGTAATTATCAGGCACAAGATATAATAGCCTCTCATTTTCCATTTCAGAAGGAAAACCTATCACATGCGGCCTGTCTGTACAGCTGTTGAAATAAGTTCACCTCCAACAAAATAGTTAAAGCTCTACCTGTGATGGTAGTTTCTTTATGGATTGCCTTCACTTTAGTTGGTCTCATTCACTTCAGTGAAAAGTGGTTACTACATAATTAGCCTCAGAAAATTTAAGTACTTTGAAATTACTTACGAAAAACACCTTCAACTGATTAGAAGACTGCAGGAGAAATAGTTATTAATGTTTCCTCCATAACTTATACTCCACTTTATCGCTAAAAGATAGTAGTCTCTTTCCAAGTACTCAAATATTTTGAAACAGAGAATCTCCTATGACTTATTTTGTGGTATATACTGACACTTGTGCTTTCGATCAAAATTGAAAGATAAAAACTAATCAGACAAACAGCAGTTAATGTTAAAAAATTATTTTGGTGTAATATTCCCCTTTTTTATTTTACTGTTGATTGCAAATTCATAAAATCAGTTCTTTTCAGTGTGTGCAACTTATAAGCTTTTACTTTTTTGTTTTTACTTCTTTTCTTTGCATAAGGATTTCAGTGGTTGTGGGTTTAGGTGGTAGCGTGAATACTGCAGTGCTAAATCCCTCATTAGTTCCTGAAAAATCTGGCTCTCATGCACCCAAAAAGTAGCAGTGATTGCTACTTTGGAGCTTGAAAACATCTGACAAACAAAGTAATAAGGCTTAACACAGAGATATAAACATGCCCTGTACAATATAAGAGAGGTTCCAAGGTCTCTTTTACATCAATGAGGCATTAAGGAAACTTACTGAAATTTTTTCCTCTGCTAAAATGTTATTTGAGCTACAGACTAACAAAAGAATATTTATGTAAGAAAGTCATACAAGTGTTATTATCCAAGGTTGTAACTTGTGTGTTTTCTGTTTAATTTCAGTGAAAGAAGCTGGAAGAGACTTTACCTATTTTATTGTGGTGCTTGTTGGAATTGGTGTTACAGGTTATTTTTTTAAATTACATTCTTTATTAGAAGACACTTTTCATTAATTCCACCTGGTTTGAAAAGTTTTCATTCCATCTGATGTTGTTTCTGTTACAGGTGGTTTGTTCTATGTGATTTTTAAAGAGCTGTTCTCTTCTTCTAGTCCAAATAAGATCTATGGAGATGCCTTAGAGAAATGCAGATCTCACCCTGAGGTTGGTTTTTGAACTTTAGTCCTAAATTTTTGTTTCTCAGTAGTTACTGTCTCTCTTCAAGTCAAAACTTTGTGCAAGGAATCTCACAAGCTACGTGAAGCCCCACGTGGTGCTTGAGCAGTTCTGCCAGTGCTTTTAGCTGGCATGGGGTGGCACAGCTCCAGAGCCGAGCCTCCCTTAGGACAAGTCAGTGCAAGCATTGAGCTTGTGTGAGCTAGCCCGCTAGAAGCCAACTAACTGTGCCACAGAACAAAAACTGATATAAATACAGTGTGCCCTTCAGAGCATGTGCTTGTGTCACCATACAGAAAGTCTTGGGGACTTTTCTTATTGCCTGCTAAATGTAGCACTTGAGTTCTCCGAGTCAGAGAGGCCACTGGTCCCACTAAGCTCTGTAGATCTTACCTGCTGCCTTTTCTCAGCACACTAACTCTATTGTGACAGTTCACTATGGTTCTGTCATTCTGTGAGGCGCTGTGCTGATACCCAGGAATTTAAATTTTTCATTTGGAGCACAATTAGCATCCTTTTGGCTAACTGGAAAACAGGTAGAGAACAGTCATGGGATCACACAGTTGTCATAGCTATGTGTAAACAAAAATCAGTATGAAACTAGATTAAAAAAAAAAAAAAACCAATTCAGACAAAACAACCTTCAAGCAAGGTTGCCACAGATGCCTTTGAGGATAACCTAGAAATTAAGTGACAAGTTGTTGCTCAAATAAAAATTAAGACTGCTTTGGAATGAGTTTGTAGAATTAAAACTTCTTTCCAGTGCTTGCAGAGTAAAGCTTAACCTCCCCTTCTAACCAAATTTAAAGTACGTTTACGACTAAGTTGATCTACTCTGACTCTATAGACCAGAAAAAAGATTACTAAATTTTTTATTCAGTAGTGGTTTTTAGATAATATGAAGGGGAGTACATTTGCATTTTCAACTTTGAAACATATTCTCTTGGAGGAAATGTGAGCAAATATTTTGTGCTTTTTTTTTCTTTTTACACAAAATATCAGGTTACATGTCTTTATCTCAGAGAACAGTACAAATAGAGGATATCAATAAGATTTATTTTAGACATTTAATACGGCACTGTAAAGAATAAAAAGGACTGGAATACAGAGGAGTTTTCCTTAAACTGTTTTCTTTCATAAACGCTTGTATTCTTGACATGTTAAGTTCTCCAGAGGCATTTTGTTAAAAGAAGATGCATTCACAGCAGAGGCAGGAGCTGATACTGGAATATGTGTCCATATGTGATCCTTTCTGACAGCTCAAACCTCTTTTGTCTTGTAGATAATTGCTGTTTTTGGTGACTCTATCAAAGGTTATGGAGAGGCAACAAGAAGAGGAAGACGACAGCATGTCAGGTACCCCTTGGTGTTTGCCCCATAAAGACATCAGTTTTTGCACAGCAAAGATATTTTTGGATCACAAGTTAGTTCTAGAGTGATGAACTGTATGTGACATCCCGTCACTTTTGATTGAACATAGAAGTTTTTTCCAGTACCTCTTGTGTGCCGTACACCACTAAGTACAGTGTATGTAGAATATAAAATGCCAATTCTGAGTGCCTCAAAAAAAGCTATATCATTGTGGTAGACACAGAGCTCTCCAAAAAATAGGATGAGTCTAAAAAGAGTAGTACAGAAGCCTAGGCTTGCATGGGGGAGCAGTAATCTGACAGAAGTTTTCAGTCTGAAACTATACTGAACTGATACGCAGAATGCTTTTTGGTACTTGAGGCAACATCTCTACTGTGTATTTAACAGAACATCTATCACCTAAACCTTTCATGAGTGTCTCTATTACTTTCCTTTTGAAAGAAACAACAGTATTGTTTCTTACCAAACATAAGTCCTCCCTTCTTTATTGGGTTATTTGGCAGGAATATATTCAATGAGGTTTTATATAGAATGAGACACGTAAACCCAGACACAGGTTGAACCATGAAATTGAGATTTTTTATTTTGTCTGATGAAAGTGTCTTTTACCCATTGAAGCTTTATCTCTCACCAGACTCTGTGAAATAATGTTTAAAGTGAAGCTGCTAAATGAAATTGATGTGCACAAATATTCTGAGCACGTGTCTGTAAATAAGTAAATTTACTATGAATCAGCTTTCCTAGTATTTAATTTCAATAATTTTGAATGCCTTGTATTTTAAAAAAATTTTTGAGCTGAGAACTGGGATATGATTGTAGAGTTTGCATCTGCAGTATAAGAATGATTTCAAATATTTGTCTCAAAAATCTACAGGGTTTTTTGTGTATGAATACCTTGAATGTAAATTTACTGCAGTAAGGCTCTTTGTTCATATTTGTTCTCTCTACCCCATCATGTCACTTTAAACTGTATTGGAAGTTCATTTCACAGTGTGTACCAGGGCATGCCTTATAGAAATAAAGATTGGTGCTAAACAGCAGTTAATAATTTCAGTAGGAAACATAAACTGGCACCAGAACCCTCATGGGATCATTAGTTTCCCAAAGTGGTCACTTTGGAAGTGATGTGCTATTTATTTAATACATGGGCATAACCCAACTCCAGTCTAAATAACAGCATTTAGGTTGGAGATCTCAAACAGTGCCAAAGTTACACAATTTCAGCAGAACAAAATTATTGCCAAAGTAAGTAAAGCACATTGTAAACTGTTTGTTTTGATGTGGTTTAACCAACCTGATAATTTGGAAAAACATGCTCTGTATGTTTTGGCTTGATGACTTAGTTTAAGTGCCTAAGAAAACTCAAGAAGTCTTGTTGGTGTGGGGTCTCTTTCTAGATGTCGGGCTCCAAATCTCCAAGTCGGGGTTTTTTTAGAATAAATACAAGGAATTTCTATAGTCTTCAGCAGTGGATTGCTTTTCAGTTTTGAGGGGAGGCCTGGGGTGAGGACATTTAAGCATTTAATCTCATAATGCTCAGCAGCTAATTAGCTCTTCTAACTCCACTAGTCCTTAGGCACTCACAGTAAAGCTTGAGAGGAGCAGTAGAGAAGGAAGCCAAGGTAGCATAAGGACACCACCGGGATACACTTTCTTACAAAATAAGTAAGCAACTCCTCTAAGTAAGTTTAAATTTGAAGTCTTAACTAGCATATAATCTGTATTCTTGCTGGGTGGTTGGGTTTTTGTTTTGTGTTGCTGTTTTTAGTCACATTGAATACGTAAAGGATGGACTGAAACACATGCGTTTGAAGTTCTATATTGAGGGCACTGAATCAGGGAAACAGGGAACAGTCCATGTGGAAGTCAAAGAGGTATGTACAATTGCTTGATACTCCTGACAAGCTTAGTCTTGAATTTAAACTACCAAAGAGAAAAAAACACTCTGAAATTCTTTTCTTTCCAGAATCTTGAAACAGGAAGATTTGAGGTTCGCTACATATTTGTGGATGTTGAGACGTATCCAAGAAGAACCATTGTCATCGAGGACAACAGATAGCCAACAATCAAAGCTGCTGCCTTACCTCACATTGGAAAATGTGGTTGTAGCCAGCCTACATATGGATTGTGTGGTGTTGCCAATTGTGTCGCACAGCTTCAGGGCTGTGTCAAGGGAAGTAGCCTTTCAGGCCCTCCACTAAGGACTTTTGATAATAACAGATATGGGATTTAAAGTGAAACCAATGAAATATAGCCAAAGGATCATGGTAGATATTCTTGACATAGGAAAATAATGTCTCCTAATAAACACTTTATTGCTGGATAATACCTCTGCACACCCAAGACCTGAGTTTTGCAAGGTTTTAGGTTTGGATGGGGTTTTTTGTCTTCCTTGGCTTGGATTTCCCACTACCACTGCAATAAAGAAAGGGTTAGTTTAACTGTAGACAGAAGTCTACTGTTTTCATTTTGGATACCTTTGTAGGTAAGAAGGTAAAATGGTAGTGATGCAAAAGAGATCTGGGCATGTAAGGGTAGGAATGGTGGAGGCACACACCCGTAACAAGCAACTGAAGACTTCAATATTGGTGTCTTCTAAATAAATTACCAGCAAGCAGAACATCACTACTGTCTGCTCTTTCTGATGTTTGCCATTCTGCTCCACATGGTTGTAGCAAGATGAAGGTTGGCCATTTCTCCCAGGCAGACTAGTGACAGGACAAGAGGACATGGCCTCAAGCTGTGTCAGGAGGGATTTGGATTGGACATTACCTTCAAAATATTTTGAAAACCACAATATTCCATTTAAATTTCTGTCTTTCCCACCTTGCCTGCATCTTCATGTGATAAACACACATGTGATGTTTATCAGGGCATGTCTTTAGTCCGTAAAGTGTTCCACATTATTTTCTTTTACTGCCTGCATAACCTTTCTAGCTAAGATTTACTAGGATGTTTGTGTATATTTCATGAAAGGGGGACACAGCTGGAAAGGACATCACTTCTGTGTTGTGAAAAAGCTGAGAATATGCTTGATAAAATGAAGACAAAAGGTAGCAGAGGAAATCCACCTTTACCTGACCTTAGATGTGTTAGTGTTCTTAATTTGAACAAATGATAAATACAAGGCTCAAATGCTTTCCAATGTCAGTGGGAGAAAGCTTTTTGGAATTCTTTTTCTAGAACATCTCATCAGTGAAGGAAAAAAAAAACTTCATAGCTTGATTTATCAACTTTGTACTGGCTAGATACCTATCACCAGCAAGATTATTTAAGCCCCTCAAAACTTCAGGAGTATTCAAGCTTTGGGAACTCATGACTTCTTTCCATTGTCCTCCTGAGGCTGAAGTTCTCCTGGTCTTCAATGGAGTGGGCGGGCACCCATGCTTACAAAATTTTCTTAAATTCTGTTTTATGCAAACACATATGGAGATACCTTAATCAAAATTAGGTGAAGATTAGTTGAACAAGACATCTGGAATAGAGAACATTGATCTCTTGTGCAGTATCATCTTTCCTGGTGGTAGTTTGCACTGGAGGGGAACAGCTGCATTCACTGAGTTCAAACATGTTTTGTAATTTTACTTTCTGTAATTCTGATGTGTGTTAGCCTCAGTTTTCCTTATGAAGCTGCCCCTGTTTCACTCAATCAGTGCACTACCAGCAAGTCTTGCAGAGATCCTTTTCCATGGCAGGGAGCTCAGTGTTCCTTCCTCTCACTGGAGGATGTGAGGCTGGGGGACAGCAAAATAACTGAAATGTTCACCTTCAGTTGTCAGTAAACACAAGCAGTAACCATTTCACTGTTTCCTTTTTAAAGCTCTTGCTTCATTTTCTCCTGGGAGAACACAAAATATACAGCCAGCTACTTTCTCAAGTAAAAGTGTCATGTTAATAAAATGTTGGGAAAAAAAATCACTGCTAGCAAGTCAGAGCTAGAAGAATGACATTTTCATAGAAATTAAACACATTTTCCAGAGTTCAGTTTTGATTGTTGCAGAATTAATAAAAATACATGTTCTCAAAACCCCTCTCTCCTTTAAGAAATTAAAATATGTCACTCACCAGTGAAAGGTTGTTTTTCCAGAAACACTGTGTGGCAGACTATTCAAAACATGTTTTGGGTAGGTGTACAATTTGGTCTTAATTTCCGATCTCTACATTAGTTTTTGTGGATGCCAAAACCTGTGTGTGCAGCATAGGCAGCCAATATCCTTAGAAGTGGTTTGTGGGAATAATGTTACTGTGTCATCTCCTGTGTATACTTGCTGTACAGTGACAAAAAGAAATATCCCTCCAGGAAATGAACTCAGTGGAAACTTAAAAATATATAAAAAAGGGAAATCATTATTCTTTCAGTAAGCTTCAATAAACAGAAGCTCTTGCAAAGAAAAAGTAGTTGTAGACAAGGAAGCAAAGGTGTTATGCATGACTGAGTTTAAAAATAGCCTTGATACCGAAATATTTTCTGCACAGAATTCAAGTTTCAACAACTGATTTAGGCAGTAGAGTCATGATCTTAGAAATGGTTGCAAACAAATGCACGTCTGGTACAAGAAACTTCAACAAACTCACTTAACAGAGAAGACAGGAATGTGAGTAAGACAATTACTGTATCACATGCCAGCTGCAGGGATAAAAAGCCAAAGAAACCGTGCTGGGAGTTTCCACAATTGCAATTCACTTTGCTCTCAGTCTCATTCACACAACAGATGCCATCCACCCTAATACTTGTGGGCTTATTCCAATATGTACATTGTCAGCAACCTAAAGTGTTGCAGGTTTTGCCCAAAAAACATTGAGGACACATTTTGAGTCCAAGCCTGCTTTTAGGATTCACTGCAGCTTGTAAACTGACAGAAGTATGTCAGGTAAGCACAGAGATTGGGGATAAAATTTCAGGGGAAAAAAGTTCTGAAAAAGCAAGCTTAAAGGTGGCAGTAAGGGCTGATAACTGCTCTCTGTATATGGGGTTGTGAAGTCTACTTGATGATCTGGAAGTTGGCAGTGGAAAAACAAAAACTTGAAAGCAAAAAGATCTTTCCCCCCCTTTTTTGAGAGGGGGAATTTGCTTAGTCCCTAGAGAGATGTTCACTTGCTCTGAATAGGGAATAATAGAACTCCAGTAGAAATTTTCCTTGGGCATCTGGGAATGTATATTGTTATAATATACAGTGATTCCAAACAGTGCTATAAATAATTGAGCAGCAGAAGTATTTGATAGTTTTTCTTAGTAAATTTTCAGGGGTTTTTATTCTGTATGTGTTATGTAAAATAATCTATAATTAGGAATTATAGAAAAATGTGAATTGTATTCACATCCTGTATTCAAATTCAGTATATTAATATTTTAATGATATATCATTAAAAGTTGAAAATATAGCAAAAATGTTTCACAATTTAAAGGAAACATAAACAAAATAGCTTTTTGGACTTCTTCTGGTTGTCCTGGGAGAAATATGCTGTATTTGATTGCCTTCATCTCATATAGGTTATTGTGGAACATTGGTAACTCAACAAATAAAAATATTAAGCACAGATACCCATTTCAGTAACATCAGTGTGGAAAGTCCCTGTTTGTCTCTCAGGGTTCAGTATCAAAACACTGCACTTCATTTTAATATCTGTGTAAAAAAACTTTTATCAGTTCTGGAAAAAGCGTCGTATGGGAGGAATGCCCTCACCTGCTCCACCCACAGCCATCCTGCAGCAGATCAGCCTTGGCCAGCGCCCAGAGCTGTTGCCCCCACAGCAGGATGGGGGTGGAAATGGGCACCAGCAGAAATGAGAAGAGCAAGACAGGAAGATCACTTGCCAGTTGGTGTTGCAGGTGAACTAAGCTTCAAAATGAGCTCAATTTATTGCTTTTTGCTGGCCAGAGCAGCAGCGTTGGCAGTGTGCCACAGTGGTGAGCACCCAGCAAGGCTGGCAGCAGCAGTGTCTCCACTGCCAGGTCACGTACAGGCGTCTGCCTCCACATCTTACACCCTCCCAGTACTGTGCTGGGAAACCTTTTCAGGATAATCGTGTTTATCCAGCCTCTATTTAATTACAATTCCCCTTTATCAGAATCACAATTATCTCCTCTAGCATGAGTTGCTTTCTTGTATTACTCCCCACAATTAACTCTATTAACCTTTTATCCAAGCACATTTTTACTTTTTATGGGAACCAGGTTGTTTTACAATTTCAATCCTAATTCTTCTTTTTTCCATTAAAAACATAACAATCTCAGCCATAACAACATTTTATTACAGTTATACACGTACTAAATCATGGCTATGTTCCCTGAGATGTGATTTGCTTCATTAGTGCTACAACCTCCGTAGAGGAGCTGGAAGTGAATTGCTACTTTGTGCGCTGTCTGGGGCCATGCATTATCCCGTGTTTTAATAAAATGGAGACAAATGCCACTGTTGGAGGGCAGGTTTGCAAAATGTCACCAGTTGCTTTTTGGTGTGATAGCTGGTGAGGTACAGATGCCGTCCTCTCCTCTGTGTGGCTGCAATACCACCACATTCAGGGGTCTAACACTGGTGTAAGGATAATAGTGGTGGAAAGAAATAACTGAGACATCTCAAGATTTGAAACAGCAGCTTTCTATCAACTGCCTTGAGCGTAAAACCCTCCTAAAAAGCCACAACTCTTTTTACCTGAAAACATCCACAAAAAAATGTCCTGCTGTGCTTTTTTTTTTTTCTTCACCTTATTTTCCTTGAATTTCTCTTTTAACACCTTTTTTTGTGGGGAGTCCTGCCAGCCTTTGCATATATTTCTCTTTTCTTTCAAAATACTGTGCTTAACTTCTGTATCTGCATGTCTTTTCTTTACCTATACTTAATTTAGCAGAATTAAAGCTAATCCCCCTCAACTTCTAATCATAAGACATTTTCTAGACCCTTCACCAGCTTCATTGTCCTTGTACATATGTAGCCCTAAAAACCATTATAAATATATAATGTGGAGCATATATGTTATAGAATAAATATTATGTAGATAGAATAATGCCTATCTACACATATGTATATATTTGTGTTCTTGACTTCATCTTGAAAGCTTTTCAGGTAACTTCAAAAGAAATCAGCTTCTAGGGCCATTCCAAAGCAGACACCTCCCATTACTGTCCAAGTCATGTTGCAGAGCTGGTCTCCAGGGATGTTCCTGAGAGCACTGTGATCCTCATAAGCCACATGGAACAAACAAGTCTTGATTTCTGGGTGGTGGGTCTGATTGACACATTCATTTCTAACTGATACCCACCACCCCATCCAAACCTTCGATGACTGACCGGTACAAAAGCTCCAGACATCTCTCAGTGGCAAATACTTCAAGGTGAATTATGAAGAAATCAGATAAGCAAAAGGATGTGACTTGTGCCAAGATTAGAGCCAGTCAATTCTAATCTCTTCTGTACTGAGTGAGTCATGGTGGCAGTTCCTTCTTGATAAGCCATCCTGCATTACGATATAAAATAGTAAAACAGTCCTGCTTTGCTGGTGGTTGTCAGACTTTGGGATGAAATTAGAAGTATGCTAACATGGCTTTTGTGCTTTTGTAAAAACATGCATTTTTTATGTGGGAAGTATTAATCCTAAAGCAACCATCAATGTCACAGCCAGCCCCATCTATCCACTAGGCCATCATGCTGTACTGCTCACACAAGGGATGTGTTGTAGGGACTTCCTTTTCAAGAGGACAAAATCCATGCTTCCTAAACAAAGTGTTCCTGCATAATGTCTCCAAAGTAACCATCCACCACAGCATGAATATCAATGCATACACAAACTCAAGGGAAAACTAATACTCTAAAAAATGAAACATCAAGGAAACAATATGTATTCCACGGACTGAAATCAATGTTTTTAGATTTAGCACACTTCTATGAACATCACCAGGTAAAGCTGTAACCAGTGAGCAGTCTTGCTGCGTGAGAGCATTAAATACACTGCTGTGTCCATTTTTGGATGCGGTCACATTGCTGTCCCTTGCCACAGAGTTCAGGAGCAGCCAGCACATACATATCCCTGTTGAGGTCATTGTGATGACTTTTATAAAGGGTTCTGCTGCTGTGCCAGCTGGTGTCCTGCTCGTGGGAGTCTCCTGCTTTCAAATGGCAGACATCTGATGGCTTTCTAAAAATACATTCTTCTCAGCCTTGGAGCCCCAGGGATGGTTCTTGTCTCTAATTCATCTCTTCTCAGAGAATAGGAGGCCATTTGCTGGAGGCCAACTAACTGCAGGTTTGTCTTTTAGACCTCTGCAGGCCACATATGTCCCTCAGGCCATGCTTTCTGCAGCAGCTCCGTGCAGATCTCACTAGGATTTTAAAGATGAGAATTTATTTTGGAACTGCCTGTACATTACATTACCACTGCTTCGTTAGGGTTATGGGCAAATCACACTTTCATACTGAAATAATTTACTTAGTACAAAGAAGGAGATGTTAGTAATGATAGAGATTTTTTTCATCACAAAAATAGGTAATGATCACAGACCTGGCACTTAGAAAATACTGATTCTATGATAGATTCTTTCACCCTCCTCTCCTGTGGACCAGGAGTGAGCATTTTTGTATTTGTCTGCTACAATAATCACCTATTACAAATGCTGTGAGAATCAGGTAAGGAACTGAAACTGTAGACAGCCTGAGCAGGTGAACAGGAGCCCTCAGAACAAAACAATGAGTTTGAGGAAACCAGAGGAATCTGTTTTCATAAATCCTTGATTTTTAAACACATTTCAAGTCAGTACTTGAAACCAATTTTCCAGGAAGAAGATCTCATCACTTCTGTCTATTAAAGTGATAAGTAAAGAAATTGTTTGGTAATATGTCACAACATTAAGGAAACAAACACTATTAACCTTTCTCTCAGGCCATTCCTCAAAAAAAATACATTATTTTATAGGAAGTTTCATAGGAAACTGATAATTATTAGCACTGATAATAAAAACTTGAAGTGTCCAGTAGCCCAAGCCTGATATTCCTTGACATCCCACATACCTGCACTGCAATTAATCTCTGTTTTTAGAGAAAAAATTCTTCAGACTTGAAAAAGAACATGACCAGAAGCAGAAGCTCACTTTTAAACTCCGGTTAAAAACCAGCAAACCAAAGAATTTCATGCATAGCAGACCAGAGCCGATCATTTGAGGACAGTATGAAATTCTTTATACATATGAAGAATAAAATCTATTTCTCTGAGCTGGATGCAGCTTTGTTATGAGGCAAACATTGTCTGTTGTGAGTGGGAGCACATACATCACTCTACAATATAAATGGCCTAAAAGCCACAAAGCTGAGAGCAGATCTTGATTCTCACATGACAAAAGTAAGAAACACTACTAGAAGAATTGAGCTTTCCTAACAGTGAACTAGGAACTTCATCAGGAGATGATAAATAATAGTATCCTAAGCCTATTCACCTTTATTTTTACTTCCTTCAGCATTCCTTCTACAGTCTTTCAGGATTTTAAGAAACGGCAACAACCATCAGTAAATCCTTTAGCTGCAGGGTGTGCAGCTCTTGCAGCTTTTTCCATAATTTGTAGTTTAGCACCACCTTCCTAGACATCGGAGAATGGCAGCTTTGCACTGCCAGAACATTTGGCTTGAAAGCCTTAGAACAAAAAGGAAAGTGCAGAGAAAGGTGGTTATTTCTCTATCTGTTTTAATTACTAGACCTTTTTTAACAAGGCAGCTCTGTCCTTAGCAATTTTTGCAGCTCATAAGTTTTCAGAAACCATCCCACAGACTAATGCCCCCTGTAGCACTTCATTTATGGCTCTGTAATTGTGGCTCTGTGCTGTCACTATTTCAGGGCCCATCACTTTTGTTTCCAAGTCATGAAAACTGAAGTTTCTAATGTTAACTGTATTTTCTGCTAATGTAGTGTATTTTAATGTTTAAAAATGAGCTTGTGAATGCTTAATATGAACATGCTACTTTCAACATTCACAGGCAACAAATTTCAACCTCTTTTCTGCACTTCATGATAAATAGCTGTTAAGGAGACCATTCTGATGTCTCATTGAAAAAAACCAGAACTGACACTGGTATTCTGTAGCCTCATAGTCCAAAATATAAATATTTTCTTCCATAATCCAAGGAGTTGGTAAGAAAAATGGTAAAGGTGACAGACACATGGGTAACCAATCTGCATTTGTGTCAAAGACAAACCCATACCTCAAAGAAAATTCATGCAAAGCATGTAGGTTTTTTTTTTATTCATTCTTCAATTTTCCCTTCTTGTGTGTTCCCCAGCATGCCCTCACTTGCATGGGATATTTCCAAGATCATCTACCCAAGAATAAGCTTAATCACAAAATTACCTTACAGTCACCCCCTGCTAGGCTGATCTCCTTATCTTGTGACTCAGAAGCTGCAAATACCCTCCATGACATGACCTGTTTTGGAAAATTCTCATATATGATCCCTGAAAACAGTCCAGAGGTCTCTGTGTTTGGTGCTTGGCTTCGTGCTTCCCATCAGCACTGTATGAGGAAGTCCCAGGAGGTGCTCCATAAGACATGGTCACAAAATTCTGGGTGACACATTACCATTTCCCCATGTTTCTCAGGACAGTCTGGTGGCTGAGCTGCTCACTGCCCTGTTGGATACCAAAACTCCATCCCCTCTTAAGCCTTTGCTTCCCTCTCTACTTTATTAACCAATTAGAAAACACTTTTATTGCTGGGGAGACCTCTTTACATTTTGTTCCTTCATTTCTTCGCCTATGCAATCACTCAAGTGTAATTTGGCTGTGAATGTAAAACAACCCCTCATTTTTGTGTCTTTGAGGGAAGAAAAAACCCCATGATACTGCATATTAAGCAACATTTTCCCTGCTAGGTATCCACCCTTCTATCACACACTTATTTTCCCAAAATCAGTACTCCATGGCAAATGATGGCAGTTATAATTAAGGTAGCAAGTTGAGAAATGCACACTCATTTAATATCTCCTGACTGTGGGCTACCACACAGACAGAAAAGTAAAGGATAAGAAAGGAGCTGCAGGTGTCAGCCTTTAAAAATCTTCCCTGAATTCCACATGTAAATCAGATAAGGTTTCTGGAGGCTAACTCAAGAAAATGCATGTGAATGAGTCTTTTAAGGTGTATTAGTTTAATTTCTTTACACTTTTATCTGGATATTCTCATTCTGAATAAAAAAAATCCTAAAGTGGCCTTAATTTAATTTATTAAATTTCCAATGAGAACTAAAGCAGATTGAATTAAGGAAACTGAAATTCTGGCTAGGAGTGCCCATGTAATACTTTTTAACGCAGTTTAATTCTTGACTTTTCAAATTCACATCTTAATTTGTTGTGGGTGCTTTTCCAGTGCAGCCCTGAGGAACCAAACACCAAATGCATTACTGAGAAGAACATCATGACAGTCTGCAATGCTAAACAAATATATATTAGTTTTTGTCCCAGTTAATGGAGTCTACAAGTATTTCCACAGACATTGCTACTCACTAGAGGCAACTGCATCAACACATGCAACTGTGTGATCATATGGCCCATATTTTTGATGCTTCTGTTAAAATTTGAATTTCACTGTAATTGCACTTAGAGATTGCATAGAAAATGTGTTATATAAGAGCATTCTTTTAACTGTATATGATATTTACCTTTGCAGGAACTACTCATTTCTATGCAAACTTGCCCAGTGTAAACAGTTTAGCTCCTATACAGCAGAGAAATTGGTTTTAGTTGTCTGTAATTCCCTGGCTGTCCAGACCTTCTCAGACAGCAGTCAGCATCTCTAAAACCCCTCTGAGATTCTCCAGTATCAGATCCAGACCAGCCACAGTGTAGGACAGGCAGCTTGGTTGAAAAAGCCATGGGGACGACTTGAGCATCATGGCATTTTCCAGTCATAATATTTATATCTCCAGTTCCTGAAGTTGATTTTGGTAGGTTCTGGCTTCTCTTTGTAAATTAGTTCTGTAGTGAGCCAGCAGGTATCTCGGAGGTGTTGGCACTGGATGAAAAAGCCCTTTACAGCTGTGGTCCATCAAAAGTCACAGTCCTGGAAAGCACAGCCAGTGCAGCAGGCAGCCACCCTGGGCTGCTAGTAAATACTCATCTTCCTTCACACATAGCATTGCTGGCAGTGCCAGAGGTCACCCAACAGCAGCACCTGGGACTCTGGGGTACTGTGAAAGAGGAGTCTGGAGAAGGATATGTGGGCTGCCCATGAGCAGAGTTATGGACTTGAGTCACTTTGATTTAACGCTTTTCTTCAGTGTAGTCCATCTCTTCTCATGAATGACAGATGAGGAAGTCAAACTATTGTGAGCAGTGAGATATGTCTGCCTCAAATGTGCTGGCCTGGTGAAGACATTTGTTTACCCAGCAGTTTTCCATCTTTCAGGTAAGTGAACTTCCCAATTAGCTCCTGAGCATGGTATTTGCAAGAAAATTGTTCCATTAACAATGCTCTCTTTGTCTCCAGCTGCTGCACTTCAAATTTGATGGCATTATGTGTTGTTAGAAATTTGAACAGAACAAAAAGCATACAGAGAGAACAGAAGGCACGCAGAATTAGCAATTATTGTTTGATGAACACAAAGTGATAGCACCAGCTATAAAAGCTGAAAAAGTTGTGCTTACAGTTCTTTAACAACTTGGAATTAAATTTTACACAATGAGCATCTGTTATCAGTTCATTTTCCTCCACTGCAAAAGCTTCAATCAAGATAGTTTGCCCATTTCTGGGGCCAAGGCTGAGGAAAAAACATGTCACTGTTTTTCTTCTGCCTGATGTAAAGTACCAAGACCTTCTACCAGCTCCAGCAACCTCAGATTTGAAGTAGGGATTTGGATTTGCCTGCGTACAATTTGTGTTGCCATTATATTGTGAGGATTCCTTATTGCTAGAGTTTCATACCTCCTTGATGTTTCTTGTAGGCACCTCCTCTAGGCACTGACTTTTCCTTGTCCTCACAGCAGCCAACTGACTCCAGTTCTCCTCAACTAACCAATCCACTGTTTTATAACACTCTTCTGATTGCCTACAGGTGTCGCCTGTTAACATCAGGCCTGCTCCTAATCCTTAATAGTTGTCTCAGCTGCAACTCTTTAGGGGTAAGATTACATTCTATACCACCTTCATTTACCCATACTATATCCCCCTAAAAGTTTTGTAGCAGAAATCTGCACTTTTATTCCCATGAAAATCCAGGCAAAGGTTTCCAATAAATAAAAGAGTGATGAGTGTACTTGTCTGCTTTGCACAGACCAAGGCCAAAGTCTCCTGCCTGTGGTTATTCCCCAGCAACCGGGACAGGGCAGCTACCAAATGCCTTGGGGCACTCAAGCCCAAGCATCTCAGGGTGACCATGCCCCATGCTGCTGGGTCATATCCATGTGGATGTCCTGCTGGGCAGCAGGAGATCCCCTGGAGCTTTGTAAATAGCCTTTCTTCATTATCTCACCCTTTCCCACAGCATTTATAGCCAGCAGCAGGGAATAATTTTTCTGTGAATTGGAGGGCAATAAAAGTGCTGAACAGCTATAAAACAAGTGTCAGAAAATGACATCAGAGAAGAGCCAGTTGCAGTAAGATGCTGGAGACATGCTCTTTGTCTCTCCTGGTCTGTCACAACAAAATTTACATGTGGCTTTGGGTCATTCCTTCAAGCTGTAAAAAGCATTATAGTCATCTTCTGACTTATGGTGGTGAGTGGTGGGAGAAAGAGGGCTTATACTGTGATTGCTTTGGACTACACATTCATTTCAGAGTGATTCTAGGGATAGAATTAAAATGACAGTGTTTCTAGGATATCTGAGTAAACCTGATTCTTGTCTTAGTATCTGTTTTAGCTCTGTGGCATTCTGTGTCCACAGCTATTAGACACAACATAAAAATACTGCAAGATACAAAATAGTGGAGCTAAGCAAAAAAGTGAAGTACCCAATGGAATGCTATATCTTTTTTAATGCAGTTATGGGAATGACACCTTTAAGGAATTCAAGGAGCCAGATAAATTCAGTCAGAGCTATGCACTGTGACATGCATTGTGTGCTCTCCCCCAGTATGTGTCTACTGGTGGTGGACAGAGGAGCAACCTCCCTGCTCATAATGCTCATTCTCAGTTTGAAAAATACCCAGCTTGGGGCAGCTCACTGCCACACAGTTCTGGAAAACATTGCCTAAAGTGGGTGGGTCTCTGGTGTTGAAAATAATAAAAAAACAACCCTTGGAAAGCATCTGAATGTTTATTGAGGTCAAAAGCCAGCAAAGCACCAAGCTGGCCAATGTGCTCTGTCAGCGCAGCTTCCAGCTGGGCCTGGTGCCTCCCCTCTGGGCCTGGTGCTGTGGCAGTGGTGCTGTGATGGTGACAGCTTTACATAGTCTGTCTGCTGGCACCGAGCACAAGAGCGGCTGGAATGGCTGCCTCCAGAGCGGGCACATGGCACTCTGTGTGGCCCTGTGCTGGGTGCAGGCAGAGCAGAACCCGTGGAGCCAGAAGGGCACACAGGCTGTCCTCAACATCTTCCAGGGACAGGGGCACTGGTGGCTCCTCCAGGCCTGCCTGTGGCTCATGCTCCTGCAGGCCTGGCTTAGTGGTGCCCAGTGCCATGTCCTGCCAAGAGAGCCATTCAGAGTGTTGGAGCTTTTCTTGTGCTGAGAAAAGAGGAGAAGAGAAAAGCCCAGAGAGCTGTGGGGGAAGCCCACATGGATCTCCTCAACCATTCCCCAGCTTTCAAGCCACCTGGGGTGAGATGCCAGGGGAAAACTGTGGTGAGCTGTCAGGGAGCACCTGAGAGGAGAGATGGAACCTCCAAGCCCCCAAAGCACCGTGCTCTTCACCAGACACCGGCTGGATTAGCACAGGACACGTGCCTTCAGGAGGTGTCAGAAAATCTGGGCAATATTCAGTGCTACTGAAATCCCTGGCACTCTTCCTGGTATGTCTGGTCCCAGGGCAGGCACCAAGGACTCTACACAGTCCTGCACAGCTGAATAGAGGAGCTGGAAGCGCTGGAAGTGGGGTTGAACCTCAGGGTCAATGTGTGATATGGGACCAGTGTACTAAAGATGGACACCTGGAAAACAGGCAGCCCCACACTACAGTGGGGGAGCCCTGGTGAGCTCCTGAGTGCCAATGGAGGATGCACCCCAAGGATGCTGTTGAGTCAGGGACAGAAAGATTTCAGTCTTCAGGTTGATCAGAAGGCTCAAGAAGAATCTTTATTAGCAAGAAGCAAAGAGCTTTATAGTCTCTTGCTATGAAAGTCTGGATTAGTCTCAAAGTTTTCTACTTTGAGACTAATCCAGTCCCACTTGCTAAGTGGGACTGGATTAGTCTGAAAGTAGAAAACATCTCACATTATTGGTGGCTATGAATAGCACGCTGTAAAGAACAATAACTTTTAACAATGGTTACAGAGAGATAATAATTGTTCAAATTCTTTTGTCTAAGACTCCCAGGCTCAGCCTGGGAGAAATTGTCACTGTTCTTTTTTCAACTGAACTGAGAATATCCACATCCCAACTCAGCTCTTCCAAGGGCTTCACTGGGGGTAGAAGTTGCTGACCATTGTCCCTGAAGGGAAAGGCTCTGGGATGACAGGTAAGGTTGGAAGAGAACTCTGGAGGTCACCATGTCCAAGGTCCCCACTTAAGCTAGGTCAAGATGAACAAATACAGGTATTAGAGAGAATTTACTTGAGAGTAAAGAATAAGAAATTTTATCTCATAAAATTTTTATCATATTCTGCCAGGTTCCTTTTTGGTCCTCCTGGTGCCAGTCTGCAATGGAGTGATCAACAAAAGTACAATTAATTGCTTTACTGGAAACAGCTCCTGCCATATTCAGCATTTATCCTTCATGAGCAGCAGCAGTTGTATGTGTTAATGAATTCTTCATCCACCAATGCTGAAGGCTGTGAACATTCTCAGCCTAAATTTGAAATAGACTAACACGCATCCTGAGTAACTGGTTTTCCCACTTTTCTCTGTCTTCTGCTCTGTTACTACTTGCCCTGTTGCTACTTCCATGCAGAACTGGTAAGAGCCAGCCTTCCCTTCCTGAGTAACCAATGGCAATACTCAGTGCCTGATGTGCTCACTCATATATAAATATATATGTTCATTCAGTTGTTTCAGTGATACAACTATTTGTCTTTCTGCTACTACCTGAACTTCCGTGGCCTGTGAAACTTATTTTCAGGCTTCTGTAAATAATATTCTTAGTAGCTATTAAAATTATTAATATTTACATTATTATTTTTAAAGTTATTACCTCTGATTGCCCTTCAGAACTTAGTGAAGAACTGTGAAATACAAAACTTCTAAAATTTTCTATTTTCTATCTACTCTAAAAGACCAGTAATTCAGTAACCTTTTTAATAAATATAAGTGGATCTCTCATTATCTGCTGTCCTGAGACTTTGAAAGTGTTAGTAGAATTCTTAGTCCAACCTTACCTATTCCAAAAATCCTTCTGTCCCAATGTGTTTCTGTCTTCCTTGGGTCCCTGATGACTCTTCGAGACATGATGCATATAAGAACTCTTTTTGTCTTCAGTTTTCAATGAAAACTCCAAAAAGGAAGATTCTTCACAAGGAATGAATGGTACATTTCAAAGGACATTTCTAGATTTTAGAACCCCAGAATTGAGGACTTTGAAAAAGCATTATACTTTTAGGAAAATGGAGCTTTATCAACCACATCTTTTTGGTTGTTGTATCACAACCAAACACTGCCGATTCACTAATCAAGGCTCTTGAAAAACATTTCTAGTCCTTTTCCTTATTGGTCTATTTAGGCTTTGAATTACATGCCAATATGCTCTGATTTGCATCACAGTCACAAAGCCTACAAACTCATAAACTGAGAATCTTGGATAAATACTTGACTCTAGAAATTGAAGATTTATGTGCATCTTTTTTTAAAAAAGTAACGCTGCAAGTAAAAGCCTATAAACTAAAGGGAAAGAAAATTGTATTACCTATTTCTAGTCAAATTCAAGGAGTAGACAAGAAAATAAAGGAGGAAAACTAGATTAGATACTTTAAGTCTTTCTTTTTCTGTAAGAACTCTTGATAGATGAGGATTATTTACATCTGAAAGTATAATTTAATTGTTTAATCTTCACTGTTGTGGTTCCACTAAGAGTTCCTAGTCACATTTGTTGGCCATGAAACATGCATGTCTGGAGGACACTGGAAAATTGTATGGCAATTCCTAAAAAAAAGTAAAGCAAGGCTTCTTATTTCAGGTAGAAGCACAGAAAACCTAAGCTCACTTCACTGGAAATGGAAAAGTCTCTTCCCTTTGGTTGTTTCTTTAGAATTTATAACATTCAGAAAAAGGTTTGAGTTTAATGACAGCAGAAGGGATCGTAACAACCCTACACAGTGATGTCTGCTGCCTCAGATCTGCTGATGCTCTGTTTTGAGGGGGATTGATCACCACATAAAAATCAGTCCTGTGAATTATGACTCTGCTTCAAAACTGTTTTGTGGTTATCTAATGCTTCCCACTACATTGCACTGTTGCAATGACAGACATTTTACCCAGAATGAAAAATAGATGAAAGGTAGCTGGAAATGCAGTTTCTTTGGTTTTTTTGCTGAACAATATCATTTTTTTTCCTCTATTCATAACCTAAGTTGTTCAGCTGATCTTTACAAAGAGCAGGTATAAGTTTTCATAGCGCTTTTGTGTGCATCATGCATCACTTTTTACATAGCTTCAGTGACATACTATAAAATGGGAAGAATAACTTCCAAACAATGCTCACAAGTTTACCAACTTTCCCTGCTAACCAGCAAATTTGGCTAGATGTCTAGTGGTTTTTTTTTTCCAGTGCCACATGTCAACCAACTATGACTCATACCAAATCCACATAGCCCCTAAGAGGATAATATTAACTCTGGCTGAAGCCAAATAACTCAAAGTCTTTGTGTGTGAGCAAGAAACAGATTCAACACAAATTTTTGTTAGATTAACATAGCAATTAAGTGGCTGCAGCAGGCAGAGGAATGAGCTGTTGGTTTGGATATGCCTCGTGGTTTCTGAGAACTGAAAAAAATGTCCTTCAGAGCCTATGGGAATTACCACAGAATCAGGAGGTCATGGCAAAAATCCTACTGAATTAACTGAGCTATTGCTGATTGGATGGATGTTCCCAGATATTTAATTGCTGACTTGCCTGGAATTCATCCTGACAGGTCAGCCTGCAGGCACTGATCCTGAATAACACAGAAGAATTTATGATGGCTACATTGGCTGTGAAGTACATGTTGTGTACTGGAAGCATAATGATAAAATTGTGTTACATTGCACAATAACCCTAAAGAACATACACATGAAACCATAGTAACTATTTAGAGTTAACAACTTTTAATCCTTCTCTGTTGTGCCAGTAAAGCAGAAGTAGCCTATTAGCTCAAGACATTCACTTTTTTCTAGTGTAGCTGCAAAATATTTTAGTGTATCATCACAAAATTCAAATGAAAGTGTATACTAGTTTAAATGACCATATACTGAATATACAAGCTATGCAATAGTTCTTAATGCAATTCTTTACCAGTAAAGAGAAAATGTTAAGACTATTAAAGGAAATCACAATAGATTTTAGCTCTTGTACAGTCCCCTGCTAATTGCATATTAATTAAAATTAATTAAAATACAGTCATCCATCTTTTCAATTAGTAAATAATTTACTAAAGCTGGAGTATTTTCACCAACACAATTCTTTTTGACACCCACAACTTTAACTGCTATTGGTTTCCACAAGGAAGTCACGCAGCCAGCAGTCATTTACCCTTATCTGTGATGCTGTGTGCCTCTGCAAGGCAAAGGGAAAGGTGAGTGTGCAGATAAATGAAGTGTTTGGTCTCCTGCTGCTGTTCTCCTGCTGGCTCCAGGGTCCTTGGAGGCCACCAGAAAAATATTAAATTCAATCTCCTCTCACCTCTGAGTATCTCAATAGGCATTGTATAACTACACAGAGATTGAAGCTTATTAGGTGACAGCATTATAAAAAAACAATATTGTAATGGGGTTCATTACTAAGGGGCTCACTCAGATTAACTTTTTCACCTCAACTTCCATCTGACAGCTATAATAAGTGAAAACTCTACAGTACCAATTACTGAACAGACATCTAATTAGTTTTATATCATACATTTCAATATTTTATTTACAATTGTGGCTGATGTGTAATGTCTATTTTCAAAAGTAGTACCTGGGAATATCCTACCCCTCTATGATTAAACACTTGTAAGAATTGCTTAACTTTGCTACTAGAGCACAGGAGCAGAGTGTTTAGCAAATGTAAAGTGGTGTTTCACTAAAACATGTTCATGCAGAAAGTTGCAGCAAACAGGTACTGGAACTAGTCAGCCCCACCTCTGTACACTCAAATGGGGGTTAGAAAGAACACAAGATGCATATGTGCTGAAAGCATACCCTTCCAAGATTATTGTGGCAGCATGAAAAACTAAGGATATATCTTTACAGCATGGCACTGGGGACGTGTCTGCAATAGCTGAGACTTTTGAAGCAGCATGTTCTAGCTCAGGCCAAGTATCATGCTTCCTCAGCCCACAAATTCTTCATACTGTATAGAAAAAAGCTCTGTTTAAAAAAATAATTGACTTCAGTTTAAGAAGTGACCAGCACCCACAGAAACTGTGTTTAACAGCTTTGCTCCAGCTTTACCCAAACGTCCATGCTGACCCTGTGTAGGACCTGTCACTTTTGCACAGTGCAGGGAGGACAACCTACAATGTTTCCTAAATCCATGGGCCAGACTACCTGAATGTCTGTGATTCAAATCGCCTGCTACAACCTGTCATGGTTTCATTGCTGACTTTTGCTCTCTTGTTCATACTGCCTTTGACCTCAGTGCCAAACCGCCATTTGCTAAACTCATATTTATAGGTAAAGCACCCACAGGACAGCATAAGGTTAGTGCCACAGAACTATGTCAGAGAAACATATGCAAAGCTCCCCAACTCATCTGTGCACTCACCAGGACAGGTAGTCCCACAACAAAATCTGGAAATGTGTGGGACTGGGACTTGCCCACGCACATATCAGGTTATCAGACTCATCTCCATACCTCACTTGTCTGCAGGCACCAGCCACAGCAATTACTCAGTCTCTCCTGAGCATCTGTTCTCAGTGTGTATTTAGCTGCACAGGTTGCCAAGAATTTTAAACCCAGAGACCTTTTGCTGTGTTTGCACGACAGAAGGTTTGTTATGGAAAGCCAGTGCGTGCACACCCACCCTTTCAGCTTCCCCTGTATCCTGATATTGCAAACTGCTTCTGGACCTGAAAAGTCATGGGAGAGACAAGACTACTCTTATGAAAGTAATCTGAAGCTAACACATCCCACACCCACAGTCACCACTGCCAATACCAAACAAATGGCAAATGAAAATAAATGAAAGGGAAGTGTGTTGTAAGCGAAATATTTGCAGATTGTTTATAAACCACAGTTAGGGATTTTCCAGAGATGTAAAACAGAACCATCTTTTCCCTGAAGCAACTAATAAACAAGGACAGAGAAAAGCCCTTGATATATATTTTATATATCAATATAAATATTTTTTATCATCAGAGGGAAAGCTGTTAAACAACCTCTGAATGCAGGTGAATTATCTTTCACCCAAAATTACCCTTACAAAATTTGTCATCACATACCATATTATTAACTGCCATGTTTAATAGGGAAAGAACATCTTGCTTTTAAATTCTACTAATTTAAAATTAATCGGTGGGTCATCAGCTGCAATAGCAAAGGCCACAGCAATGTTGTAAAATAAGTACTTTCCAAGGCTGCAAGAGAGATTTCCTGCAGAAACCTGAAGGGAACTGCACAACAACAGTGCTGTTCTATACCTTCTCTAGGACATACACAGTGTGGAACAGACATCAGAATCTGTCTTCTACAAATGTCAGCTACCTCACTGCTTGCCTTGTTTTCATCTAGGATATCAACTTCTGAGATTGTAAAAAGTGTTTACAAAAATGCTTTATGTGTATGAAAATGAGGTACAAGTATAAAGGGCAACCCATTCTTGCTACAAAACCCTACATGTATTTTTACTGCTGTTACTTTACACATTTTTCATCTGCACGTACAGACTGTTTTCCCCCTGGGTTTTAGAGGAAACACTCTCCCAAAATCACCATTAGCTCATATTGATCAGCAGCTTATAAACAGGCCATTTGTGTGACTAACCTGCTGCAGTATCTGCTGCCATACTGCAAAGAAAGTTTGATGGTATTTTTCTCATCAGTGTCCCTTGTCCTAGTTCACTCTGAGCTCCTGCCAAGGCCTGGGATGACAGTTTCAGAAGAGCATAAATCCCAAAGAAGAAGAATTGCTGGCCTCTTTTTGTACATGATTGATTTGATAGTTTGGAGCATGGAAACATATTCCTTTGTGTATTACTAGCAGAAAATTAATAGCCCCTTTCTTTTGCCATAAGAGCATTATGTGCTTGCCTCATGGATTCTGCTCACTTTCTCAGCTTAATTAGCAGGAATGAGTTTAAATGAGAATCACTTTGGATCCTAAACCTTAGCTGATGATTAATGCTTTTGGGAAACTTCAGCACGGTAATGTTTTAGACTCTCCTCCAAAACACACGTGATGTGTTCACCGTCTCCAAAACATCTCTGGTTCCTGAGTAGCATGACATGCAGTGACATGCAGTGACATGCTACTCATCTATTGGAGCTGCTGGTTTTTACAGTTGTGTATGCCTTGCCTTGTAGTACTCTTACACAGGTAAATAAATACCCACTGAACACATTTAACAGCTTTCTTCTTGTATTTATCTAAAGCTTTTGTGGTCTCTTCTTGTTCCCTGACACAGGAGTTAATCAATGTGCCAAGCAAAGCTGCTTTGACATCTTGCTGCTGAAATGTAAAGCTGTAAAGTACTTAGGAGTTGATCCAGCTTTCCTGGTTTAAGGAGCCTTAAGTCAAAATGTCTATAGGAGAACAATTCTTGCCTTAAGGAGACTGAAATCATGCAGCATTGCATAGATGTAGTTACAGAAAGGTAACTACAAAATACCAAAATAGGTATTTTGGGCACCATTCAGTAAAAAAAGTTAATTTGGCCAAAATCCACCTAAATTCTTTTTTTTTTTTTTTTTTTTTTTTTTTTTTTTTTTTTTTTTTTTTTTTATGAGGGTTTATGTGTACTTGAAGATGTAAGTTTGAACAGATAGGTTTTAGGCAAGTGTGAGAATGAAGCTTGGTACCTTCCCTGTCTCTCAGATGCATTTTGGATCTACTGAGTTTACAGCAGGTCAAACAGTTCTTACACAGCCAGCCCTGCAAATCCTGCCAGAGAGATGTCAAATGAGGGGGGTTTTGTTGGGATTTTTTTCTTTTTTTTTAAATCTTCATTAATTAAGATCCCACAGGAGAAAAGGTTTCAGCACCAGCAATTGTATCCTACTTTTTATTTAGCAATTTAAACTAGACTGAAAACTGTGAAGTGGCTTGAGTATTTCTGACTGGCTTCCTGATTACAAATAGCATCGATTCTTGTCCCAAGTGCATCTGCAGTAGAAAAATAATTTGTTGTGAGCACCTTAGTTCATGAGTCTTGCCTACAGTAGGGAATTTTTAAGAAAAAAATCCCCAGTCACTTGAAGTAAAACTGAGAAGATACATAGCTAATGTGCTGTTGAAAAAAAGTGAGGTGCACTTAAGTTTTGTATTGGCAATATATCCAAAATTAACATTTAGAGATGTGATCTCATTAGAGGGAAGGTAAAAGATCTAATTATAGGTGGGTTATTTTACATCAGTATTGTGATGCTAACAACTCTAAAACAAAGAAATAATTTATTTTAATTTCTAAAATATGCATAATTGATTTCAAATATAGCCTAGATGCAAATTTACCGGCACAGAAGACACCATTCTTGTTGTCATGTGCAAAAGAAGAATTGCTCTTTAAATATAATTAAAATCCTCAGAGAAACTTGTTCAAATATTTAGTGACTTGCAGGTCTTGCTAAAGTGATGCTAATTATTTTTCAGATTCTCCACCCTTTCAGCTTTTGGAGACATTTTTGCTGCGAGTATTACATGTTCACATAGATCTCTCATGACCACTGAGACTGAAATTTAAAATTAACAGGATGATGGGGGTTCCTTCCAATTGTGATGATCACAGTACACAGGCTATGCAGAGTATCTGGCAACTGTAATGTCCTTCCTTCATCCATCTTTTTAAATATTTGTTAACACTGTCTTTCTGCACATGCTAAATATTCTGTGAAGAAAACCACATTAAATAATAAGAGTAAAATGTGTGGGGAGGAAGACAGGGGCAGAGGGAGAGGCAGATGACTTAGGGAGCAAGCTGGAGGGAAGAAATGAGATGATTTCTAATGGCTGCAGGTAGACAGCTGGTCCCTGGCCTGAGCTGGTGCCATCTCTCTCAGCAGGACATGGAGAAATTGCATGGAGAAATCCACAGATGACAGTGGAGAAACTGGGTTTCACAGGGGACTGAGGGGAAGGTGTGTGAACAAGGGGAAGACAGGACAGCTGAAGGTTGTGCTGGGACTTCTGGGCACATTGTACCTCCCAGGACCTGGGGATCCACTTTGGTAATGCCCTCCAAGGCTGAGGATGTTGCCAATAGCAAAGTTGAGGTGGGATGCAGAAAACTGGGAGCAGTGAGGAAAATGTAATTTGGAGCAGGCTGTTTATCTGAGTGGAGATGGGGGGAGGTAGGGAAAGGGATATAAGAGGGAAGTTAAAAAGGCAATCAGCAAAACAAAAACGAAAGGATAAGAAGGTAAGGTATAGAAACTGTGTTACCTGGAGGCAGTTGCAGAGCAGCCTGCGCTTGGCCACAAGCTCACAGCACCATGCAGGAGGTCTCAGCCCAACCTCCTGCCCACAGTCCTGAGGTCAGACTTAGCTGCTGCTGGCTTTGTCCAGTTGACTCTTGAAAAACGGGATCATCAATACCAGGATGCTTAAACTATTAATTGGTCATCTGTCGCAGACATCTTTTATGAAAAATCCTTTCCTTAGGATTTTTCCTCCTGAGAAGCTGAGAGGCCTCAGAAACAAAATGTAAACATTGATTATCTGCTGCTGTGGAATGCAACAGGTGGATCTGTGATTGGCCCGTGTTGGTTGTTTCTAATTAATGGCCAGTGACAGCCCAGCTGGCTCAGACAAAGAGGCCGAGCCACAAGCCTTTGTTATCACTCTTTCCTATTCTATTCTTAGCTAGCCTTCTGATGAAATCCTTTCTTCTATTCTTTTAGTATAGTTTTAATATAATATATATCATAAAATAACAAATCAAGCCTTCTGAAACATGGAGTCAGATCCTCATCTCTTCCCTCATCCTAAAATCCCAGTGAACATGGTCACAGTCATCTCACACACACTAAATTTCATCCGTGCATCCACAGTCCGGATGGCTGGAGGCAGTGGGATGCTTCCGTTCTCCAAGAAGCTGGAACAAGGGCATGAACCTCCCGTACCAAAGCTGCACATTATGGCAATGCAACCCTCCAAAACTGTGTCCCCAATGACTATTTGAAAGCATCTTATCCTTTCTGCCCCTCCTTGTCCCCATATCTTAGGTCATCTGATGTCTCAGGATCTCTAGCTGGTCAGAGTGACCCTGAGATATGTTAGACAGTCTCTTTTCCCAGCCTGGCGGTCAAAGAAGGAGTCAGAGCTCTTAATTTCTCTGTCTCAAGGTTGTTTATTGCATCTTATCTATAAAATTCTTTTTCCTGACCTGCCAAGCTACCAAACCAAATTAATTCAATTTTGGTTTGAATTCACAGTCGGAGGCACTCTGCCTCCCCCGGGGGGTGTTATCTTTTATACTAAAAACTATGTGTACATTACTTACAATTACTTTCCAATACCTATCACCTATGTTAGACAGTGAGCTTTTACTCTAAACCAATCTAAAAGTGCCAATATCCCAGCAGAAGATGGAGGCCAAGAAGAAGAAGGAGAAAAGCTGGACATGCCCAGATTCCTCCATCTTGCCCCTGGACCCCCCATTCTAAAAACCCCAAAAAACCTATTTTTCCACCCCATGACAAACTAATTATTATTCTACTTAGACTGTCATGGCTTGCAGATCTTCATATAAGGTTGGTAATTGTTTTTTCCAGGGTCTAAAGCAAAGGCACATGGGTCTTGGGCCATGTGCCAAGATCTCTGAGTCCCTTGGAAGGGTCTTGAGTCCTCCAGGGCAACCAGAGGAATTTCCTGGGTTCCAACACTGATGGACACAGACACAGGGCAGGGGTTGTCAGAGGTAAGTGACTGTAAAAATCAGGATCAACCAAAAATTTGCCAAAGTTCACCTCACTTTAGCACTTTGCATCAAACCTTTCCTGCAAAACTAAGGGTAACATATAAGAAAGTGGTTTTAACCAGGATATGAGCCATTTATGAAAACCAGGCTGTCTATCCAGTGTTTCAACTCTAATAAATTGTGACCAATTCAGATCTTAACTCATTAAGAATTTTGGTACGGAATCATGTAATCACCCAGTTCTCTGCATTTGTCAGATTAACCAGGACTAGAGAGGCCCCATTTCCTTACATTTAATTTTGATTGACTGTTTGAATGAAAAATTCTGTGGTCCCAATGCCATCACCTCATCCTCAGCAGCAAACTTTGTGATTCAACCCCAGGAAATATAATTTGTGCAGCCATAAGGCAGTAAAAGAACTAAAGAGGTCAGAGAGTCTAGATCCTGCATCAAGGCCAGGGAAAATTACATGTAAAAATAAATTGCCTAACCTGAAGACCTTTGGCTGTTTTAGCTCCACAACAACCCAAGCTCTTCGACTGCCTCATATCCTTGGGATGTCACTGCAGCACAGTTGGACCTGCAGTCCCCAAATGTCCTCTGATCCTCCCTCGTGCAGTGACACGCAGTGACTCCTGCCCAACTGTACCACCTTTCTTTTATTACTGCGATAAAAGTCATCCTTATCTCAAATTTCTCAACATTTTTTAATTCTAACCTTGTTCCCCTCTGCCCACATCTTCTTGTGGCCAAGAAAATCACCTTGAGCTGGGTGTAAATAAGCTGCTCTCTAATCTGGTGTGAGCAGCACCAGTGAAAGTGTGGCTGGGTTCCCTCCATGTCAGCCTCCCACAGGCACTCTCTGTCCACACAGACTCTACCAGTGCTCTGATGCCCTTCAGGGCATTCTTTAATGAATTTTCCTTTGTAGCTATCTAGTTGTTTTTACAGATAGTGTCAAACTTTCTATTTCCAAAACCTTTTTTCCCACCGCCAAATTCATTTGACAAGAGCCAATAATTTAGTAATTATTCAGGGGGAACAATACAGAATTCTGATGCCAAAAGTGTCAGTTCTTTAGAAAATAATAAAAGGTTGGTTAAGGCATTTTGTGCCTAGGTATGATACTCAATTTAAGAGGTAGCCATTTTCTATCCAGAATATCAAACTAAATGTAGAGGTGTATTTAGTGCAAAACTTTGTTTCTGATTTTAAAGAGTTACTTTGAAGGTAGATTTTTTGATGGTTAATGTGTGAGTTTGTTTTGTTTTAGGGTTGTTTTTTTGGTTTTGGTTAGTTTTATTTTGTTTTGTTTGGGTGGTTTGGGGGTTTTTAAGCTTGATTGGTTGGTTTGGTTTGTTTGATTGCTGAGATTTTTTTTTTTTTTAATGGTAGGGAGTGCTGTTATTTTCACTTTGACTTCATAGAGTTCCAGACAACAATAAGCTTCTGATTCTTTTGTCTTCCCCTCCCAAAGTGTCTGTTCCAAAGAATGAAGAAACAACTACTTGTACTGTGGCAGCACTTTGGATATGTGGAATAATCTGTAGTTAACGTATTTCATCACTAGAGGGAAATCATTACAGCGCTCTTCTCAGCAATGCTGGTAGGCACACTGTTCTTTAGAGTTGCAAAATGTGCAACAGGTTTGAGCTGGGATGCAAAAGTCAGCACCTGCCCCAGGCCCTGCTCCAGCCTCACATCCCTGAGGGTGATCTACATTCCTATGACAAAGACAGAAATGAGAGAGAAATGCTAACAAGGGAGCAAACCTGATTTTCAGAGCTGCCTCTTTGGGATTTATAGTACATTTTACCTCCGACTTAATTTGGTGCAAGTCAAAGTGAGTCAATGAGAGAATTTCTAGTGCAAATGTTTAATTTCAAGATAATTTTGACTTCTATCTCCAGAAACACCATTTACACTGTTTTTACAGTGACTTTCTGAGGTGAAGCAGTACAGAAATAAGTACTGCATATGTATCTAGCATTAATTAAGTATTCAGTCAAATACTCATTTTTAATGGGAGAGTTGCCACAAATCAATTCTTACCTTTTTTTATCCTTTTTTAATAGTCCTCTGTTCCCTGACCTTCAAATATTTAATCAAATTATCAAGATATTTCAAATCCTGATCTTGATGCTATGAATGAAAGAAATAATAAAGAGGTTTCTGAGTGATTTCTTGATAGAAAAACCCTTACTTTTCCATACATGCTTTCAGGGTTTTTGTTTTGCTTTGCTTTCTTCTCTGCTGCAGTACTACACACCAATAACTACTTTGCTGCTCTGGCAGCCTACTCACAGATGCTGAAAGATGGAATAAATCTTTGAATTGACACAGGGTTACATTGACTTATACTGGGATCACCCTAAGTTCTGATCAGGCTTCTATATAATTTCCCAATAATATTGTTCCTTTAACCCACTGCACAGTCATTTTCATCTCCTTACACAACTTTCTTTGAATGCAGTTGAGAATTAGATTGCAAAATTTTCAGGCTTCACAGATGACTGCCTGAACCTAAGCCGCATTAAACCCTCAGAGATCAGACTGAAGAAACACTTGCTGTAATTCTAGTTTCTAACAGCTGTCAAAATCCATCCAACTTCCAAAGTTTCTTTTTCTGTTCAAAAAAACTGGAGTTTTGGAACAGGGAAAAAAACCCTGGAGCTCTGTGTTTGCATGTTGAAAAACCAACATGCAGTAATACATCGTGTGTCCTAGGGGGCTGTTTCTCCTAATGGTGTTTTATCTCCTATGAACAAATACTTCAGCACATATGTTATGGCCATTCAAAAATGGCTTAGATGGGTTTTAGGTTGTATTCCTAGATAACAGCAACTAGCAGAGAGAAGAACAAGATGAAGGAGAACAGGAATAGAGGGAGAAAAATAAAAAAACTAGGGAGATTGTAATCAGGTAACCAGTTGATCAGGTCACACCGGTGGAGACACCAACAACCTGCCTCCACACTGTCTGAGGCCACCACCTCTGTGTTGTTGCTGCAGGTCACTTTCTGCTGTGCAGGCAGCCAGGACTTCTAAATCTACCTGTTTTGGAGTGAGAAATACCAAAAAAACAAAAACGAAACAAAAGAATTCATGACTGTTTCTAGATTTTTCCTCCAAAAAATAAGTATCTTGGGAAAAAGGAATTTAACTTGCAGAAATCTTAGAATAGTGGCCTTTATTCACATGAGTTGGCTGCTCTGTATCTGATTTAATTACTTTCAATGCTTTAGAATTGAATTCAGAATTTAAAATTTAAAGAACAGCAAGATAAATAATTTTCTCTACTCACTGATCTAGCCAAAGTGCCCTATGACAAATTTCACAGTGATGCTCTAGGTATGAAACTTATATCCTTAGCCTGGAGCCAAGGGTAAGCTCTTTCAGTATTGTTGGCATACACATGTATACATGTGCACAAACTCACAGAGAAACCTCAGTGAGAAGGATCCTCCTGATCTCATCTGGTCTGATCCCTGCTCAAAGCAGGGCCAGCCTTGAAGTTAGAGTCAATGTTAAAATTAGATGGGATCGCTCAGGGTCACGTCTAGTCAAGTTCTGATTATCTCCAAGGATGGAGATATATGCTCTTTCCATAACAAACAAGTGGCTTAGATCTAGAGCAAAGACAGCTCAAGGACTTAACCTTTTGGGGTTTATCTGCAAAATAAATTAAGGACACTAGTGGAAGGGATCATGCAAAAGCATAAACACTTCATTCCATTCACTACACCCAGACCTGGGCTTCAATTATGACCTACTGCTCTGATGATTAATTTTGCTTTTTCAATTCTGGTGCTTTACTCTCCACCTAATATCACAAAAATCATCGGTATTTTTCCCCTTAGGAGAAAAAACTAATTACATTACAGGCAATTTAAGGGTTAAACTTAAAATTGTATCAAGATGTTTCCTTTTACCTTCTCTTTCACCCACAAACGCTAAAACACTTCTTTTACTGATTAATAGATCCTGGTAATCAAACAGTCCAAAGTTTTATTGGCAGGACTGAACTCTTTTGCACTTTTTCAATGATGAACCTTTTCAGAGAGCAATAAAACTAATTAGTTAGGCTTTTTAATAAATTACCTGGGGAAAAAAGTCTTTTTCACCACCTCAGAGTTATCAGTAAGCAAAAAAATAAAATCAATTGGTGAAAATATATGTTTGTTTAAAGGTAACTTTCAAAATGTGGCATTTGATCAGCTCCACATTTAGTTTGGAAAGCTATGCAAAATGTTGACACTTTACATTAAAAAAATATAATTACTTAAAAATATAATTGTTTTGAGAAGAAACTAGCACAAACAATGTTTTAAACACACAAAATATTGAATAGCTATGTTAATTTTTTCAGATAGGTAGGATCCAAGTAAAATATAGGATGAGACTGGAAAACAAAGGCTACTATAACTTATGTCAAAGTAATTTCAGATGTTCTTTATCCTGCTAAAGGTTTTTTCTGTTCACCACTGGAGATTGCTGAGCCCATGGAGACACTGTCCTGTCTCCGTTCTTCATCCATCACAGACATGGCCACTGCAAAATTCTCACCTATGAAGATGGGCTTGTACTAATGTGCTGATTAGTAAACTGGGCTATATACCAACCTGGCACAAAGCTGACGCCTCCAGCAGAATGGGGCTAAATCCACCAGTCCCTGTCTTTCAGAGCTATTAGGATCAGCAGTATGCTTTAGAGCATTTTTTCCCCAAATGAGAGATTTCCTCAGATTTCTCCTCCCTTTACCTGCCTCTCATCTCTTAGAAGAAAAGTTCAGCCAAGTTTATACCAAGTTCAGCCAAGTTTATACCAAGGCTATTCTAGATCATGCCCTCAGGGACTTTACACAGAAAAACATCTATTTTATGGTTCCTATAAGCAAGGTGTCAATCTGGTCAGCCTGGTTAATTCCTGGGAATTCTCTGGAAACACACATAGATGCTACAGCAGCCATTCAGAAAACTGAAGTCAGATGGGAAAGGTTTTTTGTGGATACTTAGCAGCAGCACTTAGGCATGGGTTTTAGGACCTTTAGTTTTGGAAATTGGGCAATACTTTTGTCTGGCTTCTGACACCCTCAGCAACAGCACATCAGCAGCAGGAAATAAAACAGGATCAAGGCCCAGGCCCCCACTGCACAGACCTAATCCAGGCAGTTCTGTCCATCTCGGGGGCGTGGGTGGCACTACACCCACAGCAGCAGCCAGACTACCTGCAGAGAATGAGCATGTCCAAGGAGGCCACTGCCCACTGACACAGCACCCCGTGGAGTGCTCACTCCATGCTCACTCCATGGAGCAGTGGTCAAATGAGACAGCTTCCTGATGAGATGACCACAAACCAGGGAAGTCACTCCTGTAACCCCAGCTGGCTTCTCTCTGCTAGCCTGGGCCTCTTGTGGACTGGAATTACAATCAGCTCCTCCCGTCCTGCCTTCCAGGCAGAATATCAGCACATCAACACATCACTACATTGAGAAGCCTGATCCTAAATCCGTTCTTTAACAAGGCCTCATTTCTTATTCACCTGAATAAAGGTAGCCCTTCATCTGAACCTAACCCTAGCCTTACCTCAGTCTGTGCCATACTGTCCTCAAGCTGTTTGCATTCCATTTTCCTCTTGGGACATCAGAATTCAGCTATAATCCACCAAAGCATTTGTCCTGTGCTCAGTCTCTAGCTTCCTAAAGCTAAAACCACAAAATGCAGCATCATTCATAATCTTACCAAAATATCCCCACTTAGAAATTGGGTTGATCAAGACATTAAATGGGATAAAGTTAAGAATACAAGTTACTGAAACAATAGCTAAGATTGTTATGAAATTAATGAATTTTTCCCTCTTGCCCAACCATATTAAAATTTTCTGTCTCCAAAAACTCGGTCATCAAATCCAGAAAGGATCCCATGCTTCTTTACAAATTTGACATGGCAAGAGGATGCTGGCACATGACCCATGCTAAACTTAGGCCAAAACAGAGAGAAAATAGCATTATCTGGTATTGCCAGAGAAAAATTCATCTTGCTACCTCTGACAGAGGGCAACATTTTTCAAAACAGCTCCAGCCCTCTCTGCCTCTCTTTGAGGACACCATGATTTGGTCGCTCCAGACACAGGAGAGCCAAAAGGGTTGGGGCTTTAAGGATGGACCTGAGGCTACAGTGAAGGTTTGGTTTCAGACAGGGCCTCCACCACAATGGAGAGCACTGCCCCAGAGCCAGGGACAGCACAAGGGATGAGCTTACAGAGCCAGAACTCAAGGATGTTGAGAAGGTACCAGGGGCTGCCCATTAGGCTGGCACCTAGCCTGGACTCCCTCTCTTGTGGGGCTCCCACACCAACCATCCATGGAGAATGGTTTGCTGGGTCAGGGGCTCATCCCAAGAGTATGGGGGAGCTCCAGGAAGAACCTGAGAACACGTGCATGTGGAGCCATGGGCTTAAGCTGGCTATCAGACCCTGCAGAGCCCAGTGCAGGAAGTGACTGAGCTGGCCAGGGTTCACTGGGCTGAACTGTGGCCTGCTCCCTGTGATTAGTATCAAAACATTTCAGCACTTCAGGCTACACAGGATGCCTAGACCAGGATTCGGTTTGGGATATTTTTTCAGGACAGCATGAGTAGCCAGGTTTAGAAAATGGGTTGTCCAGCACACCCTGCAGGCTGCAGCCCCTTAGAGCCAGCACAGCTCCTGCAGGTAACAGGACACAAGGCTTTCCTTTGGCTTTGTAGAGCTTTGGGATGGAAGTTTTGCTTTGCCTGAATTTGCCTAGACCTGCACAAGGCTTTCCTTTAACTTGGTTTGATTTGTTGCTTTTACAGCCATTTTTCTAATGACCAAATGAACATGGATTGCTTGCCTTCCAAAGGTATAACCATGGCTTTTACACAGAGAGTGGCAACATTCAGCTCTTGTGTGGAGAGTGAAACTTTTACAATCTTTGCAGAATGATGCAATGCAGGCCTGGTATGAAAGAAAAGGCTGCAAAGGTGGGATCCTAAGAGGTGCTGTAGAGGAGCACAGGCACAGGATGTTGGAGACAGGGCATGGGCTGATGCTGAGCACTGCAGGGCTATAACCAGCACATCAGTGGTGAGCAATACAAGTTCTGACCTGGAAGCTGAACAAAACCCATCTTATGAGTAATGAAAATTAAAAAAAAAAGGAGGGGGGGAGAAAACAACAAGTCTCTAACATAACTAAAATGTACCATATAGAGTAAATTCAGATGTAACATTGTACTGCAGACCAATGAAGGAAGAAAAAAAGCACAAAAGGTGCAGGAAATATGAATACGATCTTAAGTGGATTGCAGAGGAGGAAGAAACCACCACTACCCTCACGATGGTTATCCTATTGAAGAATTCTGAATGCTGTTGCCTGGCCATACCCACTGCCCCCCAGCTGAAGCCATTGGCCCAGAGGAGCAGTGGAAGAGTGAGTGGGACACCAGAGGAAAGGGGATGAGCCTATACCATGTGTACATAATAGTTTTGACTGTACTATTATTACTGAGGCTTTCCATAAATAATTTTGTAAAACAAACAAACAAACCTGCAGAATAACAACTTTTCTATTAGTCTGATAAGACTTCAGTTACACTAAAGCTAAATTATTTTCTTGGTTAAAGCTGGAGTCAGAGTTTGGTTTAAGGTTGGATTCATAGCTCAGGTTTGGAGAGTTTTTCCAGAAGAGCTTGGGTTGCAAAAGGACTGTTAGGTGTGGCTGAGCTAAACCCATGTCGTTCACTCTAATCCCTCCACATCTGTGTAATCCCTCCACATCTGATACACATCTTTGCATGTATCCCCAACTCCAACAAACACATTGATCCCTGTTCAGTGATCCTGTGCAGAGGCAAAGCTCAGAGACCATTGCAGGCATCAGCTGACAACTTAACCTACCACCACCTTTTTCAACTTATCAGCTGCCTTGGTATATCCCAAATTCCAGCTGTGGCCAGGTTGTGGGTAAGGATGATGGCTCAGGCTTGCAGACACCTGTGAGTAGAAGTAGGCTGGAGCTGAGTCCAACTGGTACCACCAGCACTCCCACAGCTTCCCAGCAGATCTGCTGCTTCTGCCTAAATCTGGAGGCTTGGAGGCTTAGTAAAGGCTGCTGCTGGGCCAACAGGCAGGGAAATGGAGAGAGGCTTCTCATGGAGACCCCAAAACAGCTCACTGTCCCCAAAGCATCTCAGTTTTCCCTTGAGTTTCCTGCTCTCTGGTGTCTCTGAACTTGGCTTAGATCTGAAGGAATACATAACTCTGAACATTTTTCTTTCCAATTTGGATGCTGGAGCTTGACAATGGCTCTTAGGCAACAGAAATAGTTAATTAAGCTGTGAACTTCTGAATGGGGTTGTCATGCAACAGGGTCAATTTAACTCTTTTGCCTTGGACTCTGTCCCGAGGCTGTTGCCTTCACATAGTCCAGAAGGACACAAAGTTCAAGTAAACAAAAGATTATTGGTGTGCTTGGGCAACTGGGAAGGACAGGAAAGATAAATTAAACTGCCTGGATAACCATAAAAAGATTGATTGTTGCTACTAGTGCAGGGATAGAGAAAGGATAAAGGCTTATCCAAGTTTTGTAGTGACAAAAGATAGAAAAGACAACAAGAACAAAGTCTTTTACATTTGTACTTATAGGAAAATTATTCAACACATAGACACTGAGTTAAAAAAATTACTGAACATGTAGGAGAGAAAAGCTTCTTATCATTTCTTCTCTTTTTTTAAAAAGAAATCAAAACCAAATGTAAAGACCATGCTTACTTAAAAAAAAGATCAATCACCTTATATTCTTTCCTGTTTATACTCCACAGGTTTAAAAATAATTTTCTAAGATTAAAAGGTTTTTTTGACCCATCATTACACTGAAAAAATAGATCTTAAGGGGTTTTTCCACTTTTTTTTTGATCATTAAATGTTTTAGTAAATAGTAATTTTTTACAGAAGAAAAGACAACACTACTGTGATTCAGAATGTTAGTTTCATTATGTCTCTGCTGTTAATCCCACAGCCTGACTTAACTATATTCCTCATCCCCACAGAAAACCTTTCTGACTGGTAATCAACCTAACAAGACTCCTGCGAGGATCCCAGCACATGGTCCCTTAGCACAACTCGGTGATGCCCTGCTTCTGAGGTCACTGAATTTCTCCTCATTAACATCTACTTGCGTGACACGGCTGATCCTGGCTCATCTTCAAAAGAACCCCTCAAAGCCCTCAGGGAACTGTTTGCTCTGAGAGCTGAGCAGCCTTCAGAGGTCCCTGTGGAAGGAGTGCTGCAAATAAAGCCACACTAGCAGAAAAGGAAGAGTTACAGACACACAGAAGAAAGCCCTGAGCCATCACCCTTGTGACCCAACCCACTACAGCCAGGTGTGTTTAAAAACCTTCAGTTGTAGTTTTTAAACCCTTGGCCACAGAGGAGTCAGTGAAAGCCCTCAGCCAACACACCAGGGCTGGCAAGAATTGTGAAAACACACAATACATGATAAGAGTCTTCTGTGGTGGGTGTGCAGCGCTTTTTCCTCCTCTGAACCACAACTACTTAAAAACAACAAAATCCACTAGGAATGTAAGTATCTTCCAAAACCTCCCCTGGACACAGACCAAGCCCCTCCATGGCTCAGAGCCCTGTTATTTCAGCAAGGTCAGAGGGGATTAGCTGAACTTATGGTCAGGAAGCATTTGGACCAAGATTTGTTAATAGCAGTTTCCTTCTGCCTCTGCCTAACTTAACATTAAAGGCACAGCAAAACTGGGGAAGTGGGACTGAGTGGGGTGTTTATACAGATCCCCCAGCTGCCCCTGCCCATGGCGTGCTCTGCATCACCCTGCTGGGGACAGAAAAACTTTGAAAGAGGAAAACACTGCAGCAGAACTCACAAAAGCCATGTAATCCCATATGGTATAGATGTGAAGGAAAAAAATTAATGAATCAGCTCAACCTCTTAGAAAACCTTTTGTTCCTTACTGCTCACATTGTCTGGCAACAAACCAGCTCTATGTTTGGGCTGACTTCTTTGTCTTGACTGTACTTTGGTACAGCTACAAAACCCAGACACAGGTTTTGCTGCACAGGAGAAGGCATTAAGGACTCAAAAGAATGTGGGAGAGAGCTAATCATTCTTAAGTAGAAGTGTGACCAGAAGTTTTCAAAAAGAAAAGAACTGTTCAGTTCTCAGTACCCAGAGATGAGCAGCTAAGTCTGAGAATTTGATTTATAATGAGAGCATTTTTCAGTTGTTAACATATAGGCAACTAGATAAACAATTGTCCAAATTTCAGCATCACAGAACAATAATCCAGCTAGGATTTGGCATTAACCTTAGGACTGACTTTAGCTCAGTGAGTCTGTTTATTTGCTCAAGCATTTCTAATAAATACTGTCTCTCTTTCATGCCTGTGCCTCCAAGAAGTGCAGCTACCTTGCCACTAGGTTTCAAGAAGGTTGGAGTATTAATGGAAGGAGGGGGTGAAGGTGTTCTTGTTTTACCAGCACAAGGCATCTCGTGAATGCAGCTTCACTGGTACAAAATATCTTTAAACTGAGCCAATGGTGCCCATTTCAGATGGACCAGCCTGCTCAATGCAACACAGCACTGCCAAAATGCTGAATCAGACGGGAAGATTGTCCCTGCCCAAAGGTAACTTCAGAGATCCTCTGCAACTGAAAATCAGCACCAGGGAGGACACTCAGAAAGTGGCGTAAGAAAAGCAACTGCTATTTATTGAGAAAAGTTTCTAAGATTTTTAAAATCCATGATCATTGTCTTTGATGCCCATTGCCTGGAGCAAAACTTACTTTCATTTTACCAATTAAAAACTGTTAAAATTGCACTTATCTTCCTTATTTTTTTTCTATTGCCAGCAATTTAAAGAGCCCTGGTGAGTCCCATGCACTTTTCTATTTTGCTATCACAATTCTAATTGCTGAACTGCCTGCTGACGTGTTAACTCGTAATATAATTAAAAACTAGAGGACCTTTTGGATGCAAACCTCAGTATTTGAAGTGTTGGCAAACCTTCCTTTAGTCCTTAGAGTGGAAATAAATCAAGTTCTCACCTTGCAAAGTCACAGAATGTACGCTATGAAATTTTTATTACTAGGGCAGGGATATAAAATGCATATATTCTGACTTGGGCACATTAAATTGTAATAGGAAGGCTCACACTATTTCATTAAATGGAGGAACTGGGAGGTGGATGATAACCAGGTATATGGTGTATATATAGTGTGTGTGTATATATATATATATATATATATATATATATATACACACACACTAAGGTCTGAGCCACCTAAACAAAAGCCACCAAAACTTGGTTTGATACTATTTTCTGTTTATGCTGCTTAGAGTGTAACACATTGACAAAGATAGGCTAATTTTGCTGTAAACATAGGAGACAAAATTTGTCATATTCTGAGCAGCTGCTTGTGGCCTACACATCCTACAAGGATTTGTGGCCTACACATGACTGATTTATGCAACAAGATGCTAAAAGTACACATACCTAAGCAAATGTGTTTCTGGAAGAAGACTGCTCTTTTTCAGGGCATTTTGATGGCACTTTATGGCATAGATGGGGTTGATCCCTCTAAGATGAACACTGTTACCTGAGTTTAAAGTTTCTTTGAAGTTTTAAATTAAAAATAGAGAAAGTTTATTTATTATATACTTTGGATATATTTTTGTGGAAATCCTGTTTCCTTCATGATATTCCTAGTCACTGATCTCCAGAGTTAACATCTGAGCCAGGATATGACCAATGAATAATAGAAATCATGATATTTGTATGACATTTTCAAAATCTGTAAGTCCTTTTTCATTGTGTTGATAAAACAAGTATTAAAGTAAATTTCGCCTTTGTGTTCTAATAGCATTGTACTAGTGGATTCAAAATGAGAGTATTAAGGGAAGTTTTCCCAGAAGACATTTCCCAGAATTACCAGAGTGTTGTGTGCCAGAAGAAATAGGATGCTGACACACAGTCCCTTGGCTTGCTTTCCAATAACACAGCACAGCTCACAGCTGCAGTGCCTCACAGCGCTCACACGCCGGGGCTCAGTCCCTGCTTAGCTCCAAGACAAAGCTTGTGGTCTCAATTCATTCCATACTTCCGATTTCTAATTGTGCTGGTAGTTTACTTAGTAAACAAAGGACAATCTAACAGATGTACAAATTTGTATTTACAAAGGAATTTACACTCCTCTGTTTGCTTGCAAGCTGCATTGTTGACACCCTTTTCAACAGCGTTACTGGAACTCCTGAGCATTCCAAACCAAATCAGAATCTGTTTGCCCAGGGTTTTCTTTCACACACAAGAGTGAAGTCCCTGCAACAATGGATTTAAAACATATGGATTTTAAAGCACAAAAGGAACATAGTTTGGTGACTTATTTTTTTAACTCTATGCTGCTTTGTTATTATTTTTTTTAATTGCATAACAGCAGTTGGAAGTAGGAAGGCCATCTATTTTTAAGGGATTCATAATGAGCTTATGAATAATGACTTCAAGAACAAACTGAAAGGTTCCCACATGAAAGTGTGTGACAAGTCTGGAGCTGCATTCTCATGATTCTTGCAAGCCAGAAAGCCCAGCAGAAACCAGTGAGGTTACGCCTACAGGAATGATGCAGACATATCCAAACTCCCTCTAAACTAGGCCAGGTCTGCCCAGGCTGTAAAACTTTGTCCAAGAACCAGGATAAATATGCAATCACTCCATCCTTCCCAGTAGAAACAACAATGCTGGATTCATAGCAGAGAGGAGAGAGTAAAAATCTCTGCACTTAGCAGTTAGGGCACAGAGCTTGGAAAGCAGACTGTGAACAACAGTCCTTGTTTCACAGGCTGTTTCTCTTTTCTTCAGCCACCCTTTCTGCTCTTCCTTACCTGCTGACACTTATTTGAAGACACCAATTTACTAAATGAAAAAACATAATTTGTTTTGAAGAGTCTGATCATGTAGATGTGTGCTGTATGTGATCTGAGACACAATCCCAGATCAAGACTCTCCTGGGACCTTGGGGCAGGATAATCTTGTCTGCCCAGGATGGCACATCCAATAGATGCTGAGCTTCTCCAGCCTGTGATTGTCCTGCCTTCAGCTAAGGTGCAATAAATTATCTTGCATGCAAGCAAGACTAAGAGCAGCCCACCACCAGAAGCTGCCTGAGAGCAGCCAGTCAGCTCCAAGTCTGCACACCTCAGCTTGTACTCTGGTAACTTGTTCATCCATATCCTCATGCCTGAAGATCTCACCATGACAAATAAAGATATAAAAATTACCATTCTCAAATGTCTTTGTGACTTCCACAGGGTCAAAAAGTGGTTCTACAGAATCACCTAAAAATAAAACAAGGTTTTCTCATTCTGACCCTGGAAGCCGTGACTGCTCAAATACGAACTTCCCTTGAGTGTTTTTGAATTGCTTGTCCTCCTCAGACTGATACAGAGCATGTTATCAACTGCAGCACTACTCTGAAAATGGATCCAAATAAATACAAGCTGTGAATCCACCTGTTTTCAAATGAAAGGATATATTTTTTTTTTTTCAGGGACCAGTCCACCTTAGAACCCTGCTTCTAAGACTTCTAAAGCAGCAGGTTAAACTCTTCTTTCATGTCTACCCTCAAGCACCTACCACCTTTTATGGATATCTCTGCGAGCCACGTTAAGATCAGTGATACTAAAAGCATCAACTACCTTCAGAAATCAGTGACAGAACGATGTTTCCTTTTTGAAAAAAAGTCACTTAGGAAAGCACACCCCTTGCTTGGTTTACCTTTTTCTCTCTATTCGTGCCCTCCTAAACCTTGAGGCAGTTTCCAGAACACATTTCCCACTGCTGAGAGGTAAAACACCTATTAGTTTCAAACAATACATGGCTGTTTTTATCCAAGACCTAAACAGGTAGGAATACAGAGACACAGTGGAGCTCTCACCCTGCAATACAATCAATCAGGTTCATCCAGACCAGGGTCTGTGGAAAAGGCAAAAATTTCTGTGGTAGTTGTGCCACTGAGCACAGTTCCTGGACTCCAGAGGTCTGCAGGAGGTCTCTGGCGTTCTGTCCAGAAACACCAAAAAACCTTCCCTGAGGCTTTCCTGTGCATAACTCTTCTAGCCTGACAGTGCTACTTTGAGTGAGCACAACTAAGTACAGCCATGGGCAGTACTTAGGCTGTGTCGGCCTACGTGCAGCAAACTGTTTAAGCATAGGCACAGGAATTACACTACACAGGATAAAAGTAAAAATCCCTTACACTCCTTTACTCCCTTACACCTGAGACTGCAGTGCAATTGTGTTTAGTCTGAGCTTTGTTTCAGCAGAACCAATACGTACCATTACATGTTCCCACTTTCAGAAAGTCATACTTTACGTCCCCACTTTTAAAAAATTTGCAAAGCAAACGTCAAGGATTGCTTTATGCACACTCCTACATGTAAGAAGATTAAGAACAAGTCTAACTAGTTTTTAGAAAGAATAGAAAATCCAGCATTAATCATCTACCAAGACCCAATGTTCCAACGTTTTCTCATTAATTCATGTGCTTGTCTGCCCACCTACTTAAAACCTCAAAATATTTCAACACATAATGAATAAATCACAGGAAGGAATGTAATGAAGTATGAAAGTAAAGTGGAATTCAAATATGTCATCCATCAGTTACTAGCTTCACCGTAGATGTGGACAGGCATTACAGCCAAGCATAGGTGAGCGTGAGTTTCCTCTATGCCAATTCTGAAATACTTTTCTATATTCAAGAAAAAATGCTGTAATACTGTTAACATTCTGTAAGTTTTGTGCACATTGATATAACTCATTCATTCCCACTGAGTTTCAGTTAAGTCACTGCCAGCCTTGCAGAAAATACAGGAACAGTTTTGCTTCAAATGCCCATGAATTTATAAACACTGTTTTACCCTCAGTAGTCAAACATACAGAAAATAAAAAAGAGCACCTTTGCATTTTTTTTAAGAAAATTTGTCATCAGCTTCCATTTGCCTAGCTTTCTCCCCCTTGCCAGCTTCCCTCTAGCATTCTGTAAAATCCTGACAGCAGCACGATGGCCAGGGAAAGGCATCAGACCAGCGAGACGGAGCAAGGAAGCCAGAGAAAGGAACAGCACACTGTTTTTTCCTTGTCATCTCAGAGGAGCAAGTGAACAAGCTGTGCTGGCTTTACTCCACAGACACCAAGAAGCAGCCAAGGCCATCTCCATTTAAGGGGGAGCTCCCCATCACTGTGCGTTCTTGTGAACAACAGAGGACACACAAATAAAGGCCAAAAATCCAATGCCCAAATAATTTAAGGCAGTGTAAACATTACAAGGTTGCACAAGTAGACAATAAGACAACTGATTTAAAGCATCAATCACTAAAAGCCAGCCTCTTAAAAAAATAGTATTTATTATCAGATAATTAGAGTAAATACTTTCAGATTGGATCTGTGGACAAAGGATTTTGTTGAGAAGAAAGCAGACTGTCAATTATTTTCTTTTTGCTGTCAAACTGCAAAAACATTGACTACCCTTAATTCACTTGCTTTTATAATAGCACAGTCATTCATTCCTCACCACACCTATATGTATTTTCTATTCATACTCAAAAGCTATAGTCATCTATATGACACCTATATGGAAAGCAGCTCTAACCTGAAGAGTACTGAAAAGAAAGATAAGCCTGATCATTTTTCTAGTTTAGATCTATCTCCATTTACATTTTAAAACCCAAAAGGAATGTGTATCTCTGAGGAACAACCAACTTGCACCCACACCATTGGAGGGGAGTGAACATCTACATGAACATTTTTACTTGTATCAGTTATCGAAGCCTGCCTACTTATCTGTACTCACCATGCTTCTGCTTCACATTGTGGAAATTCCCTGCACATGCCAGCTTGAATAATTTTAGATGGGACTGAGCTTCCATAGCTACTCCAGGGAATTGCATAAATATCCAGTATACAGGACTAAAATAGAGCTACATCATATTAAAACTCCAACATACACAGCATGGGAAAAAAGCATTTCACAGCAAGTGTTTCACATTACAGATCCACTTTAATTGCACTGCTTTATCTGCTGATGTCGACGTACTTATCTGTCTGAAATTCTTGGAGGGGGAAGGCTAAGCTTTCTAAAGTTGCCCTTTTTTTTTTTGCCTTGCCTACATATATGGGCTCAAGTGTTGTTTTAAAAATTAAACTTGATTTGTGATTCTAAATACTTACTCTGAGTTATATCCTTTTTAAAGGTTATCTAGAAATCTACCAATAAAGCTTGAAGTTTTACACTCTGTTTCATCACATTCAGAGGGAATGCCATGGACAAACATGGACAAAAGTTAGTCCTTGACATGAAGCTGGATGGGAGCAACTCTAAGTGCACTTCTGAGAAGTGCCCCAATAGGACATCCTTCTCAAGGCCTTCAAAGAATTTGGAAATGAAGGTGCTTGGGCCAGCAGGTGTAACCAATTAAACTTTTATTCATGATCATTTACATTTGACTAGAAATGTTCACCACAAAATGCAAACTTGTAGTTATCTTGTATTCAGCAGTAAAAACAGTTGCCTCTTCATAGTAAAGCACCAAAGCACATAACAGAAGAGTCAGAAATGGATTTATCAGTTTTTCCCCTCACAATGTACTTGACAAAGTTGAAGATTTTATCGAAGGCTAAAGTTCCAGAACAAATTCTACAGTCACCTGAGTGTTTGGCAGGAACAGTACTATTTAGTAGCAGTTACTTTTTTCTGCCTTTTTTTTCACAAAAATGAGACAGACATAATTAGGCCAAACATTGAGTTTCAATTCACCTGAATTTTTCAATGGGAGACAAAGAACAGTTTGCTAGTAAGGAGTACCTACAAAAACTATAAGAGCAGTTGTCAAAAAAAAATGGAAAACACAGCAGCTCATTATAGCTCATTGGTAGGGCCCACCCCACTTCCAGGCACCTATAACTCCACTCAGTTTTATTCATTACATTTAACTTGCATTTCATTCATCCTACATTTAAAAAGACAACATGATTTTTTTAAGTTAAGTTGTGTACATGTACACAGTTTTGGTAGTTTTTTAAAGCTGTAAAATGTGTAAGTAAAGAGAGTCCTAATGACCCTATTACAGATTAAAGAGAAATAACCAGAATCAGTGTTACATAAAAAATAATATTCTACCACAGAAACCAATACAGTTATCAAGTAACTCATTAGAGAATAAGAGTGTTATACAAAAAGAGAAATGGTGCCTTTTTATCACTTCACAGCAGCACATAAGAAGGCAACATTAAGAAAAGTGCACAGCAGAAAAAGAATTGTTTCATTTTCTGAAAAACTTGAATTTTTCTTCAGACATCAGGCTTTTCTCCAGGAACATATTGGGTTAAGATTGCTTATATTTTCTTCCAGAGAAGGTATTCTCTTCCTGCATTACTTCTCAGTAAGGCGCTTACTCCGACATGTAGGAACGATACATCAGGGCCACGATAATCGCTGCTATTGCTGGGATCACCCAGTTGGACCATGAACTAAAGGGAAGTTTTTGAAAAAGCAGTTTAGGAAGTGACAACCAGCAAGTTATAAAAAGAAAAACAAAAACAAAAAAATCATTGCTTAAAGAAGTCCTTTCTAGCCACTCCAACAAATACGTCAAATTCAATGATAACAGAACACCTGGATTGGCCAGTATACTCCAGACAAGGGGAGTATAGAGCAAGACTCTGTACTAAAGCTTACTAGAGAAGAGCAAAACCCTAGGCACATTTAAAGTCATGGTGTGCTGCCCAGAATGTCATTCATTTAAAAGCTATTTAAGTAGCAGCATCACATGACTCATCTAAGCACCCAAACTCCCCACCCAGAGGGTCACAGAAGAGTCCTCTGAGGTTTCAGCAGTAGGCAATTGTCAGCAGGACATAAGTTCACAAAGTTTTTGATTCAGAGGTATTTCAAAGTGTTTTGCAACTCTCTCCCAATTCTGACATATCTTCCTTCTTACACACAGAATCCTCTTATTTCCCTTAGATGCAACAACAGAAGCAAATCTTAAAAGCAAGGCATCTGTGTCAGTAAAATAGTTGGCAATGGCACTAAGAGTCTTCCCTTCATGTGGCAGACTCCAGAAATAGAGGCCTGTGTCAAACAAATCATTTGGTAGATACTGACACCTACCAATATGAGAGAAGTATCTACCTAGTAAGCTGCCACACTTGTAAAGTGGCACATAGATGCCAACTTGGACTTTACAAAGAACAGATATTTTCATGCACCACCCCCTGATATCTCTGCTTCCAGCAGATAAAAGCTATTCAACTTTTTAACCTTCAGAAAAATCATGAGGAACTTAAGTTTGACAACAGATGTGATACTGTACCTGGAAGTAGACTGAACAGTGGTAATAAGGGTTTCCTGGAAAGCAAAGCATAAGAAGATATTTACTACATGAAGACAAACGTCTCCACCTTAACCAACCCCACAGTTTCTTAAAACTCATCAAGTGAGACTAATTCAGAAACAACTCAATGCATGCATTTGGGAAGCATTTTCTCCTAATTCCTACAGCAGTTCTGTTGTATTATAAGCTAGCTAGTAGCAGTTCCTATAGCTAACATTGCATCATGTTCCTAAAACATTATCAACAAATATTTTGCTGCAAGTTTTCTATGAAGCTGACTTCCAACTCAAGTTACATTTGAAAAGCTTCAGTCATCTGTAAGACAAAAATACTTTCCTTGACCAAAATCAAATTGAAAAAACTTGGAATTAATTCACAAATATTTTTTTATATCAAAACTACATAAAGAAATCTACTAATTTGCACCTACAAGGCTTATTAAACTTGGGGGTTTTAGTGTGGTGTTTCAGATTGTGTAAATATCAGTCAAATTTTTATAGCTGTTCCTGATACTGATTTGGACTTGTTTTGTTTCCACAGAAAAAGCAGCACTACAAGGCCAAATCCCAGCTGGGTACATGTGCACAATTTATATGAAGACTTATTAATTTGGGCAACTCTACTTGTGCATGACCCTAAGTTTATTTGACAAATCCAAGCATTAAAACCCCACCTAAATTTAGTAGCGCATGATCCATCACAGAAAAATTACTTGCTTTGGTACCAGAACATTTGCAATTAATTTAAAGAAAGAAGGATATAATGCCATCACACTTAGTAATCCCCAGTTATGAAGCCATACAAAGAAAATAATGGTTAAGGGAAAGAACAATTTGAAGCAGTATCAGCAGGTTTAAGATTTAAAACCTGAAACACCACACTTAAACTGAATTATTTCTTTTTCTGGGGGTATACCATTCATACACAGACAGTAGGTCACTGTCTGTAATGCCCAAAAGACACAATGTGGCATTTCAAGAAACACACTTACTGTTGGTTTCTGAAGCTTGGATCTATCATCCTGCAAGAGAAAAGAGCAAGAGACATTTAGACAAAATCTGAAGCACTGGAAAACAAAACCAAACTCACACAATTTATCACTAAATTCAGTTTGCAATTCATTCTGCTAATGGGTAAATATTTTTCCCTAGGTAAAAACAGACTGGCAAGAGAGCAGATGTCAGTGATTGATTTTGAGCTAAGATAAACAAGAACACTTCCTTCAATAATACTTCCCAGTATGCAACAAAGAAGTGAAACCTGAGCCTCCAACAAATTTCATTATTCTTTGTGCCCATGTTTTCACCTTTCCTGTGTCTCTGCAGAGTACACAACCTTAGCTTATACATTGACTGCAATCATATTGATTCTGCTTACTGTACTTGTACTATCAGATAAAGTCAACTAACTGGTTGTGCCAATGTCCACTGGACCAAAGGTCCCAAAATCTAGGGATCTTTCATAAACTCAAAGTTCTGCTTGGCACAGTCACATTCATTACAAAAAAAGCCCAACAGTATATAATCCTGTCAGTGCTGTATTTGTGCATTACACTACCATGCTGTTTGTTTCATATCAAGGGAAAACAGGCACTTGCCAAACAAGGAAGAACTGGACTGATACCCATGTTAAGAACAACATTAGTGGCATCACAAATAGATGGCAAGATGCAAAGCCACAAATGCATAAATGTGCATCAGAGCCAAACCACTTCTTATTAGGACAAGCTACGCTAATAATAGTTATCAAGAGATGACCTGAGACAAAAGAGACAAACAAGAGCAGGAATCTTACTGTGAAATAGGCTACTCAATATAGTGATTTTTACCCCAAAACATACATGAAACAAGAGGAAAAGAGGAGAGGCAGGAGTGGTCAGTGAAGTAGAGTAGACAGGCACTCTAGCAGCCTAAACCTCTAAACAGGGGTTTTCCACTATTAAGATGCAAGAGAGTTTAATTGTGGCCTAGCTGAAGGAAGCCAAGGTAGCAGCTCTGTAGCTAGAAAGAAATTCTTCAAAACTTGAGACAGCAGAAAGGTGCTCATTAAAAGTACAGGGAATTGGATGGACAGTATAGAAGAGAGGATGTGACAGATGATCCAATGGGAACTGATCATAAACAACCCTGACAACAAGTAGGGAACCATGACACAGCTAAAATGGCAGGAGACAGAGAGGGGAAGACAGAGCAAGAAACTAGAAGTATAATGCTTTTAATAACCCTTTTCTAGACATACACATAAACAGCCAGGATTGCACCTTTTGATGCAGGTGGGAGCCTGGCAGACAGATGTTTATAATGGTGAAAGGATGAAAGTGGTTGTTCAGTAGTCACTCTGCATAGTGCCATAAGAAAAGCTCTAGACATTCAGACATGCCACCTTCAGGGTTACAGAGTTTCATTACAAAGCTGACAGTGTATACCAGAAATGACAGATTCCATCTTCAGTTTATTCAAGAACTAAGCTGTAAGGCAATTTAGATCACCAAAAGATGCCACTATGCTTATGCTACACAAATAAAATCACTTCATATTGGGGGAACTATCTCAAACCTAGGTCCATCCACAAACAGCTGCAGGACTGACATCCAACCAAACTAGTAGTTCTGGATTTTGAAGTAATTACCAGACAAGTAACTAGATGCAAAAGCAGTTCAGCAAACACAAAAGTAAGAATACACTCATATACTCACAGGATGAAGTTCCCCAATAATAAAGGATTCTGACAGTGTCCTTGCATCTGTGGAATGGCCAACATCTTCGAAGTTCTCAGTAGCATCTCCCCCAGCTTGCTCCCTAAGGACCTCTTCCCCTCCTGGGTGCTGCAAATTTTAATGAGTTTGAATTTGTTAGTGAATACAATTCAAATTCTAGAAATGGAAATTCCGCATTTTTACATTTCTAAAATTAAAAAGCAAAATCACCTGCTGGACTTTCTAAAGCAAACATAAGCCTTTCTAAATAACTAGAGAGCTTTGTGTACTCTCTGAAGCCAAAACCAAGGAAGCTAAGTCTCTATGCCATTGGCAAAGAAGCAGTAAGATGCATTATCCCTTGCAACTAAAGCACTTAGAAAGTTGTGTGGGAATCAGTCTGTATTTTAACAGCACAACTATCATCTGAAGTTACATTCTGTGTTTTCACTTCTTTGGGAAACGTGTGTTTTTATCCAAGCAATGCTTTATACAGCAGAAGGATAAAAGCCAAAAAGGTATTAGCTGCAGCAAAAACATTCCAGAAAGATAAAAAAATCTGTTCACAAGATGTGAATCAAGCATTGGCAAAACAAGCTGGCAAGGTGCTAAGGAATCTGATCTTCTAATTAATCCTGGTTTGAGCAGGGAGGTGGGCCAGATAAATTTAAGGGTCCTTTCCAAAACAAATTATGGTACAAATACAAAGACAGCTCCTTTGGAAGTGATTAAGCACAACTGAAAGCTCACTCAAGACCCTGGAATAGCAATTTGGTTTTCATAGACTATGGAATCCCAAAACCACATTGTTGATAAAACCCCTGAGATACAGAGAAGTCATCTCCCAGGATCTTCTAATACCACAATCCATCACCATTCCTTCAACAAAAGCCCCTGTTCTCCATTAACTTTTATTCTTCCCCAGGATGCACTTGGGGGTTTTATGAAGTACATTTTTATCTATCAAATAACTCTGCTTGAATATACTGCAAGATCTATCACATCTTCCAGTTCAGTGCATTTCCTCAGTTCCCAGTTACTTATTATGTAACAGGTAACACACCACAAAAATTCACCACTCAACTTTCAAGCAGGAAAGTGTTACATAAACACTGGGAATGATTAGGTAAACAAGTTAAAAGCACCTATTAGTACTGCCTTGGATTAAGGCAACCATGGAATAGATATTAGCACTTTACAAGTAGCAGAGAAGATACAAGGCTTTTGAAGCTCAGTTTAGTTTTTAATGCTTCTGAGTACAAGATATAATGTTATGGAAAAGAGCAAAATTTCCACAATTTAGGGTTATCTTGTGGGGAACACAGCTCACCAAAAAAACCACAGGTTAAAGAAATGGCATTTCTACTAGTCTAGGCAATTCAGGTTAGCACTTAACTTCAAATCCTCCTATTAATCTCATATCAAAATTTATCTTCTGACAAAACCAGTATTTGTTCATACAGCTGAACTAAACTACTACTATGAATTTCCGGCAGTACCAGAACTCCATAACTTGAATCTTCACATTAAAGGCAGACATTTATTTTAACAGATTAAGGAAGTTGAGGAGAAAAAAAACCTCATTACAACACTTTTTAAAGAGCCAAGTTACCACAGTTATTAGGGTAAAGGATCCCTACCATGACTAAGCAAAACCAAGATTAAGCAACTGATAGAGAGATTAGACACAGCAGCTGAGCCAAAAAAAAAAGTCAGAAGAGTACAAGCAGAGTAAAGATTATGCAAGCAACCTGCATATATGGCATGCTCACCAAAATCCTGTCCTTGGATCCATTCTGTTAAGTATTCAGAGACAGGACCGGACAAAAAAGGGAGCACTCAAGTTCAATGCCTTGAAATGGCACTTAAGAAGGTGAACTTGGGTCTAACCAGCACTCCAAGACATTACCTCAACTAAATCTTCACAGAATTTCTTCAGCAATGTGAGTTTGGGCTTTTAACACCATGCTGAAGAATTGTGCCCCCCAGGTAGAAAAACTGTACCAACTTCAGCAGAAAAGGCGGCACAAAAACATTGTGGAAAACATCCTTGGAAAACATACTTGACAAACAAGGTATCAACAAGCAGCAAAAGGCCCCAAAGTCAAACCACCCATAAAGCACCAGCAGCATAAGCAGCATGTAAACTCCCACTCGTGCACTGCAGTGAACCCAAACCCCGCTCATACAAGCACATAAAATACCAGTTACTCCAGCAAGTCATGAAGATCACACGGTTTACACTACCTCACCAAAAAACATTTGCCATCCAGCCAAACAACTGGATACCTACCAACATAACTGCATCTGCAATACAGTTACTTCATGGAGTACTTGAACAAACTACTTGCACGTTGCCAGCTACAGAATGATCATGTACTAACATGTGCTCCCAAATCCCTCCCTTGTGCACTACAAAGCAATCACAGAGCAGTGTGGGCAGCACCACAGAGGCACTCCAGCTTTTCTCTGCACAACTAGTTTTTTGTCTAATTAGCAACTGATCCTTCTGTCTACAAAACCACAATACTAGTATCAAGATTGTAACTGCACCCAATCTCTCTACCAACCCTCTGACTGACTATCACAGGTCAGCTGAAGAGGACAAATTCACCCTGACCTCTGCCACTACAGCTGGAAAACTGATAATTTTTTTTTTATAACATGAGCACAGCTAAGTATGGAGAATCACACACAGAATTCCAAACTAATGCCATTTAGCAGGTAATGTTAATTATAACCTGCTAGACACTGATGGAAGTACTTTGAAACTAAGCATTTTGCTTTTAGATGCCACCTCTGCTTAATGATATGAACTTACAAACCCTCTGTGAATAACTAGTACATAATACATGCAATTAATTAAAAGCTTTCGCCTCCCCTAATGAAAGGGAGCAACTGTAATGTCTCTCACAAAGGGCAAGAACTGACTCTTGTATCAAAAAATGAGCATCTTTCATGGTTGGATGAGTTTCCCAAAGCTTGTTTATACAAGGCTTTTGTTCATGATTCTGCCTGGTAAACAAAGCCTGCTACCAGAACTGCTACTTTTAATGAAGATCCTCTGGACAGACCCTGGAACTGGAAAGCCCACAAGGCTATACAGATAGTGACTCCTTAACTAAAATCCTGTTGATAAAAGTAATCTAAGAGTTCTTGAGGTAAAACTGTAGTTCAGAGGAAATGAAAAACCTTTTGATGATAAATTAAGACAGCCTAGCTCATTCCTAGGACATTCCCCATATAATAAATAGTCTAAGCTATATGCATAACAAATACCCATACAGAGCCAGCACTAGTACAGAGCACAGAAATTCCTAACAGCAGCACATTAGAAAGTTTTAGATAAGGCAAATATGCAGTTAATCTTGCTGCTCTCATCTGGGTCAAAAGTCCAACTCACCTCATCTGAATACGACCTTTTCTCCTCCTTACTACGGTCATGCAGATTTCTCAGGGTCATAGTTCAAGACTCCATTAAACCATAACTACCTTAATTTGCAACTCCTGTGCCCTCTCCCTTCTTATATCAAGGGAATGAAATCTAGGGTCAAATTTCACTTTCAGGAAGATCAGCAAAGGTCTCCATTAGTGACAGTCTCAAACTCAGATTTCTCTTTCTGCACTACAGGAATGAAAAGCAGCAAGGGGCCAGTGACAGAGCCAGGAACACCCAGAGAAACTCAGCTCTATTATGCAGGACAGACAGACAAATGCTTGCTTATTTCAAGGGCATTTTCATGTAGCCTGAAAAGAGTCCTCCAAATTATTTCTATCATCTATTTAAGTTTCAGGACAAACTGACAGGTCATGTAAAATGTCAGGAGCCTAGGAAAGAAGACCTCTCTGAAAGTGTATTTTTGAAAACTATCATTAGGCTTTTAGATGAAGTGCAAATGAAATACCCAGTAGCTTGGTGCGTGCCCAGATTTCAGCTGGGATAGAGTTGCATTTTCTTCTTGGAGGCTGGCACAGTGCTGTGCTTTGGGTTCAGTGATATATGAGAACAATCAGTGATAACACACTGACACTGCAGTTGTTGCTAAGTAGCACTCACCCTAATTCAAGGGCTTCTCAATGTCCCATGCTCTGCCAGCAGGAAGGTGCACAGGAAGCCAGGAAGGAGCACAGCCAGGACAGCTGATCCACACTGGCCAAAGGGGTATTCCATACCACAGAATATCATGCCCAGTACACCAGCTGCAAGGAGTTGGCTGAGGGCTGCAGCTTGCTGCTTGGCAATGGGCTGGGCATGGGTTAGCATCTCTTTTTGTCACCCTTTTTATTGCAATTATTTTATTTTATCTCAGTTATTAAACTGCTCTTATCTCAACCCACACATTCTATCTTTTTTCCCTAATTCCCTTCCCCATCCCACCAAGAGGCTGTGGGGAGCAGTGAGCAAGGGGCTGCACTGAGGTTAAACCCCAACGGTACCCATTTCCTGCCTTACAAAACACAGTTTGCAGAGTTTCACATGTAAGTGCTAAGAAGTGCTATTTCTTAAAACACTTTCAAATTCTCCTGCAAGCTTCATCAGAGCTTGAGGAAGCGTTAACTCTGGATTTAATCCTCAGACTGCAAGGTTCTGCAGGAACCCATGGTTCACTGGCAGACTCTAAACGTGCCAATAAAGGCATCTTTCAGTGCAAGCTGATCATGACTATAAACATGGAAGGCATTATGCTACGCCCCACAACATCATCACACTGCACGAAGGCAACTTATTGCCACAGAGGGGAGAGAACATTTTTCATCCTGACACAATAGAACAATATTTGCTTTTTGCACTTTATTTGACCAGCATTACAAAACACATTTGCTGGCAGCTGTCCATTCTAGGAGAAGTTTAGGAAAAGTGCTATGGATGCACAAGTTCATACTGTATGGAAAAAAAAATATTTACCAATAATGCTTTTGCTGAATTCTTAGACCACCAGCAATTGAATTAACCTAAATAAATCTGTATTAGATTAATATTAAATGAATGCTATAGTTGGCTTCCAGAAAAAGAAACTCCTCATATTTGTAGTTATCTACAAGATATAGCCATGACATCCTGCTGTGATACACATGCATTTCTAGTAGCTATTTTCCTTTAAATGATATAGGACCTTATCCTGGTTTCAGCTGGGATACAGCTCATTTTCTTCCTAGTAGCGGGTACACTACAGTGCTTTGGATTCAGCATGAGAATAATGTTGGTAATGAACTGATACTTTGGTAGCCAAGTAATGCTCACCTAAATCAAGGATTTTCACTGCCCCACGCTCTGCCAGTGAGGCAGCACAGCCAGGACAGCTGACCCAAAGTGGACAAAGGGATATTCCATACCACAGAATGTCACACTCCATCCATTAACTGGGAGGAGCTGTCTGTGAGCCACCAATCTCTGCTCAGGAGCAGACTGGGCATTGGTCAGTGAGTGGAGAACCCACACATGCTGCACCATTTGCTTCTGTTGGGTTTTATACTTCTCTCTCTCTCTCCTTATCATCACCATCATTGTTACATTTACTTTATTTCAATTATTAAACTGTTCTTATATTGACCCACAAAATTGACCTTTTTCTGATTCCCTTCCACATGCACTGGGCAGGAGGGTGAGTGAACCACTGTGGGGTACATGGGTACTCCGTGGGGGTAAATCACAAAACGTGAAGCTAAGGAAAAGGTATCCCAAATCTTCTGCAACACAGGTCCAACAGCCTTTAATGGAAAACAACACCAAAGTTTCTGGTTTCAAGAATACTCTTTCTTGCCAAGATCTTTTAAATAATGCATTCCGAAAGCTGAGGTATCTTGATTTCTTCTCCCAAACTTGGAAAATCAAAGAAAATTCAGAGATGAATATTCAAGCCATGAATTTTCCCCAATATCTGCCACTTAAAAACAAAAAAAAAAAACCCCAAAACCAAAAGAAACAAAAACACACAAAAAAAATCAAACTGACTTAAAAAAAAAGCAGTTGATGGCATCTTCATTAACCCCACAGATAAGATATCAAAGCACACAATTGTTTCCTCATTCAGCACTTTTTCTGTATATGATCTTTTTTAACCTTGTCCTTTAGCAAGCCAAGCTACTATGGGTCACACCATGCAATGCCTCCACTCCATGTGACACACACATGTCACCACCCCCAGCCCATTTCCTATCTACTTTCAATCAAGTTTTCACAGAGACTGATGGTTCCCCAAAGCCAAACAAGTCCCTCTAAACATCTACAAGCTCCATGAAGACACAACAGCTGGACAGAGGGATCACGCCCTTTAACTACTGTAATGGAGTGAAAAACAGCACCACACTTTCACTTACTAAGCACAAGAGCATCCAAGGTGACTTTAAGACTGAAGCACAGTAAAGTTTTCAACTTCATCATTAATAAGAAAATACTTCCATAGATTAATGCAGTAGCTGAAAAGATGGCTTACTTTAAGAAACAGGACAGGTGAGCTTAGCTGCTGCTCCCAGCTCTTCATTCCCCAGTAAACTGATACTTATGTACTGCTTGGGAAGAGCATGAGTGAGGTGACACTTCAGCAATCCACCCTTTTTAATACTATTGGGCTTAAATTTCAGTGGCCCACATTAAAGTCTAAAAATATGTTAAGCTTTTCTACTTCCAAAGGGAACTGCAAGAAATACACCTGAGTTTAACCAGTAATGCTATTGAAAGAGCTAAAATAATCCCCACTTGGAGTAGGGTTTACTGGATTCTGGAATGAACTAGCAAGAGGCTAGCTTCCATTTCTCCTCAGCTGTCACATGCCTCAGGGTCTCTGACAGCATCAAAAGAATTAGCATAACACTTGATAAATTAACTAAGTACCAAAAACATTAACAAAAAAGGTTAAAAAAGTGCCCTATTAAGTATCTTAATCGAAGAGTTCCATAACAAAAATCACCAACATTTTACTAATGAATAGTAAAAGGTCAAAGAACTTTCTCCAGGACTGTAGCTTCACTTAATCAATAAGATTGTAGGAAATAGTGACCTGAAATATTTTATGTCAGAAGGCCTTGGAAGTTTCAGCTCACAACCAGCCATGTTCTATTGAAAGTTGTTCAATGCGAGGTTGAAATCTGACTTGTGCTTACCAGAGTGTCTCATGACATAACCCACATTGCCCAAAACCCAACTATTTAAATATTTACAAACTGAATTCTTTTGATATGCTACCAAATTATCAATGTTGGCCTGAAGGATGAAAATGAGATTTTCTTGGAGAAATTTACACAAGGTGATGCCTAGTAATATTTACCAATTTCACCATATGTACTGAAGGAAGAGGCTGTGCAACTACTTAAACTCAAAAGCTCATTGGATCCTGGATTTTTTTTGTTCAATGTTTTTTTTTCCTTGGGCAGGTTTAGGTTTAGGGTTTTTCTAAGGTGTGGGTCTTTTTGTTTCCATCTCCTCAATCTGGACAATACGTACAAACAATACAATTATGTATCAATCAAAACTGATCAAGTTCCCAAAAGCTAATTCAGTTTTGCAGACTGCACAAAAAGCTGCATTCTCCTCCAGAGCTTCTATAATTAAATTGGCCCTGACTGTAGAACCGTGCAGCAATGTCCATAACTAGTGGATGAAGATGAGCAGGGGCAGAGCTAGATGAGAAATAATGAAGGAAGAGTCAGTAGATCAGCTCCATAATCTGCCTGCTGAAAAGCCAAACAATTTGCATTGACACACAGCTTAAGAATGAAATACTACCTGTGTCAACACTGCCTTTGAAAAATCGCTTGTCAACCCTCCTTTGCAAAATGCTCAGTTTCTCCTTTGAATTGGAAGGGTTTGCAAGCACAAAAATCAAGATGGGGCTACAGAACTATTGATGCTTCAAATCCATCACATCTCTACCCATCTAAACTGTATTCTTTAAGAAATTAATGTGAGTCTAGCCTACACTTTTTAATTGGTTGCTTTCAGGAAGAATTTCTTCACAGAAAAGGAGACTATACATTGAAATGGGTTGCCAAAAGAGGTGGCAGTCACTGTATCTGACAGTTTTAAGAAAAGACTGGATGTGGCACTTTACTACCATGGTCTAATTGACAGAGTGGTGTTTGGTCAAAGACTGGCCGAGATCTCAGAGGTCTTTTCTAGCTAAATTGACCCTGTGATTCTACCTTTGCTAACTGAGAATACAGAGCAAGGGAGAAAACTCAAAATACCTAAATCCCAGTGCCACTCAATTACAGGGAAAAAAAAGTGGTAGTTTTATTTCTGCATTTCCAGTGAATAATGTTTTAGTCCAATAACTAAAATACTTCTTTATTAACCATGACTATCAATGATTACACCAACTGCTGTCTGCCAGAGATCAAAAACATCAACCACTAACTGGGAAGGAAGAAATCCAACAAAACACAGCCAAAGGAATTGAACTCTCGTGCTCTAGCGCCTCGAGTGCTCTACACTAGAGCTGGAATGGTGCAGCTTTGCAGACTGCATCCCCACACCAAGAGGATCAGGGCAGCAGTGAGAGCCACTCAAATTTTCTGAACCTGACTGCCTGTGTGTAAAGCCACGTCTGCCATGTCCTGCAATAAAAGACCACTCAGGGCTTAAGGCTAACCAGGGTGTATGAGTTTGGCAGACAGGAGCACAAGCCACTGTGACCAAGAGGCTTTAACGAGGACTGGATATAAGGAAGAACTTTTTTACAGGGACAGGAGGGAGACATGGGCACAGGTTGCACAGGGAAGTGGGGAATGCCCCATCCCCGGACCTGTTCAAGGACCAAGGCTGGGAGTGACCTGGTCTAGTGGAAGGTCTCACTGCCCTTGGCAGGGAGCTGGAATGAGATGAGCTATAATGCCTCTTCCAAACCAAAATACTTTGTGATTCTGTGACTATTACAGTAACCCCAAGATCTGTGATATTCTGCCTGCTGTGGTACTTTCCTTCCACTTTGTGAAATTTCTTTCCTGGTCCATAATACAACACACACTACACTAGTGTGAAGAGAGGAGTTGCTGACCTTTTAGTTAACACCACAATAAGGCTCTGGGTCCCAGCTGCGTCTTCACCTTTAATTCTGTTTCCAGCCGGCACACCAAAGCAAGAAGCAGATGGATTCAGCCCCACTCTTGGAACCCAAGATTCACACAGCCAGCCCGCCTAACTCAGTCCTCAATCCTGACTCCAGTTTTTTCTCCTTGCGCTTATTTCCTAGAAATTCAAACCCCACAGTTTCCGGCGGGCGCCCAGCGGATGACACGGCAGCGCAGCCGGGGCACGGCACTCGAGGGTTTCCCCGGCCCGAGAGGCGCCCCGGGCCCGGGCCGGCCCCGCGGCTCCTCCGGCAGGGCGCTATCGCGGCCCCGAGGGCGGCTCCCGCGGGCCGGGGCAGGCGGACGGGAGCCGGGGAGCCGCCAGCGATCCGGCCCCGCGGGGCTCCGGTGCCCTCAGCGTCCCGGCAGCGCGGGCACCCACCTCGTCCAGGAACTTGGTGACATCGTAGATGCGGTTGTGGATGATGATCCAGGTGCTCTGGCTGTTGTTGTGTTTCTGCACCTCCTCCAGCCGGTAGTAGCGGCCTCGCCACGACTCCTTCCCGGTCTCGCTGGAGCCCACCATCTTCCGTTCCGCCCCGCACCGCACGCACCACAGGCCGGCACCGCGCACAGCGCCAGGGCCCCGCCGCAGGCCCTATCACCCGCCGCCACCGCCCCGCCCCTCCCGCCCCGCCGGTTTCTCATTGGTCGAGGGCAATGCCACTCAAAGCAGACAGGCAGCCTGGAAGCTGCCTAGACGCCCGGGGGCGGGACTTTGCCGTGGTGCCCCGCCCTCTCCCGCCTCCCCGCCGTCCCACGTGACCGGCCGGTGGCGGGCGGGGCGGGGCGGGGCGGGGGCGGTGCCGGGACAGCCCCGCTGGCCGCGCTCGGGGCCTCCTTCGGTGCCGGGCACTGCAGTCGCAGCTTGTCTCCTGTCCGCTTCCTGGAGTGGTCACCCCAGCGTTCCCCACTTGGGCAGCGGCGAGCTGCGGGGCTGCCGGTGTGCGCTGCGACGAGCTAATCGCCGACTTGCAACGTAGAACCGCATTGGAATGGTTTGGGTTGGAAGGCACCTTTTCGGTCATCTAGTTCCTATTCCCTGATATGGAGACCACTCGACAAGATTGTTCAAAGTCCGATCCAGGCTGGCCTTGAACACTTGCAGTACAAGAAAGATAAAGAACAGCTGGAGAGTGTACAGCACTGGGCCACAGAGATATTTAGGAGTCTACAGCACTTCTTATGCGAAGAGACACAGGGAGCTGTCAGACTCTTTTCAGTGAGACAGGACGAGGAGCAATGGCCATAAACTGAAAAACAAGAAGTTTCACCTTAACGTGAAGACGTTCACATTGAGAGTGGCACAGATGGGCCGGTCGGGGCTGCCCCGACCTGGACGTGTTCCTGTGAAGCCTGCAGGGGGGTTGGGCTAGGTCATCTCCAGAGGTCCCTTCCAGCCCTAACAATCTGTGATTCTGCGATTCAGGCTCCCCGGGCAGCCTGTTCCAGTGCCTCAGCACCCTCACAGTAAAGATTTTTTTTCCGTAACATCTAAGCTGAATTGTCCTGGTGCCGCTGTGGTAAAGCCGGCTGGCGCCCCGGCTCGGCCAAGCGCTGCCTGTGCCCGGCTAGAGCGCCCTTTCCATGGGCGCACGTAGGGCCGGGCGCGGGCTGAGTTACACCCGGACACCCCGGGGCTCTGGCCGGGCTCTGGCCGGCGCTGTGACCGCCCGAGCACCCCTGCCCTCTCCGGCCGGTGTCCCAGCAGGCAGGGGCTGCCACACACAGGGAAGTCTCACATCCTCACTGATCCCGGCAGGCAGCAGCGCTCAAGGCGGGAAACGCCGCTTTTCCCGCGCAGCCCGTGAGGCGATCCCGGCGGGAGCGCCCCTGCCACAGGCTCTTCCTCACAGCTCCTCAAAACCTCCCGGCTGCCGCACGAGTCCCTCGCCCAGCCTTGGGAGGGCTCCCCTGCGGGGCTTGGAGCGAGGCTTCCCTGTGGCACTGCCCTGCTTCGCTGCCAGGTGGGCGGAGAGCACAGGGAGCAGTGCTTTCCCCTTCTCTCGGGAGGTTCTGTCACCAATCCAGCATCCTGTTTCCCTGCAGTTTAGGCTGAGGTAAAATGTGTTTCCTTTGCTCTGGTCTCAGATGTGTCCGATGGCTTTGTCTGTATTTCAGGCCCCACATCCCCATGTCACATCCATGCGCAGCTTGGGTGCCTCAGCAGCAATAGCCCCATGGACACACTCAGGCGTGATTATAGGCTGGATTTGTGGGGAGATTTTTTGTAGCATAAAATTTAGCCAGTGTGACCTGTCACCCTTCCTCAGAGCTTAACTTCTGCACCCTGAGCCTGAGTGCAGGACAGCTTCGTACTTCATGGAATGTCACCACCCATCCTCAGATCCTGCCTCAACTTTTCAGTCAGCCTGACAGTAAGAGTAGCTGCTCTCCCTCAGATTGGTGTTGTTCCCAGCTTTGATAGAGAAGTTCTTCATTGCGATTCCAGGTTGTTACTGAAAATTGCAAACAGTGCTGCCGAGCTCTGGGATTTCGTTGCCTGTTCAGGCAGAACAGACAGGGATGGCCATTCCCTGACTGATGTTCCTTTCAAGTTCACGTGCTGTGATTATTGGCACGTAAAGGTTCCATTTCTCCCACACACGCAAAGTCCCCTCGAACAGAGGGCGGTTGTGTTCATTTCCCGTGATTTATATCCAGTAGCTCATTCTTAACTGGCAGCTCTGTGTTAACTGCTGCGTTTCTCTTTACCCTCTCCCCTGAAGGGAGAATTCTTTTGCAAGCACTCTGTCCCATTAGCTTTTAAGATGTCTGAGAAGATTTAACTTAGGCGTAATACATCAAATTGTTCCCACAGGGGAGTCATCCTCAAGCAGCAAGCAGGGCACTGGAGCATTGCAGCATGTGTTTTACAACATCTCTGCCACAAAAACCCCCAATAAACATGATGAAAGCCTCGGACTCGGGCTTTCTTTTCCATGGTTGCAAAAAGACAATATTTTTTTCTTTCTTTTTTCTTTTTTTTTTCTTTTTTTTTCTTTTTTTTTTTTTTTTAATTGAACTTTCCCTTGAGCTGTACCTTTTGGAATTCTCTGATGAGGTGATAGTCTTGGCTGGCATTTAAAAAAACCCCTGCTTTTCGTGACTGATGAAAAACATTGAAATATGTTTTCCTTTAAGGGTAAGAAATAAGAAAGCATTATTTTCTTTTAAATGACATTATAAAACACTTACCTTGTGATTTTTCTTGGATACGATGGAAGTTAATCTGTTTAAAGTGTTACACTGTAAAGAAAGCAAAGGAAAATCAGACCAGCAAAGTTATCTTTGACATTGTTCCTCAAAATATGCTTTCAGTTCATAATTATTTTATCAGAATTGACAAAATTGCTTTTTCAGGTGAATACCTGGTGAGTTCATAAAATATGGGATCAAAATATTTATTGCTGTCCTCACTGTGTTGGTGAGACCATTTCCTAAAATTGTGTGAGGGTTTGGGGGCAGGAGAAATATTAAACCTTTTAATATAAAAACCAGCTTTTTGTGGTGTGCAGTGTTCATTTCTGGCTTTCTAACTACCTGTCTTTCTTTGAACGACTTTGATTGGAAAAGGTGATACAGTTAAAAGGTGTATATTTCTTCAAGTAATGAAACGTTAGATTTATTTTTTGTCATGAATATTCTGCCTCTTTACACTGACCCTGGCCTGTGCTGCAGGGCAAAGGAGCCCACCACAGGCACTCAACAAGATGGGTAATATGAATTCATGTTATTCCCATTCACATGTAATTTGTTAGTACTGCATCAAAGGATCATAGTCTTAGTCTGAAATTCTGCTTCTTTGGGTTCTTTTCGTTGGTTTTTAGGAAGTTCCAAAAATGACAGAGTTCCATTGCATGTGCTCAGCTAATATGGAAAGGATCATACATGTACTCTGTATTCTTTTGTCCTTGTCTTTACTCTGAATATTTTGGCTCTTGCAAATAATTATATTTTCAAGTATAATGCGTTATATATGCAAAAAGGATATTCAGCTGTTTTAGCTGACCAAATTATGTTATATTTTCTCTATATTCTTAATCAAAAGAGAATTGATTGTTCATTTACCTAATAACATATAAAGTTCTGTAAACAAACACCTGCCTTACAAATTTTTATTTTTTTTTTAAGACCCAGCTGCTGCTTGGGGGCAATCAACAACATACCATGAATAGCACCAGACACCAGCCTCTGTTCTTTGTCAGTCTGCCTGAGTTGCAAAAACTCTGTGCTGCCACAGTAACACTGAATTCTCAGATACCAGAAACTGAGACAAGGAGTACACAGATAAAGACTTGCAGGTAAAGAGTTTGGAGGGCTATTATTTCCAGAAGCTGCTAGGGGTTGTTATTCAAATATTTTATTAGCTGTACTAGAATTAAGTGTAATAAAACCAGCAAAATGCTTATCACTGGCAAATAGTACAAAATTGTTTAAAATACCTTTTTTTCTTTTTCTTGGGCAAGGGACTTGCTTTCTGTTGGGGAACAAAATCAAAATTATGTTTTAAATTTCACAGGCTAAAACTAAAGAATACACATACTTCAAATTAATAACTGGTTAAAATTAATCTGTGTTTACTTGCAAAGCTGGGATGCTTCATGTTGTTGAGTCTAAGTGAAAAGACTATTTGGAAAGCAGATGTAGACTCCTTAGCATTCACCAAGCCTTATGTTATTCCCTTTAAAAGAAAGGGGAGAAATGAAAAATTCTGCCAAAAGGAACACTTTTGGAGAGCTCCATTTGTGTGCCAAAGCCCTGTAATCTTTGTCTTAGACCATTGTGAGTCATCTAGAGCAAGTAACTTGGACTAATCCAATTTATTCTACTGAACCAATGGAAACTGATTAAAAGTGGAATGTATTGTGCTTGCAAAAGGTAAGGAAAATAAATTTAAGCAGAGAAAATAACATTTTTCATTTCTTTCTCATCTTTTTCATAGACAGTTATTATTCCTGTATCAGGAGATCCTTTCTGCACCTGTTATGGGGACCCTGAATCAAATTTCGGTGGTGATGGCGGTCAGTATCACTGTGTAAATAATATCTGTAGTTACAGCCTGCTCTGCAGATGAGCAGAGTGCACCTCACTCAAAAGAGAGAAGCAGCACTATGTTTTATTGAGGTAACATAAAATTTGACAGAGTTTGATGTGGTCTGGTGGAATTTAGCAAGGTTTTAACAGTGTTCTGACAAGGTTCAGGAAGTTTGATGCCGAGGTTTACCTTAATAATTACACATGGAAGAACTACGAAAAGGAAAACTGAGTTAGAATGACTCAGAGAGAGACCGGAGGTGCAAAGGGTAAAGAGGGCCCTCGTGTGGACACATGAGGTTCAGAGGGATCCCTTTTTGGAATTCCTTCTTGGAGCCTTTGTGTGGCTGTGCCCAGTCTTTGTCTCAGACTTGGTCAGCACTTCGTGCCTAATGGAATTATCTCTGCAGTGTTTATAGTATCTGAGTAGCTGCATGGATTAGTAATTCTTCATAGCATGAATTCAGCATGCTTTCAGTCACTTACTGCAGGTTACAGGTAAGGGGTCTCTTGACCTTTTGTAAGGAAGGTTCTCTTAATTACCAGTATAGAATCTCTAAACTTGAGAGGAGTCCTGCTCAAACCTGCCATGCAGGCCAGCTGTCGTACAGTCTGGTGTTCAGGGAGTGCTCAGATTGAGCCTATCCTGATTTTAATATTTAATGGGTGAAGTAATTGGCTCCTAATCAATGGTATAGGCAAGACATGTGTGTTTGATTTAGTGCTGACAGCTCTTTCTGTAATTTGGTTATCTTGTACTTTTGGGTTTCGGAAAAACCTTTTGAAATATTTTTCAAGACGCCTTCACTCCCTTGTAGATGAGCCAGGGACTTTCCAGCTGGCAAGTTCATCCCAAGGGTGTGAGCCTTGTTGCTTCTTGGTCAGTCTGAACCACAGTATGGCTAGGGGCCAGTTGTATTTGTCACACATACATGTTATGTTTCTCTAAGTGTTTTGTTTGAGGATCAAGGATAAGTAAAAATATTTCATTTAAAACAGGCTTCTCTCTTTGTTCATTAGTGGTGTAGGACAGCTTAAGTCCTTTATTTTTTTTTGATGAAGTGACCTTTTCAGGTGGTGAACTAATCTGTGGGTTGAAATGGACTCAGTTGGTGAATTGGTACCCAGTTCACATGGAGAGAAGCAGGTGCAGAGTTCTGCAGCTTTGTTTTGGGCAGTCTTTGGCTCACTTGTCTTGCTTGTGACTGTATCTTTAGCTAGAAATGAGATTACATTATGACAAATGCCTGAGCTTATTTTAGTTTTCCCCTTTAAAACACAGGATAAAGTGTCTGCTTAACTCTTCCCTTGCATGGTTTTCAAAGGCAAAGTCACTCTTGTACCAGAATTTAATTTATGCTTACTACCAAACCCTTGATTTATTTTTTTTATTGTTACTTTCAGATACCATTTTACAAATCAGGAATATGTCAAGCCTATGTAGAGAGACACGGAGCTACTGTAAGTGCTGAAATATGAGACAGTTCTCTAGGCTGTTACACTTGTCTGCAATTGCTGTTGTCAGAGATGAGTGTTTTTCATAGGCCCTGCAATTTGCACTACAGTAGATGAATAGTAGTAGTAGTAGTAGTAGTAGTAGTAGTAGTAGTAGTAGTAGTAGTAATAACCCCCAACTAAGGGGGGTTTACTAAGGGTTACTAAGTCTGCCCCATAGACAAAGTGTGTCCTGTGAAGGGGGGCATGGTAAATATACTTTGTCAGACTCAATAGCTTTTAGAAGTTTGTGAGCAATACCTCCAGATTTCTCTGCTGCAGTGGCATCCTGCTCCTGCTCAGAGGCATTGGGGACTGACCTCAAGACAACGTTTGGGCCACAGACCTGCAGCTCTCCTGCTGGTGTCATGCCCTTCATTCAGTGGGAATGTTCAAGCAGCTGAACTGTCTCCCCATTCACCTTTGGGTTTGCCCAGCCTGCACAGGACAGTCTCAGGGAAGCAAAACAAAAGCATAGAGAAGAAATGGAACGCCTGAGCTTAACAGCTGATATATTTTTAGGCCATTGTGCATGTGATTTACAATCTTCTAGTATGCAACATCTATGGGGTTTGTGAATGTACGTGTGGATGCACTAAAATTGGTGAGTCAGAAGACTGATTGTAACCAAAGCCAGTAGCTCTCATAATTTATTTGTACAGCCAGCTGGGTGTATCTTCATTTGTTCCAAGAAGTGCAAATGTATATGCAGATTAGTAAGACATATGCTGTTCAAATATGCTTACCTTACAGAACTGCTTCATGTTGATATGTGTGGGTGATCTGTCATTGTTAGGTTTCCCAACACCAAGCAGTTCCTGCATGATTCTTTAGAAACATCCCTCTGGAGGTGTATTACTTAACTCTTTTTAGCCTGCTGTAGTTAGTTTCTTGTCTAATGCTGATGGTCAAGAGAAACCCCTTCAGGACAGGCAGGGAAGCAGAGCTGTTGGGTGAGCAAAGCTGCATTTATCTGCTGTGATTGCCAGAAAATGTCCTGGTGGTGACTCTGACAGCAGAAGTAATGTCAGCTTTGGATGTTGTGCCTATTGCCTGGAGGGAGTTGCATATCTAGTAAAGTACTCCAGAGGGTTCACTTAATCTTTTCCCCAGGTCTATTATCCGCCCTGTGAAAGCATTCTAGGAACTGTTGTGCATCTCACCTTAATGAAATCCAAATGCCTACATCAAATACTGTGCTACCTTCCTCTTGAAGCAAAGCAGATGAAAGATAAACATGTGTGGCACTTACTAGGATTTGGCTCCAAGACGAAGCAGCAGTATGTTTGCTAAAGTTTTGACTGAGGCCTTTAAAAAAATCTGTTAAATTATTAAAAATGTATGTTTCTTTTTGTCACTGTTGTTGCTAGCTGGAAGCACCGCAAACAGTTACTCCAGCCCTTCTCCAAACCTGTCTCTCCTACACACTTACAGCCAGGCTTGCACCCAGATGGAACAAGGCTGGTCACCTCTTGGTGCAAGGTATTTGACTCCCCTCAGTCAGGGATCAAGCATTTAGTTTTCAGTTCTTCATTGTAGTATTTATTTTCCATCATTTAAATTCCATAATTATTTCATTCATTATATTAAATTTTTTCATTCCTTTATCCTATTACTTTTTTTTCTTTATTTGCACTTTTATTGTTTTGTTATCCAAGTTCAATGGCACAAGTTAATGTTCTGAATGGACATTCCATTCACCTTTTCATTTTCTTCCTTATCTTTGTAATAGATCAAATAATTTTTTCAACTGAATGCAGCATACCACATGAAACCAAATATTGTTGGAAGCAGAGTTAGGAGGAAAAAGTGGTGTACAGATTGCTGCCCACTAATATAGCTTTACCTATCTCTCTTTCTTATAGATGTTAATGAATCAGTGAAAAGTTAATTGATATAGGGGATTTTATCTCCTTAAAAGGAACATACTTTCAGCATTTGTGATAGACACAAATAAAACTGTGTGATTTCTCTTTTTCTTTTTTTTTTCACATAAAAACTTTAGATGTATGGTTTAGAAAATAATGTCTGTCTATTCTGTTTATTAAGGGAAAGACTTTTTGTCTCATTCAGGAAGGCAAAATGCTGTTGGTAAGTACAATATTCTGTCAATGGTAAAGTTGAGAGAGCAAGGTAAAGTTAAGCACTTTCCTACTGGTATTACCAGCACAGGGTTTTTGGTTTTCATTCTGAAATAACTTCTGTCAAAACACACTTGGTGGTAGGTAATGTTCTGTCTGTAATAGCTGTCAGCTCAACTGAACCTTTGAAAAATCACTCACAAAGATAATTTTCATACTATTAATCTACAGCTATAGACTGACATTTGTCATTTCAAAGTTATAATTATTGCAGTTAAATGCACTTGCCTTAAATTATGAGTCTTGCGAGTGGTATGAAAGTTCCATAATAATAGATAGGAAAATGGGGAATGGTGACTGTCCAGTATGTACTGTTTGCTGCCCACAAAAATGAAGTCACAAAGCATGCTGGTTAGCTATTGCAAAAATTAAATTAACTTTTATTCCAGTATAAAAGTTAAAGATTACATTTGGCGATATTGGAGCCTAAGTTTGTAGCAGAGATATGTGTTGAAGAACTCAGAGCTGAGTGAAGGTTCTGGAGGTGTGTCCATAAATGCTTGCCTTGCCCATTTAATCTTTCCTATTGACAGCTCCTGGATGGAAAATACTGTGCTGAATGACTCAGTGCAGCAAATGGTTACATTGGTTACATGAACTACATTTGCTTTGTAAATGGGTGTTTGTTTATCAAGGATATGACGATCAAGCACACAGTTGCACAGCCAGACTTGATTTTCTGAGTTACAGTATGACACTAATTCATTATTATTTTTATTTTTCACAGTTAAAATGCACTTAATTTAATTTCTGTGCTCAGAAAGTCTAGCCCTTTGATTTTCAAACACAGCACTTTGACTAACAATTACCTTAAATAAATATTTAGGTTAGCTTTCTGCCTAAGAGATGAGCTGTAATTCAAAACAGGGCATTGTGCTTTTTTTTCTTTTAATTTAGTTGTAGACCTCAATGTGTCAGAGAGACAGCTTTGCATCAGCGTGGAGCCTTGCTCAATTCGGCTGCCACCCCCCGAGGTATATGCCAGTTATATTTTCTATGACTGTGTTTGTTTTATTAATCTTAATCTTCTTTTCTGTTAGGTGACTTCCAGTTAGCATGATGGAGATAGAAGTGCTTATTTCTGATTGCATTGAGACATTACCTATATTTATTGACTATCTGCACAGGTCATAAAAGCATAACATCCGTATTTTTTCTGTATTGATGCATTCTTGCAAGCATTGTAAAATAGATTCAAGGCTAAGAGAACTTTCAAAAAAGCAAACAGAATATAGCAGTGAAGTGTCTTTGTGACTCTAGATTTCCTTCTAGCAGTGTTTTCTAGAGAGATTTCAGTCACACTGTAGTACACAGTTTTGAGTAACAATAGAGCAACTACAGGTGAGTTTCTGCGCCACATTCAAGGTCCCTTTATATGCTTATTATGGAATCTGCTTAATTTCTATGCAGCTTCCAAAATATGGAGCAGCCAGGACTATGCTGCTTATAAGTTCAATTTATGCATTGTTTAAGAAATCATGGTTGAGGTTGAAAACCATGATTTCTTAGGTTATCCTTTTTGACAGCCATGCCACTTGTGGTGAGTATATCCCTATGTGCAGGGCGTATTTGTCAGGCTTGCCGGTTTCTTCTATATTTCTTACAGAAATATTCTTAAAATAAATATTTCTGATCCAAACTCTTCTTTGTTGAAATAGAAGAATAGGGTTTCTTCTGAGACTGGCTTGGGACAGCATAAATATTAAAGCTATCTATAAGAAGCCAGTTCCTAAATTATATAGACCAATGATGGAAAAGATCATGATGTGGCTTTGTTACCAGTTTGATCCTTCCAATACTTTTCTAAAAGAGAAATGAACAGATTTTCTTCTCAGGGAATAAATGCAAACCCTCATAGATAATAGAAAGATAAAATGTTTCTGAAATCTCTGGTTTTGATTGTTCCCTACAGTCAAATTCTGACATTGTGAACAAGTGTGGGTTTTTTTGACTTCTCGGAGGATGAAGCTGCATGTCCCATTAATTCTGTTCCTTGGACACTAGCACATGTTTAGGCCAAGTGACACACACAGTAACTAGAATGTCAAGCATAGGTATCTGATTTGAACTTTTTAAAAACATGCACTGAAATGAGACGGCTCTCAGTTTGAGAAATTCCTTCTATATTCTTATTAAACCATTTTGAATAAAGTTTAAATCTCATTCATTTCAATAAACTTTAAACCTTGTACTTACATGGCTTGTGGAAGTGTAGGCTCTAACATAAAATAGTGTGCAATTTGATAATGGGAAAATCTTCTGAAATAATCAATCTGTAAGAGCTGATGAACAAATAATAATATATCAAGCTTCAGTGTGTCGTGATACACAATTATTTTTGAAATTTTAAAATTTGTACTGCTGTAGAATCATTTGCAAATAAATTTTCTTTTCTGTTTTAAGCTGGGAGATTTTGATATTTCAGCAAACACCGTAAAGCTGTTTGACAGCAATGAAAGCACAGTTATTCAGCAACATTCTATATTAAGTAACTGGTGCTATGTTTTGCCAAGGTAGGAATCTGTTCACATTTCAGCAGAAATAAACATTTCTCAGAATGTTTGCCCTACAAATTGTGAATTTTATGCTAGTGATAAGAACACTTCTGTTTTACAGTCTGTTTTAAAGTCAGGAATTTGTTGTTTTTATTATCTCATTGTTAAGGAAAATAAGAAAAATTAATCAACAAATCATTAATTATACAGTTAAATACTATTTTAATTTTACTAATCTTTGGACTGCTTTTATGGTAAGCAAGAGCATCATTTTTTTGAAATACAATTTTAGCAGAAAGTAAATTTAAAGAAAAAGTATTTCCATCTTTGCCATGAAGTACCTCTATTTTTACCTAAGATTTTTCATTATAAAATAAAAGAGAAGTAATGATGATATTTGCTTTTGTTCTGCATTCACTGCTAGCGAGTGTTGAAGAGAAATGTCACTTGTATTTTATTCTTTACCATACTTCAGGAAACCTTGCTATTGTTATGTCATAAACTAATGAGCTAAAAGTATTAGTCCTCAAAATATAAAAATAATCTCTAAATACTTTAAATGCCAAAAATAAGGGTTTTTTTTCCCTAAAAAGGCCAGTATATTTTAAACTGGATTTTATTGCACCCTTTCTAAGCATCCCTTCTTTACCTGTGCACAGCATGAAAATGGGTCAGATCATAAACATCAGCCACATAATTCCTGAAGAATCTCCTTTCCGTTCATATAAGGATTTTCAGATGCACTGGAAGAGTCTGGTAAGAAACACACACACTGCTTTCATTTTCCCCTCCCTTTTTTGTTTGCCTATTGAGTATGTCCTTGTAATACCTGTTTTTATTTGGTTTATCTAAGTATGGATATATTCTTCCTGAGGATCTTGAAGAGACAAAAACATATTTGAGTGTTTACTTCAAACCAATAGGGGAAAGGTTCTTCACGTATCCTTTCAGAATATATTTGTCACATTTCCTCTGCTACACTTCTAGCAAAGCTCTGCTTTTCATTTTTTGAGTGTGCCACACTTCCTTCTTTCATAATTTCACAGTAGTCAGTAGAGAAGTGTTTTAATAGACAAATTAAAACAAAATGTTTAGTCAAGTCTCGGTCCCAGCATTGAATAATAGGAAGTCAAATAGAACAATTTGCTTCACGGCTTCCAATGTGGTAATGCCACTTTAAATGTGATGTAAAAGAAAGTGTGTAAAAGAAAATTAAATTGTGTAAAAATGTGGCCAACAAAGATTGCTTTTAAAGAGATCTTTCCTGCCAGGAAACACTAGACTAAGGGTTAGTTATATTAGTGTAGTATAATTGTGCTAGAGTCCTGTAACTTTATAAACTTCAGGCCCATGAGTAATTAAATGCTTTTCTCACTATTTTAAAAAACATTTAGGCAAACTCATGTTTTCTTCTCAACAAAGATGATTAATAATTATAGAAATGTAAAGAAACTTGTTATGTATCCCTGAACACTTACTCAGGTACCCTTTAAGTTGCATTCGAAGTCAGCCAGTGCAGTACTTCCCCAGAACAGATGCAGAAGGTGTAGTGAACTCCTTTCTTTCTGACATGAAGAGCAATTTTTCACAGCTATGTGGATTTCCAGTAAAGATGACAAGTAAAGCACTTTATGCTACAAAGGAACTCTCCAGGGCTTCAGTGCATGTAAGGCTTTCTTTATAAATGTATTAATGGCACATATTTTTCATTGTATGAAGTGATCTTGATCATAGTCAGAGCACAGTAAGAGCATGTAACTGTGCTTTTCACAACAAACTATCAGTCCTGTAAAACTTTTAATTACCATATAAGTAAAAGCTACAGTATTTGCCATTGTAAAGTTGTTATTAACATTATAAATACATTAGAAAATGGACTTGGTGTTAATTAGTTGCTATCAGTATTTGCAATTCTGTAGGTTTTTTTTAAACATATCCAGTACTGTCTCAAATCTCTACCATAATAAAAACAAAGACAGTAATAACAGCAATAATAACAGTAACATTATTACAATTGTTGCTGTTACAAGAGCATTTAATGACAGGAAAAGGAGGAATGGCTTTAAACTGACAGAGAGTAGATTTAGATTAGATATTAGGAAGAAATTTTTGCAGTGAGCAGGGTGAGGCACTGGAACAGGTTGCCCAAAGATGTGGATTCTCCATCTCTGGAAGTGTGTGAGGCCAGGCTGGATGAGCAGCCTACTCTGGTCAAAGTTGTCTGTGCCCATGGCAGTGTGGCTGGAACTAGATGATCTGTCAGGTCCCTTCCAACCCAAACCATGATTCATGGTTCTATTATTATTATTACTAGCAGTAGTAGTAATATTACAATTTATTTAAAAATCAAAAGAGAACTGTGTGGACATAAGCATTTTAAAACACTGAAGCTGTAAGGTTTTCTCCATGTCTGGTGATATAAAGGAGGCAAGTAATCAAAACTCCTATATTATTTGAGGTTGTGATGAAGGCTAAGGCTCAAATTTCTTTGGTAGTAGTGTGTTAAAGAAGAAATGAAGTAATTAATTCTGAACAAATAATAGTGACAGAAGATGCAGAGGTTCTAAAATACTATAATCCTCTTTCAGAAAGCAGTTTCTGTTTATGTCTCTCCAGTGATCAAAGCTAGAATGGGTCCTCTGTGTCATCTGCAGTTTTTATAGACATCCAAACTGTCTTTTGCTCAGAATACAGATGCTCTTAGAAGTCTTAAGAGATGAAGAGCTCTGTCAGTCAAACCCTCTGCAGAACCCCTCAAAAGGGGTAGACATTATCCAGCTGGAAAGCACTAAATCAAGATAATTACTGTAATTTAAGTCTCTCTTTCTGAGAAATATGATATTCTAGCATAGATTGTAAACAAAGAACTCGGGGAGGATAAAAAAAACCCCTTAATTTATAGTGACAACTAGATATTGTTTTAAAATATAGTCATTCTAATCCAAACCACAAAATTGTATTCTTATATATTGTGATGTGTATTAGGTTGATGCCATATAGCAATGCATTAGGTGGCACTATCAGATCGTTAAACCCAGTTTATTCAATTTAGCAGCTCTTGATGTGTTGCAGGAAATGAAACCTAAGCATACGAAATTGGACGGTGAGATGGTTTGTGTAGTATCTCTAACGGAGGCTCCTCCAAGAAAACCGGCTTTGCCTGGAATTCCTTCACGGTGCAGTGCGGAAAAGAGCCACTGGATGGAGCGTTTGGTCAATGAGCCAGGAGCACACAGTTTTCTGAGTAGCAGTGAGAGTCCAGGAGGGGTTGGCATTGGAGCCACAGAGAAATCAACGAGCAATAAGCAAATACCAGGCGTACCAGAGTTACCTGCTGCAAAATCTTTAGGAACACCTGTAAACTCAGCCTTTGAATCCACTCTCCCAAAAGTCAGCAAAATTATACCAATTTTCAAAGGAAAGTTGATGCAAATGAATGGAAGGATCACAAATCAAACAGATAGGAAGAAAAAGGAAAGTGCTGAAAGGCATTCACCAATGAAAAGTGTGGGTGTTTCATCTTCTATGCTGTCTGTGCACAAATCCAGCATAACTCAGGTTTTCAAACACATTCAAAATATACGAGTCAAAACTCCTACTGACAGCAATGTCCTTCAGGTAAAGAACATGAAGACACACACAAAACATGGTGCACCCATATTCCTATGGAAAACCCAGTCTAGTGGACAAATGGCTGACTCTGATTTTTCTGAAAGCTTAGCTTCACGTGGGAGTCCAAGTGAAGTCAATCACAAAAAGACAAATTCTCCATTCTTTCTTAAGAATGCTGGGCCAGTGCTTCAGAAATCAAACACCAGTCCATGTCTGAATACACATGAATCTTCTACTTCCAGTGCAAGAAAGGGGAAAAGGTTTACAAGTCAAAATACTACTCAATTTCTTGAGAAACAACACCAGTCAACGGAAGTGCGTTTGCAGATTTGTAAATTAGACAGTGAAATGACAAATTCCAGTTTGTCACTGCAACAAACAAAGAGATCAAATAAAGGAGCTGGGTTAAATATTCATGAATCTGTCTTCAAAGATACAATGTGCATGGCCAAAAGTGAAGGAAACAAAGCAGCATGCCACTGTAAGGACTGTACTGCTGAGACAACCAGTCACCCTTCCAAACCTAACTTGGAACAGGTAGAGTGAAGAGCAGGGCTCATTCTCCCTGCTTCTCACAAATTCAAAAACAACGTTAAGCAATAAAGAGCATGACTTTCCTCATGTTCTACCATCATTCTCAATATCGCTTTCTAAAATTCTACTATTTAACTTAATGCTTTCAGCCACTGCTGCTTTTGTTTTTTCTGAAAGGGAAGATGATTTACTGTGTTTTGTTAAAGAAACACTTCTTTAATTTGAGACTTTTATGATGGGGTTATTAGTTTTCCTTTGTTTTAGACAGTTTGTCCAGGTCTGTGTGAGGTTAACATGGTGACATTTTTTTGATGTTCAATCTCTCTCCACATAAAACCATATTAATGGAATAATTCCTTCCTCCTGGAAGGAATCTCAAACCTCATCAATTGTGTAGTGCTGACAGCAGTTGTGTGTAAGGCATTGTGCTGTTAGACAAACATGGAAGTTTTGTAAATACAAGTTTAATTACAGTTTCACAAAAAGCACAAGTTGCAACAGGAAAAAAATCCCACTGGACATGAGGAAAAAATTCTCAGTGTGAGAACATCTTGTCAGCTACTAGAACAAGTTGCAGAGGGAGGTTTTTGGGTTTGTTAGCCTTCCATATTCTCAGAACTTGACTGAATGCAACCCAAAGCAAGGTGATCTGTCTTTGAAGTTAGCTCTATTTTGAGTAAAAGTTATGATTAGGTGACAGCTAGAAGTACTTTACACCTAATTTTTCTGTGCTTCTCCCAGCATTTCAATTAAATAAATAGTTTAGCTGATTTCAGTGCAATTTTTTTGTAAGGATGATATTCCATATATTGGGTACATGGATGAAATGTCTTGGGCTTATCATGTTTTTCATCTATACAATGTAATTTGGTGGGTTATCTCAGCTTTGTGTGATGAGGGCACCTTTTGAAAAAGCAGGTAATTTTAAAAGTTAGTGATCTTGTTCAGAATGTTGTGGAGTGTTTTTCTAATGAAGGTATAAACTTCTGTACTTTTAGGTGATTACATGGAACCAGTATCTGACATGCGAAACCCTGACCTCAAAACCGACTTTGCCAGTCAAGGAGAGCAACATGGAAGGATCTGTAAAGAAAAGTTGTGCCAGAAGAAGACAGGTAAACCCACACACACACATACACTCCTTAATCCTGTCCAGAAGGACTTGAATTAAGGGACAAAAAAAAATATTTAAACATTTTTAGTTCCAATTAAAATGGGCAGGCTAAGAAATCTTACTGACCTGTCTGGATGAAATTAACCTTAACCCGGATAAAGGTATCCGGGGTATGATACTGTCACTTGAAGAGTTCATTTCAAATGTTTGTCTCCAGCAAAAGATGCTGCTGAAATGTTTAATGATGTTACTGTTTCTGAAGCAGATTTTCTGATTCTACAGAAAAGTCTTATCCTGCCCAATATAACTCTGGGCATTCTCAGTGGCTCTGTGAGATTTTCATCTCAAGGACTTGAATTTAGCAACGTTCTGTAGAAATGACTTTTTGTTTTGTTATGCTTTTTAAGCCAAGTACAAGGCAATTCTGGATGTTTTAACTGTAATTAAAGGAACACAGTCTGTGCAGATCCGAAAAGGCCAGTGCAGCAACCCCAGGGGCCTGCTGCAGGAACACACTCACACCCCAGAGCTGGAGCTGCTGCAGGGAAAAGAGGAGTCTGTGTGGGAAGCGCCAGCCCAGCTGCTCTGAGCTGGCCCCATCCAAGTGCAGCTGGGAAAGGCCCTTCCACAGGGCCACAACCGAGGCAGTGCTTACAGGGCCAGCACTGCAGTGCTACAGCAGTACAGTGTCTCACAAAGAGAAGAAAAACTGCAACTAAATATAGCTGTTTATAGGAATAACAACCCTAGGGGTCTGGGTATTGAGGGGAGACTTCCACTACAATACAAATTAAGTCCTTTGCCTACCACTGGGAATGACTCAGGGACACTAGGGCTTGTGAGCATGGAAAGCTTGTAACTGCTCTGGCAGCGCTGTTGGAATGGGGAAGGGGCACTGCCCTGCCCTAGTCAGGACTCACAAGTGCCCAATGCATTCCTCACTCTCCAGGCAGGCTGAGAGTAGCACAGGTACCTGCCTGAGCCCTGCAAGCTGCTTTTGGGAAGTGTCAGGAACACAGCAAGTTCTCACTGCCACTGCAGTGCTGCCGCTGCTGGACTCAAGAGAGGGGGATGCACAGTTCTCAGGAAGTTTCATTGGTGTGTCAGGAATAGGAAAGAGACTTATCTGTTAATTGGCATCGGGATGGACTCTCTGATGCTCATTAGGCTGATTCCTCCTGTCCCCAGATTAAAATATGATGGTGCTAATTTGGGACACTGGTAAACACATCTCTGAAGAATCAGCCTTTGTCATTACTGATCATCAGAAATGATAGCTGGTTTTGAAAGTCATGGTTACCAGCATGTAAAGGGTATTTTCAAAGTAGCTGTGGTCCTAATTATTTAGCCATTGTACTTATAAACAGACTTCAAGTTATTTATATTGGAAAACAGAAACTTTTAATAATTACTTCTTACTCAACTAAGCATTTCACTCAGAAACAATTTTTTTAGTTGAACTTTTAGCTTAGTTTTGCTGCTTCATTTGCTTTATTGGCTTTTGCCCTTTTCTGTTTTTCTTGTTTTTGTAAGCAGAAAGAAGAAGGTTATTCAAAGTTAAAGAGAGCCAAAAGAAGTAAAACTTCTACTTAAGGTGTTCTGGAGCATTGAAAGAAAACTCTAGGTACGTTTATTAGAAATTTAAATATTTTCTTTTAATAAAATAATATTGCATGTCTGTAATAGTTCCTGTTCTTTTGGATCATGATGATATCAGCTGTCTAGAAAAGAATCACTTTAGTATAGAAATGGCTTCTAGAGCAAACTGATGAGGTGACTAAATTGCAAATAAAGCAATTGTACTTTTTTTGTGAAACAAGCAATGTAAAAAAAAGGCATTTTGTAACTACTAGAACTTAGAGTTTGACATAAATTTGTACTTTGAGTGGCTCATTTTTCTCTCAGACTAAAATAAGCCTGGTTTTTGGGCTCCAAAGTTTACCTTGAATCTGAGCTGAAATTAAAACCAAAAACCATTGAAGTGGAGCTGTGTATATTATTTGATATCACTACAAGAAATGTGGCTAAATGCTCTTGTGTTGCCGAGATCTAATCACAGGACAAAATTGTCTGTCATAAAAACTGAGTAAATTTAGTTTTGTGACAAGATATTTCAGCCCACATTGTGGGTGGTTGTCAGTAATAGTCTTGCAGGATAAAACAAGCTTGTCCTTTGAACATTCCTTTGAATACCAAGAATACAGCATTAGGACATACATAAGGAGCTCACCAGGTTTAAGAACCGAATGCCTATCACAAATTATCAGTAGTAAAAGGTACAGGAAAGAACAGACGGTACAGTTTGCTGTTTCAGAGATAAATGGAAGTATATTTATTCAGATTGAAATACTGATGGAAGCAAGATGATCACACAGAGCAGCACAAAAAAATGTACATTGTACAAAGCAAATAGAAAGACAGAGCAATAAACTTACAAAATGTAAACTGTACATCTTTTAACCTGGCTTTTAGCTTCAATGGAAATGATTACATTGGACATTTGGTGGACAAATGTGCATTTTGTCTCAGAGATGCACTTCATGTCCTTCCTCTCCTTATTGGGATATATTTCCTCCAGTGAACAAATAAATCAGTTGTCTGCTTTTCCTAAAGAAAGTCTCTGGTATGGATGGAAGCTTTTCATCTCTGGCCTTCACACTGATATTCAGCATATCCCATCCCTGGGTTTAGCATTTAATCTTTCCTGCTTCAAGCCAGGCGTTCAGGCCTGGTCCTTCTTCAGAGGTGATCTGTTCTAGTGATCAGCACACATATCCACAGGTCCAAAGTCTGTGGCTTTCACTGAGGATTGATGAGCAGAAGTAGTGTATCTGTGAATGGTCAGAACTCTACTTATTTTTAACTCTGACACTCTGATTTTATTTTTTTTCTTATTTCTGAGTTAAATGCCACAGCATCAAGTTGATCATGGTAGATAACGCTTAAAGCCCTGAGAGAAATCAGTGTTTTCCATACAGTGTTTAAAATATGATTTCCAAGAATCCCACTGATAAGGGGTCTTCATTGGTGTTGATGATTTAAAAAGAAAACTAGAGCTAGAACAACTTCTGCTGTTGGACTCTTGCCTACAGTTTTGATTCTGAAAAGCTGGGCTCTAAATTCCTACATTATGTATTACTACACATGCATTCAGAGTGCATGTTTTCATTTGAACACTTGGGAATTACTTGTGAGTTTTCCAATTTACTGTGTAGCAAGATTTATGTGTGAGAAGTCCTTACACTGGAATTCAGTGATGTAGTCAGCAGGCAGAACTTTGTTCTATAATTCATGACCAAAAAAAAACCCCATTTTTTACAATTATTTTGCAAAAAGGGTTAGTTTTTATGACTCATGTGCCAAGTTGCACAGCCTCTTGACTTGTCCAGGAAATCACAGCATAATCCTAATTTTTTTCTTTGTTTTGTTAGAGCTTGTTAGTAAAGCAATGTGAGAGAAGTATTTAACATTTTAAGGAGCTGAACATTTGACTCTAATACTAACAGTCTCCATGCTTAGTTCTTTATTAATAAAAGTCACCCTATCATTTTCAAGGTCACAAACAACTGTGAAAGGGAAATTTATTTTTTAAGACAAATCAGAAGAACAGAGCTTCCAAAGCACAGCACCTACTGCTACGGAAAGATGTTTTTAAAGAAGCATTTGCAGCATTGCAATTGTTGGTGGAAAAACAGACATATTAAAAATGTCAACTCTGAGGCTTCCAAACTTTTTTCCACTGATCTGCAAAACTCTCTCTGTTGTTCTGCTCCTGTGTTGCAGTGAGTGAGATACTACTGACCTTTGGTTTCAGATGCCAGATTTCATTTAGCAAATGGGAAGATACAAATTCATCGCAGACAATAACAATTACAGGATTTCACCTGAAAGTATTTGCTGCTATTATTGTTAGGATGTTGTGTGAATATAATAGTAAGGTAGGAGGTCCACACCATTGGAATTATATAAAAAGTTTTCAGCAGCTTTGGGCTGAGATCTATTGCACTGTTTCTTCTAAAAGGTGCATCCCTCAAGCCAACATTTAGGAATTTATCTTGTAATTTGAAGGCTATTCTATAGAAATTTCCACAAAGCTATCTTTCAAATGTTTTCTTCATGGGAAATAGTAGCTAAAATAATATTTTTCCTATGTAGTTTTCGTTAAAAAAAAGATTGTGAAAATGTTCAATCTTTCAATGAGAAAGCAATTTCTTTTATGATGGGGGAAAATCTGCTACTCAAATCTAGTAGCAGAAATAACCTTTGGACTGTGTACATCAGTAGGTTGTTGGGACCTCAGTACCTAAAAAGAGTTGCTATTGTAATATTTTTCTCTTTTCCTGTCCATTTTCCATTTCTATGGGATTGATTCAGGTTAGAGCTTAATTTATTGCATGATTGACCATTTATAAATGCTAAAGAATGGTATCTTAAGATTCCATCTCTTACTTTCTTGTAGAGTTAAGAACATGGTTTAGCTGCCTGACCTCAGCCAAAGGTTGAGAAGGTGTGAAAAGACTTCTGCAACAGAAGTTCCTTCTCCCAACACCACAACTGACTGTGGTATTTTGAGGGCTTTAAATTTAAAAAGCCAGGATCTAAGAGAAAGGATAAATATCCTTTGTACATATATGTACATAATACCACATATTTATGATGGAGAGAATTCTTTCTTGTTCTGTATAAAAATGCAGACATTTAATTTGAATGCCCTGAATCCAAACTTTGTTAACAGAATGCAAATACAGATGTGGGATTACAGCAATATTTTCTTCCTTCATATTGGCCATAGGGCTCTCATTTGTCTTTTGTTTTCTTCTATGATGTAAACTTTTTCTATGTTTTCCTCCATTCAGGTTCCCAAGAGGTCAGTAACATACTTGAGAATCTCTGAACTTTGTGTATTTTACTGTTCTTCATTGGTAGCTGTTTCTGGAAGAAGATTTGAGGGTTAAATACAGTCAAGTGAATCCATGTATCATCAACTTTTCAGACAGTTCAGGTTAATAAGCCCCTAATGCATTTGAAAATTTGACTAAATTGTTTAGTTTTTTAATCCCATTTTGTATGTTCTGCTATTGCTTACACAGTTAATCATTCTTCCAAATTATATTGTTGTTTCTAGTTGGGTTTTTTAAGATAAAATATTTAATTCTTTGTTACAGTGTCTGGGCCAGTTTGATTCATCAGTAAAACATTCCCAAATAAGTTTTCCTTGTCAAGTCAAATGATTGAAAAATAAACAATTTTATTCCTACGGGAATAATTTAAAGGCTGGATTTGACTCAAGCTTCATTATTTTGTGTTGGATTTCTTGATGACTTTTCAGATATGAAACTGCTCTGTAAAAGATGTTTTTAAGTTTAATTGACAACCCCATTCTTCAGGAGTCCATAGAGAACCTGTAGTTGCCCTTTGAGAACTTTGTTGCTGTAAGTGTGACTTCAGCGACCTACTTCAGCCTTATATACACATACACAAGATTGTTGCCTCATAATCACTGCTGTGAAATGAATATTATTATGTTACCTGGAAAATAAGAATCAAATGTCACACCACCTCCTAAACTCAAATCTTACAGAACTGTAATTTAACACTCGTTTTGGACATGCATTTGCAAATCTTTTTTTCTAAAGAGTTTGATACAATGGAATTTTATGCCCTTTATGAAACTTTTTTTTTTTAGGTTTATGTTGCAATAGTTGTATTTCTCTTCACTTCATTTTTCCAAGCTGGATTTTGTCCTACTACTGTGAAAATATATGTTTTGTTTTGTTTCTAACTTGAATGGTGACTGTCAACATAGCTCTAATTTCATGGTGCCAGTGTTTAAAAGGAAGTGAGCTTTTCAGCAACGTCACTTTCTCATACTTATACAAAAAAAAACCCCAAAAACAAAACCAAACCTAGTCAAGACAAATAATCAAAGAAGTTAGTGCAATATGCTCAGCAAGAAATCAAAGTCTATTTACCTTTTGTCTGGAAGCTGGTATACAAGGCTACTTTTCAAATGCTGTGGTTTAGTTACTTTTCATAGGTTTGACTGTAAGTAACTGATCTTTCTCCTGTCCTACAGAGAAAAGCCTGTAGATTAGTTGCATTTCTGCCATGTTATATAAATTAGTGCTTTGCTTGATCTGCTTCCTATTGTTGCTTTTAAAATGCTGCTGGTTGCCAACGTTTGTCTTGTATTATCACAGAAGTAATTTTGCACTATTTTTGCATTTTCAAATGTTGATGTCATTTTGTGTTATCTGTAATGAAACTGAAAATACAAAAAAAATTTATTTACCTCAGCTCCAATGTGTTCCATTTAAATAAACTGTTGAGTTACTCCTCTGTGCTAAATTGCCAGCTACTCCCTGGTCTGAACTGTGGGGAAGAACCCTGTTACTCCACCCACCCACTCCTGGTAAGTGCATGGGAAGGTGTTGATAGCGAGTGGCACCACACAGGGTGCAGGAGTGGTGGTGATGGAAATGCCACAAGTGGGAAGGAGGGATTCGTGCTGGGAATGCCTTGGGAGGATTTGGTGATGCTGAAGGGACCTTGCTGCTGCCTTGCTCTTCACTGTTTATGTGTAAGAGCCCACCTCAGTTTCTGCTTTTAATCAGTTCTCACTGACTGGGCAGAACACCCTCACTTCTGGCAGGTGCCAGAACCTGTCAAAGCACAGGAGCCCTCAACATCCTGGAGCTTCCACGTGTGATATCTGCAGGCTTGGTTTCTCAAGGTTAAAGAAAAAGACTACTCCTCAGGTCCCAAAATATATAGATGTACATAGGAACAGGTGAAAATGTAAAAGGTTGAAACAACTCCCAGGTGTGAGAAGCTGGTGAAGAGGTCAGCTGGCAAAATTATCACTTGCCCACTGACATCTGATGGGTTTTATAGTGTTCTGTAGCTTTGCCATCAGTTCTCAAATCATCTGATTCTCTATCTAAGTCGATTCAGATTTACATTTGCCAAAGCTTTCTTGGGCCTCTGTATTAGAAGATTCAGCAAATATTTGTTGAGTTGAAATATTCATGATGAGTTCACAATATTTAGTAAATATGCATTTCCAGAGAGTGATCTTTCCTCATGTGTGTTCCTAAGCTGACTCTGTTCTTATCCTCCCTCGTCCTCACAGATGTAAGCCAGGGGGAATTTTTATGTACTTAAAATTGGCGTACACTCAAGCCCTCTGTCAAATCTCAGTTTAAAAGTTTACAGATTATTTTATAGGTATTTATAACTACAGGGAAGCTTGCTGTTAATTTCCTTTGGTGCCAGCTGCATGCCAGCTTCATACCAGATTGTGGTTCAAACCAGATGGTTTAAAAATAGTCAGATGAAGATCTCTGGAAGTATTGTGCCACTGTATCACAAAGTTACTTAGCAAACACAGAACTTTAAGAACTTTGGGCTGAATGTTTTGTTGCGCCAACCTGCTCATCATATCTTAATGGAGAACCAGTTACTGGAGAATAGTGGCATCTCCTGAACTAGTTCAGCAAAGCATCTTATCCCAGCCCTAAAAACCATACAGTATTCTTCTGTCTCTTGGCAAATCTGTGTGATTCTGTTGACCCATGCACAGCACAGAGCAGCAGCTCAACCTCTCAAAAAATTGAAGCCAGGATGAGCAAGTCTGTTTTCCCTCGGATCTGTGCAGAACTCGGTGCAAGCGCTGTACATCTTATCCCCCAGGGTAGTGTTGGAATCTGGAACAAGGCAGTCCAACTTTGCTGGAAAATATGTGAGAACTGTTTTCAAAGAGCTTACAGTTCCACCAGGAACACACGTAGCTTCTTGCAACCATTTTTTATTGTCCCAAACAGTGACAACAAATTTCTTATTTAACCCAGTGTGTAAAAGGGATTTAAGCTTGTTCCAGTGGGAGAAGTTCAAAAGTATTGAATGCTAATATGTCTGATCTTCTTGCAGGAAGCTCTTTGCCTGGGATTAAATAATCACTTTCAGAGAGACACTTCTGTTCCATGGTGTTAGCAGCTAAATATGTGTGTATATTTATATATAAACATGCACACACATATCTGTATGTATTAGAGCACATGTGTGAAAATGCACATACATACATATGGCTGTGCTTCATTAGAGAAGTTTAAAAAATATGCTGAGTGTGTGTCATGTGAAAAATGTTATTCTAGTACAGACAGTTCAGATTGGGCAGCAGCCTTGGGAAGTTCCCTGTTGCCAAGTGCCAGGGGGTGGTGCAAGAGGGATAATTTTCATCTTATTTCCCTGATTCCCCTGTCCATAATACAAAATTTGATTTGCAATGACAGGAGTGGCTGCCAAAGCTTAGCTGGTTTTCACCACACTGGGCTTAATTAAATACTGTTAAACCATCAGCTGCTATCTAAATAAATCAACAGTAGGAGAATGTGCTGGTAGCTGCAGATTGCAGAATGGTTATGGCATGAAATCTTGGGTGATGCCAACCCAGTAGTGAAGGTAAAACTTTGGCTCTCCTCTGTGTGCCAGGACCTGCCTGTTCCAACACTGGTCTGAGCACTGCAGGTGCCTGGGAGTTGAAAGTGGTCACCTGGCTGGGTGATCCAGAGCTGAACTTCAACAGAAATAAGCACAAAGCATGTTGCTACATGCTTCTTAACTTCTACAGTTCAATAAAATGCATTTCCCCTAATTATGCATAGTATCACAGCACAGATTTTGGCAAGAAGGAACATTTGTCTTGCAAAGCAGTTGGCCACCTGTCTCAGTGCAGCCAGTGAGTACCAGGGGATGGTGACCAGCAGGTTGAGGGAGGGGATTTTCCCCCTCTACTCTGCTCTCATGAGACCCCACCTGGAGTGCTGCATCCAGCTCTGGGCCTACCAACACAAGAAGCAAGTGGATCTTTTGAAGCTGGTCCAGAGTAGGGCCCTGAGGATTATCAGAGTGCTGGAGCATCTCTGCTATGGGGACAGGCTGAGGGAGCTGTGGTTTGTCAGGCTGGAGGAGAGAAGGCTCTGGGGCTTCCTCACAGCAGCCTTCCAGGGTACAAGAGAGAGGGAGAGGGGCTGTTTACAAGGGCACAGAGTGATAGGACACAGAGTAATGGCATTAAACTCAAAGAGGCAGGTTTAGATCAGATTTAGGAGGCAATTCCTCACTGTGAGCGTGGTGAGGCGCTGGAGTGGGCTGCCCAGAGAAGCTGTGGGTGCCCCATCCCTGGAAGTGTTCAAAGCCAGGCTGGATGGGGCTCTGAGAAACCTGGTCTAGTGGAAGGTGTCCCTGATGATCTTTATGGTCCCTTCCAAAGCATTCTGTGATTCTATGAAATCAGCTAGAACTGCTCAGTGCCAACGTGTTTTCCAGAATAAAAATAAGAAAGGTTATTCTCCTGAGAGGTGCAAGCAAGAAACCCCTATATCCACACATCCAAAAAAAGAAATGTACCCATTTAATTTTTTGTCACCTTTTTTATTACATTACGCAGCAGAAATATTTTTATTGCAGTTGAAGCTTCACATCTCTGGGATATTTCAAAGCACATGAGGTAAATGAAACTAAATTAAACCTCTGCTGAAGAGGGAAAAAAGGGGTGGTAAATCATAATTCAAGAACATAACATGTAGTTCTTAGTCTTCAAAATAAAAGAAAAAATCAGAACAATAACTTCATTTATATTCCATTTATACAATGGAAAATAATACGTGAAGAATTAAAATGGAACCCTGGTAAAGCAGATAACATTTTGCAGCTTACTGTGCAGCTTTTAGTGTGTGTGGCCAGCACTGTAAAGTACTGAAGTGTGTGTAAATTCAAACCTTGTTAACCAGAAAAACTCTTGTAGCTCTCCTTGTATTGCAAGAGAGACTTAAGTAAGGCTCAGTTCCATAAGTTTGTGTTTTCTGGAAGTTTGGATGCTTTGAAGACTGACAAAAGCTTTTCATTGTATATCAGATTTTGCTGCTCCTGTAGGAATGCCCTAAGTAAAATGCCACTCAAAGTGATCACATTGTCCCAGGTTATTACTTTTCAGTCTCATACTACTAGTTGAATACTCTGCCACTGCAGATTTTATATAAATTTAGAAAGAATAACAATAAAATCCAAAATCTGCCCATGCAGTGAAATTAAATGCATTCCAGTAATGGAAAACACAAAGCTCCCAATACCTGGGCACCCAGCCAGCCCAGCTTGGCATTAATCATACGTATTCATTAATTCCCATTTAGTGATGAGTCCATTGATGCTGGCAGTATAAGTGCACACAGTATGAGCCACCATTCGGCTCTGGAGGGAAAAACAACACCAGTTTGGGGATTTCATGTGCACTGGGAATACTGGATAAGCACACATCCCTTGGCCACTGGCATGCCTGCATCTACTGAAGTCTGAGGCTGCAGCTGGGTGTGGGGCGCTGAGCCACACTCCCTCATGCCCTGCACTCCCCTGGCACAGCCAGATCTGCTGTCCTTTGTACCAGAATGACAATTTTACCTATTTTCCCTATTTTACCTATTTTCCCAAACCTTTTATGGGCTGGAATGAGCCAGCTGGGTGGGAGTGGGCAAGAAGTTGAGTTAAATCACAGAGACACTGGTTTAGAAAGCTGATTTACATGTTTGATATATGACTACAGAGATCAATTTATTTTAAATTACTTAAATTAAAAGGCTAAAAGCTACTTATTTGCTGCAATTTCAGTTAGTGATAATAAGCCCGAGGGAATTTGTTGTAACAATTATGCTGGGAGTTTCAATACTCTGAATGCCTTAACTTTTGCAGCTTTATGGTGAAAAGTTCTCATCTACTGGGATCTTTTTAAATATTAATGGAAATTTTAACATGTGCTATAGAAAAAGATTTCTTTTGAAATATTTGGGCTTTTTCCAAACTTCAGTTTAAAAAAATATATTTTCATGCTATTATCTGGAATTTTAAACCCAAGATGCAGATCTAACGCAGTCATATTGACAACTGGAAAGGAGAAGAGAAATCTCACAGAAGGTCTCTGTAGATTAAATAGAAAAAGGTAAAGAAGAAGGAAAGTTTTTTGGTGAACTAAGCCCTGCCAAGGGGGAATACACCCCCTGACTGAGTTCCTGCCTAGCTGGAATCTCATCTGAACCTACTGAGTCGTCATTGGCAATGAGAGCGCATGGAAAGCATGCATCATTAATTTTTAAGAGAGCTACTGTTAGAAGAAAACGATCAGACTTTGTGAAGAGTGTAATAGACCTGTCAGGGCCACGTTTTAACTCCAGAACATTTTTATTTTCATGTCTCCGAAGAGTCAGTATCTGTTTAAGTTACAGCAACACTCATTTATTGTGCAGTTTCACACAGTGCCCAGGGGAAATTTGATGCAAAGTTTACCTCCTTTGGTTCAACTGCACATGCCTGCTACTGCATAATCAGGGCAAGTATTTTAGAATAATTTTCATTTTCAGATGTAACAGTCACATAAGCTCAGAAAGTCTGTAAAAATTTGAGACTCATTGACTCATAAATGGATGTGGTACTTGCAGTTCTGATGAGCTTATACTCAAGCAGGACAGACACACTTTTGGAGGCACAGACTATGGACTGGAACAGAGAGCTGGTGAGTATCAAAATTTACAACTGGTTCTGTGTCATAGTTCCCATCAAGTTCTTTGCACATTTAATCAAGTCTCCATTTATTATTATGGTGGTACTTGCATTAAAGGCAATTAATCAATCATACCGAATTCTGTATAATTTTTGTCACTCCTCTCTCCCACCAGTTTGTGCTTGCTCAGTCCAAAGGTGCAGTTCTCTGTCTCCATCCAAATGAGGATCTTCCCACCTCTGCCTCGTGAGCTACAATGTGCTTAGAACTACAGTGTGAATAATGCACATTGGGATTGCTCTACAGAATGTAATTAATGGGGCTGGCTGTCATTCCTAGTGAGTCATGTTTGGGCCAGTAACAATTTTCATATGGTTTAGGTTGCTCAATCTTGCTTAATCAGACAGTCATGATTAAATGTATTCAGAGCATCTGAGCCAGGTGTCTTTGAAAAGGAAGTTTAACAAGAATTGAAATAAGCTTTATTTTTCCTATTTTGGTCTTTTGAGATTGAGGTTGTTTGTTCATCACCAAACACATTAGATTTCTTTTATCTTTTCCTTCTAACATTTCTTCTTGGAGGGAAAAAATATATTTTTACTTAAAACTGTGAGTATAGGTATGCAGCTCATGTCTTTGCTCAAGCCTTTTTTATCCTTGGTCTTTTTGCACCAACTTCTATTGCTTGTGCTGACAGTGTGTTGTCTCATAAAGCTGCCAGCTCCCATTTGTGATGATGTTTTGCTGCTCTCTGCTTTTCCTCTGTTCCCAAGTGGGTCACCCACAACTGCAGTTCCTTGGAGTGTCCCTGCCCAAGGTGTCCCTGCCCCAGGGTGTCCCTGAGCCTGCCAGCACCTCTCTGACCAGGAGTGTCAGCCCAGCTATGCAGTTCCAACACCATCATCACCCGTGGGCAGACATGCCTGGGATGGCGGGGCTCTCAGGCACTGTGACACGGCTGCAGCCCTGGCCAGACAGCAGCACTCTGCCTGCTGTGCCTCAGACTCCCCTTGGATACAGTATGAGACAAGATTTTAACACAAATTATCTTTGTTTAAATGCAAACTCTTTGCTTTAAAGTGCTGATCCCACTTGGAACTCAGGCTCTGGCCAGCTGGATGCCTCCCATAATGTCCTGATGCCCATCCCTCCTTTTTCCCATCTCAGGCTTGAAGAGATTATGCAGTTTGGTCGATGGTGCTACATGAGTTGCATGGAGATGATTCCCTCCCAGGCCAGGGAGGGCCCAGGACCAGCTAATTCTGTCTGTGAGTACATGCCAGAAATCTATTTGTGAGCAGCCCAGAGTGTCCCAGAAAACCAGAGAGCACCAGCTTCTCCCACAAGGCCTGGTCTCTCCCACAGTCTTATTCCAACCTGATGTTTTCTTAGCTTCCCAGACAGAAATCTCTGTCACTGATCAGTGTTTTCTTACCCCTGTCTTGGCTTCCACAATTGTATCTGTCCAAACAAAGATCCAGGGACGACCAAGAAGTTTTCCAGGTTTTTACTCTTTCAGTATTTACTTTGAAGAGACCTCTGAAAGAGAGAGTTTGAGACATGTCTTTTAGAGCACTGGTTTTTTCCAGCATGCAAGATTAAGGGAATGTGCTGCTGATTTCAGGCAGATTATGTTCTTTCCCTGGCTGCATCACAGCCTTTCTTCCAGCTCCTACAGCCTTCCATGCCCAATGATCTGTGATCACTGCCAAAAAGTATGTTCCTCCAGTTGTGTATCTGGATATCTGGAAGCTGATCCTCTAGCATCCCAAGATGAGGTGACATGCCAGCACAACCTCCCCATCCCTGCCAGAGCTAGACCTGGCACAGAAACCATCTAACTTAATGAGGTAAATGAAAATAAATTAAACCTCCACTGAAGAGGGAAAAAAGGGGAAAAACCTCTGCTGAAGATGGAAAAACAGGAAGGTTTGTGGTGGCTGTGCTGCCTGCACAGCTTTAGGAAGTACCAGTGCTGCCCTGCGAGCAGGTGCACAGAGGGCATGAAAGGCTTAGAAATCCCAGAGGAGCTGGATCCATAATTGGCACTCATAAGTAGCCCTGCAAACAGCTAGTTTTCCATACATAAGATTTGGACACAAACTATTCTTAGTACTTGGGGAGTACACTTTATTGCTTAAAGTTTGTGATTAAATGGGCAAGAAAGTTCTCATGCCCCTTTGTCTCCCATTCATCAGCATGGCTGCATCAAAACTAAAATAAATGACCTTAGAAAGGAGAACTTTATGTTACAAAAGTACCCTTAAAGAATGTATGGAAAGCATGTGAATATTTCTGAAATACGATGAAAACAAAACCCAGATGACTGTAAGAGGTTGAAGTAACATTATCTTTTCTTTATTCAACCCAACCAGAGTTTAAATCTGCTGCAGGCAGTCTTTAGAAATAGCACTTAATGCAATGCCAGAGCATCCTGCAGAAAAGGTACAGCACATTAATGTGCATGGATTACCTTTGATTTTCTTTAGCTCTGTGAAAAGGCTTCATTAGACAACTGCACTAATGGTAATTGTGTAATTGATCCATTCACAACAATTACTTAAGTGCATTGTTGTTCTTCCATGGTGGAGAACAAAAACAAGAAGTTAGGCCATTGAAGCAATTATTAAAATAAATCTTGGCCAGTTTGATTTGTAGGGGTCTTTGAAACTTGAGTTATAAAGATGACAATAGCTTTCAAGAGTAGTTCTTGAAGAGGCTGTTTTTTAATACTTTTACTTTTCCTGCCTTTGCCCCTGGGCTCTGCCTGATTTAACATCTCTGTGGGCTCTGAGGTTGGTGGATTGTCTTAGATTGTTGGCATGTCCTTATCTTGCCGTCCTTGCCAACCCAGCCTGCAAACACAGAGCCAATGGATCCACCCCACAACAGTGGTGTTGACAGGGCATGACATTGGCAGTCCTTGGGGACTCTGAAACAGAAATATTTCAGTCAAGGTAGTAAAGCATGTCCTAGCACTGAGAGCAAAACTTCAATCTGTTCCAGCTGATGCAGGCACAGAGTTTTTAATTCTTCTATCTACTGTATGCTTAGCATTTTTGAGTAATTCCTCTTTTTTCTGGGTATCTGAAGACTAAGTTTCTCTGTCCATCCTGATTTCAGAGTATTTTTTGCAGAGAAGAAACAGCTTTCCAATGAAAATATAGTCATTGAATGCCATGACTGGGTCATTAAGGGAATAAGTTTTGTTAGCGATAGGTGAAGCTTTGAGTTTTATTTCATTCTCTTTAGTCAGACTGTCATCTGGAGTTTCTTTTGAGTTTTCAGTACTGTTCTGGCCTACTCCTTATGTAGAGGATTCCTCTAACTTCATAAACAGACACTTGAGGTAGAAGAGAATGCAGATGTTTTTTATACAATGCAGAAGAATAAATACATAGTTGGGGTTTTTTATTTTGTCAGTTCTCAGTAATATCTGCCTAGAGAAACATTAAAATAAAACCACATGTTTATAGAGCACAATGTCTTCTAAAATTCTGTATAAAACACTAATCTGCTGTGGTTTCTTTTTCTGGGTTTTTTATTTCAATTCATTTAAATAAATATGCAAAGAGTCTTTCAATTAAAAATGCCAACAAGCACCCTTGCAGAGCATTTTGCTTGGGTGGACGTAGTGTTCCAGTGCCTGACCCTGCCTTACCCAAAGCTGTCTTACTCCATGAGAAAGGCACTGGAAGAATAGGTGGCTGGGAGCCAGCATCAGGCAGACTTAATTGAGAAACAAGTGAGGCTGATTAGCCACTGGAACAAACTGGGAAGAGAAGTGAAGGGCTTTCCATGTCTGGATGTCTTCAAATCAACAATCAAATCTCACATGGGAGAGATGACGAATCAAACAGACAATTTGAGGCTCAACAAAGGGTGCCTGTATGAAAGCCTTTGATCTACAGAAGATTACAATATTTAACAAGTCCTTCTGGATTTAAGCCTGAGGTTGGGGCAAATTAAAATACTGATAACATGAGTGTGGCTTTCTGAACCCTGAACTCCCTTTCCCAGATCTTTTTTCTTCAAGTCTGCCCAAGTCTGAGCATCCAACTATTCAGTGAGTATGGAAATAATTTTCCAAAAGGGCAGTTTTGAAAAGTTGCCAAGAAAACCATGTGCCCACATGCTACCATAGACATCTGTAGGTGAAAACTCCTCACAGCAGAAAGAAGCTGTTTTTATCCTGATGGGCCATCAAGGAGCCCTGACTGAGATGTTTTATGGTGGCGTCTTTGGCCCAGAAACCCTTTTGGTGACCTCAAATGTCAGACCAAGATAATTCTATTACTCAGTAAGTTGGTCTGGATGGACATCAAATGCAAATGCTGCCAGGATTTGATTGTTTTCATGCTTGACAAGTCTAAGGACAGAAAAATGGATTGAGCAAAGTGTCTGGTAAGCTATTACCAGTTCTCCCAATCACATTTTCCATCTGAGCATTGACTCATGTGATAAAAGCCTTTTATCATTTGATAAAACTGAGCTGCCAGGGTTTAAAGTGCAAGAGCAGGTTACCACATGGCAAAGAATTAATTCCACACGCTTATTTCATTGGAAGTTTGTGGTGGTGGTGGAGTCTGTGCTCTAGCCCAGTCACAGACCTGCCTCAGGACTGCCCTGGGAGCGCTGCAGCGAGGGTGGGGAGCACAAATAATCCAATCCCCACTCTTGGGAACCGCTTGGACATAAGCACAATGTCAGTATTGCAAATATCCATATGAACAGTGGCACCTCTTCTGTCCATACCTCACAAATTAATAGTAATTAGAGGAGGAAGAATTCAGTGGCTCTTGCCTTAGCAATAAATTATAATCTGCAAGATATGAAAACAGCTTCATCTCTTTCAACCCATTTTTTTACTATTTCTCTTGCAAAATCAGCAGATATATGCTTTAATTTCAGGCAAGCACTCTAGCCAGTGGGGTTTTGTTGTTTTTCAAAATTAGAAAAATTGGTTTCTTTGCTGAGTGGATTCCTGTGATCTAAAGCTGCAGTGCCTGTCATCAGTATGCAGCTGCTTGCTTTAAATCACTAACTTCTGAAACACTTTCTCAAGCATTCCTGAAATAGAATATTTCATGTGGAAATAAATGAGTTTATGAAACACTTTTAATTATTTTACTTCAGTAAAAAGATGAAAATCTAAATCTCTCTCGCTCCACATCCATGTTGTAACTTAGAGAGTATAAAAGAGATTTATCACTTTCAAATTCTAAATACAGAGCAAAGTCTATTTTTTCCCTTTCCTCCACACAATTTGAAAGCCCTCAAACTCCCCCACCCACCTACTGTACATATGAGATGAACATTGTCAAGTACAAATTAACAATTGCTTCTGAGCTTAGTCTTACAGAGCTGTGCTGTCTACACTGGGGAAATCCCAGGCTCAATTCAAAGCCTGCAGGGCACTTCCCAAATACACAGGGGATCAGGCATCTCAGAGGAAAAAAAAAGCTCTGAATCTGCAATTATGGGCCTTATCTAACTGTGTATCTAAAAGTATATATAAATATATAAAGATATAAAGATATAAAGATATAAATATGTAAATGTATAATGAAAAATATATATTACTATATATATGTGTATATATATATATATAATGACATACATAATGATCTATAAATAAATATATATATATATATATATATTTTTATATATATATAGTAGAAAAATTTAGTATCATTTAGCAACAGGATGGCCTGATGTATTTTTGGAGGGGAGGGTGTGCTTGTCTTGAGGGGTTGTTTAAGATGCAGTTTGATGAGAAAGCAGACATCAAGATTTGAGTTAATATGGTCTTGCAGTGCCATTTATTCCCAGGGAACACAGTAAGCCTCCTTCCCTGCTCCTAAAGAAGCTGTTCCCTGGGAATACATCAGGGAACAAGGGCTTATATGTATCCTAGGCTACAGCTGGTGAATGCCATGCCACTCACTGCAGGGCCATGAAAACCTTGATTGCAGTTTGGATCGCTGTAATTAGCACTTGGTATTTGCACTGTGCATTTTAAATCAGGTGCACATTAATACATCAGTTATCAAGAATGAGCAGCACAGAGCATCACAATTTTTATAAAGACTTATTCAAAGCTAGATGGTTTTTAATGTGTGTGATTAGTTGCAACCAAAATTACAGTAATAAATAAAATTATATACGAAACAGAATAGGAGGCTTCTACATAAGAATGAGGCAAATGGTACAACAAATGCCAAATTGATTTCTAATGCTGGTTCAAATAAAATGTTTAGAGGGATTGCTTATGCTTTGATGTCAGTACTGAAAAATGTGAAGATTTTGTTTATTAAAAATATTTTAAAGCTAATAAACTCTGTTAATATAGACCATGCAAGTATTTGTAAATGCCTTAAAGAGGCACTAAACATAAAATTAGGAGTTTGTTTTATGCAGTGTGGTGATGTAATTCGCAGCAACAGAGGAATCCCAAATGTTATGGAGAGTTTGTCTCAAAGTCCCCCTTTGCTCAAAATTTTCAGCTCCCAAATGGTGGCTCTGTTCTCTGAAAATCATTGTTTGAGTTGGGACTTCTACAGTGCCAGTTTTTGCAAAAGGATTTTTGAAACTGTGGGGAAATATGCTTTCAGGCAGCTCACAAATTGGGGCTATTCTTATGTATCAAAATTTTGGTATTTGCAGGACTGCTCCTTTTGATGAGAAGCCACAGATCAACAGATTCTGGACATTAAGCACAAGAGGTAACTTGGACAAAAAAATGCACTAGTTCCACGCTGGTTTTGTATTCTTGTGGATATTTTTCAAAGCAGATACTTTTTTTTTCCAAAATATTTGCTTTGATTAATTTGTATTTCTCATTCCTTAAAAAGCTGCTAAAACATTCCCCAGCAGCTGGCTGAGGTGACTTTACACTAGAAAGGTACTGAAGCACCCTTGAATCCAATCTTCATGAGCGCTGCACTTTTCTAGAGCAATTTATCCCAAAGTCTTCTGTAGGGTTTGATCAACTGTTTTCTGTTTTCCCTGGCTCTGCTCCACACCTTGCAGTAATTCCTGTCACCAGCTCTCTCAGTGGCTTCACCTGGAATAGATTTTCTGCTCAGTTTCAAAGTTTTCCTATGTCTCTCAGGCATTCTGGGTTTCCTAATGGCACTAGTGTGCCCCCCAGCTGATAGGGAAAAGGGTTTCTGTTCTCTGCAGTTTGTATTTGATGTTTATTCACCCGTTTCTCTGTTTGTTGCATATATGTTTCAGCACATTTCACCACCTGCTTCCCTCTGGAGCACTGCCAGGTGCCACCTCACCTTTCCAGCCTGCAAAGGGAAGGGAATGAGCTTCGGGATGAAGGTGCTGTCCCAAAGGTCAGAGACTCTTTTTTTCTTCCTGTATTTCTTCTAGGCCACTTTTGTTTTCATTTTTAGGGAAGGCCAAACCCTTGAGGAGTTCACTGTCAGATGTCACCTGCACATTTCTCATTAATAAAAATGAATTTATTCCTCTGCCCTGAGGTAACCAGTAACAAATATGAGGTAGTTCATAACAAATGCATGTCTCAGAGCATGACTTGACTGCGTAATTTCACTTGCAGCACTAGACGGGATGTTAGTCTGTCACTAGAACCCTGCCAGATTGCCACAGTGATGGTCTGACTGCTAATTTTCTCTCCCAATGGTATGTACTATTTTGCAAAGAAGTTTTCTTTAATAAAAATTCCATTAACATTATTCTGTTTTGTTCCCATTACCAAAAAAGACTTAATTTATTTTATTTAAAAATGGTTTTCCAAATGCACTTATTCTGACACTTCCTTGTTCTGGTGATGAGAAAATCTCTGAATAACGTGAGAGGAATAAAAATGCACTGCCCTGTTTTTATATTCCATAAGTAACATATTGTAAAAGATACCAGTTTCACCAGAGCTATTTTTGTGACAGCATTTGTGGCTTTCCTGATAGCAGGGCTGTTAGACAACTATTTTGTCTGACTCAAGAGTTGCTGACATATCTTATTTGGTAACTGATGCAGCTGCACAGCCAGTTTAAAATGCTCAGCACCAGGTCCTTAGACCATGTGAAAAGCCCCAGCTCCATTAACTTCACTGGGGAAGTGTCTATTTATATCAGCTGGCACTGTGGGAGATGCAGCTATTGTCCAAGGAGGGAAGGGGATAGGAAATGCTGGATGGGCAGGCACTGACAGATTATTTCTGACAACAGAAGAGGAGCAAAATGAAATTCCCATCCCTTTTTCCAATACTGCTATTAAATGCTGATTCACTAACTAATGCCACAAACCTTTTTCCTCCTACAAGCAGCAGGCTTGCATCACAATTTATAATGTGTTAACAAGTTCTGAGGGGTCTTCCAAGGAAGGTCCTAGAGTAATTCTCAGATATTTGCAACAAAATTACACCAAAGATCCTCAGGTATTCATCCTGGAGGTAAAAAAGTCAAAATGCTGTTGTCAGTGGTCAAAAACAGCTTGTATGAGAATTCCTGGGAAGCCTGTGCACCTGCTGGAGAGGGTTTGATAGGCTTCTGTGCTGTGGCCACTTTGAGTTCTTGTTCAAGACAATAAAACCGCAGGGTGCCCCAGAGATTCAGCAATTCCTGCCAGAAATTTCCAGCTGCTGACTTGGTGGACGACAACATCCCTAATTCTCAGCAACAAGCCTTTGCTCTCTCTCTGAGCCCACTGGTTCAGAGGAGTCGGATTTGGTTTTGCTTTTAGCAGGCACCATTGTCTGTTTCCTCCCCCAAGCAGCAAAGAAACTGCTGCTGGTTAGAAAATGAAGGGTTTATTTCCCCCTCTCTAGAAATCTGATCAGTTCTGGCAGGGTACACTTACCCTTTATCCTTTCTGGCATTCTGATGGACTGCCTCCATGGTTTTTTGGCAGTCCAATCTGCCCTCTCACTACAATGGAAGGAAGAAGGCAAGGCTGGAGCATCTGTGCCTACAGCTGAATGCCCTTGCAGCTTCAAGCAGAGGAGGAATCCCAGGCTGCCTGAGCTTGCTCCTACTTAAGAGACCCATGGGTTACATTCAGTCCTCTCCCTCATCTCATATGGGTCAGATTTATGAAGAATTAGTGGTTTTTCAGCCTTGCAAGTAGTCAATTTCAAGGTCTCTAGCACTCAGCACTGTTTTATTAATGAAAATCTAAATGGTAGAAAACTGCTAATTAGGAGATCTTAACACCCTTCAACTCAATCTTCAGATCTGTTGTAGGTTGTGTATGAGGGACTATTGTTTCATTCCATTATATATTAATGAGGAGTTTGCTATTAGTGACAATGAACTCTTTGTGGTTTATGGTTTACTGAAGAATATTTTTTAAAAGAAGACTTTGTGCTCTCAGGGCAATTTATGTTGGAACAAGAGTGTCTATAAACTGCAGGTGTCTCATTAAATTCTGCTGGTGATTAGAAGAAGCAGCCATGCACAGAGATCTTCATCAGGGGCTCTGTGATTTGTGTTGTCATGCTCAGTTTTCCCCTAATAGCTACACATTACTTAGCATTGATGCTCAGTTGCTGTGAGCAGAGCTCTGCAAAAATAGTTGATTTCCATTCAGAAGCAAATGGCACCGAGCCAGCTATTGATTTATAGACTGACACATTCCCCTTTAAAATGGCTGTAAGAACATTGGCTACTTACCTGTTACCTTTTTCTAGAAGTGTGTTAAAAATAATTTTCCACTCGATAAATGGAAACACAGTGTGTGATATTTATACTGGTCATTTTCACAGAGAACTCTGAAAAGGGCTGCTTTATACAATTGCACTGGAGAGAGAGAAGGGCTGAGAAAGTTTTGTCAGTATTCCCAGTTCTGGTTAAATGGTTTGGCCTGGAGGCAAGATGGATACATGCCCATTTCTTCCCAGCATGGACATGTGTTTGAAAACAGAAACTTGGCATAATGTTTTTGAAAAAACCAACACTAAACACAAAACAACAACCCTTTTGTATCTGCAACATATACTGCTTCTTTAGGGGGAAAAGGCAGTACTATTCCAGCTCATAACTGCAGGGATACATTATTTAGAATTGTGCTATGTCTTATTCATCTAAACAGCTAAAGAAAATTTATTTTCATATTCCTACAGAACTGTTTTATAATCCTCTGGTAGAAATATGACAGCTACTTTTGAAATTTTTTGTACCTCCAGTGCTTGGCTGGTCTTTTTTTTTTGTTCATAATCTTGCAATTGTGCTTGGGATAAAGGAGCAGTACTGGCTTTTTCTCAGGACTGAGGGTCTGTTTGGGAGAGAGAATCTAAGCCATACAAAAGAATACACCAAACTATTTGGCATGATTCTGATTTTTCCTCTTGTTCAGGTCTTGCAGCGGGCACAGATTACGATGATATCAATTTGCAGCTCTGAAGGGCCAGAGAAGTCCAAACATGAATGCCAACTCAGGCATTGTTTATTACCCTGGTCCTGTCCAGCCCCTGGCACAGTGAGCCCCTTATCCACTTGGCCTGGGACAGATACCAAAATATTTAAACCATGATCATATTTTCCTCGAAGTTCAGATGGAGATTGTTTTGGGATCCAAGAATTTTGCAGAGGATTCATCCTATTAGCAATGCAACTCTGCTGTTCCTTGGCATTCACAAAGCCCTTGTTCTTCCCATTCCACAGCTTCCTCAGCTAGCTGGTGTTGGCTTTGGCTAGGCCAGGGTGTGAAATCTGTTCTTCAGCTGAGAGCAGAAGATGCCTGCAAACTGGAAGGGCCACCTGTTAGATGGAGACCAAATACATGCTTTTGGTTTCTTCACATGAATAAGAGCCACAATCAAAAGAAACATTTAGGTATTTTGAGTAACAATAATTTGTAAAGGCCTGATTTGTTTCTCTGATTTTCAAACTGCAGTTAACCTTTTTGAAAGGCTCCATGCTGGCACTGAGGCATAAAAGCTGCCCAGTCCAAGCTCTTGCTCAAAGGTGCACCAGTTAGACTGCATTTCTTAGGCTTTTGTCCTGTCAAGCTCAGGTGTCTCTAAGGACATGGACTCTACAACCTCTTTGGAATGCAGTTCCAGTTCTTGACATTTTTCAGTGTATAAAACCCTTTCTTAATACCAAGCTGGAATTTCCTGTGTTCCTGCTTGTGCCTGTTGTCTCTTGTCCTGCCATCGTGCACTTCCAAGGACAGCTTGGCTCCATCTCTATGAGCTGTACACAGGAGTCACTGCTTAAGGCCAAACAAGCCCAGACCTCTCAGTCCTCTCATAACAATCTTCCCTGTTCCTGTACAAGAGAGAGGATGTGAGGTTTTTTGTAGGACTTGTTTCTTCTAATGAAAAGCCACTGTTATCTTCTGCATTTAGCAGCAAGCACTTCACAGTACCAGAAGTGTCTGCAGAGATCCACACAAGCACCCTTTAAAAGCCCATACCTATTGATTTGGCATTGCTCCAGCTGGGCTCTGCTTTCCAGCATCTTTGCAGCTTGAGAGCATGCACTCAGGCCAGCCAGTTTAAATATTTATAGCTGTGTGGTTGCACACTCCAGCTACCAGACTTTTATCCAAATGCCCAGACAGGTGTGTGTGCCTGCATTTAAATCCCTGTTGCTTACAGAGATGGCATCTGAGCTGGCTGACAGTCTTGTGAACTGCTGGAATAAAAACTAGAAACACCCTTGCTGTGCTTTGTCATCTGTTATGTAAAAGGATGGAGCACAACAAAATCTTTCTCTTCCTTTACACTTGCAAAAAGACTGCTGTACTTTGTACTGATTATTCAGACAATCCTTCTCAGTTTCCCACATGGAAAAGCAGATACAATTAAACACACCCCCACAATTTTTTGCAGCAGTCTACACTATGAGAGTAGGTCTGCCTCAGCAAAGTTTGTGTACAGGCTATGGGATGGGGTGATAGCAACAGATGAGGAACCTCTATGGTGCGACATTTGTTTTCTGTTCCTTCATTGCCCTTCTTGGCAAGAATGTGGTGATCCTCTGATGTGCCCCTCTCATAAAAGAAGAGGTTTTTTCCTTCTCTTTTGCAGTCAGAAGAGCAGGATGGCAGGGGTGAGCTCCCCACCATTGTGCTGGGACTGGGAAGGGTCCCAGCTGTGAAAGAGACTTTTCTGGGTGGGACACTCCAGTACTGGGAATGGTGCTAGAGATTCACCCTCCAGCACCCAATGGAGATCCATTAGACAAGTAGTTTTATTTCCCAGCGAGCTTTCCCTCAAGGACTGGGAGAGTGAGCCCTTGTAACTCATTGCCTAATGGTCAGTGCTGCCAGAGAGGAGCTCAGATTGAGCCTTCAGCAGCAGGGCAGTCTGATCTATCTGCTCATTTTCCAGGTGCAGCAGACAAGAACTCTCCTGAGCTGCATCCCCAGGTCCCTTGCCCTGCCCAAGGACCCAGAGGAGGTGCCTGCAGTGAGAGCAGAGCCCAGGCTCAGAGCAGGCACCATTGGTGAGCCAGTGTGCATGGAAGGATAGCAATGGGCTGTGCCACAGCCCTTGAGGAAGGTCCCTGGATCGTGTCCAAGTGGATGCAGCCATGTGTCGGTGTTTCCACAGAGATTCCCGCTATGGAAAGGAAAAAAGCACTGGGCTGTGGTTAAACATCGGCATTCTGACTTTTATTAAATGGGTTTATTGCTCATTTTACTCCTATCTCTGCCCATTTAAAAGTGCAAGGAGCCCCCACTCTGCTGCTGACATGAATCAGGAGCACACACTTAATTGCCATGGAATTATGCTGGTGCAAATCCAGCCTGAGCCTCCAAACATGCCAGTGTCACATGTGGCTTCATATTCGGGGGAAAATGGATGCAAAATTAATGAGGTGGAACTGAAGAATTGCCCCTGCATAGTCCATTTCCAGGCTTTTCAGTGGAGCTTATCACTGTCCTGTCCAGCTCTTGGCTTCATTTCTTCACTTGTGAAAGATGTCTATTAAATGGCAATGGAAATTCAGGCAGTATGCTTGCATTATCTAATGCCTCTTCAGTGATACTGCTTTGGCTAATGTAACACTGTTTATCCAATATTTTCTAAGAGTTGGAGACTAGAATCTGATCCAAAAAATGTAACTCTTTAATTACTTAAGAGAGCTCAGTGAAATCAATGGGTAAAACCACAGAATTTGATTAAGCCTTCTGTTAATTTTTCATTATTTCAGTGCACTGTGTGTTGCTCATTCTTGTTGCTAATCACTCTTGCATTTTCCCAATTTACATAGAATATAATATGAAAAATAAAACCCCAGGCATTTGTGGTCTGCCCACTGAGCATTTGTGACATGAAATTACAGCTCAACAAAGGAATGCCTGAGTATCTGTGTGCACACTGCCTTTACTCCATGGAAAATAGAATACAAAGACTAAAAGAAAGACCATGGCTATAACATTCCAAAGGATGGTCTGTTCCTCCATGCTCTGGTCACAGTTTTGCCAATAGTCAGATGCAGGCTGAATCTGTGTTTGTGCACATCTGGACATATGTTTGGCAAAGCACTTACATGAGCATATGTAATCTAGAATCAAATAGACAAATACTGGTATCATTACCTTAAAACAAATTCTGAACACAGGAGTAATTACTTGGATATTTATTTAGCTATTATTAGACATTTGATTCCATTAAATAGGCCCTGGATCATATAATAAATATTTAGCCACTGATCAACTCCCTTCAAGATTAGATTGGTATTTAATAACCCTTGTACAACAGAAAAAAACCCAAAAAAAGGCAAAAAACCCCCACCCCCCTGCCTTTTCCCAGCTATTCCCTTTCCTGGGATAAGGGAAAAAATCAATTTCCTAAGGACAAAGATAGAACCTGAAATCTCTGACATATAAAAGAGAAAGAAGTAATTACCATATCTGTGAAATTTGGAGTAGTAAACACATTGTGCTTTTTTAATTTTCTTTTGAATTGGAAAGAAGCAGAGGGCTTTGAATTATGCAAATGGAGAGGAATGTTAGCTCATTAATGTACATGGGATATTGGTTGAAAGATCCATTGTTTTTCAGCTACCCATGTTTAACTTCCTCTTTAGAAATAAGAGCTGACCTCTGTTCTTCCCTGCTGCTTTGCATGTCGTACCTTTAAGAGAATGAACCCATCCTGAACTCAAGGCAGTTTTTTCTTTTCCTGCTGCAGCATGAATCTTGGAGAGATTATAACCAATTTAAGCAGGATGGGGGATTCTGTTTCTAACTAGCTAGAAGCAAACTGCTAAGGAACCAGCGAGGGAAAATGAGAGGTATTCACAATAGTCTCCAGCTTGGATTACATGTATCTTGAAAGCACTGGCAGCAGATGCTTGTGGAAGTGATTATGCCCTGGATCATAGGCACATCCTTCTGGCTGCCAACATCACTTAGGCACATTTTGTAGTGTAGGAAAAATCCCCTCCGGTTCACAGGAGAAGGAGCTCAGAGTACACTGCAGAAGGCACCAGGAATTGTGGTGTTTAAATGAGCTCAGCAGTCACTCTGCTGCTCTGGAGCCCAAGCCTGCAGGATCAAAACTTTACCCACAGGATTATGGATCGCAGTCTTTCAAGGGATTTCAGCATTTTGCCATATTTTAATTTATAGACATAATAACACTTCTAGTGAGAAAAACACTCCTTTCCCTCTTTTTGGCTGACATTGTTTGTTGCTAATTAGGGCAGCTTTATGCATTTATGTAAATAGTAGTTCTAAAGGCTTTTTCCAAGTGATTTTACTCTGTCTAGCCTTTAGGCTGCAGATGTCATTACACAGCTCCACAGTCTATTTGACAGATCCTTAGACACATACAACAAATGGCTTTGGTCATGGCTGCACTATATCCCCTGTGCTACTGAACTTCCTTATTTTAAAGTAATGGAAAGTAATAATGGAAATGTTGGGATTTTTTTTTTTCTCACAATCAATTCATTGACATTCTCTGAATTTTCAGTATGGAGTCTCTTATCTCTGGTTCTGAGTTCAATTGTCCTGGATTTTCATTCTTTCAAGCATCTCATTCTTTCCTTGCTCTGCATTGCTGAATTTTTTTGCTGCTGAAAGCCCAATAGCCTTTTTCCTGCTTTCACTGAGGATCCAGGAAAGTGGCAGAGACCGAGGCTCCTGCAGAGCGACTCTGCTTATTGTGTGGGCTCACTACAGGTGGCCCAGACAGAGGGATTTCAGTTTTCATTTGTACTAGGCTTCAGAGGGCATCTGCCAAATCAGCCATTTGGTTGTTCACATCTGCTGATACAGAGGATTTTTGGTTGTTTTGTAGTTGGCTGTCCAGATGAGTAGACTGGCATGACAACTACAAGGCTCCCATGTTACAGCCAGAAACTCATTAAAAGCTACAATTTATCACCTTCCTGGCTGTAACGCATGACAATAGGATTTGCTGGTACATGGCTTCTTTAATTTTTTTGGTTGGTTTGGGGTTTTTTGTTTTGTTTGGTTTTGGGCTTTTTTTTTGTTTGTTTTGTTTTGTTTTGGGGAGTTTGTTTTGTTTTTCTTTTATCTACACCAAAATAAATAGGCCAACTTGGGTCTACATTTTATAACAAAGGAAAAAGTTTATCAGCGAGGAGTCCCTAACCTCTTCAAGTACATGATCCCATTTTTCACCTTTAGGAAATGTGTTGTTCAGCCAATGTTTCTAATTTAAAAAAAAAAAGAATCAAACCCTTCTCTCTCTTCTCTCCCAGTCCCAAATATCTGTTGTTATCTCTAGTGGTGCCTCCAGCAATGCATCTGAATGCTCTCAGTGAAAGGGGAGTCTGGGCAGTCACATTAGGGAGCAGCAGTATGTGTAAGAACAGCTCTGGCTACAGCAATGACATGCTTTTCTGGGCTAGTCACCATTGAGCTAACCTAGAAACACAAGGGGGACCACATAAACCCTGTGGAGTAAGGAGTTCTGTCTGTTTTGTATCATCCTAGTGCAGGACTATTGTTTGCAGATGTCTTTTGCAGAGCATAAAATGCCAGTTGGAGAAAATCAGAGGTAGTTCTGTGAAAATCTTGAGCATCGGGTTGAATTTATCTTTTCTAAAGATTTCCTAGAGATGAAGTAGGACCTCCAAGTGGACTCACCTCTTGTAAAATGTGGGAACAGACAGTGTATTTGGATTATTGCAGAGCTGAAGCACATGCTGCTAACTGAGATGCAAAGAATGAATAAACAATGACTTAATGCCATTCCCGTTTCACAGGGAGCCATAAATAAGGGGCAGAAGTTGCTGAGTAAGGCACTAATTCAGCAAGTGGTAGAAATAAATCAGGAGGTAATGCCACTTTTATAGGGCAAAAAGGATATGGGAACAGACTAACAGAGCAAAGGGATGGGGCTGAGATCAATTGAATGGGAGCAGGCATCTTGGGCTGAAGTGGCTGCTGCCAGTGCAACCAAATGCTACCAGTGAACCTGTGCTTGGCGTCTTATATGGAAGGGATGAGCAGTGGGAAGGATTTACACAGCCTTTGTAAAGCTGTGGTGCACTAACTACCAAAGAGGGCTGGGCAGTGCTGCCAGGGCAGCATGAAAGGGGCTTTGTCAGAAAGGAGCACCAGTCCCGGATCTTCTTGTCAAACACCTGTATCAATTTTTCCATCCAAAAAAATTGTTATTTTCACCAAAAATGTGGTTGTAAAATCATACAGGCTCAAATTACAGCAGTTTGCACTTGTCTCCTTAAGGTAAATGGTTACTAAACCAGTGCCTTAACTTTTTCTTTCTGTCCCAGGGACATGAAGGCACAACTACTGTTTTATTCCTGTTTTGGTCATTGCTACCTGTGCTAATTAAATTACAGTATTTTATTTGCTTCGCTGCTAGTGCTTTCTCTCCTGTTTCCCAGGATTTAGTGACTCTACAAAGCACGTGGGGGGCTGTGAAGAATCAAGCCCTGTGTTCACAGAGCCTGTCAGATTCTCCTTGTCTCCTTGAAGGTGTGCACCAAAGCCTGCCTGGAGCTGGCTGCATCAGTGATATGTAATCTCACAGCCCAGCCAAGGACAAATAACCCAATTGTGTTGATCTTGAGAGGTTTCTGAGGTTTCTCTTTATCCTGAAAAGGAGTGAAACCTAATGTCCTGGGAAAGTGTGGTGTGGGGAAGGAGGTCCCTGCCAGGTGGAGGTGGCTGCAGCCAGGCCCTGAAGGGTTTGGAGAAATCTGTCAAAGGCAGCTTCCCTTCCTACATCCTGCCAAGGAAAAAGGATCTTCTGAGCAGAGTCACATTCCACCAGCATTTGGCTGCCACCAGTTTTCATTTCACTGTGTTTTTTTCACCTGTTTTTAAAGTGGAATATCCCACCCAACAGAAATTTATTCTGTCTGAAATGCAAACCTGGAAATGGGAAGGGGATCCCTGCCATGGGGGCAGCCTGACTGCTGCAAAGCACCGAGGGTCTGTGTGATACCTGCTGTTCCCTGAAGGTGCCCTCTGAGCTTGGGAAGGAGGAAAGAATGGGACCAGGGAAACAGGAACACAATGATTTATAGTAGCTTCAGGTTCCCCAGCAGCATTTGGGATTTATATTGAGTCCCTCCTGACCTAGCAAGGATCAAGAAGGAGGGATTTGTTGTGAGGGAGCACAAAAATTGATTTGTGTCATGAAAGGACAAATGCTAACTGGTGATAACAATCACATGACTTAGAGATAAAAGATTACCTTACCAACTTAACTTCATGTACATTATTCCTGACAGGCACTTACTCTTGCCTGGAGTTAAAAACCACAATTTGTGAAGTCTGATGATTTCCCAGATGATTTGTGCCATATCTTCACTGTTTCTTTCTATCAGAAAGCCTGTAGCAAATGTCTTACCTGTTTTCTTCCTTGCTACAGTTTAAGCTCATTGCTGGTCATATCCACCAAGGAAATCTGGATAGGAAAGTTCTCTCCTATTCTCTTTTTATCAACCTTTCAGTTTTTGAAGAGAGTTATCATGTTTATCTTCAGCCTCATCTTCCCCAGACTGTCACTTTAATGAATTTTGCATCATAAATCATGTTTCTACAAAGGCTGATGTATTTTTTACTTCTTTTTTTTCCTCTTTTCCCTTCATCTATCTTTTCTTGTCTTCTCTCTAACTGATACTTTACCTATCTTCACTCCCTTGCCACAATCTGGTTCTGTCCTTAATTATTTTCTCCATCTATTTCATGACTTTGTAACAGGGCTTGTTCTGCAATTTGTGCTTCTTCTTATTCTGCTTTGCCTTCCTGCTTTTGCAAAGAATGATCTTAAAGTATTGAAGCATTCTTTGCCTGCCTGGTTAAAGGAGCAGCTTTACCATTCAGGATCTGCTAAGCTGGAGCTCCACCTTAGCAGCAGCTTGTCCAGCCCCAGGCAAGGCATCTGACCTTGTTCTTGCTGTGAGTTTCTTGAGGGCTTGCATGATTTTTAAAACTATAATAGCTTATTGCAAGAAATATATATAAAAACACAGCAGCACCAGTCTGAAAATTTGAGCTAGGTTTTAAGGGGTCAAGGTCTCCTCAACAGCTCCCATTTTTCTGGTCACAGGCAGTCTTTAGCTTTACTTTAAAGAACCATTCCAGAAATGGAAAGTTTATGTCTAATTGGTGCTCGCAGGCTTCACAGCTGCCATAAGGCTGAGGGACATAAAGATGGTGCAGGTTAAGTGTTGTTACATGTCTCACATCCACAAACCAGTATTGTGAGTCTTAAAATTGATTCCTCCAACTGAGGGCTGCCATAGGCTGCTGGGATTCCTGTTTGTGGGCTTTGTAATTTCCCCATGCCAAAATCAGATCATGGGGACGTTGCCTGGTACTGGGCCTACACACTTATAATGTCTCCTGAACCCATTTTAGTTTCGCCAGCCACAGCTCTGCACATTTGAAAGGCAAAGTTAATGTTTTCAAGTTAATGTTTTCAAGTTAATCTAGAGATCTTTATTTACATAACTGATCACAAGATAATGAATTTGTACAAAAAAATTTCCTTTTGTTCATTAAAAAAATATCATGGAAGAAAACTCTGCATCTGGATATTGTTCTTTGCAAAGGACAGATTGTTGACATTCCTGGGCAATTCTGCTCTCTGGCAAAGGAGTGCTTCTTATCAAGTGCTCTGATGTACAAGTGCCTAAGGGCTTGTTCACAAGGGAAAATCCAGTAGCATTATTCATACCTCTTCACTGCAGAACATGAGTACCCACATGGGAGCTCAGCAGGGGTATAATTATTTTGCCCTAGAAAAGTCCAAAATACCTTTATATAATTTTTCCCCAAAAGAGTCAGCAATGGCACAGGTAATGCAATGGCCCAGAGGAAATGCATTTGGGGACTTCAGGAAGGACTGCTTTGTACAAAAGCAACTCTTTCCTTGTGTGACAGCACATTCCCCTGTTTGAGATCCCCTCCTTTTTTTTTTTTTCCACACAAAATGCTCTCTATCTACTGTAAAAACTCACCTCATTTGACAGAGAAACTAAAACACCATGCATGTACTTATTCACACCCACTCACCCATTCTTTTAATTATTGATCGAGTTTTGCTGCACTTACACTTTTCTTCTATCAGTGCATCCTCAGACAGATGCTATCTAAGCAGCGACTGCAGCCCAGAAGGATGTGCTGTATGCTGATGGAGAGGGGCAGTGCTTCCTCAGGAGAACAAGCAAGAACACAATCCGTGTAAAGCAATTTAACATTTTAGAGGGTATCATCATGACGTGCTGCACCTGCAGCTATGAACTTCATTTGCATAGCAGAAAAGCAATCTCTGTGCTGTAAAATCCGGGGTTAGGAGGGTGGCAGAGAGATGGGGTGTGGCCCGTGCAGGATGCGCTGCCCTTTGTGCCTACTCTGGCCCTTGCAGCTCCCGCTGGGTGACCCTCAGCAGGTGGTAGAGCTCCGAGAGGGATTTCAGAGCCCCCTGGTGCCCCGTGGCACCCGTGAGCCCCGGCTGAGCACACTCCTGCACGGCTTTCTGCAGCTGCAGCTGCAGGGGCAGGGAGACCAGCGCTCCTCTGAGACTGGGGGAAAACCAGCGGCGGAATATCTTGTCACAAATGACCTGGGGAAAGGAAAAAGAGCAGTGTCACAGACATATTTTATGAAAAATCCTCTCATTAGGATCTTTTCTCCTGAGAAGTTTCAGCTTCTCCATGTTTTGCTGCTTTGGAATGTGATTTGGAGAATTGTTTACCCAGCATGTGAAATTCTTTTTAATTGATGACCAATGACAGCCATCTGTGTCGAGGCTATAAGCAGTCACAAGATTTTATTGTCATTCCTTTCTATTCCTTGCTAGCCTTCTGATGAGATCCTTTCTTCTATTATTTTAGCATAGTTTTAATATAATATATATCATAAAATAATAAATCAGCCTTCTGAAACATGGAGTCAAGATTCTCATCTCTCCTCATGTTGGGATTGCCTGCAAATTCAGCAGAGCAGATCATTGTGTTTCAGGAGCTACCACTAATGCCCTGCTGCTTCCCTGGGACTGTAGCAAAATGTCATCTGAATCCAAAGTGCCTCTAGCCATTCAAAGAGGGAGGTATAGGAAAGGAGCATCCATAAAGGCAATGCTCTAGCTAAGGGATGGCCCTTCTCAGGCTGCTCCTGCACTTCACACATCTTAGGAGTGGCTGGGGGAGCTGGGGTTGTTTAGTCTAGGAAAGAGGATGCTGAGGGAGGACCTTATAGCCCTCTATAAGTACCTGAAAGGAGGTTGTAGCCAGGTGAGGATCAGCCTCTGCCCCCAGGTGACAAGCAATGCAAGGGGAAATGGCTCAAGCTGGGCCAGGGGAGGTTTAGACTGGATATTAGGAAAAAATTCTTTACCAAAATGGTTGTCAGGCACTGGAACAAGCTGCTCAGGGAATTAGATGAGTCACTATCCCTGGAATATTTAAAAGACATGGAGGTGTGACACTAGGGTGTGATCTGTTGATGGACTTGGCAGTGTTGGGTTAACAACACTGGGTTGTACTTGATGATCTTAAAGGTGCTTTCCAACCTGAATAATCCCATGATTCTGCATAACGAGTGGTGAGGGTGAGGGGGTGCCTTTCTGGGGGGCTGTAGCTTGTTTTTTGCCAGTGCCTCTCACCAGCTCAAGGTGGGTGAGCTGTAAGACCCCTCATCCCAAAGCCAAGACTCCATGGACACCCCTTTCCAGTGCACCCACACGCTGCATCTGTAGAGTGGAGAATCACAACCGCTGCTTACACTTGGACAGCCTCAACTTCCACAGAATCATAGAATCACTAAGGTTGGAAAAGACTTTTAAGATCATTGAGTCCAAGTGCCAATGCAGCACTGCCAAGTCCATGACTAAATCATGCCCCAATCATGCCCGCATCTACACATTTTTGAACACTTACAGGGACAGTGATTCCACCATTTCCCTGGGCTGCCTCTTCCAATGCTTGACCACTCTTTCAGGAATTTTTTCTCATATTCAACCTAAACCCTCCCTGGTGCAATTTGGTGTCATTTTGTCTTGTCCTGCTAGTTGTTACTTGGGAGAAAAGATGCACCTCACTGCATCCTCCTTTCAGGTAGTTACCAAGAGCCATAAGATGTCCCTGAGCCTCCTTTTTATCCAGCCTAAACATCTCCAGCTCCCTCAGCCACTCCTTGCAAGACTTGTGCTCCAGACCCTTCATCACTCCATTGCCCTCTCTGGACATTCTCCAGAACCTCAATGTCTTTCTTGAAGTGAGGGGCCCAGAAATGAACACAGGATTTGAAGTGCAACTCAAGAATGTGAATTTACTGTCAGTGGAGACAGAAGTGCTAATCCCCTGCCCCTGCTTACTCTGCTCTCCTGTCTGTGGCACTGGGCTAACACCCAGAAAACCATGACAAATAAACACTATATAGAGAGAATATAAAGATCTGGTTGTGTGCCCCAAGATGAGATTTCTGAACAGGACACTTAGGTGGACATGTTTAAAAACTGACTGTCTTCATCTCAGGGTCTCCTTGTACATCCCATGCATTTTATAGTCAGTGTGATTTTAAAAGGAATGGATGCATAAAACAGCTGTGTTTACTCACTTGCAAGTTGTTATTGGCTCTCTGTGCTCCACATTTTCTGATTTTCATATTGCATTTTGAAAAGCAATCAAAGAAATTACAATCTTCGTCTCCTGTGCACTTCTGTTCCAGGATGTCTCTCATTTTGGGTTCAAAAAAGGCCATATCCACATCAATGGCCACCACCTGTGAATCAAAACATCCCATCAGATCTGGCCCAGCACAGCCTCTGGGACAGGGCTGAGCAGGCATTCTTTGCTGCTGGCTTTGGGAAATGCTGTGCGAAGAGCATCTGCTGGCAGGGAACCGGGATCACAGGGGCTTCATTTCACTTAACTGAGCCATACTAACCTTATAAACACCGCTTTTTAAACAAAACCAGCCAACGCTTATGACACCAGGAATGGAAAAATTATTTGTGAACAACATGCACCCCTGGGGTCAATTGGACTGATTCACCTTAAAGTGGACCTATCCAACCTGAGGATGGATTTACTTGCTGGTGCAGCAGATGCAGATGGCACCTCAACCTCTCAATTACATGATGGTGCCCAATTGCCCATGGGCCAGACAGTGTCATTTAGAAGTCAGCATTTAGACTAAACCCCTGACTTTGCCGCTGTGGAGAGGAGCAGTGGGATGTGCAAGGACAGCTGCACCTGGTACAGCTCCTGCAAACCTGTCCTTGCATTCTGCAGGTTTGAGTCTGTTCAGCTGCAGGAGGAGATCCCTGACTTTGGTGAAAGCTGGGTCTGGCTTTGTGCAGTCTTCTTTGCTATGGTTTGACACATTTATTGTGCACAGTTCTTGTTCTTATAGTGCAGAAATACGTCCTGTAACAGAGTCCAGCCAGAATCTGGTCACAGCAGAAAAACCCTGAGTGAAAGGAAAGTCCCTTTCCTCCCCTGGCAGGAGGCTTTCAGACACAGCACAAAGTGTTGGCAGTGCTGCTGCCCGTGCTGGGGGTGAGACCTCTCTGGAAGGGCTGTGAGCTCAGTTTCTGCCAGTGCTACCCCACCCCTGAATGCTTCACTTAAAGAAATCACAGCAATAAAGACGGAAAGAAAGAAAGAAATCCAATACAGGGATGGCAGCTGCCTGATGTGAGCCAAGCTGTGGGTAACCACAGAGAAGGAAGCCTGACTCAAACATCAGGGATGTGCAGCCAGCAAATGTTCACAGCTGCATTTCACACTTGACAGTCAGGATCAGGGATATTCTTTCTCAGCATCTGACACACATTTTCATAGAGGAAAAGGTCAGGGACCTGGGCAAAGCAGAGTTACTTGGGCTCAAATGATAGTTTTATTTTTCAGATTCGACCTCCCAAGTAACAGGAGAAGATGAACAGTGTGACTGGAACAGCAACTGGATCAACCCCAGGAACTAAAGATGTCTGGTTTGGTAGAAGGCCAAATAAACCTTCCACAGGCAAAATAAAGAACATAGTCTAATGTTCATTTTGTTCTACTCCTTTTTCCATAGGGAAAAAATCTTACAGAAATGAGGCATATCTTAAAAACATAAGTATTTTTAAGCATTTTGGAGAGGTCTATAATTTTGATGTAGCCTAAAGAATTTTACATGTTTGGACAGGCAAATTTGTTTTGGTTTGGGTTTTTTTGGGTTCTTTACTTCCTAAAGCTTTCTGTGGTTTTGCTGTTCAGTTCTTTGGAGAAGAGACAGTGAGAGAAGTGCAGGGTTTCCCCAGTCCCAGCATCACTGTTCCACCTCCCAGGTGGGGTGTTTGCCAGCACATTTGACAATCTTATCCATTGCTTCACTAGGAAAAGCAGCCCCAGTTCCCAAATATGTGGCTGCCAAAGGGTTCAGTGGCTTCACTGAAATTCTTTTACAAAATGTCTGAGCATCCAGCTAGACCCTATGGAGACACATCTGGCTGACACTCTGCCTATAAACAGCTACATTTTGGTGGGCTTTGCCATGATCATAGCTGATGAAAAAAGGAAATACAGGAAGGACCCAACTTGGCTCATGACCTGATTTAAAGTCATGTTTAATGTGCTGTGATCTTTCCAGTTTTCACTCAATTATTGGTAAAAGAGGAAGCTCTCCCAGAGCACTGTGCATTCACTCAAACTTCCTTCTAACTCTGTACCTTATGTGGCTCCATGGCAGCTTAAATTTCTTATGGATGATCTACCAGACAGCTCCTTTCTTTGCTGTAGGAGAGCACATGAAGGCTGGAGGCTTATCCCCACCGCATGAAAATAATCCTCAAAGTAAAACCATTGCATTCCAAGCACATTTCTTTGGGCATTGGAAGTCTCATTACTCAAATGAGGAATAGTGGTACAATTGTGAGGTTTTTCTATTATCCTATACAAGAAATCAGCAAGGGAAAAAGCTGCTTAAAACAATCAGAAGAGACAAAAAGAGGCTGCATTGCTGTTCCTATTCTGGAACTGGTTGGTCACTGGAAGATCCTGGCAAAGCAAGCCTCACCAAAAGGACCCAGAAGAGAAGACACATCCGGTATTGATCCCCTTTCCCTAAATGGAATCTATTTTCCTGTAAGTAGGTTGTGAAACAGATGCTCTGGCCTGTGCTCAGCCACAGGCAGCCACAGCCCTGAGTAACTGAGGAAGATGGGCAAAGCCTGCCTTGAGGAATTCCTAAGTAGTGCTAAGTAGTGCTACAGCTTGCTTCAGTTTCTTGCTGTATCTCCTCGCCCATTCCCTGCTCAGCTGCTGTATTGCACCTGAATAAACAATGGGAGGGGAGGGAAGGGTGAAGGGGAAACACTCTAATTGCTCCTAATGGCTCTATGTTTAGGTTTTTGTTTGTCTAGTACTCTGAAGATACAAGTGTTACATTAACACTCAGTGAGTACTAAAAATAAAGTCCCTGAAAATGCTTTATATTCACTCAGAGTGCAGAAACTCCACTGATGACACTGCAAATTTGGGGCCTAAATTCAAACACCCACTGCACGGTACCTCCAATCTGTAGGCAAAATTCCAACCAAAACCAGAGGAATTTCTGTGCACAGAATGAATGTGAGCTGCACTCATTAGAAAATATACACAGCTATCAGGTCCGAGTTACAGCTGCACCATGAGAAGTCAGAGTGACAGTAGTAGGGAGTTTCATGTTGCTGTCCTTGCATAGTTTCCAGACCAGGTAAGCTGACCACCAAAGCACAAATATGTGTTTGGATGTGGGGAGTTCCCCTTGTGTCAGACCATGAATTCAGCCTTAGCTTTCAAATTCATACAGTTTTTTTCATTTCAGCATCACTACCAGAAATATGACTCAAATTACAGCTTCATTTAGAGCTTTTGAAATCCCCTTGTCTCCAGAAGGCATCCCTCACCACATCCAAGGGACCTTGCACCGGTGCCTTTGAAGAAGTGAAACAAAACAGAAACGAGCAAGAAGTTTTCAAAACAAGCAGCAGGATTTAGTGCTCCAAAAATGTGACGGTACACATTACAAAGAGGAAAAGCAGCAGAGAATCTCCCTTGATGCTTGTAAATTCATTGGCTTTGCAAAAACTTAGCCAAAAGCTGTACGAGGAGGGAAGTGTCATTTTTACACAGCCACCTTCAGACTAGAATTTGGCCTCAAGTTCCTGGAACACCACCCCAAAGGCCCAGCTTACCGTGAGGTCATGCCTGATAGCGAAGTTTTCTGGTTTGATGTCGCACAGGTGAAGGCGGTGAGAGAAATCGTTATCAAAGTGCTGCACCATGTCCAGAAAGCTGAGTGCAATGTCAATGATGGCTCTCACCCTGCTCCTGTGGCCACTAAGGGAGGGGCCCATCACGTTTTCCAAGGGAAAAAGAGTTTTGTGCCAGGCATGCCCAGCTGTGAGATACTCCACAGCATAAAAGTGTCCACAAGAGCCAATAATTCGTAGCACATGTTTGCTGAAGTCCTGCAGCAAACTGAAGTAGATATATTCTTCCTGCTGGAGCAAGGACCACATGCTGGCCACCTGTGCTTTCCAACGTGGTCCCTTCTTCCTTGTCCACAGGGGCCCCATGGTATTGTTAGACAGTTCTAGCCCCAGGGCATTTTTGACCTCCAAAGCTACCATAAGCAGAAGCTCTGTTTCGGGGATATCCTGTGTTTCCACCTCCTCTAGCATACTGAGGTGCTGGTAGCTTGAAAAGCTTTCTTTTTTGGATTTCAGTATGATGGGCTGGCCTCTCCAATCAGCCTGGATGACCTTCTTACCTCTGTCATAGTAGAGGCAGTGTTTGTACACCAGCTTCTGTGCCACACACAGGTCTTCACAGAGGTCCCCAGTCAGGGCTCCACTGCTGTAGTCGAGGCACTGGAGTGAAAGAGCAGAATATTCATAGCAGAACCATACCCCTATGGACCATGCAGAAGAAAGACAAATAATGAGCAACAGTCCTAAGACTGAGAGGATTGCAGCAGTCATGGAACTGCAAACACACACCTACAATCATTGGGCTGTTCAACGGTTTTTCAGAAGTCTCTAGAGATCTATTACCAGGGGAGTTTTGCTTCAAAACAGGGATTATGGGGATGGTAGAGGGCAAGCTTTTCAGGGGCAAGGAAAGGGACTGGATGACCTGTCAATCTGAAACATTTTACACGTATGAGTTCAGTGGGACAAACTCCAAACACCTGGGCTGTACTGTGTATGATTATGGGGTGTAACACTTCAAGGCACACAGTAATGCAGCACTTCTCTGGAAGGTTCAGGGCAGCATAACTTAGATATCACCACTAAAACTAAAGGAAAACCCATGTGCAGCTGGATGTCTGGGACATTCCAGAGCTCTGCATGTTTCAGCCTTGCACTCAACACACCCTGAAGAAGCAGTGATAACCTCCTCCTGTATCACCAGGAAACACAGGTTTCATTCAATGAGCTTTGGACCAAGAACTTTCAGAATTTTTGAGTATGTAAATGCTGCAGAACACAATGACTCTCCAGGGTTTATATGCAGTTATCAGAAGTGACATTTTAATATTAATTGCTTCAGTATTTAATCTTTTATTAACTGGAAAGAAATCAGTCTTTGGAAACAAGGGAACTGCTGCTTGATAGTCAAGTGGTCAATGGAAATTAGTGCAAGAACTGCAAGGATTCCCTCACCAGTTCGTCTCAAGCCAGAATAATTTCTATAATATCAGTTCCAAAAGTGGAGGCAGTTGATGTATTCCTGTGGTCATCCAAAAGTGCAGCTGTAGGGACTGCTTTGAGTCCCTCAGTAGAGGGGATGATCAGAGGTCTGTGGTGAAAGGGAATAGAGGGGGTGGTGTAGAAAGCCAAACATCTGTGAGGCAGCTTGACAGTGTCATCCACCTCCATTGCTTTCTGGCATTTGAACCTTCACTTAAACAAACTGGCAGGTCCCCCCTGCACGTGCAGAACTCGCAGTGGCCGCCTGAGCCCCACCTCATTTGTGACTGCCTGTTACATGCGGAACGTGATCCTAGTAGCATTCCAGCGATGTATTTTCTTGGGACAGTCCCTGAGGTGTGCACATCAGAGGAATATGTTCTGATGCCAAGCAACATTTAGAGTCCAGCCTTAAACAACACACCAGGGAATGGGTGGAGGATCAAGTCCAAAATCCAAGAATGATGATCAGTTGACAGAAACAGCTCACTGAGGGCAGTTCAGAGAGACATAAAATTTATTTATATTCTGATGTTCCCACAGCCCAAGTGGGAATGTTCAGTGCCAGCAAGGAGAGTCAGGTAGGCAAACTCTTGCATGAGTGACTGGACACTGAGTCCATGCATGAACACACACATCTGCATTCTCATCCACACCAGGATGACTAAAGAGATTCACTCAGACTTCTGAGACTCACTCAGATTCAGATCTGCAGACTACGGAGCATGCAGATCAATGTTCTTGCTTTTGAAAATTTTATCCTACTAATGTAATACAATTTTACTCTACCTTTTTAAGTAGGAAATGTAGTTTTCTCGACAAAAGTAGGTTAGCAGTTCTTGCCATCTGGAGCTCTAAGCAATTTTAGAAAGAAAATTACAAACAGAAGGAATTTTTCGGGGTTTCTTTGGATTGTAAGTATAAGCATATTTAAAACTCTATTGACAGACCACAATCTAATTCTCTTCTTGTACAGTAAGAGAAGATAGGACTTATTCATGTAATTGGGTTCACATGGGTGGACTTCTGGCATCCAAAAGAATACATGACCTGTAGCCAAACATGTCAAGGCACAGCTTATTTTCCTGTGTTGACATCACGTCATTCTTAATGGCATTAGTGAAAAAAAGTATTTGTGGAAAAAGCAGACTCAGATTTCACAGGCAGAGGAGACAGGTCCTTTTTGAACCTCGTTGCTATTAAGGACTTTTCTGCTGTTTTTCCAGTTGAAGCTATAAATATTTGATAATTAACCTAGCATCTGACAAACAGTGTTAGAATCAAATTCTTCTTACAATAAACTTGTGCAGTGTTTTGCAAACTGGGATCTGTGAAAGAGGACTTGACCAAAGAGCTCGTGGCCTCACAGTGATGAAACACAGATCAGCCTTCCAGAAGTGCATTCTCAGCTGGTCACAAAGGCAAGCAAGGCTCTTTCAAAAAGACTTCCTCAAGGAAGCAATCAAGAAGATTGAACCATTTCCTATCAACCCTTTAGGCACAGCTTGCACTGGTGGTTCATCTTGTAGCAATTATTTGACCCTTACATCCATTCTAAACACAGTTTTACAGGACAGTCTTCCATCATATTGGCATGGCTTGTGCTGTTGTGCTCCCCAGTGTACTAGCTTGCCTTTTATAGTATTAAAACACAAATTTGGTGGACTGAAAGCATTTAACCAGGTAATACGGATTACCCTGCCATGACACAATGGACCATTCATTATTTACCAACACAGGAAGTTTTCCACTAACTTCAGACTTCACTATACAAGATTGTCCATCATCCTGCTGATAAAAGGAAGAATCAATTCCCCAAAGAAATATTTCAGAACTGGTCCTCCAACCTAACTGTCATCCCTGTCTTAATGACAGAAGTTTGAGATCTGTTGATGAGACAGTTTTAAATTGACCTAGTGATCGACCTTTGAAAGCCACAGATTCTTCTTTCAGTGCCAGATACTTAAAACTAAAATATGAAAGTGCTATTAAGCCAAAAGCCTTATAAAGAAGCAGCTGTACTACACAAAAATGCACACACAAGCACAGCTTGGACTCATTCATATGTATCTTATTAAAATTGGCTAAATAATTTTTAATATCTTCAGTGGACTTATCAAGATAAGTTTAAAAAGCTGGGTTTAAATGAATGTGAAAGCTTAAATTAATGTAAACCTTGCTAAGGATTTAAATAAATTTAAATAACCCACTGTACCACCATCAGTGCCCTGAAACTGATGTTCTGCCTAGTTAGCTACTACTTCTGTGTAAATGCAATACAGAGCCAGGTTTGGAAGGCATCAGAAGTAATTGATTTCTCCAGAGGGAACAGAAATTGATTGCTTAGTGTTCAGTGTGAATGAAGATGAGACTGGCATTAGGAAAGAGCAAGGGGAGAGCTTTTTGTGAGAGTTAAAGTTGGTCTCTGCAAATTGCCCAGTGCTATTTCAGCCTTCTCAGTGCAGTACACAGCTGCACAGATGTATGTCTTACTCAGAATAAGGAAATAAAACCTTCAGAAATGCCACTTGGTAGGGCATTTGCACCCACCTCCTTAAAATATCTCATCTCCTACTGAGAGATGACTAGTAAAATAGTTTTTCTTAGAAGTTTACTTTTGCTTAATAGAAGGTGTGAGACTCAAGCTATCAGGTTATTTGTTTCACAGATCAGTTGCACTTTCTGAAACTGTGAAACTCCTGCTAAGTTCAGAAGACGTAGAAAAACGTATTTTGGGGCAGATGAAGAGGAGTTCATTTTCTAATTATTCCACTAGAAGGACAAGCCCTTTCTAACGTCATCTGGGAAAACTGTTGCTTACAAACCTTCGCGACACTACTGATGACGCACCTACTCACAGACAAGCACAGCGATCTCAGCTACTCTTCCTCTGCAAGGAGGGTCTGAGCCTGAGCTGTCTCAGTGACAGAGACAACTTCCCAAGCTTGCGACTGGAATCTGATCCCTGGGCTTCTGAAGCCTTGCCTGACGCTTTCCAAACTGAAGAACAGCAACAAGTCTCTGTCCATCTGTTTATTGGTGACTGCCATGGCAAGGACCTGGACCTCCCTGAGCTTGGCAGCTCCGTGCACCTCCGTATCTCAGTGCTCTTCCCGAGCACGTAAGGATGAGGCAGGAATCATTCCTACAGCTGCAAACCTGAGCTCAGCCTTGCTTCCATCTGGCTCCTGAGGTACTGAAACTGGAACTCACTGCCATTAAACACACGCTGTCAGGACCACTGCCTACACTTGCCTTTCCTTTATTATTCAGAATTAAGGAAAATCTATGATCAGTTTTTGCTTGCTTGCAGTGATAGATTATTCAATTCCCACTAGGATTCCTCCTTTCCCACCTAACCACTGGCACTACAGATACCCTGACTAAGAAACAAAATTGAACTAAAAGCATTAACCCACGCTGCTCCTCTTCTCAAAGTGTTTCCTACACATTTTCCCTTTATTTTTAAGGGAAACTTTAATGAATATTCGCAAATCCTTTCTTGAATTTTAACCACATCTTACACACCAGCCCCCACCAGACCATAAAGGAAGCGATACAAGCTGCCTGGCACTTCTCAAAGAGGACTTTTGAACAAACAGCTTTTCGGCTAAAAACAAACAAAAAACCCCCAAACACCCGGAGGAAGGCTTTGCTCCTCTTCGGAGCGTTCGGCTCAGGCAGCGCACCCGCATCCCACGACCGGGAGCCGGGCGGCCGCCGGCACCTGACCTCGCCCCGGGAAGGGAGGCAGGGAGGGAGGGAAGGAGAGAGGGAGGCAGGGAAGGAGGGAAGGAGGTAGGGAGGCAGGGAGGCAGGGAGGGATGTAGGGAGGCAGGGAAGGAGGTAGCGTGCCAGGGAGGGAGCGAAAGGAGATAAGGAGGCAGGGAGGGAGGGAAGGAGGGAAGCGGGTAGGGAGGCAGGGAGGTAGGGAAGGAGGCAGCCGCCCGCCCGTGCGCACCGGAGGCTCCGGCGATGCGGCACCTCCGGCGGCCGGAGCCGGGCAGGGCGCCCCGAGAGCAGCCCCGACGGACCGAGCGCCCGCTCGTCCTGCCCGGCAGCTCCCGGGAGATGCCCCGCGTCCCGCCGGGGCACGTACCAGCCTGGCCAGGATGCGGTGGCTTTTCTCGTCCGTGCAGCTCTCGGAGAAGACGCTCCTGTGGAGGAGGAACAGCGCAGCGCTCACCAGCACCCAGCAGGCAGCCCAGAGGAGGAGCAGCAGCAGGGCGCATCGCCGCCAGATTTTGAGCCGCAGCCGCTTGAAGCCCGGGATGCCCCTCATCGCTGGGCTGGGGCTGCGACGGGCTCCGGCGGCCGCTGCAGCCGCGGCGGCCCCGAGTGAGCGGCGGCGGGGCCAGGGGAGCCGCGCTGCGCCCCCCGCACGCCCGTCCCACCCCGCCGGACTGCCCCGGCCGCCCCCGCCCCCTGCCCGGGCCGGGGCTGCCCCTGCGGAGCCCCGAGCGCCCCTTTTGAATTTAAGCCACGTAGTTCCGCCGGCTTTTGTCTGCGCTCCCCGGTGCCAAGCGGCCCCTGCAGCCACTTGGCGGCTGCTGCCCGCGCCCCCCGCCTCTCCTCCGCGAGTTTCTCACCCGAGAATAAAAGGAGTTTGAAGGGTGATGAATGCTGCTCTGGGAACGCTTTGCAAGAGGCAGCCTGGAGACGGACAGGTCCCTCTGGTGAAAGCTTCGTGTCCCGGCAAATGGGAAAAGGAATAAAAAGTTGTCATTTATTCTGGTGTAACTTCTCAGTTTTATCCTCCCGGAGCTAATGGAGGGAGAGAGAGAAGCGGCTCAGACGCCCTTTCAGTAACGCAGTCCCCAGCGCCCCCATGGTCGGTCGCCCCTTGGCTCCCCAGCCGCAGGGACGGGGTGCAGGCTGGCCCCTGCCAGCACCCCTGGGTCTGCCTCACTCGGGAGCGACACTGGGGACACGCTGCCAAAACAGGCAGGCTGTACTGGGTCCCAGGATGCTGGTCTGGACAGATTGCCTCCCTGCCCTCTCGTTGTCTCTCTGTAGCTGCGTCCCTGTTATGGTGCGGTCAGCTCCACCGGACAGCCTCTATTTGACTTCGCTAACCTTTCTGAGAAGTCAAAGATTTAGATGTTTGTTCTCGTGCAGCAAGGAAGATCCTGGCATTCTTTCCTCACTCCAGGCGCAGATGTGCACAGTCTCTGTTCAGAGAGCCCGGTTCAGTGATATATGTTCTTAGCATCATGTCTAACTTAATGAGAAATGCCTCCTTGACAAGTCTTTAAAAAGAAAGATGTCTCTATTGATATGATCGAATTTTATCTCTCAGAAAAGCAAGGGAAGAACACAGGTGCAGCCTTTATCCACACCTTTTACATGATCAGTGCAGTTCTCCTCTAGCTAGCAGAGCAGGGCTTGAAATGGAGCTTCTAAGTAGATGGCAGACTGTGGCAGAAAAGGAAAAGAAAGATAAAAATATTGCTGGACATATTCCAGCTTTCCTTCCTAGAGACTGTCAGTGGGGAGGGAGATGCAAGAAGAGCAAAATTACTTTCATCTCCAAAGTCTCAGAAGCAGAATCATTATCATTAGCCACATCCTCTGTCAGAGTGTTTTGCTTGATTTCTCCACCATCTCATTTCTTCACCTGCTGAGGCTGCCTTTTCAAATTTTCTTTTTTCTTTCCCCTGATCCTTTTACTGAGAAGCTTACTTTTGAGGCACTGGTGATACAGTCTGTTTCTTGGGAATGTGGCAAGCAGCAAAGACTAAGGAGGCGGCTAGGAACTAAAAGATTTTAATCCTGTTTCTCAGGCTGATAGGAAATGCTTCCAGAAGCTGTCTCTGACCAGCTTGGGGTGTTCTTCAGAAATTTCTAGGACAATAAGTGGACAAGGAGGAGTTTTGCTTGGCCATTCCTCTGTAGGAGTACCAGCTAAGCTTGAACACAGCCAACCTTCATCCGCGACTGCTGCCACCTAGGAGATAAAATTGCAGCTCTGCCATACTGATGTCTGGAACAATCCCAAGACACATCCCACGTGGAAGAGGGATGCAGGTGGTGGGGGAAAGTCAAGCATACGTCCCTACTGCTTGGTCCTAAGCTGTCTGGGTAATAGTTTAGACACCACCAAACCCATATGTATTTTAAAGTGTGGATCTTGACTTCTCTGTGTGTCAGCAATCCCCAAAGGATATTATGCGATTTTAATAAATGTCTCTGAAATTCTGTATGCGTGTCATTGGTGTTTCAACAATAGCTCTGAAAACAAATCTAACACCTGACTTTAGACCAGGAACAGAATATGGAGATTTCAGACCAGGTTAGGTGTCACAGCTGACCTTCTCTAATTGCCACTGAAAAAAAAAAAAGGATGTTCCTTCACCCTTCTCCTCCTCCTCCTCCGCTGCCACCATCTCCCTGTTTCCCTCTTTGCCTTGCCTGCCCAGTCCAGTCCCTTTCCCCAGTGAAAGATATTCTTTGCTTCCCAGGGACCTTTCTCAACTTGCTAAGAGGGCAGAGAAGTGTAAAGCAGTTTCTTGCTGAGATTATGTTCAGAGAGGTCAGCAAGCCCTGAGGGCGCCTCCAGGCTGGTGCAGGGATGCACACTGCGGGGCTGGGCACTCTGGGAGGCAGAGCTGTATCAAATGTCTGCACCTTAAAGGGGCAATGAGATGTTGCAGATAAGGTGATCTTAAGGGAAATGGTTGCTGAAAGAAGCAGTCCTGTCCCTGTTTCCACCTCAGCCATATGCTGCCACTGCTCCCTCAGCAGCTGGATGGGGATAGGTAGCCCAGCAGGCAGCATCAGGAGGGTGTCTGGCTGCACTTTTCATTTCATCCCAAGATACCAGCTAAAATTCACTGGATTTCAAGGTCTGTAAGGAGATCACATCCTCTTCTTTGGTTTGGAAACAGCTGCTACATGTAGTAAGAGCAATTGTAACTTTAACATGCAGGTATCTGATGCTTTGAAATGATGAAATATGAAGAAATAAACAAAGAAAATAATAATAGGTTTTAATGTAGTTTTAATATTGCTTTAATAGTTTTAATAAAAAATAAAAGTACAAGATGAATGGAGCTTAATGAAGCAAATGCAAGTTGTGTGACACTTGTACTGCATAGTTTACCAGTTTCATTTTATGGTAAATCCCACAGGAAACATTTGCAGGGAATAAAGCCCTGTCTTCCCAAAAAATTTCAGTACAGCATTCAGATGGGGGAAGGGGCTGTATCTAGTTCTTCAGGCTCTGAATTTTTTAATATCTCACAGACTTTAGTGGATCGGAAAAGCTGGACAAGCCTGGTAAATATGTATGTGTGTGTGTACACATACCTTCTGGTATACATGAACATAGAGAGCTTCAGAATAGGTCAAGAATTGACCCAGAAAGCTTGGATTTAGTAAAACATAAAAGCCTAGATGGTTTAGGATCATGTGTTTTAGCCTTTAATAACAACCTATTGCTAACTGCAAAATTCAAGTCTAATTTCAGATTTCCCTAAGCTTCAAGGTTAAGACTAACAGAATTATAGATATAGATATAGATGTAGATGTAGATGTAGATATAGATATAGATATAGATATAGATATAGATATAGATATAGATGTGTGTTTGTGTGTGTCCCTATGTGCTATAGCAATCTTTCTTTTAAAAAATCCTCTGCATCAGAGAACCCTTGCTTTCCATATATATTAAACTGTGCCTGCTTCACATTGCATTCCTGTGTTCCCAAAGGAAGCTATATTCCTATTCTCATTTTGACTGAGAATTAAACTTGATGGAAATTAATTAGGAGAAGTTGAATTAAGGCAAGAAACATCAGGGGCAGTAAAAATAATCCAGGACTAACTAAATTAGTTCCTACCCAATTAATCTTTGAATTAGTGCTTAGAGCATGATGTCAGCATCAAGTTGGCCTCCTCTTTGTCGCTGTGTTGGGCACATCGCAGAATTGCACATCACTGTGACAGTTCAGATGTGGAATAACCAGAGGCTTTAGTATCCAGGAGATGCCCTGGCACAGCCAGGTAGGAGCCTGGCATGGCATCCCTGCATGCTGTGTGCCTCTGCAGGGGCTCAGCAGCTCCTCAGACCAGGGCCATGAGGAGGGCTCAGCCCAAGGAACTGCTGAGCCCTCCTGTTTCTCACCACCTTCAGACACAAACTGCATTGCAGGCTTAAGTTGTATTATGCTGTTAGACCTTATTTTCCTAATTACTGAATTCTTCATGAAGAAAGAAACTAAATCAGTCCTTAAGAACTACCTTGGCACTCGAGTTAATGAAATGTAAAACTGGTTCATTAGGACTTATTGTTCTCTTTGATTGATTTTATCACCTTCTGTCATTGGTTATCTATGGAATGGGGTACATGTTGCTAATCTTTCACAAGGCATGTAAGTCTCCTATTTTCCTTCTGAGAGGTCAAGAAACTTTTAAGGGCTGTTCAAATCAACTTTGAAAATATATTTTAACATACAAATATTTCTTTCTGATTTCCTTTGGCAAAGTTGCTGCTGAGAAACCTTGCAAGGTTAGACATAGGTTTGAACATGCCCTTTAGGCAGTGAAATTCCCCTGCAGAGTACTGAGTCTACCAGAGGAATCCAAATGTATTTTATCATTTATATCATTAATCAAAAAGAGTATGTTGCAAACTCCTCACAGAAGTTTTATGGCACCAGTGAGCAGTGAGTTTATTGGGTCACATTGTGAACCAGAGGCAGAAAAATGGCACAGTATAAAATACAGAGTACAGCTCTGTGGGCAAAGGAAAAGCCTGGTACAATTCACTGATTTAAACAAGGGCAGGTGTTTAGACAGAAAAAGCTTTCCCATGTATAAATAGAATAAAAGAATATATTTTCTCCTGTTTGCTTTTTAAGTTTTGAAATATTTCTTAGGTAGAGTTGCCCAGGAAAGCAACAAAGATGCTAGCTTTCTTTTTCCCTTTTACCACTATATAGATTGCACATAGCAGAGTTTAATTATCCTTCTCTTCTCATATATCCTAATTAATCTCTTTATTAACCTCATGCCAAATTTTCCCTCTCATTTGGAAGCAGTATCACCTGAAGAAGCCAGTAAGATACCTTGGCAATCACTGTAGCGGGGTGCAGTTTACTTGTAATTCTTCAAACGAGATGGAAAAGTTAAGAGGCATAAAATATTCTGGAATTTTTGTCCACATATCCCAAATAGTGCCTGATACAATACTGCCTATTGCTTCTCTGCTACATTCTTTGCCTGTTTATGTTGCCAGTCACCAAAAGGAAAATAAGCTGTAAGATGAAGCTTAGTCAGTTTGCAAGGGCAATTATAAGTGGAATTTTCTTTGCTTGGGATTGGAGTCAGTGGCTTGAGAGCAATTTTCCAAGCCTAAGAGGATGCTCTCCAGTGGAATTTGCTGCTGTGTGGTATGTTGTGTGTCTGTCCAGTGTGTGAAAGGGTGAACAAAGAAAGGAAAATGCTGAGATTGTTTCCCAGCCTTTGCATCAAGTTCAGGCCAAGTGATCTCACTATGCCAATAGTGAATCTGGCTCTTTGTAGCCTCTCTTTATGAGTGTCTGAAACAATTCCAGAAATACTTAGAAGTTGTGCTAGGGTTGTGTAGAAAGAAACACCCCACCATCTAATAAGCTAATTCTGTCTGGCATTGGGCTGTTATTTACATGAAAGGTTTAAAGTAATTTAAAGGGGCAGAATATTACACATAATAAACAGATGGCGTTCATGGGGCTGTGATCATTTAGATGTGTGGCAGCTCATAGGAGAAAAATTTAAATGTCATCTTTTCTAGTCAAATGACCAGACTTATTATTTCAGTGCATTAAAAGGACATTTTGACAGCTGACACTACCAGAAGGGATATCATGTTGTTATACAGATTAAATCAATCCAGTTCTATGGCTGCAGACTCTGAAATGAGTTTATATTAGGAATTTGCCCCAGACTGATTTTAAATTAGTTTCTACTGGCAAGAGTGACCTAGGATACCCAAAGTCCACACGTTCACGTCTTGTTATGCTGTAAATTGTAAAATGCAGCCAGAGGTCTGCATGCTGTCTGTAGCTGTAGAAGAGAAATGGAAAGAAAACTGATTCTTGGAGATGGAAAAAAGCATCTCCTTTGTTGGCACAAGTAACCACCAAGTGGATACTTATGATACTGCATGTGAAATGTTTTGTAAACTGGAAACAGACTTTCCAGGGAGAATCTGTGCTGCTTTTCTCCATTCACATAAGCAAATCTTAATTTATAGCATTTTTTCCTGACTCTTTGGCTTTGTTGGTTTGGCTTAAGGTCTGTGTACTGTAGTACTGTATGTTTAAAAATCAAATGAAAGGGAGCCATCACATACAGTGGTAGATCATGATGCATTTACATGTGAGTATGTCCATTTTTTGACTTCTCTTCTAAAAATCCAAATCTGAAGTAGAAAAAAATGATGGCTTAGGAAGTTCTTGGATGATTTTCAGGACCAGTTTTGTAAAACTTAATTACTTTCAGTTATTTCCTTGAAGCTGTTCACTGCATTTTCTTTGCAAATGATGAATAGCTGGGCACGGAGCAAACTGTAAAATGATCCATTAGTGAAATCCAATTTTCTATCAGACTTTCCAAGTAATTAGCTTTTCTTTAGGCAATATATTGTTAGTTTGCATGCATCCAATGTTGTATGACATTTGTTTAGGAAAGAGTAGACTATTCAATTTCTGTATTGCTTACAACAAACAAACAGCTCATAACTCTATCAAGATTAAGCATCTCTTAGTGCAAGTGAATCCCCTGTGCTAGTCCCAAGCAAGAAATCTGAGTGTTGGATCCTGCCCAGCTGAGCAGCAGCAGCAGTGCCACTGCTGTACAATGTTCCTCTTGTTACATGCAAGCATCTTCCAAGAACCTGAGTGGCTCTGGAGGCCAGGCCTGTTTCTGGGGCCTCACTGCTACCCAGGCATCAAAGCCAATATAATATAATATAATATAATATAATATAATATAATATAATATAATATAACAACCAAGGAGAGCCATGGTGCTGCCTCCAGCTTTGAGCAGAATAGTTGGTGACTGAGAAGCCTCAGAAGCAGATGTCTGCAGCTTCTTCCACAGGCACAATCTTCTGTTTTCTGTCTCTTTTCTTCAGAACAATCCCATTTTCTTCCCTACTTAAATTTTTCTCCTTATTCTTCAATGATTTACCTTTTCAGTTCTTCATAGCCCTTGCCTACCACCAACATCCTCTGTCAGTCACCTCTGTCCTCAGATGATTTTGTGTGTTTTAGAAGGAGTCCCTCTCTCCCACCTCTAGCAACCGCATTCTTCTTCTTGAAAAACAAACAAAAAAAGTCCTTAATTCTGGTCCAGAATCAGTGGCTTTGCTTTTGATTTATACAAAGGAACATAAAAGGAGGAATATGCAGAGATGCCATTATTGGACAACATTTCATATTTGCTGGTTTTGCAACTCCCTGTTTCCTGCATAGAACAAAACTGTGCTTCCAGTCCATGCTGTGCACATGCACACACACACATGTTCTTAGCAAAAGAACTCATAGCAAGTTTCCCAAAATGAAAAACAGGGATTGCAATGTTCTGGAAGTGATCCTGAGTCCTGGAAGAGAGGAGATCCACCAAAGGAGGGGGAATGGAACCACAGTGAAACCTCAAGACACAAGAGATACCAAAAGCATCCCTGCAGAGCTGCATCTCTGGAGTAAAATTCCAGCTGGGGAAGCACTTAGGCTCCATTTTATTGAGGAGAGCATGCATTGCTGGCCAAACCTCTTTAATATTTCTCTTTCACACTGAAAAATCAACAACTTACAAAAGACTGAAATAAAGTCTCCCAGCACTCCAAAATATATTCAAGGAGAAATTGAAAATGACATTTATTCACGTATTTGGAACATTCCATGCACTTTCAGCATGGATAAACTGGGCATGGAATTGGGATGAAACACTGGGATGAAACACAGGATAGTTGAGATTAAGCAGAAAAAGGGTGAATGTTTTTTCATTTGGGCTTTTTGGTCATTCCAAAGAAAAGTGCAGGGCTGAAGCAGTGCCCAAGGGCTGTGGTTCTCATTGGCAGTCAGAGCACATCTAGCTGGGTATTGACTCCTTGCCTGCCTGTCCTTTACACGTGCCTGCTACACGACACACATCTCACCATTCCCATTTGAGCCATTGACTTGTTATATCAATGCAGAGTAGCAGCACAAGCAGGCAGAAGCACAGAGTGCTTGCTTTAGTCCCTCAGGCAGAGGAATAGATGATGAACAAAGGGATGTAGGTGTGGTTTTCACTCCTTTTGAAGCACTGGCACTGCTGGACTAATGTTGGAGAATTTTGCTCAGAAATGGCTTATAGAGTTTTGTTCAGACATGCCATAATCATATACAGCTGATGGAAAAGTAAAAGGCAGCTGTGAGGAGCAAATTCTCAAAGCCTGTTTCTGTAAACTACGAGGTCCTCAGGCACATTTATGTAAACAGCAGAAGTTCTCAGGTTGTTTTTTATAACAAGTAAATATCTTGTCCTTGACTGTTTTGGGAAAGTAAAAGTAACAGACATGGAGGTTTTGAGAACCATTCATATCAGGGTGAGAACACAAATCTTGGTTTCAATAACAAACCACAGGTATTGAAAACAAAAGGAGGGGTTAGTGTTTAATCTGTAGCCTATGATGAGCTCGGGTTTTGCAATATGTATAAGCTTAATTAACACTGTTATAAAATGTGCCTGGTGGATCAATAAATCGGAGTTCGATGCTGATCAGAGGATGGGTCATCTCCCTTCACTTCATCAGACTAACACTTCAGCAAACAAGAATTCTTTGGCATGCCCATTCAATAATTTTCCAAGATATGTTGGCTCTGCAGTTTGCAAGCCAGTCCTCTGCTGGAAAAGAGCAATTTACTAACAGCCTCTCACATCATTCTTTAATCAGTGCCTCAAAATCAGAAGTGGGAACAGTACCTGCCCTCTCTGAGCACAAGATCCCTGTAATAGACTGCCTGTTCCTGGACAATGTTAGGGGAGAATACTGCCAAAAGCACATTGATATCTGAGCAATTTGTACATTGAATTTAAATGGGGAGAAGGCTGGGGGTTTTTTGGTTAGCTCTCTGCCACTCTCTCTAATTCTGAGGGAATCTCTCCAGCCCTCTAGACGGGTCAATTTTGATGTTTCTGACAGTGACATTGCCAATGTGTCACTGGGGCATGCTGAGAAAAGGACATGGAAAACACAGGTTGCAATACAGTGTACAGACTCAACAAAATGGCACTTCTGGGGAAGGGCAAAAACATCTTATATAAAGCCAGAAAAAAAGGAGCAAATCCAGCAGTGCACCCTTGTATTCTACTTCATGCTGTCATGGTTTGCAGATAAATCTAGTGCCTAGGATGCAAGATTTCAGGATCTATGGTGTCCTGAACTGACTTAGTTAAGCAATTAGTGACTGCTGAAGGCTGAGTAATCCAGAATGTTTTGGTACTTTGTTAAGATACTGGAGGAACTATAGTTGCAGCAAGCTGATTTTTATGAGAAAAGTTACAACCTTATTGATACAGGGGCTACCAGAGATGCAGAAAAGTTTGATGTGTCAACCACTGAGCTGGGAGCCTGGGGACAGGAAGAGGTTTGTAGGGATTGGTGAGGAAGGAGAAGTTCAGTGAGCATGCTGGGCCTCCTGAGCATCCAACCCACCACTGCAGGGCAAATAAGCTCCTCATGCTTGTGGTAACCAAGCCAGAGAGACAACCTAGCACAGCAGCACACAGCCCTTCTCTGTGTCTGTCTGCTCCACAGTGGCACAGCACTGTGGGGGCTCATGCAAGACAGTGCAGATGTCTCTGTCCTGAGCTGGCCTGGATGGAGCCACAGGGAATAGAAGTCCTTCACTTGTCAGGTTCAGCATAGTAAGGGGACACAGAAGATGACAAAAGGAGCAGTAAGTAAATGGTTGAGGAAGGGAAGAAGCAGAGGGAAGGAGTGTCCATTAGCATGTATTATTGCTTGGGCTACTCAGCCACACAGGTTTCATTTCACACTAGTGCTCCATGCATAGACAGGAAGAAGGATCACAGGACCAGGATTCTAGATTTTGATTCAGTTCTTGTGTCAGTTGCAGTATTCCTCTGTGTGCATGTTTCACAACAGCAAAAGCTGAGTGCAGAGTCCAGTGACGTGCCATGGAGATTCTAACTGGGTTCTGACCAGGGACTTGAGTACATAGACACCCCACACTGGGCTCTCCCACGTAAACATCAACATTTTCTACATGGTTGAGTCTAGGGTAAATGTAATCTGCCCTGTATTTTGATTAATCACCTATTAAAAATTATTTGGTAGGAAGAAGCTTGTGAGGATCAGGCTCATTAATTACTGCATGGCACACATGCATATGTAGATTAGGAAGGGCATGAACACACCCAAATGTTCAGCACTCTACAATTACAGCCCCTCACATGAGCAGCCCTGCCTTTTTTGGAGGCCAGGGCAAGGTTACCTCTGAAGCCAAAGTACTGACCGGATAGTAAATGATACTTTGATTTGTTTTGGTTTAGTGATAATGCTCTAAATGAGTTTGGGCTTTGAGGCCACCTGGTTTTGAAAAGCCAGGGGTAATAGGTAAAGCTAATGTTGCTGGAACGCTGGTGGCAATGCAATTTCCAGGGATAAGCAGCTCTGTTCACCTTTAGTCAACAAAATCAAACCCAGCAGAAGTGGTTTACTTAAGGCAAGCAATGTTAATGGAGTCAAAATGTCCACATAGACACATGCACATGACTGTGATGTAAATAGGACACAGTTTAGAAGGGATTAAAGCAACCAGTGAGGACTCCCTTAAACATCCTTCTTTAAATTTGCTGTCACTAGCTCAAAAATTATTGTTTGCAGGAAAGCAAAGAAATCCAAGAAAACTACACTGTTCTGTACATTCATATTTACAATCTTTCCTTTCAGTCTAGCAGTTTATGATTGTATGGTTGTATGGTTTATATAGCAACCAATGGTTAGAAAGTTTGGCTTGTGAATCACCTACACAGAAATGTATAAAATAAAGGGGAAAGGGGAAGACAGGCAAGAGCAGGAAATAGCAAGATACAATAAAGAGGCTGAAGACAACTAATTTCAGCTTTCGATGATGCTCAGAAGTGCACTAAAGTAGATGTTGTGACTTTATCTCATGTAAAAGAAAAGACAAAAAAAATTGAGCAATGTGAAATGTTTAGATGGCATACACCTGCAAACAGGGACATGACCGCCACTTGAAATTAATTTCAAAAGTAATGAGAGTGAGTTTCGCACGTATACTGTAGTGTCCATAGAAACTTTTTGTCCCCTTTCATCATTTTGCATGGAATTTTTCAGAAAGGACAGCCACACTATTAATGGCATTTCTGCTGGCCTCCCAAAGCCCCGTGGCTCTCAGTCCAATCCATCCAAAAAGCTGATTCACAGTTGTCCTCTCCCAGACCAGTGCTTATGTTTCAGGCTCCTCACTTACTCTGCTGCTACTGCTTCAGCTGACTCATACATGCTACATCCCTGTGATTAAAAGCAATGGCTCAAGTACCTACAAATTATTTCTTTAGAACAAAACTATTTCAAGGACAACATATTAAAAAAAAAAATAGAGCAGCTTAGATGTTTAGTTATCTCTGTCAGGACCAGAGAATGCTGAGCATCCTTACATTTTCTTTATACTTTGCTTTGTCATCCCCTGTCCCTAAATCACTTCTGATAAATGTGTGTTTTCCCACCCCTCCTTTCTCCTCTATTCCCAAAGGGTTTTTATGTATGCATACCTTATTTTCACCTCCAAATTAACAGCCTTGTAAAACAAAACTATGTTTCCATAGAGACAATTTACAAGGCTCTCAAAGCTGATAATTGGGACTGTTATCTTTCAAGAAAAAGTTGTTGTTTTCCCTCAGGTAAGTTACTATGTGGTTTTTGTGTTTGTTCTTCACATAATCCTTTGTGGATTCAGATCAATACAGGCTTGCAGAAAGCTGTGATAATACAGTGCACAATATTTGCCACAAAACAAATGTTTCTTTAATGCCTTTCTTTTGTCAGCTCGTGTCCTTGATTCCTATTTCGGTTTGTGAATTTTTTAAGGATGTGGGAAAAAAGCACCAAAGATTACTTCCATGTAGGAACATGAGAATAAAATAGGTCACCAGAAATCATCCTCTATCATACCACTTAATACCCTTCATAAATGAAACAAACTGCTTTTTAGAAGCAGTTTCTCTTTCCTTTGGCTAATTTTTTAATATTTTTCCCCCTGTTGCTCCCAGGCAAGATTTTTCCTAACATAAGTGTAAATAGAAACTTTACTCCAGTTTCTAAGTTCCATTTGCCCATTTCGGGTACATTTTGCCATCTGCTCTCCCACCAACACAGAACAGTGCCAGGTGTCAGGGGCTCCTCAGAGTCTGGGCTGCCAAGAGTGGCAGGAGCTCCCCATGGGAGCCTGGCAGCCAGGGCCCATCCCATCCCATCCCATCCCATCCCATCCCATCCCATTCCCAGTCAGGGGCCAGGTATCTGGGGGGCACCAGGGCAGCCCCAGCTCCAGATAAATTCCTGGGGACAAACCAAGGCTGGCATCAGCCTGTGAATCTCCGGCTCAGCACGGCCTGCAGCCGGACCTGCCTCATGCAAGACCCCAGCACTTACCTTACCCCACACAGCTCCACCAGCCAAATTCCCAAGTGATGCACCTCTCCCCCACGGCATCTCACAGACCATCTAGCATGCCCCACTGTTTCTCACTTTTTTCCTGTTTCTCTTGAGCTCCCTGCTATGTAATTTCATCCTGGTTGTACATACAGGCCAGGGAATGAGATGCTGGAAAGCAGCGCCACAAAAGGGGATCTGGAGGTCCTGGTTGATGGCAAGTTGTACCTGAGCAGTGCCCTGGCAGCCATAAGGGCCAGGGGTGTCTTGGAGACATCAGGGATAGCTAGGCAAGGGAGGGGACTGTCCTGCTCTGCTCTGCTCTGGGGCAGCCTCACCTCAAGTGCTGGGGGCAGTTTTGGGTGCCACAATATAAAAACAACATTAAGCCTTTAGAGAGTGTCCAAAGGAGGGCAATGAAGATGGTGAAGGGCCTTGAGGGCAAGCCGTGTGAGGAGCACCTGAGGTCATTTGGTCTGTTCAGCCTGGAGAAAAGGAGATTGAGGGGGAGATCTCATTGCTTTTACTCCTCGTGAGGGGAAGAGGAGGGGCAGGCACTGATCTCTTTGTGGTGACCTGACAGGACACCACAGTGACCAGTGACCAGTGACAGGACCTGACGGAATGACTTGGAGTTGTGTCAAAGGAGGTTTATGTTGGATATTAGGAAAAGGTACTTCACCTTCGGGATTGGGCTCTGGCACAGGCTCCCCAGGGAAGTGGTCACAGCACCAGCCTGACACTGTTCAAGAAGAGTTTGGACAGTGCTCTCAGGCACAGGTGGGATTTTTGGGGATGTGCTGTGCAGGGCCAGAAATTGGACTTTGACAATTCTTGTGGCTCTCTTCCAATGCAGGATATTCCATAATTAATTCTGATTCTAGGAACCACATCTGAATCTATTAAACCTATCTAAACCACAAATGTAGGAAGATCATAAGGATACTCCTAGCTTCGCCTGGAATAATTCAGCTGTCCAGATTGGTCTCTCCCAGTCTGTTATACCCCATGTTATATCCACCTATATATTATATTCCCTTTTATTACACCCCTTTACGGTTCCGGCCCCGCCCCACAGGGCCGCCCCCCGGCAGGCCGCAGCGCCGCGATGAGGTCCCGCCCCTTTTCGGCTCAAACTCCGCCCCCTAGGCGCTCATTGCCCGCGGATTGGCGGGCACGGAGCGGCGCGTGTCGCGGGGCGGGGCTCGAGCGGGGGTATTTAAGGCGCCGTGGGGGAGCGTGTTTTCTTCACTCCAGGTGGGAGCCGGGCTGCGTGGCCGCTGTGGGTGAGTATCGGGAGGGGTCGGGGAACCGCGTCCCTCGTTCTTGTCGTGAGGCGGCACCGCCGTACGTGGCCGGCTCTGTCCCTGCGCGGCCTGGCGGGGAGGAGCCGGGAATGCCGGGGCACAGCGCCGGCGGCGGGCCGGGCCTTGCTCCGTGTCTCCCGGTCTGTCCGCCCTTGGGGCGCGGCGGCACCGTGGCTGTCCCCGGAGAGAAGCTGCTCCTGCCTCTCTGCTCCTGTCCCTTCCTCACTGCCGCTCTCGCTCCCCGTGAGCTCTCCCCCCGCCCTGTCCTTAGGGAGCCTGCCGTGCCCTGCCTCCTTCCCTCCCGTCCCGGGGCTGTCACCGGCCTGGAGGCTGCGGGGAGCTCGTCCCGGTGCTGCAAAACCCTGTAAAGAAACCCGCGTTTAACCTTTAGGTCAGCTTCGGTGCTGCAAAACCCCGTAAAGAAACTCACGTTTAACTTTCAAGTCAGCCTCGGCCCGAAGTGCTGAGCCTGCGACCTGAGCATGGGCTCCATGGTGGCTACAGAGCGCTCTTGGTTCAGTGCTCTCCTCTGGGATATTCATGTTGTCTGTGGATAAGGAGGGCAAAGTTGTAATGGTGCAGTGATAGCCCCTTGGATTGTTTTATTTCAAGGTGGAACTTCTGTAGTCCTATGAAAAGGTAAAACTGTAGAGCCTCTTCTGCATGGGTAGGAAGGATTCAGCTCTCTGTTCTGAAGGACCTACAGGAAGTTCAAACTCTGATTTGGCAGATGAAGGGGGAAGTAACATCCAGCCTTTTGCTATGTAGTAACCAATACTTGCTTTTTGTAGTTTGAAGCTTTCTCGAGCAGGCTTCCTTGCAGTTCTTCAGTGTGGCTTGTGTGATTCAATGCCATTGTGATTTCAGAACTATATAACTATGGTTAGATGATAATTAAAGTAGTCTCTGACTTAACAAGTAGTCCAGATCTTGTTTGTGTTGGACAGAAAGTCAGCCTCCATGTAATTCGTGTTTTGTGTGTGTGCTCTGGAGCTGGAGCCCTGAGGTTTCTCTAGAAACCGGCTGAATGAAGGGGAGGGTCAGATGCCCTGGACTGATGTCTGTGTGCTGGTTTCCTGAAAAGCTCCATGTGAATCCTGCCCGAGCTCTGTTTGTGAGGAGGGTGGCTTCATTATGGATCCCCAGCTTCAGTGAGAAGCATTGCTTTAACTTGATTATGTCTATGTATTCCTTCTGAAGGTGTTCAGCTTTCACCTTTTATGACTCTTAAAGGGAATGCTTACCTGTCTGGTGATTTGGGATTGTTCTAATTGGTGTTTAAAAGTAATTATCCGAATTTAAACTCGATGTATGCTTTAAATTAAATCAATGCTATGTCTGGTGAGGGAGAGGATTTTTGTATGTCAAACACCAGTATCTGTGCAAGTACAACCTTGCTTGAAAGAAAATTTGGGGTGGTACTTGTATTGCAGTATATTGTGTGGGACAACTTGCAGCTGAAAAGGATTTGTTTCAAATATGTGGAGTAGTCAGCTGCTCAAGAAATCCTAAGACAAGCAGTCAGATGTTTTAACAGCTGTCTTGTGACTACCATGCAGAAGCAGAAGAAAGGCTTAAAGGATCTGGCATAAAGCTGACTCAACAAAATACTGAATCACAGTGACTGGAGCTGCTGAACATTCTTCTATTACATGGGCACTGGAGCTCTTCCTCCTAGTCCAGGCACTTGGATTCCAGAGGCACTCTTCAGGGAGCCTCCTCTGGAGTTACTCAAAAGCTTCCTGGGCACTATACTGAGTCATGTGTTGTAGGGCCACATGTTAGACCAGCTGACCTCCAGTGTCCCTTTCAACCTTAGCCACTCTGGGATTTGTAAAGCTCATTGTTTTCCTGGCTTAGATGAGGTGCTGTGTCTTTAGCTCTAACTCGAGAGTTAAGCTTAAGCTTTTTTGCTTTAGTGGGCAATATTTCTTTTCAATATTGATTTCAGACTGGTAAGGAAGACAGTAAACTGAAAAGGAGTCCTGGGTTTTCTCATGTGAACTTCAGTTGAAATAAAAACAAAAGGAGGAAGTGATAGCACTGAAGTAGTCACTGACAACTTGCTCATGACCTGCTGGGGCTGGCCTCTGTTCTTGTGGCTTCATTCTGACCTTATTTGTGAAATCTGAGTGGCAGGCTGAGACTTAAGGCTGAAGAAAGCACAATTTTCCAGCTGCTGTTTTTAACCTCCTCTATTCCAATACTCTGCAGAGCACAAAGTGTGGTGCTTTCTTGGACCTGGCTACCAGCATTTGAACCTATGGCATGCTATTAGTTGAGCTCATAATGAAATCTACTCTTTGAAGTTGCATTTTACTTGAGTAACATTTTGCCTGCAAGTCTACAGTGAAATTAAGTGTATGATTTCATTGAAGTGTCTCTAGGGACAAGACTGCTCAGTTCAACTTTGAAAGTTATTTTGAGGGGAGAGGCATAAAGAGTGGTGTTGAAATTTAAATATGCTTTTGTTTAGCCACTTCACTGTGGTGATTTCATGAAAGGGAGAGGCCTCAAGTTTTATGTTAGTACAGCTTGGTATGTGGCATTGAAAGCTGAAATGTGAAAGTCTCCTCTGGCTCTTGATAACTGACTGTCACTTCTTAACCCTGTAGAAGCTAAATTATTTTTCTCTCACAGAATCTTCAGCAACGCTGCTCTGAAAACTAGTCCAAAAATGTCTGGTCTGGAAACCCTCTTTAAATACATTGATGAACACCAGGACCTCTATGTTCAGGTAAGTTTTTTCAGTTTTTTCCTGCAGCATGGGCAGCTATGGGATATTAGAAGTTATGTGCTCAGCTTCAAGCTTGTTGTTCCATCTGTATGGTATACCCAAGTAATAATGTCAAGTATTGGGAGAGAGGAGAGAGCAAGTGTGAGGGATTTGAGTCAGGCCAGAAAACTGTTTCTTAAATTTAGGCATAGTTCTGTTTAAAAACTTTAATGTCCATGGTAAATTTATTAGGAAATGATGTATTAGTGTATACTGCAACTGGTGACCTATTTAGAAGTACAGGAAGCTGACACTGGTTCTGAATGCCAAACTAGGTGTATAGTTTCTTCCCTTTGGAGATGGGAGATGAAATGTATTATAAATGAGGCTGGAACAAAGCTTTCTTGTATAAAACAATTTATGCTGGGGTACAGAGGAAGAGGTTGCCCTCTCCAAAGAGGTACTTTGCTGCTTGACCTGCTGTTTAGTTTGCTGCTAGTTTAGGTTGTATTGTAATCCCTTTCATCCATGAAGGAGTCAGTGGCACAGCACTGTGAACTGAGGCATGAACTGTGCCAAGTGTTCAGCTTGACTTCTGCCAGTTCTTGCTGAACTCATGCAGGGAGAAAAAGCTAAAGTGGCCTTTTTGAGAGGCCCAAAAGACTTTACTGCTTCTGGATAGTTAAAGAAAAACTAAAAGGGCACCATAGGCACAAGCTGTGATACTCTTAAGCTTACTTGATGTGTCTGTAGACTTTGTGCAGTGCAGCAGGGACAGCTGTAGGCGAGTGAGGTTTTAGAGAACTTCCTGAGAGTAACATTATTGGTTACAAGTTCTTTGAGCAGAGGACAGAGCTGATTTGCCTCAGTTTGAGCTTGGCTTAAACCCGTTTGTTGAATTACAAGGTGTGGGGTGGTATTTGCATGGTGCCTGTTGTGCAGTGAAACCTGTAGCTCTTGCATCTCTGCAGCGCCTGGCAGAGTGGGTGGCAATCCAGAGTGTGTCAGCATGGCCAGAGAAGAGGGGCGAAATCAAGCGCATGATGGAGGTTGCTGCCAAGGAGATTGAGCGACTGGGAGGCACAACCAAACTCATGGATATTGGCAAACAAAAGGTACGTGAGCATCTCCATGGCAGCCTAGTAGGAAAAAACATCTCTTTAGGACACAAGGTGTTGTGCATGAGGAAGTGCTGGTTTCTTATGTTCCCAGTATGAAAGGCACCTAGACTCCATTGGAAGGCTGTTTATTTGACATATCATTGTAAAGAAAGATGATAGTATGGACATTCTTATGTCCCTGCAGATACTGGAATCTCCAAGCTGTGCAGCATCTAGCAGGCATCCAACCAGCATCCAACATGCTGTGCAGATCCCATGCATGGACATTTTTTTTCCATTTTATTTATTCAAGCTGTTCAGTTCCACCGACAGAAGGGATTTTGTGTGAGAATTTCTTGATGCACTTTTAGATTAAGTCAAGAACATGCAGGTGATGGAATCCCCAGTGCCCAGTGGGAGCTGCCTTCAGGTTACAGTGAAGAGGCTCAGTTTATCCTGCAGTCCAGGGATGTGCCCAGCACAGTACAGGCAGGAAGGTGAAGCTGTGTGTGCAGCATAGCATGGCACAGGCTTTGGGCTATTCAGGTTATCTTTGGGGGTCACTAATTCCTTGGTGCCTGATGGGCTTCTGGGTTGGGATCACCACACAAAGGTCCTGTGGGCAGTGGCCTGGAAAGGCAGTAGCCTGTTGAGGTGTAGGATAATGTCTTTGCTGCCACACAGTCTGAATGTTCTGTTAAAAACCTTTGTTTATAGTTGGGACCCAATTAAAGATGCTGAATTAAATTTTCGCTGTATTAAATGTGTTTTAAATACTTTTTGAACTGAACATGAATAGAGCACCTGCAAACAAAAATGTTAGACATTTAAACAACAGGCTGCTATTTGTCCTTAGACCCATAGACTATAAAGATACTTACTGAGGTTTCAGTAAGTCTGCCAAAGGACTTCTGGACTCTTTCAGAAGTGTTACATTTGTCACAGGATTGCATCTCTCCCTTACTGGATACAAAAGTATCATTAAATGAATTACTTCTCTCCTCACTTTTAGCTGTCCAGACTGCTTTTTTTTTTGACCCTGATAATGTATGTGCCTATAAGAATGATAATGATAATCTCATCCTAGAGAAATAGCCACTTGCTATGCTCCTTCTCTGAAGTGCCTAGCCACTACCTGCCTCAGAGCAAAGCCCATACCAAAATTTTGAGACTAGGATTTGGATAGTGGCGTTAAAAACCTTGTACTGGAATGTTTACTAGTTTTAGAAGATTGTCCTTGTAATTGGTGTGACAGACTGCTGAGTGAGATCTGTGTTTATAGGAATCTTCTGAGCAGTTTTTTGCTTTGGGCAACTGAATTGCACTTGTTTGTAACTACAGGTTGCAGCAGGAAAACAGCTGACTTGGGAGGGAATCTGTAGGGTTAATTCTAGCTCTGCTACTACCTACAACCTAAAAGCCTATCAAAAGCATTTCAGTTAATTAAGAAACAAAGTTGTTCTTTTCATCACTGTAACTTTTTGGTTGCAAGAACTGACTTTAGAGTTTTATACATAATAGCTTCATTAGGTAACTTTAATCCATCTGCAAGAGTTACTTTCAGTGTTTTATATTAAGTGTAGAGAGAGCTAGTCAATGTATTGTGTTGCTGCTATATCTGTGAGGGACAATGTAAAGCAACTGAACTTGTCAGATCAAAGTTGGTTTACTGCTGCACAGCAATTTGTTGTGTTGCTTACTGTAAATTCTTGCAGTAGGGCTTCAGTCATGAAGAGCTGCAGCTGGCCAGGGACCATGTAACCTCTTGATAAAAATCTGGAGCTTGGAACCCATATAAGCAAAAAGTCAAAGCTGATCTTGCATCTGCTGAACAGTGTGTAGAAGTACATGTTCACTGAAAGGGAAATACTTGCTGACTGGGAGTAGCTTGTGATAATTGCTTATTGGGTGTTCCAAGGGATTAAGCTAAGTTCAACTCTTGAACTCCTGAACTGAGTTCATCAGCACTACCCTGCCCTTAGTGTAACAATGTAGGCTGGTACAAAGAAATATGTCTGTTATGCTAGTCTTATTTGGGTGTAGGCACATGTTACACCCAGCCTTACCACTGTCAGGGAATTTTTGTCCAGAGAGCTGTACTGTGAACAGGATGAAAGTGCAGTGACAAGCAATATTGAATAGAGTTTATCACTTATGCTTAGGTCAGCATTAGATACAGCAGTTTGGCATGCAGTCAGCTTGCTCTGCTAAAATCTGATGTAGGATTGGTAGTTTAAAGCTAACAGTTCTACGTGGCTTGGAACATTTTGGCTGTTACTGGGACTTGTCAGGAAACTAACTGGCATGGTGCCACCAGGCCTTCTTTGGCACCCTGCTTCTGGCAATTGGTTTAAGTAGATTAGTTTTGTTTAGCTCTCGTGCCTCTACTCTCATAACCTCCATAATATTAAGGTAATTCATATATCTGCTTAAAGCTCTGACATTCCACATTTTAACAAAACTTCTGCCTTCCTATTTCTAGCTGCCTGATGGATCAGAGATCCCCCTGCCACCAATTGTTCTGGGGACACTGGGCACGGATCCACGCAAGAAGACAGTGTGTGTGTATGGTCACCTGGATGTTCAGCCAGCTGCCCTAGAGGATGGCTGGGACAGTGAGCCCTTCACCCTGGTAGAGAGAGATGGTGAGAGCAGTGGGCTTCACAAACTGATAAACAAGTGTGGTATTCCTCAATTGTTCCAAAGCTGTGCTATTGATTGAAAGGGGGAAGGAGAGTTAGAAGTGGTATGGGTGTTTATTTAGTACTGTTGAGGTGAAAATGTGCAGGTAGGGAAATGGTAAAAAAGTTGAGCTGCAGAATCTCAGCTACTCTTGGAATTGTTTCCTTTTCTGATAGTCTAGGCTGTAATTTGCAGGTTTTCTTTCTTGTAACTACAGCACAATCTTAACAGCTGCCTTCCATGGTGCCAGCTTGTTGCCAAAGAGCTTTTTAGAACTGATTTCTTGTTCACAGCTTGAAGCCTGTAAGGTCATGTCAGACAGCAGGATTTTTGAACCATTACTGAGAAAAAATACACAATACAACTTCTTCAAGCCTGGAGAAAGGAGTGACACAGCAGCCTCTCTGGGTTGCCTTGTGTTTAACTGCTCTACTATGGGAACTACAGAACCTCTTTTGCAGAGGTAGTCCCCCAAAATTTGTCCCTCTCCCATAAATGGGGATGAAGAAATGGTGCAGTATCTCCTGTTGAAACAACATTGCCAGCAGTCAAGAAGACTTAAAACTCCATTTTCTATTAAAAGTTGGTGCTGCTGACAGCTTCTTGTTTCACTTTGTCAGTGTTAAAGGTCAGCTCAATTGGTGGGCATTAACCACTCTTGTTCCACAAGCATTAATGATTGCCAGAGAAAGGAGTAGCTGTGCAACTAGTACTCCTGCTTGGGCACTTATAATCAGCAGAATCCAAGTTACTAAACTGAGTTATCTCATCTCCTGGAAAGATCTAGACTTGCCTCAGGCTGTGGCTTGTCTTTGTGGAGCCTGGCCATGCAGGAGACATTCTCCAATGGCTCTTTACCTTTGCAAGCTGTCTGGCCTGTTCTGTCACTGGTTATGTGGAGCACTGAGGGAATGTAGCCACAGCTCTGAGTTGCACTGGTAGTGCCTCTGCTATGATCCTATGATCCTACATTTTCTCAGAATTCCCTGTGGCCTGTGGAACTCACCTTTGACTAAATTCCTTTCTGGCAAGATCCACTTTTATCTGGAGAGTCCAGGGAAGTGATTTGTAACTAGCCACTGAATTTTTACTCTTCAAACAAAGAATTACTGAACTGAAGATAATACTTGATAGATTTCTGTTAAAAGCAGAAAACTTGTTTCTATACACTGAGATGTTTGTAGAAAATTGTATTATCATGAAAAATAAGGCGACTATGTCTTCTCCTGGGTTATAATAAATTCCTATTAAGGGAGCAGCTGAGGGAAGAGGTGGGGAAGCTCTCTGAGTGGGAGAACTATTCTGTATCCATCCTACTTGAAAGGGTATGTGAAGCAGGATGTAAGACTGCTACTTATGAAGAATCAGAAATTATTCATTAAGCAGGGAAAAAAGGGTTACGCAAAACCAAATGTTCTCATCTAGGCAAGAGATGAAACTTCATACTAATTTTTTTCCTCACTGGTTAATTTCTATCTTGTTTCTACAGGAAAGTTGTATGGGAGAGGATCAACAGATGACAAAGGTCCAGTGCTTGCCTGGCTGAATGCCTTGGAGGCTTATCAACAAACTAATCAGGTATGTGCCCAAAACATATTCTGCTTTTTCACACATAGCTGAGTCTAGCAATAAATGTTACCTAAGCCACAAACCCTTGTGAGGGAAGCCTGCTTATTCAGCCGATTGAAGGAATGATGCAATAGTCCTGTAAATTTCCTGACTTCCTAGTAGAGTTAAGGTGTCTTGCTGATAAGTTAGTCCTGTAGATGCTTAGGTTGCAATTCTAACAATTTTCTTTTAATGAAATATGTAGGAAGGAAAATACATATGCAAGCATGTGGATCAGGGGGAATAATCAAATGAGATCACTGTCATGTAAGGATGTCAAATTACTTTGGCCTTCATCAAGGCTTAATGCCTCACTGCCACTGAGCTCTAAGAGGAGGTTAACTTTGTAGCACTAAAATTGGGAGCTTTGCTTATTTCTGTTAAAGAATGTGCAATCACAAATAGCTCAGGGTGTTTTCTTAATCTTGCAAGACAAGTTCCTATTGCTTTTGAGAGGAATAACCAGTTCTCAGCTGCTATCTAGGTATAAAGAATATGCTAGACTGGATAGACAGGGTAGCTCTGTTCCTACTGTGGCATGCAATTCCTGTGGTTTATGTTAGTTTTCCTAGCCAGGTGGCTTCCCTTTGGCAACAGATTTCTGCTGTGTTCCCATGCTTACAGGGTTTGGGGGGCAAGTTTTTAATACTTTTTTGAAGAATTTGAATTCCATCAAGTGAAGGGTGGTGTAAGTGCCCTCAACATAAGCACAATCCAAACTTGAAACCAGTTAGTATATAATTAACAAATTCCACTGTCGTTCCACTGGAGTTATTTTAGCCATGTCCATTTTTCTGCTTTGAATGCAACAGATGAAAATTACAGATCGCTGAAGGAGTCAAGTGTTCTCACATGCTTAATCTGTTCTTGTTTGTCATTTCAAAGGAGTTTCCAGTAAATATTAGGTTTTGCCTAGAGGGTATGGAAGAATCAGGATCTGAAGGCCTTGATGAACTGATTTTTGCTCAGCGAGATGCTTTCTTTAAAGATGTGGATTATGTTTGCATTTCTGACAACTACTGGCTAGGCAAGAAGAAGCCTTGTATCACTTATGGTTTGAGAGGTATCTGCTACTACTTCATAGAGGTAAGTGCTGAAATGCACTGCAAATCCATTATTATTAAACTGAATTTTCCACAGGAGAAGAGTGGTAGTGCAAATCTTTTAATGTCAGTAGCTTTTTTCAGGAAAGAAATTGGCTATTTATGTGGAATGTTTTTTCCTCGTAGTCTAAACATCCTTCTTTTGCTATTGTATCTGATACTTGGGTGGGGGGGATAGCTTTCAGATGTGTGAAGCAAGATAAACCAGCATTCCACTGAAGGATTGTCTCATAGCATAGATATCATCATCCACATACATCCTTCTTATAGATGGGTGTCACATTTGTGCTTTCCAGTCAGCTGGAATATCTCCAATTAACCAGAACTCCTGGTAGATGATTGAGAGTGGTTTGACGAGTTTTTACCAGTTCCTTCAATACTTTGGGGTGGGATGGATCCCATCTGGGCCCATAGGGTGGCTAATTGACATAGCAGGTCATTAACCATGTCCTCATGGATCATGGGCTTCCCTCATCTCTCCATCACCAACTTCCAGCTCAGGCAGGGCATCCTGAGAACAACTGATCTTGATATTGGAGACTGAGGTAAAGACCACATTAAATACCTCTGCCTTTTTCTCATCCCCTGACACTATGCTGCCCTCTGCTTTGAACTAATGGTGGGGACACTCCTTGGCCCTTGGCCAGATCAAGTTCTAGCTGGGCTTTGGCTGTTGTAGTTTCCTCCCTACATGGCAAAATCTCCGTGCTGAATCTTCATTCACTTCAATCAGGTGGAATGTTGTGACAAAGACCTTCACTCCGGAGTTTATGGTGGTTCGGTCCATGAGGCCATGACAGATCTCATTGCTCTGATGGGTAAGAAAACACAGGTTTCACTGAATGCATTTAAAATGGGAGCAAGAGCCATCCAAGCATGACTGAGTTTGCAGTAGCAAAGCGGTGACCAGTGAAATGGTGCTTGCCAGGAGTGCAAAACTACTGCCTTAGATACAGAAACATGGTGAAGGTCTTGCCAAGAAGTTGTCTATTTACTCTTAGCATTCCCTGAAACCTTGCTGTAAATTTGCATGTTAATTAGATCAGCTGTCTTCTCAAATTCTGCTGTGGGTATGATACTGAACTCTCTGGGAATCCTACCTTCAGACAGCCAGTGAAATGTAGCAGTAGAGTTAAACAGAGTAGCTAGCAAGTGTACATTTTGGATACAGGCAAATCCTTTTAAGTGTCTTCCATGTTCAGTGGTGCATGCTCTGGAAAATAGAAGTCTAAATTTCATTGCATTTGCAGAGTTTTCAGAAGGCCCAGACTTCAGTTTCCCAAGGAAAGTGTTCCCAGCAATGACATCTTGTATCTTCTGGTTGAATACTGATATTAGGTGCTTCTTGTTTACAGGTTCTCTTGTAGACAAGAAAGGGAAAATCCTCATCCCAGGTGTTAATGAAGCTGTGGCCCCTGTTACTGATGAGGAGCTGGCATTATATGAGAAGATTGATTTTGACCTGACAGAATATGCAAAAGATGTAGGAGCAACAAGACTTCTGCATGATGCGAAGGTGTGCTGCACTTCTTCTCTGCCCTGTCTAGATTAAGCTGTCTGTATTAGTAGGAGACCAGAAACAAACTTGTGGATGTGTGTGTGTTATTAAGTAATTTATCAGGCAGAGGATTCATCTGATGTCTTCAAAATGGTGAGAATGCCTTGAAGATGTTGCTTACTGCATGGTTGACTGCATACTTAACACTTTGCAGAGGAACTGCTAGTGTTAGGTGCTTGAAAACTTATTCTAGGTTATCCCATGTTTAACAACTCTGAATTTGCTCCTTACTCCGTATAAATAGTATTTGAAACTTGTACAGAACTTTTATGCTGTTCTCTTAATGCTAGATAAGAATGTTGGCAGCTTTCCAGAGGCCAGGTGACAATCTACAGGAAGCATCTGATTTCCTACATGCGTAGGAAGTTCAGTGGGTTATCAGAAATAAAGCAGTTGCTGAGAGGTGATTGCTCCTTAGGTGAGAAAAGGGCTTGAAACCCAGCTTTGCTGAATTCAAGGCTGGCATTCTGAACATGTTCCTAGACCTGGCAAACAAGGACTGTTTTGTAATCATGAGCTAGGCAGCCCAAATCTTTGAACAATCTCAAGCTCAATAAACTCATGTCTAAAGTTAAATCTGCATCCTGGGAGCTCTCCAAATGAATGCTTTTAACAGCACTGACTCTTACAAGGTACAGGTATTACATACTAATTTTAAAACCCTAGATGTAAATACATCTCCTGTCATAAAAAGCAGACAGAGGTGTTGTAAAAGGCAAGTTTACATGTGCAGGTCTGTCCTCTGTCCTAGTACTGTCAGGAGACTTCAAACTGAACTCAAATAGGAATAAGTAACAATTTATATCCTCAGCCTTGTCTTTACATGCTCAGGTTTATATCAACTGGGAGCAAACAGGCTTCCTTGCTTAGCTCTGTCCTTTAAAGTAATGGATGAATTATAACTTGGATATAAGGAGAAGCTGGCAAGATGCTCTTTGTGATACTGAACTGAAGCTGTTCAGTCTTGGCTCAACAGAAATTCCAGCTAAGGGACTTCTAAGCTGCATACATGCAAGAAGGACTTTAGGGCTTGGAGAGATGACTGTAACTTCCAGATAAGAAGCAAATGTGCTTGGGAGATTTGAACTGTGACAGCTGCATTTGCTTTGAGAGAAGATTGTAAGCAGTTTGTACCTGGAGAAAAAACAACTTGTTAACATAATGGACACAAAATTTGAGTCTCCTGCATTTCTGCAGTGAAGCTCATGTTGGAGACACTGCACCTGTGTCTGCTCAGGGCAACTCAACAACTGCACTGAGTTCAGCATCCAATGCAGTGAACAGCTGTGCTCAAGGTAACAGAAAGGAAATGCAGGAAATGTACCTGGAAGGCAATGATGGTCAGTTTAATCAGCCTGCAGTTCAGGCTTTTTAATACAGCTGATGATATAAAGAAAAGCACACTGTAAGCCTCAGTTTGAGCAGTGGTGAGGCTTTTAGAAAATGTCTTGGTGATGAAGGCACCTGCCTGTCCTGAGGCAATGGAAATTAAAACTTTCAATGTTCCCTACAAACTGTGCTTGAGCACCTTATAAATGCTGCTTGTGTCCTTATCAGAAGCAGACTGGTTGTGTCCCCTAAGTTCCACAGAGCTAGGAGAGAGCCAGACTGGAACTGCTGAGTCTCTTAAGGTGCACAGAGCCCAGCTGTGTTATCAAAATGTGTGCTTAATGGGAGTAACAGCTTCTGAGTGATCTTCAATGACCTGGATTTCTGCATGGGAAAAAGCACTGTTTCTTGCAAGTTCTTTATTAGGTTGATGAAATCATTAATTTAAGGAACTCTGTCAAACTTCATGTAACCTTGCATTTTTCTCTTTGCTTCTGCAGAGAGAGATCCTTATGCACAGGTGGAGATTCCCATCCTTGTCTCTCCATGGGATTGAAGGAGCCTTCTCAGCCTCTGGTGCCAAGACTGTGATTCCTAGGAAAGTGATTGGCAAGTTCTCAATCAGGCTTGTGCCAAACATGACTCCTGAAGAAGTCACAAAGAATGTATGTTGAGATGGATTGCTGCTAACCAAATAAGTGTCTCTAAACTTTTGTTCACCTTGCCTTGGGGAAGAGTTTCTCTGTTTTCTAAAGCAATTCTGTTCATTTGCTTTCCCACTATCTTCCCTGAACTGCACCTCAACATGAGATAACTGAGGGAATCCTGTGGTGCCCCAGTCCACTGTAGTGGTCTGATTACCCAGTTTCTCTGAACTCAAAAGGGCTTAGAAATAAATGCTAGCCTAATTGTGGGGCACTTGGTCTGCCAGAAATGCATATTCAAGAGCAGCAGTGTTTGACATACTGCCTAATTGTTCTACGATACACTGTTAATTTGCCTAAAGAAGATATTCTGGTTCAGAGCAGAGAATCATTGGAATACTTCAAGATAAGAGCAATAAGAAAAGTATTGCTGCACAGTTGTAGTGATCTGCAAGTCCCTAAGATTCAAGGGATCTCAGCTTTTAGAATATGAGCTTTGCCAGTGCTCATACAAATGCTAACAGTAGATAAGATCATTCAATCTTTCTTACAGGTTGAAGACTACTTGAACAAAAAGTTTGCGGAGCTGCATAGTCCCAACAAATTCAAAGTGTACTTAGGCCATGGTGGAAAACCCTGGGTGTCAGACTTCAACCACCCCCACTACATGGCTGGTAGGAGGGCCATGAAGACAGGTCAGTGGGTTTTTCTCTTGTTCCAGCACCCCAGGAAACACTGTGAAGGTCATGTTTGCTGAATATTAACTGTTCTGCTCTCATGTTTAATAACTTTGGCTCACTGAGTGAGGAAGCATGTCATGTGCAACCTTTAAACAGAAATTTAAATACAGGCAGGAGAGATAATGGATATCAAATTCAACTATTCTGGGACAAGTTTATTGATGTGGTGGTACTTTTGCATAAGGATGAGACTGTTGGTTCAGATCACTTGCTAAGCCAAATTCAGTGAAGTTTGGTCACAGCACCCCTCTTAATCAGTTTAGCTAGATGGTATTGGGCAGGTAGAGCAACTTTAACTTGTATTGGAGTACAGACAGGCCTTCAGATGAATTCTTGGTGTGTGACTGACAGTGACAATATTCCAGTGCTACATCTGTGGAGAGAATCTCCACAGTTTTGTGGCCTTTGCAGTCTGGCTGATTTGGCCAGCACCTGGTGCAGAGGGGAACATGATGGCTTAAGTGAGGGTTTGTGGGGAAAAAATAGGCTTCAAGCTGACTAGAGTATTGCTTTTCTAGTGTTTGGAGTTGAACCAGACCTGACCAGGGAGGGAGGAAGCATTCCTGTTACCCTTACTTTTCAAGAAGCCACAGGCAAGAATGTCATGCTGCTTCCTGTTGGAGCTGCAGATGATGGTGCTCATTCTCAAAATGAAAAACTAAATAGGTAAGCGAATATCTATTCCTGTGCTGGGGTGTCTTGGCATGTATTATGAAAAACACTAAGAACTGACTTCTTGCTGTTGTTTAATTCTCTGGATTCTCAAAGTGCCATCCTCCCCAGGAGAGAATGACTGACTGGTTGAGTAACTAGTTTGTAGATGAAGTCTGATTTCTACATTGATATGCTTGAAACCAGAAGCAGGTTTTATACTTTGGTCTCTAAGCTTGGCTACCCTCTCCCCCAGGGGTGGTGTTTCTGTCTTGCCAGGGATGATGTAGGGGTTTGGGCAGTAGTGCCTGATGCCTGCAGCAGCAATTCCTATAGAGTTTGTCATGTGCATGGAACTGATGTGTGGCTTTGCAAATAAACGTCTGCTAGAAATAAAGCTCAGTGGAGACACTGCTAAAGGAAGCTCTTCTTTGCAGGTACAACTACATCCAGGGGGTGAAGATGCTTGGTGCATACCTCTATGAAGTTTCCCAGCTGAAGGACTAAGTTAGACACCTCACTTTCTGGTTTATGGATTAGAAGTCTGAATTTTCTTGCAAAATGTCATCAAGTACCAAGTATAACATGGCTCCCCTTTTCTACCAACACTCCACTGCTTTGATGGGGGAGAGGGAAAGGGGCAGTTCCACTTGACAAGGAACATGATACGCCAAAAATACTTCTCTAAATTCTTACTTTATATGAACAGACTATTCCTTAACTGGTCAGCAGTCCTGAACTGCATCTTCATCCCTCTGTATCACTTCAGTTTGCTGCATTGATCTACTTTTCCTGTAAATGAAGAGGAATGATTTACTCTCAGCAGTTTAAGTAGCCACAACAGTGGCAGAACTTCCGGCCAATTTAAGGTTCTTATTCCTGGGTATGTCCTGGAAACAAGTAATCAAGATTATGGGGCAACACTGGAATGTGCTCAAGCTGTACTGAGACATCTGTCTGTGCTGAGTGATTTGGAGGAGCAGTTTGTCTCTTACAGTTGATGCCTGCCTGCAGGCTTCAATTTACAGGGAATCAGGTTGTAAGAAATTTCACTGTGGTAGTGACTACTGGCCATTTTTGTAAAGCTGCCTTTGTACTACCAAAAAGAGTAATAAATAATCATGCTGTAGTTTGACTCTTGGTCTCTAAGGTTTAAATAATGGCTTGGGTGGAAAAGCAACTTTGGGAACTTGGGAGGGATGCTTCTGTGGCTATAAATGCAGATGAGCAACGTGGCTACACAGGCTATATCTTGTGGGAATCTAAATTTTTATTCCTGGGTTCTGTCTCTGTAAGAATTTGTTGACCTGAAGCTGATGCTGCAAACTCCAGCTCTCCTGTGAGAAAATGAGCTCAAAATGTTTGATTTTGGCTCTGTAAACCAGATCATCACACTGTAGCATAACTGAAAATACTAAAGGGAGTGAATGGAATGTGTAGGCACAAACAGAGATCACTAGTTGCGACTACTACTGACATCCAACTTCAAGCTGTCTACTGGATACATTAAACTCCAATACTTCTGTTATTATGTCAAAAAACTCCAGAAAAAACCAAACCTCTTAAATGATTGGAATCTGAGCTGGATTGGGCTCCCTGCTTCTGAATGACCTGATCAGCAGCCTAAGGTAGGTAAGTGTTTCAAGTGATGGTCCTTGGCTCTGGTACAGTATGGTACAGTCCTGTGTCCTGACACAGGTCAGCAGCATGAGATGATTCCCCCTTTGAAGGGTAGAAGGTGGGAAAATCTTCTCTACCTGGTTTTCACTGTTGCTTGATCTGGAGACTTTACAGTGGAGAGCTGTTGGGCTTGGGAGTCTACTGGTGTCACTGAAAACTTGCTTTGGGTTTTTTGGTTTGTCACTGAAGTTGATGACTGGAGATAATCTGGTGTCATTAACCCTTGCACTTGGAGCTGGGGTACAGTCACACCATCCTGTGTCAGTTCTTGTGAGCACTGAACATACGCTGGGGAGTGTATGTTCATTAATTTGGTTGTGAGCTATGTTCAGAAACCATGTGTAGTTGTCCTTTTGTAACAAATTTATTGAGAATCAGTTAATTGGCTTAAGCTCTGCACTGCAGACACTGTATCAGATCCTGTACTTGCTGATTAAGTACAGCCTGGCAGAGTTGTGGAGGAGGCCCAAACAGAAGAAAAGATGTCAAGAGGTTTGTAGAATAGGCTGAGGAGCCGATACTGTTGAATATACAGCAGAAATATTTTGATATGGGGAAAGTGCCAGAATCCTATGAAAAAGACATTAAAATGGGCCTTTGGCCTGAGCAACCTGCAGGAGCCTATTTAAGCCCCTAGGAGTATGTTGCTAAAGTAATCACTACTTAATGAGACTTAATGGGACTTCATATTTCTTTAGATTAATTATTTTAAATTCAGAAATCATAAGTATTTGTTAGCTTGCTACAAGGGAGCTTGCTTTTAGCTGTGACCTCTCTTGTGCCTGCACAAGGTGACCACAAAGGCAGTAGTATGTGAACTGTAGTACTCAGTGAGTGAACAAGGGAACTAGTGGTGCCAGCTTATTTCTGTGGCCTGTGTGCTTCAGACCCTGGCATCCATGAATGCTTGTGCTTGCTGTCAAGAGTTTTTGCTCAGCCCAAGTTTTTAATAACAGCACTGTTGAACACAGACATGTCTGACATGACAGAAATTGTGAGCTGGTCATGAAAAGCAAAATGCATCAGTGAAGGCCAGAGTCTGGTGCCCCGTCTGCTCTGTGTGCAGAGGCCACTTGGCACTTCCCACACAGAACTTCACAGCACTGCTTTGCCTGTTGAATTTGAATCTGGGGCTTCCCTTGATCAGTGGCATGTGGCTGTCAGCAAGTCTAGTTTGCTGGTGCTTCCAGTTCTCCCACTCCAAGAAGGGAGAAAGATCTACAACATGGATTTTACAGCTAATTGTTCTCAGGGTGCATCTACTGCAAAACTGAGAATGTGGACTTGTGCCCTCATTGCTCACTAGATTGCTTGTGTCTTAGCAAAATCCATGGCAATGTATCTTGATGTGGAATATGCACTCAGAAGAGCAGCTTGAGTTATTACAAGCTATTATCCCTAAATAAGCCCTAAGTGCCATTTAAAATGTGATTTTTCTTTAATTTTTGTGTTCTGGGAAACACGAGCATGCACATTAAAACAGAGCCCTGATTCTATGATGCAATACATTTTACACTCATCCAGTGCAATATATCCTAATTTGAAACTGTCTTTAACTTGCAAAGCAGACTTTGGTTTACCACAATGAGTTTGCATTCACTAACTAAATCAAAACTTGAAGAGCTTCAGCTCTGTGATCTTGACCTTAGAGCAGTGTGAAGAGTGGAGATAACATAGAACTAATATAGATAAAGTATTCCAGTTTGCTCATGTTAGACTATTAGTTCAAAAACATTATCACTTTTTTAGTGTTATCTGAACTCATTCAATAAAAATATAATAGATTAATGTGTTATATATGCATTTAAATTATGAGATGTCCATCTGAATAAATTGCCTTCCTGATAATTAATAAAGTTATGTAGGGATTTAAATCACTCTTCAGAGAATCTTCTTAGGCTACCCAGGAAAGTTTAGTGGGTCATTTTGATTCTAGTCCCTTGCGAGCTTGATCATACTGTTTTACATCATGAGGTTAGCTTATGACAGGCCCTGAATGCTGAGACGTGTTTTTCTAGTACTTTTAAATATTCATTTTCCTATTAATTTTGCATACCCTTAGTGATTCTGAGATTTCTTGAGGAAAACTTCACATGCATGCTAATGAAATAGGCCTGCTGATGCTCAAGCAGCAGTATGCAGTGTTCTCTCTGTGCAGGCTCTTTATTTTCAGTCATGGAGAGGCAGCTCACAGGCCTGTAATGTTTCTGCCCTTTAGATTGAAAAATGCAATAACAAGCACAGTTGAGCAGCTTTTTTTGTCACTGTTATTGTGCTGTGTGACAGTGTTCACAGGGGTCCCAGGATGAGGGGAGAGATGAGAATCTGACTCCATGTTTCAGAAGGCTGATTTATTATTTTATTATATATATTATATTAAAACTATACTAAAATAATAGAAGGAAGGATTTCACCATAAGGCTAGCAAGGAAAGGAAAAAAAAAATGGAATGATAATAGAAGCTCGTGACTCTGAGAGAGTCTGAGCCGGCTGGACTGTGATTTGCCATTAGAAACAACTAACACGGACCAATCAAAGATGCTCCTGTTGCATTCCACAGCAGCAGATAATTATTGTTTTTCTTTTCCTCTGAGGTTTCTCAGCTTCTGAGGAGAAAAATCCCTTTGCCAGGATTTTTCATAAAATATCATGGCTATAGTACTGTGCTCGCCTTCAGAAGGCAGCTTCCTGTGTATCCCACTGGGAAACCACCATGGAGTCACTCTTCATGCTCTCTCTCTGTCCTGGGGTTGTGTGGAAGGTTCTGGTCAGGCAGGGCTATGGGAGTGGCTGCTGTGAGGAGCTGCCAGAAGCTTCCATGTCTGACAGAGCCAATGCCACATGGCTCCAGGACAGACCACCACTGGCCAAGGCTGAGCCCATCAGTGACAGTGGGAGAGCCTTTGGGACAACATAACTGAGGAGGGAAAGAAGTTCCTGCACAGCAGTGATTGCAGCCAGAGAAGAGAGGAGTGAGAATATGTGAGAGAAGCAGCCCTGTGGGCACCAAGGTCAGTGATGGAGGGGGAGGAGGTGCTCCAAGTGCCAGAGCTGAGACTCTTCTGCAGCCTGTGGTGCACATAATGGCAGCTCTTCTCAGCCCATGAGAACCAACAGGTGATGAGCTGACTGTCTCCCTGGGGTAAAGGAGGTAGAGAATTGGCAATCAGATTAAGCCTGGGAAGGAAGAAGGGATCAGAGGAAGAGGTTTCACAGATTTCTTTCTCATTACCATACTTTGATTTGATTGCTCATAAATTAATTTATCCAAGTCGAGTCTGTTTTGCCTGGTGAGTGATCTCTCCCTGCCCTTATCTCAGCCCATGACTCTTTCATTGTATTTCCTCTCCCCTATCCAGGTGAGGAATGGAGTAATAGAGCAGTGTTGGTGGCCACTTGGAGTCCAGTCAATCGCTCACACTGTTGCAACCATGCACAAATTTGACCCACTGCACAAAATGCCAAAATATTTGAAAGTGAAATATGTACAATTATTAGATTCTCAGAAAATCTTCTAGAGATGCTTCTGTGTTGGCTTTTGTTTGTGAAAATATGTGCCCCACAGCTATCGGTGGCAGTCCAGTGGTCTGTACTGAAAGAGCTTTATTTAGAGCTGAAGTGTTGTTCATAAGCCGTGTGTATGAATAGTGTTTAAGGTAGGGTCCTTTGAAGGCTACTGCCTATGTGTGAATACACCTAAAAACATGCATAAAAATGCTAAATGTATTCATGTAAAGGTGAACCCTTGGAGGACTGTTTCCTTGTTATTTTGGACAGAGTAAATTAATGGAATTGCAAATATGAGGTGTTAATCTATGCAAAATTGTAGCCAATTCCTGAATTACAAGTTAGATGCTAAGACATGTGATGAAATTAAATATGATGTTTCTGAAGTACTTAGTGAATTTAATGTTGGTGTAGTGAATAGTGGAGTCAATGTTAGATTTGAGAAAAAATACTATGTTGCCTTAACTGCTTTAAATGCTCATAGGTAGAATTTTGAGATTCTGCTTAATTTCAATAATACCTATTAAACACTTCCTTAGACTTCTAGAAAGCAACAGTATAACTAAACTAAGTGCTAAAGTAGTACAATGGCTGCAAAAGACTTTTGAAAACTAGAATGCTACAAAATATCTATTTATTTATAAATATGTCTTTGATAAGGTGTTGGTTTAGACTATCTTGCTGTATTAGTAATGGGTTGATAACTTTTTCTCTTCCATTTTCAACTGTTTAGCAGTGCATCATTAGAAACCTTTTAAACATAAAAATTGTTTCTTTTGATGGATTTTTAATAGTACAAGCAGAGTAAAAGTAGCTGCCCTTTGCTGCCTCACATATTCTCTGCTGTTGCTGCTCCCCCACTCCTGTTTTTCCCAGTCATTCACATGAAGAGAACTAATCCTGCAAGGGGAAACCATGAAGTTTCCAAGGATTATTTCCAGGCTTTTGCTGTATAATGTGATAGTTACATGTTGACTGGATTGAGTCTCTTTTGCTTTTTGCATAAAAGCTGTAGTTCTAATTCCAACATGGGAGCTGCTAGGAGGAATTGACCTTCAATTTTACTTTGTAGTTGACTCTGCAATAGTTTTTGGTTTTTGGAAGTCGGCATACCATTATATACCATTATAATAACACTAAATAGAGTAGGAGAAGGTAACTTTTTGTTTCCAAATTCCTCTCCCTTAATGTCTTTACTATGTGAGTGAATAGCAACCAGTGAAAATTTGGGCAGAAGAGCAGCTATGTCTGCAAATCCACTGGAACTTTTTAATTTGTGGAAATGCCCGAAGTGAAAAGCATCAGAAAAAAGGAGTTGGAAATGGTTCCAGTCATATCTCTTTAGGTTTTTCTATTGTGTTCAACACTTAGCTGTAGGACTGTAGTTCAAAGCTGCAAAAATACAATAGAAATTCAAAATGCAGTAGAGTCTGCATGTCATTTTAGGAAATGGTTGTCAAACAGAGAATTAATACAAAGAAAGCAAAAGATTTATTTCTGCACAGCTTTGAATCTTTTTAATATTTCCAAAATATCCTGGAATAATGTGTTGCCAACCATATCCTAAACTTTTGTACAAGGAGAGGCAGTGCTGCTTGTGATTAGTTCAAGGCAGTTTTAATTCTGAGCAGATGAGTTCAGGAATACAAATCAAGGAAGGGGAAAACTGCATCAGGAGCTGAGGCACACAGGGCTACCAATTCTGTTGCCTGGCAACAGAATTTCACTATATAGCTGTGAATAAAGATGCCTTGGATGTGGACAGGTTTGGGAGAGACACAGGTAGAGAGCAGGTCTCTGAAATGAACTAAAGGGATTCATGGGAGAGGTAAAAGTGAATGTATAAATACATGTTCCAGGAGAACAGAGCACGAGAATTCATTAGCTTCCAGTCCTTAGTCTGCTAATGTTCCTTTGTACTTATCTGGAAGTGATATTTAATGGAATTTGGCTTTATGGATTTAAAGTTTGTAGAACTGCATATAATTTTTGGAAGCTTTCCTTGGAGCTGTCTGACACTCATAGATGAAATTTAAATACCTCGAGACCAGTTCAGAAATAATTTTTTAAAGTTCATATGAGTTCTGAGAAAGGTATTTGAGAAATGGCATAATAAAATTTTGTTTTTAACTGCAGATAAGTTCATGCATTGACTGGTTTAAAATAGAAATAGATTAAAATGTAGCAAACACATCTGGGTGGGTTTTTTTTCCCCATGGAAAATTGGAGCACCAGATTAACTGAGTACTAAATTAATAGAAAACTGTGCTGTATTATGTCTCCCACTGTGTGAAAGTGTTCCTATAGGATATGACAGGTACTTGAATCATCAGCATAAAATATTAATAATTAAGATGATACATTTCATTCTCTTAATGTGCTGTAGTTCCACATCTATCTACGTGCAAATATGACACAGATTTACTGGGACACAGCAGTCACCTTGAAGCTGTGCTCAGTAGCAGCTGATTAGCATTATCTCTTCCAAATGCAAAATAAGTTCAGCTTCTCTGACCTCATTAGAGGCAGCTGAGAGTGCCTCAGTAATAAATGCTCATCTAGCTTCTTCCAATAATTTGATTTATATGGAAGAAAGTTTTAATGACACATTCTCTGCCACCACTAATAGGCCAGCAGTCCTTATGGATGTAGAAGAAAGATTCTGAATATAATTAGACTCAGCACTAAAAATTAAAAAGGGGGCTCAAGCAGGAAAATATTTTTTTCTTTAGCACACATTCTGTAATACAGCTGTGAAGTAGGAAAATATTTTTTTTGCTGACACACAGTCTGTAATACAGCTGTCTTTTCACACACTTGTATTCATACACATCAAGACAAATAAGGCTAATGCATCCAGAAGTATTTGTTAATCTCTAAACTTAGATACATGCACCTGTTTACTTTTGAATTTGAGTTACTAGACTCTATGCCAATCAAAAATAATTATCATTCTGGCACACTATCAGTTTTATTTTCCATTGCTGAATAGAAAGAATTCTGTTGATAAAATGATAATGTGGTCTGTGAAGCTGAGAGGCTGGTTCTTTAAGTTTGGATCTAAATCAAAAGTAGAGGAAGTAGTGAATTGAAATTGTGAAATACTCAGAAATTTGTTTGCTTTATAACAGAGCACGATGGTAAATTTTAATTTCACACACTTTGCATATGATTATAATGCAAAAATAAAGATTGCAATCAGTCTGTTGCAAATATAATCTTATCTGTTGATAGAAATTAATATGTCATCCTGAGTCCTTTAAACCTATCAAGTTAATCTGCAACTCAAAACTAACAAACAGCAAAATGGTATAAAAGCCTCTTCTGTAGTCTCTGATTAGGCAGAATTGGTTACTTGAGGAATGCCGGGTATATTGGCAAGTGATGCATAAGTTTATAAGCTTGGTCTGTCACTCATTTCTCACAGATGTGTCAATATTCAGTGTTTTCTGGATGGCAGAAACTAAGTGTGACTTAGATCTTACTGTTAGCAAAGGAACACACCAAGTACCAAAAAGCCTGCTCCCCAGCCCCCTTATTTCAGTACTTGAAGTGTCACATGTCACAAGGATAACATCCATTTATCTTTCAGTTTAAAGATCAAAAATTCTCTTTGTGTTTTTGTAGTGCTCTGAATTTGAGAGCTTGATCCTGCTAAATCTGGTAGTCAGTTTAGGGCCCAATTACTAGTCACAGGAACAAATGAAAACTTCAGATAAAATGACACCATGCTGAGATAATTCAAAAGCAATCAGTCACACTCCTTCAGGCTTTTTTTTTTTCCCTCAAAATGTGGCTCTTTGAAAACTCTTTATGAGGGAAAAAAAAGACACTCTTTTCTATTTTTTTTCCCCCTTTACTTGCAGAGTTCACCTAAAGCCTCAACTGTGTGAGAGGCGTTCTTTCTAATATTTCCACAGAGATTTTCCTCCCTCCCAGGTAAAACAGAGCAAGTCTAGGTAGATAAAAGACATGTTTACGTGTGGCTGGGAAGGCTGCACCCAGATGGAGGATCTGACATCTCTGACACCTTTGTATTTAGCTGAGATTGCTCATGAGGTACTAAATGGGTGGTTTGGACTCTTTAAATCTGTCATATTCCAGAGTTAGATTTTTCACTATGGCTTCTTATTGTAATTTCTGCTTTGTAAATGGACATGTGTTGACTCTAGCAATATTTGTCAGTAATAACTTTTCCTTTACCCTAGTAGTGAATGATCAGATAGGTAAAAGCAGACTTGCTGCAAGTGGAGAAACTGAGGCTGACATTATAAACACATTTGTAGTTCTCTAAATGTGACAGAAACTGGGTTCATTTTATGATGACATTATCTTCAGTCCCCTGTACTAAATTACCAGTGTGGGGGGTTGTGTATGTTCCTCAGAGAGCTTTTTGTTAAAGGAATATCCTTGCCCAGCCAGTTTCCCTGCAGGCACTAAGATGAAAACAAACAATCCTAAACTCTAAAGTCTTAATGAGGAAAGGCACCATGGGAAAATAAGGGGACATCAGAAAATGGTGGTTTTTTGTTCCTGTATGCTTTTCTGTAATCTAAGATATTGACTTCTGGCATAAGAAATAAAAAGAAAAAAGGCTACTTTTTTTTATACTCTAATTAGGAGGCATAGTAAAAGAACACACATTGTGAGTTTTCTGTATAGAGAAGAAATGAAAAAAATGCTATGTCTAAATTTTAAGTGTTTCTTTATGGGCAGTTTCTATGCAATTGCATGTCACAGACTGAGATTTACTGCTGAACTTAACCTGAAGATATTTCCCAGCCTGAATGATTGTGTCATAAAAGGACATCCACTGACTCTGTCTGTCCAGCATGGGGAAACCGTCAAAGAACACAATGGGGTTGCACAAGTAAGTGAGAAACAACAGCAATGGGTGTGTTGGACTGGTGGGGTTTGTGAATAAGAGTCAGAGTTTGAAAACCTGGTGTTGTTTAGGCTGCCCAATAGCACCCTAGAGCTAGGGAGGGCTTTGGATGATGGTCAGTCTGGAATGAGTCTTTGGAATGTTTGGGGAGCTGGGAGCAGTGCCAGTAGTGATGCACTGGATGTGGTTCCTTGCTCTCAGCAGCTCTGCAAGCTGAGTGCTGCCCTAAAGCTCAACCCAGCATGGTGAGCACAGCCCAGCACCTCCTCTCTAGGTAGATGATGAGAACCTTGTATTTTAGGGGCCTGATCAGGAAACTCTCTCTAAAAACAGTTGAAAGTAAAGCCTGTGATAGTGTTGCTCATCTGGAGCACCGAAAGTCTCATGACTCAAGCACGTATCCAGGCAAGATGTATCCAAAATGCCATTCTCTCCCCAGCCTTCCCCGTTCCCATCTTGTAGGGAAGGGTACACTCACACACTGAGTGTTGCAAATGGGGAGAAGATGCTTTTCTTCCTTGTCAAGCTGTGCTCTGCTCATAGATTGGCTTCCAGGCATGAGGACAGGAGCATGTGGTGGAACTGCTCTTCTAACAGCTGTTTGTGCACTTGACATTTCATAGCTGATGACATTTTAAAATATTGCCGTGGGACTTCCTCTCTTTCTCTGTTTTAGTTCACAGTAAAACTTAATTCTATCTGAAGTGCAGTGAGTGGTGGGGTACAAGTTTTATGCATCTTCATGAACTATCTCAAATGTTTCAACCAAAATTTCGTAATTTAAATAAGGATTTAGGCACTCAGTGTGGGATTAATGGCTTATATCCAAGTCAGTGATTTGCAGAACTGTCATTTTCTTAGAAGTTAGGAGCTTTAAAAAAAAAATTAGTTCTACATGTTTGATTTTCTATAGCACTAAAAATGAAAAGCCATCATTGCCTTTTAAGCCGTGTCAAAGCACATGCTACAGTTTTGTTGAAAGGCCTTTGAATATATGACAAACTTCTCTGCTTGAAAAGACTGTAACAAAAGAGCAAAACTACTTGTCTGTAAAGAAAAAGTGGAATGAGTAGAGAACTACTTTCCAGAGAAGTCGTAATTAAATTTATAGCAACTCAATTAAAGATGCTGATCCACTAGTTGTGCATCTGCCTGGTTGTTAGCAGGCTCAGTGGCTGGGTGCAGGTGTTTAATTAAGATGTCCAGATATGAACCAGTTGTCTAACCAAATGCTCCAGTCTTGTAATTATCTGTCTGTTTTTGTTGAGGGGCTGTTGCATTTTTCACAAAAAGGCCCATGGCTGGCACGGGGTGCACAAAGTGTGAGTGGTGCAGAGCCCTGGTTCAATGGGCATTTCCTCTGCTGAGGAAAGTGCTGCACCCTTGTTACAGGCAGTGGCGCTTTGACAGAAGGGATGTGCTATGAAATAGCTCACACTCCTCCTTAAGGAGGTCACAGTCACAAAAGCTTTGCAGTGGTAACATGTGGTAGCAAGAGGCAACATTATTGTATGTGTATATATATTCATATACGTATAAACAGTGTGTTCTTTTATTTTTCAGATACTTAAGCTTAAGAAAGCTTATATTTAGGCCATTTTTTTTCCATTTAAGCTTAAAAGAGCTTGCATTTGTCAAAAGGAGAACCTTTGCTTGCTTTGGCCTTGTCCCAAATACACTTCAATGACAGGCAGATGGAAATGGAAAAATACTTCTAAGCCTTTCTTGGGAGGCTGTGGCTCCTGGGACACCCAGCTGAGATGCAGAAGTCAGCGAAGTGTCAAACTGAGTTAACTTGGTGCTGCTCTGATGTAGCCATGCTATTTTCTGTAAAATCCTTTCCTTAGGATTTTTTTCTCCGGAGAAGCTGAGAGGCCTCAGGAACAAAATGTAAACAATGATTATCTGCTGCTGTGGAATGCAACAGGTGCATCTGTGATTGGTCTCATGTGGTTGTTTCTAATTAATGGCCAATCACAGTCCAGCTGTCCAGACTGTCTCATTCACAAGCCTTTGTTATAATTTCTTTTCTATTCTTAGCTAACCTTCTGATGAAATATTTTCTTCTATTCTTTTAGCATAGTTTTAATGTAATATATATAATAAAATAATAAATCAAGCCTTCTGAAACATGGAGTCAACATTCTCATCTCTTCCTTCATCCTGAGACCCCTGTGGACACTGCCACACTCTGGACATGTGCCTTGAAGGACATCATGCACATCACCACCTCAGTGAGTTCTGCCCTGACTCTGCCAGCTCCTGGAACTCACAGAAAGCTGGGAGGAGGCAGTAGGAGGAGCTCCATGAACAAAGTGCTGCACAGTTAGTGTCAGCTTGAGTCGGTGAGCCTGAAAAGCCAGTTTCTGGTGTGTCTGTTTGGAAATGGCTATGAGTTATAAGCTGGATAAAATCCTCACCTGCAAGGAGGACATGAATCATCCCTAAAGAAAACCTACACAATTTGGCTGAGAAAAGCTGTCTGAAGGATATCAAGATGGACATGACCTCTTGCCCTCATTTCAGTGTGATTCATATCTGAAAAAAATGCTTAATTATTAAGCCAAATGAATTTACAATGTTGCTTTTGGAAAAATAGAACAGTTTCCTGTCTCAGCACTCAGAGCAGTGTACTGGAATTGGCCCTGGACAAGAACTTGCTTGTTTCTCTTATCACTTAAAGCCTGAGTGCTTGGAGCTGTGGGTTCAGAGAGGCGGCTGAGTGAGCCACCAGGTGGTGAGAGGGCACTGTGTTATTGCTCTTCCTCCACCCCGGACCTCAGATCTTTGTGGCCCTGCTCCTGGAAGGTGCTGGGTGTCATTGCTCTGTACAGAGGACGGTCTGCAGCCACCTACCCTTGTGAAGCATCTCCTGCCGGGGTAAGGGGACCTTTTCTAAGTCAATCTCCTTCCACTGACATACCCAGGTGTGATTATGGACATCCAGGTAACTAGATGGATGTAACTACTAAGTCAGGGTCTTGGGGATCTTTTCCTCTCTACCAGCAGAATCTCACTCCACTGCTGATAAGCTCTCATGTGGACAGTGTTGCTTAACTTGTGTTTTGGGGTCAGTTGTGGTTATCTTGAAGCATGGTGGCCGGGAAATACTTTTCTAACTGCAGTGTGAAGTGGGAAGGAGCCAAGAGGTGGAAGGGCTTGCTGCTGCTGCTACTGCACAGGGAAGTAGAAATATCTGTAGGCTAGGGAGATATGGGGAATTGTGTGAAAGGGCCTCTCCATTCCACACCAATCCTTCTGGGATGCAATGATAAGTTATATTAAGGGAGTATATTGAGAAATGACAGCTGCAAAAATAACCAGGTACCACTGATTATTACAGGACAATAACATTCCTGCTTTTCTGCACTTCACTTTCAAGAAATGAAAAATACCTGTCTTGAACTAGAGATAGCTGCTTATAGAGTGACAGGAAGCATTGAAAACCATCACATCATTTTTCTGTCAATGAAATATTGCTCCTATTGGCATATTTCTTACATATTTGCCCACTCAAACTAAGGATTGTTAAGTAACAATTAAAGCATGCTATTTCTGCTGAAGTGAAGGTACCACCACTTTGTAACCAAGTGAGGTTGCTACACTTTGCCCTGAGGTAGCAATGAAAACACAAAGTAGGGGACTATCTCTGTCTTAGATTGTTCACATTTTCAAATAACAAGAGAGACTGAGCCAATGATGCTTTCCCCTACTCTTCATCCTATTGTTTCAGTTCTGCTCTTATTTTCCTTTAATCAGTCTATTTCCTCCTGCTTAAACAACTACTGTATCCCAAAGAGGATATTCAACCAAACTATTTGAGTTGGTTCTTTCATTTCTTGTAGTTATTAAGCTGCCATCAAAGAATGGTTTTATTGAAGAGATAAACCTACCGACATTTAAAAGTCCTTCTAAACAATGTTGGTAATGTTTATGACATCCCATAAATGGAATAAGGACCATAACAAAACAAATCTCTTATATTGTGGACCTTAAACCTTGTTCCAAGTTATAGGTTATAAAATAAGGGACAATTAGCAATGAAATACTAAGCTATAAAGTAATAATAGCTTCTTTTTTCCCATGGTAGTATAGTTCCTCAGTAGTACTATGTGATAAATAGACAAATAGTTGAATGGATCTACTAGATATAATAGATCTATTTTTAATCTGACTTGTAATATTCTAATTGAGGAATAACTCCAGTGTGAAACACTTAAAGTTAAGATAAATGAAGACAGGATTAATGTAAAAAAATCATTTAAAATAAATTAAAACAAACATTGAATTCCCCCCAAATTTTGTATTTCATTTGCAAATGAGGTTTTACACATCAATCAAGTGAAGAACAAGTGCTTAAAAAAAGAAAGGTCTTTGTAAGGCTCTGAGACAGGACCTAGACCTCCCTTATTACCTTATTATACTTACTGCTGAATTTGACCATGTCGATAGAGGTGCTTTTGAAATGGTCAGAGGACTTTAAGGGTAGAAATTTGTATGCAGACACAAGCACCTTAAATTTACTACAAGTTCAGCAGTTCTCCCTTCTGCTATATGAGATATGGCAGCAAGAAGATGGTGAGGTTATCCACGTCTAAGAACAAATACTGCATATCCCACAGTTCTTTCCTATGAACCTTTCTGCCATGAAAAGAGCAAGAGCCAGCAGAGCTGTCTTTAAAGGAAGAATGTTTTTATACCTTGTTTATCTGCTTGCAAACTAATCAGCAGAAAATTTTCTTAAGTAAATAGTGAATTACTCCTCCTCACTGGGCACAAAAGGCAATACTACTTCCTGGGAGAAGGGCTCTGCCTTAACAGAGATGGATCCCTTTTTTTTCCCACTTTTCAAGACACAGAATAATCCACCTCTTTTCTCTGTCCTACGATATACTACAGTAAAGCAGTAACACTTATCAGCAATGTTAAAGTGCTTTCTGGCACTGGGATTCCTGTTGGGATACTGGAATTCCAGGAGGGAAAAGGAGATGGGAAAATTTCTCATGACTTGATGTGTTACTGATTTGTCTATCCTGATTTAATTATTGTATGACGGAGAGGCAGAAGTGAGCATCTAAACCCAAAACTAATCTTTAACTTAAAACTATCTCTTCTTTAACTGCAGAACTTATCAGTAAAATTGATATAAAATGCTCCTGTTCTGCAGGTGAAAGAGGGGACCTTTCCAGTTCAGGCTCCCATCATCAGCAACAAAGGCAGCTGCAAAGAGCACATAGAGATAAGGATGTTCTTTTAAAATATCATCTGCATTACAGCAAAACAGAAGTGATAAACAGGGTCTCACTTTTTTCACTAAAGTGTTGGCTTGAGCAGGGGCAGGGCTGGTCACTGCTGTTCTCCAAAACACCATTCAGGCAATCGATATTGCAACACTTAGAGCTGACTGCTGGAAATAGCACTGGGTGTTGCAGCGTCACCTGCCAGCAAGTGCAGACCTTGCCAATGCTTCCCACCAGATATTTTCATTGCTGTCACACAGTCTATTGATTTGGATGGTACTTCTTTAGTAATCTTCAAATGCAGTCAGGCACTGTGAGCTGCCATTCATTCCCCTGCAGGTGTCTGGGTCTCTGCAGCTCTTGTGCCTTATGACAACAGTGGCTGCACGTGGTCAGAGCTGGGCTTGAAAACTGTCACGTGAAGAGCTGTCACCCTCATCCTCCTCTTCCTCCTGCAAGGGTCTCACTCAGCTGGAGAGGTGACTGTGGCTTGATTGCCTGCTGCTACCAAAGGTATGCCACTTATCAACAAGTCTTGTTAAAGGATGTTAAAATTATCTCAGTTACCTGCCTTGATGGTGACGGCTTAGGGGGAATGTTCCTTTCAATGTAGTCCGCCAGTGATTTGGTAAATTAGTTCCTACTGCCATAAACATCTTTATCTCCTTTCATGTCAAATGTACTTTGTTATTTGCAAGCCAGATGAGTCCTGACTGTTTTTCTCACTGTTTTTCTCTGGTGTGTGTGCAACCCAGCGTTCAGTTTTCACTGGCACCCTCCTCCTGCACCCACCTGGAACACTGTGTGCCAGGGAGGGAAGTGCATGTAGCACATGCTTCAGGAGAGAAGGAGGCCTTCAGAGCATGTTCAGGACCTACTTCTCAAATGTTTGTAAGTTTAGTTGATATTTCATCAAAGATTCATCCTAGTTAAAGAATCAACTTGGATTTCTTGTTAAGTCACCACAGAAAAACACTAGGTGTTCCTTTAACAGTGCTTTACGACATGGGAGGAAGCGACACAAAAAGTGTTCTTACTACTAAGGAACAAAGAAAGAGAAAGAGCACAACTGACTGCCATGCATTATTTCTAAAAATAAGCATACTGCATTTTTCTGTAGAGCAGTAACTGCTCCTTTAAATGACATCAAATAAAATACACTTGACATTGAACACTGAAGTCTTTGTTTTATATCCCGCCCCGAATTTATCATTCTTTCAAATAATTTTTCCCCTCCTCATGACATTGAGATATTTCAGCCTTGCCTGAAATCTTTCTACAGCTTTATTAAACCGACTCCCTTTTTGACACGAGCTGTTCCAGTTGCCATCCAAATGCTCCTGAGCAGCACTTTGTGTATTAGTAGTGCATTAACATGAAGTTCCTCCAGCTACTCCCCTCCCTCCCTCCTTCTACTACAGTAAAACATAGCTGTTACCTAATTTCTTGTTTGAATTGTTAATATTTTGTGCACTCTGCTACTTGGTATCTCCTCACATTCATTTTTCTGAACTTTGCCACTGTTCCTTACTTTAATGAGAGTATTTTTGTGATAATCTATGGTCTTAGAGTTTGGTCTGTTTTGAAAATATCACAGAATAATTCCAAATTTCCCTAGGATATTTCCCAAGGATTTTGCTTGGTAGGTTGGGTTTTTTCCCCTTCACAGCATTTTAGCCTCCTTGTTTCATTTTCTTAAACAGTTAAATGCTAATGAAATGTGACAAAGACCTACGTCTCCTGTCTGCCTCTTTCCAGATCATTTGCACATAACTGAGACAAAAAGAGAAAGATACCAGCACCACAGCACACATCCTCTGTAAAAGCAAGGAGCCCTTTTGTGCTTCTGACATTAAAAGGTATGTATTTATTCAAGTCATGTATTTATTCAAGTCACCAAAAGGTGACATATATATATATATAACGACACTATTTTTAGAGTGAAAATGTGTATAATACAGCAATATCAAAGATTTCACTAGAGGGAGGGGAAATCACATGTGATGGAGACACTGATATTTAAATCCATTGCATGAGCTTGGTGCCTCTAGCTGCCATGTTCTGTCCTCTGCTATAAGCTTACTTGGACAAGCGTGGCATAACCAAAAGATCTATTTTTTTCAAATAAGTGAACCTGAGAAGCCTGTCTAGTTTTCTACACTAAAGTTAAATGAGGGTGCATTCAATGGCCTCTGTTGTAAATGTTTTCCAAATTGAGGTTTGGAAATTACAAGGTAGAAAAATGAGTGAAATATATGTGAAACTGAGGATCCAGCCAGCTTCTTGGTAAAGGAAGATAATAGCCCTGATGTCTCTATAGATGAGCAGCTGATTGAAATCCTGGGATCTCTTGACCAGCGAAACCGGTTCTCATCCCAGCTTCAGATGAATTCTCCCTGTTCCATTCCTATTCCTATCACTTTCGTCTGAGGGTGCAGTGCCTTGCACTTTCCCAGAGCCCCTCACAAATGCACCCATCATGGTCCCATCCTCTTCTTCAGCTCATGTGGTGGAATATCTTTATCAGTCAAAAGCACCAGCCTGACAGTAAACTTTGCTCTCCTGGGACACACAGCTGGCTGAAGTGAGACTGAGCAACATGGCACAAGCAGAGCCATTGCCTGGTCCCCAAAAGTGCACAGTGACAAAAAGAGAATAAAATAACGTAAATGGCCTCTGTGCTCAGCTTTTACCTAATGCTGATCATCTCCAGGGACCTTGAGCCCCTTTTGAACATGACCTGCCATGTCTTGGCTCAGATGCTCTCCTGTATCTACCCAGGTACCACCTCAGCAAGAGCCAGTGTCTTGTCTGTGCCAGGAAACTCAGGGTTTGCCAGGGTCCCATTACCACCACCCCAGTCTGGGGCTCATTGTCTTCTCTCCTCTGCCCTGTGCAGCCTGGGAAGTCCTCCTGACCATGCCAGTGGGCCACACTCTGCCTTCCTATTGCCCCTGAAAAATGGGCTTCAGTGGACAAATATTTGCACAGTCCAAGGCTGGAAAAAATATCCAGACTGGGGGTTTTAAGTTTAGGGTGCTTATTGCAGAGTTCCTGTTCTTAAGCCTTGCCAGAAGAAGCTCAATCCAAAGGTGACTGTAACCTAAATTATCAAAACCTCATTCTCTACCATGTCTTTGTTAATAAACCCCAGAAGCTGCTTTATCTCATCTGAAGTGTCCAGATTCTTTCCATGCTTGCTTCAAAAATTCCTGTAATCATCACTTTTGCTTTAGGACAAATTGCTGCTGCAGTGACTGGTGATGAAAATATTTGAAGGGGATTGTTGATTAGACCACCTCTTGGAGGTAGGGTTTGCTGTTTTATGGAGAAAAAAAATGTGAGAAGAAAATGGTACTTTGCCTGTCACTTAAGGCTGGGGTTTAGTATCTTAAAAATACTTCTATATTTAAATAATATGGCTAAATTTAATCTCTCCATCCTAAAAACCACCTCCAAATTTGAATTTCTTGGCTTGGTTAACAAGTCTTCTCCAAAACACTGCTTTCCAGATTTACTCCCCTGCAAAATCAGCATTTGGTCTGTTTCAATACCAGTGTTTCCAGTGTCAAGAGATGTCAGGAACTGGGCACTGGGAACTAAATTTACTGTCAGAGGCCTTCTCAAACCTTCACTTCAGGAAGTGAAGCAAACCTTGTAACCTTGCTTCTGTGGGAAGGTTGGAAAATGGGAGCCCATCCTTCATGCAGCCAGGCTCTCCAGCCTAAGTGAACAATGTTTCCCTCATCTTGATCATCATGCTTGGGTTTTCAATCTTCCTTCTCTGTCAGAGAAACATAATTGAAATTATTAATATTACCATAGCCTATCACCTTAGCAATGCATCAAATTTAAGGAGATGTGGATGGATCTGCAACTCTACCTTTTGTTACAAGTATGGAGTATCTTCAGAAAAGCACTGGGTTTTGACCTTGGAGTCCATCCTATCACAGCCTGATACAGCAGCTGCTCTGAATTTAGCCCAACCAAGTATTTAGCCATCCAAGGATTACTCTGCTAGAACCAATTCAAGACACTACAGCAACAACTTAAAGCAAACAGGAAAGGAAAACTGGAGGAATAAGAAAAACACACCTTAAAACCTTATCTTGTAAAAAAAAAAAAAAAAAAAAGATGACCGAGAGGTTTGCAGGTACTAAATAAATTCTGCACATATCAAGTGTTTCAGCATTGTCACTTAATTGTTCTTAATCAACAACAAAAACTATTTGTTTTCTAATACTCTTCAGTGTCAGGGTTGTTTTCCCTTATTCATGTAAAATACGGAATGTGTACGGAATGTGTGTCAGTGAATCCATTTTTCTGCCTTCTTCTGGCAGTCTGGGGGGGAAATCATGTCCTGGGGTTCAGCATCACCATCTGGGCAAGGGAGGGGATTGCTCTGCTCTGTTTTGCACTGGAGTGGCCTCACCTCGAGTGCTGGGGACAGTTTTGGGTGCCACAATATAAAAAAGATATTAAACTGTTAGAGAGTGTCCAAAGGAGGACTATGAAGGTGGTGAAGGGCCTTGAGGGGAAACCATAGGAGGAGCACCTGAGGTCACTTGTTCTGTTCAGCCTGGAGAAAAGGAGACTGAAGGGAGACCTCATTGCAGTCACAACTTCCTTGTGAGGGAAAGAGGAGGGGCAGGCACTGATCTATTCTCTGTGGTGACCTGACAGGACCCAAGGGAATGGCCTGAGGTTGAGTCAGGGGAGGTTTAGGCAGGATATCAGGAAAAGGTTCTTCACCCAGAGAGCGGCTGGGTACTGGAACAGGCTCCCCAGGGAAGCGGTCACAGCACAGACTGACAGAGTTTGAGGAGTGTTTGGACAATGCTCTAAGGCACATGGTGGGATTCTCTTGGAATTGTGTGTGTAGGGCCAGGTTCTGGACTCAAAGATCTGTGGGGATCCCTTCCATTTCAGGATATTATATGATTCTGGAAATGAAGAAAAAGAAAGATGAGTGCCCTGGGCTGTTGGTGTCTGCAAGTCTTGCCCCAGGGTTGTCTTCTCAGAACATACAATTTGATGCTTGTGCACTGAAAAACTGATGCAACAAATGTTTCTGTAGAAAATGTTACCCCTAAGTTATTTATAAAACTAACACTAAAAATGTTCACTCTTTGGTAATTTTTTCAATTTTTCTTTCAGCAATTTGACTATGAATCAATGGAAGTTTTTATGTGATAAAATGAGTATATTTTCTCCTGGCTTGAGGAGATTAAATGAGACTTAAATAAGATCAGAAATTTGTAGATATCTCTGCTTTTTAGTGCTGAAAATAAATGTATATTGCAGGATGTCTGCAATGTTGAATTTTATCCTTAACTTTCAGATAGCGTCCATTTCAGCCCTGTGCTGCTCTCTAAGGCAGTAATGTCCTCCTCATCCTCTTCAGCATTGGAGATGGAGATCTTCCAGTACATTGATGCACATCAAAGTGATTTCATCAAGGTAGGAGCTATATTGCAGTGAAATAATGAGCACAGAGCTGGTGCTCCAGAGGCAGGAGAAGTGCCTGTCACAAAGGTACTGAGCAGGGTTCCAGGTCTGGCATCAGGAGTGCAATATGCACTTCACACAGCAAGGCTGTAAGAGAGCAGGCTGCTGGGAACTCCTGGGGTGAAGGAGGGACTTGCATGGACTTCAGCAAAAGAGATGGTCGTGGGCATGCTTTGAGTGTGTTCAGAGAGAGGCTCCACTAAGCCAAAATGCACCTGCATGGGCGTGCAAGCCAGATAGGATGCTCACTCTGTCTGCTTCAGAACTAGTTTTTGTAGGTTTGCTCTTTAGAAGGAGAGGAATCTTGGTCCTTGCCTTGTGCTTTCACTTTTGTCAACCCTCTGTGAAAAGACAGAAACATAATTAGTCCAGTCAGCATCAGTTGTGCTTTGAATCTATGAGCACTTCTGAATCCTCATGAGATCCACCAAGGTAAGCTGTACATAATGCAATTTCTATAATGCAAACTAGTCAGCATCTAGTCTACCTCCTCTTCCACTGGATTTTAGATCCAGGGTTGACAATGTGAATGCCTAAGTGTGAGCACCCTCCCTGTTTAGAAAATCGGGAATCTCAACCCTGGGGAGACATCTAAGGGATTCTTCTCTATGCTGAAACCTTAGAGCATCTGTGATAATGATGTGATGATAAAGGAAATCATCTTCCAATGTGGGATTTCTGATACAAGGGCTGAGGACAACAACATTCTGGATCACCTAATTGCACTTTTCCTCCTGTGCAGGATCTGAAGGAATGGGTGGCTGTGAAAAGCGATTCTGTTCAACCACACCTGAGGGAAGAAGTAATGCAAATGATGGCACTGGCAGCAGACAGACTTGCAACACTGGGAGCCACTGTTAATTTAGTGAACTTGGGGTCACATGAGGTACTTATCTGACTCTTAGCCTTAAAACATCATATCTACCCATGGGTCTACCTATTGCATTCAGTGCTGTGTACATGTATGTTATGACGTAGTGTTGTTTTTTGAAAGCGAGATACAAATTTATCAATAGTTCTGTACCTGCATGACACCTGCTGAAATCAGGTCTGAGAACTGAGAGCATACTGGGAACCACACAGGCAATCCAAATACAAATTGATGTTCTGTGCATAGGAGAGAGTTTGATGCTTTTAATTGAAGTAAAAGGACTGAGTTTTTTACCGGGGCTAGTTTTTAAATTTTTGTCTGCTATGAAGCATGAGAACTAATGCATCATTTGTCACTGAACTTTCTTTATGAAGGAGGTTGTTTTTACAAGGAAAATGTTGTTAGAACATCTAGGGGTTAGCTACCTAGACCATCATCTTTGGTTTGCAGAGCTTCTGACAAATGACCCAAACTATTTTCTTTCATTGTTGGAAAGCAATAGGGAAGAAATAATCTCTGAGAAACCTTAGTCTCTAATTAACTTACCTTATGTAGCCATGGGTTTTTTCCCACCCTGGGCTGTTACATTCCTAATCTAACAGCAATTCAAAAGTTCAATAACAGTGATTCTCTTCTCTTTTTTCTGATGTTTTTGGTGAGGATTCTGATTCTTAGCACAAGGACCCTGAAGTACAGCAACACTTGAATATTTCAGTTTGTGTCATTCAATAGCTGCAGAGAATGCAATTGGGCCGTGTGGAGCTCTGTTCTGCACAGAGCCGCATTAGAGGTTTAGCCTTAACCTGTTTTTAAGACAGTCTGACATAGCTGCTACCTCCTGCCAGCAACACTTTTTCAGATTCTATGTTTGAACTTACAGACCTCCTGCCCTCTGTCTGTGGTGAAATCAAACCCCAAATTAATTTGTGTGGCTTTTCACTATTACAGTGTCCCAAGAGACTCCATAGCACAAGGTTACCTCTGTCTTCTCCAGTGTTGGGAAGTGAGAGCTTAGTGAGGAGGGCATTTATGACAATAAAATGTTTGAAGACTTCTACAAAGTCCAGCAGGAAATAACCAGTTGAGGAGAAAGATTTTAGTTTCTCCGAATAGGTTAGAACTGGATTCACTCAGATTTGTGCACCTAATCAAATAAAAGTCAATTGAGTGTAGAAGTATTTTCAGTAGTGAGAATTACAGATGTTTTTGTACATTTGTAAAGTTTTAGAAGGTTTGGGTTTCTTTAGTTGCCTTTTCCTAACCTTTCTCCACAGCTGCCTGATGACCAAGTCCTCCCACTGCCTCCTGTGATTCTCGGGGAACTGGGGAAGGATCCACAAAAGCCCACTGTGTGTTTCTATGGTCATGTGGATGTGCAGCCTGCCAAGAAGGAGGATGGCTGGGACACTGACCCCTACACACTGGCTGAAATTGATGGTGTGCATCTTCTCATAAGTTTTGTATCATTATTGGAATTCATGACTGAGGTTCTGTGTGGGAGAAGAATTCCTGTCTATTTAACCAAAGCATGAGGATTTCTGTGGAAATTTTTTGGACATGTCCAGCAGCTTTCAGCTTTGATGGTTGTACTGTGACTAGTGAGATCCATCAGTGACTGCCTAATACTCGGTGTGGAAATATTAGCATTTGTGGTAGAAGAATGTGAGGACCCTTTAATGTAATTATACTTACAGCACAGCTAGCTGACAGAAGGAACAAAAATAATGGATAGAGGGTCAGCAGATAAGTAAGACCTCAGAAATCCTGGTTCCCAGGCTATAAGCACTGAGTTGCCCTTTCTCATTATCTGGGATCAATTCCCAACAGCCTTACTGGCATAATTCTTCTGTCTTATTCCAGTGTACATCCAGTGGGGACTGCTACAGAAGTAGAGATACACAGATTTCAGTTTCATGTACAGTGATAACATGATGTGCAGCTGAAAAAGAAATTAAATACTTAGACTTGTAGCCTGATAATTCTGCCATGGCATTTATCTGTAGGGTTTTTGCTGCTTGTTAGCTAGCCTCAATGATGTGTCCAGAAACTGCATGTTGTGCAAACCCTCCAGGCATACCTGATATGAACAAACAGTTCCTGGGAAGCTCAAATTGAAATTGAAGCTCAAAAATTGGCATATAGCAGAAACCACAACATAATGCATAGGAAAGGGGGGAAAAAGAGTACTGTTCCTTTGGGAAGCACCCAAACACTCATCACTTTTTATTTAAAATGAGTCAGTGAAATCCTGACACTTTTGGGACTTCTTCCTTCCATCACTAAAGCTTCTGTGGGAACTGGAATTTGCCAATTACACAGAAGTGATGAGGGAAAATTCAAAGATTGCTTAACAACTTTCCTCTTTTCCTTTTAAGGAAACCTCTATGGACGTGGAGCAACAGACAATAAGGGACCAGTCCTAGCTTGGGTAAATGCAGTGGAAACATTCAGAGCCTTGAAATTAGTAGGTATCAATGACGACATTTTTATTATTATTGCTAATTTTAACTATTTAGTATTATTTGTTGTTATTTTTTATTATATCTCCAGAGGGATGTATTTACATTCCTAAGTAAGATGATACCTCTCTGTCCCAACAGACAATATACAATTTGAAATATTAACTATTTCTGATGCAACACTTAGGGCACTGGTCTCACTCCAGTAAGAGTTTGTCTTGGAGCATTTCTGTTTTGAGCAGTCTAAATACACTCTTACTGCCATTGCCCTGCAGAGGAAAACCCACAGGGAAGCATTCATTCAATATGTATTACATACATTCAATATGTATTACATACATTACGCAGCTCTGATAATTGTTCTGTTCTCTTGAGAGCTTTTAAAATGGTAAAATAACAGACATTACAGAATGCTGATGAAAACTCATCTCTGCTGGTACATTCTGCTGATCTTTGGTTTTGTCTGCCTACAAGATACCTTCAATTTGTGTGTCTGTGTGAAGGGAATAAGCATCTAAAAATGTTCATACGGAATGGGCTCTTATGTCACCAACAGAGCAGATTTATAAAAGCAAATATTTTTAATGGGTGCATTGACCAAATAGAAATACAATCACTCAGAGTCTGACAGATTTCTGAGGTCAGACATTTGCCCCTAAATTACTACAATGACCAACATAACCATCTTCAAACAATTTAATAATTTTGGAGTAGTCTTACCCCCAAGGTCAAGGTAAACCAAAAATATATTTTAGGCTTGTAACTGGGTTAACTACCATCCTTTAAGCTGAATTTGAATGACATATTCTGTTATTGTGATGAGAAACAGTTTTCTGTCTCTTGTATGACATTATAGCACAAACTGAGCACTAAGACTTGATTTTGTTAAAGTCCCCTTACAACCTTCTGGAAAACATGTTTTTTTGCATCTATAATACTGAATTGACCTCGGTCTCAAACCCTAGAAAACACACATTATTTGCCTAAAGAGCAGTTGTTGTAAGTGGATATGGTTATGGGTTTGACATCTTTCTAGTTTTTTCAAATCACTAATAGCTATCTTGATATTTAAACAAACAAGCAAAAATGATTTTTTGTAATTTGAAGCCTTTCTCTAGAAAGCAACACAGACCATCAAACAATATTCATTAACAGTTTGTTTCAAAAATTTCTGTGGCCAGCTGATGATTTGTCAGTGAACCCATCCATGGCACAAGTTCATTTAATTTTACGTATTTGTTCTTGCCTTAAATCTGAGTAGCGAATCAAAAGAGAAAACATCTTAAAACCTCGAATGAGAATATGAATTGCAACAGGAAACTAAGTTGAAATTTATGTTCCCTATGGGATGTGTCAGCATTTTCAACTCCCACTATTCCATAATAAAAGTTCTCCTAATTACTCTTGGAAATGCATCGTTATCAACCAGCAGGCTTGCAAATTTATGAGTGTTAAAAAGACAATTATAGTAGAGTCACTGACAATGTTTTTATCGCCATGTAAGTCTGGTGATAGACAACACTGGGAAAACCACAGCCAGTGGCTCCCACATGGGCAGTAACAGTGGAAATGTAAGGGACAGGAAATTTTCTGTGAAAATGCAATTGCTATTAGACAGTTACAATTTGCAAAGCAATTAGAATATTGAACAGCTCTGACAGAAAGTCTGTTTAATGAGACATTCCAGCATGTTTTCTGAAAACGCAAAGAAGGAAAAAAGACATCACTAATTGTCCTCTGAAAAGGAATAGTAGATAAAAACATGAGGAAAAGAATAAGTTTTACTGGGAGCCCATATGTGTCTGTCACTGGCTTTTCTGATGTAGTAAGCTATATATCCTATGTACTCATCCAACATCTTTGTTATCCTAACACAATTAGCATAGCAAACCAGTCTGCTCCTAATTTTAAAGCTTTTTTTAAAAGAAAAATTAAAATGCTTGTTTTTTACCCAGACTTTTCTAATTTTTATGTAGGCTATGCCAGTGAACTTCAAGTTTGTAATTGAAGGCATGGAAGAAGCAGGATCCTTGGGGCTAGAGAAGCTACTTGAGGAAGAAAACCAGAGGTTCTTCTCTGATGTTGATTATATTGTAATTTCAGACAACCTGTGGCTCAGCAACAAGAAGCCTGCCCTCACCTATGGCAGTCGGGGCAACGCCTGCTTCTTTGTGGAGGTAAAGGACACAGGTTCACTCCAGCTGAGCCTCCATCAGACAGGGATGATGCAGCTGTACTTACATCTGCATGCAGAGAGAGACTGAAGGAAAGCTTAATATTTACAATACAGAGCTTTCTTCTGCATCCCTTTTGGCTTCTGCAGGTTCCCCTCCTCATTTCAGTTCCATTAGCCTTCTTTACTTCCATTAACTTCTCTTCAATCATTTCTTCCCTTGATCCCTTTCCTATCCCATTACTCTCCTGCTACTCTGCCAATGTCTTCTCATTTCTCTCTCTGTTCTCATGGACACCATCCCGACACCTGTCTCTCCAAAACCATCAACCCTGCCCTTTTGTAGCAGATACTGCTTGGTATAATGAATCAGCCTAAAGGGACTCAGTTTGGTTGGATCTCTGGGTTTAAAAGCCACACAAAATTTTTGTAAACACTGGCAGGAGTGGATAAAAGTTCACTGTAGCCAACACGCTATATTTAACAGGCAATGTGAGCTACTGTGAAATAAAGAGCAGAAATTTCTCATCTGGAAATGCTTTCTGATGAAGCATAAAAGGAATTCAGAGAGAAGATTAAAGAACTTGAGAACTAAAGAAAAATCTGCATTAACCTTTATGTCTGAAAAAAAAAGATTTTTTTTTTAACTGAAAGAGCCTTGGCAGCCTTGATTCAATTCTTCTAAGTCTTGGTTAAGAAAAATGATGCTATTAAAACATCAAAAATGATCTCTCCCTGCTAGTAGACAGTTAGCTGTAATGAGGTTTTGAGAAGAATAAACAAGTCCTTTGCAGGAAAATATTTTATGATAAACTCAAGTATGAAAATGTGTCTGGAAAAAGAGCCCATTTAATAACTCAAATGCAACGACTTGTTATTCAAGAGACCTATAAATTTTTATTTGTTGCAATCTTGAATTAAGATTGGACATATATTCTTAGTATCAAGCAAGATTATTTTTTGCCTTTTTTAAAGAAGATTTTGCATTAAATAAAAAGGTTAGACAACTTGAAGAATTTATTCTCCAATGTTAGAAACAGTAATAACATGCAAATGTTTAATGTATGATGTCTTTAATCTTACTGAAGCAAAAGAGGGAGTGGAGGAGGACCCTTGCTCTCTAATGTGTGAGTGCTACAGACAGCTGAATTTCTCTCTCTTGGTGCTTGACAACGGAGCTCCATCTTCTCTGCCAAAGCAGATTGTTCCTGACACGATGTTTCCTATTTAATAATTAGGAAAAAAAAAAAATTTTTGTTCATTTGTGATCTTGTTCAAAAAAACTGGACCCAGCAGACAGAAGAATAAGGTAGTGAGTGTTAGTGAGTGTTCACATGTAACCAGTGGCTTTGGCACAGGTTGAATGTGGCAGCAAGGACCTTCACTCTGGAACTTTTGGGGGCATCATTCACGAGCCGCTGCTGGACCTGATAGCGCTGCTGGGTAAGAACTCATCACTGCTCAGAGCAGCTGGGGAGAGCTGCCCATCATCACCTAGTGAAGGTCAGGGACACCTTTAGTTGTTGTAAGGTGAGTCTCATTGAAGAAAGTTCCTCAGATGTGGTCACCAATTGTTGCAGTTCTGTTGTGAGGGTCCCCAGGATGAGGTGAGAGATGAGATTCTGACTCCAAGTTCTTAAAAGGCTGATTTATTATGAGATATGATATGACATGATATGATGTGATGTGACATGACGTTATGCTTATGATGTGATGTGACATGACGTTATGTTTTATGTTATGTTATGTGTTATGTCATGTTATGTTATATGAAAATTATATACTAAAACTATACTAAAGAAAGAGAAAGGAGACACTAGAAGGCTAGCAAAGAATGAATAATAAAAAAAACTCGTGACTGACCAGAGTCCTGACACAGCTGGACTGGGATTGGTCATTAAGTTAAAACAATTCATATGGAACCAATCAAAGATGCACTTGTTGGTAAGCAACCTCCAAACCACATTCCAAGCAATCAGATAATTATTGTTTACATTTAGTTTCTGAGGCTTCTCAGCTTCTCAGGAGAAAAATGTAAGGGCAGTAAGGCCAGGACTTCAGACCTGTTAAGCTGATGTCAGTCACACATCAATGAAGAACATTTAACGATTACAGGCAACTTTAATACATGCACACATAGCAAAATCTGACTTTTTTAATGCTGCTTTGTATCCCAGTAGGGTGATGTTTTCATGTCAGAAGCTGGGCTGACACATCACACACTCCACACAAACAACAACTCAATGATTTTCTTAATAAATATGCAAATATATCAAGTTCAGTGAAGCAACTTGACAGATGCAAACAGTTGTGAGGCTCACTAATTTGGTAAAGAGCTAGGGAGAAGGGAGAAGGTGTTATGATTTCCAAGGGGAAGAAATACTTGTACCCCTTGTACTGATATCTGTATCTTATTTTGTAGACAGCCTTGTGGATTCCACAGGTCATATTCAGATCCCTGGAATCTATGACAGTGTTGCTGCCCTGACAGACGAGGAAAGGAAGTTGTATGAATCGATTGAATTTGATCTAGAGGAACATACAAAAAACTGTGGTGTGAAAAAATTCCTCTATGGCACCAAGGTAACGTAACATCTGTATGAGTACTCAGCAGAAAGAATTTAAATTACCTATTTGTAGTATTTATATATAAAGCCATACTGAAAGATATTTTCAGTTAATGGCAAGCTCAAAATAAAGTAAAGGAGCACTGAGAAGTAAAAAATAAATAAAATCAGTCTGCTGAAAATGTTAGGCACTGCATCTGGGGAAAGTGATCTGAAATATGAATAATCAATTAAAAGCAATGATGCAAAACTAAAAGTGTAAGTCTCCCTTCCTTGCCTACCCCTTCCCTCCCCCTAAGCCTAATCAGCCAAATAAAACATGCATTAAAATGTCTACATTTAGGTTACACAGTAGGAAAGAAGTTGTATTCAGCTCTGAAAAAAATGGGAGGCAGCCTTAGGCAGATATGTTTTGGATGGTCTTTATTTAATACAGATTTTGATGTCTGCCAAGCCTGCCATAAAAAGCATCCAAAGCTACAAGCTTTTCCTTACCAGCAATTAAAAATTATATTCTAAATAAAAAGCCAGCAGGTAAGGGCTGGCTTGGAAAGATTTTTCTCTGCATAAGAGTGGCAGCTGGGAGAAAGGAGTTGATTAATTTTTTTTATCGCTAACATAATTATTGTGGTGTAGGTTCTGCGAACAGGGATGCTTTCATAGCTTTCAAATTGCCTAAAGCTAGACTGTAAGAATCAGTAATACAAAGATATAATGTAACTACACCATCTGAGTTTTGATGCTGTATGAGGATGAATTGATGCTAATTTTATGTGTAGGTAAAGGTCTAGTCTCATAAAACTGAAGGAAAGAAGCAGCACCCTGAGGTTCTGCATGAATACCAGTTTATAATTGATACATTTCTCCTATTTTCCTTAGAGTAATAATCATAGTATTTTGTTTTCCCTCTGCATCTTCTCCAGGAAAACTTACTTACTGAAAATTATAATCTTTCCTATTGCGCTTTTTAGTCTTCATTAGTAGAATTTCTTCACTGCACTATGAAAATTTACATTGAAGATTTTTAAAACAATGCTCTATTTTTCTCATTTTTTATGAAAAACTGTTACCATCCAAATCATTCTATGACTGAAAGTAGTAGTATTTTTAAAAAATAAAAATACATGTGCATGGGTTTAAATAAAAAAAAAAAAAAATCAAATATCTTTAAAATACAGAGGTCTCCAAATACAAATTTTAGGATGGAAAAAGGTTGTTTATATACAATGTGGCTTGTTTATAGCCCTTATATTTATGAATTTTTAAGGGGTCCCACATTCCTTATACTTTGAATTTTTTCTAAAGGAAGAAATACTTCTGCACCTGTGGCGTTACCCCTCTCTCTCTATTCATGGGATTGAAGGAGCTTTCCATGAACCAGGCATTAAAACAGTAATTCCAGCAAAAGTAATTGGCAAATTCTCCATCCGTCAGGTCCCCAACATGGACCTTTCAGTTGTGAAAAAGCAGGTAAGAGACAAATCTTTTTTTGGCCACTATTGTGTAAACTCAGTAAACTCAGTCTCTCTTAGCACCTCACAAATCTAGACTTGTAGTACACTGAATGTTTTTAGCACTTATTTCTTCCAGGAGAAGTAGGAATGTGGGTATAAGCTCGAGTGGTGAGATGAAAGCTTTTTTTAAAAGTATTTTCCCTACAGGTGGTGGAACACTTGGAGGGTGTCTTTTCCAAGAGAAACAGTCCAAACAAACTGAAAGTGTCCATGCCTTTGGGTGTAAAGCCCTGGCTTGCTGATTTTAATGATCTACTATATAAAGCAGCAAGAAGGGCAGTAAAAACAGGTGTGTTCCTTTTTTTTTTCTCAGTTCTTAGTGTGCCTGTAAGTGTGCAGGGGCACTGTGCTCAACAATAAGGCAAAGCAGATTTCCCAATTCAGTGCTGCAGCCTCATACCCTTACAAATCTCATTGATTTTGATAGAACTACTTGTCAATGTCTTCCATATCTTGTTTAATTTTGATATGTTTTATAGGAATAGCCAAAAGACCTTGTTTATTATTTTTTGTATTGATAAGAAACCAGAGATTTATAGAGCAGAGCTGATTCGTGAAATCAATGGGCTGCACACTCAAACCCATTTCTACTCAGAAGCTCTTAGTATCAGCTCTTTTCTTAAATATATGATAGCAGAGAAAACCACCTGGATCACACCTATTTATTAATTCATTTTTCCAATATATTCCAGTTTTTGGAGAAGATCCAGATTTCACCCGTGACGGCTCAACAATTCCTGTTGCCAGAATGTTTCAGACTGTAACACAGAAAAGTGTGATGATGCTTCCGATTGGAGCGGCCGATGCTGGGGAGCATTCTCAGAATGAGAAAATAAGCAGGTTTCTTTCATTTGTCTCTTTCTGCTACTAGAGAAGGGGGAGAACTGAAGTCCCTTGGTACCCATGCCCAGGTGGGAAGCTCTGCTGTGCATTGGGCAGCCCAAACCTAATATTTCCAGCACACTAGATGGATGCTGTGCTAAGCAAGCAAGCAAAATTCCCGGTGTAACGCATACCATTATACACTTTTCTCTGGGTGTCTACTCAGTTTTTAAATTCATTGCATTGGCAATTTTCATTTCTCTAGCAATGAAATTTGCTTCTGGTCTGAAAGATAATGGTGTGGATGGGCACTCTTCCATCACAGCATCTGTTTTGAAGTGCACCAGTCACAGACACTCACGGTTCTGTGAGGATTTTGGTGGTTTTCAGTACAAACAGCTATAAAGAGTTATTTATAGTCCAGGGACCAAAACTAGCATAATTATACAAAAAAATAGCTTAAATTTGTCACTGGTGTTTATTGTTGGAGGCATCATGGTAAGTCACTATTCAGTGTGTTGCCGGAACACTTGTGCAGGCTCTGAGTCAATTCGTGCTGAACTCTGGAGAGAGGAGAATCCTACAGTAATTCTCAAATTACTTTTTGTCTCCCCTCATTAAAGCCTCAACACTGCTGACTACAGGTAATACCAATTTGGGTATGTAAACCTGGAAAAAGTTTTCTGAAGTAAATCCAGAGGAGTACCAAATTGAAGGATGTCCAGCACTTCTGTGCACTGGGTAATTTTCAGGGGTTGCAAATTCCTCTGAAGACTCATAAAACTTCACTGGACTATGTTCCTAATTTTAAGAGCAGGACAACCTGACAAGACTTCATTGTGTTTCTTTCCTTCTTCACAGACACAACTATATTGAAGGAACAAAATTGTTTGCAGCTTTTTTCCTGGAGATATCAAAGCTACATCAGAATTTACATGAAACTTCCCACACAGAGACTATCAACTGACAGACTATATCAAGAAAATCAGCAAAACACTTCCTTAAATTTTTTAACTTAAATAAAACATATAAATCACATATTCAGTGGCTGTGAATTGGTGGGGAAAAAATAAATGCTGTGCTATGTTCTGGCATTCTATTAAACGGTATGCATTTGTTATATGGTTCATCAAGTGCTTTTATCCCTAATGCTGTAAAATAGGGTTAGGGATAATTAATTCTTGCTGAATGGAACACATTATATTTTAGTTTTAAACTTCAAGACCAAGGGAATTTATACATCCACTTTATCAAAATGACTTTATTTCTGTTTTGTAGTATCGCTCTTCATGCTGCCTAGTTCACATTCCAGTTTCTGAATATAAGCAATACACACTGCAGTTTCCTCCTATCTATATACAAAATTATACTTACCGAATTCTTTGAAGAAAGAGCTACTGTCAAACTAATCTCTCTTTGTCCTTCACTGAAGGTTTTAAATAGGAAGTGCAATGAAGTGTTCTTGTTGAGTTTGATGTGAAGATTTGCCTATTTGTATCTATTTATGTGTATAATCACTGAGATAAGTAGAACTATAACAATAAATAAACATTTCCCGGTTTGGATTCTGCCTTCCCTCTCATCCAAATCACTTCTAACTGTGCTGTGAGTGGTTTTAAGAATCACTTAATGTTTTCTTTATGTGACTTTCTTTCCATACAATAGAAAGAAATTTTTGTAAACATCTGTTCTGGCTAAAGTCTGTCATCAGAACGGTGTTTTTCCACCCAATTAGAACTTCTAAAGCATCAGTTTACATTAATAATTAAGTCAAAAGCAAATTAGTTGAGAGCTCTGTTTGCTGTTTAGGCAAAATATCCAGCACAAAGCTTATCATTCAAATCTAGATCTTTTTAAACTTAAAAATGTGATTTTTACTCCAAAATAATTCACACACAACCACAGTAGTGTTATCCCTACTGTTTAAAAAAATTACATTAAGTAAATTACATACAGTACTTGAGATGCTTCCTTTTTCTTCTGTAAATTCCCTGCAAAAATCTGCAAGAAGAAAGATGTGGATGCAGAGACAGCAAAAGGGAATACTCATACATTCTCAATAAACACCCATTTTCAGCCCTAGCTGAGACTGTGAGACAGTTCATCTGCAAGAGCTGAGTAAGGATTCTGGCTCTGGCTGCTGATGGTGTTCAAGGGGAAAAGGAGCACTCAGCTCAGTGTCTGACTTCACTGCTGACTGCTGAATTGCAGTGTACTCCAGGACAAGGAGCAAAAAGCCTCAAAGACCAGAAGACTCTGGTTTGTGTATCATCAACCTGCAGAATAATTCCCTGTTGCTCTCAGTTCCCTTCACCTGTTGAAAGCATTTAGGAACAAGCATGGTAATGAATGTTGCAGGGGTGAGTACTCCAGTGTCTGCACAGGACTCAGGGCAGATTGGTCCATGCCTAAAAGCTATCACACCATAGAGGTACATGAGGGAATTTTGCTGAAATATTTCAAGACATGTAGTTGACAGAAAACATTGCAATCTCTGGGATTGCAGTGGTTTTAACAAATTACAGAATCACAGACTCACAGAATATGCCAAGTTGGGAGAGACCCACAAGGATCATCACGACAAAGTTTTAGTCCTGTACAGAACCATCCCCAAATTAGCTTAAAACATAATGGAAAGAACGCTCTGCACATAAATAGGACCCTTTTGGCAGAAGAATTGAAAAGTCGGTGAGATGGAGGCAGCAGATTTCATCACAAAAGAGGGATGGAGACTGTGTTTTAGGAATATGACTCCTCTGAAATACCACTATAATATATGCTGTCTATGTGTTCTACAAGATTATGAAGCTGGAATGGAAGATGGGCTTATTTATTTTTTACTGTTGCTCTTTGGAATGACAAATAAAATGGAGCTAAAAAAAAGCATCATTTTATAAGCACAGATGCTCTCAGAGAAGTGCACTGAAACAAGGTTCTGCTCTGCAATAAATAGCCACTTACTGTCAAGTTAAAAGTATGTGAGTGAAACTGTGGGGTCATTGAATTATGCAGACCATCTCCATGCCTCCTTCAGTCCCAGAGGAGAGAAAGAATATAAAACTTCAATTTCAGATTCTCCTGTCCATGAAAGAAAGAAAGTATTGAGAAAGCAACTCCTGTCCACAGGGGTATTGAGAGCTACTCTTTCCTTCTTAGATCAAGAATGAGTACCCACCCTGTCTTCTTTTTTTTTTTTTTTTTTTTTTTTAATTAGGCAGCATCTCATCAGCCTTGTGAAAAAAAAAAAAAAAAGAAATTATACGCTTTTTCCTAAGGTCTGTAGTGTTATATAACATTTCTAGAAATGTTTCCTCTTGGTTGCGCTAACAGCTACTTCTTGCCACAGAAAATTAAAGATAACTCGACAATACTAGTGTTAGAAATAAAATTAAAGTTTGCTTCTATTTGTTAACCTTATTCTAGATGTGCCATATTCCAAGTCAGAGCACATTAGATATTCTCAAATTGTGACCAACTAACTACAGAAATCATATGCACAATTTGTGTGTCTATATACACATGTATGTAGCTGTATATATATGTACACTTCCACGATCTAATCCAGTCATTGATTTCAAAAAGAAAAAATCTTGTCCATTTTGATTCAGGTTTTTCTTACTAATGACTGAATAATGGGAAAACAACATTGTGGGGATGTCCAAAAGCAGCATCTGTATCTCTGAAAGCTTGATACAGATATCAAGACCTGGATCATAGGATAATAAAAGGATTTTGGTTGGAAAGGACCTTAAGGATCAGAGAATCATAGAATTGTTTGGGCTGGAAGAGACCTTTGGAAACCATCTAGTCCAAGCCCACGGCAATGAGCAGGATCAAGCAGATCAGGCTGCTCAGAGCACCATCCAAGCTGACCTCGAATGATCCAGGGATGGTGCATCCAGCCACCTCTCTGGGCAGCCTGTGCCAGTGTTGCACAGACCCCAGAGCACACCTGACAGTGCTAGGTGCCTGTACATAGCTGGTCAGGTTCTGCCCATTTCCCTGGTAGAGGAAGACTTGGCACAAGTTTTCCTTTTTTTTGTGGGCTGTACATCTGTGTTGTAGGGAACTGAACACTCAAGAGTGGGAACTACTATAATTTTTCTACTGATTATTAATGTGAAAGAATAAATTAGAACATTTTAATTTCCATTTCAAATCAGTGGGTTTAAGTGTGAAAGTTGCTTTTTATATTAGATAAACATAGTTTTTAATCCTTAAGTAATGTTTCAAAAAAGAAGACTGAAAAGTGTGTCAGCTAAAATCATGGAGAATAAGATGCTGACAATAGGAGCTGAAGGCATGAGAGATGAGCAGCCTCCTGAGAACTAATCAGGTCATCATCTGCTTAGCCTGTGAAACTGGAAATTAGGCTTACTCACATAGTTATGGTTTTACTTTTCAGTAACACTACTCCCAAGAAGTTTAACTTTGACTCCTGCTAGTTATTCCTTTCAAAATAAAGCATTTGGCTTGTTTCACAAAGTGTTCTAAAATGCCTTGCTAGTTAAGGACGTTCATAGTCCGTGTTTAGACAGGGAAGATTGTGCAACTGTGCTTTTATGTGTGACACAGAGGCTCATGCCACAGTGGCTGGTGCCAAAGAGACCCATGAGTTCCCTTGTTCCTGCTGGAACATTCCAGCTGCAAGTAACATGTAAAGTTCAGCACTTATTGCTCCAAGGTGAAGCTTAACTGATTTTCAAGTTCTCACCTTGTATTATAGAATATCTAGAATATGAAGGTACCCATAAGGATCATTGAGTCCAACTCCATGTATATCTGTATTTGGAGCTGGAGATACATTGTGCCCTTTAGGAGGTGTGTCAATAAATATTTTAAACAAATGTATGAATAGAAAAATATGAACAGTTCCTTATTAACAGAGTGCATATTTGTCTGGTTTGCTCTACTGCCACATATTTCAGTAATTTTCTCACTTGCATTCTTCAGAACAGTGTATGAAGAACACCTCCATGTTGCAGATAATTTCAACAAATATGTAGCAAGGGTTTTCCTGCAATGCTGATACATTAGATTACATAAAAGTAGACCAGAAAATTCAAAATCATCTGCTAACAACATAAGCATGGTGGCATGCAATCTTGAAACCTCTTTTCTTATTTTTTTTCAGCTATGAACTTGGACCAGTGTGAGTCTTGTTTCTGAAGTCACTTAGAAGTCATTTCAACATTCCACTGCTTTCTAAGGAGGTGAGTCACTGTCTGTTGTAATGGGAGGATCAGCAGCTCCCAGTTTTCTGCTAGGTGTCACACAGAATGAGTTGTTTGGATTTGGATGTCCATTTGGAGGAAAATGGAGACAGTTCCTAGTTACTTTATCAGCTCTCAAAGAGTTTAAAAAATTGTAAATACTATCTGAAAATGTGGTTGTGTTTTGTTATGCAATTTCACTCAGGTTCTTTGAGTGAAACATGCCATATTCACTCCTCAAGGCAGGAGCAACAGCTGTGTACTTGTGAAAGAGATAAGTGAAAGTGCAAACACGCTTCTACAGGTGTGAAACTTGGAAAATTTTTGCTAAGAAACTTTACTCTTGGGAGGGAAAAAAGCCAAACAAAACCTTGCTTAAGCTACAAAGTCCACCCTGCATAAGGTGCATCCCAACAGCAATGAAAAAAGGTCACATTCCTTACCTGATGAACATTTGAGAATTTCAGTGTGTAACCAGAAAATTCTTCCTTTAGAACTAACAGTATAAACACATTCTTATTTCAGTGGATGTAGTTCTAACAGGACTAGGATGCATGTGTCAGGTGGATAATATGTTGACTTAGTGAAGATGAAAAATAAGGATTAAATCTCTATTTCATGTGGCAAACTTTTTTTGCATATTATTTTCTGATCTGCTACTACATTAAATTTTAACGTATTGATGCATAATCTACTTGATGTTTGTATTTGAGATATATGTCTATTTGAGAAACTTGCTTTGTGAGTTTGCAAGAGATTAATTTTACAGTTGCAGAGCTGTAAATTCTGGCAAGCTGGACATTTTCACACATAAGAGACAATACATGGTAATAAATGACTCTCATTCCACTGCAACAAATTATTATTAAAATTAGATGAATTTTTATTAAAAACCCACAGTACAAGAAAACTAAATCCTTGGAGGTTTGGCAGAGTTGGCCTCCAGACAGACTTAAACATATCTGTAGTTAAATGAAATCAGACGTTGTGGATATATGTGTGGATAATGCTGATTTTGCTACCTGTCTCAAAATCATTTTGATGATCTCTCACTGTGAAATAACATGACATGTGGGCCAATTGCATGTTCCCCATCTTTACAATGCAATTACAATTTTCCTCTTTCTTGTTTTTATATCTGTAAGAATAATTAAAATATCACTCCTAATTTTTTTATTTGAGGAACTGAAGGGGAGCTCAGAATTGAAACTGTAAAATCTCTGTAATAGAAAACTGAAAATATTCAACATGACACACTCCTGACATATACTCTTCTGGTGTGAAGAAACAAGTGGTGGCAGAACCCTCATATGAATTTCATGTAGGTTTGCATCACTCTTTTTTTACAATTAGAAATCCAAGAGCTAGTACTGCTTTATTTATAGTGCATGCCTTCCTGACAAGCCATCAAATTCCATACGCAGGGTTAACATCCTCAATTTGGCAGCAACCCTAACATTCCAGTGACAACTTCAAAAGACAAAGTTTCATTTAATCACAGTGGAAGGGCCAGTAAGATCCTTTCTAGAGCTGCCCTTTTTGAGGGCTACTGGACACCAAAATTTATATATAGTCCACTTTTTATTGAAAAACAGTGGAATGAAAAGTCAATTTTAAACAAAATAACAAGCAAACAAACAAAACCATGACAGTGACCCAAAACCATGAAAATCACCCTTATAAAATGCACACCAAAGTGTATGGGCCCAGGAAAAAGGATATTTCGCCTGCAGTGTTCTAGAGGTGCTGATGTATTTTAACGTGGGATTTTCTGGAGGGAACAGCCTGAAGACTTAAAGATAATGTCCATGTGTAAAATTTCTGCCTGTGTGCTTCAAGTAATGGCAGTTATTTTTCAGCATGGAAAAAAAGCCCACATCTGATTTATTTGTATATTGATATTGATGTTTGTACCTAGAAAGCTGCATGCATGGAGACATAAGTGAGGTCTCCTGCCTGCATGATTTGTATTGTGTAGGCAAAACAGTTTAGTTGTTGGTGCTTACAATTGCTTGCAGTTGGTGGTTATATACAATTGCTTTCTATGACCATTTATTACTATTTATTTTTTAGATGTTGGCTACTGTGACACAGAGCAGACAGCTATATCACTACTGTTTTAGACTTCTGCATCTCATAGATGCTACACAGTTCTCTTACCACCCCTCAGCTGGACTGTAACCTGACTTTCAAAAAACATAATTCAGATTATTCAGGATGAATTATTCAGGATGAATAATTATTCATGGGATCTGATGAAAGATCACATGTGACTCTTCAAGTGCCTCTGTGAAGATACCTCTCAGTGCACATGCAGGGAGACATGCATGGCCCCCATTCTTCTGTGCTGCAGGCTGTAGAAAGCCTTTAATACTACTGGCAAGGCTAGGCCTGGGTGATGCATCATTTGGGGGCCAAATGAAAGGATTTGCAGTCACTCTTACTTTCTTTTGTGAAGTGGGGGAGCTTCAAGCACTATATTGGTTTTCTTCAAATTCTTGCAACTATCTGTAAACTTAAATTCCTATAAAAGTATTTTAATTACAAAACACCCTTTCAATACTTGAAGCAGCTCAAAAATTTTTTTCCCCCCTAGATTTTACATATTTATAAGAAATTCAAACAAATCCTTTGTAAGTGTTCCATTAAAGCTCGGGCACTTTCCTTCTTATTTTTTTCATTTATACTGCCGTTACAGTAGCAGGAAAAGTTGGGAAACTACAATTTTACCTGCCTGCAAAAGGTTCTTTACATCACAGCAAAAAAACCATTAACAAAAGGTACCTAGCAGTGGGTGAGCATTTTGTTAATGTAAAAAAGGTTAACTACTTGTACTTCAAACAAGTACTTGGCACGCCTGGGCAGCGAACCCAGCGGGTAACACGAAGTGAGTCAGAAGGTGCAGTCTTTAATGAAAGTGAGGTGCAGGTGCCACGGGCAGAGCGACCTCGGTGGCACAAGGGTGCAGCCGTGCCGTAACGCGGCCACTCCTCCTCGGGTTCCCAGAGCTGTCGTGGCTGCCGGGATGCGGAGCGGGGCTGTGCAGGCTCGCTCTCCATCCCTTTGGACACCAGGGGAGGTGGGTACGGAGCTCCCGTCGCGGTTCCCTCCTCAAAACCACGTCGGAGCTGCAGCCACGCGGCCCCAGCCAGCCCATCCGTGCTCAGGTGTGGCGCTGGCAGTGCCCTGGTCCCGCTGTGACCCCGCCGAGCTGGCCAGAACACAGAACCCACGCTCTGCCCAGGCTGCCGTGCCGGAACAGCTGAGCCATGGATCACAGTGGTGCTGCACCAGCCAGGGAGCAGGATCACAGGACCACGGCCGGTTCATAGAATTGTTCATTGAAATTGTCCACTGTTAAAAAAGACCTTTATCGACTCTGTCAGGAAAATCCACAAACGCCAGAGCTTTAAGTCCAAAAATGAGAGAGACGCATCCTGTCTTTATTCGAATAAAGGAAGACTGACTCCACTGAGACACAAACCCGTGCGGTTTTCTCTCTCGAGGTTTTGGAGGGCGCAGCCTACTTTTATTCCAAATTCCCGGCCGGATGTTGCCCAAATTCCTTTCCCCACTGGCTGAGGCACTAGGAAGGTACAGCCTGCCCGAACCGCCTGTCACATATTCCCCCCTTAAAGCTCAGAAACTCAGGCTTGTGCAGACCCTTGTCTGTTTCAGGAGCAGTACTGCTGGGCTCTGCAACAAACCTGCTGCCCCGAGTCAGCAGAGACATTAAAACCCATTTCAAAGACGTTAACAATCACCCCAGCACTGCCAAGTCCACCACTAAACCCTAAGTCCCTAAGTGCCACATCTACACATCCTTTAAATGCCTCCAAGGATGCCCACCCAAAGCAATTCCATCAGTTTGAACAGCATGCAGCAGCAGGTCAGTCAAACTGGAATATTGCGCTTTGCTTCCTGAACCACACATCTTGAAAAATGGACAAAAAAATTGCATTAAAAAAGGGAAGGTATATACACGTGTATATATAAGTATAGGTAATTGAGACTAAAAAGGTTCTTGGTGTTTACAAGCTAATTATTCTGTTTCGTATTTTTGTAGGGGTGGGAACTGCAGACTAAAGGTATATGCAACTTTTCTTAAAAAATTTGCTACTCAGTGAAAAACCAGTGGTGGTTAAGGAACCCTTATGGGTTGATGCTGATAAATTGATATCCTACAGACATCACCACATCCTTTGGAGGGCCTGCCAGCGACATTCTACCTATGAGATCATCACTGAGTCATGGGGTTATTTCTTCTGAACACATCTGGTGGGAAATCCCCTGATTCAGAGTTGGTAAGTAGTATTATGGTGACTGCCTTTATGCTGCTGAATGTCTGACTTCTGGTAGTAGTAGTTACAAAGCTGTGTGTGTGTTCTGTACAGGAGCAAACACAGAATATTGAGTAGGAAAGGCAGGGAGAGTTTTAAGTTACACGGCTAAGTAAAGTGTTGGAACTACTCTTGGAATGAGTGACAATTCTAGCAAAATCAGTATTTTGGTGTGGTGGAAATATAGCAACTGCAGAATCATTCCTACTGTCATATTCTGTTAGAAAATAAAATAGTCTATATTTACAATCCATTGATAAACTAATCTATTAACAAATTAAATTCTTGTTAATTACTCATTGACTTATTCAGCTTGCATTTTAATTTATCTTTATTAGTGGAACTAATATTTCAGAACACAGAACAACTTTTCAGCACAACTCTAGAATTCTGTATATACCTAAGCCAAAACATTAAACGTACAGATGTAAACATTTAATAAGTATAGCTTATAACTGCAAAATAAAACTAATTGTTTTTGGTACAGGTATGATTTCTTTCTTAGATTAACAGCGACTCTGCCTTAGTTGCTACTTGTCCCATACCAATGGCTCCCTCTTCAGGCCATTCCTAAAATATGCTGCCTCTCTTCATTTTGTTAGAAATGTTTCAACTTGTTAAGACTCCAGCTTGCAAGGTCGTGTCTTCTCCAGTGTATTTCCTCCCAGTAAACAAACGATGAAATAACTGAGGGACCGGGCAGGTTCACTTGCTGTTACTTGATAGCCAAATCTACGAATCTTTAAAGCCATATGAAAGGAATTTGTAAACTGCAGAGAAACTGAGCTTAAAGGTCATCAAAAGGTTGCTTTACCTCTTTTCCTCATGCTGAAAAATATCCAGAACAATTAGATTGTCCGTAATTTTATTAGTCTTACAACTACCAGTGGCTTCAAACGATTAAATCTAAATATGTATTTAAAATCACACAGATATCTTTACTACAAATTTGGCCATACTCTGTGGGGATTTCCTATTATACACAGAACAATTATATCCTGTGCTATAACCCTTAGGTACAGGACAAGGAGATAGCCCTCTCTCACAATGTCCAACGTGGTACTTTGCTGTTTTAAATTTTGTTCATTCATTTCAGATCTTTCCCAAGACACTGGTAAAGTGTCTTGCTTCAATGAAGGCCCCACGCCACAGCAACTCCTGTTTTTAACCCATTCTTACAGTCTTTACAACCCACAAGAGATTTGGCATTGTTGTGCCATAAGTTTGGCAGACTAGCCAGTGGCTAACTGGCTGAATAGCACTGCGAATTGTCACTTCTAGTCGGTAAGCTGGTGCACACTGTGTCAGTGGAAAGTCAAGGAACTGCAAACCTATTCCCAAAGAGGTGCTCAATCCTTGTTCCTCTGTGCCACGCCCTTGAAGAATGCTAAAAGCTGTTTAACTAAGATATGGCCTACTAAAAAATGTTGTGTCATCAGGAGATAAATGGGAAACCTGCATTTTAAAAATCAAGACACTGTGAACAAGCAATTGCATTTCACCACAAGCATCTGAAGACTCTTTACACGTTGCTTCTTTGCTTTGATATTATATTTTATCATGTGACTTGGCTTAAAAAGAGGGAAAGAACACTTGGGGTTTCATCATCGCGGTTTCTTCACGAATTTATAAAATGCGAAATACAAACTGCCTCCCTCTTGCCTTTGTCAACTGTTTCTGCCTTCAACTGCATTCTCTGAAAGGTATTTTAATATAGCTTGGATCGTCGACACCTTTCTGATAACCCAAGTGAACGGCTGCGGGCTGTGCGCCAAGGACTTGTTTCCCCCTCCTCCTGCAGAACAGGTTTCCCAAGGACCAGATCCACATCTCGCTGCGGTGCGATGCGGGGTGAGAATGTGAAGCACAGCTTTGTGCACAGCCCTGTGCGGCCCGAGGTTACCCCGGCGCGGGGGCTGCCCTAGGAGCAGAGGCCACCAGCAGGCCGGGCTGCGCCACACACCAAGGAACGGGCAGCTGCGGGAAGCCCCAAACCCGCACCCGCTGGCTCCTGCCGGCGCCGTCTGCTCTCGTCCCGGCACGCACACTCCGGGAAAACCCTCGGAGCTCCGTCCCTCCCTTAGGGACCGTCCCTTCCCGGGATATGGGGGTGGCAGCCCCAGTTGGGAGCCAGGGGCGCTGTCACGGCAGGGCAAGATGGCGCCGGGGACTGCGTGCGCGCGCGGCGGCGGCGGCCGTTGGGCGCGCGGCCCCTCGCGCCCGCGGCGGCACGAGCGGCGCCGCCGCACCGGCGCCCCCGCCCCGCCGGCGCCGCCGCGTCACGTGAGCGCGCCTCGCCCCCGCCCCCCCCGCGCGCCGGGAGTGACGCAGCGCGGCGGATCTACGGCGCGCCACTGGTGACACGGCTCAGCACAAGCGGAGGCGCTCGGCTCCCCCCGCGCGGTAAGCGCTGCCCGCCGCGGCGCGGCCGGCCCGTCCCGCCGCCCAGCGGCGCGGGGCGAGCCGGTGCCTCGGCCCTCGCGAGGGGGGCTCACGGGGTCGCCGCGTCGCCGTCTCCCCTCGGGCTTTTTGGGCCTCTGCGCTGCCGTCGTTTTTTTTTTTTTTTGGGTGGGCGGGCGAGCGGGTTGTGGCGCACCATCCGAGCCAATCCCGTGCCTGCTTCCTCCCAAGCTGCTTGCCGATTGGCCGTGGCGCTGAGGGCGGGAAGAGCGCCTCTGGCGCTCATTGGCTGCCGCAGCCGGCCCCGGGGCCCTGGGGGTCTTCCCTTCCGCTGTGCCGCAGGCGGGCGGCGGCGGGGACAGGAGAGGGAGAGAGCACGGGCGAGGACAGCGGGGACGGCGGGAGGGACAGAGAGAGAACCGGACAGGGCGGGACCCGCGCGAGTCGCCACCGCGCTGCGCGGTTCCGGCTGGCGCGTGCTCCGGGCTCCTCCCATGTTCCCTGTGGCTCCCCCCGCCGCCCAGCTCCTCGGGGCCGGTGCGCACGCGCGGGGGCCGCCGGGCGCAGCTGCGGCCTGAGGAGACAGCGGGACACGACGGGGCACGGCGGCGGCGGTGGGTGCCGGGCCCGTGGAGCCGCCGCCCCACAGGGACGGCCCCGGGCGGCGCCCCCGACCCGCCGAGCCGGGACTGATGGCGCGGTGGCGGCTGCGCAGGCGCGGCGGGGCGGGGTCGGTCCGGGGAGGGCGCTCGGGAGTGGCGGCGTGCGGGGTTTGGCGATGCTCGGTGTGGTTTCAGCCGCCCGAATACCCCCTTTCTTACTTCCCCCTCCTTTCCCGAAGGCTGCTGTAGAATGAGCTTTGAGAAGTGCAGCGCTTGACGGTGAGGGACGGACACACGTGACTGTAGGAGCTCTGTACGTGGCTCTTGTAAGGTATAAAGGAAGGGTTGTTGCTACTTTCCCTTTATTCTGCTTCAGTCACCAGGCAGAGCAGTCACTGAATTACAGAAGTAGGATGGAAAAGACCTCTGATGCAGCGAACACCATTTTGTCAACAGATAGCACTGTGTGCCACATCCAGTCTTTCATTAAACACCTTCAGGGACAGTGACTCCATCACCTCCCTGAGCAGTCCATTCCAAAGTCTAATCACACTTTCATTAAAAGATTGCTTCCTGATGCCCAGCCTGAACTTCCCCTGGTGCAGCTTAAGGCTTTTGTCCTCTCAAGCTGTTGCCTGGGAGAAGATGCTGACCCACACCTGGCCTCATTCTCCTTTCAGGTGGTTGTAGAGAATGATAAGATCTCCCTTGAGCCTCCTCCAGGCTGAACAATCCCAGCTCCCTCAGCTATTCCTCACAGAACTACTGCTCTCCTCTGGAGGTCGGGCTCTTGAATCATGAGCACCTCCTGTGCTCTCACAGTCTTCTGACTTTCAACGTGGCTTTGATCTAAGGAATCAAGAGTAGACCCCTAGGGAATCTGTCAGGTGGTGGCAGGGAAAGCAAGTTCCCATAAACAACACAGGAATGTTGATACACTTCTGAGGGTGTGTCTGTCTTCAGAAGGAAAGATCATTAAACCAGAACTGCCGGATGGGCTTTGAGGGATAGGTTATTATCTGTATGTCCTTTATATAGAGGAAATTGTTTAGTGTGAAGGTGGAAAGGCACTGGCACAGGTTGCCTGGAGGGGCTGTGGGTGCCCCATTCCTGGAACTGTTCCAAGGCCAGGTTGGATGGGGCTCTGAGCAGCTGGCTCTTGCAGAAGGTGTTGGCACTAAGTGATCTTTGAAGTCCCTTCCAACCCAAGCCTTTCTATGAGTCTGTGTCCTGTCCTGTTTACTTTGAGCTGTGAAAGGTTTCCTGTTGCTCCTTCAAGTAACTGTTGTGGCCTGTGGACCATAATGTTAATATTAAATGTAATGTTAGTTAGGGGAAGGAAAAAACATTTGTGATCTGAATGTTGTAGCTAGTAGTGATCTTAGAATTTATAAAGTTAAAGGTTTTGTTTCTGTTTTCCTGTTTTCTTTGCTTCTTTGTGTAGTTGTTCAGATGCAGACTCACAAGACTTTGGCTTTGTCACATGCTCGTGCTCATCCATATGATACTAAGGATGGTGGTGACACCTAGGGAGTGGTAAATAATGGGAATCCCAAAGGGCAGGGGTAAGAGTGGCAGTGGTGGATTTTCTGGTGGTGAGAAACCATAGCAGACTAACATACAATTTAAACACTGGATGTAATTCCCTGTGATTCTCACCTTAATACCCCAAAGGTGTGGCATGTGAAGACTATAAATTTTCCATACCTGTATCAGAACTTGAGTAATCAAGATGTTTGTATGAGGCTGGAGCTTTGGATGTTGGGGTCTATATTTTTCCCAGGTCACACCTCTTTATGAAAGATGAAGACAATTACAGGCTTCAGTTGGGTCTCTCTTGCAATCTCCTACACTATTCACAGCAAGTTACATTCATCATGGAAGTAACATTGCAGTCATTCTGTCCTTATTTCATAAATTATCTCAGCATGGACATATAATCAGATTGTAGCTTTTATATATAAAATATGGAGCCTGGCAGTAATTGTATAATCCATACATTTTAGAAAAAGTTAAATGCACTGATGTGACAGGATGATGATGGACTGTGACTTTTTCAGTATGTTCAAACATGTCAGTTTTATTAGCATTTTGGGAAATATAATTCAAATGACTTGAGTTAAATCCTTTACTATCATTCTTCTGTCGGAACTACTGTATAGTAACAGCATCAGAGATTTCTAATTTATTTGCATGAGAGTTTTCTTTGTTAGAAATGCTTTTAAAACTTAACCTGTGTTGTCTCTATAGAAAAACATTACTTTCATATAAAATGCGTGTGAAGGAGATGTCAGTCACAGTATTCCATTAAACCCAACCTTTTGTAGTGAAGAACTGCATTTTCTTGTTAGTGTGCACAACATTAGAATGAGGTGGCTTTGCTTTGCCTATTTTTTTCCAATTTTTTGAATGTATACAGTTTTGTGCATGAGATGGAATTTACAGACACACTGGCACATGAAATGTGGTTGAACTGGAATAGTTTGGTGGCTCCTATGTTTGAATTTGCTAATGTGATTTAGAATTTAAATATTCTCTTCCTCAGGAAAACAGAAAGGTTTCATTGGATGGATGATCCCACCAAGTCAAATAAAAACACTGGTTTCAGATACACTTGGTCTACTCATTCATTGAAATTAATGCCTTGGTATTATGGTGCATGTTAAAGGTACTAAAAAGTTGACCTTTTAGATTGAAATCTGGAGCATAACTTACTCTTTTGAAAGCTTGGGAAGAAAGACAAGATGATGTGATTGAACAGATGTAGTGGCTGTGTGTCCTTCAGCTGTTCTCAAAGCTAGACATGCAGTGGAGTGGTCTCTCTCCTGTGCTCTGTTGTGTGAGCTGTGGGAGGGTTGGGGGGTAGGATGGTTGGGACGGACGGAGACGAGAGATCTCTGCAGCCAGGTCGTGGAACTTGTGGTTTATTGCAAAGGGTGTGGGTGCAGGGAGCTGCTTGGAGCTGCCAGCCCCAGCTCAGAGCAGGCCCGAGAGAAGAGAGGGGTAGAGAGGATGAGGAGGGTAAGAGAGCAAGAGGGTAAGAGCATAAGGGAGTAAAAAAGGTAAGAGAGTCAAAAGGGTAAGAGAGCAAAGGCATAAGAGAGTGAGGTTCCCGTTACAATACAATAAATCTTCTGTGTTGAATATTCGAATTCTCACTAACGAATCTAGTACAATATACAAATCCTAGAGCATTTACATACAGCCTATAAGAATCATTACATTACCATACTATGTTACATTTTAAACCCTAAAACCTACTTTTTGGAGCCCTTCTGCCAAGCTAGTAGGGCCTGCTCTGACTCTTGGACCTGTCTGCAAGGAGAGGGTATTGTTTCATCAAGAGGGGATTACCTTCAGTCGGCCACACCATTGTTTTCCAGTTGTTCAGTAACTAAGGTATCTCAAAGCTTGCTTTCATTTCAGTCTTGCTTATAGTTTCTATATTCTCAAAATCTTTTGCCAGGCAATCATATTTATAAGGCTTTCCTGTTTCATCTTCCCCAACATGAGGAGTCAAATGGAAGTGGTGCTTTCACTTTGACAGCAGCTGCCCAGCTCAGCATTTGTGGTTATTTTTCTACCCCAGAAAGGTCTTGCTTTGTGTTGGCCTTGCCACCTTGGGGTAGCACAGTCACCCAGCACTGCCACCACTGCCCGAGGTGCAGCCACATCACTGCAGCCTTGGCCAGCAGCAGCCCAGGCATGGAGGCACTGCTCCTCTGATGTACCAGGAGTGGAAGGAGCAGAAGCAATGACAGCACTTCTTGGTGGACACAAAGACATGATGGAAATGAGCACTGTGCCTCACGAGTGATCACAGAATCAACTATGGTTCTTTCTCAAAAGACGTTTGGGATTGAGTCCAATCTCTGACCCAGCACCACCATGTCAGTTAGACCATGGCACTAAGGGCTGAGTTCAGTCTTTCCTTAAACACCTTCAGGGACAGTGATTCCATCACCTCCCTGAGCAGTCCATTCCAAGAGCTAATCACAAAACTCTTCCTCAGGTGCAGCCTAAACTCCCCCTGGTGCAGCTTAAGACTTGTGTTCTCTTGTCCTGGCGCTGGTTGCCGGGGAGAAGAGGCCAACTTCTCTCAGGCAAGTATGTTTAGTAGTAACAAGCATAGGGTTGTCAACATGATTGTCTTGGAGAGAATGTATTAGGAGTAGGGTTGCATGGGACCTGGCACTGCAAACTGCTTAAATCTTGCCTGACCCGTGGTGTCAAAGTTCATGCAAAATCTCTCCAGTAACATCAGAGGGATTGTATCTTTGGTCTGTTTGCTTTTGCAGTGGACATTCTTACATGGTTACACAAATGTGTATGAAAATTTAAATATGCCCAATTGTAATTTTTAATTGTTTTTTGGTCATTATGGCCTATGTTAACATATAAAGTGACATTGTTTGTAAGCATGTGTGTATAAAACTAGTGCAGAAGCAAAAAATGTAAAAAAGATGTTCCTGTAATTTCCAATTTCTCACCTGCAGAAGTTCTAAAGGTAACTTTGCTTTGGAGAAAGGAGTTGTATGTTTAAAACAGGAATCATACATGCTTTCCTGCTCTGCAGTTGTGAATGCCATTAGTCTTGTTTCTGCCATCTGCAGAGAAGAGTCAGTACTTACAGGACAGTCTGTAGCCTATTGTAGGTGTTTATGTTAAATGTATGTGAAAGTTTTCATATTTTGCTTAATCTCAGTTCTTCAACAGGAGAAGACAAAAGAAAGTTGAGTCCCAAACTTTTGTCAGCAATCTACAGCTTTATAGCAGAAAGAAATCTAGCTATCTTTTTTCTCAGTAAGGAAAGGAAAATTGCAGTACCTACTACCCAATTCACACACATCCTTACAAAGAAGGAAATTACCTAAGTGCCTTTTAGAAACAGGCACTAATGGTGTTCCAAAAGTAGAATGCTTGTTTGCATGATTGTGACTGCTTTCCAGTCCTCTGTTAGCAGAGCTGTTGATTGCTAAATCTTTTTTGCTTTGTTTTGTTTTGTTTGCTTGTTCTACACCAGGCTGACCTTTCTTCTCTGTAGTGTGGCCTACCACTGAACTACTGTCTGTATGGGTTTTGTTCAAGTGGGCTGTGAGGCCATGAGTGTTTTAGGCTTTTTGATCCTTAGTGGTGCAGGCATAAATTTTAATTGCCTCTGCCTTTCTGAGTCCAGACATACAAGTTGGTACGTGTGTGTGATGTATGCAGTGGCCCAGGGGGAGGTGTACAGGATCAATGTATAGATCTGAATGTGTACATCTCTATAGGTTATATTTTGCTACAAGTGCATATATAGATGTTTTTCTAGCTGTTATTTCTTTCTCTCACTGTAGGTATAAAGTTTCTTGCTGTTCTTAGCCCCATCTTTGCAATTTCGAAAGTTCTTCTCAAAAATACAGGTAACATGACATAAAAAATGCATATAAATATTAAAATCCACTGGAATTACAAGGGGTAACAAACTTACTGGAATGGTAACACTAAGTAATCATTTCACATGGAAATCATCATTTCACGTGATTTTTTTTTTTTAATGGAATCCATACAGTTACCTGGTTATATAAGCTTTTCTGTAGGAAACACTCCAGCAAGAAGTTTGAGAACATTCCAGAGGAGTTTGTGGAGGTCCTGACAGGAGTTCTGATTTAATCAAAGACAGACTGTTGTGTTGCCATTTGGATGGCCTCAAGAGCTCTGGTATGGCTTTATATATGTGAGCTCTCTCTTTAGTCAGATTTTCAAGCTCGGGCTCACTCTGGAAGAGCCTGTGACCTTCACCTGTTTCCATTCAATGGGTTGGATTGGATTTATTTAAACGTTTGCTGTAGACATTTGCTGTGAACATGAGATAGTCCATGCAGAGTTGGCTTTGGCACTCCTAATCAGGAGGAGACTTACTTTATCTGCCCTGATAGTGTCTAGCGTGTTGGCACCTCCCTCGTCTGTGCTGGAGGGAGAAGCAGGGACCAGGGTGACTTTTCCATCTTGGTTCACATTTTGAAGTATCAGACTTACTGCTCTTGTAGTGCCTGTAGGGTTGGTGCCTCTGGAAAGCCCTGTGCTGGCTGTGTGTGCTGTAGCTGAGTCTCATCCTGCTGTGTGCCCAGAGCTCACTGGGTGTGCCAGGGTTTCCTGCTCAATGTTCTGCAGCCCTGCAGGACATCTGTGATTCCTGTGACTGACAAATGTCAGCTTTCCTGGTTTCCATGCTTCTGAGGAGTTCCTGGGATAGCCAGCATCTATGCACATCTTTCTGCACAATAGCCACGGCATAGGAATATGGCAAAGGAATATGGCAATTCTGCATTTTGCAATGACACGTGGTCTTTTAACATGGAGAAAGAAATTCCAGTTCCATGCTTGTCTTCCACTGAATATTTAAGTGACATTGAATATTTAAGTTGGATTGTTCCAAGTCCTTGAGAAAAGGATAGCAAACTCCATATCTTCAGTGAAGGCAAAATGTTGCATTTTCCTGGTTCCTTGGTGTGTAACATGCTTTCTGCAGGGATGTATTGACATTGAATTTGGGACACTGAATACACTGTCAGGTCAGCAGTGATCCTTGTGTTTTGTTTATTTGTTTGATTTGTTACTTTTGTCTTCTTCTTTTTATTTTCAATGCCTGTGAAGTAAAGGCTGTTTCTTTCCATGCTTCCCATGTGAGGCAAACTGAGGTTTACCTTTTACCTTAATCTTTAAAAGGAAGATTATTCTTGGGTTTTGTCATATAAATTGCTAATAGGATATACATTTCTGAAAAGTCAGAATGGATAAATATAAAATCTAAAAGCATTGATAAACTGCAGCTTGTTTGTTTGCTTTGGCATCTCCAGAATAAGGTGCAATGAATACCAAAAGTTACTAGTTCAGCATGTGTATCCTTTACTGGGCAAAGCCTGGCTGTTACAAGACAGAGCTAATTTTTTTTTTTATTAGAGCCAGTGGTAGCACAACATGTAAGTTCAAAGATACAGTACATAAAGATGTTTTCTGGATGTTGTCTTCAGAATCTGCCAACTTAGTTTCTGTTGTTCTGAGTTTTATTGGTACAACAATGGACTGATTTGAATTGCATTTGTTTTGTTTTCCCTGCCTGTTGTTCACATTTTCATTTTAAATTATTTACAAGTCTGAAGCTTGAAGATGAGAGCCTAATGAATGCTTTTAAAAATAAAACCATCTTCTTTAAGCATGTTATGCTTCATGTTTTGAATTTATAACCCAAGTCTTAATGAATCGTTTCCTAGTTGCTCTCATCTTAGAATTTATGAGCTGTCCTATTTACAAGTCCTACCTATACAATGGAAAGATAATTCCTGTTTACCTCAAATAAACTGTTCTTGTTAACAAGCTTAAACTGTTAATTAGGAATAATATGGCAATGAATACTATGTCAAACCTTTTAGCAAGAATGTGGAGATGCAATATTTAGTTGTTGAGCCTTTTTCTGGTACATTCCATAATGTAAGAATACAGAGTGTTGTGGTTTTTGCTGTCTCATATATTTATCAGGTTAATAAAAAGTATTTTAGGGAGAAATTATGGCATATAGGTCCTCACAGAAGCAGGTTGATTTCTGCCCTACATTTAGGATAATATCTTGGTGTCCACGTACTATGATACTGCTAAAAGCCTCTTTGTTGCAAGGCTTCAGATAGATGGCAGACATGTGAAGAACCCTTGTGACTTCATGCTTATGTCCAGGTAGTATTTTTTAGCAGATAAATTATTCTTCTGAAAAAACCAACAGGGATAACAGTAGTTGCTTTGAGTGTACATTAATGTAATTTAATCAGGAAGGAAAGAAAACCTGGGACTAGAATTTGATGTTATTTACCTGACTATAAATCAGAATATTTTCATTTAGTTTAACAGAATTTTTTCAATTTGTGTCAAAATGATCAAAATCAGAACCTGACACAACCTCCCCATTTTATAATTTTTGCATACAAAACCAAAGAAATAAAATTGGATTTCTAATTTTTTTGTCCAAATCCTACCTCAAAAAATAGATTGGTTCTTGAGTAGAGGTTTTGCAATACAGTGTTGTTACTTGTTGGTACTTGGAACTTGGCAGATATGTTATAAGAAAAAAACTACCTTTTTTTTCTTTAGCTGTTTCTCATTAGGCTTTGACTGTTAAAAATGCAGACTTGTGAATGTGAGTGCCGTTCTAAATCTAGGAAGCTCAGAAATTCTTGACAAGAATTGCTTTGACTTCTTTGTGAGTGCCTCTGATATCTGCAGAGGGTTGTATATAGGCCTTGTTCCCTGTCTCCTTTCCTTTGTGTCTCCCACGAAGTTTTTAACAGGGATGGCAACTTGAGGAGGGAGGGGGAGGAAGAGTCTGAAGAGAAAGTTGACAAAGGTTTGGCGTTGACCTCAGCTGCTCTGCAGCAGGCATCTTATGAGATACAAGGAGCTCCTTCTGTCAAACCCCAAAACATTCTTCTGGGCACAAGGTCATTGGGCACAGAAGGTGTTGTTTGGAGAGGACAAGTGAAAACCTGACCATGCATTTTGCTACCTCTGGTCAGGCTATTCAGGTTCCATTTCCAGGAAAATAACATGCTGGCGGAGATGGACTGCAGGAATGCTTTCTCTTCTTCTTCATTCACATCATCATGATTTCAGTGAAGTGTAATTTTGGGAAAGAGTGTTAAATAAACTTTTATTTCAGAGAATGCCTACCTTTGTACTTTGTATGCTAAGGGTATTTACCCTGTAAGGGGATGGGTTTCTGTGAAGGTGACTTACAGGCAGAGGCAATACATTAGGTCAGCTACGATAGAGGGAGAAGTAGGTGAGCTTTCAGGTACACAAGCTTGTCTTTGTATGTGCTGCTGGTACCAAGGTAATTAAAATATATTTATGGGCTCAAATAATATTTCATTTGTACATTTGTTGTAAGTACTCAAAGGTCTTTAGTCTTGCCATTAGAGAGTTTTGGGTGGCAATATAAGTGACAGTGCTTCAGTTGATGCCACTGTGGCCATGATTTAATTTTTACTTTATTTTTGTGTTATTTTTCATCCTTGTAAGTTATGTTTCTAAGCTCTATGGGATCTGTTTTGAGAGAAAACAAATACTTCACATAATATTTAAATTTTGTTTGAATAAACCACCTAGAAAGCACAGGAAAAAGTGAAAAGGTATATTCCCTAAAACAAAATCGCAGTAGGAATTTTGCATTATAAAAGATGATGTTCATAGTGCTGGATTTGTTTAAACCGTCAGAATTGGAAAGCATAAATAATTACATAATTTCACACTTTCCAGTGAAGTCAGACCCTGATTAAGAAGTTGACAGCCTGAAAGAGTCTGCACTTTGACAGTGATGTCTGTATTCCCTCAATTTGTAGCAACCGCATCTAGGAAAACAAACTGAGCTTTATTCCCTTTACTTTGAATGAGAACCCTTATTGACAAAGGGAGAATATTCTTTTTATTAAAAGTTTTCATACTTTAAATGCACAGATATTTCAGCTTTTCTGCTTTCAGCTAGCCTATATTTTGCTGATACCAGGTCTTCTTGCTGTCTTGGTTCTCACTGTCTTTCAGTATGTTTGATATTCATATTTCTTTTTTATTCCTTCTTCCTTGCTGTGCTTTTTTTCTTTCTTTTCTTAAACAAATAGACAATATGGTAATATGAACTCTAATAGGAAAAAGGCATTGTTTAACTCAGTTGGGGTACTACTAATCTAGTCACCAAATGTAACCATAACACAGCATGCATTTTAATTATTAAATATAATGGAAACTTTGCATTTTAAATCTAGAGCTATAAACCACTTGTTTGAAAATGCACAGTTCAGTGCTATGATTTTAGTTTGTAGGGAATTACAGGGCAGTATTCTTTGATCAGTTATTACAAGTTGAAGATTAGTAGCATTCAGTGCTTGTGTTAATTTTTAGAGTACATATAGGAGTCACTGCAGGTCAAACTGAAGCTCAGTCATGTATGTTTTTAATGATTTAGTGAGCTGACTGGATCAAGCAGTGTTAAAGTGTGTGGCTGATATAGTCATGCCAGTCATTCCAAATAGGGGTAATTTAGAGGCACATTTTGAGGACAGTATTCCTCCAAATTTTAGTACTGTGTAAAATATGCTTAAAATTTAAAAACCATTTTGTTGGGGTTTTGCTTCTAGAAATGTTTGTTTGAATAGTTCTTGAAAGTACTCCCAATGATTTTTTTTATGACCTTCCACTGAATAAGAGCAGCCAGGTAGAACAATTAATAAATGTTTTCCTGTGTTTGTTCAATAGATATTTTTGTAATGAATACATTTTGATAATAAATTCTAATAAGTACAGTGAATTCAAATGAAATAATCTCATAGTCAGTACATTTTTTGACATGAAGTATAAAACTATTCCTAGAGTGAATATGGATTTTAGTGACTTCATAAAAGATTGTGTGCCCCAGGTACAAGAATGAGGCTTCTCAGGTTTGTGAGCAGTGAATGATGTGGTAGCAGCTCTGCAGAGTCAGTGGCTTTTCTCTCGGTTGCCATATTTAGCAGCTCTTGTTTTCTGGGTTTAGGACTTGTGTTTGCTGTTTTTCTCTAGCTTAGGGCTGTTTCATGCTGATTGAGAATTAACATACCTGGTTGATACAGACATTAATGATTTTGGAATGTTTAATTTTGGGAATTGAGTGCAGATTTTGTGCCATGAGACCATCCGATCCCTTAGAGGATCCTTGCTGCTTGGTTCAGCCATTCCTTTCCCTTTTTCTTTTTTCCTGTTGGTGATCTGACATAAATTTTATTCACTGGTAACTGATATTGTATTTGCAGCCTTTGCTCTTTGAGTCTCGAGTTTTAAGGATATGTTTGCCTTAGAGCACTGATCTTCTCATTCTTTCTCTTGTTCCTTGTTGTTTGTCTCTATTGCAAATCAAGCTATATCAAAATAATGAATGATATCAATGTCTAATAGATCCCTAAAATTCATACTTTGTAGTTCATTTTGCTCATTTACCTTTTTTGAGTGTGTGGCAGGAGGGTGTGTAGGGTGATATCTTTCTACTGTGTTTGGTTTTTTTTGTGGATATTTTGGAAATATCCTCTGCTGTCTGTGTATGCCAGATTAATCTAGTCCACTAAAAGGTCGTCCTTATGAAAGTTTTTTGAAACTGACTACCTTCAAACCTAAATCACTGTAGAGAACCAATGAATTTAGAAACATTGCTTATTTGTATTGTTGTGGGAATTGGTTGCAATACATATACATAGTGCTCATGGGCTGTAGTTGAAGAATTGCCAAGAGAGAGACTTTTCTGGTGAATAAACTTAGCTGAAGACTAAATAAAGGCTACATTTGAATGCACAGCCTTGGTGGTTTCCTCTGAGCAAGAGTGCAGCATCTCCTGGGGCACATGGGAGCATCTCTGGACTTCAGGTCTTTGCCAGCTTCCCTGGTGCTCCTGAGACAGTGTCTGCAGGCATCTACCTGGTGTAGCTTGGTTGTTGCTCCTGCCAGCTCATCCAACTCACCACCTGCACTATGAGAACCAATGCAGGGTTTTACTCCTTTGCTGCTTTTTTTCTATTCCTTTCAGACTGTAAAATGGGGACTCTGAAAATAATGGTAAATTTTGCTGTTGTGCTCCTGGAAAAAGCTGAAAGTAAGATATTGTTAGCAGGGAATAGTGTAGGTTGTAGATTGCATCTTTAGGTCGTAGGTTGTTTGTCTCTTGTTGCCTTATTTCATGCTTCATTTTGGAATCTGCCATCTTATGTATGAATTGTTTTCCTTGCTGTCTTAAATAAGACCCTTTTAATCTTTGTGTGAACTTCTGATGGTCTTTATCTGCCTTTATTTTTCTGTTCAGTTTTCATTGCACTGTATGTTGTCCAGTCGCCAGTTCTTGAATGCTCAAATCTTATGTCTTTTAATTGCGAGAACCCTTTTTTTACTGGCTGTTTTGTCTATTTGTCACTTTTAAGATGTGCTAATGTGCTTTGTCTTGTCTCTCCTCTGACACAGGTGATTTTAATGCTGTTTGCTAGTCTCACTTGTTTTCCATTTGTCCAATTCCCAGCTGTACAGCTGACTTCAGGAGGCAGCAGTAGGATAAGACAGCCGTGCCTGGGAGGTCAGCAGCAACTGGAGGCCAGTACCTGGCTCCCATCTGCCCAGGGGCTCTGGTGCAGCCAGCTGACCATCTCCCAGTGGTTCTTCAGAGGATGGGGTGGGAAGATGGGGCTGAATTAAAAGATGGCTCCTACCAACTGATTTAACTGGCCAAGAGTTAAAATTCTTAGTCTAATTGCTTTGCCCCTTCTCTTCTCTCACATTCTTTCTTGCCTTCCTTCTGAAAAAGATTTTTTTTTTTAAATTTGTAAAAGAAAAAGTACACCAACTTTTACATATGAAGTGGATTTTTACAGCTGAGGTATAAATTCCAAAAACTAGGTGGTTTATAATGGAAATACTTATGAGGGAGAGGGAAGGGCACATTATATAATACATATGTAACCTTTTTTCCCCTCTCTTTAGTGAATAGACCGTTTAAACTAAATTAAGTAAAGGATATAAATTCTGTTGTTTCAGTTTTTAATATTTCATGGCTGATTTTATAGATAAAAGTTACATTTAATAATAAATATGAAGAAGAATTTATACAGCCTGTTCTAGTTTGATACGGAACAGCAAATCCCATTTCTCTGTAGCTGTAAAGAAAATTCATTATAATGTCTTTGATTGTAAGAGATGTCTTCATTGTGATTAGTTACAATGATAATAAAACAATCTTTTTACAAATGGCACAAGATACATGAGATCTCATGTGTCTGCCTTTTAATAGCATTGAATGTGCGCATTTGCTACCTTTATTCTGTAGTCCTTTAATTTATAAATGGGCACTTTTAAATTCTACAAGTTATTAAAAATAATCTAATTTAATTTTTCTATTGAAGCATTCTGGAGAGTGAGTTATTAATGCAACTAAGCATTGTTAATTGTTGAGTTTTCAAAAAATAAACTAACTTTAATTAAAAAGAATTTGGCTTATTTAATTTTATTTAATACTGAATAACGAGTTTAAAACACAGATAGTGGCATGAAGATGCCTAGGTAAAAAGCTGTCTTGATGGCAGGGCCCAAAGAGTGGTGGTGAATGGAGTTACATCCAGCTGATGGCTGGTCACCAGTGGTGTTCTCCAGGGCTCATTACTGGGGCTGCTTTTATTTAATATCTTTATCAGTGATCTGGACAAGAGGATCGAGTGCACTCTCAGTCATTTTGCAGACAACACTGAGCTGGCCAGGAGCGTTGATCTGCTGAGGGCAGGAAGGCTCTGCAGAGGGATCTGGACAGGCTGGATCAATGGGTTGGGGCCATTTTGTGAGTTCAACAAGGCCAAGTGTCGGGTCCTGCTCCTGGGTCATGAAAAACCCCAGGCAGTGCCACAGGCTGGGGCAGAGTGGCTGGAAAGCTGCTGCTGGAAAGGACCTGGGAGTGCCGAGTGACAGTGGCTGAGCAAGAGCCAGAGTGTGCCCAGGTGGCCAAGGAGGCCAATGGCTCCCTGGACTGTGTGGGGAATAGTGTGGCCAGCAGGAGCAGGACAGGGATTGTCCCCTTGTACTCGGCACTGCTGAGGCTGCACCTTGAATCCTCTGTTCAGGTTTGGTCCACTCACATCAACAAAGACATTGAGGTGCTGGGGTGTGTCCAGAGAAGGGCAATGGAGCTGGTGGGGGGTCTGGGGCACGAGTCTTATGAGGACCTGGGGTTGTGTAGCCTGAGGAAAAGAGACTCAGGGGAGACCTCAACGCTCTCTATAAGTACCTGAGAGGAAGCTGTGGCCAGGTGTGGGTTGGTCTCTTCTCCCAAGTAACAAGTGACAGGACAAGTGGAAATGGCCTCAAGTTGCACTGGGGGAGGTTTAGATTGGATTTACAAAAAATTCCTTCACTGAAAGGTCTCTCAAGCCCCGAAACAGGCTCCCCATGGAAAGAGTGGAGCTTAGCATCCTTGGAGGTATTTAAAAGACACGTGGATGTGGGACGTCACATGTTTTAGTGGTGAACTTGGCAGTGCTGGGTTAACAGTTCGACTTAAGGAACATGGTCTTTCCCAACCTAAACAATTCTATGATTTAGGGAGAGGGAAAAATTTGTGAGAGATTCATTAAAAAGGGTAATAATTTATTTTTTCCATTGTACATGCACCCAATAATACTTGGATGTCCTTAACACAGTAGTACAGAATGAGATTGATGAGAAAAGTGTAATGGTTGTAATAAGATCCTTTACATATTTACATTGCTACGATTTGTGATGTTAGAGCGGTTCAACCAGGGAAATTTTCTGTATTTTCTGTATTGTTTAGTATATGGAAATAATATCAGATATGAAATCCTGGGAAAGTGGTGCATTTGCTCCAAAACTTTAAATTGTAAAATGGAATTGTATTTTGAATTGTAAAATGGAATTGCAGGGTCACTGTTAGAAGTGAATTCCTTTCCTGTTTCATGTAAAAATAATTTGGTGCTTTAAGATGAGAAAGGCTGCTTAGCTGACAAAACAGAAGTTCCATTTGATTATCAAGGACTCATGGAATTTACTAGAAAGTGAAAGTCTGTATGATAGCTCTTGGGGAAAAATAGGATGTGATGCTCAAGTCTTCTAGAAAATTCATGGTGGAACAGCACACTTAATGTTAGGTCTCACTGTAAAAGACATAAACCGACATTTTTGCTCTGTTAACAGTAAGGTTTAATTTGACACTGTTGTCTCTTTTCCATCCATGATAACAGGTAGGAAGAGAGTTAACTTGTAAAAGTTTTTCCCAGGGTGAATACTAGAAAAATGACTGTTGATGACTGAAACAGGTGACTAAATATTCTTTTTACCCGCTGAGAGATAACCAGGCTGTACCAGGACCCTTTACTGTAGGAAGCAGCCCCTTGGACCTGCAGTGAGAGGGGCTGACTCTGGTCTGGGCTGCTGCGTCAACTGAGAGCTGCCAAACCCCCCTGTTAGGTGGGGGACACATCTGGCATTGAGTCTTGGCTGTGCTTGCTGTGGTAAGTCACCACGTGGGTCACCCATCTTGGGGGCCCTCAGATCCTGTGGGTGTTTGAGCTGAGCAACAGCCTGCTTAGTGGTATGTCAATTTTTTCCTGCCAGGAAAGTGTTGGAGCAGGTGCAATTTATTACTCTAGCTTGGTCTCCTGGTACTTGCCCTCAGTTGCTACTGTGTATGTTTTCTTTGTTCATTAAAACCTATTGATCTTGGGAAAGTTTGTGGGATTGATTTCAACTTGGTGTTTTTCAGGGAATTAGTAGCATTTTTAGTAATAACACTCTCCTAAAGCATCCCTGAGAGAGTGATGATGTATTGAAAAAAGACGGAGTCTCTGCAACCAAGTTGCAGTTCTGCCCCAACTCCCAAGGTCCCCTTGCCCAGCCAAGCACTGCAGGGTCCTTCTGTGCCCTCCTGTGATGCCCAGGAGCTGTGTCTGGGCAGGGTCCAGCAGCATCTGCACTCCCTGCCCAGGAATGCCTTGGGGAGCAGAAGGCCGTGCCTGGGACCCCCAGGTTGACCAGGCACATCTTCCTAGTCTGTGGAAGAGGAGGGCTGTGGTGCCACCCTGATCACGCAGGATGATAGTGGGGTTAGCAGTGGCTCTGTGTGGCTGCTGGGCTCTGGTGGGAGGGAGAGACTCTGCACACTTTGGGCTCCATTGCTGATATCTCCCATGTTTGATATTGTGGTGCTGGCTGGAGATGGGAGTTTGATTTGATAAACCAACAACAGAAGGAAATGCGTTGCAGTCTTGTGTAGCTGTTAAACAGTGTGCTTCAAAATAGGGAAGGGGTTTTGCACTCTTAAGATACCCAGTTAGCAAGGTGCAGCTCTTAGAGGAGAATGAAGCTTCATAATTTTTGTAGGTATTAAGGAAGTGGTCCCCAGTGCAACTGTTCCCTGTTGCTATACCCCATTGCACCACTCCTGCAGGAGAGATGAAAGTGTTGTCAGATGGTTCCTTGTTTGGAAATGTTGAACACGTGTGCCTCACACAAATTGTGCTGTCATTGTGCACAGTGATGCTTAGGCATATTGCTGGTTCTGGAAGAGAGCTGAGTTTTCAGGGACTGATTTAGGCAAGCACAAAATTTGTTGAATTGAAACAAATAGACATGGAGGGAAATGGATACTGTTAACAAGCAGCAGCTTTGAAACCTTCATGGTATTTGTTACCAAACTATCAGTAAATGTGAATGCTTTGGACTACCGAATGGGGGTTTTATTTTGTAAGTGATGGTGGTATCAACAAGAGGCTGTTCCTTGTCATCAGTCCCTTCCCTCCTTCAGTTCCATCTGCCTAGGACCCATTCTGGGAAGATGTGGTTTCATCATATGGGCTGCAATGGCAGGTGGAAGCTGCTCTGGCATCCTCTGGCCTCTCTCTCTGGGATAGCCATGCCTTCTCCCTCATTCACCTTCACTCTCCACCTGTTGACCAAGACTGTGTTTTGCTTGGGAGAAGTGGGAGAGCCTGCTTGGCCTTCATCCTCTTTTTGGTACTCAGCTGAAGTGCAGGAGGCTTTTGTAGCCATATGGCTTAGTTCTTCTAGTGAAGGGCTTGAGGATGAGGAAAGGAAAAGGCTCCATGCTATGCCATAGTAGTATCCCTTGACTGCTATCACAGGCACCACAGAAGTCATGAATAATTTTTGTATCATCCCTTATTGCCAATGCTTGGACTCACATTGCTACCTCACACTGGTACGCCTCCCATTGCTGTCTTATGTTGGTTTGTCTCTTGACACAGACAGATGTGTCACAGATGGAAATTAGAATAAAGGTCAGTTGGAACCCCTGAACTGTTCTGAGTACAGAACTATGGAGCATTAAAGGTTCTGCAGTGACTGTAGCTGAAGCATGGGTTTGTTCAGCTGAACGCAGGTAATAGTTACTTCTGGAGAAAGCCAGGCTTTGCACAGCTATGCATGGTTGAAGTCACAGTCATGATCATCTAAGTTACTGCGGGAAAAATCCCTCTCTGTGTTGCAGAGGACATGGCAGCACTGTTGTGATTGTTTGCATGTTTTACAGGAAAGCATTAAGGAGAAAAGGTGTGATTTGCCATGCAGCTTTTCCTCTGCATGTTAAGGGTTTACCCTCTCCATAGCTGAGGTCTGTGTTCAACTATCACCTTTTTATACTGATTCCTAATGATGGATATTAATTTTCTTTTTGTAGAAGTCCAATATAAAGATATAAATGTAAAGAAGGAGAGGCTGATTTGTTTGCTTTCCTAAAGTGTGCTGGAGAACTGTCTGTGCTGGAGGCATTTGGGACATCATCTATTACACAGAGCCCTTCTGAGTGCACCCTGGTGTGAGGCAGCCCCCTGCTTCCACTGTGCTTCTCCCCAACACTCTGTGTTTTATGTGAACAACCCAGATGGAAAATCAAAACTGAAAAAAAGTCCATTTTGTATGTCTTGTCGGACTGAGTTGAAATACTTCCAGTGTGCTCACTTCTATTTCATTGAAGAGAAAAAGAGGATTTGTTTCTAATAATTAAATTTTTGAGTATCTGTGTGTCTACCGTAATACAGTAATTTGATATAGACAGACATGTAAATATGTACATTCTAATAAATATTCTAATTGAATAATATCAGCTGTCATTTCTTTAGATATGCCTACCAATAGAATATGTAAGACTATTCTGTTTGATCTGCTTTTCTCAGATGGAATGCTATTACTTCCTTGTATGTAGTGGCCACCAGGGGTCATCAGAATGCTTTTATTTTTATTAACGTCCCCTTTTCTTTAGAAGCAAATGTACACTTTGTATTTTCTGGAAACTTTGTTAGCCTATCACACAAAAGATCCCAAGTCTTTATGTTACCTATTTAGCCAAAAATTCGTGCAGCTCTTTTCAGCTGAGCTTCTTGAAGAGGCAGCAGATAAGGAAAACAGGATGCACAAGAGTGAGAAGCATGGCCATAAATACACTGATTACTGCATGCATTCTTCTCTTGATAATTTAACTGGTGATAAATACAGTAGAAGTAGACAACAATATGTTCCAGGCTGTGATGGTAGAGGCCTCTTCTTGCTTTCTGTATGAAATGGCAGTTTTAAGCAAGAGGCCAACAAAGCCATAGTTTTTTGTCTTTTGGATTTAATTTTGAGCAAAGGTTGATGAAAATTTAGTAAGTCTTCACAAATATTAAACACCAGAGTAGTCTTCTAGGGAATTCATATTCCTTATGTTTTTAAAGGAGAAAATAGGGCTTCTTAGGACCAGATTTCTAGGGTAAAATTTACAAGAGCAAATTTACAAGTAGAAGCCAGTAAAACTTGCTTTTATCTTTGGCTGCCAAAGTTCAGGAAAAATTTAAGACTTCCAACATTTTTGTCAGGTGTCAGTGATAGTGCTTGTGTACTTCTCTGATAAATTCCAGTGTGGTCCACTGTACTTAAGAGGATACTACAGCCAACAGTACAAAGAGATTCAAATTGCATTTTACTTTTTGTTTCTCTCTACTTTTAATTGGTGTACTTGGTGAGAATTGTATCTTTCACGAAAGCACATAATTTAGAAAATTCCCACAGAACTTACTAATGTATGTGGAAAATGGTATTTATTTCCTGGAATTTTCTTTCGTGGATCTGATAAACTCTCTAAAATGAAGTATTTTGTGAATACTTTAAAAGTGCTATTCATCCATCAATATCACAGTGCTATTTGAATACAGTCTTTCTTGGATCCTCAGAAGTTTCTATTGAATGTTTTTATTGCTATTGTTACATGTATGCTTGCTCTGCAAACAGAATTTTTTGATTTTAAAATACAAAATATACAGACCTTCTTAAATTTTCAAAAATTGAAACTCTGGAGGTTATAGAACATTTTTTAGGTGATATTAGTGCATTTCCTCTGATTCTCTGTCTTGCACGTACATTCCTATTGATTCTGACTGCACTTAAAATGAAAAGTGTATATCTGTGTGTGTCTTTTTTGACTTCCTCTTCAAAGCTGATCTCAATAGTGGTCCCTGCTGCATTTAGCAGCATTTGGCTCTTTCTGAAATGAGTGGATGACGAACTAGGGAGCCTTTGTGTTGCCAGTTTCTGCTCACCTGGAAGGACTCTGGCTGGTTTGGAAGCAGAAGCAAGTGGGATGTGGGTCATATTGCAGGTGCATTTCCTGTGATGCCGTTACAATTTTTTCTGGTGGCAGTGAGAAAGTAAAATTAATGGGTGGTGCAGCTAACTCCCCATTTTCAGTGGTATACAGGGGATGACTATCAGGGGGCTTTTTTTTTTTGTCAGTTGAACTATTCTGGATAGATCTGTGTGGAAATTTCAAAATCTTTAGTCTTGGAAGTCTGCTGATTATTTGGAAGTCTCCTGTGGAGATTTTGATGTCCTAGGAAAGTGCTGGCTTTGTGGGAAGAACGGGCTCGTGATGCAAAGCTCGAAGTCCAGCATTTTTGAGCTGCAAAGGAAAACAAATGTTTGTAATGGATATCACAAAATTTTCCTCAAAAGAAAGGTGATCTTTGTTCCATTTCAATTGACAACCGTATTGTCTCCTATAATCCATTATTGAGGAGACTGTTAGATTGGATTAGTCTTTCTGAAGGAAGTGAGGTAACTTTGTAAGGCCATAAGACAGACATATGATTTGATTTAGGAAGGATGTTGTGCCCCTGAGAAGATGCTTGTTTGACACAAAGGTCGTATGTTGAGATGAGTTGTTAACATGCAGTTTTGTGCAGGCTTTTTAAGGAGTTCATTAAAATGATTTTGCTTCATCGCATCCATGTTTTCATTGAAAGTATTAATTGTCTGAAAAGGGGAATTTTTACTGGAAAAAAATGAAACTCTGTTTTCCATATGTCACATTCTTTACAAACGCTGCAGATTGGACATTGAATACTTGGAGACAATAGTAGTGTGACTGAGAAGTGCTCTGGAAATTCTAATGCCAGGATTAGCATAAAACAAAAATAAAATTAGTACTTTTTTTGTGTGTTCTTCTGTACACATCCCTACACCTTCTCTTGGCATGTGATCAAAAAGAGAAGTAAATAAAATTGTATTGACCATCAAGTTAAGGAATTTTGACATTTACTAGAGATTTATCAATCATTGCTAAATTAATTGTCCTTTTGAAATTAATTTAAGATTAGTACTTTTTAAATTTCATCTGAGGATTAGAGAAGTGCAGATCTTACACTGGAAAGTGAACTGCACTGTCTCCACCTTTTGGCATAGTAAGACATTATATACTGTTTTTTGGACCAGTGGTAAAAAATTAGAACTCTCAAATCCAATGTTCCCTATTTTCATCCAAGAAAACAGCTTCTGTCCACAAATGACTTATGCTTGTGTATAGAACTGTAGCAGACACTATGTCAATATACAAAAAAGCTTTGTACGAAGAATACGAAAGTGAGTTGTTATCAGGTAAAAAATGGTGGTGGCTGCTCAAGAAGTGCTATTTTTATCTTTTTTTTTGTACGAATTTTCTACTTTACAGATAGTGAGATGGTGCTGAATTGTGATTGCGGGATGTCTTTTAAATTAGTTTAAATCTCGAAACAAAAACTTCATGATTCTAATGATTTGGAAATCCCAATGGATGAAAGGGGAGAATCTTTAGCTATATTGGTTTATGTGATATAGCCAAAGTACTACGTGCTATATACTTGCAATTTAAAAATGTGTGTCTTACACGTTCTGTAAGGATTTGGATAGTTGGGCTGTGCAGATGTAACATATGTAACAAACATGCTGCTTTTGAAGATCTTAAAAACATATTTCACTTCTTTCAGATATTTAGAGAATTATTGAAGAAAAGCACTATGTTTGAGCACCTATTTACAAAAGAATTACTGAGCTCAGCTTTTTCTGAGCAAAAATTTTGAGGCCACAATGGGTTTCTTTCCAAAACTCAGGAACAGCACGGTGCTGCAAAGAACCTTAAAATGCATTAGGTAATGTATGACTGTCTCCAAGCAGAAGAATTTGTTAACCTGAAGCTAATGTGGCAAATTAATTTTTGGTCATATCCTTTAAGGATCTGTTCAGCTATACTTGATTTATATGAACATTAACAAAAGATTTATGTTACAAAAAGTCAACCCACTTTTGAGTTAGAACAGCTTCATTTTGAACATCGAATATGATGTTAAGACAGCACTGTTTGACAGAACCAGCTTTTAAACTATGGAAATACAAGGATTTGACTGCTGTCTGCTTAGCTTGGGATTGATCCTGTGCTGCAGGTTTCTGCTGTGCAGTACCTGGCGTTGCCATTGGTGAAGTCCTGGAGCCTATATAAATACATTTTGGTTTATTTATGGAATACTTTAAGTGGTTATGTATTGTTGCACTTCAAGCCCTTGTAACTTGTAAAAATGTTTCCAGATGATGCTTTAAAAGATGAAGGTAGCAGGAAACACAAGAAAGTTTACATCTTGCATTGATTTTAGTCTTGTTGGTCCATGAATAAGGTGGTTCAAGAGCTGATCTTCCCCATTCATACTGCTGTACGAGTTTGGCAGCATTACGTTGCTATCAAAAGGCTTACTCAATCACACTAACAAGTAGGAGTTAGATTTAAGCATATGCTTAGGGTGCCATGGCTTCAGAGGGTTACTTGTTGTATCTAGAGTGTGTTCTTTGATTAGGTTAATAAAATTCCAGATGCTGATTTGCTTGTGATGGTGATCCCTGTGCCAAACTAAGGTAGATCCAAGATTAATTTTCCAAAAAGAAACCCGTTTGACCTTGTGTGGTCACTGGGACTGTCCAAACTTTGAGTGCTGTTGATGCCTTCTCCAATGCACTGATTCTTCTATATTACAATACCAAATGCAGGATAGCCCTTAATTAGTGTGGTGGCTTTGTTAAGAGCAGAAGTGAATTGCTTTAGGTAGACAGAGGATTAGGACCACTCACATTTATGATCAGCTTGTGCTTCGCCATTGTCCTAGTACCCAGTGACAAATCTGGGAGAGAGCTTTTGGGGGAGAAGCTTACAGCAGAGGAAGCACTACAGGCTCTTTTTGTCTAGAGGCAGCTAGTGGTGTGCTGAATGCCTGAGGAGTGATAGCCATTCCTGCAATATATCCATTCAGGAAGGAGCCCACAGCAGCATTTGGTGTGGGGCACTAGTCTGCCATCAGGGAGCTGAGCTGTGTGCTACTGAAATTGTGTTAGAGGCATGGCAGTGTGATCTGAGCAAGGCTGTAGCAGGAAGGAACAGAGACTTGGTCCAGTGCTCCAGATCTTGTGTGCGATGTGGAGAACTGAGCAGAACTCAACAAATTGCTGGTCATGGTACCATTAAAAAGTAGTGATAGGAGCCATTAAGTGCCTATCAGAAGATGCACTCTTGTCCTACAGGCAGCTTTAAGAGAGAGCTAAAAGAAATTGGAAGCTGTTTAATTCCTTAGATTAATTAATATTTTAGAGAAACAGCAGCAACTGCCTCATAGTTGTTTTCTTTCATAGAGAATACTTTCTGGATTTTGGTTTCATGCAGGTGCAGACTCCCATGTAGTGATATTTATATATAACAGATTATATGAAAGTGGAATGGAGGCAAACTTTGGGAAGGGTGTGCAGGGGTAGACTATTTTCATGGAAACTTTGATGTGTGGTAGTGATGAAGTTGGTAAAGGTGTATCATTACCATACCTTGCCACAGGTGGCCTGCTGTGCAGCTGGAGAGAAATCGCCTTGGTAATGTTTACTGGTTGTGGGGGTAGATGTAAGGCTGTTGACTTCATTAGGAGAACTGCCTGTATATGGAACAGAGTGCAGTCCTAGTCTGCATGCTAGAAGTTTGTCATGAAATGACAGCAGAGATAAGGAATTAGGCAAGAAGTCTGAGGTGTAAGGCATCTTAGCATATTTGTATTACACATGTGATTATTTTAATTTCATACTGAGGTGATTGGTAGCACCCATGAGGTTTATGTTTTGTATTTTTCACTTTTCTAGCAGCTAGTTTGTAGTTCTTACTACAAACAGCTTACAAAGATAAAATAGAGGAAATGCATTTTTTTTCCTAAGTACTAGAAAAATCCATAACTGGTGCAGTTGAGTAGGAGAGAAGGTTGGACAGCAGAACTGGGATTGTGATCTGAGCACAGAGCAGGATGAAGTTCTGTTGGAGAGTTACTGAGCAAATGCTGAGAAATGAGGATAAAACTGTAGAGACTGTATGCAGATAATCAAACATCTCTTTTAGGTGAGCGAGTGGCCAGTGGAGGTGAGCTGAATTTCTGGGGGAGTGCCAGAAAAGGCAACCTTTTTGTTGATGGAGAAACTTCTAATTATCCCAGTACAACTTTTGACAGTGGAAATGTTCAATGCCAGTGTTAGCTCACTGCTGGAGAAGTTTTCTGGTAAATCTAATGGTTTGAGAGGGAAGTGTCCTATAAAGAAGATGGAGAATTGGTTTGAGATTGCAAATAGTTTTGTACAGCAAAGGAAAAACTGCTGCTCTTCCCCAGGCCATTCCCACAATTGGTGCTCTTCCCACAACTGGTGGTGGGCTGGGAACCTGCTGTGGAGGTGCAAGAAGGCAAAGGACCCACGGTCACTTGTTTAAGGATGGACTTGTACACTTGTCACTGAAGTAACTTGATATTTTGCATTATATAAATAAAGCTGTACAGCAGTTAAACCACATAATTTTCATTTGATCTTTTTCTTCTGTATCCCAAACAGATATAACCTATGCTTATAACCTTTTCTGATAAGGTTGCACTTCAAAGGCTTCGTCTGGTCCTACTATTAATTGCTGTAGTGTTTTTGAACATACTAACAGTGTGCTGACTTATACCAGCTGAGAATATAGCCCTGACTGTTTTCCTTCTGACAAATTGTGATAAGTTTCCATCATGGTTTTGTGAAGAAACAAAAACAGTAGTGCATAAGAATCAGAAAGCCATATTTAGGGGACAATACTGTGATCCTCCAAAGGGCTGTTGTGATCTAGAAGTGATTATTCTCTTGTTATTTAAGTATAACTAGCTTGGTATAGGTTTGGTCAGTGCTTCAGCTCAATGAAAGACCTACAGTTGAAAAACTGCTCAATGTATTAGACTAATGTGCACTCAATTCCCTAGGGGCTTTCCAGAAATTATTCTTAAGAAGAAAACACTTTTTTACTTCCATGGGTAATAAGTCCAACTGATTTGAATTTATTTTCTGAGTTTAATACTTTCTTACTTTGTCCTCAAATTTAAGCATAATTATTTTTTTACCATGTACTTGAATAGCTTTTTGTACCCTACGTTATCTGTATCAACATTGCAATTACTTAATCTTGTCAGGAAGTACTTACAATTGTGGTCATGGCCTCATTCAATGGGTAACTGAACAAAAAACTGAATACTTGGATCTGCAGCAAATTGATGTTTAAATCACAGTGTAAAGCACATAGATAAACATTTAGTATTTAATCATCTGTTAAAATGAAATGCATTTTCAATTCTCAGTTGCTTCATATCAAAATGAAAAGGTAATAAATGTCAAGATTTGATTTCCCATCCCCATCCCTCTTATAAACTGTGTTGGTAGCATCAGTTTTCTAGTGGCGGCATCTTCTTGGGAGCAAGAGGGTCACACTGGGCAGTTGAGCAAAAGCTTCTGGTAACTGGATTTGAATGGTTAAAGTTTGTGCTGGATCTCAAAGGTACTGCCCTTCTCTGCATTTTTATTTCATGACTTTCTGTTTCTCCTCCCTCCTCCCCAGTTAGGAAACAATGTTTTAGAGGATATTTTAGGAATGATGGGAAGCTATATTTGCAGCATATTCTTTTAGAACATGGTTCTATTTGTGTTTTCCCTCTTTCTCTTTAGCAGGTAATCTAAGCAGAGGAAGAAAAGCAAGCTGCATACTTAAAATATTTAACATTTATGCTGGCTTTTTTTTGCTTGTTGTTGCTGTCATGATTATTTCACCTGGGAATGTTTAAATTTGGGAAGCTGATTTTCTAGTTCAGGAAAAGTAAAATATTCCATGACCAGTTCCCTGAAAGCCATTAGTATTTTCTGTCCCAAATATACTTCCAGAAACAAAGGTCATGTTTGTCTGCCCAAGTCTAAAGCATGTAGAAGATTACTCGATTACATAAAAACTATGGGATCTAAGTGTTTGCTCCCATGGTGGTCATTACTGTGAAAGCTCTGTAACTAGAAGGTGCTGTAGATACCATGGTGAAACTGTTGCCTCATATCTTTCATTGTGCCTTTCTTCCTGCCATGATTTAAATTTTCTATATTGCCTGGGGTTTTTAAAATTTGATTATTTTAACCCTTAAGTTTGCATAAAAGACTAACAGTAACTCTTTTGTTTTGTAGGTGCTAAACCAAATGATCTTTAATTGGTAATATCACTGTTAAGAATGGATGGGGAGGAAAATAAGAAGAGAGATGATGTTGATGAGAATTTACAAGTTGAGTTGACAGAAGAATCCCCAAGAAATACATCAGAAGAAAATGCTGGATGTGACTCTTCATCTCAACAGAAAACAAGGCTTACATCAGATGAAGTGTTCAGGGACCTTGAAAAGAAAGAAAAAGAGAATGGCACAAACAAAACAGCACTTTCAGAATCAGCTGGTCTGGATATTGTTGAAGCAGAGAAACCTGAAAATGTCTCCAGGAAAAGAAAGCTGAGTTCTTCAGAAGACATGAAAGATACTGGAAGGAAATTGCAAAAAGTTTTAGCTGGAGAATCATGTGGTACAATACCTGGAACTGTAAAAGAGAAAGGTGTCACCAGTGGTCCTGATAGTGACATATTTAATACAGATGTTCTGTGCCTACGATATGATTTCAGATGTGCTGCTGATGATGCCATATTGAAAATTCAAAAGGAAAATAAACATTCACAAGACGTGTCAGCTGCTCTTTCTGATAAATTATATTCTTCAGAAGAAACCAGTGTTGTCTGTACAGGTGGAAACATAGACAAACACCCTAAAGGCAAAATGAGTGATCAGTGTTTACCTTCCTGCTCTGATAAGGAAAAACATAAACAAGAAAGCCTCTCTAAACCATCCAAAGAGCAAACACATCCTCACTGTGGTTGCATAGGTGAGTGTAGTTCAACGTCACATATGCATGTTAAGCGAGATCATGAGAAATCCAAGATATTTTCTTGTGATCTTTGTGGTTTTCAGAGTGCTGAAGAGAGTCTCCTAAATTCTCATTTCCTTGGCAAGACTCACCTTCGACGCCAAAATCTTGCTGCACGGGGAGGATTTGTACAGATATTGACAAAAAAATCCTTTAAAAACCAACAATCTACTGCAACCAAAGAGAGGAATGTCAGGGCAAAACCTGGGACCAATAAATTAATGGCAAGAACTGCTGATGCAAAAGAATTAAGTATTTGCAGTGCACTGAAAGGCTCAAAAGTAAGCTTATCTAAACAAACTGATGGCAGCGAACTTGTTGAAATGATACCATCTTCAAATACTCCCACTGAAAAAACAGATACTATGACAGAAGAAACATCACTTTCTTCTGGTACAGAAGGAAATGATAAAGTTCAAACTGAAAAACTAGGAATACCAGGACCATCAGAAAATATTTTGCAGAAAACAGAATCGCTTCCAACTACCAAAAAGCTACTTAATAGTTTACACAGGACGAGGAGATTTGATAAACTGAAACACAAAAGAAATGTTTTCTTGGTAAGGTCTTCATTTGGACAGAGTAGGTCTTCTACATTAAAAAGGCAGGTTAGAAGAAGATACAGATTGTTGGGGGATAGTAAGAGACCCAAATCTGAAACTCGTGGAGTACATGAAAAGCCTATCTCCTGCACACAGCTTAAACATGGTGAATCAAGCCCTGTGTCTCATACAGAACTAGAAACAGATGCTGAAAGTAATTGCAATACTGCTGCAGAAATACAAGATCTCACTGAATATAAGCCAAGTACCCCTTCTTCTAGCACTGCAGGTGCTAAAGATTCTGAAGTTAAACTTATTGCTGATGATGGTGCCCTTCACACTTGCCTGGATTGTGGTCATGTTTTTCACGACCGGGAAAGTTTGGAAACTCATATTGCAAAGCTTCATACAAAAAGGATCCAGTTTCGTTGTCAGATGTGTAGCTATTCCTCTGGAGTCAGGGAAGATGTGAAGCAACACTGTCAGGAGAGTAAACACCAGATGGATAGTTGTAGCTTTAATTGTCAGCTCTGTTCATTTACCAGCTTGAATGTGGACAGCCTTCAAAGCCACATGAGTGAAGTGCACAAAATGCCCCACAGTTGTCCAGCTTGTGTTCTTTTTTTTCAATTGGAAGAAGAGCTGATAAATCATCAAAAAAATGAGAAACATGATGGTTCATTATTTCAGCAAGCTACTCCAATGAGTAACAGTGATCAGACCTTGCAAGTGGTACCTTACAATGACTCAGTATCGAACAATAGCCAAAGACTTGCAAAGGAAATGGAAGTGTCAATGCAAGCAAAAATTCCAGACTCTTCCTTCATAAATCATAGAAATGAACTAAAGCATTCTGTTCTGAATAAAACCCAATTTCAATGTAAAAAGTGTTTTTATAAGACGAGATCTTCCACAGTTCTTACAAGGCACATAAAACTCCGACATGCACAAGAGTATCACTTCCTTTGCAAAGCATGTAATCTCTACTCACTGAGTAAGGAAGGAATGGAGAAACATATCAAAAGAAGCAAGCATCTTGAAAATGCCAGGAAAAACAACATTGGACTACGTTTTGAAGAATGTATTGTAAAGGTTTGTGTTGGTGTTGGCGGTATTAAATCAGTGGTGGATACTTCCATTGCTGGAAGTGGAAATACAGAGTTGGATAAAGAAATTACAGATGTTTCATCCTCTTCTGTGGAAAACTTATCAAGAAATAAGGAATTTGTTCTACTTGAGCAAAGGATTGGTGAAAATGAATTGGTTTTAGCTGATGCATCCAGAGGAGGGAAGCCCAAAGGTACTATTTCTAGGACATGTACCCATTGTGGCCTTTTGGCCTCCAGTGTTACAAATTTGACTGTTCACATCAGGCGAAAGCACAGTCATGAGTACAGCTATTTGTGTAAGGTTTGCAATTACTACACTGTCACCAAAGGAGATATGGAACGTCACTGTGCAACCAAAAAACACAAAAGCCGTGTTGAAATAGAAGGATGTGGAAAACAGAACTCGGAGATCATCGTTAGCCCTGAAGGAGGTAATTTTGAATCCATGAGCAAGAAGATTAACAGCCCCATGACTGCCTTGCCTGAACATGTTGAGGATGGTGGCCAGTCAGATTTGGAAAATTCTGTCTTAGACAATCAGGAAGTTGAGCGAGGAGATGCTGAGTTAAAAGCCACAAGTGCCAGTAAGCTGCCAGATATGCAGCCTGGAAGGAATCCGCTGAATATAAACCAACATGTGTTGCTGGAACCAGCAAGGGTTGCTCAAGACTGTGACCCAGGCTTCCAGAGGAGAGCCATGGGTGCAAACGACAACAAGTGTATACACTGCAGCTTCATTGCTCATTCTGCTGCTTCTTTAGAGCTGCACGTGAAGCGAAAACATACAAAACAATTTGAATTCTACTGCATGGCTTGTGACTACTATGCTGTTACTCGCAGAGAGATGATAAGGCATGCAGCAACAGAGAAACACAAAATTAGAAGAGAATCCTATGTTTGTTCTTCTTCTGGGGAGGAAGCAAATGCAGCAAATACCACTAATGAAGGCGCTGCTTTGCCTCAAGAGGAGCACCATCACAGTGCAGGAGAATCAAAATTTAATTTAGATGAAACAAAGTGTGCCAATGATGCATCAGAAGGTGATCATATGAATAAAAGCTTTACTGAGTGTACTGCCTTAAATAAAAATACATCTCCAGGAATTTCTAAAGATGTCAATTCCCAAAATGCAGTAGGAGATGAACTTGATAAGGAGTCTACAAATGGAGGAGAAAACCCTTATTGTGAAGGATTCCAGCAAACTCCTCAGAAAGATAAAGTTGCTGAACTTGTCAAGGAAGTATCAGTCAAAGAAACAGGTACTTGTGAGGTGCAGAAGAGTAAGCATGGTCAGGAGCTGCTCAACTCAGATGATTACTGCACTGCAGAAAATCAAATTAGATCAAGCCACACAAACTGCAATTCAGAGAAAGGTATGGAGAGCTTGGAAGAAAGTAGTGAAAACCCAGAAGCAGAATGTAGAGACAAAGACAGTCTCACAAAAAAATCACTGAAGAAAAATAACCCACTTATGCTAAGTCTTCCAGAAACAAGTAGTGCAGTAGAGCAATCAAATTTTGCTGGAAACACTGGAGAAGCAGTACAAAATAGACATAGTTTAGATGGTGACAGAAGTTTCAGAGAGGATCCTACTGGGGAGGAGGAAGAAGCCCTTATGGAAGCACAACGTGAAGCTGAAGTAACTATAAATAACAATGTTTGGGAGGCAGATGGCTCAACAGCTGAGGGCACGCAAGAAAGTAGTAATGAGGCTTTAGGAACAGTTATCAGTGCTGATGATAAAGGAAAGGCAATGCAAAATGCTGGCAAGTTTGATTCTTCTATAGTGAGGTTAAAAAGTCATCAAGATGGGGAGGCCACTGACCATTCTGCAGAAGGACAGATGTCAGGGGCAGTGAAAGCTAGTGAGCTGACAGTGACAGCAGACACTTCAACAAGTGGTGGGAAAAAGAAGAAATCAGAAGGAATTTCCCTTGGGGAATCGACACGTATTCGCTGCGATGACTGTGGTTTTCTAGCAGATGGTTTGAGCGGACTAAATGTTCACATAGCCATGAAACATCCTTCAAAAGAAAAGCATTTTCATTGCTTACTCTGTGGAAAATCATTTTACACAGAAAGCAACCTTCACCAGCACTTGGCCAGTGCTGGGCACATGCGAAATGAGCAGGCGAGCGTGGAGGAGCTGCCCGAAGGAGGCGCAACCTTTAAGTGTTTGAAGTGCACGGAGCCCTTCGATTCCGAGCAGAGCTTGTTTCTCCACATCAAAGAGCAGCATGAAGAGCTGCTGCGGGAAGTCAATAAATACATTGTTGAAGACACTGAGCAGATAAACAGGGAGAGGGAAGAGAACCAAGGCAATGTCTGCAAGTATTGTGGGAAGATGTGTAGAAGTAGCAATTCCATGGCCTTCCTAGCTCACATCCGTACCCACACAGGTATGGAAACGCTGTTGTTGCAGTTGGCCTCTTTGAAACACTGAATTATACCATTGGTCTTTTTCTGCTTGTTAAGCCCTTTTATATTTCTTAGAAACTGGCATTTTTATCTCCTGATAAGCCCCTGATGAAATTCAAAGTTATCTAAAAGGGTATGAAAATACAGTGATCAAAGGGCAGAAAATGTAAGAACATTTCAAGTACAGCCACCCTTCTGTTTTTGTTTCATATAGAGAGATTTTCTTCCTTTTAATCTACATTGTAACCATTCATTGGTTCTTATATAATGAAGCAGTGGTGGTTTGAGAGATTAGTTAGCTGTTCTTTCTAACTTTCTCTTCTGTGCAGTTGTTTAGTATCCAAATTGTTTATTTCATTTCAATTAAGTGAAACTTTCAGCATTTCAGCATTACATAATACTTCAGAATAGATATTTGATACTACATCACTCCTAAATAAATGCCAATAAGAAACAACAAGAGGTTTTGGTAGAAATAAGTTATAGCGGTTGGAATTGGTCAGCCTTTTTGGAAGGTGGTATGCAGTGCTGATGTGTTGCACAGGGGTGTAGCATCTGATTTAGTTTCTGTGCTGATCACACTTTAAATTCATTTTTATGTTTAATTTTAAGTGGAAAATTTAAAAACATTTCTGTAGAAAAATGCATAAGCTGCAGTTCTAAATTTATGTAAAAATTCACTGCGATGTTTCTATAAACCTGCCATACATTCTTTATTTTAAATAGACAGCTTTTCTAAATCACTGAGCTCTGCTTAGACAAGTGGTGTCTCCATGGTTGAATTTATGAGTGGATTTGAATAATAAATTCACATTTCAATGAACATATTTTCATTAAAACTGTAAGGTTTATTTTACTGTACTTTTAAATAATGGCTTATTATGGAAGCTATAGTTTAAATTCATGCAGTATTTGAAACTTAGTGCATGGTTACAAGGAAGAGAACAAAAAGGTAACAAAAAGAAGCATAAAAGAATGGTAATTCCTGGCATAATCCTAAAATAGTTTTGTAAGTTTTTTTTATGAAAAGGCAAGGGCGTGACTGGACAACAAATCCTAAAAATTAATCTTGGGGAACAGAGACATTGTATTTCAAACCTTTCAAAGTATTTTACTGTAACTGCAGCATTCATGTATACCAATAACTCACATACTTAATACTTTCAGCATTACTTCTGTCCTGTCAATAGTGTAGTTTTCTGTATTGCTTCAGCTAATATCCAACTTGGAATGCAGTGTTAAGTCTTCAGAGGGATGCTCATGTTCACATGGTCAGAACAGCTGTATAAGCCCTTAATATGCCCTCTTACGGCAGATAAAACTGAATAAAACTAAGGGGGAGGATGCTAATGGAGCTCTCTTTAGAATTCTTTATGCAACTGTCTGGTCAAGACATGTTGCTTATAATTGATGTGTCCATTACTTGAATTCTCTTGTAATTATAGTCAATAAGTCTTGTAAATGTGTTAAAGCTCACTAAAAGCATACAAATTCAAGAACAGAGTAAGGCTAATAATTTAAAATAATCAATGTAGGCATTTCAGCACTTAATTTCCCTTGTGTGTTGATAGCTGATCATTCTTAATCCATTAAGATTTATTTAGTCGTTTACAATGCAAAATAGGTTTGCACTGGTCACTTGTGCCATTTGAAAATGTCCACCAGGTTAAGTGCAGAATGTAGTCCATTAGTCTTCCTTGACTATATGTATTAATTGCATTTAAAATCAAGTTAATGTGGATGTGAAAGTGAGGTAACTATCAATATATGACAAAGCAACCCTACTTACATAAGTTACATCATTGATTGTAACATTTAGTAAAAGTTAGTGTACTTTTTAACATCTTGTGTGTAGGTCTTATCATGGAGTATATTTTTACTGTGCTTTTGGATAGCACTAAATATGCAAAGCAAAGTGAAAGAATACGCTTAATTTTGCAAGTCATTTTTTGGTGCAGAAGTATAGAAGGGTTACAGAACAGAGTTTTATCTGTCCTCTTTCTCATTGCAACTCTAAATTAAATGGTTTTCTTATGCTTTGCTTATTCACATAAATAATAATGTGGAGACTTTTATTAATACTTAATGGCAAGAAGGCTTTCTCTTCCAATGTGTATTTTCCTGTTTGTGGTTCTCTTCTTATAGAACCTTTTCTTCCCATCTGTATCACAGTGGATGCAGTTTAATAACAAACAAATATGTTTAGGTGATTGGGAGCAGTGGCAGAAGGAAATGACCTACTGCACCAACTGTGTGTAACATTGGTGAGGCAAAATCCACCATTTCTAGCTTCTGACCTATCCCAGGGTAACAACAGGTGCATAAAAGCACAGCCACACATTTTCCCATTTATTATTCTGATTATATGCTTTTAAAAAAGTCTTTCATTAGCATCTGGATGTGCATAAATAGGTTTATATACATGTATGTATGTGTAACCATCACCAACTCCTTTCCTCCTTTTTTTTTTTTAATTGAGTAATCAGTGATGATTTGAGGTAGTGGAGGGAAGAGAAGGGAAAGTTGCATAAAGATACAACTAATAATTTCCATTAATAGAAAAATACTGTTTCAAAATACCATTAAATAATGTAGGAGATTTTCACATTGCAAATGAAAGGAAAGCATTTCTGTAGAGGACCTAGCAAGTAAATCCATCACATGTTGACAAGTGAAAATGAGGAAGTGTAAAGAAAAATAAAAGGAGTAGTAGAGGTGGAAGACTTTTTAGTTTGCAACTGATGGAGGTCCCATAAACTTAATTAACAATCAACATCTGAGGAAAAATCACCTGCAGCTGCATCATCTACGTTTCTTTTCTCATCAGATTTCTCAGTTAGTGGCAGTTGTGCACAATGCAAATATACTGTATTACTCCCCATGTCCTAAACCTTGGAGGAAATGGTATGATGACATTTTGTATGGTTCTGCTCACTTTCTATTGGGCCTGAGCTAGGAGCACAGCAATGCCTGCAGGTGCAGGTCATGTTGCCTTTGGCAGGCCTAAAGCTGCAACAGTGAATTTTTTTCTTAAAGCTTTGGGTCTTTATTTTCCTAATGTAAAGCAAAGATTATGGACTCAGTTCTTTTTTTATGAAAGAGTAGGATGGTTTTTGTCTGTTGGACCTGAACTCTTAAATTTAGTCTTATTTTCAGTTTGGTGTGATGGTTTTTGTTTGTTTTGTTGTTATTGTTCTGTTTTTGTTTTGTATGTTGTTGGTTGGTTTGGTGTTCCCCCAATTGTTAAGAGCCTTATTGTTTCCTGCTACCATCAGAAAATGTGCATTTGTTTTCCATGCCATAACTTGTGGGTAAAGTAGTTTGGTGGATTTTTTGGATTTTTTTGGCTATTTTTTTGAATAATTTGGTTGGAAAGATGATATAGTGAAAGCAGTGAAATTTTTCTTTTTTTTTTCTGAGAACTTAAAGCCAAATGTGAATCCAGTAGTATCACAGTTTAAAACAGCATAAGAGAACCATTGAAGTTGGTGATAAATATGGCTAAGAAATGGTTAAATGTTTTATATTGCTTCAGACATCTTTATGACAAATACAATTTTTTTTTTACCATTAATTTAAATTACAGTCTAATGTCTTTATTTTTAGTATAAAATTTTGGGTTGTTCCATCCAAGAACATACTGGAACAAATTTGGCACCAGCAACCTGAAAAGGAGATACACTGCTTTTGTTTCAGGTGATAAGTACCGACTGGAGCCTGCCAGCACTTGAATTTTCATGGAGTTTAAATGGAGATGTTAACAGATATTCTGCTCTGGATCTGAGAAAAAAAAAATAAAAATCAAAAGCCCTCAAGGCCTCAGTGATTTTTGGATGAGAGCGGTCAACAGAATAATACATTTCTGTATTGTCAGCACACTGTAGTCACGATTGGTCTGAACTCGAGTTCTTCACAAAAGAGTCATGTAAATGGAAAACAGCAAAGGTCTTGTATGGAAGCCCTGTGGGACACCTGCAGCAACAGAATGAGGAGCGAATTTACAATTTAATCAGTAGGAGAGAAACTAAGGGAACATAGGATAGAATCCACATGGTATTTGAATTCTGTGAGAAAAAAGAGCAGTATAAACACCAATAGATTTAAAAAAAAAAATCATCTTCACCTGTGACCTTGTTGTTGTTAATTGTCCAGCTAAAGACCACAAGTTAAAGCATCAACTTTTAGTGGTCTTTTAATGCAAAGATAAGGTTTTATTTTTTATTTGCCCTGGTCTCTTTGTAGAATGCAATGTTGATTTGAAATGTCACCAAATTAATGATTAATTCAGTTTTATCAGGATCATTTAAATAAATTGGGGTTTTTTTCAGTGTGATGGATAGAATGTGATTGCTGTGAGCTGCAGTCTGAACCTGCTTTTGACATTTAAACATATACAGCTGACTAGATATAACCATTGAGGTGCTAAATATATTTTACATCTACTTCCAACAGTAGAAATGGAAGTATTAAGAGATCTGGCTTCATTGTCATTGAACTGTGAAATATTCAACCTTGTCTGCCTGTGCTTAGTACTGTTGACTTTTTTATTTCAGTTAGAAGATTAAAATTAAATGCTTCATTTTTCGTTAGCTTTTGAGAATTAAATTGAAATTTAAGACTCTAAAATTTTTTACTAAGATCCTCAATTTCGCCAGTGGATTCTTGGAGGATGTTCTATTTTCAAGGGCAAAGTAAAAAGGTTCATTGATCAAGTATGATATAGTGCAACATTTTTCTTATCAGAGCTCTTTATGTATATTTATTAAAGATCACATATTTCATATTATGCTTAACTGTATGGGAAGAAGTACTTCACAAAACATATACTAAACATAATATGGAGACTCTTTGACCATATTGTACTTACTTTTAACTGCAATTGTCTGATTTTGATTTATTGATTTAAGGATTTAGTGGTCAGAAAATTGGAAAGTGCTTCTAGAATGATGTTGCTGCGTAATAACCTGGGGACTGACATGTGCCAAATTTAACTATGGCAGTAAAAAAGACAGTTTTTCCATCTTGAGAGATGATCACTGTTAATTAAGATAGACAAATAATTTGACTTTTTGCTGAACTGATGTGATAAAAGAAATAGGTTGATACTTTTTCCTTGGAGAAATAATTTCAGAGTTCTTTGGTCTGCAGCAGACATTTAATATTAAAGTTTGTTCTTGAAATAAATAATAGCCAAAATGTCAATACTTCTGGTTTGCAGAATAATCATAAATTCTTGACCATAAAACAGTCATAAAGGCATAATATTTTATCCACTGTATGTTCATACATTGCATGCCATTACAATAGCTAGGTGATGAATCATTTGCTGTGTGTGACAGAACAAATCTGAAATACCAATGCTAATGTGAAATCTATTCAAAGTTGGAAGACTTGTAATATTATTTTACTTTAAAAATATTTGCTAAAAAAAAAAAGAGAATGTTTTGCAGTTTAAACTGATACCAGTCCACTTTAGGACCATTACCTGAGTTTCAGCATCTGGCCATTGGGAAAGACATAGAACAACTTTTGCCATCTTTTTGATACATCATCTACCTATAGTATTTTCTGCTCATTTTAATGTATTTTGTGGATTTTAATGACAAGAAAAAGACCAGATTTAAATTTAAGAGGGTATTTTCTGTGATCTTGAACTTGAGGAAACTTTAATGAGTAATGTATAGAATATACTGTCTGTGTCCTGGGAGTTATAAATTTATGTACAAGACACTTTTTTATTAGGCAAAAATCTCAAACAGGTTAAATGTGGGAGAGGTTTTCAAAAGGTTATTTTTCCTCAGGAATTTTTATTTCTTTAACCATGGGTGATATTTTATTCTAATTCAACTCATATCTTATGCTAAATTTTACTTAGGATCAAAGCCATTCAAGTGCAAGATATGCCACTTTGCAACAGCTCAGCTTGGAGATGCCAGAAACCATGTCAAGAGGCACCTTGGGATGAGGGAATACAAGTGTCATGTCTGTGGGTGAGTAAATTGAAACAGTCTCCACCATGGTTAACCAGGAGAAGAGCACAGAATATGCATTGTTTCAGAATTGAAAACTGTGATGTGAGCAAGAGTGGCTAAAATTATGCATGCATATCCTCCTTTCCATTGTTATGGTAAATTCCTTAAATACAGTTATGACATTCTTTTCCCACTTCTAATCCTGCACTGAAGATGAGCAATTTTATGGGCTACAAGGTCAATTTGAACCTGTAATCTGTAAATTGACTAAATTATAGGATGTTCATTCACATTGCCAGGGAGAACTGTAAATTCCATTTAAAGACATAAAAAATATATAATATAGACTTTACTGTGTGGGGTTTTTTCTTTTGCTATACTGTTATAATTTTAGTACCATTAACAGATTTCGGGACTCCATTAGGGTTTTCATTCTTTATGAAAACAAAACAGAAGACAGATTTTTCAAACAAACGGATCTAAAATATTGCAGGCATAAGACTTTTAAAATAAATTGAAGTCTTTTATGTGTTCTTGTGTTCCTGTTTGTTACCCAAAAAAATCTTGTTTTTCTTCTCACAATCGTTACTTCCTTAGAAGGATCGTTCATAATGTTTAATTGTCCTTCAAATGTGTTGCATTTAATAGGAGGCATTGAGACTCCTTAATGCAAAACTAATTAATTTAGCAGAAATGTTTAAAAGGTTTTAAAATGCCATGGCATATATGGTACATCATAGGACATTCAAAGTTGGATTTTAATACCCTAGTTCTGATTAAAAATATATTTTAATGTTATTATGCTGAAGAAATTAACTAATATATGCATCATATAAAAACATTTTACGCAAACCTATGTAACCTGCTATAGCAGTCTTATGGCTAATGTGTAGAAGAGCACAGGTTCAATTAGATGGTGCTGTGCACACATGCATGGTGTGGTGTGATGTTGGGGATAATATTCAGCAGGAGGAGGTTTTTTAGCCTTAGTGCACCAATCTGCTGCAGGACAAAGTGAGTTACACATTTTAGAGGACAAGTGAATCTTCAGCTGAAGATACAGCCGAGTGATTTTCACTGATTCTTCTCTCTGTTTTTCTAATAATTTTGCATGTGGCATTGTGAGATACTTTGGATGAGTTTACTCACAAAAATAAATTAATTTATTGAAATAAGAAATAAAAATGTATGAGCCCAATTCTTAAGTCCACTATATATCAGTAGTAGGATAACTTGTGCTACTCCTTATTTTGAAGCATAGTTAAAATGAATGTTGTAGGGTATTTTATATTGTTTAAAAATCTTATTTGCTGTCTCTGCTTTATCAATTGCCAAGAACTTGGCATGGAAATAGTTAAAAACTACAGATCCACAGAAGTGTTTGGCAAAGGCTAAACTCTCTTCTTTAGAAGTTGTCCTTGACATTGGTTGTTTGTTCAATTCCCTTTTAACTTAAACTGAAAAATTATAATATTTTTTTAAATATTTCATAGTGAGAGGAAAAGTAAAAAAAAATCAAACCAGCAAATACAGTATCTTTTACAAAAAAAGAATAGAATGAAAATTATTAGGATTTGGCATAGTGCCTCATTTTTTCAAAAACTCATTCTATCACTTCAGGATTGACATGTCTGACAGAACCTGTCTCAGAAATTGCACAACTCTCGGCTGGGATTCACAATAGTTATGGAAGAGAGAGAGCAAAAGATGTATGAATGATTTAAACTTTGGATTGAAATGGTAGTCACTTTCCTAAGATGATTGCTTTCTCTATGTTGCTGACGTGTCATACCTGGTAGCCAGGCAGGTACTTATTTTCCATTTTTGTGTATTGTTAATTTGCATCAACAACATGGAGCCTGTGCTATTTAGATATGGCAAAACAATCGGTAAGAGACATACACCACAATACCCCATGCTTACAAAAATCTGATTTATATCCATGTTTAAATAATCATCACATTTCACTTGATGTGCACCAAAAATGTATTTTAACAATCATATACTAGCACTGATTTATTTGGAAAAGCCATTTTTGCACTGTAGCTAACAGTCCTGAAGAATTGATTGGGATGTGAAGAAGGAATGACCAGAGCAGTTTGAACCATAGTCCATATAATGAATATGCCATCTTATGTGTGGAAGAGGAGAAAAAAGTGTTAATAACCTGTGCTGTATTTGTGCTCTTTTAATTGAAAGGACTGGGTAGCTTGTTGGTTAAAAAAATAAAGTAGCAACATAAAAAGGGATAAAATTGCTAGGATTGGCTATCGGATTAGTGGCACTATAGAGCATTGGTACATTAACACCACTGACAATGTCAATTCATTATCATTGATGGCTAAATAATCTTAGAAATGCTCAGTGGACCTATTAGTTCCTGAACATAAGCAGCTCATGCTGCATTTCTTCATTAGCTTTAATTGCTATAAATTTTACCTTTTTAAAAATCATGCTTTAAAAGGTGAAGTGATCTTTCAGGAACATTAACTCTGTAATTTTGTCACAAACAGAAGGTCCTGCACTATGTTTTCTTTTCTACAGTAGTTAATATTCTATCCTCTGACTTTTAGATTCTCAGTAATAAGCCCTCTGCTAGTTGTGAGGATAAATTGTGTTTCAAAAGCTTTTGAATCTGCTTGGGCACTTTTTAAAGGTGAAATGTCAGTGCAACATCATGGTGTGGTCTCAAAATACCACGTTTTTTAAAGACAAATTATTTCAAAATTTTGATCTTAAAAAAAGGCAAAAGAAAAAAAAAGCAAAAAGTGTATTTTTGGTGTTGTTTTAGGAAGGTTTTGCTGCGTCTCGATTTTCCAAATGATCCTCATATTTACACGCTAGAAAGTACACAATATATAATTCAGCTAGTTGTTGAAAAAGGCAGTAATTTTGCTGTGTTTTATTTTTTTTTTAATTGAAGTTTAGGGTTTGTTTTTCTTCAGCTGCACAGCAGAAACTACGTGACACAGAAATTGGACACTGCTAATGTTTTAACATTCGGAATAAACCGTCTGCTACTCATTGCCTTATCGCAGATGTGTGTTAATTGTTTTGTTTTCCATACCCATGGCTGTAAAATATATCCCATTATTTCAGGGGTAATGTCTATTTTCTGTGTGACTTTCTCTCATTTTTGAAAGTCTGACTCTGAAATTTGCTGATATTCTGGGTTAGGCGAACAAATCTTGGTTGCCCAGCATTTAAAATTTTTGTTTCATTTGCCTGTTGAAATGGTGTGAAAGGCTTATCATGCACTTTTCAAAATTTATCCCTTAGGTAGGATATGAAAAATGCATTGTTCTTCAATTGAGATTTTGAACAGAATTTATAGGCAATGTTTGATTTAAAAATATGTCTATTATTCCTTTGCCTTTTTCTTGCCTTTGCTTTTAGAAACAGAAATTTGGGGTATGTAGATACATGTTTCAAGTAAGAATGGCTGCTTCCTTCTTTTTTTTTCTCTCTTCTTTATGACCACTTAAAAATCGATTGAAGAAGATGAGTATAAGGTAGGTTTGGATTGTTAGGAAAATGTTCAATATTTAAAATGTGCACATAAACATTTTTTGCTACATTCCTACCGTTTGAAAGGCCAATTTTAGCAATGCCTTTTTTATGTTTATTACACATATAGTATTTTATGTATAGTAGTCAAGTGTTTTGAGAACAAAAGTAAGCCTTTTTAGACACAAAGAAATTTGGAGGGGGGTCAAAAAGATGATTTTTTCCCCCTGTATTTTGCTGGAGTAGTTATGTCTTGAAGTTTTTTGATGTGGTGTTTTGGTTTTTTGTTGTTTGTTTTTGTTGTTTTGTTTGTTTGGGGTATTTTGCTTTGTTTTGGTCTTTTGTTGACTGGAGGTATTAATCTGTATTTGCTTCCTGCTCCTTAGTTCTCTATTTTCTTTGAAACTCCTTTTCTCAATTAATTCTGGAGATAAGGTAGGATGTTCTGATAAATATTTTGCTAAATTCAGTTATATCTTAAATCCTCAAATAAATAAGATTTGTGGACAGTTATAGTCTCCCAAGCAGGGAAATAACCTCACTTCTGCTGCTGTTGTTAATGCTAGGAGTAATTCAGAGATTTGTATAAAGTTCAGTATTTTAATGACACTGGTTGCTTGGAGAATGTCTAACAAAACTACTCACCTATATTGAGCACAGTGACTAATAGATCTTTGTTCTTGATAGATAAGGATATGCTTTGACCAGCTGCATAAAAAAAAAGGCTTCACTTCTGTTTGTTGTTTCTGAAAAATCTTCTAGATTTTCAGACTTTTTTAACCTATTACTATTAATACAGGCTACTTTTAGTGAAAAGCTGCTCTTAAGATTGCCTTTAGCAAGCAAAAAAGACTTATTCCTAAATTTATTGGTAGGAGCAGGAAAAACATTATCTTTTCAAGGATGCCTTAACGTACTGTAATGTAAATTAATTATTTATACTTGTGCAGTTTGGTAAATCTTAAATAGAAAGTTGCTACTCTAGTAAAACTATTTTTGTGTGGTATTACCTAGTTTTTGTGCATTAGAAGGGATCTCTGTGTAGATGATTATAATGTCACTTTCTGACCTTTGCAGCTTGAATAATTGTAAATCATTGCTTCATAACGTGTCAGAGAATGTCTGTACTAGGGAATTAAATGGCAGAATATAATAGACCAAATTATTGCCTGTCATGTTTTCAACAACACAGTTAGTATTTGAGTTACACTTAATCATTACGTGCATTAGCAACTTCATTGGAATCCAGCTTCAGGCTGAGCATGAAATACATTACATTATTTAAACCTCTAATGGTAGAAGTCATTTATTTGTGTTGAAGTGTACAACATGCAGAGTTTCATAAAGCAAGGAACACTTGAGAGCTTAATTTATCCAAATCAAAGTCTAAATGCAGATAAACACAAGTGGCAAAAATTAGTAATTTTTATAGTCTGGAAATATTTAAAAATACATGGTTGTGGGTAATTGTAGGCAGCAGGAATAAATTAAAATCACTATTTTTAGTCAGCTCTGAGAATTAAAACTTTTATATCTAAATAATCAAATGCATCATGAAATTGCATTTTTGAACGAACAATTAATTATACACATCATGTCTACAGATGTGTCCAAACAAAAAATATATGTTTGGTGCAGCTGTTTAGATCAGAGATAATTGCATGTGAAGTGACTGTTCCAGATCCAGCTATTCTTAGTTTCTCTATCTGCATTTTGCCATTTGGTCCTATCATATACTTGTGTCCACATTTCCTTTAGTAAAGAAAAATGAGGTGAACCTACATAACAGCTTTCCAAACTTGCATATGGTTTAAAAAAAAATTAACAAGAAAATGATAGAAAAAGATATGAAATTAAGTAATATATGTGTTATGTGATCTTGCCATTTTTTGTTCAGCTGTCTTATGATTTTGTTAGATTTGCCAACCTGACCTTCGGTACCTAGTCCCTCTTTTTACTATTTAAGAAAACTACTTGAAGTGGAAAGAATTTACTTTTGTTCAGAAAAGCTCCCAGCACCTTTAAACAACTGGTACAGATCCCAGGATGTGTTGTGCAAGACTGTCCTGGCCTGGAAGTCTGCCATGGAGTTTGCTGGAACTGGCTGGTAGGAGACTTCTGTACAGGCAGTAGAAGGACTCTTCTGTTTGAGACTGCTGTTAACAATTGACACACAACAATCAAGACCAGCTTTCCCCCTTAATAAAATGTGTTTTTAGCGATTTGTATGCTAAATGGGATTATAATAATGATTTAGTTGTGCTTGCTGAAGAGGCAAGGTATATAAGGGGCATACTTACATTGTGTGTTGTGTTTGTACATACAAAGAGCTGAGAAGAGTCCAATTCAATGCACTTCCAAATGAGTTATTGAGGTGCACAGCTATTGAGGTGCACAAGGTGTGGCACCTGTAACTGCTGCTTTTAGAGGCATGCATTTTTAATAGTTTACTTTATTGTAGATTGCTTTAATGTCCAAGACATATTGCTGTTGGTGTGAGTAGTTGGTAGTGACAGGGAGAGAGGTTTGCTTGCTTAAAATTGTGGTTGGGTTGTTTTGTCAGTAGGCAGAAGTAGCATGGTTTGGATTTATATCCAGAATTCAGAAGGCTTTTATTTGTTTCAGTTTTTGTTTTAGTCCTTTGTGTGTAGGAATTGCATCAAGCTCTGAATTCAGCCATGATTTTCCTTGCTGCTTTTAGCAACTTTATTTTGAAATTTAGAGGGAAAAATAATTGACCGTAATCTTAATCAATGAATGTTTCTTCCCTAGTACTTGAGGGTTTGGTAAACAAATCGGGATGTTACCCAAAAAGGGGCAAAATAGATTCTGATTTATGTTTTATACCTTTAACTGTAAGTTGTTGGAATGCCCTCAGTTTTAAGCAAAATGAATCTATATGACTTGACTGACAAATCGATCTCTT